>NC_142444.1:146313214-147571071 GCF_059453495.1 Arachis ipaensis
CTTTCCGGATTCTCAAGAATGCTGCCAATGGATTCTAGCTTATACCACGAAGATTCTGATTAAGGAATCCAAGAGATACTCATTCAATCGAAGGTAGAACGGAGGTGGTTGTCAGGTACACGTTCATAGGTTGAGAATGGTGATGAGTGTCACGGATCATCACATCCATCATATTGAAGTGCGAATGAACATCTTAGATAGAAACAAGCGTGTTTGAATAGAAAACAGAAATAATTGCATTAATTCATCGAGACACAGCAGAGCTCCTCACCCCCAACAATGGAGTTTAGAGACTCATGCCGTTAAAGAGTACAAAGTTCAGATCTAAAAATGTCATGAGGTGCAAAATAAATCTCTAAAAGTTGTTTAAATACTAAACTAGTAACCTAGGTTTACAGAAAATGAGTAAACTAAGATAGATAGTGTAGAAATCCACTTCTGGGGCCCACTTGGTGTGTGCTGGGGCTGAGACTTGAGCTTTACACGTGCCTAGGCTGTTTCTAGAGTTAAACTCTAGGTTGTAACCTATTTCTGGCGTTTAACTCCAACTTGTAACCTGTTTCTAGCGTTTAATGCCAGAATGCAACATGGAACTGGCGTTGAACGCCAGTTTACGTCGTCTATCTTTGAGCAAAGTATGGACTATTATATATTTCTGGAAAGCCCTAGATGTCTAATTTCCAACGCAATTGAGAGCGCACCAATTGGAATCCTGTACTCCAAAAAATTCATTCCGAGTGTGGGGAGGTTAGAATCCAACAACATCAGCAGTCCTTTTTCAGCCTGAATCAGATTTTTGCTCAGCTCCCTCAATTTCAGCCAGAAAATACCTGAAATTATAGAAAAACACACAAACTCATAGTAAAGTCCAGAAATATGATTTTTATTTAAAAACTAATAAAATATAATAAAAAGTGACTAAAACATATTAAAAACTAGCTAAAAACAATGCCAAAAAGCGTATAAATTATCCGCTCATCACAACACCAAACTTAAATTGTTGCTTGTCCCCAAGCAACTAAAAACAAAGTAGGATAAAAAGAAGAAAATATACAATGAATTCCAAAAATATCTATAAAGATCAGTCTTAATTAGATGAGCGGGGCTATTAGCTTTTTGCTTCTGAACAGTTTTGGCATCTCACTTTATCCTTTGAAGTTCAGAATGATTGGCATCTATAGGAACTCAGAATTCAGATAGTGTTATTGATTCTCCTAGTTCAGTATGTTGATTCTTGAACACAGCTACTTTATGAGTCTTGGTCGTGGCCCTAAGCACTATGTTTTCCAGTATTACTACCGGATACATACATGCCACAGACACATAACTGGGTGAACCTTTTCAGATTGTGACTCAGCTTTGCTAAAGTCCCCAATTAGAGGTGTCCAGGGTTCTTAAGCACACTCTGTTTTTGCTTTGGACCTCGACTTTAACCGCTCAGTCTCAAGTTTTCACTTGACACCTTCACGCCACAAGCACATAGTTAAGGACAGCTTGGTTTAGCCGCTTAGGCCAGGATTTTATTCCTTTAGGCCCTCCTATCCACTGATGCTCAAAGCCTTGGATCCTTTTTATTACCCTTGTCTTTTGGTTTTAAGGGCTATTGGCTTTTTGCTCTTGCCTTTTGGTTTAAAGAGCTTTTGGCTTTTTCTGCTTGCTTTTTCTTTTTCTTGCTCTTTTTTTTTTGCATTTTTTTTCTGCAAGCTTTGTTCTTCACTGCTTTTTCTTGCTTCAAGAATCATTTTTTATGATTTTTCAGATTATCAAATAACATTTCTCCTTTTTCATTATTCTTTCAAGAGCCAACAATTTTAACATGCATAAGCAACAAATTCAAAAGACATATGCACTGTTCAAGCATTCATTTAGAAAACAAAAAGTATTGCCACCACATCAAAATAATTAAACTATTTTAAAATTTGAAATTCATGTACTTCTTTTTCTTTTTCAGAAAACATTTTTCATTTAAGAAAGGTGATGGATTCATAGGACATTCATATCTTTAAGACATAGACACTTAGATACTAGTGATCATGTAATAAGACCCAAACATAAATAAGTATAAAGCATAGTAAACGAAAAATAGAGAAATAAGAACAAGGAGATTAAGGAACGGGACCACCTTAGTGAGGGTGGTGTCTTCCTCTTCTTGAAGAACCAATGGTGCTCTTGAGCTCCTCTATGTCTCTTCCTTGTCTTTGTTGCTCCTTCCTCATAGCTCTTTGATCTGCAGTCAAATGCTCTACCACTGAACTATGGACCCTTGAGATGAACCTCTCCATCTCTCATGACTCGGGGGTGGAAGCAACTGCCTTCCTTTTCCTCTTTCTAGAGGTTTCTCCAGCCTTAGGTGCCATAAATGGTTATGGAAAAACAAAAAGTAACGCTTTTTTTCTGGGAATGGTTTGAATTGGAATGGTGAGGTAGTGGGGATCCTGTGGGGTCCACAGATCCTGAGGGGTCAAGGACTTAGCATCCCTGCTCCATTGAGGCATGCAAAACGCCCTTAGTGTCCAATCCTGGCGTTTAACGCCAGACTGCTGCTTGTTTCTGGCGTTAAACGCCAGCTTTTCCCCTTTCTTGGCGTTGAACGCCAACTTGGTACTTGTTTCTGGCGTTTAACGCCAGCTTGATGCTTCTTTCTGGCGTTAAACGCCAGTCTGATGCTTCTTACTGGCGTTTAAACGCAAGTAAGCTCTTCCTCCAGGGTGAGCTATTTTAATGCTGTTTTTTACTTTGCTTTGATTTTTGTGACTCCACATGATCATCATCCTAAAGAAAACATAAAATAAAAATGGAAAACAGAAAATTAACATAGATAAGGAAAAATTGGGTTGCCTCCCAATAAGCGCTTCTTTATTGTCTTTAGCTGGACCTTGCTGAGCTTTTAATCTAGCCTCAGCCTTGAGCACTCTTGCTCAATATTGCCTTCAAGATATTGCTTGATTCTCTGTCCATTAACAATGAACTTCTTATTAGAATCAATGTCTTGAAGCTCCACATAGCCATATGGTGACACACTTGTAATCACATATGGTCCCCTCCACCGGGATTTCAGTTTACCAGGGAATAGCCTGAGCCTAAAGTTAAACAACAGAACTTTCTATCCTGGTTCAAAGACTCTAGATGACAGCTTTCTATCATGCCACCTTTTTGCTTTCTCTTTGTAAAGCTTGAGCAATCTTTTTTCTCCAGCTAATTTGGCATCAAAGTTTAGAAATCTGGTTGCCCAATAGGCCTTATGCTCCAGTTCCAAGGGCAGATGACAGGCCTTACCATACACAAGCTGGTATGGAGAGGTCCCTATAGGAGTCTTGAATGCTGTTCTGTAAGCCCACAGAGCATCATCCAAGCTTCTCGCCCAATCCTTTCTACGGGTACTTACAGTCCGTTCCAGGATTCTTTTTAGACTTCAGCTTGCCCATTTGTCTGTGGATGATACGGAGTTGCCACCTTGTGACTAATTCCATACCGGACCATAGTAGAGTAAAGTTGTTTGTTGCAGAAGTGAGTGCCCCCATCACTAATTAGTGCTCTAGGGACACCAAACCTGCTGAAGATATATTTCTGAAGGAACTTCAGTACTGTCTTAGTATCATTAGTGGGTGTGGCAATGGACTCTACCCATTTGGATACATAGTCGACTGCCACCAGAATATAAGTGTTTGAGTATGATGGTGGGAAAGGCCCCATAAAGTCAATACCCCATACGTCAAACAACTCAATCTCTAAGATTCCTTGCTGAGGCATGGCATAACTGTGAGGCAGATTACCAGTTCTCTGTTACTTGTCACAGTTACGCACAAACTCTCGGGAGTCTTTATAGAGAGTGGGCCAGTAGAAGCCACATTAAAGGACTTTTGTGGCTGTTCGCTTACCTCCGAAATGTCCTCCATATTGTGATCCATGACAATGCCATAGGATCTTCTGTGCTTCTTTTCTAGGCACACACCTACGGATTATTCTGTCTGCACATCTCTTAAAGAGATATGGTTCATCCCACAGGTAGTACTTTGCATCAGTAATTAATTTTTTCTTTTGTTGCTTGTTGTACTCCTTGGGTATGAATCTTGCAGCTTTATAGTTTGCAATGTCTGCAAATCATGATGTTTCCTGGATGGCAAACAGTTGCTCATCTGGAAAGGTTTCAGAGATCTCAATAGAGGGGAAGGACGCCCCTTCTATTGGCTCTATCCGGGACAGATGATCAGCCACTTGGTTTTCTGTCCTTTTTCTGTCTCTTATTTCTATATCAAACTCTTGTAGAAGCAACACCCATCTTATGAGCCTGGGTTTTGAATCCTGCTTTGTAAGTAGATATTTAAGAGCAGCATGGTCAGTGTACACAATCACTTTTGATCTTACTAAGTATGATCTAAACTTGTCAATGGCATAAACCACTGCAAGCAATTCTTTTTCTGTGGTTGTGTAATTTTTTTGGGCATCATTTAAAATGCAGCTAGCATAATAAATGAAATGCAGAAGCTTGTTATGCCTCTGTCCCAGTACTACACAAATGGCATGGTCACTGGCATCACACATTAGTTCAAATGGTAATGTCCAGTCTGGTGCAGAAATAACATGTGTTGTGACTAGCTTAGCTTTCAGAGTTTCAAACGCCTGCAGACACTCTGTGTCAAACACAAATGGCATGTCAGCTGCTAGCAGATTGCTCAGAGGTTTTGCAATTTTTGAAAAATCCTTTATAAACCTCATATAGAATCCTGCATGCCCCAGAAAGCTTCTGATTGTCTTAACATTGGCAGGTGGTGGTAATTTTTCAATTACCTCTACCTTAGCTTGATCCACCTCTATTCCCTTGTTCGAAATCTTGTGCCCAAAGACAATCCCTTCAGTCACCATAAAGTGACATTTTTCTCAGTTTAAAACCAGGTTAGTCTCTTGGCATCTTTTCAGAACCAGTGTCAGGTGATCAAGACATGAGCTAAATGAGTCTCCATATACTGAGAAGTCATCCATGAAGACTTCCAGAAATTTTTCCACCATATCAGAGAAAATAGAGAGCATGCATATCTGAAAGGTTGCAGGTGCATTACACAGCCCAAATGGCATCTTTCTGTAGGCAAATACTCCAGATGGACATGTGAATGCTGTTTTCTCTTGATCTTGGGGATCTACTGCAATTTGGTTGTAGCCTGAATAGCCATTCAAAAAGTAGTAATAATCATGACCTGCTAGTCTTTCTAGCATCTGGTCTATGAATGGTAAAGGAAAATGATCCTTTCTGGTGGCTGTATTGAGCCTTCTATAGTCAATACACATGCGCCACCCTGTAACTGTTCTTGTAGGAACCAGTTCGTTTTTTTTTTTTCATTATGAACCACTGTCATGCCTCCCTTTTTGGGGACAACTTGGACAGGGCTCACCCAGGGGCTATCAGAAATAGGATAAATAATCCCATCCTCCAGTAACTTGGTGACCTCTTTCTGCACCACTTCCTTCATGGCTAGATTTAGCCGCCTCTGTGGTTGAACCACTGGCTTAGCATCATCCTCCAATAGGATCTTGTGCATGCATCTAGCTGGGCTTATGCCCTTAAAGTCACTTATGGACCACCCAAGAGCTGTCTTGTGTGTCCTTAGCACTTGAAGTAGTGCTTCCTCTTCCTGTGGATTTAAAGAAGAGCTTATGATCACCGAAAAAGTGTCACCTTCTCCCAGAAATGCATATTTCAGGGATGGTGGTAATGGTTTGAGCTCGGGTTTTGGAGATTTTTCCACTTCCTGAGGAATTTCCAGAGGCTCTTTTATCTCCTCTGAATCCTCCAAATCAGGCTGAGCATCTTTAAAGATGTCTTCTAGCTCTTATTCGAGACTCTCAGCCATGTTGATCTCCTCTACCAAAGAGTCAATAAGATCAACTTTCATGCAGTCTTTTGGTGTGTCTGGATGCTGCATGGCTTTTATAGAATTTAACTTGAGCTCATCCTCATTGACCCTCAGGGTTACTTTCCCTTTTTGGACATCAATGAGAGTTCGTCCAGTTGCTAGGAAAGGTCTTCCTAGAATGAGAGTAGCACTCTTGTGCTCCTCCATTTCCAGCACTACAAAGTCAGTGGAAAAGGCGAATGGCCCAACCCTGACAATCATGTCTTCAATTACGCCTGATGGGTATTCAATGGAGCCATCAGCAAGTTGGAGACATATCCTGGTTGGTTTGACTTCTTCAGTTAAACCAAGCTTTCTAATAGTGGATGCAGGTATTAGGTTGATGCTTGCCCCAAGATCACATAAAGTTGTCTTGGTGCAATCACCCTCTAATATGCATGGTATCATAAAGCTCCCGGGATCTTTAAGCTTTTCTGGGAAGCTTTTCAGAATGACTGCACTGCATTCCTCAATGAGGAGAACTCTTTCAGTTTCTCTCCAATTCTTCTTATGACTCAAGATCTCTTTCATGAACTTGGCATAAGAGGGTATTTGCCCAAGTGCCTCTGTAAATGGAATCTTTATTTCAAGAGTCCTGAGGTAGTCTGCAAAGCGAGCAAATTGCTTATCCTGCTCCTCTTGGCGGAGTTTTTGAGGATAAGACATCTTGGCTTTGTATTCCTCGACCTTGGTTGCTGCAGGTTTATTTCCTACAGAAGTGGTTGGAGAAGCCTTTTTAGAGGGGTTGTTATCAGCACTTGTGTGTGTCTGATCCCTCACTGGCGTTTGAATGCCAGGGTTGGAAGCTTGATTGGCGTTGGACGCCAACTTTCTACCTGTTTCTGGCGTTTGAACGCCAGAATTGAGCTTCCATTGGGCGTTTGACGCCAGCTCCTTGCCTGTTCCTGGCGTTTGAACGCCAGAACTGCGCGTAGGTTGGGCGTTTAACGCCAACTTTGCATCCTTTTCTGGTGTTTGAACGCCAGAGTTATTCCTCTCTGGGCTCTTACTGTTCTCAGAGGGATTTTGGATAATATTTTGCTCATCCTCTGTCAGTTGTTCTTTTCTTGGCTTTCTGCTGCTCTGAAGTGAGGTATTTAATGTTTTTCCACTTCTTAATTGAACTGTCTGGCACTCTTCTATTATCTACTTTGATAACTGCTGTTTTGTCTGATTCAATTGTGCTTCCATATTTTTATTAGCATTTTTATTATCTTGTAGCATCTCCTTGAATTCTGCTAGCTATTTTGTTAGAAAACACAATTGTTGATTGAGTTCAGCAACTTGTTCTGGAGGACCAAGTTCAGTAGACACTGCTTTGGCTTCTTCTTTTATGGAGGACCCATTACTTATGTACAGATGCTGGTTTCTAGCAACTATATCAATAAGCTCTTGAGCCTCTTCAATAGTTTTCCTCATGTGTATAGATCCACCAGCTGAGTGATCTAGGGACATCTGAGCTCCTTCTGTAAGCCCATAGTAGAAGATGTCTAATTGCACCCACTCCAAAAACATTTCAGAGGGGCATTTCCTTAGCATCCCTCTGTACCTCTCCCAGGCATTATAAAGGGATTCATCATCCTCTTGTTTAAAGCCTTGGATGTCCAGCCATAGCTGTGTCATCCTTTTTGGAGGGAAATATTGATTCAGGAATTTGTCTGATAACTGTTTCCATGTCCTTATGCTTGCTGTGGGTTGGTTATTTAACCACCTTTTAGCTTGATCTTTTACAGTAAACGGAAACAGCAACAGCCTGTATACGTCCTGATCTACCTCCTTGTCACGCACTGTGTCAGCAATTTGCAAGAACTAAGCCAGAAACTCAGTAGGTTCTTCCTGTGGAAGACCGGAATACTAGCAATTTTGCTGCACCATGACAATGAGCTGAGAATTTAGCTTAAAACTGCTTGCTTTGATGGGAGGTATACAGATGTTACTCCCATATACAGCAATAATGGGGTTAGTATATGACCCCAGAGTCCTTCTGGACTGTTCATTTCCACTTAGGTCCATGATGGAGAAAGGGAGATGATGCGGATTGCAAATAAAATAATTTTTTTTTGAAAACCAAAATTAAAATAAAATAAAATAAAATAAATGAAAAATTGACTATAATTTCGAAAATTAGAAGAAAAAGAAATAAAAGAAAATTGAAAACTAAATTAATTAATTAAAAAGATTTGAAAAAGATGTGGGTGAGGATTTTCGAAAAAAATGAAGAGAGAGAAATTGGTTAGGAAGTTTTGAAAAAGATATGTCTTAAAATTAAAGATACTTGTAAGAAAATAAAATAAAATAAAAAAAGAAAAGATTTGAAAAAGATTTGATTTTAAGATTTGAGATTAGAAAAGATAAGATAAGCTAGGTAAGAGAAGATAAGGAATTTAAATTAAAAAGTTTTGAAATTTGAAATTTTGAAAATTGAAATTTAAAAATTGAATTTTGAATTTTCGAAAAAGTCAACAATATAAGATAAAGATTTGAAAAAGATTTAAATTTTGAAAAGATTTCATTTTAAAATTTGAAAATTAGATTTTGAATTTTAAATTTTGAAATTTGAATTTTGAAATTTTGGAAGTTGAAATTTGAAATTTGAAATAAGATAAGATAAAATAGAAATTTTAAAATAAAAATCTGAAAATTTTTTTTTTTGAAAAAATTTCAAAATATTTGCTCAAAAATAGTTAGAGAAGATATTTTTTTGATTTTTGAATTTTATGATGAAAAAGAAAAACACACAAAAGACACACAACTTAAAATTTTTAGATCTAATACTCCTTGTTTTCGAAAATTTTGGAGGGAAAACACCAAGGAACACCAAACTTAAAAATTTTAAGATCAAAACACAAGGAAGATTCAAGAACACTTTGAAGACTCACAAGAACAACAAGAACATGAAGAAAGAACACCAAACTTAAAATTTTTAGAAAACCAAAATAAAATTTTTGAAATCTAAAGAAAAGTTAACAGGAGAACACCAAACTTAAAGTTTGGCACAAGAAGATAGCCAATTACCAAGAACATAAGCACAACGCTCTAGCCAATTGAGCTATAAATTTAACGTGTTTTAATAAGGTATTTAATAAATAAATTTTTTTTGAAAACTGATATTTTGAAAAAGCACAAGAAAAACAAGAAAAGACACAGAACAAGAAAACGAAAGATCAAACAAGAAAAATTGACAAGAACAACTTGAAGATCAAGGAAGAACAAAGAACATGCAATTCGAAAATTGAAAGACCAAGAAAAGCATGCAATTGACACCAAACTTAAAACATAACACTAAACTCACAGAAAAACTAAAAATTGATAAAGAAAAATAATGTTTTTGAAAATTTTTTGAAAAGAAAATAAAAGACTCTGACCCAAAAGACAAAATATTCCTAATCTAAGCAACAAGATGAACCGTCAGTTGTCCAAACTCGAACAATCCCCGGCAACGGCACCAAAAACTTGGTGCACAAAATTGTGATTCACACTTTTCACAACTCCGTACCACTAACCAGCAAGTGCACTGGGTCGTCCAAGTAATACCTTACGTAAGTAAGGGTCGATCCCACGAAGATTGTTGGCTTGAAGCAATCTATGGTTATCTTGTAAATCTTAGTCAGGAGATTAATTATAATTATCAGTTGACTTGCAAATGAACAAGAGAGCATGGATTAAATAATACTTATTATGCAGTAATGGAGAATAAGTTGGAGTTTTGGAGATGCTTTGTCTTCTGAATCTTTGCTTTCCCCATGTCTTCTTCTTCACGCACGCAAGGTTTTTCCTATGGCAAGCTGTGTGTTGGTGGATCACCGTTGTCAATGGCTACCATCCATCCTCTCAGTGAAAATGTTCCAGGTGCGCTGTCACCGCACGGCTAATCATCTGTCGATTCTCACTCATGCTGGAATAGGATCCATTGATCCTTTTGCGTCTATCACTACACCCAACCCTTGTGAGTTTGAAGCTCGTCACAGTCATTCAATCCCTGAATCCTACTTGGAATACCACAGACAAGGTTTAGACTTTCCGGATTCTCAAGAATGCTGCCAATGGATTCTAGCTTATACCACGAAGATTCTGATTAAGGAATCCAAGAGATACTCATTCAATCGAAGGTAAAACGGAAGTGGTTGTCAGGCACATGTTCATAGGTTGAGAATGGTGATGAGTGTCACGGATCATCACATCCATCATATTGAAGTGCGAATGAACATCTTAGATAGAAACAAGCGTGTTTGAATAGAAAACAGAAATAATTGCATTAATTCATCGAGACACAGCAGAGCTCCTCACCCCCAACAATAGAGTTTAGAGACTCATGCCGTCAAAGAGTACAAAGTTCAGATCTAAAAATGTCATGAGGTGCAAAATAAATCTCTAAAAGTTGTTTAAATACTAAACTATAACCTAGGTTTACAGAAAATGAGTAAACTAAGATAGATAGTGCAGAAATCCACTTCTGGGGCCCACTTGGTGTGTGCTGGGGCTGAGACTTGAGCTTTACATGTGCCTAGGCTGTTTCTAGAGTTAAACTCTAGGTTGTAACCTATTTCTGGCGTTCAACTCCAACTTGTAACCTGTTTCTAGCGTTTAACGCCAGAATGCAACATGGAACTGGCGTTGAACGCCAGTTTACGTCATCTATCCTTGAGCAAAGTATGAACTATTATATATTGCTGGAAAGCCCTGGATGTCTACTTTCCAACGCAATTGAGAGAGCACCAATTGGAATCTTGTAGCTCCAAAACATTCATTCCGAGTGCAGAGAGGTCAGAATCCAACAGCATCAGCAGTCCTTTTTCAGCATGAATCAGATTTTTGCTCAGCTCCCTCAATTTCATCTAGAAAATACCTGAAATTACAGAAAAACACACAAACTCATAGTAAAGTCCAGAAATATTATTTTTATTTAAAAACTAATAAAAATATAATAAAAAGTGACTAAAACATATTAAAAACTACCTAAAAACAATGCCAAAAAGCGTATAAATTATCCGCTCATCAAAAACACAACAAGAAAATGGAAACAATGAAGGAGAAGGCGCATTATAACGTAAGTAGATTAAATATATTTATCCACTTTCATTTGAATAATATCTATTTTATATTATAAATATATCCTCACATTCTGTTTAAAAACTTGCAGAAAACTCACTATTGTAGATGCTAAACAAAGGCAATAGCAACAGTGTACAGGGAAATGGTTCAAGAAAAGAAAGATATTGTAGAAGGAATGGGATTTGGTGGTCTGGCACATGTGCCAGAAATGAACGTCTCTGATACACTACTGATAGAATTGCTTGATCGGTTTGATATAGAGAGAGGATGCCTGAAAACTCTACAGGGGACAATAAACATAACTCCTCGAAAGGTAGCAGCTGCCCTCGGAATAACCAATGGAGGTAATACATTTTCCACTTACTGCTTATTTTCAGTTCATTGGTGTCCGGAGAATTAAACTGGCCGTTTTTGTCTTATTTTTGCTATTAAAATATTGTAGGAATCTTTTTCCTGAAAAGGTTGATTACAACAAGCTGAATCCAGCAGACAAGAAATGTGCTGGATATGAGTGTAGAAGGGGAGGAGAACCAGAAAAAATTCAAGAGGACTTTTGTTGTCTTCATACAAAAGTGCTTCTTGCTCCCCACAACGGTAAGTGTGGCCTCCCCAATCCACAAGCAACCGATCTTTCATCTGGACAACCTTAGGGAATGGGATTGGGTAAAACATATTCTCAACTTCTTAATGAAAGGAGTTGAAAACAAGAGAGAGGGGAAGAAACAGTCTGTTGATGGCTGTGTTTTTGTATTAATGTTGATATACTTCCATGAAACAAAGTTTCCCCGCCCATTTGCACCTGATGCTCCCCCTGCACCATGGGTGGCCTATTGGACAAGGGAAAAGATCATTGAACGGATTTCATCTAAAACAACACAACCATTGGTAAGTACTATACTAAAATTCCCCAAAAAATTTGCTTTGAAATGCTCTTAAGTTATAATTAAATTATTTGTCCTACTTGCAATTGTTAGTTTTGTTCATTTGAATATTTCTGCATTAAGAAACATTTTTCTTGATGAATAAACAGTTGTCATGTACTATTCATCATATGAATATTTTTCGGTTCGGTAGGATTACTTTATTCGGTTCACCGAATTGTTAAATTGTTATTTTGATGATTAATTAATTGAGACCTTGTTTCTGTTTTAGGGACTTCTGTATAAAAAGCAAAAAAAGAAAGAAAAAACAAAAATAAGTAACTTGGAGAAAAAAGAAAAAAAAAAGAAAAAAAATAAAAATGTTGAGAGGGATTCTTCTTCAGAAGAGGAAAGACTTTCCGAATTTAAATCCGAAACCCAGTAAGTTTAATTTTTATATCAATTTCATTTAATTTGTATTTGCTTAAATTTGTTCTTATGTGCTTGTTCTTATGTATTGCAGAGAAGAAGAAATCAAAAAAATCTCAACAAAAAAAAAAAGAAAACAACCATTGAAGGTGGTTAAAAAACAAACCAAAAAAACAAAGCATGTGCCAAGCGAATCTGAAACGAGTAAGTTTTTTTGTTGATTGCATATATATCTATTTTCGGTTCGGTGGGCTTCTAGGTTTCGGTTTACCAGTTTAACTTATTTTGGTTCGATGTTATCTTTGGGTTTGGTTGACTTCATCATTAGTGTCTTGTCTCCGGTATAAATTCAATGTGTTTATCTGTTTTACAGAGAAAATGAAACTGAGAAAACACCCATAATAAAAAGAAGAAAACAACTCGAAAGAGTGGCAAAAACACCAACCCAACCTGAGAAGGAGTAAGTTTCTCGAATCATATTTTCTTTTACTGATACTTACATTTTAGGTTTCTTGATACTTATTTAATGAACTTTCAGAATTGAACAAGAAAAAGACAATGCTGCCGAAAAAAGAAAACGAGCATTGGAGATAATAAGGGAGAAAAGATCAAAGAAAAGAAATGATGGAGCTCAGTTAACAAACATTGCTCCAGATCAGTTTGACTTTCCACAGGGACAAAAAAATTTCTCTCAGACGTAAGATTCAGTTTATTATTCCTGAATTCTTTTTCTTACTTGGCTTACTTTTGCTACAATCTTTTCTAATTTCTCTAGATTCAATTACTAATATTTATTTATATTGCTTAGGGTGCCGACTGTAAATATTGATAGTGAGCAAGTTTTATAGACACAAGGAAGCTCTACACCTTCTATAGATGCTGCAAGCAGTACCAGGTAAATTGGTTCACTGCATATTGTATTTTCAGTTCGGTGGTTGCCCAAAAATGAATTTATTGTCTTTCTAGACCTCTGCTTTTAATCTTGGATTCTAATTTTAATTTTTTATTTTTTTAAGGAAAAACACCCCAGACAGCCCGATCAAATATTTTAGAAAAAAGAAAATCTTCCCAAGAAAGACGTCTAAAACTGCACAAGTGTAAGTTAAAAATATTTATGTTACTCTTTTAAATTTAGTTAATAATTTTTTGTTTAATTAATCAAAAGGAAATTGTGTTTAAATGTCACTAGAGCTACACCTGAATCTGAAGTACAAATCGTTGAGTTTCAACAACAAAATCGTTCTGAACCTTTGGAAGTGTGAGTGTTTCAATGTGCAAATTCCTATTTTTCAAAATAAATTCTAATTATTCTAATTATTCAACATTAACTTTATTTTTGTTTACATTCCTTAGAGCTCCTCTTGCATTGTCTCTTCCAAGTTTAGTTCAGGAAGAGTTGATGAAGGATGACTTCATCTATGTCCCTCTGATAAACCCCATATTTAGGGTTTATCTTGTGTTAAATTTAGAGGGTTTTGTCAACCTTTCTCCCATTTATCCAATGAAATAGCATGGTTTTATAACTTCTCCTTTAATTGTGCTTAAGTGTGAAAACATGCTTTTAGGTCTTAAAATAGCTAAATTCAATTCACCTTGATTCCATTAGATGCCTTGATATGTTTGATAAGTGATTTCAAGTTTAGGAGGCAAAGATTGGATCAAGGGGATGAAGGAAAAGCATGTATAAATGGAGAACTCATGAAGAAATGAAGGAATCGCAAAAGCTGTCAAGCCAACCTCTTCGCACTCAATCGACCATAACTTGAGCTACAAAGGTCCAAATGATGCAGTTCCAGTTGCGTTGGAAAGCTAACATCCAGAGCTTCAAAATGATATAAGATTTGCCATAGTTGCATTCACGAATAGGGGCGCGCACGCACATGGTGCGCGGACGCGCCGATGGTGGCACATGCTTCACTTAATGCAACCCGTGGCCAACAATTTTAGAAGCCTTGTGGGCCCAATCCAACTCATTTCTGATGCTATTTAAGCCAAGGATTGAAGGGGAATCAATACTTTACATACTTTACATACTTTTGATCATTAGTTTAGTTTAGGTTAGTTTTAGAGAGAGAAGCTCTCACTTCTCTCTAGGATTAGGATTAGGTTAGATCTAGCTTAGAATTTCTTAGATCTATGTTTAATTCATGCTTTGATTTACTTTTCCTTTACAATTTCTAGTTCATCTTCTTCTCCTCTCTCTAATTTTGTATTTCATTATTGTGATTCTCTACCTTTATGTTCATGCACTTTTGTTTCTTCTATTTTTATTTCAATGCAATTTATGTTTTCATTTTCCTTTATTATTCATTTGATTTGTTGTTGTTTAATTTCTTGCAATTGAGTAGTGTAGATTTCCTTTCCTTGCACTTTTTACTATGCTTTCCTTTTATGCATTCCAAGTGTTTGATAAAATGCTTGGTTGGATTTTAGTGTAGATTTTGTTCTTCTTGGCTATGGTAGAGTAATTAGTGACGCTTGAGTTATCTAATTCTTTTGTAGATTGATAATTACAAGTTGCTAATTGATTTGGATACCACTAAAGCTAGTCTTTCCCTTGGGAGTTAGCTAGGACTTGTGGAATCAAGTTGATTCATCCACTTGACTTTCCTCCATGGTTAGAGGTCAACTAAGTAGTAGCAATGGACAATTTGTGATCACAATTGAGGAGGATAACTAGGATAGGACTTCTAATTCTCATAACCTTGCCAAGAGCTTTTCATAGTTGTTAGTTTATTTCTTTTGCAATTTACATTCCTTGTTCCTTAACTCAAAACCCCAAATATACTTCATAGCCAATAACAAGAACATTCGTTTGCAATTCCTAGGGGAGAACGACCCGAGGTTCAATGCTTCGGTTTATAAATTTAGGGGTTTGTACTTGTGACAAACAAATTTTTGTATGAAAGGATTATTGTTGGTTTAGAAACTATACTTTACAACGAGATTTCATTTGTGAATTTCTAAACCGTCAAAAGTCTAATCATCACCCTCCACAAGAGGAAACACAACAAACATCTAATAATGAGTAAGTTAATGAATATTTATTCACCACATGAATCTTGTTCAATGTTTACAGCTTATAAATGGTTTAATTATGGTTCAGTTGAAACCAGAAATGAATTCAATCTGTTCTTGTCTTTGGACTCTCTTCTACTTATTACAACTGCGCTCAAGAAGCTGAAAAGCAGGGTGTTACAGTATCTCTTACGAGTTCTGTAATTCAAGACTTAATGAAAGATGACTATGTGTATGAAGTTTCTAATGAAGAGTAAGTTTCACATAAAAATTCTTTTTATTAATTTTAATGGTTGTTATTGAACTGTTTTCTATTTAATGCAACAGCCCTGCAAAAGAACAAGAACAACAAGCCCAAGAACTAACGGTGCAACAAGAATCAGAACAAGAAGCACCTGTTAACGTGTAAGCATTAAATTCTTTAATATCACTTTTGTTTAATATAATTTTAGTTCACTGTAAGTTTGGGTTTTGGTTCAGTATAAGTTTAGTTTTCAGTTCATTATAATGATTAGTGTAATTTCTGTTAAATATCATTATTAAATATGATAATAGTTTGGGATAATTATAGAAATCTTTACTGTTTAATGCTACAGCCCTGCAAAAGAACAAGAACAACAAGCCCAAGAACCACCGGTGCAACAAGAATCAGAACAAGAAGCATTGTTAATGTGTGAGCATTAAATTCTTTAATATCACTTTTGTTTAATATAATTTCAGTTCACTGTACGTTTAGGTTTTGGTTCAGTATAAGTTTGGTTTTTAGATCACTATAATGATTAGTGTAATTTCTGTTAAATAACATTGTTAAATATGAAAATAGTTTGGGATAATTATAGAAATGTTTACTGTTTAATGAAGCAGACCTCTGGAACAGCCCTGTGAAGAACCAATAGAGCAACAATCTAAACAAGAAGCACCTATTGATGTGTAAGTTTTACTGCTTATATAAATATCGATAATGTTTACTGCTTATACATGGTTTAATTATGGTTCGGTTGAAACCAGAAATGAATTCAATGTATTGTTGTCTTTGGACTCTCTTCTGTTTCTTATAGCTGCCCTCCAGAACCCAACAAGCAGGGTGTTACGAGGTCTATTACAAGCTCTGTTATTGAACAGTTTTTCAAGGATGCCGATGTCTACCAAGTTTTTGATGAAGAACAATCCAAAGAACTTCCGGTGGAACGGCAATCAGAAAGAAAAACTCTAATCTTGTCATCATTTGACAGGTATGTTACTTGCTTTTCCTTAATATCATTTTTGTTTAATATCATTTCGGTTCACTGTTAGTTTGGATTTGGGTTCACTACTTGTTTGGATTTCAGTTTAATATATTGATTAAATATCATTTTTGTTTAGTATCATTGTTAAATATCTATCATCCTGCAGTGCTGCTCAACCTAGGGAAAGGGAAGATGAAAGGCCTTCCTTTAGCCTTGGGATAAGTCCACCAGCATCTCAACCAACTCAGCCCTCTCAAAAGAGTGATTCACAGCCTGGCAGGGCGGTGATAGACGCTGGAGTGGAAGCAGCATTAAAATTTGCTAAAGGAACATCTTCAGAACCAACCTTATGATGAAAGAAAATTACTTATCGGTAAAGAATTTCACAAATGAAATCTCGTTGCAAGTATAGTTCTAAACCAACAAACAATTCCTTAATCAAAAATTTTATTTGTCACAAGTACAAACCCCAATAAAAATATAAACCGAAGTATTTAAACCTCGGATCATCTCTCAAAGGAATTGCATGGAAGTGTTCTTATTATTGGTTATGGAACAAGTATCTGGGGTTTTATGATAAGGGACATGAGAAATAAATGGCAAGAAAGTAAAAGAAACTCAAATAGTAAAAAGGTCTTTTCATGGGTTGATGGTTAAGGATCTTTATCCTTGTTACTAACCACAACATGATAATTGTAAGGATCAATCTCATTAAGTCATCCTCTAACAAGTGAAGAAAAGTCAAATGAGCTACACCAATCCTAATCCATAAGTCCTAGCCACTCACTAATTGAACTTAGTGGAAGCTAGTGTCAATGGACACCAATTATCAAGACTTGGACATTAGCAACTTAATTTCACCTAAGTTACCATCCCAAGCCAAGAACACAAAAATCTACTATAACATCCTTCCAAGCATTTTGTCAAACACTTAGAAGGCATAAAAGGAAAGTAAAATAAGATTGCAAGAAATATAAATCTATAACTACCAATTGCAAGAAATCAACAACAACAATTCAAATCAACAATAAAAGAAATCAAACATAAATTGCATTAAAGAGAAGTAGAAGAAACAAGAGTCCATCAATAACAAAGTAAACAAATACAAGAAGTAAACTACTAAACTAGGAAAGCAAAGGTAAAAGAACAAGAATTTGTAAAGGAGAAGTAAATCAAAGCATGAATTAAACCTAGATCTAAGAAATCCTAATCTACATCTAACCTAATTCTAGAGAGAAGAGAGAGCTTCTCTCTCTAGAAACTAACTAAAGCATGATGAAAACTCTACTATGTGCTTCCCCCCTTTGACTCCTCTTGATTTCTGCATGTAATAGGCTCATAAATGAGTTAGATTTGGGCCTGGGAAGCTCAGAAATTGCCCCCAACATTTTCACTTTAATGAGGTCATGTGCGAGCTGCGACGCGTACGCATGGGTCATGCGTACGCGTCGATTGGCATTTTTACTTCCCATGCGTATATGGTGCACGAAATTGTGATCATCAACAATGGCGCCAAAGACTTGGTGCTCTCAAACGTGAATCACACTTTGTCACAACTTCGCACAACTAACCAGCAAGTGCATTGGGTCGTCCAAGTAATAAACCTTACGTGAGTAAGGGTCGATCCCACGGAGATTGTCGGCCTGAAGCAAGCTATGGTCACCTTGTAAATCTCAGTCAGGCAGATTCAAATGGTTATGGTGAATTGATAATAAAAACATAATTAAAATATAAACTAAAGATAGAGATACTTATGTAATTCATTGGTGAGAATTTCAGATAAGCGTATAGAGATGTTTTTGTTCCTCCTGAACCTCTGCTTTCCTACTGTCTTCATCCAATCATTCATACTCCCTTCCATGGCAAGCTGTATGTTGAGCATCACCGTTGTCAATGGCTACATCCCGTCCTCTCTGTGAAAATGGTCCAATGCGCTGTCACTGCATGGCTAATCATCTGTCGATTCTCGATCATACTAGAATAGGATTTACTATCCTTTTGTGTCTGTCACTATGCCCAGCACTCGCAAGTTTGAAGCTCGTCACAGCCATCCCTTCCCAGATCCTACTCGGAATACCACAGACAAGGTTTAGACTTTCCGGATCTCAGGAATGGCCGTCCATGGGTTCTAACTTATACCACGAAGACTCTAATATCTCGGACTCGGTCCCCTGTATTAGATATCTAAGAGATATTCATTCTAGCTTGTTTGCATGTAGAACGGAAGTGTTTGTCAGGCACGCGTTCGTAAGTGAGAATGATGATGAGCGTCACATAATCATCACATTCATCATGTTCTTGGGTGCGAATGAACATCTTAGAATAGGAATAAGCTTGAATTGAATAGAAAAACAATAGTACTTTGCATTAATTCATGAGGAACAACAGAGCTCCACACCTTAATCTATGGTGTGTAAAAACTCTACCGTTGAAAACACATAAGTGATAATGGAGTTCATTGGTCTCGGCCCCAGAGGGGAACCGGAGTAACCAAGACTTCTAATACAATAATAAAAAGTCCTATTTATACTAAACTAGTTACTAGGATTTACAGAAATGAGTAAATGATGCAGAAATCCACTTCTGGGGCCCACTTGGTGTGTGCTTGGGCTGAGCATTGAGCTTTACACGTGTAGAGGCTTCTCTTGGAGTTGAACGCCAGTTTGTAACCTGTTTCTGGCGTTTAACTCCACTTTGCAACCTGTTTCTGGCGTTTAACTCTAGAATGCAACATGGAACTGGCGTTGAATGCCAGTTTGCGTCATCTAAACTCAAGCAAAGTATGAACTATTATATATTGCTGAAAAGCCCTGGATGTCTACTTTCCAACGCAATTGAGAGCGCGCCATTTGTAGTTCTGTAGCTCCAAAAAATCCACTTTGAGTGCAGGGAGGTCAGAATCCAACAGCATCTGCAGTCCTTCTTCAACCTCTGAATCTGATTTTTGCTCAAGTCCCTCAATTTTAGCCAGAAAATACCTGAAATCACAGAAAAACACACAAACTCATAGTAAAGTCCAGTAATGTGATTTTTATTTAAAAACTAATAAAAATATACTAAAAACTAACTAAATTATACTAAAAACTATGTAAAAACAATGCCAAAAAGCGTATAAATTATCCGCTCATCAGTATGCGTCATATCACGTGTACGCGTCGACATGCGACTTCACATTCACCCGTGCGCATCGTACCACGTGTGCACGTCGATGAATGCACTCCAAATCCTTAATTTTCCATGAGTTCTCCACTTTGCATGCTTTTCTCTTCACTCCTTTGATCGATTCCTAGCCTTTTCAATCTAAATTCACTAACAAATACATCAAGTCATCTAGTGGAATCAAAGGTGAATTAAAATTAGCAAATTAAAGGCCTAAAAAGCATGTTTTCACTCTTAAGCACAAATTAGGAGAAAATTATAAAACCATGCTATTTCATTGAATAAGTGTGAGAAAAGGTGATCAAATCCCCTAAATTAATCACAAAATGCACCACGAAATAGTGGTGCATCAAATCTCCCCACACTTAAACCATAGCATGTCCTCATGCTAAACCAAGAAAGAGACAAAGGGTACTATCATTTATTCAATGTAAACTACCTAAATGTAACCTATCTATATGCAACTATCTAAATGAATGCAATTGTTTGGTCAAAACAAATTAACTTTCAAGAACACATATATAAGCATAAGGATTAAAGATATTAACAACTAAGTCAAACCACAATTGAATTGAGTTATTAAAGGTTTTACAAACTTGCAAGAAGAGTGATGATCATGGTGAAAACATGTAATTGAGCAATCAAACCCTCACCAGATGTGTATCCGCTCTAATCACTCAAGTGTATAGGATTGATTCACTCAATTCTCCCCTAATCATGCTTTTCAAGATTTGTTTTTCATCTAACAATCAAAAATTATTTTATGCATGCATACAAATATCATGAGGACTTATCCACAAGGTTATAATGGGGCTAGGATCAAGGTAAGGATGCATATGGTCAAGTGGACTTGAAATTTGAATCTTGGATTAACCTAAACTTCCCACCTAACCTATATAACAACCTATACAATTCTAAACAAACCTAACTTTTCATTCTTCACTTTTTCACACACTCATGCATTCTTTTCTTGATCACAACTCATATGCATTGATTATTATTAGACTTCACTTTGGGGCATTTTGTCCCCTTTTTATTGCTTTTCTTTTTCTTTCTTTTTCTATTTTTTTTCTTTTTTGATATATTTTTTTTCTTTTTATTTTCTCATTTTTTTTCTTTTTGAACTAAAATATACACAAGAGCATCAATGCATATGGTTTTACATTTAATTAACACATGAGTATGTACCCAATTCCCAATGTTTTCAATAGAAATACAAAACTACACCTTTATCTCAACCAATGTCCCAAGTTTCCCCACACTTGAATGATACACACACTCATCACTAGCCTAAGCTAATCAAAGATCCAAATAAAGGACATTTATTATTTTTCGCTTTAAGGCTTGTAATGTGCTAAAATTAAATAACAAAGTGGGTTAATCGTAGGCTCAAAGTTGGCTAACAATGGAAGATGAAAGGTAAGCCATTTGGGTAAGTGAGTTAAATGAAACAATGGCCTGAATCATATAAATGCATATATACATGGAATAATGGACATAAAGAGTCAAACAAATCAAAGATTACAATCATAGAAAGAGAATAATGCACACAAGAATGAAAATAAGTGGTTATAAAATGTAACCACACAATTAAGCTCAAATCTCACTTGCTTGTGTTCTTAGCTCAAAAACATGATCCACAATGCATAATTCAAGCAAGTTCAATGAAAAATTTTTACTCAAATCAATTGGGGTACCCTATAGATAAATTTCTTGAAACATTTCATTATTTTGACTAAGCTTATTATGTATATATATGCTAAATAAGAAAATGCAACAAAAAATCCTAAAAGACCTAAGAATGAAATGCACAAGTGTTGGGATTAGAAATTTGTCACCCAAAAGCGCCGACTGGTCGGACGACCTCCCCACACTTAAAAGTTTGCACCGTCCTCGGTGCATTCAAAGATGAGCAAGGGGGTATGGCGACTTGCCGAGTTGCCACCTTCAGCTAGTAGGTCAACCGGCTACTGCCTGTTCTTTCTTCCGCTTCCATTTTAGCTTATAATGACTCATCCTGAAAATAGGAGACAGGATAGTAAGAAAAGTAAATGCAAAAGCAAGGAAGCATACATTGCTAGAATGAGGTAAATCACTAGAATGAAGTGAGTGAATCAATGTGCGACATGGATAAAGGTAAGTGTGCATTCTAAGTTGTGCACAGTTTAGAACACACACACTAACATAAAAACTATATCACAGTTACACAAGAAAGGAACATGCATTTCACTCGTTCTAGTGTGCTTGAGATGCTCTAAACTTGTGGGGTATGACAACCAAACAAGCAATAAAGAAGCATGAAAGCATTCAAGCCAAAAACATATGGATGCGTATGATCAAGAAACACAATGCATTAAGATAAATACACAACATCCATCAAGAAATTGCCTAATCAAAGAAAAGGGTTCAAATCACATGGTGGCCAAATCATGCAATTCAAAAAGATTTAGGAAGCTTGAGGGCAATTCTCATGTACTTGGTGTTCACAAAGGTTAAGCATGAAAAATTCAAAACCAAGTAATAAAGTATAACCTCAACAAGAGAATCCAACAATGAATATCCAAAAACAATTATGCTAAAATAGCAATCAGTTAATAATAAGCAGTAATAAACAGAAAACAATATTAATAATCCAACACTTATTATGAAAAATAGAAAATTGATGAAAATTAAACTAACTAAACAACCAACTATCTAAAAGGAATGGTTATAAATGGTGTTTGGTAGTGTTGGATGATGGGTAAGAGAAGGGAAGAAGAGAAGAGAAGAGAGAAGAAGGAAAGAAATGCAAAGAAGATGAGAAAAGAAGAGTAGTGAAATAGGGCGATCAACGCGTACGCGTCATGTCACGCGTGCGCGTGGAGTGGTGAAATGGGAGCGACGCGTACGCGTGTGTCACGCGTACGCATGATGGGTTATTCAGAGAGGCGACGCATACGCGTGAGGTGACGCGTACGCGTGGGTAGGCTTGTGCCTCGCGCACAAAGTTGGCATAAAGTAGGCATAACTCTCTAGATTTGGAATAGAGGTGGAAATTCTGAATCCACGCGTACGCGTGGGTGACGCATGCGCATGGATGGTCGAAAAGCTATGGGCCATGCGTACACGTGGGTGACGCGTACGCGTGGATGGTGCTCTGTTTTTCAAAATTTTTCCACGTTTTTGCATTAAACCAAGCATTCCAAACCCTCCAAACAGCTACCAAAACACCATAAAACCTTATTTAACATACCAAACTACCACATAAACTCAACAAACCAATCTAAACATGAAATTAAACTAATTTTACCAATATCTACAAAAAGGAAAAAATAAAAAGAGTTTACCATGGTGGGGTGTCTCCCACCTAGCACTTTTATTTATTGTCCTTAAGTTGGACTTATGGGGAGCTCCTCATCAAGGTGGCTTGTGCTTGAAACCATCTTTGAACATCCACCAATGCTTGAGTCTCCAATAAGCTCCATTCTTCAAATTTAATACCTCCAAGCCTTGATGGAGTTTCGCACAAGCTAAGGGCTCCCAAAATTGATCCACATGTATTCTCGGATCCCATATCTTGGTTCTACACCCGTCTTTAAATTGATCATCATTAGTCCATCCGGGTGGCAAGCACAATGAATTCTCAATGAAGTGCCAAATTCTCCTTCTAGACCCACCTAGTTAAACACTAGTCCAACCTTTGCATCTCATCCTTGATGTATCAATCAAAATGAGCCTTGATTTGCAACGCCAACCATGAAACATACTTCTTTTGCGCTTCATCCCACAAAGTTTCTTAAGTTGACCATCCGTTTCAAGCAAGCCATATTCAAGTGGGACAATAAAGCAAATAGAGATAACTTTTATCGACTCAAATGAAGAAGTAGATGACAACCTAGGTAAAGAAGCTTCCAAGGGTCTTGACAAAGCGTATTCAACTCCCGTCCTTCTTTTTCTAAGGACCTCCACCTCTTCACAAGATTTCTCAATTTCAATCATTTGTTCGTCAATTTCATCCAACTCTTCTCCATCACTCAAATCATAAATGGGAGGATGAGAGAAATCTACCTCCACATTGCTTTCTATTTCACCGGGAGAAGGTTCTTCAAGTTCAAAGGATTCATCACCAAGAAGGTTTGATGCTTGATCTTCATTGCCATTGGAACTCAATTCTTGCTCTATCCCGTCTAATTCTTCATATGGAATATGCCTTGGAGGTTGTGCACTTTCCTCCTCAACATCAAATTCAATCTTCTTAGAGGGGTTTTCTTTGGCTTTAGATTCCCATGGGGGTTCTGCATCTCCTATGTCTTCAACCACTTCTTCCTCTTCTTTAATAATCATAGGTTCCTCCAATTATTCTAACACAAAGCAACATTCCTCATTTTTCACCGGAGTTTCTAATCTCTCCTTCATGCTATACTCTTCAAATGATTCTCCACATGTGGCCATGGGAGTGCTTTAAGTGCTCAAGCATTGGGAGGCTAATCGATTCACCACCTCGTTCAAGGCAGTCGTAAATTCTAGTACCTCCCTTTGCATCTTTTCTTGCCCTTGAAGTAGCAAAGTGAGAGAATCATCCATTGGGACTTGGGATAGATAGGAGGGTTCATTATTTTGGAGAAATGATTTATAATAGAAAGGTGGTTCTTCTGGGTAAGGGTATGAAGGTGGTATGTATGGAATTTGTGGTCCTTGGGAGTATTGATATTGGAATTGTGGTGGCTCTACGAATTTTCTCTCATAAAGGTCACAAGGATGAGGTAAAGGTGATTGGTTATATGATGGATGAGGGTCATAGGAAGGTATTTGGTAGAAAGGGGCTTGTGAGTATGGTTGAGGACTATGTTGAGGATGAGGCTCATAGGCATGTGGTAGTGGTTGTTGACAAGTACAATGAAGACTACCACATCCACTAGATTGATATGCATAAGGAGTGGAATTATACCTATACGAAACTGGAGGAGGTTATTGCCAAGAAGATTGAGCATATGCTTGAGGCTCCTCCCACCTTTGATTGTTCTATCCTTGATGCACATTCTCATTATAATCTCTATTTCCTACAACATAGCTTGAACCAAAATCATAGCCAAAAGGATGAGAATTCATAATAGCAAGAGCAAACGAAAACAAAATCAAATAAGAAACAAGAAAGCTAAATCCTAAAACTAGCAAAGACTAACAAAGAGACAAAAGGCAAACATATTCACATATACACACATATACAATAACCAATAACAAGGCACACATTTATAATTCCCCGGCAACGGCGCCATTTTGATGAAAAATTGTGTGTCGGTAAAGAATTTCACAAAGAAAATCTCGTTGCAAGTATAGTTCTAAACCAACAAACAATTCCTCAATCAAAAATTTTGTTTGTCACAAGTACAAACCCCAATAAAAATATAAACCGAAGTATTTAAACCTCGGGTCGTCTCTCAAAGGAATTGTAGGAAAGTGTTCTTGTTATTGGTTATGGGACAAGTATTTGGGGTTTTGTGATAAGGGACATGAGAAATAAATGGCAAGAAAGTAAAAGAAACTCAAATAGTAAAAAGTTCTTGGCAAGGGTTGATGGTTAAGGATCTTTATCCTTGTTACTAACCACAACATGATAATTGTAAGGATCAATCTCACTAAGTCATCCTCTAACAAGTGAAGGAAAGTCAAATGAGCTACACCAATCCTAATCCATAAGTCCTAGCCACTTACTAATTGAACTTAGTAGAAGCTAGTGTCAATGGACACCAATTATCAAGACTTGGACATTAGCAACTCAATTTCACCTAAGTTACCATCCCAAGCCAAGAACACAAAAATCTACTCTAACATCCTTCCAAGCATTTTGTCAAATACTTGGAAAGCATAAAAGGAAAGTAAAATAAGATTGCAAGAAATATAAATCTATAACTACCAATTGCAAGAAATCAACAACAACAATTCAAATCAACAATAAAAGAAATCAAACATAAATTGCATTAAAGAGAAGTAGAAGAAACAAGAGTGCATCAACAACAAAGTAAACAAATACATGAAGTAAACTACTAAACTAGGAAAACAAAGGTAAAGGAACAAGAATTTGTAAAGGAGAAGTAAATCAAAACATGAATTAAACCTAGATTTAAGAAATCATAATCTACATCTAACCTAATTCTAGAGAGAAAAGAGGGCTTCTCTCTCTAGAAACTAACTAAAGCATGATGAAAACTCTACTATGTGCTTCCCCCCTTTGACTCCTCTTAATTTCTGCATGTAATAGGCTCAGAAATGAGTTGGATTTGGGCCTGGGAAGCCCAGAAATCGCACCCAGCATTTTCACTTTAATGAGGTCACGTGCGAGCTGCGACGCGTACGCATGGGTCATGCGTACGCGTCGATTGGCATTTTTACTTCCCACGTGTACGCGTCATGTCACGCGTATGCGTCGCGATGCGACTTCACATTCACGTGTGCACGTCGTACCACGCGTGCGCGTTGATGAATGCACTCCAAATCCTTGATTTTCCATGAGTTCTCCACTTTGCATGCTTTTCTCTTCACTCCTTTGATCCATTCCTAGCCTTTTTAACCTGAATTCACTAACAAATATATCAAGGCATCTAGTGGAATCAAAGGTGAATTAAAATGATCAAATTAAAGGCCTAAAAAGCATGTTTTCACTCTTAAGCACAAATTAGGAGAAAATTACAAAACTATACTATTTCATTGAATAAGTGTGAGAAAAGGTGATAAAATCCCCTAAATTAAGCACAAATAGCACCACGAAATAGTGGTGCATCACCTTACCAGCGGCTCAAGTTTACAAAACCCCTCAGAAAAAGACAAAAATCACGAACGAGCTGATTGAAAAGTGTTATCATTGGATGACACATGTAAAACAGACAAAAGATTGTACCAATGAATATGAACCATTATTTGTCTTGAAACATGAGGGACTCTACGAGGGATTAAGAGAATATTTCACGTCTCTAAAGCCCGAAGAACAAGTGCATGCCGTGGTAAAATCCTTTGCCAATTGCGTTAACATTAATGATTTTTTTAAACACTCTTATATAGTATGTCTCATAAATTTTCATCTTGTAGGTGGTTAGTATACACAGCTTGATTCTCAATGAAATAAAAACTAAACAGTATCAAGAACAAATATACATTGTGTCGATGGATATTGTGGTAAGTAAATTTCTTATTCATTGGTTATTACTTTTCGGTTCAGTGAGAATGTTAATATTAGTTCACCTGATTCTTATGTCTTCTTTTGAGTACTTTTGGATTAAGAAAACTTTTCTCTTGAAGATTGAATATTTTTCACATTTTATTCAGCATATGATTTTTGTTCGGTTTGGTGAAATATGATTTAACTGATGTTGATTTTGCAGAATTTTATCGTGGGAACATATGGCGACAAGTACTATGATAAGAGCACAAAAAAGTCCACAATTTTAATATTCAGCAGTATGACCACTACTGGCAGTTTATTGACAAAAGAAAACTTGCACCCATCCATTTATAAGTTGTAATATTTAAAATTCTTTGATAATTCTCTTGTTTGCTATTGTTTCCACTAAAATATTCTATAATTTTTCGAAACTTCTGCTATTTGTCCCAATTTGCAATGGAGGGCATTGGTGGTTGTGGATTTCTGATGTAAAAAATAAGAAATTCTATGTCCTTGACCCTATCAACAAGAAGCTAGAAGAAATACCTTATTCGAGAAAGGAAATAAACAAATTTGTTGTAAGTTATTTTCTTGTAAATTATTGAAATTATTCTGTACATGAGAGGAGTTTGGTTCACTGTTATTGGTTTTGTTTATTTACTTTTTTTTTGTCTCTTTCAGAGTTTAATAATTTCCCAGATGAGGGTGTACGCTGGGGCGGAACCCTTAATAGACGATGCACTGGGAGAGGAAGCAGAGTATATCCCATTGAATGGTCAACGTACAAAGTAAGAATCTTTCTCTTCTATAGTGTTATTTTTAATGTGTTTTATTCTATATACTAATGATCGTATTATACTCAATTCTTGCTTAGCTATGATTGTGGAATATTCGTAATGAAATGGCTGGAAATAATAGATCCACAAAAAATAAAGAGCGGCAAGAGATATAAATATAAAGCTTAGACACAAGTAAGTACTTTCTAAATTAATAAACTTCTTTCTTTTCTTATTTCATTAAGTTAAATTGATATTATAACTAGAGCTTTGAAGTTGGTTGTTACTCTGTTCAATAGTTATTTTCCATGCAGAAAATACTATTTTTGTTGATTGAAAATTGATCACCATTTATTCACCACATATAAAATTTTCGGTTCGGTAGCTCATATAATTTTGATTCACCAAGTGAATGTTTTTCAGTTCGGTGGCTCTTATAATTTTAATTCACTAAGTGAATGTTTTTCGGTTCGGTGGCCTCCTTTTAATTTGTTTAGGTTTAGGGTTACTGTGATTCCATTTTTACAGCATAACTAGGGCTTTGAATTAAATTTGTTGTTATTTAATGTGGTTTTGATTTACTTGATATTTAATGTGTTCAAGATGTAGGGTTATTGTGATTGCATTTTTACAGTATGATTAAGGCTTTGAATAATATTGTTCTTTTTTTTTTATGTAACTAATTCATTTCAATTGAAATGCAGAAAGAAATTAATGAATCCAGATACCAATATGGTCCACATTTTCTGTTTCATGAAATGAACAAAATGAGAGACCAAGTAATTTCGGAATCTGAAGCAATAAGACTCACCAAGCCATCTGCTTTCCTCTCCAGCCCTTATTGTAAATACACATCTGGGGATTTAGATAGCAAATAGCATATACTAGTTGTAATTAACAATATTTTGTTTAACTTGTTTAAAGAGCAAAAAATGCATACTTCAAATGTATCTATGTCAATGTATGTATCAAACAATGCAAACAATGCTTCTTTCAAATGTATATATGTCAATGTTAATGTATATATCTATTCTTAATATTTATATATCTGTTGGAACTGTGTGGCTGCTGTTTTATTCCAGGTTCTCAGTGATTGCAATCACTGTATTTACGAATACATTTATAATCCAAAAGAACACAGTGAACCGAAATTAATACATTGGGCGAACCGAAAAGGTAGAAACACACTGAACCCCTAAACCCTGAACCCTGAACCCTAAACACTAAATTCCTAAACCCTAACACCTAAAACCTAAACCCTAAAACACTGAACAATGGACCCTGAACCCATAAAGCCTAAATCCCTAAAACCCTAAAGCCTAAATCCTGAACCCTAAACCCTGAACCCGAACCTTGAACTCTGAACCTAAACCTTGAACACTAAACTATGAACCCTAAATGTTAAACCCTAAACCCTAAATCCTTAGAACCCTGAACCCTGAACCCTAGACCCCTAAACCCTGAACCCTTAATCCTGAACCCTAAACCCTCAGTCATGAAAGAGGTGAACCGAAATTAATACACGGGGCGAATCGAAATTTTGAAACACATTGAACCCTTAAACCCTGAACCCTAAACACTAAATCCATAAACCCTAAACCCTAAAACACTGAACAATGAACCCTGAACCCAAAACCCTAAATCCCTAAAATCCTGAACCCTAAACCCTGAACCCGAACCTTGAACTCTGAACTTGAACCCTTAACACTGAACTCTGAACCCTAAATCCTAAACCCTTAGAACCCTGAACCCTAAACCCTAGACCCCTAAACCCTGAACCCTTAATCCTGAACCCTAAACCCCTCAACCATGAAAGCGGTGAACCGAAATTAATACATGGAGAGAACCAAAAATTTGAAACACATTGAACCCCTAAATAATGAACCCTGAACCCATAAACCCTAAATCCCAAATTGACCCACGCCTAGATAAATTTACCCGCCTCCAACGTCACTAAAATAAACGTGACTTCCACGCGCTTCATTATAAAAAAAAAAAACAAAATTCTTCTTCAAAATGCACAAAACCTATCCTTCTCTTCAAATCTCTCTCAAAATCACTCAAATTTCAATCACATTCTCTGCGAAAACCACTACTGCAGAAGAATAGCGAGAAGATTTGGCAACGAACAACCACAAAAGAACGAAAACAATAACAGAGACTACCAAAGGTATGAGAAAACTACCGTTGACTTGAAATCTTGCAATGTCACGTTTCTCCTAGTTGCATTTTAGGTTTCCTGGATTGATTTGCTTCGTTTAGAAAGTCAAACTATTATGAATGTATTTTTACAGTATAACTAGGGCTTGGAATGAAATTTGTTGTTGTTTACATTCAGTTCAGTGGATAGTGTAACTAGGGCTTTGAAATTGGTTGTTACTCTGTTCAGTACTTCTTTTGCATGGAGAAATACTATCATTTAGCAATATTGTTCAAGAATATGAGTCAGGAAAAGAAAGCTATAGTTGAAGAAATGGGATTCGGTGCCCTGACACATGTCCCAGAAATGAAGGTATCTCACGCCCTCTTAAGAGAATTGATTAATTGCTATGATGAGTATCATGGTTGCCTAAAAACTCTCCATGAAAAAATATACATAACACCTGCCAAGGTAGCAGCTGCGCTGGGGATAAGCCACGACAGTAATACACTTTCCACTTCTTGCTTATTTTCGGTTCATTGCTCACTTAAATTTTGGTTCATTGCTCTCTTTAAATTCGGTTCATTGCTACCTTTAATTTCGGTTCATTGGTATGTAAAAAATTAAATTGAACCTTTTTGGCTCATTTGTTGCTATTAAAATATTGTAGGGGATCATTTTCCTAAAAAGGTTGACAATCGCAAACTGAATGAGGAAGACAAGGCAATATTTGACAGCCTCAAATGTGTTACATTGGCAACTTTGACAAAGTCTATCCTAAATATGAGTGTTGAAGGCGAGAAAAACCGGCAAAAATTCCGCAGGACTTTTGTCGTCTTCATACAGAAGTGCTTCTTGCTGCGGACGACGGTAAGCATGGCCTCCGCAATCCATAAGCCGCCTATCTTTTGTGTGGACTGTAAGACCCAGAACTTTTGAAAAATCTTATTATGATCAAGTCTCAAATCATACGGTTATTTATAGCCTTAATTTCGGAAATCATTTTATTAAAGATAATTAAGGCAAGTTTTGATTTATGGGATTTGAGATAAGTTATGATTATTATCCAATTTCACAATTATTGGATTATTTTCTATATTCAGAGTATAAAGTTGGTAGTTGTGAAATAATAAGGATTTTTATATGATTTGAATTAAATAATTAATATTTTCAATATTAATACTGCTACTTTGGAAAATAAAGGATTTAATTATATTACTCCTAATTATTTGATTTAGATATTTTATTGAAAATAATTTGTGAAATTGGTGAGAAAATAGTATTTTCTATACATAATTAGTGTTGGATTTAAATTGGGTTTCAATTACTATATTACCCTTACTTTTATTTGAAATTACAAAACTTGGTCTCAATAAGATAAGAATGGTGTTTCCAAAACGCACAATTGATACCATGGTGAAAATTTGGTGCATTACTTAATCATAATATGTTGATACACACTACACGGTTAACACACTATGAAATTACAAAAGTAACCCTAATCCTAATTTTTGAAAATGAAACCCTAACCCTGAAAACCCTAACCCGGCCCATTTCCCCCACAACCCAACATCTGCAGCCTCTCCTTCCCAATCAACACGCACAACTTCCCTCACCCAGCAGCAAGCAATACACTTCCCCCCTTTTCTCCAACGGAATGCAACACATACACAAAACTATGAAAGAAATATAAAACAGAAGGGGGAGTGGGGTAAGGAATCCACGGAGAAGGAAGGAAGAGGGGAAGGGGGGAGCGTCGCCGTCGCCGGCTCGTCTAGCTGCCGCCCTGCCGCCGTCATCCTCACAGGCATGAAGGAAGCCCCTTGCTGCAACTGCTACCCGTGAAGCCTCCGCCGTCGCGGGTCAGAACCCAGGCGAGAGAGAAGGTCGCGATGGAGGAGGGAACCGCGCCCTTCAGCCGCTCTCTGTGAAGCCTGGGTCACCGTTCTGCCTCGCCATCGCCACTGAAGCTGCACCCAGCCCAGCCGCGCCGCCGTCCCTGCGCTGTTGCAGAGCAGATCTAAGGCGAGGGAGAGGACCGCGATGGGGGAAAGAGTCACGCCACCCAGTCGCTGGCCTGCTCGCCGCCAGCATCACCGGTGTTGTCGCGAGGAAAAGAGAGAGAGCCCCGCCGGAGGAGAACCGTTGTGGAGGTGTCCCTGCCACTGCGCCCAGCTGCTGTTGGGAGCCTTGTCGCCGCTCATGGGGTGCGCCAGTAAGCCTCTGCCGCCGGAAAACACCACTGCCGTCACCGGAAGGCTTTGTCGGTATGGATTTTTAAGCTGGTTCTCCTTTTCTATTGAGCTTCTGGGAACTTCATTGTCACTACATGTTGTTCAGGTCCCTGCTGCCGCTTGAGGTGGCTGTCGGGCTACCGCCGAACCGGTTCGGAGACCGTTCCTATTCGGTTCAGCCATTCTCCCTCGGTCTTGGTAAGCATTTTGGTTCGAGGAGCCTTTTGTCGCTGTTCTGATAATTTTGGCTGAGGCGTTGTAGCGTTATTTGTCACAGGGTTGTATATCGATGCTTGCGTGTCGTGCTCGGAGTTTGCGGCTGCTTCGTTTTGCTAGTTCAAGTCGTGGCTGCTGAGAAAGCAAGTGGAACCGAGTTGTTGGTTGCCGTCAATTCGGGTTGAGGCGGAAAGGACTCAGTGAGGTGTTTGGGCTGTAGTTTCGCGTGTCGAGGTAGGGGCGCTTTCCAAAAACTATGTTTTGTGTATTGGAATTATTACATATGGATACTGGTGCGAGATATTGTGTATTTGGTGATTGTATCTGCCTTTTGTATTATTTGATTGACTCGAATGACTATGGATGTTGGTTTGGCTGAATTGTTGTGTAGCTTTGTGAAATGTAATGTATGAAGTTGATTCTTTAAAGATTTGAAATATGAGTTTAATTCGTTGAGGATTAGTTTGAACTGAGTCAATTATTTTGATGATGTGAAAGATAGAATACTCTTGAAATTCAGCCTGGGTTGCTTTAATTGATTTGGTTTTGATAAACGATTTATTGCTGAACCGATTCTTTAAAGCTTTGGAAATGAGTTAAATCGGTTGATATTGAGTTGACTTTGAAATGGTTTTCTTGAGATATGCCACTGAGGCGACTGTTGGATTTAACTTGCTTTGAATTGATTTCTGGTTTGAGCCGTTGAAAAGGAATGAGAAACGGTTTAGTTGGGACCCGAACCGGGTGGCAAAAGTCCAAGTTTTAGGGGAGGTGCTGCCAAAATTTCTACAAAATCCTAGTCTTGTTTGAAAAGTTATTTAAAAAGGATTGGATTTGAGAAGTTGTATTATTTGATTTATTAAGAGAATATTTATATTTTCAAGCTTAATTTATTTAGTGAACTTATGCCTTGAGTTTGACTTATTTAGAAATGAACTATTTTTACCGTTTGAATCATTGAAGGAAAGAATGATGCTCTAATATTGATTTCAATATAAAAAGGAGCTTTTAGTGATTTCAAAGGAATCTAGACTTTTGATTGAGTAATTATGTTTGAGGCATTTTGGAAGAGTTAGAAAAATGGATTCCAAAAAGAAACCTGATAGTGGTTTGATTCAAATGAACGGTTCCTTTTCAAATGAGTTGATTTTTGGACCGGGTTGGAACTTGTGATTTTGTATGGTCGGTTTCATAATAAATTCAGTTTTATTTACTTGAACCGAGAATCCATGATTTTAAGAGTTTCAATGAATTTTAAGGAATTGATATAGGTTGACCTTCGCTAAAGACTTGGGACTCTGCCGAGAAACTTTTGTTATGAAATCCCATTGTTGTATGGGTGATTTTGAATACTTTGATATAAATCCTTAACTTGCCATGGTTTTGGAAGTTTTGGAAAGAGAATGCCGAGAGTGGCTTTGTTTTAAAAAGGGAACTCACTTTGAGTAAATTTGGCTTATGAGCCTGAGATGATTTGAGAAACGAGATTTTTAAAGCCAAGGATGAAAAGAGTTGAAACTTGATTTCAAAGTGAAGCGATTTGAGAAAAAGTGATTTATGGCTTAAATGCCGGTTTTATGAATTTGATGATATTGGATGGTGGAAGTGCTGTTTTGTTATGGGCCGGAATGGCTGTGTATGATTATGAATATTGGCTGGTTCTGGATTGAACCGTGAGCCGGAATGGCTGTGTATGATATTGATTTATGGCTGATTGCCGAATGAGTTATGGGCCGTATGGCTGACTATGAATTATGAATTTAAGCCGGATGGCTGAGATGGATGTTGATCCATGGCTGGGACTGAATGAATATATGCTTGAGATACCTGGGTAGTAGCAAGGGTTGTGGTTCGTCCCACTTGCTCCAGGTCAGAGACTGTGACTCCTGGGTAGTAGCGGTAGTAGTGGTGATTCCACTCGCTCCAGGTTGAGCTTTTAAAAACCCGCCTGGGTAGTAGCCGCAGTAGTGGTTATTCCACTGGCTCTGGGTTGAGCGGGTAGTAGCAATGGGGTTGTAGCTCAAACCTACTTGCTCCGCGATGGGTGTTTCTGTCCATGGTTAGCTACCAGGACGTGTCGGGTTGGCTATATAACCGACAGATGATATCATCAGCCACTAGGGATAGGCATGCATCATATGCATCTATGTGACATTGTTTGGGTGTGCATATTATACTTGGTTTGCCTATGTCATTAATTGCTAATTTTTCTACTTGCAATAACTGTTTGTTTGTGCTTGCATCTTCCTAATTGTGTTTGCTACTGAGACTCTGTTGGACTGTGGCGATTGGTTGATGGTTGGATTGTTTGGGCCTAGGGCCCTAGTTGGAATGAGATGAACCGATGGTTGATTTCGGTTTTGTGTTTCTGGTTTGGAATAAAATATGAAAGGCTATTTTGTTTCAGCATAGATAAACCGTTTTGAAAGGCTTTTGAGTCTTTGAGAATTGAATGGTTCCTCTTTTAGAAAAGATTTCCGACTTTACTTTCATTGTAAACCGTTGTTTTTGAAAAGAGGCATGAGATGGTTATTAATTACTGGTACGGTTTATCTTCATGTATCCTATTACAGTAATTCCCAAAAACCCTCTATTGAGAACCCTTTCGAGGATGATGTTCTCACCCCCCTACATTTTTCCCCTTTCAGGATATGGGCGCAGAAGTTACGAAGAGCTTATTTAATTGTTGTCGTGATGCTCTGTATTGTTTTAGTTATGGTTTATTGTACTCTCGCCTTTATCTTGCTTGATATAATCTGTAAGAGGGATAGGAATTGTATTGGATTATGTTTGTAATATTACTTATATATATGTATGTATATATATGGATGTATTCTTTATGAGTTTTTTTAAGTTGTATGGTATCTATGGAAGTACGTTATCGAACGAAAGTAATTTTGGGAGCGGTATTGCGGTTTAAAGTTTTAAACAGGCTCATATTTTAGTATTAAATAGTATAACTGTCGTCGTAATGTCCGAGCTATCAGAGTTGCGCAGCCGGAAGCGTGAGCTTTGGTAGTTAGGGTGTTACATTATGGTATCAGAGCAGTCATTCCTGTAGAGCCTGAGGAATGGACCGACTATGCTTCAATTGCATACTCTGAGCGTTTGTCATGTACTAAGTCTTGTCGAATCACGAGAATTAGAGCTTTATGCACATGACGGTCTATTGATTAACGCTGTTAGTCTCGCATTGCATAATTCTTGGTATTAAGTTTGGCCGGCTTAATACTAGTGAATTATGTATATGAAAGCACTGATGGGTTATCATAGATGAAATACGAGTTTTGAGTAAAGCGAATCGCGGGTTTTGGGAACGTTAAAAACTATTTCTCGAGGCTATTCAGTTGTGTGTCTTGAATTCTATTCGAGTCGATCTGTTCTTTTATACCCTAACCTGAAGTTCTTGTTTGCTAATCCTCTTGAAAAGCAGCTTGATTTTTTCAACTCTATTCCCCTATTCATATGTATTCTTGTTCGATCTTAATTGCATATGCTTGTTTGGAATCCTTGTTGCTTCTATCTTCCTCTATTGATTTCTTCTTGATTCAGGTATTCTTTGATATAGCTTTGAACTTGTCTTAATGCGCTGTGACTTTTAACTCCGGGTTCTGAGTTTATTCTTTGAGAAATTGTTGATTCACTTTTTCTCTTATTTGACAGTGAGTACAGCCAATTTTGAGATTTTTATAAAAAGTGTTGTTGATTAGATATATATACTTATCTATATATGAAACTCGAGATTTCTTATACAGTTTAACAATTATTTATTTCTAATACCTCACCTGTACTTTTACTGGTTTGCGGAACTGCATTTACTACAATTTGACTTTCTAGTAATTTTACTATAGTTCTAATGCACATCTTCGTTTGATTATGTATTTGGGGTATTTTTCAAAATTCTGGAAAGAAAGGGAATTTTTCACTCTTATCCCGGTTGAGTTTCATTTGATAAACTTTACTTAATTCATTTTGATTTGAGTTTGATTTAGCATACTACATGGTTTATGCCATTGTTGATATTTTGAAAATGTTGGACTCATAGCTTTCTTCTTAAGAACGAACTCGCTCCTTCTTAAGCTTTTCACCTCTATGAATGTCATACGTGATTATGTTTTTAATTATACCTCTACCTTTTGGGAGCATTACAACCAATCTCAGCTTTCCTTTCTCTGGTGAATCTCATCCTTATATGAGTCAACTTGATTTATTTCAATTTCGTGCATCGTTTATTCTCTCATTGTCTCTACCAGAGAATTTAATCGAAGATTTACCTTTGAGAAATTACTAATGATTGAGTTGTCTTTTCCTATGACTTTTGTATTCTTTTGAATCAATTGGAAGCTTGTTTGATGACTCATGCCTAGTGAATCTTGTTTGGACTACTTTGGTTTAAGATCCTTTCTTGCAAGGCTGGACTCCTTTTTAGTACATCTTAAACTTCTTGAATGTTCTTCTGAGATAGTGATTTTAAGAACACTTTTGGGAGTCTTGTTCTGAACTTTTTAAAGAAGTTTTGAATTCTCTTGTAAGAAGTTTTAAACGGAATTTATTTTCTGTTGCTTGATTTAGATTGAAACCATTGTTCAATTTTGACGAAGTTAATTTAAAGTTGGGATGCACTATTTTAAATGAAGTTTTGAAAAGTTTCCTTGTTTAGTGGAAACCGGTTCATTTGTAATACACCACTTATTTCCTTTACCAAATTGTAAGCAAATTTTTACTTCGGAGTTTCTTTTCTAAAAAGAGTTTAACTTCCTCTTTCGTACTTGCTATAAATGTTATACACGCTTGTTTGAATATGAAATTTTGAGAATTTTGAACAAGCATTTGATTACTTCCGAGTTTTTATGAACTGCTTTTGGTTAGGTTGTGCACCTAACTATCCTTCTAAAATATTTGAGGAAATATTTTAGCTCTTAGCCAAACTTGTGTGCATTTTGTTTTTAAAACTCTACATGATCTATTTCAATATGAAATTGTATTGAAGTAAAGCCACGTTTATGCTTTTGCTACTCTCTTGAAGAATGTTTGTTGCTCAACTTTTCTTCTAGACTGCAAAGTGGTTTTTTCGCAAGTTTTCGATTCTTTTATAAACAATGTATTTGGAAGTATTTTTAATCATGCTCTTAAGTTCTGTGAGTTTTGTCTTGGGTTTGAGATATTCTTTTCTGTAAATCTCATACTTCTTTGGCTCAGCTTGAATTGGTATCAAGCTAATGCGTTGACTTTCTTCTTATTTGTCCTGTTGAATTTTCTTGATCCAAGGGTTATTTTTGAAGTTGTCAATGAAATTGTGTCTAGAAAACTTCATTACTTGAGTATCCTTGTTTATCTAGAATTGGATACATTCTCTCAAATCTATGAGTACTACCCTTGACATTTGACTCTTCTTTCTAAATATTGTATCCTTTTGAGTAGGCTCGAGAATTGTTTTGATATCACGTGCGATCTGTAGATGTAGTAACGTGATGCGTTAGTTCTTTAAGACGTGATATGTGTATACAGAAGTTGAAGCAGTAAGTGTGCAACGTTATGAGTTGTGGATGTTTTGTTCCTTGCGAACGGGTTGTGATCGTTAGGCTTATGATCGGATATGGGGATTGTAAAGTGCTTGATGGAGTTGGAAAGTTGAAGCTTTGAGGTTGATGTGAGATTAGTGTGCGGATGTTGAGCACGTCGTTTTAACTCCATCCTGTTTTATAGCCTTCAATGCCTCGTTCTTCTACCACATGTCGAACCATGTCACCTTTTTGCCTTGAGCCTGTCTTGTAATGTTTGCTTTGCAACCATACTCCTACCTTTACATCCTTATGCTTATGACAATCAAAGTATTTGAAAAATCGTATATATGATTATATTTTGAGATATTTTTGCTTCTTCCTTAAATGTGTTCAAGGGTGAACTGTTATGGAATTTCTTTCATTTTGTATCAATTTTCGAGGGCAAAAATTTTTATAAGGTGGGTAGAATGTAAGACCCAAAACTTTTGAAAAGTCTTATTATGATCAAGTCTCAAATCATACGGTTATTTATAGCCTTAATTTCGGAAATCATTTTATTAAAGATAATTAAGGCAAGTTTTGATTTATGGAATTTGAGATAAGTTATGATTATTATCCAATTTCACAATTATTGGATTATTTTCTATATTCAGAGTATAAAGTTGGTAGTTGTGAAATAATAAGGATTTCTATATGATTTGAATTAAATAATTAATATTTTCAATATTAATACTGCTACTTTGGAAAATAAAGGATTTAATTATATTACTCCTAATTATTTGATTTAGATATTTTATTGAAAATAATTTGTGAAATTGGTGAGCAAATAGTATTTTCTATACATAATTAGTGTTGGATTTAAATTGGGTTTCAATTACTATATTACCCTTACTTTTATTTGAAATTACAAAAGTAACCATAATCCTAATTTTTGAAAATGAAACCCTAACCCTGAAAACCCTAACCCGGCCCGTTTCCCCCACAACCCAACATCTGCAGCCTCTCCTTCCCAATCAACGTGCACAGCTTCCCTCACCCAGCAGCAAGCAATACACTTCCCCCCTTTTCTCCAACGAAATGCAACACATACACAAAACTATGAAAGAAATATGAAACAGAAGGGGGAGTGGGGTGAGGAATCCACGGAGAAGGAAGGAAGAGGGGAAGGGGGGAGCGTCGCCGTCGCCGGCTCGTCTAGCTGCCGCCCTGCCGCCGTCATCCTCGCAGGCATGAAGGAAGCCCCTTGCTGCCACTGCTACCCGTGAAGCCGCCACCGTCGCGGGTCAGAACCCAGGCGAGAGAGAAGGTCGCGATGGAGGAGGGAACCGCGCCCTTCAGCCGCTGTCTGTGAAGCCTGGGTCACTGTTCTGCCTCGCCATCGCCACTGAAGCTGCACCCAGCCCAGCCGCGCCGCCGTCGCAGAGCAGATCTGAGGCGAGGGAGAGGACCGCGATGGGGGAAAGAGTCACGCCACCCAGTCGCTGGCCTGCTCGCCGCCAGCATCCCCGGTGTTGTCGCGAGGAAAAGAGAGAGAGCCCTGCCGGAGGAGAACCGTTGCGGAGGTGTCCCTGCCACTGCGCCCAGCTGCTGTTGGGAGCCTTGTCGCCGCACATGGGGTGCACCGGTAAGCCTCTGCCGCCGGAAAACAGCACTGCCGTCACCGGAAGGCTTTGTCGGTAAGGATTTTTAAGCTGGTTCTCCTTTTCTATTGAGCTTCTGGGAACTTCATTGTCGCTACATGTTGTTCAGGTCCCTGCTGCCGCTTGAGGTGGCTGCCGGGCTGCCGCCGAACCGGTTCGGAGACCGTCGCTATTCGGTTCAGCCATTCTCCCTCGGTCTTGGTAAGCGTTTTGGTTCGAGGAGCCTTTTGTCGCTGTTCTGATAATTTTGGCTGAGGCGTTGTAGCGTTATTTGTCACAGGGTTGTATATCAATGCTTGCGTGTCGTGCTCGGAGTTCGCGGCTGCTTCGTTTCGCTAGTTCAAGTCGTGGCTGCTGAGAAAGCAAGTGGAACCGAGTTGTTAGTTGCCGTCAATTCGGGTTGAGGCGGAAAGGACTCAGTGAGGTGTTTGGGCTGTAGTTTCGCGTGTCGAAGTAGGGGCGCTTTCCAAAAACTATGTTTTGTGTATTGGAATTATTACGTGTGGATACTGGTGCGAGATATTGTGTATTTGGTGATTGTATCTGCCTTATGTATTATTTGATTGACTCGAATGACTATGGATGTTGGTTTGGCTGAATTGTTGTGCAGCTTTGTGAAATGTAATGTATGAAGTTGATTCTTTCAAGATTTGAAATATGAGTTTAATTCGATGAGGATTGGTTTGAATTGAGTCAATTATTTTGATGATGTGAAAGATAGAATACTCTTGAAATTCAGCCTAGGTTGCTTTAATTGATTTGGTTTTGATAAACGATTTATTGCTGAACCGATTCTTTAAAGCTTTGGAAATGAGTTAAATCGGTTGATATTGAGTTGACTTTGAAATGGTTTTCTTGAGATATGCCACTGAGGCGAATGTTGGATTTAACTTGCTTTGAATTGATTTCTGGTTTGAGCCGTTGAAAAGGAATGAGAAACGGTTTAGTTGGGACCCGAACCGGGTGGCAAAAGTCCAAGTTTTAGGGGAGGTGCTGCCGAAATTTCTACAAAATCCTAGTCTTGTTTGAAAAGTTATTTAAAAAGGATTGGATTTGAGAAGTTGTATTATTTGATTTATTAAGAGAATATTTATATTTTCAAGCTTAATTTATTTAGTGAACTTATGCCTTGAGTTTGACTTATTTAGAAATGAACTATTTTTACCGTTTGAATCATTGAAGGAAAGAATGATGCTCTAATATTGATTTCAATATAAAAAGGAGCTTTTAGTGATTTCAAAGGAATCTAGACTTTTGATTGAGTAATTATGTTTGAGGCATTTTGGAAGAGTTAGAAAAATGGATTCCAAAAAGAAACCTGATAGTGGTTTGATTCAAATGAACCGGTTCCTTTTCAAATGAGTTGATTTTTGGACCGGGTTGGAACTTGTGATTTTGTATGGTCGGTTTCATAATAAATTCAGTTTTATTTACTTGAACCGAGAATCCATGATTTTAAGAGTTTCAATGAATTTTAAGGAATTGATATAGGTTGACCTTCCCTAAAGACTTGGGACTCTGCCGAGAAACTTTTGTTATGAAATCCCATTGTTGTATGGGTGATTTTGAATACTTTGAAATAAATCCTTAACTTGCCATGGTTTTGGAAGTTTTGGAAAGAGAATGCCGAGAGTGGCTTTGTTTTAAAAAGGGAACTCACTTTGAGTAAATTTAGCTTATGAGCCTGAGATGATTTGAGAAACAAGATTTCTAAAGCCAAGGCTAAAAAGAGTTGAAACTTGATTTCAAAGTGAAGCGATTTGAGAAAAGTGATTTATGGCTTAAATGCCGGTTTTATGAATTTGATGATGTTGGATGGTGGAAGTGCTGTTTTGTTATGGGCCGGAATGGCTGTGTATGATTATGAATATTGGCTGGTTCTGGATTGAACCGTGAGCCGGAATGGCTGTGTATGATATTGATTTATGGTTGATTGCCGAATGAGTTATGGGCCGTATGGCTGACTATGAATTATGAATTTAAGCCAGATGCCTGAGATGGATGTTGATTCATGGCTGGGACTGAATGAATATATGCTTGAGATACCTGGGTAGTAGCAAGGGTTGTGGTTCGTCCCACTTGCTCCAGGTCAGAGACTGTGACTCCTGGGTAGTAGCGGTAGTAGTGGTGATTCCACTCGCTCCAAGTTGAGCTTTTAAACACCCGCCTGGGTAGTAGCCGCAGTAGTGGTTATTCCACTGGCTCTGGGTTGAGCGGGTAGTAGCAATGGGGTTGTAGCTCAAACCTACTTGCTCCGCGATGGGTGTTTCTGTCCATGGTTAGCTACCAGGATGTGTCGGGTTGGCTATATAACCGACAGATGATATCATCAGCCACTAGGGACAGGCATGCATCATATGCATCTATGTGACATTGTTTGGGTGTGCATATTATACTTGGTTTGCCTATGTGATTAATTGCTAATTGTTCTACTTGCAATAACTGTTTGTTTGTGCTTGCATCTTCCTAATTGTGTTTGCTACTGAGACTCTGTTGGACTGTGGCGATTGGTTGATGGTTGGATTGTTTGGGTCTAGGGCCATGGTTGGAATGAGATGAACCAATGGTTGATTTCGGTTGTGTTTCTGGTTTGGAATAAAATATGAAAGGCTATTTTGTTTCAGCATAGATAAACCGTTTTGAAAGGCTTTTGAGTCTTTGAGAATTGAATGGTTCCTCTTTTAGAAAAGATTTCCGACTTTACTTTCATTGTAAACCGTTGTTTTTGAAAAGAGGCATGAGACGGTTATTAATTACTGGTACGGTTTATCTTCATGTATCCTATTACAGTAATTCCCAAAAACCCTCTACTGAGAACCCTTTCGAGGATGATGTTCTCACCCCCCTTACATTTTTCCCCTTTCAGGATATGGGCACAGAAGTTACGAAGAGCTTATTTAATTGTTGTCGTGATGCTCTGTATTGTTTTAGTTATGGTTTATTGTACCATCGCCTTTATCTTGCTTGATATAATCTGTAAGAGGGATAGGAATTGTATTGGATTATGTTTGTAATATTACTTATATATATATATATATATATATATATATATATATATATATATGGATGTATTCTTTATGAGTTTTTTTAAGTTGTATGGTATCTATAGAAGTACGTTATCGAACGAAAGTAATTTTGGGAGCGGTATTGCGGTTTAAAGTTTTAAACAGGCTCATATTTTAGTATTAAATAGTATAAGTGTCGTCGTAATGTCCGAGCTATCAGAGTTGCGCAGCCGGAAGCGTGAGCTTTGGTAGTTAGGGTGTTACATGGACAACATCCGACAGTGGGATTGGGCATGTCATGTGCTCAGCTTCTTGAGAAAGGGAATCGAAAACAAGAGAAAGGGGAAGAAACAGTCCTTTGAAGGCTGTGTTTTTGTTTTGATGCTGATTTACTTCCATGAAACCAAGTTCCCTCACTTGGATGGACTTGATGCTCCCCTGGCACCGTGGGTGGCCTATTGGACAAAGAACATGATACTCGACCAGATTTCTAAGGAAGCAACAGACACAATGGTAATGTGTTGATTTGAAGCATTGTGCATGCAAAAATATTTTTCTTGATAATTGAATTCGGTTGAGTGGTTGTGGTCATTTTGATTTACCTGATTGTTTTTGTATTTCCTCGTTTCAAATACTCTGCTAACTAAATAATTTTGTGTTTTAGGGACTTCTGTATAAAAAGCAAATAAAGGGGAAAGAGAAAAGAAAATGGGAGAAAGAAGAAAAGAAAATTGTTGTTGTGGATTCTTCTTCGGAAGAAGAATCTTTTTCGGAATCCAAATCATAATAGGAATTTGACAATATAACGCTGGCAGAAAGAACAAGACAAAAGAGGCTCATGAAAAAAGAAAAAATTGTTCCAACGGATTCAGAAACATCAAGTGAATCTCAAAAACAGTGCAGTTTGAATGGTTCTAATTAACAACATTTTGTTCAACTTGTTTAAAAAAGCAGACACTACTTCTTTTGAATGTATATATGTCAACATTAATGTAAATGTTAATATTAATGTATGGATCTAATGTTAATGTATATACTGATTCAAGATGGATTACTCTTTGTCTTGTTATATACCTGTTGGAACTGCCTGGCTGTTGTTTTGTTGCAGGTTCACAGTGAAAGAAATCAGGGTGATTACCAATACATTATGAACTCCAAAAGAATACAGTGAACCGAAATTACTACACTAGGCGAACCAAAAGCTAGAAACACACTGAATCCCTAAACACTGATCCCTAAACCCTAAACCTAAACACTAAAACCAGAACCCTGAACCCATAAACCCTGAATCCCTAAAATCCTAAAACCTAAACCCTAAACCCCAAAAACACAATGAACCGAAATTAATGCAACTGGTGAACCGAAAAAGTGCATATCCCAACATAACACAGATCTAATTTTAAAACAATGCTACTATCAGAACTCTGAACTCTGAACCATGAACCAAAAAACAAATTCTTATTATTCAACTTAGAAATTAATACACTAGACGAATCAAAAAACTGCATATATTAATATAGAATTTCATAAAAAAAGTGACTATTCATTAAAGACTATCAACATTCAAAAATTAAACCTGCTATAACCATGGTGAACCGAAATTCGCTCATGGGTGAACAAAAATTTACATTAATAAAAACTAAAACTTGTAAAATCTTGTCTTGCATAATTCATATCTGGTGTATTGTAAAGAGTGGAGCTTGACTGAATCGATGATCCGGAGTCTAAAAGGTTCAACTACAAAAGACATAATTAATTGTATATTAGGAAAATGAACAATTGAATTTTTAACTAATCAAAAGCAAGTCAATTTTACCTCGCTTGAAGTTGTCTTTTTCTTTTTCTTCATGGCATTTGAGATCTTTTTTTCCAGGTTTGATCCAAGTCTGTTCTTGGGCCGACCTCTTGTTTTATACATGGTGGGCTTTGAAGATCATTCACATTGCTTAATGTCGCTTCTTCGTGGGTTAACAAACTTTTTCCTTTCCTTCTCTCTTGATATTCTTCCATCTCTGCCATGACCTTGTCAAATGCTTGGTGCAAAATTTCGGTCAACTCTTCAGACTCGGATCCAAATTCACTTATATTGTGTGACCGAAACACCAATTCGTCAAATCTCTTACTTCTTGGCTCCAGTACAGGTTCATCTTGGCTGCTCTTGATGTGTGTATGCCTCCTCTTTATGTTCTTGCTCCAGCGTTCCAATATGTATTTCAGTGCCACATTATCCATTCGCTCAAAGCTTAGAACGCTTAGGGAATGGCGGCACAATATGTCCCTAGACTCAAGCAGCAAGCAATGGCACTTTACATCTCGTGATACTGCGTCATAGGTGATGACAAACTTGTTGAATGTGGAGTTGGAAACCTGCTCTATGACTTCACATGTTGTGAAACCTAGGGTAGAATGCATTGATCTTGTGATACAATTCACTTTACCTCTAAATTGAGCTTGAACTTCCCTGAACTTCTCATGGGTATATACACACTGAAATTGTGCCTCTATTGCTGATTTTGTTGCACACGGTATCACAGTGTGAAAATCTGCAGCATCGAATTCTCACTCTGCTTGTTCTCTGCTTGCAAGGCAATTGTCGTATTGCTTCACGAATTGTCTCAAGGAGCTATTCTTTGTGATGAACTTGTTGAAAAACGAATGCATGCTCTCACTCCTTTGTGTGCTTCTCATCCCGGGCTAAAAGTGGTGATCCAAGTAAACCAGAATCCATATATGTCGATCCTCGTACAGCTCTGCAAACCGAACCGAATTTATAAGTTGTGGTGAACCGAAAACAGTGCATGGTTTTGGGAAAAAAATATATAAGCATAAAAATTATTCGAATTGAAATCGCAATTACCTGAAAGCCACTTGTTGCCTTGGAGACCATACTTTGTGAGGAAATCGTTCCAGTTTCTGTCAAAATCGTCTTTTGTGTACGAGTTCCAAACAACATGGCTCATCTCTTGTTTAATATCAATGTGTTCCTTGTAGCCATTTAGTTTGCTTGAGATCTTCTTCATGATGTGCCAGATGCACCAGTGATGAATTGTTGTTGGCATGCATAGCTCAATTCCCCTTTGAATCGAAGCGCATTGAACGGTAAGAATACCTTTTGGTGCCTTCCCTCCCATGCAACGTAGCCAACACTCAAATAGCCATTTGAATTATTGAATGTCCTCATTTTTTATCAGTGCGCATCCAAGAAGTGTCGACTACCTGTGGTGATTCACACCAACAAAAGAACCTAAAACCAAATTATACCTGCATAAATAACAAGCACACTATGGTGAACCAAAATATGTACAGCCACTGAACATCAAAAGTATCTTTGAAGGAACCGAATACCTGTTTGTGTTATATGTGGTATCAAATGAAACCACATCTTCGAAATAATCGAATGCAGCCTGCTTCTTGCATCAGCCCAGAATGCATGTTTAATGCAGTGATCGCCTTCAAGGTTGAGCTCAAAGAAGAAATTTTGGTTCTTTTCTTTCATTCTTACTAGGTACTTCCCAAATTCTTTGGCATCGTCATTTTTTGAAATATTCCGTACTTCCCTTGTGATGTAATTCCTTACGTCTTTTTCTATAAAACCTAGTTCACGGTGGCTGCCAGCTGCTACCACAAATGATTGGTAGGTTTTGCTCGGTCTGATTCCAGCTTCCTCGTGGGTTTCAATGGTGCGACGCACGAACATGCTAAACTCCCTGTGTTGTTTGAGCATCTCAGCCTGGTCTGGACAAAAAGGATGTGAGTGATTCAAAACAACTTTGGAAATTATCCAAAGACCAACATCCTTCATTATGTGTACGTAAATTCTGACTGGACAATTTAACCCAGCTGAAGGGTTTGTCTTCAAAGTTGGAGATATCTTTGATTTCCACCTCCCCTCTCTAGAGCATACAATTAGTTGATTCTTAATCTTGTCTCCATCCCGAGTCGTGTTCCTTAGTTTGGTGGAAAAACCAGCAAGTTTGGAATAATGTTTGTAGAACTTTCTAGATTCTTCTAGGGTCTTGAAAATCATTCCCATCTTTGGGACAAATTTTTCGTCCACAACACAGCTGGTCTGCATGGTGAACCGAAATCTTAATTACGGTGAAACAATTATATAGTTCTTAGGGAACAAAACAAAACATGTTGGTCTTATTTTTGTTAGACTGCTTTCTACGTACCGAACCGAAAACATGAAAGTGATGAACCACCTCTTTAGTACTTACCGAACCGAAAAGTTACTCAAATTTACTCAGAGTTACTCACAGTTAATGACACTCACAGTTACATATTATCAAGTCAACTCAATTCAATTCAGATATAGATCACCTTAGTCCATTCAATTCACTTCAAACAAAATTAGCAATTTCATTCCAATAAATTCGATTCAAAATTTAATAATCCAAACCTCATCAAATTGATGCATTTCAAAAGAATCATCAAAATCGCACTCATTCAACTGATTTGAAGTTTATTCATTTATTGTTTTAATTCAAAAGTGCAGATCGAAGAAGAAAACGAAGAAGAAGATGAACAACGAAGCTAATTGCGTTAAATCAATCCAGATCCATAATGCAGAAAAGAAGAAGGCGAAAGAGGTTTACGTTGTATGAGAAGGTTTACGTTGAGAAACGTTGATAAAGTAAAATAAAGATTCCCTTATATAGGTTTAAAAGGCGTATAACAAACGGAAGAGTGGGGCGTGGAGTGAAAGTTACATGGATACCATCCATGTAATTTTTACATGAATGTAGAGTTTTTCCTTTCATAAAATGAACAAACTCAAATATGCATATTTTCATAAAATATCTTTCTAATTATCCTCTAGTTCCTAAACCATAACGTTTTGAATCTTTTTTTATACTTTCAAGATAGTGTTCATTCTTTCTTTGTGGAGAGAGTATGGGGTGACCTAATGACTGTTCACCTGTTCCTACATCTTCTGTTTTGTGGTACTGTCTATCTACCTAATGGTTGTTCACTATCTATGCTGTACTAGTAAATTTTAATGAGAGTTGTGTCCCTCTGACCGCAAGATTCTCCCTTTTGTGGCTAAATAGTATTCCCATTTTAGTAATTTAACCAATTTTTTACTCATGTATTATTATTTTAGCTCAAACCTTTGATGAGGTGCTTAACAGTACTTTTGACAAAAATCTGAAGTTGTTTGACCCAAAAAAAACAAAAGTATTTTGTGTATGCATAAGTTTAGATCTATAAGAAATGATATAAACTTCAGTTATTTTCTGCATGCTTGGTTCTGCATTTGGCCTACTCATTGGAATCACAATATTCAAATACTTTCATATTCAAGTGTGAATGACTAGTTAGTCTTGGAAAAATATATAAATAAAATAAAATATAAAATAAAAGTTCGACTCAATTTATTCTGGTAAGAACGAATTGCAAAGTAACAAGTATCTTAGTAAATAAATCCACCAAAAAAAAGAGGTTTTACTTGTTTCTTTTAAGGAACCTCCTTATCTATGCTAGTAAGAATCTTGGTAAATAAATTTATAAGCTTCGTAAGTTAAAGAAGAGCATTGAGATCAGATAGTGAATTCTGAAATAATGGAGCAATTAACTTGTGTAGATACTAAATAGTAGTGGTAATTCATTTTTGTTAAATGCGTAAGATGATTAAATAGAGATAACAAGTTCACATAACACACTAGTTCTTTGGTTCCTCTATTAGTCATTTTGAATATAGTAGAACTATCTATATTCAAATAAGTTTCACGATTTCATCTTTTCTTTATCCTTCCACTTACTTGTCTTATTTTATCATTTCATCATTATATTTAAATGAGTTCTGGTGTCATTTTTTTATGCTTATAGCGGTAGAGTATCACAAACTTTTTGCATGTATTCTCTCTTTTCAAGTTTGGCTGAAAATACATGAGTAATTACCAAAACTAAAATAAAAAATGTAAATTTAAGTCATTATTTATAAAAATATATACTATTTATATGATTAAAAGCTAATAACAATGAATTGAAATTAGTGTAGATGTGCAATACAAGTTTTAAATTTCTACAATAATAACAATAGAATTTACCTACCAATGAGTTATAGCTCAAATAGCATAGTCTCCCCATACTCAATTAAGAGGTTGTGGCTCCTACCTTTGGTAAAAAAAAAAAACAATAGAATTTACCTTGGATGAAGTACATTAAGTATTAAGTATAGTAAGTGATGTTCATGAAAGTTTCATATTGAAATATTGTGGACATGATTACATTTTCTATAATGAGAGTGAAGGTGGGTATGAGTTAGAATATAGTGAGTAGTTAGTAACTGCGGTTAGTTACTAAAATTATAATTAACTATATTAACTCCAACACATTGGGCATTATTATAACTAAAATTGTTTAGTAAATGTAGAAAGATTTATGAGTTCTATCTCAACATTTTTTTTTTATATTTAATATCAAAATTGATTAAATTAATTTGACAATCATATGTGAAAATTCATATTCAAATAAAAAAATAATTAGAAAAGCTTAGTTCACTGAGGATGTGGTGTGTTGTTCAAAGCTTTTCTCGTAGAGCACGTAGCAAAAGTGAAGTGGTGACTCCAAACTATAACTTGGTTGAAAAATTCTTTGTCATAAGCTCTTTCATGGTTGTGGTCAGAGTCGAACCAAGAAAGGTGGGGATGTACCTATAAAAGACACTCCGATACTCAAGTCAGTAAGTATTTAAGAGGTTTAATAATTCTATAAATATATAATGTTAAAAATATGAGCATAAAAACATAAAATATGATATTAATTTTTAAAAAATATGAACATAGAAAACAAAAGAGATAGAGTAAAAATATATTTGACAAATGACAAAATTTATATGTACTTAGTAATACTTACACATCCGTGTATATGTCAACTTAATAAGAATATGCGATCAAATTGAAAAAAAATGGATACTAAATAATATGAGAAGAAAAAATGGGAAAAAAAGAGTGAGGGGGGGCAAGGAATTGTGGAAGAAGAAGAAACTAAATAAGTGTGAATGTGACTTCATATAAAAAAGATAAACTATACCTGCTAATATGTCCTCTAAAAGATACAAAGAATGCTTTACAATGCATCAAACAGATAAAGAACACAAACTTTGAAATCGCAAGCCAAAAAGAAGGATATGATAATAAATAGGGAAGACAAATACAAAATGGAAATGGTATATTTCATCATACCCAATCGGCAGCAGCCTGCAATGTGACATGATCACCCCATTCACCATTCCTAATATCAGTGAACCATGACAACATCAATAAAGCCATATCATCTGAAATACTTCTTCATCATATGATGGAATTTTTTCATTGGTTTTAGGAATATGCTGCAAGTATAGACAAGAGACATTTGTATTAATATCCAAATTGGAATTCTATAGCTACACTCACATATAAAGAATACATCACTAAGTATTACATATATAAGAAATTAAAGAAAGAAAAAATCCAACGATATTAAATACAACAGAATTTGGTTGCACTAAAAGGCTTAACTTACATGGATTGGGACCATCTGGTTTAATCTTTTGCCTAGTCAAGAGAAGACTCATCCATTATTTCCAACGTATGCCACATATCATCACTAATAACTGGAATCTCTCCTGACCCAGAAGAGGAACCATAAACATCAATGTCATGCATAACGTTTTCCCTTTCACTTGGATCATAATTCTCTGCTTCTGGAATGTTGTATGGCTCACTGTTAGAGTTCTGGCAAGTTTCATTGCCTACATGTTGTTGACAATTTATCATGACATTGACAAGTTTGAAAAATATCCAGCACATCAAAAAGATAACAATAGAGAATAGCAATGGCCAAGTTTATACCACCAAAATTTCTGCTTCCATCTGAGTAAGAATGCCAATCCTGTGCAAGTATGGCTGCCCGCGCTTGATCGTTCCCGAATTTCAACATCCCAGAAGCTTCCAAGGATTGAAGTTGTGATAATTCTTCCTGGTAAGCACGAGCAACAGCTTCATCATCATTCTCCACGTAGGAAGGCTGACAGAAGCCTTCTCTAACATATTCTACGCTGCTACTTAAATCCAGATCATATCTAGTTATGATACTAGGAGAACCATTATTGGAAAGTGTGCAAACATCTAAGAGATTATGAAGGCCCCAGCGAACAACATCAGGATCCATGTCATATGCTGTCATGATCCTTCAAAACAAGGAACTCTATCCAATCCAAGGACTAGCTGTCTTATCCCAAGAGTTCAAAATCTGAAACAGACAAGGTGCAATGCATTCAGACATCATATAAACGATAAACTTAAGAAAAAAGAAGCAAAATATTAAAATGGTTCCTAATCTACCTAACAAGATCAGTTCAAAATGCAAATATAGACAAGGAACAAAGCACTAAATTAAATATATTCACTACATAAACACTTGGATCAGAAGCTACAATCCTTCAACTCTAACAGAGTTAGCCAAACAGTATATCATATACACTTAGACCAATACAATGCTTCTTCAACATGAAATTAAACATCTAGTTTTGTTTAACCTTGGAGGAAAAAAAAAACACATGATATCCAATCCCAAAGCATTAACCTTGGAACATGCAAATCTTTGAATCACAACCTTTTTTCCCCTGAAAAAGAAATATAACACCTAAATCCATATCCCAGCGGACAGAAAATCCCTAGCCACCCAAAAGCTTAACCACCCCCTCCCCCCAAAAAAAGAAGAATTTTTTAAAAATAAAAATAAAGAACCTGAGGTAAAAAGAAAAAAAAAGATAAAGAAAAGACTAAACCAACCTTGGATTAAGCAGAATAAGAAAGATAGGGATTTGGGAATGGAAGAATGAGAAGAAAAGGGGAGGGTAATAGAATTCTTCAAGAAATGGAATGCGAATGAATGAATGGATGGATTGGAAGTAAGAAAAAGTGTGGCGCGATCTCAATGAATTCCCCAAAGGTTAAGAATCATTACAAATCAACAAAAAATAAATAAATAATGTATCATAAAGTTAAAAGGATATTTCTTTTCAGCAAAAAAAGAAGTATTAACCTCAAAATCTGAACCTCATCAAACATTATATTACCAAGCCTTCAATATGCATTTCAATCTAAAATCTAGAACTTTATTTCTCAATCACTAATTTAGAATTGTTGGCATCCTCAAATTTCTAAATAACAATTCTGAAATTTAAAACATAAAAGAAGTTTCATGTTACCTTTTCAATCTTCACACTTCTTCAATGTGGTTCTTTGTGAATAGCTAGCAGAAAGGTTGAAGAAGACTTCAATCTTGCGAGAAGAAGCTGTAGCAAGTGCTTATCGAGAAAAACCATCACTTGCTAATTGCCAATGCTATCCTGAAAAATACGAAGAAGAAGAATAGAAAGAAGTAGGTGGTAGAAGGAGGGAATTTTGTATTGATTTACTAATCATATGTGATTTTTATTGTTATATAGAGTATTTAAAAGACTATTTATAACTGAAATAACAGAATATAGTTATATTAAATATTTGATTCTAGGCGTTCTAGGCTTCTAGCAGCTAAAGATAAGTTAAAATAAATAATACATAAAAAATAAGTTAAAAATTCATGCTCCAAACAGAAAAAAAAAATATTAGAATCTTAGAAAAAATAATATTAAATGTATATTTTATTTTGTACAAAATAAAATTATAATATTAAATATGAACACAATGATAAAAGATTTTGTGTTATATAAATTTAATTAAAATATATATATATAAAAAGCAAATAATATATAACAATTTTATTTTGTGCGAAATAAAATTATAATATTAAATACGAATACAATGATAAAAGATTTTGTATTATATAAATTTAAATTAAGAAAAACATATATACTCACATAAAAAGCAAACAAACATATAATAATTTTATTTTGTGTGAAATAAAATTATAATATTAAGAGTAAAGTATCGTTTTTGTTTCCAACGTTTGGAGTAAGTTCAAAGTTATCCCTAACGTTTCAATCGTCCTATTTAAGTCCCTAACGTTTCAAAATTGACTCAATGTTGTCCTGCTGTTAGGGTTCCGTTAACAGAATTGACAGCGGGACAAAATTAAGACGATTTTGAAACGTTTGAGACTTAAATAGGACGAAAATGTTGGGGACAAAAACAATACATAGAAATAAATTTTAATTTTATCTTTCAATAATATCAATTTTTTACTGTACATAGTATTCAATTATTTTTTTAATCACATTTAAGTAAATTACACTTAGTTACATTACTTTCATTCTAAATAAAGTTATCTTTTTATAATTTTACACTTAAAGTAAGGTAATTATTTTATAAATAAATAAACTTTACACTTTCATTCTAAATAAATAATGTAACGTGATTAGAATGAAAGTGTAAAATTATAAAAAAAAAATTATAAGTAATGTGATTAAGTAATGAAAGTAAAATTACATTATTTAGAATGAAAGTATAAAATTATAAAAAAAAAATTATAAGTAATGTGATTAAGTAATGAAAGGAAAATTATATTATTTAGAATGAAATTGTAAAATTTATTTATTTATAAAAAAATTATATTATTTTAAGAATAAAATTATAAAAAATTAATTTATTTAGAATGAAAGCAATGTGATGTAATTTACTTATATGTGATTAAAAAATAATTGAATACTATATACAGTAAAAAATTGATATTATTGAAGTATTGAAAATTTATTTCTATGTATCGTTTTTGTTCCTAACGTTTTCGTCCTATTTAAGTTCCTAACGTTTCAAAATCGTCTCAATTTTGTCCCGCCACCAATTCTGTTAACGGATCCCTAACGGTATGACAACATTGAGTCAATTTTGAAACGTTATGGACTTAATTTGGATGATTGAAACGTTAGAGACAACTTTGGAATTTTTCTCAAACATTGAGAACAAAAACGATACTTTACTCAATTTAATAATTTTATTTTGTGTGAAACCAAATTATAATATTAAATATAAACACAATAATAAAAGATTTATTATTATATAAATTTAATTAAAAAACATATATACGTAGGTAAAAAGTTAACAAACATATTATAATAATAATAATAATAATAATAATAATAATAATAATCGCATTAGTCATTTATCCAAAGCTAAATGTAGTTTCTCAAATATAAATAAAATTATTAGGTTGCGTTTGGAAGATAGACTAACACTGAGAGAGAGATTGGAAGATAAAAATTGAAAGAGGCAGAGACTACATAATTTTCTGAAACTGAACTGGTCATCGAACCACTCTAAATACTAATTCATGGTTTAATCGGTTCGACCGTAATTCAACTGAAAACTCGTTTTTAATAAAATAATACATAAAATATAAATACACACAGTAAAACATAATTATAGTCTAATATAAATTTTAAAATATTATCTAAAATAAAAATATTACATAAACCACGTTATTATTATCTCTTTCAAATTCAAACTCAAAAGTCAAATTAAAAAAAAAAACAACCATAAAATATCATATGATAAACTATTCAAAATTCTTCAAAATCCTACACCACACAGTAATGAAAAATCACGGTTTACAGATTAACTAACAACAATGACCGTTAAAAAATACCTAGAAGAAAGCAAACTGAGCAATGAGCACACAAGGGGACATGGCACGATTGGAGGGACTAACACGACTAAAGGGGAGGAGCATGGTGGAACAGCGTCGGCGGGACAGTATTGCACGAGAGAGGCAGGAGGCGAGACCAGTTGCAGCAGCGACGATGGTTGTGCGATAGAGGCAGCTTTCAGAAGTTGCAACGGCGACCGTAGCAGGACGGTGACTAGACGGAAGTGAGGGAGTGAGAGAGGAGATCGATGAGAAGACGAAGATGGAGAAGGAGACTGTGAGATAGACAAGGTATGAGGGTGCTGTTCAGCATTTTGGACTTTGGTAATTTGGTTAGAGTTTCTCTCCTCAAAACCAAACGGCGGGATTTTGGACTTTTCGAAAAAAACCGGCCGAATCTCAATTCGATTTAACCGACGGAGTGCGGTTTTTGAAACTTTCGTTTATAGTATTTAACCGATTCGTTATTTCTACCTGGTCACAGTTTGATCAGCCGATTTAAACTGGTTTTTAGAATCTTATATTACAATAATAACTAAAAAAGAATATCTGTATATTTATACAAATTAATTTACCTCTTTATCTTATAATTTATTATATATATATACAATGTTTAATATTGTTGACAATAATAATAATAATAATAATAATAATAATAATAATAATAATTCAGCTATGAAGTATACGTGAAACTTAACATATGTTTAATTATACATGTACTTAATTTAATTATATTTTTCTATTGATATTTTAAATATTTCTAATAGTATGTTTGATAATTTAGTTTTTATGTTAATACATAAATTAAAAAGGCTTAAAAAAATTGAAATAGTGGTTTATTTCAATGTTTATTTTCGAAACACAGATAAACAAATTAAATAAACACTATTTTGACACTAACATTTTGCTAGTGAATCAATACGTTTTTTTAGTTTGTTAATAAAGAAATAATTTAAATATATAATTAATTAATAATAATTATATTTGTATCCAAAATTTAGAAGTATTTCGTATATAAATAGTGTTTTCGTATAGATGAATTTTGTATATAAATTTTAAATTTGCTTCTAATTAAATAGAATTGAAAAAATAAATAAATTAAATAATATTTATAAATAAGTAATCTTCAAATAATATTAGTCAATTTTTATATTAATTTTATTCACATAATAACAACTTATTTTTTAATTTAAATTTATTTATTTTATATATTTTACATGTTAAATAATTTAAAATATTTTATTTTTTATAATTTATTTTTAATTATTAATATTAAATTTATAATTTTAAAACTAAAAATATAAAATTAATTTTTTAAACTCAATAAAATAGTGGTAGAAGTGTCTGTTGAGCTGCTATTAAAAAGATAAAGCCAATTAAGTGTGTTACATATCTAACTAATGTGTTTAAAAAAAAGCTAATAAAAAAATAAAAAAATTAGTATTGATTTTTTTTCCACACAATATATTTGTTTGTCAAAACCATTTTTCACAAGATCTATATTTTAAATATGAGAAAAGTATCATTTTTGTTCCCAATGTTTGGGGTAAGTCTGAAAGTTATCCCTAACGTTTGAATCGTCTTATTTAAGTTCCTAACGTTTCAAAATTGACTCAATGTTGTCCTGTTGTTAGGAATCTCTTAACGGAATTGACGGCGGGACAAAATTGAGACTATTTTAAAACGTTAGGGACTTAGATAAGACGAACACGTTGGGGACAAAAACTATACATAGAAATAAATTTTAATTTTATCCTTCAATAATATCAATTTTTTACGGTACATAGTTATTCAATTATTTTTTTAATCACATATATATAAATTACACTTAGTCACATTAAATTTATTCTAAATAAATTTATTTTTATAATTTTATTCTTAAAAATTTTTACTCATCATAAAATGTTTGTAGAATGACTAGTACATAAACTTGTGGAAAAAAATGATAAATATACAATTAAATAATGTGATTCTAGTCATTTTACAAATATTTTATGATGAGTAAAAATCTTTAAGAGTAAAATTATAAAAAAAATTATTTAGAATTAAAGTAATGTGATTAAGTGTAATTTACTTAAATGTGATTAAAAACAATTGAATAACTATGTACCATAAAAGATTGATATTAGTGAAAGATAAAATTAAAATTTATTTTTATGTACCATTTTTATTCCAGCGTTTTCGTCCTATTTAAGTCTCTAACATTTCAAAATAATTTCAATTTTGTCCTGCCGTCAATTCCGTTAATAGATTTCTAACGGCAGGATAATATTGAGTCAATTTTAAAACGTTAGGGACTTAAATAGGACGATTAAAATGTTAGAGACAACTTTTCAGACTTACCCCAAATATTAGGGACAAAAACGATACTTTACTCTTTAAAATATTTTATGTATTTATCTTTCATATACTCATATGTACGATAAGATAGGTTATGTTAAATAATATATATTGTATGACTTCAATTTATATATGTGTATATATGTATATATATGCCATATCTTATTACTGACCAAATTCAAACCAAATAAAAAATAAAATTAAATATTCATGTTAACTTTTATCATGTCTCCATAATATTTTAATTGTTCTTGCAAAAGAAAAAAAAATTAATAAAAAAATTCACATAAAAAAATATCTGTTACTTTACTATATTTTAAATATATTATTTGGAATACTTATATTATTTTAAATAATATATAATATTTAAAAGAACATTTAAAATTTATTATTTTGTATTAATAATATTATTAAAAATATATTATCAATTTTTCATAAAATAACATTTTCTTTTCTTTGGTTTCTCAAATAATATGACAAAAATATTTTACATAACAAAATCTACTAAATAAATATTATATTCATTTATTTCTATATTGCATGCAAAATAAATAACTAATGTTTAAAAAAATTAATTACATAATTTTATCTTAGTAAATTATAATAAGCGAATAAAATGCAATGTTGCATATATATTTCTTTTTCATATAACAAAAAAATACTTTTAATGAATAATTATTTATTAAGCTCATTTTTATACAAATAAATTTTTTTTTAATTTTATATATGTAATATTTTATATCAATTACCTTCAAATTTTATTTACTTTTTGAATAAATTAATAAAATAGTAATACAAATAATTGTATGAATATAATTTTATTTTAATTTTCATTCTATTACCACTCACATTAACGTTGAGGATAATTTAAAATAAAAAATAATAAATTTGTTATAACTGCTGTCCACCAGTAGAACGATATTAGAAATACTGCCAGCAAATAGTGAAGATGTTTAAAGATTAATAGAGTAATGGAGGAGTTCAGCCCATAAAAAAAAAAAATAATAACAATAATAAATAAATTTAATTTACCTGATAATATTTGATAATAGATTATTTTTTAAAGAGTATTATACTCGCTATTTTATCTAGAGTGTATTAATTTTTGCCATTTTTGGAAGGACTTTGCTCTAAGTAAGAATATGTTGTGCTTATCTAGTTATTAAAATGGTTACTAGATATTTTAGATAGTTATTGTATCTATTATTCAAAGTGTTCTCTTTTTCAGTATATTCTGCTTTTAATTATATATAAGGTGAAAGTGTACTTTACAAGACTAGATTAAATAAATTAGATGTATTTTAGAAATTCTCTCTTTTTTTAGGATTATTTTCTTTTCAAATCAAACATGATTTATTGATAATTATTTAATTTAAATAAAGAAAATTCATATTTCCTAATCTAAATGATAGGAAAAGAAATTACGGCTTTTTTTATAATATATTTTAACTAAAGAATAATGTAATTTTGTAATTGCAAGTAAAATTAAAAAAAAAAAGTTGTATTGTCCAACAAAATTAAGAAAGAAATCGTGATACAAATAAAACAAGTAATATTTTTTTTCTTAATTTAGAAGTGAGACTCGAATTCGAGGCCTCTAGGTGAGGATGAGAGACTATACCATTTAAACTATAACTCGTTAGCAAAATAAGCTATATTTTATTTTCTATTAACTTTAAAACATAAATATCAATAAAAAATATTCCATTTACATTCAAACAAAAATTGAAATTAATAAGAATAAAAATTCAAATTTTATATTTTAGTTCAAATTTTAAAATATTTGTGTTTTTTTTTTTTCTCTAAAGTTAGTCGTCGTTGTTCATTTCATTAGACAATAAAATTCCATTCTAATTTAAAAAAAATACTTATAAGTTAATGAAATAAATAATGACTAACTTTGTATTTTAGTTCAATTTTTTTAAAAATTTACATTTTTACAAATACTTATATAATATTTTATAAGATCAAAAATAAAATTAAAATAAAATCCAGCCTTAAAATGCCTCTTATCAAACATAATCCTATTCTTCTAGGACATAATACCTATATATGTTGATTTTGTTTGATAAAACTGATTATGTGTGTACATAAATATAATTACAAAAATATTTTACAAATATTAAAAATTATTTATTAATTATTATATATGTGTATAATTTATACATAGTTTTTAATAAAATAATTGACTTTTAAAAGAATTAATTTTTTTTATAATAAAATAATACAATATTTTCATAAAAAATTATATATATCACAGAATGGCTATTGACTTATTAAATTTGATTTAGAATAAATAATTATTTAAAGATTCAGATAAAAGAATTAATAATTTTTGCTTACGTAGAGGAGTTAACAGCTGATTAGAGTCGAACACTAACAATGTATTTTATAGGAATGGCAAATGAGCTAGTATATCCCAGCTAATAGGATTAGCAGGTTAAACCCGTCAATTTTTGACTTTGTTCTTTATTTTGGTTAATTTTTATTTTTTTAATTATTAAACTATTAAATATTAAAATAAATATATAATTTCATAAATATTTCAATAAACTTATAATTTCTAAAGACAATAAATTATAATTTTTAAACTAAAAAATACTAAAGTCTTTGTAATTCTAAATATCTAATAAATATAATCATTAACCAAGTTTTTTTAAAACAAAATAATACAACTGACATTGTCTAATTATCCAAAATATATAATTAAATTAAACATTGTCCAAATCTCTAATCAATCAAACATAATTCTAATTATAACTTAAAATAAAACGGAGAAACATTCTAAATACAAACAAAAAAATAATGTTTTAAATTCAATTATCATCTTCATCCTCTTGTAGAATGACGGGCTCGGCGAGTAACCCTGTTTCGGGTTTAGGGTTATTAGGTGGTGCGAGTTAAGCAGGTTTTTTTATTATGATGGTTTTAAATTTCTATTTCGACCTTTTTTTTTTTTTTGCAAGTTATGCGAATCAGTCCGATAAATTTCGACTTATTTACCACCCCTAATATTTCATAGAATAATATTTAATTTGAATTGTCAAATAAATATAATCATGGATACAATACTTATTTAAATGATTAATGGTTAGTTTTATCAGTATTTAAATTTTTAATAGTAAAAGATGACTATTTATTTTTAATTTTATGTAAAAATCTCTTAAGTTTAGTATGACTACGAAATCCGACAGGTTGACCAAAACTTGAGGCTAAATTAACAGACTTTCTTTCCTTTTGGGACAATAAAACGGCTGTCTTCATGATGGCTTCAAAGGACATTGTTGTGTTGAGTTCACTGTACTTGTATGTACTATGTTGTGTCCTCGTTCGAACGTGATCTGATCTCCTTTTGAGACCCACCATCCCTTCCTCACTTCTCATTCTCATCAAAATTGATAACCCTTCTGTTCTCCCACTTGTTACTCAGCTTGTCTATAGTAGACTTTCAAATTTGACTTCACTTCTCAGCCAGAAAATTACCACTCACTCCACTTTCTGTGTCAAAGATCCTTAAGCACTTTCTTTCTTTGATTATTGATTCGTTTTGATTCAATTTTGGTAAGGTGCCGAGCTAGTTATACTCAAATTAAAATACATGAGCAATTACCAAAACTAAAATAAAAAATGTAAATTTTAGTCATTATTTATAAAAATATATACTATTTATATGACTAAAAGCTAATAACAATGAATTGAAATTAGTGTAGATGTGCAATACAAGTTTTAAATTTCTACAATAATAACAATAGAATTTACCTTGGATGAGGGACATTAAGTATAGTAAGTGATGTTCATGAAAGTTTAATATTAAAATATTGTGGACATGATTACATTTTTTATAATGAGAGTGAAAATGAGTATGAGTCAGAATATATCGTGAGTAGTTAGTTACTACAGTTAGTTATTAAATTTATAATTAACTATATTAACTCCCACACATTGCGCATTATTATAAGTAAAATTGTTTAGTAAATGTAGAAAGATTAATATGAGTTCTATCTCAACATTTTTTTTATATTTAATATCAAAGTTGATTAAATTAATTTGACAATCATATGTGAAAATTCATATTCAAATAAAAAAATTACAAAAGTATAGTTCACTGAGGACGTGGTTCGTTGTTCAAAGCTTTGTGTCAGAAGCTCTTCCATGATTGTAGCCAGAGTCGAACCGAGAAAGGTGGGAGTGTACCTGTAAAAAACACTCCGACGTTTAAGTCAGTAAATATTTAAGAGGTACAATAATTCTATAAATATATAATATTAAAAATATGAGTATAGAAACATAAAATATGATATTAATTTTTAAAAATATGAGCATAGAAAACAAAGGAGATAGAGTAAAAATATATTTGATAAACCACAAAATTTGTATATACTTAGTAATACTTACACATCTGTGTAAATGTCATATTAATAAGAATATGCGATCAAATTGTAAAAACAAATAGACACTATAATATGAGAAGAAAAAATGGGAAAAAAAGAGTGAGGGGGCAAGGAATTGTGGAAGAAGAAACTAAATAAGTGGGAATGTGACTTCATATAAAAAAGATAAACCATACCTGCTAAGATGGCCTCTAAAAGATACAAAGAATGCTTTACATGAATCCAATAGAATAAGCATCCAATGCAATCCATCAAACAGATAAAGAACACTGACTTTGAAATCGCAAGCCAAAAAGAAGGATATCATAAATTCATAATATTATAATAAATAGGAAAGGTAAATACAAAATGGAAATGGTATATTTCATCATACCCAATCGGCAGCGGCCTGTAATGTGACATGATCACCCCATTCACCATTCCTAATATCAGTGAACCATGACAACATCAATAAAGCCATATCATCTGAAATAGCATAACCTAGTCTTTATATAGATATAATGCTATTAAGTATAAACATACTTTCTCATTATCTTTAAATAATCACTATACTCCTTGGAACATAGCCTTCATATAGTTCTGGATAAGACTTGAGCTGACACCACACACAGCAGGAAACAATATATCAATAACAAGAGATAGATTAAGGTCGCCGGCCCAAAAATAATCTGTTGTTAACTTGCCACAAACATGAACAAACCTGTTGAACAATTTGCTCCCGCACATGTTTGTGGTACTCTGGTGAGCGATAGAGTTGATCCGACAAAGAACAAAACTGGAAAAATACAAAACCAATAAGACACTTTTTTAAACAACATAAACTACCATTAGAAAAAGGAAGTTATGCACCATGATCCATTGCAAATTTCTCAAAAAAACAGCCAGTGAAGTTGAATCCTTTAAAAAAAATGATATTAGTATAATTCAGATGCTATTCATTAAATCTTAAACTGTCTTACAGGTTAGAAAACAACTCAGACTAAAAAAAATTTTCACTGGTTTTAGGAATATGCTGCAAGTACAGATAAGGGACATTTGTATTAATATCCAAATTGGAATTCTATAGCTACACTCACATATAAAGAATACATCACTAAGTATTACATATATAAGAAATTATAGAAAGAAGAAATTCAATGATATTAAATACAACAGAATTTGGCTGCACTAAAAGGCTAACCTTACAGGGATTGGGATCATCTGGTTTAATCTTTTGCCTACTTCACCGTCAAGAGAAGACTCATCCATTATTTCCAACGTATGCCACATATCATCGCTAAAAACTGGAATCTCTCCTGACCCAAAAGAGGAACTATAAACAGCAATGTCATACATAACGTTTTCCCTTTCATTTGGATCATAATCCTCTGCTTCTGGAATGTTGTATGGCTCACTGTTAGAGTTCTGGCAAGTTTCATTACCTACATGTTGTTGACAATTTATCATGACAAGTTTGAAAAATATCCAGCACATCAAAAAGATAACAATAGAGAATAGCGATTGCCAAGTTTATACCACCAAAATTTCTGCTTCCATCTGAGTAAGAATGCCAATCCTGTGCAAGTACGGCTGCCTACACTTGATCGTTCCCAAATTTCGACATCCCAGAAGCTTCCAAGGATTCAAGTTGTGATAATTCTTCCTGGTAAGCACAAGCAACAGCTTCATCGTTCTCCACCTACGAAGGCTGACAGAAGCCTTCTCTAACATATTCTACGCTGCTACTTAAATCTGGATCATATCTAGTTATGAAACTAGGAGAACCATTATTGGAAAGTGTGCAAATGTCTAAGAGATTATGAAGGCCCCAGCGAACAACATCAGGATCCATGTCATATGTTGTCATGATCCTTCAAAACAAGGAACTCTATCCAATTCAAGGACTAGCTGTCTTATCCCAAGAGTTCAATATCTGAAACAGAAAAGGTGCAATGCATTCAGACATCATATAAACAATAAGCTTAAGAAAAAAGAAGCAAAATATTAAAATGGTTCCTAATCTGCCTAACAAGATCAGTTCAAAATGCAAATATAGACAAGGAATAAAGCACTAAATTCAATATATTCATTACATAAACACTTGGATCAGAAGCTACAATCCTTCAACTCAAACAGAGTTAGCCAAACAGTATATCATATACACTTAGACCAATACAATGCTTCTTCAACATGAAATTAAACATCTAGTTTTGTTTAACCTTGGAAAAAAAAAAACACATGATATCCAACCCCAAAGCATTAACCTTGGAACATGCAAATCTTTGAATCACAACCTTTTTTCCCCTGAAAAAGAAATATAACACCTAAATCCATATCCCAGCGGACAGAAAATCCCTAGCCACCCAAAAGCTTAACCACCCCCTCCCCCCAAAAAAAGAAGAATTTTTTAAAAATAAAAATAAAGAACCTGAGGTAAAAAGAAAAAAAAAGATAAAGAAAAGACTAAACCAACCTTGGATTAAGCAGAATAAGAAAGATAGGGATTTGGAAATGGAAGAATGAGAAGAAAAGGGGAGGGTAATAGAATTCTTCAAGAAATGGAATGCGAATGAATGAATGGATGGATTGGAAGTAAGAAAAAGTGTGGCGCGATCTCAATGAATTCCCCAAAGGTTAAGAATCATTACAAATCAACAAAAAATAAATAAATAATGTATCATAAAGTTAAAAGGATATTTCTTTTCAGCAAAAAAAGAAGTATTAACCTCAAAATCTGAACCTCATCAAACATTATATTACCAAGCTTTCAATATGCATTTCAATCTAAAATCTAGAACTTTATTTCTCAATCACTAATTTAGAATTGTTGGCATCCTCAAATTTCTAAATAACAATTCTGAAATTTAAAACATAAAAGAAGTTTCATGTTACCTTTTCAATCTTCACACTTCTTCAACGTGGTTCTTTGTGAATAGCTAGCAGAAAGGTTGAAGAAGACTTCAATCTTGCGAGAAGAAGCTGTAGCAAGTGCTTATCGAGAAAAACCATCACTTGCTAATTGCCAATGCTATCCTGAAAAATACGAAGAAGAAGAATAGAAAGAAGTAGGTGGTAGAAGGAGGGAATTTTGTATTGATTTACTAATCATATGTGATTTTTATTGTTATATAGAGTATTTAAAAGACTATTTATAACTGAAATAACAGAATATAGTTTCATTAAATATTTGATTCTAGGCGTTCTAGGCTTCTAGCGGCTAAAGATAAGTTAAAATAAATAATACATCAAAAATAAGTTAAAAATTCATGCTCCAAACTCAGAAAAAAATATATTAGAATTTTAGAAAAAATAATATTAAATGTATATTTTATTTTGTGTAAAATAAAATTATAATATTAAATATGAACACAATGATAAAAGATTTTGTGTTATATAAATTTAATTAAAAAATATATAAAAAGCAAATAATATATAACAATTTTATTTTGTGTGAAATAAAATTATAATTTTAAATTCGAACACAATGATAAAAGATTTTGTATTATATAAATTTAATTAAAAAAACATATATACTCACATAAAAAGCAAACAAACATATAATAATTTTATTTTGTGTGAAATAAAATTATAATATTAAGAGTAAAGTATCGTTTTTGTCTCCAACGTTTGGGATAAGTTCCAAAATTATCCCTAACGTTTCATTCGTCCTATTTAAGTCCCTAACGTTTCAAAATTGACTCAAAGTTGTCCTGCCGTTAGAGATCCGTTAACAGAATTGACGGCGGGACAAAATTGAGACGATTTTGAAACGTTCGAGACTTAAATAGGACGAAAATGTTGGGGACAAAAATGATATAGAAATAAATTTTAATTTTATCTTTCAATAATATCAATTTTTTATTGTACATAGTATTCAATTATTTTTTAATCACATCTAAGTAAATTACACTTAGTTACATTACTTTCATTCTAAATAAATTTTTCTTTTTATAATTTTACACTTAAAGTAATGTAATTATTTTATAAATAAATAAACTTTACACTTTCATTCTAAATAAATAATTTAATGTGATTAGAATGAAAGTGTAAAATTATAAAAAAAATTATAAGTAATGTAATTAAGTAATGAAAGTAAAATTACATTATTTAGAATGAAAGTATAAAATTTATTTATTTAAAAAAATACATTACTTTAAGTGTAAAATAATAAAAAAAATTATTTATAAAGTATAAAATTATAAAAAAAATATAAGTAATGTGATTAAGTAGTGAAAGTAAAATTACATTATTTAGAATAAAATTATAAAATTTATTTATTTATAAAAAATTACATTATTTTAAGAGTAAAATTATAAAAAAATTAATTTATTTAGAATGAAATAAATGTGATTAACTGTAATTTACTTAGATGTGATTAAAAAATAATTGAATACTATATACAGTAAAAAAATTGATATTATTGAAGTATTGAAAATTTATTTCTATGTATCGTTTTTGTCCCCAACGTTTTCGTCTTATTTAAGTCCCTAACGTTTCAAAATCGTCTCAATTTTGTCCCGCCACCAATTCTGTTAACGGATCCCCAACGGTAGGATAACATTGAGTCAATTTTGAAACGTTAGGGACTTAATTTGGATAATTGAAACGTTAGAGACAACTTTAAAAATTTTCTCAAACGTTGAGAACAAAAACGATATTTTACTCAATTTAATAATTTTATTTTGTGTGAAACCAAATTATAATATTAAATATAATTAAACACAAGGATAAAAAATTTATTATTATATAAATTTAATTAAAAAAACATATATACGTAGGTAAAAAGTTAACAACAACAACAACAACAACAACAACAACAACAACAACAACAATAATAATAATCTCATTAGTTATTTATCCAAAGCTAAATGAAGTTTCTCAAATATAAATAAAATTATTAGGTTGCGTTTGGATGATAGACTAACACTGAGAGAGAGATTGGAAGATAAAAATTGAAAGAGGCAGAGACTACATAATTTTCTGAAACTGAACTGGTCATCGAACCACTCTAAATACTAATTCATGGTTTAATCGGTTCGACCATAGTTCAACTGGAAACCTGCTTTTAATAAAATAATACATAAAATATAAATACACACAGTAAAACATAATTATAGTCTAATATAAACTTTAAAATATTATCTAAAATAAAAATATTACATAAACCACATTGTTATTATCTCTTTCAAATTCAAACTCAAAAGTCAAATTAAAAAAAAAACAACCATAAAATGTCATATGATAAACTATTCAAAATTCTTCACAATCCTACACCACACAGTAATGAAAAATCACAGTTTATTGATTAACTAACAACAATGATCGTTAAAAAATACCTAAAAGAAAGCAGACTGAGCAGTGAGCACACAAGGGGAGAGGGCACGATTGGAGGGACTAACACGACTAAAGGGGAGGAGCATGGTGGAACAGCGTCGGTGGGACAGTATTGCGCGAGGGAGGCAGGAGGCGAGACCAGTTGCAGCAGCGACGATGGCTGTGCGATAGAGGCAACTTTCAGAAGTTGCAACGGAGACCGTAGTATGTAGGGCGGTGACTAGACGAAAGTGAGGGAGTGAGAGAGGAGATCAATGAGAAGAAGGAGATGGAGAAGGAGACGGTGAGATAGACGAGGCACGAGGGTGCTGTTCAGCATTTTGGACTTTGGTAGTTTGGTTAGAGTTTCTCTCCTCTAAACCAAATAGCGGGATTTTGAACTTTTGGAAAAAAACCGGCCGAATCTCAATTCGATTTAACTGACGAAGTGCGATTTATTTTGAAACTTTCGTTTATAGTATTTAACCAATTCGTTACTTCCATATGGTCACGGTTTAATCAGCCGATTTAAACTGATTTTTAAAATCTTATATTACAATAATAGCTAAAAAAAATATCTATATATTTATACAAATTAACTTACCTCTTTATCTTATAATTCATTGTATATATATATGATGTTTAATATTGTTGACAATAATAATAATAATAATAATAATAATAATAATAATAATAATAATAATAATTCAACTATGAAGTATACGTGAAACTTAACATATGTTTAATTATTCATGTACTTAATTTAATTATATTTTTCTATTGATACTTTAAATATTTTTATTAGTATATATGTTTGATAATTTAGTTTTTATGTTAATACATATATTAAAATGGCTTAAAAAATTGAAATAGCGGTTTATTTCAATGTTTATTTTTGAAACACAGATAAACAAATTAAATAAACACCATTTTTACACTAACGTTTTGCTAGTGAATCAATACGTTTTTTTTAGTTTGTTAATAAAAAAATAATTTAAATATATGATTAATTAATAATAATTATATTTGTATACAAAATTTAGAAGTATTTCGTATATAAATAGTGTTTTCATACGGATGAATTTTGTATATAAATTTTAAATTTGTTTCTAATTAAATAGAATTGAAAAAATAAATAAATTAAATAACATTTATAAATAAGTAATCTTCAAATAATATTAGTCAATTTTTATATTGATTTTATTCACATAATAACAACTTATTTTTTTAATTTAAATTTATTTATTTTATATATTTTACATGTTAAATAATTTAAAATATTTTATTTTTTATAATTTATTTTTAATTATTAATATTAAATTTATAATTTTAAAACTAAAAATATAAAATTAATTTTTTAAACTCAATAAAATAGTGGTAGAAGTGTCTGTTGAGTCGCTATTAAAAAGATAAAGCCAATTAAGTGTGTTACATATCTAACTAATGTGTTTAAAAAAAAGCTAATAAAAAAATAGAAAAATTAGTATTGAATTTTTTTCCACATAATACATTTGTTTGTCAAAACCATTTTTCACAAGATCTATATTTTAAATATGAGTAAAGTATAATTTTTGTTCCCAACGTTTGGGGTAAGTCTGAAAGTTATTCCTAACGTTTGAATCGTCCTATTTAAGTCACTAACGTTTCAAAATTGACTATGTTGTCCTGTTGTTAGGAATATGTTAACAGAATTGACGGCAGGATAAAATTGAGACGATTTTAAAACGTTATGGACTTAAATAGGACGAACACGTTGGGGACAAAAATGATACATAGAAATAAATTTAAATTTTATCCTTCAATAATATCAATTTTTTACGGTACATAGTTATTCAATTAATTTTTAATCACATATATATAAATTACACTTAGTCACATTAAATTTATTCTAAATAAATTTATTTTTTATAATTTTATTCTTAAAAATTTTTACTCATCATAAAATGTTTGTTCAATGACTAGTACATAAACTTGTGGGGAAAAAATGATAAATATACAATAAAATAATGTGATTCTAGTCATTTTACAAACATTTCATGATGAGCAAAAATTTTTAAGAATAAAATTATAAAAAAAATTATTTAGAATCAAAATAATGTGATTAAGTGTAATTTACTTAAATGTGATTAAAAACAATTGAATAACTATGTACCATGAAAGATTGATATTAGTGAAGGATAAAATTAAAATTTATTTTTATGTACCATTTTCGTTCCCAGCGTTTTCGTCCTATTTAAGTCCTTAACGTTTTAAAATCATCTCAATTTTGTCCTAACAGATTTCTAACGGCAGGATAACATTGAGTCAATTTTGAAATGTCAGTAACTTAAATAGGACGATTAAAACGTTAGAGACAATTTTGAGACTTACCCCAAATGTTAGGGATAAAAACGATACTTTACTCTTTAAAATATTTTATGTATTTGTCTTTCATATACTCGTATGTATGATAAGGTAGGTTATGTTAAATAATATATATTGTATGAGTTCAATTTATATATGTGTATATATGTATATATATGCCATATCTTATTACTGACCAAATTCGAACCAAATAGAAAATAAAATTAAATATTTATGTTAACTTTTATCATGTCTCGATGATATTTTAATTGTTCTTGCAAAAGAAAAAGAAGTTTAATAAAAAAATTCACATAAAAAAATACGTTACTTTACTATATTTTAAATATATTATTTGGAATACTTATATTATTTTAAATAATATATAATATTTAAAAGAACATTTAAAATTTATTATTTTGTATTAACAATATTATTAAAAATATATTATCAATTTTTCATAAAATAACATTTTCTTTTCTTTGGTTTCTCAAATAATATGACAACAAAAATATTTTACATAACAAAATCTACTAAATAAATATTATATTCATTTATTTCTATATTGTATGAAAAATAAATAACTAATGTTTAAAAAAATTAATTACATAATTTTATCTTAGTAAATTATAATAAGTGAATAAAATGCAATGTTGCATATATATTTCTTTTTCATATAACAAAAAAATACTTTTAATGAATAATTATTTATTAGGCTCATTTTTATACAAATAAAATTTTTTCTTAGTTTAATATATGTAATATTTCATACCAATTACCTTCAAATTTTATTTACTTTTTGAATAAATTAATAAAATAGTAATACGAATAATTGTATAAATATAATTTTATTTTAATTTTCATTCTATTACCATTTACATTAACCTTGAGGATAATTTAAAATAAAAGATAATAAATTTGTTGTAACTGCTGTCCACTAGTAGAACGATAACAGAAGCACTGCCAGCAAATAGTGAAGATGTTTAAAGATTAATAGAGTAATGGAGGAGTTCAGCCCATAAAATAATAATAATAATAATAATAATAATAATAATAATAATAATAAATAAATTTAATTTATCTGATAATATTTGATAATAGATTAACTTTTAAAGAGTGTTATATTCGCTACTTTATCTAGAGTGCATTAATTTTTGCCATTTTTCGAAGGACTTTGCTCTAAGTAAGAATATGTTGTGCTTATCTAGTTATTAAAATGATTATTAGATATTTTAGATAGTTATTGTATATATTATTCAAAATGTTCTCCTTTTTAGTATATTCTGCTTTTAATTATATATAAGGTGAAAATGTATTTTACAAGACTAAATTAAATAAATTAGATGTATTTTAGAAATTCTCTCTTTTTTTTAGGGTTATTTTCTTTTCAAATCAAACATGATTTATTGATAATTATTTAATTTAAATAAAAAATTCATATTTCCTAATTTAAATGATAGGAAAAGAAATTACGATTTTTTTATAATATATTTTAACTAAAGAATAATGTAATTTTGTAATTGCAAGTAAAATTAAAAAAAAAATTGTATTGTCCAACAAAATTAAGAAAGAAATCTTGATACAAATAAAACAAGTTATATATTTTTTTTTCCTGAAGTTAGAAGTGAGATTCGAATTCGAAGCCTCTAGATGAGGATGAGAGACTATACCATTTAAACTATAACTCGTTAGCAAAATAAGCTATACTTTATTCTCTATTAACTTTAAAACATAAATATCAATAAAAAATATTCCATTTACATTCAAACAAAAATTGAAATTAATAAGAATAAAAATTCAAATTTTATATTTTAGTTCAAATTTTAAAATATTTGTGTTTTTTTTCTCTAAAGTTAGTCGTCGTTGTTCATTTCATTAGACAATAACATTCCATTCTGATTTAAAAAAAAATACTTATAAGTTAATGAAATAAATAATTACTAACTCTGTATTTTAGTTCAAATTTTTTAAAAATTTACATTTTTACAAATATTTATATAATATTTTATAAGATCAAAAATAAAATTAAAATATATAAAATCCAGCCTTAAAATGCCTCTTACCAAACATAATCCTATTCTTCTAGGGCATGATACCTATATATGTTGATTTTGTTTGATAAAACTGATTATGTGTGTACATAAATATAATTACAAAAATGTTTTATAAATATTAAAAATTATTTATTAATTATTATATATGTGTATAATTTATATATAGTTTTTAATAAAATAATTTACTATTAAAAGAATTAATTTTTTTATAATAAAATAATACAATATTTTCATAAAAATTTATATATATCACAGAATGGCTATTGACTTATTAAATTTCATTTAGAATAAATAATTATTAAAAGATTCAGATAAAAGAATTAATAATTTTTGCTTACATAGAAGAGCTAACAGCTGATTAGAGTCGAATACTAACAATATATTTCATAGGAATGGCAAATGAGCTAGTATGCCCCCTTCTAATAGCGGATTAACAGGTTAAATCCGTCAATTTTTGACTTTTTGTTCTTTATTTTGGTTAAATTTTTTTTTTGCAAGTTATGCGAATCAGTCTGATGAATTTCGACCTATTTGCCACCCCTAATATTTCATAGAATAATATTTAATTTGAATTGTCAAATAAATATAATCATGGATACAATACTTATTTAAATGATTAATGGTTAATTTTATCAGTATTTAAATTTTTAATAGTAAAAGATGACTATTTGTTTTTAATTTTATGTAAAAATCTCTTAAGTTTAGTATGACTACGAAATCCGACAGGTTGACCAAAACTTGAGGCTAAATTAACAGACTTTCTTTCCTTTTGGGACAATAAAACGGCTGTCTTCATGATGGCTTCAAAGGACATTGTTGTGTTGAGTTCACTGTACTTGTATGTACTATGTTGTGTCCTCGTTCGAACGTGATCTGATCTCCTTTTGAGACCCACCATCCCTTCCTCACTTCTCATTCTCATCAAAATTGATAACCCTTCTGTTCTTCCACTTGTTACTCAGCTTGTCTATAGTAGACTTTCCAATTTGACTTCACTTCTCAGCCAGGAAATTACCACTCACTCCACTTTCTGTGTCAAAGATCCTTAAGCACTTTCTTTCTTTGATTATTGATTCGTTTTGATTCAGTTTCGGTAAGGTGCCGAGCTAGTTATGCTCAAATTAAAATACATGAGCAATTACCAAAACTAAAATAAAAAATGTAAATTTAAGTCATTATTTATAAAAATATATACTATTTATATGATTAAAAGCTAATAACAATGAATTGAAATTAGTGTAGAAGTGCAATACAAGTTTTAAATTTCTACAATAATATATAACAATAAAATTTACCTTGGATGAGGTACATTAAGTATAGTAAGTAACATTCATGAAAGTTTGATATTGAAATATTGTGGACATGATTACATTTTCTATAATGAGAGTGAAGGTGAGTATGAGTGAGAATATAGTGTGAGTAGTTGGTAACTACAGTTAGTCATTAAAATTATAATTAACTATATTAACTTCCACGGATTACGCATTATTATAACTAAAATTGTTTAGTAAATGTAGAAAGATTAATGAGTTCTATCTCAACATTTTTTTTATATTTAATATCAAAGTTGATTAAATTAATTTGACAATCATATGTGAAAATTCATATTCAAATAAAAAAATAATTACAAAAGTATAGTTCACTTAGGATGTGGTTCGTTGTTCAAAGCTTTTTTTGTAGAGCAACATAGCAAAAGTGAAGTGGTGATTCCAAACTATAACCTGGTTGAAAAATTCTTTGTCAGAAGCTCTTCCATGGTTGTGGTAAGAGTCGAACCGAGAAAGTTGGGGGTGTACCTGTAAAAGACACTCCGACGCTCAAGTCAGTAAGTATTTAAGAGGTATAATAATTCTATGAATATATAATGTTAAAAAAATAAGCATAGAAAACAAGAGAGATAGAGTAAAAATATATATGACAAATGATGTAACACCCTCACTATCAGAAGTCACGCTTCCGGCTGCGCCACTCTGATAGAAAGAAGTATTGCGACTGCTTTACATACTAAATACTAAACTAGGAGCCTGACTTGACGCTGTATTCGCTGGTTTCTTTTTTTTATTTTATTAAATGAGAATAAACACTTTATCTTAAGAAAAATGCAAGTAGGCATAGATTCATATATAAGACTCTTTACATAATATCTCATAAAATAACATACATATAGAACATACAATTCCTATCCCTCTTACAAGTTTGTAATGACAAAGACGAGGGAAGAAAATAATCTAATTAACACAGCAGCATATAAGTCAAACCCAGTATAACTCTTCTTAATGCCTCTTCATCTGGTTCCTGAAAAGGTAAAGCTGTAGGGGGGTGAGAACCTAACCACACGGTCTCACCACGAAGTTTCAAAGTTGTCATAAGAAGATATTTAATAAGAAAACTGTTTTCAAGCTCAGTGATTATCATTGCCTTATGAATCTTTTAAAACTAATAGGAAATCGTTCAAAACTCTTTTAAAGAAACAATATTTAATCTTTCAGAAGTCCAAAATCTTTCCTTTCTTATAAGAAAATCTCAATCAGAAACCAACCATGCAATCAAACAACACAGTCATTAATTCAGCACCAAAGTTCATTCTCAAATGTAGCACGCCAGGACAAACACAGGCAAGACAGACAAGGAAAGCACAAGTAGGTAGCAGTTACAGCAAATAGTTCAAGTAGCAGTTAAGAACAGTTTAGCAATTAGGCAAACCAAAACAAGTTCAAACCCAAGCAAAGCATACAAATGCATATGATGCATGCCTGTCCTATGGCTAATGAGGCTCATCTGTCGGTTATCCAGCCAACCCGACAAGTCTGAATTGTCCTTAGACCGTCCCCCGACGTGCATCCCCAAGAGTCTATGCATAGCTTTTTCTCAAATAATCAATATTACTCAATGGGGGTAACATTCCCGGGAATTTATGTAGTGCCCGGTCACACTTACGTCGTAGGGTCAACAGAGTATCGAGTTTTCAACCTGGTACACGTGGTGGCAAGCCACGGCACTTAATCCAGGGAACCTCGTATCTCAGATATTTCAAATTCATAAGCCATATAAACAATTCATTCATCATTTATCAATCCATATCCCATTTCCAAATTCATTCAAAAATCATATTTCAAATCAATCCTCATCATCCTTCTTTCCATTAATCAACAATCTCAATCCAAAACATAATTCTTTCTTTTCTAAATAAATCAATCTTAAATAAATAACGTTTAAGAATTAAATCTTTTTAAACAATTACTTCAAACAAAACTTCCAATTTTATAAAATTTCGGCAGCATCTCCTCTAAAACTCGGATTCTGCCACCCTTTTCGGGTCCCAACCAAACCAAACCAAACACCTGTTAGTCAGTCAAATCACTCCCAACACAATTTTCACCACAACCACATTCAACACAAGGTAATAGCAAAATCCAGAATCCAATCAACCAGTCCTATAAATCGCAATCTAAATTAATCTCATTCAACAGTATTAATCAATAATTAAGAACTCTCGGTTTTCTCAAACCGTTTCAAACCAAACCGTTCCTCAAACCCTGTTCGAACCATTTCCAAAATAGTAAATTATTGTCAATAAACAAATCGTTTTCAAATATAAGGCCCTTTCCAAATTTGTTTTAAAATCAAATTCCGATATCAAATCAGGTTCAATATCAAATCAAATTTCAATACTAAACCTTTCCTAAAATCGAATCATTTCTAAAGTTAAACTAAATGCCATTACTAAATATCTTCCAATAACTCTCGAAAAACTACTTTAACCACATCCGTCAACTAATCAGAATATTCAACTTTCTGAATCGATCAATCAATCAATACAACTAATAACCTCATTCATCCAAAACAACTCAATTCAATTCATAAGACTTACGAAATTACCAAAAATGTATTTTATGCATTAATATCGATTTATAACAACTCTGGAAAGTAAACAAGTTTAAGAAAAGCGCCCCTACCTCGACTAGCTGAATTCAAGAATCAAAGGCGACAAACCCACTTATTCCAAATTAACAGCAACAACAGCAATGGCATTAGAATCAGCAGTATTAACAGCAGCAACATCAAATTTGATGGAATCAAACGCGGAAACAACTCTAAAAAAATTCAAGGCAATACCAAAAATAAAATGGAATTAAAATCGTAACAAACAGATAAACGAGACCAAAGCAGTTCAGAGTATAAAAGTGAAACAGAGTCAGGAGACAGGCTAGACCTAGGGCAGTGACACTGAACTTGAATTGGGGCAAGTCAACAGCATCGGTAGCAACGGTAGAACTGGCAATAGTAATTCCAGTCACCCCAGCAGCGACGACTCTTTCAGAGCATCAACCATCACAGTCCACAGTTGCAGCAGCTTAATCCTAAAACATCAACGTCTTAAACTTCTCAATCAACGGATAACATGACAATAGCAGTGGGGGTTCAGAAACAAAAATGACTTACGGTAATTAAGGAAAACAAGGAAAATGAAGCGTAGCAGTAGTAGCGCAATGACTGCAACAACAACAGGGAAAATGGTCTCCTTCCCCACCTCAGCTCATGACTCCGGCGGCGGCGATGGCGGAGAGAGCAGCGGCGGCAGAAACCCCCGCAACGCCTTCTCTCTCTCCTCGCGTTGTTCTGTCTCTCTCTCTCTTCGCATCGGATTCTGCTCAAGGCTCGATAGCAGCTCGCAGCGCCGGTTCGACGGCAACGACTCCATGGCGGTCCGACGGCGATGGTGATGACGAGGTGCAGCGAAGCTGGCGGCGCACGTCGCGATGACGGTGGCGACGCTCCTCACTCGCGCGAGCTTCCCCTGCTCCGTGACACGCTCTCCTCGCTCCTCCTCCATCGGCGAAGACAGCGGCGCGACGAGCAGCAGGGACTCGCCGGCACGCTCTCCCCCTTTCTTCTCCCTCCTGATTCGCACCCTCTCCTCTCTTTCTTTCTTTCTGTGGATTTTTGGCTGCTGCTAAGTGTGGCGTTGTGAGTTTGTTTTTTGGAAGAAAAGGAAAGGGGTATGGCGGCTGAAGGGAGTGGGGTAATTAGGATTAAAGTTTTAGGAAGTGTTTAGCAAATTAGGGTTTAATTTGGGACATAAATAAAATTAATAATTTATTAATTTTAGGTAAATTGAAATTTGGTAAATTTTAATAAAATTAAAGTATATTGTACAAATTTGAAATCTAATTTAATCTCTTAAAATTACTTTAAAAATACTACTTAATTATCAATTTACTAATCAGTTTTTAATCAAGTATTCTAATTTATAATTAGAAATAATATAATTTAATTTTTTTTTTTTTTAAAATTTATGGGTCTTACAAATGACAAAATTTATATATACTTAGTAATACTTATATATCAGTGTATATGTCAACTTAATAAGAATATGCGATCAAATTGTGAAAAAAAATGGATAATATATGAGAAGAAAAAATGGGAAAAAAAAGAGTGAGGGGGCAAGGAAGTGGAAGAAGAAGAAACTAAATAAGTGTAAATGTGACTGCATATAAAAAAGATAAACCATACCTGCTAAGATGGCCTCTAAAAGATACAAAGAATGCTTTACATGAATCCAATAGAATCAAACAGATAAAGAACACTGACTTTGAAATCTCAAACCAAAAAGAAGGATATCATAATAAATAGGAAAGGCAAATACAAAATGGAAATGGTATATTTCATCATACCCAATCGGCAGCAGCCTACAATGTGACATGATCACCCATTCACCATTCCTAATATCAGTGAACCATGACAACATCAATAAAGCCATATCATCTGAAATACTTCTTCATCATATGATGGAATTTTTTCATTGGTTTTAGGAATATGCTGCAAGTACAGACAAGAGACATTTGTATTAATATCCAAATTGGAATTCTATAGCTACTTAGACTCACATATAAAGAATACATCACTAAGTATTACATATATAAGAAATTATAGAAAGAAGAAATTCAATGATATTAAATACAACAGAATTTGGCTGCACTAAAAGGCTAAACTTACAGGGATTGGGACCATCTGGTTTAATCTTTTGCCTACCTCACCGTCAAGAGAAGACTCATCCATTATTTCCAACGTATGCCACATATCATCACTAAAAACTGGAATCTCTCCTGACCCAAAAGAGGAACCATAAACATCAATGTCATGCATAACGTTTTCCCTTTCATTTGGATCATAATCCTCTGCTTCTGGAATGTTGTATGGCTCACTGTTAGAGTTCTGGCAAGTTTCATTACCTACATGTTGTTGACAATTTATCATGACAAGTTTGAAAAATATCCAGCACATCAAAAAGATAACAATAGAAAATAGCGATTGCCAAGTTTATACCACCAAAATTTCTGCTTCCATCTGAGTAAGAATGCCAATCCTGTGCAAGTACGGCTGCCTACACTTGATCGTTCCCAAATTTCGACATCCCAGAAGCTTCCAAGGATTCAAGTTGTGATAATTCTTCCTGGTAAGCACAAGCAACAGCTTCATCGTTCTCCACCTACGAAGGCTGACAGAAGCCTTCTCTAACATATTCTACGCTGCTACTTAAATCTGGATCATATCTAGTTATGAAACTAGGAGAACCATTATTGGAAAGTGTGCAAATGTCTAAGAGATTATGAAGGCCCCAGCGAACAACATCAGGATCCATGTCATATGTTGTCATGATCCTTCAAAACAAGGAACTCTATCCAATTCAAGGACTAGCTGTCTTATCCCAAGAGTTCAATATCTGAAACAGAAAAGGTGCAATGCATTCAGACATCATATAAACAATAAGCTTAAGAAAAAAGAAGCAAAATATTAAAATGGTTCCTAATCTGCCTAACAAGATCAGTTCAAAATGCAAATATAGACAAGGAATAAAGCACTAAATTCAATATATTCATTACATAAACACTTGGATCAGAAGCTACAATCCTTCAACTCAAACAGAGTTAGCCAAACAGTATATCATATACACTTAGACCAATACAATGCTTCTTCAACATGAAATTAAACATCTAGTTTTGTTTAACCTTGGAAAAAAAAAAACACATGATATCCAACCCCAAAGCATTAACCTTGGAACATGCAAATCTTTGAATCACAACCTTTTTTCCCCTGAAAAAGAAATATAACACCTAAATCCATATCCCAGCGGACAGAAAATCCCTAGCCACCCAAAAGCTTAACCACCCCCTCCCCCCAAAAAAAGAAGAATTTTTTAAAAATAAAAATAAAGAACCTGAGGTAAAAAGAAAAAAAAAGATAAAGAAAAGACTAAACCAACCTTGGATTAAGCAGAATAAGAAAGATAGGGATTTGGGAATGGAAGAATGAGAAGAAAAGGGGAGGGTAATAGAATTCTTCAAGAAATGGAATGCGAATGAATGAATGGATGGATTGGAAGTAAGAAAAAGTGTGGCGCGATCTCAATGAATTCCCCAAAGGTTAAGAATCATTACAAATCAACAAAAAATAAATAAATAATGTATCATAAAGTTAAAAGGATATTTCTTTTCAGCAAAAAAAGAAGTATTAACCTCAAAATCTGAACCTCATCAAACATTATATTACCAAGCTTTCAATATGCATTTCAATCTAAAATCTAGAACTTTATTTCTCAATCACTAATTTAGAATTGTTGGCATCCTCAAATTTCTAAATAACAATTCTGAAATTTAAAACATAAAAGAAGTTTCATGTTACCTTTTCAATCTTCACACTTCTTCAACGTGGTTCTTTGTGAATAGCTAGCAGAAAGGTTGAAGAAGACTTCAATCTTGCGAGAAGAAGCTGTAGCAAGTGCTTATCGAGAAAAACCATCACTTGCTAATTGCCAATGCTATCCTGAAAAATACGAAGAAGAAGAATAGAAAGAAGTAGGTGGTAGAAGGAGGGAATTTTGTATTGATTTACTAATCATATGTGATTTTTATTGTTATATAGAGTATTTAAAAGACTATTTATAACTGAAATAACAGAATATAGTTTCATTAAATATTTGATTCTAGGCGTTCTAGGCTTCTAGCGGCTAAAGATAAGTTAAAATAAATAATACATCAAAAATAAGTTAAAAATTCATGCTCCAAACTCAGAAAAAAATATATTAGAATTTTAGAAAAAATAATATTAAATGTATATTTTATTTTGTGTAAAATAAAATTATAATATTAAATATGAACACAATGATAAAAGATTTTGTGTTATATAAATTTAATTAAAAAATATATAAAAAGCAAATAATATATAACAATTTTATTTTGTGTGAAATAAAATTATAATTTTAAATTCGAACACAATGATAAAAGATTTTGTATTATATAAATTTAATTAAAAAAACATATATACTCACATAAAAAGCAAACAAACATATAATAATTTTATTTTGTGTGAAATAAAATTATAATATTAAGAGTAAAGTATCGTTTTTGTCTCCAACGTTTGGGATAAGTTCCAAAATTATCCCTAACGTTTCATTCATCCTATTTAAGTCCCTAACGTTTCAAAATTGACTCAAAGTTGTCCTGCCGTTAGAGATCCGTTAACAGAATTGACGGCGGGACAAAATTGAGACGATTTTGAAACGTTCGAGACTTAAATAGGACGAAAATGTTGGGGACAAAAATGATATAGAAATAAATTTTAATTTTATCTTTCAATAATATCAATTTTTTATTGTACATAGTATTCAATTATTTTTTAATCACATCTAAGTAAATTACACTTAGTTACATTACTTTCATTCTAAATAAATTTATCTTTTTATAATTTTACACTTAAAGTAATGTAATTATTTTATAAATAAATAAACTTTACACTTTCATTCTAAATAAATAATTTAATGTGATTAGAATGAAAGTGTAAAATTATAAAAAAAATTATAAGTAATGTAATTAAGTAATGAAAGTAAAATTACATTATTTAGAATGAAAGTATAAAATTTATTTATTTAAAAAAATACATTACTTTAAGTGTAAAATAATAAAAAAAATTATTTATAAAGTATAAAATTATAAAAAAAATATAAGTAATGTGATTAAGTAATGAAAGTAAAATTACATTATTTAGAATAAAATTATAAAATTTATTTATTTATAAAAAATTACATTATTTTAAGAGTAAAATTATAAAAAAAATTAATTTATTTAGAATGAAATAAATGTGATTAACTGTAATTTACTTAGATGTGATTAAAAAATAATTGAATACTATATACAGTAAAAAAATTGATATTATTGAAGTATTGAAAATTTATTTCTATGTATCGTTTTTGTCCCCAACGTTTTCGTCTTATTTAAGTGCCTAACGTTTCAAAATCGTCTCAATTTTGTTCCGCCACCAATTCCGTTAATGGATCCCTAACGGTAGGACATCATTGAGTCAATTTTGAAACGTTAGGAACTTAATTTGGACGATTGAAACGTTAGAGACAACTTTAAAATTTTTCTCAAACATTGGGAACAAAAACGATATTTTACTCAATTTAATAATTTTATTTTGTGTGAAACCAAATTATAATATTAAATATAAACACAATGATAAAAGATTTATTATTATATAAATTTAATTAAAAAACATATATACTAGGTAAAAAGTTAACAAACATATAATAATAATAATAATAATAATAATAATAATAATAATAATAATAATAATAATAATAATAATAATAATAATAATAATAATAATAATAATAATAATAATCTCATTAGTTATTTATCCAAAGCTAAATGTAGTTTCTCAAATATAAATAAAATTATTAGGTTGCGTTTGGATGATAGACTAACACTGAGGGAGAGATTATTGGAAGATAAAAATTGAAAGAGGCAGAGACTACATAATTTTCTGAAACTTAAGTGGTCATCGAACCACTCTAAATACTAATTTATGGTTTAATCGGTTCGACCATAGTTCAACTGAAAACCTGTTTTTAATAAAATAATACATAAAATATAAATACACACAGTAAAACATAATTATAGTCTAATATAAACTTTAAAATATTATATAAAATAAAAATATTACATAAACCACATTGTTATTATCTCTTTCAAATTCAAACTCAAAAGTCAAATTAAAAAAAAAAACAACCATAAAATGTCATATGATAAACTATTCAAAATTCTTCACAATCCTACACCACACAGTAATGAAAAATCACCGTTTACGGATTAACTAACAACAATAACCGTTAAAAAATACCTAGAAGAAAGCAGCCTGAGCAGTGAGCACACAAAGAGACAGGGCACGATTGGAGGGACTAACACGACTAAAGAGGAGGAGCATGGTGGAACAGCGTCGGCGGGACAGTATTGCACGAGGGAGGTAGGAGGCGAGACCAGTTGCAGCAGCGACGATGGCTGTGTGATAGAGGAAACTTTCAGAAGTTGCAACGGCGACCGTAGCAGGACGGTGACTAGACAGAAGTGAGGGAGTGAGAGAGGAGATTGATGAGAAGAAGGAGATGGAGAAGGAGACAGTGAGATAGACGAGGCACGAGGGTGCTGTTAAGCATTTTGGACTATGGTAGTTTGGTTAGAGTTTCTCTCCTCTAAACCAAACGGCGGAATTTTGGACTTTTGGAAGAAAACCGGCCGAATCTCAATTCGATTTAACTGACGGAGTGCGGTTTTTGAAACTTTCGTTTATAGTATTTAACCGATTCGTTATTTCCACCTGATCACAGTTTGATCAGCCAATTTAAACTGATTTTTAGAATCTTGTATTACAATAATAGCTAAAAAAAATATCTGTATATTTATACAAATTAATTTACCTCTTTATCTTATAATTCATTGTATATATATACAATGTTTAATATTGCTGATAATAATAATAATAATAATAATAATAATAATAATAATAATAATAATAATAATAATAATAATAATTCAGCTATGAAGTATACGTGAAACTTAACATATGTTTAATTATTCATGTACTTAATTAAATTATATTTTTCTATTGATACTTTAAATATTTCTAATAGTATGTTTGATAATTTAGTTTTTATGTTAATACATATATTAAAAAGGCTTAAAAAAATTGAAATAGTGGTTTATTTCAATGTTTATTTTCGAAACACAGATAAACAAATTAAATAAACACTATTTTGACACTAACATTTTGCTAGTGAATCAATACGTTTTTTTTAGTTTGTTAATAAAGAAATATTTTAAATATATAATTAATTAATAATAATTATATTTGTATACAAAATTTAGAAGTATTTCGTATATAAATAGTGTTTTTGTATGGATGAATTTTGTATATAAATTTTAAATTTGCTTCTAATTAAATAAAATTAAAAAAATAAATAAATTAAATAATATTTATAAATAAGTAATCTTCAAATAATATTAGTCAATTTTTATATTGATTTTATTCACATAATAACAACTTATTTTTTAATTTAAATTTATTTATTTTATATATTTTACATGTTAAATAATTTAAAATATTTTATTTTTTATAATTTATTTTTAATTATTAATATTAAATTTATAATTTTAAAACTAAAAATATAAAATTAATTTTTTAAACTCAATAAAATAGTGGTAGAAGTGTCTGTTGAGCCGCTGTTAAAAAGATAAAGACATACAGCCAATTAAGTGTGTTACATATCTAACTAATGTGTTTAAAAAAAAAGTTAATAAAAAAAATAGAAAAATTAGTACTGATTTTTTTCCACATAATACATTTGTTTGTCAAAACCATTTTTCACAAGATCTATATTTTAAATATGAGTAAAGTATCATTTTTGTTCTCAACGTTTGGGGTAAGTCTGAAAGTTATTCCTAATGTTTGAATCGTCCTACTTAAGTCCCTAACGTTTCAAAATTGACTCAATGTTGTCTTGTTGTTAGGAATCTGTTAACGGAATTGACGGCAGGACAAAATTGAGAAGATTTTAAAATGTTAGGGACTTAAATAGGACGAATACGTTGGGGAGAAAAATGATACATAGAAATAAATTTAAATTTTATCCTTCAATAATATCAATTTTTTACGGTACATAGTTTTTCAATTATTTTTTAATCACATATATATAAATTACACTTAGTCACATTAAATTTATTCTAAATAAATTTATTTTTTATAATTTTATTCTTAAAAATTTTTACTCATCATAAAATGTTTGTAAAATGACTAGTACATAAACTTGTGGGAAAAAATGATAAATATACAATAAAATAATGTGATTCTAGTCATTTTACAAACATTTCATGATGGGTAAAAATCTTTAAGAGTAAAATTATTAAAAAAAATTATTTAGAATCAAAATAATGTGATTAAGTGTAATTTACTTAAATGTGATTAAAAACAATTGAATAACTATGTACCATAAAAGATTGATATTAGTGAAGGATAAAATTAAAATTTATTTTTATGTACCATTTTTGTTCCCAACGTTTTCGTCCTATTTAAGTTCCTAACGTTTCAAAATTATCTCAATTTTGTCCTGCCGTCAATTCCGTTAACAGATTTCTAACGGCAAGATAACATTGAGTCAATTTTGAAACGTTAGAGACTTAAATAGGACGATTAAAACCTTAGGGACAACTTTGAGACTTACCCCAAATGTTAGAGACAAAAACGATACTTTACTCTTTATAATATTTTATGTATTTATCTTTCATATACTCATATGTATGGTAAGATATGTTATGTTAAATAATATATATTGTATGATTTCAATTTATATATGTGTATATATGTATATATATGCTGTTCATACCCTGGCCCAACGATAAGGCCCAGGTACAAATAAAGGGCCCAATCTGAAGGGTTGAGCCTCACCCAGCACCGACCTTCCTCCTGGGAAGTCGGTTCTTACCACGATCTACCCTGAAGAAGTCGGGGACGAGAGTTAGCTGGCAGATAAACATTCGTTTGAATGAAGTAACTTCCCCTAGAATCTCTCTAACTACTTCCAGGGGCCATATCTCAACCTCCCTAAGATAAAGGGACGGTTATCACCCTAAAAAAGTGGTACTACATCAACGGTGGTTATTGGTTCACCACTATAAATACACTGACACCTCTCAGGTATCTCTAAGTCCCAATACTCTCTAGACCTGCTCACACCCTTGCTGACTTAGGCATCAGAGTGTCTTTGCAGGTACCACCCCCATTCGTTCATACTCACAAGTCGGACGGAGGCCCCAAGACGCAGACCCGCTCGAAGGCTTCCTTCCTCAGACGATTGGGCCAACCCAGCAAGTCTAGCCCAACAATCTCCGGTTACCCATCGTAACATTGGCGCCGTTGCCGGGGACCCGAGAGATCAACCAGTGATGGCGGACAGATCCCCTGAGGAGGGTCATGTGAAGACAGATTCCGAACAAGAGAATCTGGACACCGGAAATAATGACGTGGACCTAACCCTCCACCAGGGAACCAACGATCAACACAGAGAGGGTACCTCCGGAGTCAAAACTCCGAAGGTGAATTCCTCAGAAGGGTGCGAATCGAAGAAGGACGGACAGTCCCACACAACTGAACTTATGGGATTAGTCCATGTCCACCAAAGTCGTTTGGAACAGCTAGAACAGGAACGGGAGCGACAAAGGGAGATAGAAAAGCACCTAAGAGAGGAGATGGATCGACGAAAAGAGTTAGAGAAAAAACTCTTAAAGTTAGAATCCTCCCTCAAAGGTCGGAACTCCCGTGACGATAAAGAAGAGTCGCCCCCAGGAGGGGAGGATCCTTTTAGTGAGGACATAATGAGGGCAAAAGTTCCAAGAAACTTTAAAAGCCCCGATATGGACCTCTATGACGGAACCACAGATCCGAAGCATCATTTAAGCAACTTTAAAAGTCGGGTGTATCTGGCTGATGCTTCTGACGCGACGCGCTGCAAAGCTTTCCCGACCACCTTATCGAAAGCAGCGATGAAGTGGTTCGACAGCCTCCCCCCGAGGTCGGTCACCAGTTTTGAAGACCTCTCAAGGAAGTTCTTGATGAGGTTCTCCATCCAGAAGGACAAAGTAAAACATGCGCCAAGTCTCCTGGGAATAAAACAGGAGATCGGAGAATCCTTACGAGCCTATATGGAAAGGTTCAACAAAGCATGTCTAGAAATCCAAGACCTGCCCACCGAGGCAGTCATAATGGGGTTAGTCAATGGGCTTAGAGAAGGTCCTTTCTCACAGTCCATATCTAAAAGACACCCCACCTCCTTAAGTGATGTACAGGAAAGAGCTGAAAAGTACATCAACATGGAGAAAAATGCTAGACTGAGAGATTCGAGTTGGCAACCTGGGCATCTCCCCTCAACAAAAGAGAGGGAGAGGGAACCCAAGAAGAAGAAAGAACTCGGTCTCGATAGACCAAGAAAATATCACTCTTATACTCCTCTAAAGGTTTCTATAGTGGATGTATACAGAGAGATTTGCAATACTGAAAGACTGCCACCTCCCAGGCCCATTAAAAATAAAAAAGGGGGGAGTCACAGCGACTACTGTGAGTACCATAAAACATATGGTCACTCGACAAATGACTGTTACGACCTTAAAAATGTAATAGAAAAGCTGGCTAGAGAAGGTCGGCTTGACAGATATCTCATAGAAAGGTCGGACAGTCATGGGAAGAGAAAGCGGGACGATGTGGACAGAAAAGACCCACCACCGCAGACTCCGGAGAGACATATCCATATGATCTCAGGAGGGTTCGCGGGAGGGGGACTCGTCAAATTCTCTCGCAAAAGGCATCTCAAGCGAGTCTACCAGGTCGGAGGAGAATCATCCGACCTCCCTACCATTTCATTCACAAAAGAGGATGGGCAAGGAATAATCCCTGGACACGACGATCCAGTGGTAATAACCATGATCCTAGCAAATGCCCATCTCCACAGAACCCTAGTAGACCAAGGAAGCTCAGTGGACATCCTTTTCAAGCCCGCTTTTGACAAACTAGGGTTGGATGAGAAAGAATTAAGAGCCTACCCCGACACCTTGTATGAACTAGGCGACACACCAATAAGACCACTAGGATTTCTATCCCTACACACTACCTTTGGAAAAGGGGAAAAATCCAAAACTGAGTATAGACTTTATAGTCATCGACGTAGGGTCAGCATACAATGCTTTAATCGGCAGAGCTATCCTTAATCGACTCGGAGCAGTGGTGTCTACTCCCCACCTTTGCATGAAATTCCCGACCTCAGCGGGAATAGCAAGGTGAAGGGAGATCAGAAATTGGCAAGGAAATGCTACAATGAAAGCCTGAACCTAAGGGGAAAAGGCAAAGAAGTTCACACCATAGAACTCGGCGGTACAAGGGCCAGAGAAGAGCTGCGACCAAAGCCGGGAGGAAAAATCGAAGAAATACAGGTCGGTCAAGAGGAAGGGAAAAATACCAACATAGGAACCAACTTAGGGAAAACCCTAAAACAAGGGTTGACTAAACTCCTAAGAGACAATTCCGACCTCTTTGCCTGGAAAGCCTCCGACATGCCCGGGATAAACCCCGAGCTCATGTCCCACAAGCTCTCGGTATACCCAGGGTCCCGACCTGTACAACAAAGAAGATGCAAGCTCGGCCTGGAACGAGCCCTAGTAGTAGAAGAACAAGTACAGACACTCTTAGAAGCCGGCTTCATCAGAGAAGTTAAATATCCAACATGGCTAGCCAATGTAGTGCTAGTCAAAAAGCAAAACGGCAAATAGAGAATGTGTGTCGACTACACCGACTTAAATAAGGCATGTCCTAAGGACCCTTATCCACTACCAAGTATTGATACCCTAGTAGACTCTAGCTCGGGATATCAATACTTATCATTCATGGATGCCTACTCGGGGTATAACCAAATCCCGATGTATGAACCCGACCAGGAAAAAACATCATTCATCACGCCCAGAGCTAATTTCTGTTATGTGGTCATGCCATTTGGATTGAAAAATGCAGGGGCCACATATCAGAGGCTGATGAATAAGGTGTTCGCTTCTCACCTTGGAAGCTTAATGGAAGTCTACGTCGATGACATGCTAGTAAAAACCAAGGGAGAAATCGACCTCTTGACAGACCTCTCGCAAGTGTTTGACACCATAAGGTCACACGGGATGAGACTAAATCCCGCAAAGTGTGCCTTCGCGGTAGAAGTTGGGAAATTCCTGGGTTTTATGCTAACACAGAGAGGGATTGAAGCAAATCCCGATAAGTGTAAAGCTATCCTGGAAATGAAGACCCCGACTTGCAGCCCTCTCCAGATTCTTGGCAGGATCAGCACTAAAATCCCTTCCACTATTCTCCTTATTGAGAAAGGGATGTCAGTTCGAGTGGACTCCTGAATGCGAAGAGGCGTTCCAGGAGTTCAAGAGATTCTTGAGTCAACCTCCGATTCTGACCCGACCTGTAGTTGGAGAAGACCTCGTCCTATACTTATCTGTAGCAGACAAGGCTGTCGCGTCAGCCTTGATAAGAGAAGACGAGGTCGGTCAGCATCCAGTGTATTTCATCAGTAAAGTTCTACAAGGCCCCGAACTAAGGTACCACAAACTAGAGAAGTTTGCCTACTCCTTAGTGGTAGCCTTACGAAGGCTACGGTCTTACTTTCAAGCTCATACAATAAGAGTATGCATGAACCAACCCATGAAGCAAATCCTCCAAAAGACGGATGTTGCAGGGAGAATGGTTCAATGGGCAATAGAGCTCTCCGAGTTCGACTTGAGGTATGAAACTCGGACGGAAATTAAAGCCCAATGCCTTACCGACTTCATAGCAGAGTATGCAGGAGATCAAGAGAATAAGCCAACTACATGGGAACTCTATGTAGACGGATCCTCAAATAAAACAGGAAGCGGTGCAGGCATAATATTAGTGGACGAAAGGGGAACCCAAATAGAGGTTTCCCTCAAATTTGAATTCCCAGCTTCAAATAATCAGGCAGAATATGAAGCCGTGATTGCCGGGTTGAAGCTGGCAGAAGAAGTCGGCGCTACAAAAGTGATGGTATATAGCGACTCCCAAGTGGTGACCTCCCAGATAAGTGGAGAGTATCAGGCAAAAGACCCAAATATGAAGAGGTACTTGGAAAAAACTCTGGAGCATCTTGGGCGCTTTGCAGAAACCGAGGTCAAACATATAACTCGGGATCTAAATAGCAGAGCAAACGCCCTATCCAAGTTAGCAAGTACCAAGCCAGGAGGGAATAACAGAAGCCTGATCCAGGAAATTCTCCAGGAACCCTCTGTGGTAAAAACGGAGGAAACGCAAGTGATCCTTGAGGTAACCAGACTAAACCTCAGATGGATGAACCCCTTGGTCTAATACATGAAATTCGACATCCTCCCCAAGGAGGAAAAAGAGGCTAAGAAAATCCGGAGGGAAGCACAACACTACACTCTGGTGAAAAATATTCTCTATAGAAGAGGAATATCAACACCATTGTTAAAGTGCGTACCGACCTGGAGAACCACCGAGGTATTAGAGGAGGTCCATAACGGGATCTGCGGAAATCATCTCGGAGCCAGGTCGCTAGCCAGAAAAGTAATCTGAGCTGGATTCTACTGGCCGACCTTGCAGAAAGATGCCACAGAATTTGTGAAAAAATGTCAACCATGCCAAATGCATGCAAACTTCCACGTGGCTCCCCCCGAGGAGCTCATCAGTATAACTTCTCCATGGCCCTTCGCAAAGTGGGGAATGGATTTGTTAGGTCCCTTTCCCCAAGCGCCAGGACAAGTTAAATATTTGATCGTGGGAATAGACTACTTCACAAAATGGATAGAAGCAGAACCACTGGCTACCATCACAGCCCAAAGAAGTCGGAGATTCCTCTACAAAAATATCATCACAAGGTATGGGATCCTTTATTCCATCACTACAGATAATGGAACCCAGTTCACCGACTCTACCTTCAGAAGCCTGGTGGCCAGTATGAAAATCAAACACCAGTTCACCTCGGTGGAACATCCACAAGCCAATGGACAAGCCGAGGCAGCCAACAAAGTCATACTGGCAGGGCTGAAGAAAAGACTACAAGAAGCAAGGGGATCCTGGGCAGAAGAACTCCCACAAGTGTTGTGGGCTTATCGGACAACGCCACAATCTGCCACTGGAGAAACGCCCTTCCGACTTGTCTACGGGGTAGAAGCTATGATACCAGTAGAAATCAGTGAGCAAAGCCCAAGGGTGATTCTCCATGATGAAATCGGAAACATACAGGGGCACAAAGAGGAGCTAGAATTGCTCCCCGAAGTCCGAGAACAAGCCCAGATAAGAGAAGCAGCGCTGAAGCAAAGGATGGCTATCAGATACAACAAGAAAGTCATTCGAAGAAGTTTCGCATTAAGCGATCTGGTCTTAATCAGAAACGACATAGGAGTCAACAAGTCGCGGGAAGGAAAACTCGCTGCCAACTGGAAAGGACCCTACAAAGTCAGCGAGGTCTTAGGAAAAGGTTATTATAAGGTGACCGACCTAAGCGGCGCCGAGTTACCAAGATCGTGGCATGCTTGTAATATGAAAAGGTACTATAACTAAGAGCGAACTCTACTCCCTAATGTACTCTTTTCCCAACTTCACGATTTTTTCCCAAACGATAGAGGGTTTTTTCTGAAGAAGGGTTTTTAATGAGGCATCATAGTAGATGCTAAGGGGGAAAAATTATTAAAAACCCTTAGTAGCAGTAAAATACCTTCCCAAAATTAATAAAGATCTTTTACAATATCTCTTATAAATTTCTTCTCGTTTATTTTTTCTTCCTACGAAACGCGCCGACTTAAGCTCGACAAAACGTGAAAATCCCTTGAACCGACCTAGATGGTCGTCAGGATAAAACGACGAGGTACAAGTCGGTGTAAAGAGGTTATAAAAGTTGATCGTGAGAAACTCGGAGATATTCCGACTTATAAGTCGAAATAAAAAACCGAGTAGAAAAGAAAACGCATCACAAAAATAACCTAAGTCATAGAACTCAATAAGACAAAGTTGAGTATAAGGAATAGCAAAAGAGATCGAAAAACCTATTAAAGCGTAAGTACTATCCTAAAGTCCTTAGAGACGAGGACCCCAAAAGGACAGACAGCCAGGAAAAAGGTTTTCAAAACTGAAAAGATCAAAAAGGGGGTTTTTCAAAAACTGAAGTCAGAAAAGCATACACGCAAAAGGTAACTAAGACCCTTATCCAAAAAAGGGGTATTCTTCGAAACTCAAAACCCTTATCCAAAAAAGGGTACTTATAAATATTTTGTTTACGGCCTTAAAAGGCCAGAAGAAATTGTTCAATTACCACCAACACAAACAAAAAAAGAGTTTAAAAAAGGGGGACCCACAAGCCGGGTCCCATATAGCCAATAAAGTTATTTTTTCGGAATAGGTGTAGACGGATCACCACCAGAGCCAAGAAGAGTAGTCGGAGCAACGTCAGGACCAGGGAGAGAGGCATCCATAGGAGATGGAGAGGAAGTCGGAGGAACCTTTGAAGAGCTCGGAGCATCCTTTGAGCGAGGAGGGGACTCAATAATCCTCTGCCCCCGAGTCTTCAAGTCTGACTCGGAAACAACTTGGGGGGCAGGAGGAGACACTATAGCACCATCAATGACGACCTTGTCAGGATCTAAAGGAGAGAGATCCAAGCCAGGAGCAATGACTCCGACTTGCTCCTTAAAAATCCTCCAAGCCTCTTCAGATCCCTCGGCAATAGAGTCCTCCAACTCGGCATAGGTAGTCCGAGCATTCAGCAGATCTTTTTTCACAACCACAAGGTCCTCAAAAAGGCTTGAATAGCTCTCCTGCGCCTTCAGCCTTAAACCGACCTCCATGTTGCACTGGGCCTGCAACATGCTCTCCCTCTCCTGGAGACCCTTCCTCTCCTCCTCTAGTTTGGCGACCTCCTCCTTCAACTTCTTCTCATGTTCTTGATATAAAAGAAGTCTCTCCTCCAACTCTTTAGCCCTCGAGGACGAACCAAGAGAGCTAAGAGGAGTCTTCTCGAAAATATCAAGAAACTTGGTGCACACCGCCGCCGTCCTGATACTCTCCTGAGCCAGAATAGTGAGGTGGTTCCGGATAGAAACATCATCCAAGCCTATACGGGCATGAGGGTAGATGTACTTCCAGATAAATTCAGAGGCATCCACCTTGGCTTCACCCTCGAAAGAAGAACTAGGCTCTAAAGCCTTACGCTTCTTCCGTTCAGGCTCAGGGGAGGATCGGGAGGGAGGGGACGGCTGAGAAGGAGCAGAAGAAGAGATAACAATAGGTTCAGAAGGAGTCCTCAAATTTCGAGGAGGAGGAGGGGGAGAGATAACTGCTCTGGCACCACCAGTCCTGGCCCGGGACCTCGCCCTAGCCTCCTGGATCCTCTGGTAAGATTCATTCGAATTCCTCCTCGCCATCTCTGTAAAACCAAGTAGTAGCCAAAAGGTTAGACAAGTCGGAAAAAGATAGTCAGACAAGTCAGAAATCCAATAAAACAAATAAAAGCTACCTAATTGTGTCTGAACAAAGGTCGGAGACCCTTGGAGAAATTTTTTAGTATCCAGATATGGGGCCCTCCCCCATACTTCTCGGAGGAACCCCACAATGGCAGCCTCCACCTCATCCAGGTCATCCAGACCATATTTCTCACAGGGGGAGGCCTCCAACCAATACAGAGGGAAGCGAGGGGAAGAATTCTCATCCAGGAAAAAGGGGTGGTGACCCTCTACAGCTTGCACTTTGAAAAAATAATTTTTGAAGTCATGGAAAGATTCATCAAAAAGGGTGAAGACCCTCCGACCTTGTATAGCCCGGAAGGACACCCATTGTTGTTTATTATTTTGCCCACTGAAGGGCTTAGTCATATGGAAAAGAAAAAAGAAAATCCTCAAGGAAGTCGAAAAGTCCAAAGCATGGCTGACAAATTGATAAATTTTCAGAAAACCCCAGGAATTGGGATGAAGCTGGGTAGGTGCAACACGGCAGTGGCGTAAAACATCCATCTCAAAGTCAGAAAAAAGAAGGAAAACGCCCAGGCGGGTAAGCATGCTCTCATACATAAAAAAGAAATGAGGGGCTGCCTCCGAAGCCCTCCCAAAACAGACCCGGTCTTCTGGACCCGGGGCAAGTAGTTCATACTTCGGCTCATCCTCATCAGAGGTGCAGAGTCGGTGGTGAGTGCGAAGATCAGTAAGAAAATCAGTGTCAACCAAAGGTTCGTCCCCCAGGACTGTAACATCGACCCACTGAGCAAGACTTTCAACAGAAGACATTTTCTTTCTTTTAAAAAGGGTTTTGGTAAAACCTACAAAGGAAAAAGAAAAGAAAATCAAAAACATGGTCTCTAAGGGGAAGTACGGAATCAAACAGAAACCTACGAATCAACCTATCCATCCGAAAAATGAAAGCATGCAAACCGAAAGCATGTTGCAAAAGGAGAAGAAGAAAAATCTAACCTTTATCCGAAAAAGGTTGGAGGAAATGAAAGCCTTCAAAAACAAGAGTGCAGCACGAACAGGTGAAGAGGAAATTTGAAAAATCGCAGAAACGAAACAATGAAAGAGTGGGAAAGTATTTATAAACACGTTAGGGGCATAATGGTAAAAATGGAGCAGTCATTAATGGGTGCACTGTTACCAAGGTAATCAATACCTACGCGAACCTCTAACAGACGCGATGTTTGATTAGACGTAACTGTGAAAAATCAAAAGTCACGAAAGTCACGTCGGTTCCAAACAAACACGTCGGTTCCCTCCCAAGTCGGCTACGTCCCCGAGTAGAATACTCGAACCCAAAATCTTAAAAGAAATTGGGCTCGAGTAGGGGCACTGTTCATACCCTGGCCCAACGATAAGGCCCAGGTACAAATAAAGGGCCCAATCTGAAGGGTTGAGCCTCACCCAGCACCGACCTTCCTCCTGGGAAGTCGGTTCTTACCATGATCTACCCTGAAGAAGTCGGGGACGAGAGTTAGCTGGCAGATAAACATTCGTTTGAATGAAGTAACTGCCCCTAGAATCTCTCTAACCACTTCCAGGGGCCATATCTCAACCTCCCTAAGATAAAGGGACGGTTATCACCCTAAAAAAGCGGCACTACATCAACGGTGGTTATTGGTTCACCACTATAAATACACTGACACCTCTCAGGTATCCCTAAGTCCCAATACTCTCTAGACCTGCTCACACCCTTGCTGACTTAGGCATCGGAGTGTCTTTGCAGGTACCACCCCCATTCGTTCATACTCACAAGTCGGACGGAGGCCCCCAAGACGCAGACCCGCTCGAAGGCTTCCTTCCTCAGACGATTGGGCCAACCCAGCAAGTCCAGCCCAACAATCTCCGGTTACCCATCGTAACATATGCCATATCTTATTACTAACCGCATTCGAACCAAATAGAAAATAAAATTAAATATTTATGTTAACTTTTATCATGTCTCGATGATATTTTAATTGTTCTTGCAAAAGAAAAAGAAGTTTAATAAAAAAATTCACATAAAAAAATATATGTTACTTTACTATATTTTAAATATATTATTTGAAATATTTATATTATTTTAAATAATATATAATATTTAAAAGAACATTTAAAATTTATTATTTTTTATTAATAATATTATTAAAAATATATTATCAATTTTTCATAAAATAACATTTTCTTTTCTTTGGTTTCTCAAATAAAATGACAACAAAAATATTTTACATAACAAACTATACGAAATAAATATTATATTCATTTATTTCTATATTGCATAAATAATGTTTAAAAAAATTAATTACATAATTTTATCTTACTAAATTATAATAAGTGAATAAAATGCAACGTTGCATATATATTTCTTTTTCATATAATAAAAAAATACTTTTAGTGAATAATTATTTATTAGGCTCATTTTTATACAATTAAAATTTTTTTTAGTTTTATATATGTAATATTTTATACCAATTACCTTCAAATTTTATTTACTTTTTGAATAAATTAATAAAATAGTAATACGTATAATTGTATAAATATAATTTTATTTTAATTTTCATTCTATTACCACTTACATCAACGTTGAGGATAATTTGAAATAAAAGATAATAAATTTGTTATAACTGCTGTCCACCAGTAGAACGATAACAGAAGCACTGTCAGCAAATAGTGAAGATGTTTAAAGACTAGTAGAGTAATGGAGGAGTTCAGCCCATAAAAAAAAAATAATAACAATAATAAATAAATTTAATTTATCTGATAATATTTGATAATAGATTAATTTTTAAAGAGTGTTATACTCGCTCCTTTATCTAGAGTGCATTAATTTTTGCCATTTTACGAAGGACTTTGCTCTATGTAAGAATATGTTGTGCTTATCTAGTTATTAAAATGGTTATTAGATATTTTAGATAGTTATTGTATCTATTATTCAAAGTGTTCTCCTTTCCAGTATATTCTGCTTTTAATTATATATAAGGTGAAAGTGTACTTTATAAGACTAGATTAAATAAATTAGATGTATTTTAGAAATTCTCTCTTTTTTGAGGATTATTTTCTTTTCAAATCAAACATGATTTATTGATAATTATTTAATTTAAATAAAAAAATTCATATTTCCTAATTTAAATGATAGGAAAAGAAATTACGGTTTTTTTTATAATATATTTTAACTAAAGAATAATGTAATTTTTTAATTGCAAGTAAAATTAAAAAAAAAAGTTGTATTGTACAACAAAATTAAGAAAGAAATCGTGATACAAATAAAATAAGTTATTTTTTTCTGAATTTAGAAGTGAGACTCGAATTCGAGGCCTCTTGGTGAGGATGAGATACTATACCATTTAAACTATAACTCGTTAGCAAAATAAGCTATACTTTATTTTCTATTAACTTTAAAACATAAATATCAATAAAAAATGATAAGTTTGAAAAATTCTAATTTAATTTAGTGATGATCAAACATTATTAATATGATTAATTACAAAATTATTAGTTGATTTTAATTTATAAATATTGATTTAAATAATTTTGCTATGCAGGATTTTACATTTGGGACGAACAGAAAAGAAAAATGTTGCAAGCCCAATTATATTGAAAATACATTTAGCATTGATACAAAATTAATTTGATCTTTATAGCTGAATAGTTGTTGTGTTATTTGGGTCAGAATTTGTGATACAAGCCCAATTGAAATACTTGCTACAAGACCATTAAAGTTGGTCCGAAAATCAAAAGGAATTGGGCCAGATTGGATTTCTGTTTCTACAAGCCTAATTATAATCTTTGCTAAAAGATCCAATGTTTGGTCCAAATCTAATTGAGAAAGAAAGCAAAATGTTTTGCTTCATTGCTTCCAACGGATCCCACCTTTCATCATGTGATGGATCTCAAATTCAATTAATTTGAATTTACTTACATTGGAAACTATGAGAGAGAAAGTATAATTGATATAATTGATTACATTAATCCTACACGCTACTCAGCATAGAGGGAAGTAAAAGCAACTCACTTTAATTAATTTGTTCTATTAATTTCTTTTCTTTCAAACTCTCTATTCTCTCTCATCTCTCTTCTCTATTCGGTCATATCACAGCAGCAACCATGGAAGCTAAAGCTAGCCACCGAAGAGAAGGAGAAGCAAGCCACAAGACCATCACAATGATGGAAAGAAAAAGAAAACTAAAAGTATGCTATGGCTAAGATTCTCATCACTTATGGTAAGATTTAGTGAAGAGATCTTGGCTTCTCCATACCCAAAAATAGAAGAGAAGATCTCGGTCAGAGAAGAAGATCCTTGGAGAGGATGGCTTGACTCTGATCTTGCTCAACCACCACAAGAGGTAGCTACAGTGGCTACGTGATAGAAGAGGCAGAGATTGGAGCAGATGAAGCCATCATCATCAATCATGTATCAAGGGCCAGAAATCCATCTTGGAGAGCAAGGTAAGGATGGAGGGCTCGGATTGATGAAGATTGGTGACCAAGGAAGGACTAGAGGTAATTGCATGTTGGATTTTGCATGGGTTATCTCTTCTCTCTCTCTGGCCGAACCGGTTCTAGTTTGAAGAAAAAGAAGATTAGCTTGGTTTGGTTAGTTCCAACCGTGGAGGCTTCTCCCTATAAGTAAGGGTGAACGACCAGGGCTTGGAGCAAGGAGTGAGAGTGCAAGGCACAAAGTTCTCATAGCTACCTAAGCTAACAGAAGTTCTTCTCCTTCATTTTTCTTCATTTTGTATTTTTCTGTTTAATTTTATCTGTCTTGAGTCTCATGGAAAAAGGCAAACAGTGAGGTTTGTATGAAAAAAGCCATAGAGCGAAAAAAGGCAGAGAGCGCAAAATTAAAAGAAAAAGCCATAGATGTCCTTAGAGGTCCTTTATACATCTGTGTTGTGTTTCATGATTCTGTGAAAATCCCCTTGCAAGTTGGGTTAGCACTTAGCAGTTGGAAATCTTGGCGGTGACCAAGTCAAGTTCAGGATTGGGGTTTAGATTCTGGACTTGTCCCGGATAGGAAGGGTAGTTCCTAGGAAGAATTGGTGTTTGTAATCAAAGATGATTATAGTGAAATTCCATTATTGTTGTGATGGAGACTGGATGTAGGCTGCATTGCACTTAGCAGTTGAACCAGGATATATCTGGGTGTAATTTTCTCTCTCTTCTACTCCATTTCTATTTCTGCTGCACTGGAGATGAAACTGAAAAAATATTTCGTGCTGATCGACGAGACAAAAAGAAAAGTCTCGTGGCTGGGTACGAGACAAAAGAAAAAGTCTTGTGGCTGGTTACGAGACAAAAAGGCAAAAAGTCTCCGGAAGTTGTTTCAAGACCAGCAAGTGTTACTGAAAGAAAAAGGGGCTAAGATTCAACCCCCTTTTCTCTTAGCCACTGAAAACCATCAATTGGTATCAGAGCTTGGTCTCAAAGAGATCAAGCTTTGCAGCTTGGAGAAAAGATCCAGATGGTAGAAAATAGTGGCTCAAATCTGGTGTCCTACAACCTGACCGAAGGACAGTCAAGCAATAGACCTCCTCTTTTCAATGGGAAAAACTACACCTATTGGAAGGAGAGAATGAAGATCTTTGTGCAAGCAGTGGATTACAGACTTTGGAAGATTATCCTGGAGGTTCCTCAATATCCAACCATCACAAGTGCCGAAGGAGTTGTCTCTCTTAAACCAGAAGCAAGCTGGACCGAAGAAGACAGAAAGAAGGTTGAGCTCAACGCCAAGGCCATCAACTTACTCAATTGTGCTATTAGCTTCGAGGAATACCGACGGGTATCACGATGCACAACGGCAAAGAAAATCTGGGACAAACTTCTAGTTACTCATGAAGGAACCACCATTGTAAAGAAGACCAGGATAGATATGCTAAACAGAGAGTATGAAATGTTTACAATGAAGGAATGAGAATCTATTGATGAACTGTTTGAGCGCTTCAACATCATCATTGTCGGCTTGGATGCTATGGGAATCAAGTATCTTGAATCTGTGCTTGTGAGAAGAGTGTTGAGATATCTCACAAAAGAGTGAAAAACAAAAGCATTAATAATTTCTGAGAGTAGTGGTCTTGACTCCATGACATATGATGACTTGAGAGGAAATTTACTTGCTTTTGAAAACACCTATTTGAAAAAGGATTCAAAAAAGAAAGGAATAGCTTTTTCATTTGTTACTAACCCTCTGGATGATGAATCCAGTGATAACTCATCTGAAAATGAATTTGTGTTGTTTGCCAAAAAATTCAGGAAAATGGTGAAGCTCAAGGAGAGAGGCAAGGGAGACAGTTCAAGAAAACAAAAGAAAGATCTCAGCAAGGTGACATGCTACAACTGTAAGGAAACGGGACACTTCAAATCCGACTACCCTAAGTTGAAGAAGGAAGAAAAGCCAAAGAAAGGAAAGAAAAAAGGATTGATGGCGTCATGGAAGGATCTGGAAAATGACTCAGAAGACAATGAAGAATCTGAAACAAAATCTCAACCATGTCTCATGGCAGATCACATTGAACAGGTAGTCTTTCATAATCCAAACACTGAAGATCTTCATCTTATGATAGACCACCTTTCTGAAAAAATAAGATGTTTTTTGCTTGATAACCAAGATCTTGAACAACAAATCACCATTCTTAAAGCTGAAAATGGTTTTCTCAAAGAAAAACTAAGGGAGGCCGAAACTGCTTGTGAACTTGTTGAAGAAAATAAGCAGTTAAAAGCCCAACTTAGGAGCTATGAAAGTGATCATTCTATTGTTGCATATGTAAACTGTTTTAAGGAAAATGAAGAGTTGCTTAAAGAGGTCAAAAGGCTTAAAGAAGACTTAGCCAAGTTCACTCAAAGTTTTGAAAATTTGAATCAAATCTTGACTAGTCAAAAACCTCTTTATGATAAAGCTGGCTTGGGGTTTTACAAATCTGTTGAGAAACCTTATTATGAAAACATTGCCTCATCTTCTAATGATACAAGGTTTCAAAATCCAACAAGCTTTAACAAAACAACAACTCCAAGGTTTTGTAGACTATGTAACCGAAATGGACACTTTCCCATTCAATGCTTTTTTTGGTGAAAGGATGATTGGTGATAAAGTTTACCAAGTTATTTTTTATTATAATGGTTCAGGACATAAGAGATGGTTTAACATGAAAGGATCCAAGAAAATTTGTATACCTAAAGTCACTTAAGCTTGTTTTGTAGGTGTGCCTAGCATCTAAACGGAAAGAAAATATGTGGTATATGGACAACGGATGTTCTAGGCATATGACCAGAAAGACAACCTTCTTTATAAAGCTTGATGAATATGATGGAGGATTTGTCACTTTCGGTGATGATGCTAAAGGAAAGATAGTGGCTGTTGGGAAAGTTGGTAAAAGCTTTTCATCTTGTATAAATGATGTTCTTCTTGTAAATGGTTTGAAGCATAATTTACTTAGTGTAAGCCAATTGTGTGATCTAGGTTTTGAAGTTATTTTTAGAAAGTATGTGTGTTTGGTTGTTTGTGAAAAAATTGGAAATATTTTATTTGAGGCTAAAAGGTGCAATAATGTGTATGGATTGACTCTTGAGGACTTGAAAGAACAAAATGTAACATGTTTTACTTCTCTTGAATCTGAAAAATGGCTATGGCATAGAAAGTTGGGTCATGCTAGCATGTACCAAATTTCTAAGCTAGTCAAGAAAAATTTGGTTAGAGGAATTCTGATAAACTACTATTTTATGGTTTATATTGTGTTAAATTGTGCGGTTTTATCAAATCTTTTCCCACTTATTCATATGATTAGCATGCATTTATAATTCCTTCCTAAAAATACTTCATGGTTGAAAACTTGCTTCCTAGAGACTTTTAATTATGTATTTTAATTCTCCTTTATTCCATTCGATGCCGTGATCTGTGCGTTAAGTGTTTCAGGCTTTATAAAGCATGAATGACTTGGAGATTAGAAAGGAAGCTTGCAAAAATAAAAGGAACACAAGAAATTGAGGAGATGACCAGCGAGAAGTGACGCGGACGCATGGCTCACACGACCGCGCGGATTGGAAACTGCACAAGCACGCGTGGCAAGGCAAAACGCCGGATGACACGAACGCGTGAATGACGCGATCGCGTGACATGCGCGATCTGCAGAATCTACAGAATTCGCTGGGGGCGATTTCGGGCCTTGTTTTGACCCAGTTTTTGGCCCAGAAAAGCATATTAGAGCCAGGAAACATGCAGAGACCAGAGGACAACATTCATTCCGCATAATTCTAGTTTTAGATCTGATCTTACTCCTCCTCTAGGTTTTCTCTCTACACATTCATAGTTCTTAGCATTTTGATTTTATTTGCTTTTTGGATTGGGATATTGAGAAGAGTTATTACTTCCGTCAAGACTTCGTCATTCTAGTTTGTTTCCTTATCTGTCACTTACTCTTCCATGTCCTTCATTTACTCAGAATTATTATTAGATTATTTCTAGAATTTATTTATACAAGAACTATTTTTATTTTTAATTGACCCTTTTGATTATTATTTATCATGTCTTTCAATATTTCCCTTTCTTATTTTGTGGATTTTACAATCATAATGATTGAGTAGTTCTACAACTTGATTGGGAGTTGATTGACAGGAGGACCTTGAGTTGGATGCTCAAGAGTAAAATTATAGTTGGGTTTCGCGTTGGGTCGCCCTCTAATCACTGACACTAGTCCTTTCCAAGGGAGAGGATTAGAACTTGTGAATAGAAATTGACTTCCAACTTGCTTAACTTTCCTTTACCTGGTAAAGGATAACTGAGCAGGCAACCTTTAATTATCACTTTTATCTTGAGAGAACTCTATCAAGGATAGGGCTTCCAACTAATCTACTCCCGGTCAAGGTTTCTATTTAAATTACATAAATTCTCTGATTTAATTTCCTGTTTATCAACTCAAACCATTTTTAGAAAATATCTGATTAATAAAATAGCACATCTTCCTGCAACTCGTTGGGAGACGACCTGGGATTCATACTCCCAGTATTTTAATTTTAATTTTATGACAACCACTTCTAAATTGATAAGCGGATTTTCGGTTGGTTAAGAACTATACTTGCAACGTATCTCTTATAACAATTTCTTAACTCGCCAATTTCCGCCACGTCAAATTTCAAATATCAAATTTGATAAGGATCTTACTTGTGATACTTGCCAATTGGGCAAACAAGTAAAATACTCCTTTAAATCAAAAGATGGAATCTCAACCAAAAGACCATTAGAGATGTTACACATTGATCTTTTTGGTCCAACAAGAACTCAAAGTTTAGGAGGTAAACACTATGATCTTGTGGTGGTAGATGACTACTCTAGATTTGGTTGGTTACTTTTTCTTGCTCATAAAAATGATGCTTTTCATGCTTTCTCAACCCTTTGTAAGAAAATTCAGAATGAAAAAGATTTAAAAATAGCCCATTTGAGAAGTGATCACGGAAGAGAATTTGAAAACCAAGACTTTGAAAATTTCTGTGATGACTTTGGAATTGCTCATAACTTTTTATGCCCTAGAACCCCTCAACAAAATGGGGTGGTTGAGAGAAGGAATAGAAGCCTTCAAGAGATTACTAGGGCCATGCTTTGTGAGAATGAGATTCCTAAATTTTTATGGGCTGAAGCTGTAAATACAGCTTGTTACATTTTAAATAGGACCATTATTAGAAAAAGGGTTGAAGAAAACTCCCTATGAGATATGGAAAGGAACCCCTCCAAATCTTAAGTATTTCCATGTTTTTGGATGTAAATACTTTGTACTTAACAATAAAAAAAACCTTGGCAAATTTGATCCAAAATCCTATGAAGGGATGTTTGTTGGATACTCCACCACTAGCAAGGCCTATAGGATTTATCTCAAAGAACATAGGACCATAGAAGAATCCATACATGTTACTTTTTGTGATTCTAATTTAATTCCCAGTACTGTGATAGATAATGATTCAGATTGTGAAGAAGCTGGAACAAGTAAAGAAAATTCCAAGTCTGCTCAAAATGAAGAATCTGCCAGTCCAATTTTGTCTCGTCAGAATGGAGGAGACATTTCTATTTTGTCTCCTGAGCCAGCAGGAGAAACTGGAACAGAACAACCCACAGAAACTCATCAAAGCTCAACACCACTCCGAAATCCTAGAGAATGGAAGTCCATGAGGGGTTATCCTCATGACTTTATCATTGGTGATCCCTCACAAGGTGTAACAACAAGATCCTCATCCAAAAGACAATCCGAACCAAGAAATTTTGCCCTCTTGTCACAAATTGAGCCCAACAATGTCAAACAAGCTCTTGAAGATCCATCATGGGTCAAAGCCATGCAAGAAGAGCTTGCTCAATTTGACAAGAATGAGGTTTGGACACTAGTACCTCATCCGGATGGTAAGAAAGTTACGGGTACTAAGTGGGTGTTCAAAAATAAATTAGGTGAGGATGGAAAAGTTGTTCGTAACAAGGTTAGATTAGTGGCCCAAGGTTACGATCAAGAAGAGGGTATAGATTTTGATGAATCTTTTGCTCCGGTAGCAAGAATGGAAGCAATTAGGTTGCTTCTTGCCTATGCTGCCTATAAGGGTTTTAAAATGTTTCAAATGGATGTGAAATGTGCTTTTCTTAATAGCTTTATTGATAGAGAAGTGTATGCGGCTCAACCCCCGGCTTTGAACATAAAGATTTTTCAAATCATGTTTTTAAACTCTCAAAGGCCCTTTATGGCCTTAGGCAAGCTCCAAGAGCTTGGTATGAAAGGCTTAGTGCCTTCCTATTGGAAAATCACTTTCAAAGGAGAACCACCGACACAACTTTATTCATTAAAGCATCTAATGATGATATTCTCCTAGTTCAAGTTTATGTAGATGATATTGTGTTTGGATCGGCCAATGAGTCCTTGTATGAAGAGTTTGGAAAACTCATGACTAGTGAGTTTGAGATGAGTTTAATGGGAGAGCTAACTTTCTTTCTTGGCCTCCAAATTAAACAAACTCCTAGCAGTACCTTTATTCACCAAGAAAAGTATGCAAAGGAACTTATCAAAAAATTTGGCCTAGAAAGTTCCAAACCAATGGGAACACCTATGCATCCAAACACAAAACTTGAAAAGGATGATGATGGCAAAGATGTGGATGAAACAAGGTATAGAGGAATGATAGGTTCACTTATGTACCTTACCTCCTCTAGACCGGATAATTTTCAAAGTGTGGGTGTATGCTCAAGGTTTCAATCTCACCCAAAAGAATCCCATCTTTCAGCCGTTAAGCGCATCATTAGATACATTAAGGGAACTAGTGATTTTGGCTTGTGGTATCCTAAATCTGATGATTTTTCTGCAGTAGGGTTTTGTGATGCAGATTATGCGGGAGATAAAGTGGATAGAAGGAGCACCTCCGGCATGTGTTGCTTCCTTAGAAGCTCACTCAACATGTGGTCAAGCAAAAAACAAGCCACAGTGGATCTATTCACAGCTGAAGCTGAATATATTTATGCATCTGCATGTTGTTCACAATTAACTTAGTTAAAAACACAGTTGGAAGATTACAAATTAAAGATCAATAGTATACCCTTATTTTGTGATAATATGAGTGCTATAAACATCACATAAATTCCTGTTTTGCACTCAAGAACCAAGCACATTGAAATTAAATATCAATTCATTAGAAAACATGTGCAAAAGGATACTATTGATATTCAATTTGTAAAATCTGAAGACCAACTTGCTGACATTTTTACAAAACCCCTCTGTGAAGACAGATTCTGCTCTTTGAGAAAAAATTTGGGAATGATTGATTTAAGTTCTATTGATAACTTGTGAAATTTTTTATTCTGCTCAGTTTTGTCTCGTAGGAAAGCAGGAGATAAAAATCAGGATGTGTTGGAAGGGCTATGATCAAGGGGGAGACTGCGCAAAAATTAATTCTTATGGGTCCCACCAAATTTCTTTGACCCCACTCTGACCGTTTTGTTAGTTTCTCTTTATGTAAATCACAATCTCTTTTGTTGTCTCATCAAATCTTGTTGGAAGAGGATATTATCAAATTAAATCTTTTCCCTCCTCTAATCCTTTGATTCTAGGAAACCACTTTTCAGTTTATTTCAAATAAAAGGAAACTTCTTTGGTTAATAACCGCCCACTAATGGTCATTAAACTCCCTCCAATTCTCTCTCCACTCCACATTTAATGCGTCCCTAACCTCCTCCCTCACTCCACTCAATTCGGCTCCCTTCATCTCTCCATATTCCACTTCTCCATTTTCTTTATCATGAAAAAGAAAACCGCCCCTAGAAAAAGTGAAAGAATCATCTTCTCTCAAAAACCTTCCACACCCCAAACTCACACCCACATACATATCCATTCTACCTCTTCATCTTCTCCCTCACCACCATCCAAACACACAGACACTATGAGGAGGAAAGTAATTGCAACGAAGACATCTTCAAGGAAAAAGAAAGAGAAGGTTCCTGTGGCTGAAGAAGAAGAATCACACACATCACCCCTTCCATCACCGCCACAATCACCACCAAAGAAGACAACACCCGGTCGCAGTACCCAGAAGACAAAAGGGTTCGTGTTACATGATACCAGGGAGCCAACAAACTTGGAGTCATTGGATTTCAAAAACAAGTTCAACCGATCACATTCACATTTTGATCCGGCAAGGTTCAACTGTTGTGCCTCCTATGAATTTCACAAAGAGGTACTGGAAAAACGCCACCTTTGTGCCACCTATCTCGCCAGTCTCGACTCACTCACAAACAAAGGGATCAATGTTGCTCCTCTGATTGAACTTCTTCAATGGACACCACTACTTCATATTCAGAAACCGGTCTATCCCGGTTTGGTACGTGAGTTCTATGCCAACATGCGACTGATTGATGGCACCATCCACTCCTATGTCAAAAAAGTTTACATAACTCTGAACACTGAGGCAATCGGAACTGCCCTGGGCTATACGGATGCGGGGCCATGAGCTTATATGACCGAGAAGTGGGACTCTCAGGTTGGGGTCACATACAAAGTCGTCTTATAACACATCTGTGAAAACCTATCTGGCTTGGACGGCACCACTCCAACTCATAAGGCACTCGGCTCTACAAACTATCTGCTTCACAGGATCATCACTCACATCCTGATCCCTCAAAGTGGTTCCCATAACAGAGTAACCTTTTCTGACTCCCTCATACTTTTTGCTCTTGTTACATCTACTCCTATATCATTTGGTTACCTTATGATCAGACACATGTGGGAATCAGTTAAGAGCACCAAAAAGGTAAATCTGCCTTATGGCATATTTTTAACAAGTATTTTTGAATATTTTAAAATTGATCTCCTAAATGAAGCTGTAGAAAATAAGGTATCTATGATCAAAGGAGGAGGAACTATTAAGGGAACCAAGGGGAAGAAATCAGTAGCCTCGGATAGTGAGTTTGAGAGTCGGCCTGAGTTCTCCAAGACAACCAAATCAATCAAAGAAATCCTCACCGAATTCACCAACATGTCGGAACTAATGGTACAATCCTATAAGGCAGCACGTAAGCAAGCCTATGAACAAGAGAGGGCTTGGATGAGGTGCAAGGATAGGGTGAGCCTGATGTTGCAGAGTTTTAAGGAGGAGTTGGGTGCTGCTAGTGAAGAAGAGGCTGAGGAATCTGAGCTCCACTTATCTGATGATTAATCCTTGTTTCTTTTCTTTTCGCTGATATTTGCCTTGTTACGGCTCAATCTAAAACTATAGTAGTTTATTTTGGTTCTGTAGACACATGACACTGTGAAACACTCTTGACATTTTGGGTATATTTTGGATATTCTATTTTCTATGTCATCCTTTGCAGGTGCCCCTTGATGCCAAAAGGGGGAGAAACGCTGGAAAATTGAAATTAACAAAACAGGGAATGAAATCCTTTTGAGGATTTATGATCTTCCTTGTTTCAAGTTTCAATATCTTGTTATGATGATATGTTTGATGTTGATAATGCATCTGTTCCATCTTGGTAAACTTGATTGCTGCTGCTTGATGTTTGTAATTTATTTGATTTATCTTGGCAAAATATTTGTTTGTTGTACTTGTGATGCATTTGCTTCATAGATATGCTTACTGTTTTTTTATTAAAAATATGCATTTGAGGATGTAATTGAGTAACATTGGTGATTATGGTTGCTGCCTTGGATTCGGAATATATTTATCTTGATGAATAGGCTTGATGAATATTTTATTTTTTGACAGTTCCTTTAAGATATGATATGAAAATAATTTTTGAAAGTTGTTAGGATTATTTTGCTCTGAGTTATTGATTGGGAAATAGTTTTTGAACAGAAGCTTCTTGAAACATCAAAATTTTCATATAATCAATTGCTTTGTGTGTTTGAGCAGAAAATCAATTCATGATAATAAATGAGTTTTGTTTATCAATCTAATTCTGCTCATGAATCAAGCATTCAACAATTTCAAAATTAATATGTTGAATAACATAGTTGCCTCAAGCTTGATTTTAAAGTTACAGGTATAAAGCTTTCCTTGGTAAAATAGCACATATTAAGGGGGGAGCCTTGTAACATTTGGAAAGGAAAGAAATACTAATCTGCAAAGGGAGTATTCTATATTCTAATCTTTAATTTCTTTCCATTTCAATTTTAATAATGTTTGTCATCAAGGGGGAGATTGATGAGTTTGAAAAACTCTAATTTAATTTAGTGATGATCAAACATTATTAATATGATTAATTACAAAATTATTAGTTGATTTTAATTTATAAATATTGATTTAAATAATTTTGCTATGCAGGATTTTACATTTGGAGCGAACAGAAAAGAAAAATGTTGCAAGCCCAATTATATTGAAAATACATTCAGCATTGATACAAAATTAATTTGATCTTTATGGCTGAATAGTTGTTGTGTTATTTGGGTCAGAATTTGTGATACAAGCCCAATTGAAATACTTGCTACAAGGCCATTAAAGTTGGTCCGAAAATCAAAAGGAATTGGGCTAGATTGAATTTTTGTTTCTACAAGCCCAATTATAATCTTTGCTAAAAGATCCAACGTTTGGTCCGAATCTAATTGAGAAAGAAAGCAAAATGTTTTGCTTCATTGCTTCCAACAGATCCCACCTTTCATCACGTGATGGATCTCAAATTCAATTAATTTGAATTTAACTTACATTGGGAACCATGAAAGAGAAAGTGTAATTGATATGATTGATTGCATTAATGCTACACGCTACTCAGCATAGAGGGAAGTAAAAGAAACTCACTTTAATTAATTGGTTCTATTAATTACTTTTCTTTTAAACTCTCTATTCTCTCTCATCTCTCTTCTCTATTCGGTCATATCACAGCAGCAACCATGGAAGCTAAAGCTAGCCACCGAAGAGAAGGAGAAGCACGCCACAAGACCATCACAATTATGGCAAGAAAAAGAAAACTAAAAGTATGTTGTAGCTAAGATTCTCATCACTTATGGTAAGATTTATTGAAGAGATCTTGACTTCTCCATACCCAAAAATGGAAGAGAAGATCTCGGTCAGAGAAGAAGATCATTGGAGAGAATGGCTTGACTCTGATCTTGCTCTACCACCACAGGAGGTAGCTACAGTGGCTACGTGATGGAAGAGGCAGAGATTGGAGCAGATGAAGCCATCATCATCAAGCATGCATCAAGGGCCAGGAATCTATCTTGGAGAGCAAGGCAAGGATGGAGGGCTCGGATTGATGAAGATTGGTGACCAAGGAAGGACTAGAGGTAATTTCATGTTGGGTTTTGCATGGGTTATCTCTTCTCTCTCTCTGGCTGAACCGGTTTTGGTTTGAAGAAGAAGAAGATTAGCTTAGTTTGGTTGGTTCTAACCGTGGAGGCTTCTCCCTATAAGTAAGGGTGAACAACCAGGGCTTGGAGCAAGGAGTGAGAGTGCAAGGCACAGAGTTCTCATAGCTACTTAAGCTAACAGAAGTTCTTCTCCTTCAATGTTCTTCATTTTGTATTTTTCTGTTTAATTTTATCTGTCTTGAGTCTCATGGAAAAAGGTAAACAGTGAGGTTTGTATGAAAAAACCATAGAGCGGAAAAAGGCAGAGAGTGCAAAATTAAAAGAAAAAGCCATAGATGTCCTTAGAGGTCCTTTGTACATCTGTGTTGTGTTTTATGATTCTGTGGAAATCCCCTTGCAAGTTGGGTTAGCACTTAGCAGTTGGAAAGCTTGGCAGTGACCAAGTCAAGTTCAGGATTGGGGTTTAGATTCTGGACTTGTCCCGGATAGGAAGGGTAGTTCCTAGGGAGAATTGGTGTTTGTAATCAAAGATGATTATAGTGAAATTCCATCATTGTTGTGATGGAGACTGTATGTAGCCTGCACTGCATTTAGCAGCTGAACCAGGATATATCTGGGTGTAATTTTCTCTCTCTTCTACTCCATTTCTGTTTCTGCTGCACTGGAGATAAAACTGAAAAAATATCTCGTGCTGATCAACGAGACAAAAAGAAAAGTCTCGTGGCTGGGTACGAGACAAAAAGGCAAAAAGTCTCCAGAAGTTGTTTCAAGACCAACAAGTGTTACTGAAAGAAAAAGGGGCTAAGATTCAACCCCCTTCTCTTAGCCACTGAAAACAATAAAAAATATTCCATTTACATTAAAAAAAAATTGAAATTAATAAAAATAAAAATTTAAATTTTATATTTTAGTTCAAATTTTAAAATATTTGTGTTTTTTTCTCTAAAGTTAGTCGTCGTTGTTCATTTCATTAGACAATAAAATTCCATTCTGATTTTAAAAAAATACTTATAAGTTAATGAAATAAATAATGACTAACTTTGTATTTTAGTTCAAATTTTTTAAAAATTTACATTTTTATAAATACTTATATAATATTTTATAAGATCAAAAATAAAACTAAAATAAAATCCAGCCTTAAAATGCCTCTTACCAAACATAATCCTATTCTTCTAAGGCATGATACTTATATATGTTGATTTTGTTTGATAAAACTGATTATGTGTGTACATAAATATAATTACAAAAATATTTTATAAATATTAAAAATTATTTATTAATTATTATATATGTGTATAATTTATACATAGTTTTTAATAAAATAATTGGCTATTAAAAGAATTAATTTTTTTTATAATAAAATAATACAATATTTTCATAAAAATTTATATATATGACAGAATGACTATTGACTTATTAAATTTGATTTAGAATAAATAATTATTTAAAGATTCGGATAAAAGAATTAATAATTTTTGCTTACGTAGAGGAGTTAACAGCTGATTAGAGTCGAACACTAACAATGTATTTTATAGGAATGGCAAATGAGCTAGTATATCCCAGCTAATAGGATTAGCAGGTTAAACCCGTCAATTTTTGACTTTGTTCTTTATTTTGGTTAATTTTTATTTTTTTAATTATTAAACTATTAAATATTAAAATAAATATATAATTTCATAAATATTTCAATAAACTTATAATTTCTAAAGACAATAAATTATAATTTTTAAACTAAAAAATACTAAAGTCTTTGTAATTCTAAATATCTAATAAATATAATCATTAACCAAGTTTTTTTAAAACAAAATAATACAACTGACATTGTCTAATTATCCAAAATATATAATTAAATTAAACATTGTCCAAATCTCTAATCAATCAAACATAATTCTAATTATAACTTAAAATAAAACGGAGAAACATTCTAAATACAAACAAAAAAATAATGTTTTAAATTCAATTATCATCTTCATCCTCTTGTAGAATGACGGGCTCGGCGAGTAACCCTGTTTCGGGTTTAGGGTTATTAGGTGGTGCGAGTTAAGCAGGTTTTTTTATTATGATGGTTTTAAATTTCTATTTCGACCTTTTTTTTTTTTTTGCAAGTTATGCGAATCAGTCCGATAAATTTCGACTTATTTACCACCCCTAATATTTCATAGAATAATATTTAATTTGAATTGTCAAATAAATATAATCATGGATACAATACTTATTTAAATGATTAATGGTTAGTTTTATCAGTATTTAAATTTTTAATAGTAAAAGATGACTATTTATTTTTAATTTTATGTAAAAATCTCTTAAGTTTAGTATGACTACGAAATCCGACAGGTTGACCAAAACTTGAGGCTAAATTAACAGACTTTCTTTCCTTTTGGGACAATAAAACGGCTGTCTTCATGATGGCTTCAAAGGACATTGTTGTGTTGAGTTCACTGTACTTGTATGTACTATGTTGTGTCCTCGTTCGAACGTGATCTGATCTCCTTTTGAGACCCACCATCCCTTCCTCACTTCTCATTCTCATCAAAATTGATAACCCTTCTGTTCTCCCACTTGTTACTCAGCTTGTCTATAGTAGACTTTCAAATTTGACTTCACTTCTCAGCCAGAAAATTACCACTCACTCCACTTTCTGTGTCAAAGATCCTTAAGCACTTTCTTTCTTTGATTATTGATTCGTTTTGATTCAATTTTGGTAAGGTGCCGAGCTAGTTATACTCAAATTAAAATACATGAGCAATTACCAAAACTAAAATAAAAAATGTAAATTTTAGTCATTATTTATAAAAATATATACTATTTATATGACTAAAAGCTAATAACAATGAATTGAAATTAGTGTAGATGTGCAATACAAGTTTTAAATTTCTACAATAATAACAATAGAATTTACCTTGGATGAGGGACATTAAGTATAGTAAGTGATGTTCATGAAAGTTTAATATTAAAATATTGTGGACATGATTACATTTTTTATAATGAGAGTGAAAATGAGTATGAGTCAGAATATATCGTGAGTAGTTAGTTACTACAGTTAGTTATTAAATTTATAATTAACTATATTAACTCCCACACATTGCGCATTATTATAAGTAAAATTGTTTAGTAAATGTAGAAAGATTAATATGAGTTCTATCTCAACATTTTTTTTATATTTAATATCAAAGTTGATTAAATTAATTTGACAATCATATGTGAAAATTCATATTCAAATAAAAAAATTACAAAAGTATAGTTCACTGAGGACGTGGTTCGTTGTTCAAAGCTTTGTGTCAGAAGCTCTTCCATGATTGTAGCCAGAGTCGAACCGAGAAAGGTGGGAGTGTACCTGTAAAAAACACTCCGACGTTTAAGTCAGTAAATATTTAAGAGGTACAATAATTCTATAAATATATAATATTAAAAATATGAGTATAGAAACATAAAATATGATATTAATTTTTAAAAATATGAGCATAGAAAACAAAGGAGATAGAGTAAAAATATATTTGATAAACCACAAAATTTGTATATACTTAGTAATACTTACACATCTGTGTAAATGTCATATTAATAAGAATATGCGATCAAATTGTAAAAACAAATAGACACTATAATATGAGAAGAAAAAATGGGAAAAAAAGAGTGAGGGGGCAAGGAATTGTGGAAGAAGAAACTAAATAAGTGGGAATGTGACTTCATATAAAAAAGATAAACCATACCTGCTAAGATGGCCTCTAAAAGATACAAAGAATGCTTTACATGAATCCAATAGAATCAAACAGATAAAGAACACTGACTTTGAAATCTCAAACCAAAAAGAAGGATATCATAATAAATAGGAAAGGCAAATACAAAATGGAAATGGTATATTTCATCATACCCAATCGGCAGCAGCCTACAATGTGACATGATCACCCATTCACCATTCCTAATATCAGTGAACCATGACAACATCAATAAAGCCATATCATCTGAAATACTTCTTCATCATATGATGGAATTTTTTCATTGGTTTTAGGAATATGCTGCAAGTACAGACAAGAGACATTTGTATTAATATCCAAATTGGAATTCTATAGCTACTTAGACTCACATATAAAGAATACATCACTAAGTATTACATATATAAGAAATTATAGAAAGAAGAAATTCAATGATATTAAATACAACAGAATTTGGCTGCACTAAAAGGCTAAACTTACAGGGATTGGGACCATCTGGTTTAATCTTTTGCCTACCTCACCGTCAAGAGAAGACTCATCCATTATTTCCAACGTATGCCACATATCATCACTAAAAACTGGAATCTCTCCTGACCCAAAAGAGGAACCATAAACATCAATGTCATGCATAACGTTTTCCCTTTCATTTGGATCATAATCCTCTGCTTCTGGAATGTTGTATGGCTCACTGTTAGAGTTCTGGCAAGTTTCATTACCTACATGTTGTTGACAATTTATCATGACAAGTTTGAAAAATATCCAGCACATCAAAAAGATAACAATAGAAAATAGCGATTGCCAAGTTTATACCACCAAAATTTCTGCTTCCATCTGAGTAAGAATGCCAATCCTGTGCAAGTACGGCTGCCTACACTTGATCGTTCCCAAATTTCGACATCCCAGAAGCTTCCAAGGATTCAAGTTGTGATAATTCTTCCTGGTAAGCACAAGCAACAGCTTCATCGTTCTCCACCTACGAAGGCTGACAGAAGCCTTCTCTAACATATTCTACGCTGCTACTTAAATCTGGATCATATCTAGTTATGAAACTAGGAGAACCATTATTGGAAAGTGTGCAAATGTCTAAGAGATTATGAAGGCCCCAGCGAACAACATCAGGATCCATGTCATATGTTGTCATGATCCTTCAAAACAAGGAACTCTATCCAATTCAAGGACTAGCTGTCTTATCCCAAGAGTTCAATATCTGAAACAGAAAAGGTGCAATGCATTCAGACATCATATAAACAATAAGCTTAAGAAAAAAGAAGCAAAATATTAAAATGGTTCCTAATCTGCCTAACAAGATCAGTTCAAAATGCAAATATAGACAAGGAATAAAGCACTAAATTCAATATATTCATTACATAAACACTTGGATCAGAAGCTACAATCCTTCAACTCAAACAGAGTTAGCCAAACAGTATATCATATACACTTAGACCAATACAATGCTTCTTCAACATGAAATTAAACATCTAGTTTTGTTTAACCTTGGAAAAAAAAAAACACATGATATCCAACCCCAAAGCATTAACCTTGGAACATGCAAATCTTTGAATCACAACCTTTTTTCCCCTGAAAAAGAAATATAACACCTAAATCCATATCCCAGCGGACAGAAAATCCCTAGCCACCCAAAAGCTTAACCACCCCCTCCCCCCAAAAAAAGAAGAATTTTTTAAAAATAAAAATAAAGAACCTGAGGTAAAAAGAAAAAAAAAGATAAAGAAAAGACTAAACCAACCTTGGATTAAGCAGAATAAGAAAGATAGGGATTTGGGAATGGAAGAATGAGAAGAAAAGGGGAGGGTAATAGAATTCTTCAAGAAATGGAATGCGAATGAATGAATGGATGGATTGGAAGTAAGAAAAAGTGTGGCGCGATCTCAATGAATTCCCCAAAGGTTAAGAATCATTACAAATCAACAAAAAATAAATAAATAATGTATCATAAAGTTAAAAGGATATTTCTTTTCAGCAAAAAAAGAAGTATTAACCTCAAAATCTGAACCTCATCAAACATTATATTACCAAGCTTTCAATATGCATTTCAATCTAAAATCTAGAACTTTATTTCTCAATCACTAATTTAGAATTGTTGGCATCCTCAAATTTCTAAATAACAATTCTGAAATTTAAAACATAAAAGAAGTTTCATGTTACCTTTTCAATCTTCACACTTCTTCAACGTGGTTCTTTGTGAATAGCTAGCAGAAAGGTTGAAGAAGACTTCAATCTTGCGAGAAGAAGCTGTAGCAAGTGCTTATCGAGAAAAACCATCACTTGCTAATTGCCAATGCTATCCTGAAAAATACGAAGAAGAAGAATAGAAAGAAGTAGGTGGTAGAAGGAGGGAATTTTGTATTGATTTACTAATCATATGTGATTTTTATTGTTATATAGAGTATTTAAAAGACTATTTATAACTGAAATAACAGAATATAGTTTCATTAAATATTTGATTCTAGGCGTTCTAGGCTTCTAGCGGCTAAAGATAAGTTAAAATAAATAATACATCAAAAATAAGTTAAAAATTCATGCTCCAAACTCAGAAAAAAATATATTAGAATTTTAGAAAAAATAATATTAAATGTATATTTTATTTTGTGTAAAATAAAATTATAATATTAAATATGAACACAATGATAAAAGATTTTGTGTTATATAAATTTAATTAAAAAATATATAAAAAGCAAATAATATATAACAATTTTATTTTGTGTGAAATAAAATTATAATTTTAAATTCGAACACAATGATAAAAGATTTTGTATTATATAAATTTAATTAAAAAAACATATATACTCACATAAAAAGCAAACAAACATATAATAATTTTATTTTGTGTGAAATAAAATTATAATATTAAGAGTAAAGTATCGTTTTTGTCTCCAACGTTTGGGATAAGTTCCAAAATTATCCCTAACGTTTCATTCGTCCTATTTAAGTCCCTAACGTTTCAAAATTGACTCAAAGTTGTCCTGCCGTTAGAGATCCGTTAACAGAATTGACGGCGGGACAAAATTGAGACGATTTTGAAACGTTCGAGACTTAAATAGGACGAAAATGTTGGGGACAAAAATGATATAGAAATAAATTTTAATTTTATCTTTCAATAATATCAATTTTTTATTGTACATAGTATTCAATTATTTTTTAATCACATCTAAGTAAATTACACTTAGTTACATTACTTTCATTCTAAATAAATTTATCTTTTTATAATTTTACACTTAAAGTAATGTAATTATTTTATAAATAAATAAACTTTACACTTTCATTCTAAATAAATAATTTAATGTGATTAGAATGAAAGTGTAAAATTATAAAAAAATTTATAAGTAATGTAATTAAGTAATGAAAGTAAAATTACATTATTTAGAATGAAAGTATAAAATTTATTTATTTAAAAAAATACATTACTTTAAGTGTAAAATAATAAAAAAAATTATTTATAAAGTATAAAATTATAAAAAAAATATAAGTAATGTGATTAAGTAATGAAAGTAAAATTACATTATTTAGAATAAAATTATAAAATTTATTTATTTATAAAAAATTACATTATTTTAAGAGTAAAATTATAAAAAAAATTAATTTATTTAGAATGAAATAAATGTGATTAACTGTAATTTACTTAGATGTGATTAAAAAATAATTGAATACTATATACAGTAAAAAAATTGATATTATTGAAGTATTGAAAATTTATTTCTATGTATCGTTTTTGTCCCCAACGTTTTCGTCTTATTTAAGTCTCTAACGTTTCAAAATCGTCTCAATTTTGTCCCGCCACCAATTCTGTTAACGGATCCCCAACGGTAGGACAACATTGAGTCAATTTTGAAACGTTAGGGACTTAATTTGGATGATTGAAACGTTAGAGACAACTTTAAAAATTTTCTCAAACGTTGAGAACAAAAACGATATTTTACTCAATTTAATAATTTTATTTTGTGTGAAACCAAATTATAATATTAAATATAATTAAACACAAGGATAAAAAATTTATTATTATATAAATTTAATTAAAAAAACATATATACGTAGGTAAAAAGTTAACAACAACAACAATAACAACAACAACAACAACAACAACAATAATAATAATCTCATTAGTTATTTATCCAAAGCTAAATGAAGTTTCTCAAATATAAATAAAATTATTAGGTTGCGTTTGGATGATAGACTAACACTGAGAGAGAGATTGGAAGATAAAAATTGAAAGAGGCAGAGACTACATAATTTTCTGAAACTGAACTGGTCATCGAACCACTCTAAATACTAATTCATGGTTTAATCGGTTCGACCATAGTTCAACTGGAAACCTGCTTTTAATAAAATAATACATAAAATATAAATACACACAGTAAAACATAATTATAGTCTAATATAAACTTTAAAATATTATCTAAAATAAAAATATTACATAAACCACATTGTTATTATCTCTTTCAAATTCAAACTCAAAAGTCAAATTAAAAAAAAAACAACCATAAAATGTCATATGATAAACTATTCAAAATTCTTCACAATCCTACACCACACAGTAATGAAAAATCACAGTTTACTGATTAACTAACAACAATGATCGTTAAAAAATACCTAAAAGAAAGCAGACTGAGCAGTGAGCACACAAGGGGAGAGGGCACGATTGGAGGGACTAACACGACTAAAGGGGAGGAGCATGGTGGAACAGCGTCGGTGGGACAGTATTGCGCGAGGGAGGCAGGAGGCGAGACCAGTTGCAGCAGCGACGATGGCTGTGCGATAGAGGCAACTTTCAGAAGTTGCAACGGAGACCGTAGTATGTAGGGCGGTGACTAGACGGAAGTGAGGGAGTGAGAGAGGAGATCAATGAGAAGAAGGAGATGGAGAAGGAGACGGTGAGATAGACGAGGCACGAGGGTGCTGTTCAGCATTTTGGACTTTGGTAGTTTGGTTAGAGTTTCTCTCCTCTAAACCAAATAGCGGGATTTTGAACTTTTGGAAGAAAACCGGCCGAATCTCAATTCGATTTAACTGACGAAGTGCGATTTATTTTGAAACTTTCGTTTATAGTATTTAACCAATTCGTTACTTCCACATGGTCACGGTTTAATCAGCCGATTTAAACTGATTTTTAAAATCTTATATTACAATAATAGCTAAAAAAAATATCTATATATTTATACAAATTAACTTACCCCTTTATCTTATAATTCATTGTATATATATATGATTTTTAATATTGTTGACAATAATAATAATAATAATAATAATAATAATAATAATAATAATTCAGCTATGAAGTATACGTGAAACTTAACATATGTTTAATTATTCATGTACTTAATTTAATTATATTTTTCTATTGATACTTTAAATATTTTTATTAGTATATATGTTTGATAATTTAGTTTTTATGTTAATACATATATTAAAATGGCTTAAAAAATTGAAATAGCGGTTTATTTCAATGTTTATTTTTGAAACACAGATAAACAAATTAAATAAACACCATTTTTACACTAACGTTTTGCTAGTGAATCAATACGTTTTTTTTAGTTTGTTAATAAAAAAATAATTTAAATATATGATTAATTAATAATAATTATATTTGTATACAAAATTTAGAAGTATTTCGTATATAAATAGTGTTTTCATACGGATGAATTTTGTATATAAATTTTAAATTTGTTTCTAATTAAATAGAATTGAAAAAATAAATAAATTAAATAACATTTATAAATAAGTAATCTTCAAATAATATTAGTCAATTTTTATATTGATTTTATTCACATAATAACAACTTATTTTTTTAATTTAAATTTATTTATTTTATATATTTTACATGTTAAATAATTTAAAATATTTTATTTTTAATTATTAATATTAAATTTATAATTTTAAAACTAAAAATATAAAATTAATTTTTTTATAATAAAATAATACAATATTCTCCACGTAGGAAGGCTGACAGAAGCCTTCTCTAACATATTCTACGCTGCTACTTAAATCCAGATCATATCTAGTTATGATACTAGGAGAACCATTATTGGAAAGTGTGCAAACATCTAAGAGATTATGAAGGCCCCAGCGAACAACATCAGGATCCATGTCATATGCTGTCATGATCCTTCAAAACAAGGAACTCTATCCAATCCAAGGACTAGCTGTCTTATCCCAAGAGTTCAAAATCTGAAACAGACAAGGTGCAATGCATTCAGACATCATATAAACGATAAACTTAAGAAAAAAGAAGCAAAATATTAAAATGGTTCCTAATCTACCTAACAAGATCAGTTCAAAATGCAAATATAGACAAGGAACAAAGCACTAAATTAAATATATTCACTACATAAACACTTGGATCAGAAGCTACAATCCTTCAACTCTAACAGAGTTAGCCAAACAGTATATCATATACACTTAGACCAATACAATGCTTCTTCAACATGAAATTAAACATCTAGTTTTGTTTAACCTTGGAGGAAAAAAAAAACACATGATATCCAATCCCAAAGCATTAACCTTGGAACATGCAAATCTTTGAATCACAACCTTTTTTCCCCTGAAAAAGAAATATAACACCTAAATCCATATCCCAGCGGACAGAAAATCCCTAGCCACCCAAAAGCTTAACCACCCCCTCCCCCCAAAAAAAGAAGAATTTTTTAAAAATAAAAATAAAGAACCTGAGGTAAAAAGAAAAAAAAAGATAAAGAAAAGACTAAACCAACCTTGGATTAAGCAGAATAAGAAAGATAGGGATTTGGGAATGGAAGAATGAGAAGAAAAGGGGAGGGTAATAGAATTCTTCAAGAAATGGAATGCGAATGAATGAATGGATGGATTGGAAGTAAGAAAAAGTGTGGCGCGATCTCAATGAATTCCCCAAAGGTTAAGAATCATTACAAATCAACAAAAAATAAATAAATAATGTATCATAAAGTTAAAAGGATATTTCTTTTCAGCAAAAAAAGAAGTATTAACCTCAAAATCTGAACCTCATCAAACATTATATTACCAAGCCTTCAATATGCATTTCAATCTAAAATCTAGAACTTTATTTCTCAATCACTAATTTAGAATTGTTGGCATCCTCAAATTTCTAAATAACAATTCTGAAATTTAAAACATAAAAGAAGTTTCATGTTACCTTTTCAATCTTCACACTTCTTCAACGTGGTTCTTTGTGAATAGCTAGCAGAAAGGTTGAAGAAGACTTCAATCTTGCGAGAAGAAGCTGTAGCAAGTGCTTATCGAGAAAAACCATCACTTGCTAATTGCCAATGCTATCCTGAAAAATACGAAGAAGAAGAATAGAAAGAAGTAGGTGGTAGAAGGAGGGAATTTTGTATTGATTTACTAATCATATGTGATTTTTATTGTTATATAGAGTATTTAAAAGACTATTTATAACTGAAATAACAGAATATAGTTATATTAAATATTTGATTCTAGGCGTTCTAGGCTTCTAGCAGCTAAAGATAAGTTAAAATAAATAATACATAAAAAATAAGTTAAAAATTCATACTCCAAACAGAAAAAAATATATTAGAATTTTAGAAAAAATAATATTAAATGTATATTTTATTTTGTGTAAAATAAAATTATAATATTAAATATGAACACAATGATAAAAGATTTTGTGTTATATAAATTTAATTAAAATATATATATATAAAAAGAAAATAATATATAACAATTTTATTTTGTGCGAAATAAAATTATAATATTAAATACGAATACAATGATAAAAGATTTTGTATTATATAAATTTAAATTAAGAAAAACATATATACTCACATAAAAAGCAAACAAACATATAATAATTTTATTTTGTGTGAAATAAAATTATAATATTAAGAGTAAAGTATCGTTTTTGTTTCCAACGTTTGGAGTAAGTTCCAAAGTTATCCCTAACGTTTCAATCGTCCTATTTAAGTCCCTAACGTTTCAAAATTGACTCAATGTTGTCCTGCCGTTAGGGTTCCGTTAACAGAATTGACGGCGGGACAAAATTAAGACGATTTGGAAACGTTCGAGACTTAAATAGGACGAAAATGTTGGGGACAAAAACGATAAATAGAAATAAATTTTAATTTTATCTTTAAATAATATCAATTTTTTACTGTACATAGTATTTAATTATTTTTTAATCACATCTAAGTAAATTACACTTAGTTACATTACTTTCATTCTAAATAAATTTATCTTTTTATAATTTTATACTTAAAGTAATGTAATTATTTTATAAATAAATAAACTTTACACTTTCATTCTAAATAAATAATGTAATGTGAATAGAATGAAAGTGTAAAATTATAAAAAAAAAATTATAAGTAATGTGATTAAGTAATGAAAGTAAAATTACATTATTTAGAATGAAAGTATAAAATTTATTTATTTATAAAAAATTACATTACTTTAAGTGTAAAATAATAAAAAATTAATTTATTTAGAATGAAAGTATAAAATTATAAAAAAAATAAGTAATGTGATTAAGTAATGAAAGTAAAATTACATTATTTAGAATGAAATTGTAAAATTTATTTATTTATAAAAAAATTACATTATTTTAAGACTAAAATTATAAAAAAATTAATATATTTAGAATGAAAGCAATGTGATTAACTGTAATTTACTTAGATGTGATTAAAAAATAATTGAATACTATATACAGTAAAAAATTGATATTATTGAAGTATTGAAAATTTATTTCTATGTATCGTTTTTGTCTCCAACGTTTTCATCTTATTTAAGTCCCTAACGTTTTAAAACCGTCTCAATTTTGTCCCGCCACCAATTCTGTTAACGGATCCCTAACGGTAGGACAACATTGAGTCAATTTTGAAACGTTAGGAACTTAATTTGGATGATTGAAACGTTAGAGACAACTTTAAAAATTTTCTCAAACGTTGAGAACAAAAACGATACTTTACTCAATTTAATAATTTTATTTTGTGTGAAACCAAATTATAATATTAAATATAATTAAACACAAGGATAAAAGATTTATTATTATATAAATTTAATTAAAAAAACATATATACGTAGGTAAAAAGTTAACAACAACAACAACAACAATAATAATCTCATTAGTTATTTATCCAAAGCTAAATGTAGTTTCTCAAATATAAATAAAATTATTAGGTTGCGTTTGGATGATAGACTAACACTGAGAGAGAGATTGAAAGATAAAAATTAAAAGAGGCAGAGACTACATAATTTTCTGAAACTGAACTGGTCATCGAACGACTCTAAATACTAATTCATGGTTTAATCGATTCGACCATAGTTCAACTGAAAACCCGTTTTTAATAAAATAATACATAAAATATAAATACACACAGTAAAACATAATTATAGTCTAATATAAACTTTAAAATATTATCTAAAATAAAAATATTACATAAACCACATTGTTATTATCTCTTTTAAATTTAAACTCAAAAGTCAAATTAAAAAAAAACCAACCATAAAATGTCATATGATAAATTATTCAAAATTCTTCACAATCCTACACCACACAGTAATGAAAAATCACAGTTTACTGATTAACTAACAACAATGATCGTTAAAAAATACCTAGAAAAAAGCAGACTGAGCAGTGAGTACACAAGGGGAGAGGGGTGAGCACACAAGGGGAGAGGGCACGATTGGAGGGACTAACACGACTAAAGGGGAGGAGCATGGTGGAACAGCGTCGGCGGGACAGTATTGCGCGAGGGAGGCAGGAGGCGAGACCAGTTGCAGCAGCGACGATGGCTGTGCGATAGAGGCAACTTTCAGAAGTTGCAACGGCGACCGTAGCAGGGCAGTGACTAGACAGAAGTGAGGGAGTGAGAGAGGAGATCGATGAGAAGAAGGAGATGGAGAAGGAGACGGTGAGATAGACGAGGCACGAGGGTGCTGTTCAGCATTTTGGACTTTGGCAGTTTGGTTAGAGTTTCTCTCCTCTAAACTAAATAGCGGGATTTTGGACTTTTGAAAAAAAACCGGCCGAATCTCAATTCGATTTAACCGACGAAATGCGGTTTATTTTAAAACTTTCGTTTATAGTATTTAACCAATTCGTTATTTCCACATGGTCACGGTTTAATCAGCCGATTTAAACTGATTTTTAGAATCTTATATTACGATAATAGCTAAAAAAAAATATCTATATATTTATACAAATTAATTTACCTCTTTATCTTATAATTCATTGTATATATATACGATGTTTAATATTGTTGACAATAATAATAATAATAATAATAATAATAATAATAATAATAATAATAATAATAATAATAATTCAGCTATGAAGTATACGTGAAACTTAACATATGTTTAATTATTCATGTACTTAATTTAATTATATTTTTTTTATTGATACTTTAAATATTTCTATTAGTATGTTTGATAATTTAGTTTTTATGTTAATACATATATTAAAATGGCTTAAAAAATTGAAATAGTGGTTTATTTCAATGTTTATTTTTGAAACACAGATAAACAAATTAAATAAACACCATTTTTACACTAACGTTTTGCTAGTGAATCAATACGTTTTTTTTAGTTTGTTAATAAAGAAATAATTTAAATATATAATTAATTAATAATAATTATATTTGTATACAAAATTTAGAAGTATTTCGTATATAAATAGTGTTTTCATATGGATGAATTTTGTATATAAATTTTAAATTTGCTTCTAATTAAATAAAATTAAAAAAATAAATAAATTAAATAACATTTATAAATAAGTAATCTTCAAATAATATTAGTCAATTTTTATATTGATTTTATTCACATAATAACAACTTATTTTTTTAATTTAAATTTATTTATTTTATATATTTTACATGTTAAATAATTTAAAATATTTTATTTTTAATTATTAATATTAAATTTATAATTTTAAAACTAAAAATATAAAATTAATTTTTTAAACTCAATAAAATAGTGGTAGAAGTGTCTGTTGAGCTGCTATTAAAAAGATAAAGCCAATTAAGTGTGTTACATATCTAACTAATGTGTTTAAAAAAAAGCTAATAAAAAAATAGAAAAATTAGTATTGAATTTTTTTCCACATAATATATTTGTTTGTCAAAACCATTTTTCACAAGATCTATATTTTAAATATGAGTAAAGTATCATTTTTGTTCCCAACGTTTGGGGTAAGTCTGAAAGTTATTCCTAACGTTTGAATCGTCCTATTTAAGTCCCTAACGTTTCAAAATTGACTATGTTGTCCTGTTGTTAGGAATCTGTTAACAGAATTGACGGCGGGACAAAATTGAGATGATTTTAAAATGTTAGGGACTTAAATAGGACGAACATCGTTGGGGACAAAAACGATACATTAAATAAATTTAAATTTTATATCCTTCAATAATATCAATTTTTTACGGTACATAGTTATTCAATTAATTTTTAATCATATATATATAAATTACACTTAGTCACATTAAATTTATTCTAAATAAATTTATTTTTTATAATTTTATTCTTAAAAATTTTTACTCATCATAAAATGTTTGTAGAATGACTAGTACATAAACTTGTGGGGAAAAAATGATAAATATACAATAAAATAATGTGATTCTAGTCATTTTACAAACATTTCATGATGAGTAAAAATTTTTAAGAATAAAATTATAAAAAAATTATTTAGAATCAAAATAATGTGATTAAGTGTAATTTACTTAAATGTGATTAAAAACAATTGAATAACTATGTACCATGAAAGATTGATATTAGTGAAGGATAAAATTAAAATTTATTTTTATGTACCATTTTCGTTCCCAGCATTTTCGTCCTATTTAAGTGCCTAACGTTTTAAAATTATCTCAATTTTGTCCTACCGTCAACTCCGTTAATAGATTTCTAATGGCAGGATAACATTGAGTCAATTTTGAAACGTCAGGGACTTAAATAGGACGATTAAAACGTTAGGGACAAAAACGATACTTTACTCTTTAAAATATTTTATGTATTTATCTTTCATATATTCGTATGTATGATAAGGTAGGTTATGTTCAATAATATATATTGTATGACTTCAATTTATATATGTGTATATATGTATATATATGCCATATCTTATTACTGACCAAATTCGAACCAAATAAAAAATAAAATTAAATATTTATGTTAACTTTTATCATGTCTCGATGATATTTTAATTATTCTTGCAAAAGAAAAAGAAGTTTAATAAAAAAATTCACATAAAAAAATATATGTTACTTTACTATATTTTAAATATATTATTTGGAAAATACTTATATTATTTTAAATAATATATAATATTTAAAAGAATATTTAAAATTTATTATTTTGTATTAACAATATTATTAAAAATATATTATCAATTTTTCATAAAATAACATTTTCTTTTTTTTGGTTTCTCAAATAATATGACAACAAAAATATTTTACATAACAAAATCTACTAAATAAATATTATATTTATTTATTTCTATATTGCATGAAAAATAAATAACTAATGTTTAAAAAAATTAATTACATAATTTTATCTTAGTAAATTATAATAAGTGAATAAAATGCAATGTTGCATATATATTTCTTTTTTATATAACAAAAAAATACTTTAAATGAATAATTATTTATTAAGCTCATTTTTATACAAATAAAAATTTTTCTTAGTTTTATATATGTAATATTTCATATCAATTACCTTCAAATTTTATTTACTTTTTGAATAAATTAACAAAATAGTAATACGAATAATTGTATAAATATAATTTTATTTTAATTTTCATTCTATTATCACTTACATTAACCTTGAGGATAATTTGAAATAAAAGATAATAAATTTGTTGTAACTGCCAGCAAATAGTGAAGATGTTTAAAGATTAATAGAGTAATGGAGGAGTTCAGCCCATAAAAAAAAATAATAATAAATAAATTTAATTTATCTGATAATATTTGATAATAGATTAACTTTTAAAGAATGTTATATTCGCTACTTTATCTAAAGTGCATTAATTTTTGCCATTTTTCGAAGGACTTTGCTCTAAGAATATGTTGTGCTTATCTAGTTATTAAAATGATTATTAGATATTTTAGATAGTTATTGTATATATTATTCAAAGTGTTCTCTTTTCCCGTATATTCTGCTTTTAATTATATATAAGGTAAAAGTGTACTTTACAAGACTAAATTAAATAAATTAGATGTATTTTAGAAATTCTCTCTTTTTTTAGGGTTATTTTCTTTTCAAATCAAACATGATTTATTGATAATTATTTAATTTAAATAAAAAAATTCATATTTCCTAATTTAAATGATAGGAAAAGAAATTACGATTTTTTTTATAATATATTTTAACTAAAGAATAATGTAATTTTGTAATTGCAAGTAAAATTAAAAAAAAAAAATTGTATTGTCCAACAAAATTAAGAAAGAAATCCTGATACAAATAAAACAAGTTATATTTTTTTTTCCTGAAGTTAGAAGTGAGATTCGAATTCGAGGCCTCTAGATGAGGATGAGAGACTATACCATTTAAATTATAACTCGTTAGTAAAATAAGCTATACTTTATTCTCTATTAACTTTAAAACATAAATATCAATAAAAAATATTCCATTTACATTCAAACAAAAATTGAAATTAATAAGAATGAAAATTCAAATTTTATATTTTAGTTCAAATTTTAAAATATTTGTGTTTTTTTTTTCTCTAAAGTTAGTCGTCGTTGTTCATTTCATTAGACAATAACATTCCATTCTGATTTAAAAAAAAATACTTATAAGTTAATGAAATAAATAATTACTAACTTTGTATTTTAGTTCAAATTTTTTAAAAATTTACATTTTTACAAATATTTATATAATATTTTATAAGATCAAAAATAAAATTAAAATATATAAAATCCAGCCTTAAAATGCCTCTTACCAAACATAATCCTATTCTTCTAGGGCATGATACCTATATATGTTGATTTTGTTTGATAAAACTGATTATGTGTGTACATAAATATAATTACAAAAATGTTTTATAAATATTAAAAATTATTTATTAATTATTATATATGTGTATAATTTATATATAGTTTTTAATAAAATAATTTACTATTAAAAGAATTAATTTTTTTTATAATAAAATAATACAATATTTTCATAAAAATTTATATATATCACAGAATGGCTATTGACTTATTAAATTTCATTTAGAATAAATAATTATTAAAAGATTCAGATAAAAGAATTAATAATTTTTGCTTACATAGAAGAGCTAACAGCTGATTAGAGTCGAATACTAACAATATATTTCATAGGAATGGCAAATGAGCTAGTATGCCCCCTTCTAATAGCGGATTAACAGGTTAAATCCGTCAATTTTTGACTTTTTGTTCTTTATTTTGGTTTAATTTTTTTTTTGCAAGTTATGCGAATCAGTCTGATGAATTTCGACCTATTTGCCATCCCTAATATTTCATAGAATAATATTTAATTTGAATTGTCAAATAAATATAATCATGGATACAATACTTATTTAAATGATTAATGGTTAATTTTATCAGTATTTAAATTTTTAATAGTAAAAGATGACTATTTGTTTTTAATTTTATGTAAAAATCTCTTAAGTTTAGTATGACTACGAAATCCGACAGGTTGACCAAAACTTGAGGCTAAATTAACAGACTTTCTTTCCTTTTGGGACAATAAAACGGCTGTCTTCATGATGGCTTCAAAGGACATTGTTGTGTTGAGTTCACTGTACTTGTATGTACTATGTTGTGTCCTCGTTCGAACGTGATCTGATCTCCTTTTGAGACCCACCATCCCTTCCTCACTTCTCATTCTCATCAAAATTGATAACCCTTCTGTTCTTCCACTTGTTACTCAGCTTGTCTATAGTAGACTTTCCAATTTGACTTCACTTCTCAGCCAGGAAATTACCACTCACTCCACTTTCTGTGTCAAAGATCCTTAAGCACTTTCTTTCTTTGATTATTGATTCGTTTTGATTCAGTTTCGGTAAGGTGCCGAGCTAGTTATGCTCAAATTAAAATACATGAGCAATTACCAAAACTAAAATAAAAAATGTAAATTTAAGTCATTATTTATAAAAATATATACTATTTATATGATTAAAAGCTAATAACAATGAATTGAAATTAGTGTAGAAGTGCAATACAAGTTTTAAATTTCTACAATAATATATAACAATAAAATTTACCTTGGATGAGGTACATTAAGTATAGTAAGTAACATTCATGAAAGTTTGATATTGAAATATTGTGGACATGATTACATTTTCTATAATGAGAGTGAAGGTGAGTATGAGTGAGAATATAGTGTGAGTAGTTGGTAACTACAGTTAGTCATTAAAATTATAATTAACTATATTAACTTCCACGGATTACGCATTATTATAACTAAAATTGTTTAGTAAATGTAGAAAGATTAATGAGTTCTATCTCAACATTTTTTTTATATTTAATATCAAAGTTGATTAAATTAATTTGACAATCATATGTGAAAATTCATATTCAAATAAAAAAATAATTACAAAAGTATAGTTCACTTAGGATGTGGTTCGTTGTTCAAAGCTTTTTTTGTAGAGCAACATAGCAAAAGTGAAGTGGTGATTCCAAACTATAACCTGGTTGAAAAATTCTTTGTCAGAAGCTCTTCCATGGTTGTGGTAAGAGTCGAACCGAGAAAGTTGGGGGTGTACCTGTAAAAGACACTCCGACGCTCAAGTCAGTAAGTATTTAAGAGGTATAATAATTCTATGAATATATAATGTTAAAAAAATAAGCATAGAAAACAAAAGAGATAGAGTAAAAATATATATGACAAATGACAAAATTTATATATACTTAGTAATACTTATATATCAGTGTATATGTCAACTTAATAAGAATATGCGATCAAATTGTGAAAAAAAATGGATAATATATGAGAAGAAAAAATGGGAAAAAAAAGAGTGAGGGGGCAAGGAAGTGGAAGAAGAAGAAACTAAATAAGTGTAAATGTGACTGCATATAAAAAAGATAAACCATACCTGCTAAGATGGCCTCTAAAAGATACAAAGAATGCTTTACATGAATCCAATAGAATCAAACAGATAAAGAACACTGACTTTGAAATCTCAAACCAAAAAGAAGGATATCATAATAAATAGGAAAGGCAAATACAAAATGGAAATGGTATATTTCATCATACCCAATCGGCAGCAGCCTACAATGTGACATGATCACCCATTCACCATTCCTAATATCAGTGAACCATGACAACATCAATAAAGCCATATCATCTGAAATACTTCTTCATCATATGATGGAATTTTTTCATTGGTTTTAGGAATATGCTGCAAGTACAGACAAGAGACATTTGTATTAATATCCAAATTGGAATTCTATAGCTACTTAGACTCACATATAAAGAATACATCACTAAGTATTACATATATAAGAAATTATAGAAAGAAGAAATTCAATGATATTAAATACAACAGAATTTGGCTGCACTAAAAGGCTAAACTTACAGGGATTGGGACCATCTGGTTTAATCTTTTGCCTACCTCACCGTCAAGAGAAGACTCATCCATTATTTCCAACGTATGCCACATATCATCACTAAAAACTGGAATCTCTCCTGACCCAAAAGAGGAACCATAAACATCAATGTCATGCATAACGTTTTCCCTTTCATTTGGATCATAATCCTCTGCTTCTGGAATGTTGTATGGCTCACTGTTAGAGTTCTGGCAAGTTTCATTACCTACATGTTGTTGACAATTTATCATGACAAGTTTGAAAAATATCCAGCACATCAAAAAGATAACAATAGAGAATAGCGATTGCCAAGTTTATACCACCAAAATTTCTGCTTCCATCTGAGTAAGAATGCCAATCCTGTGCAAGTACGGCTGCCTACACTTGATCGTTCCCAAATTTCGACATCCCAGAAGCTTCCAAGGATTCAAGTTGTGATAATTCTTCCTGGTAAGCACAAGCAACAGCTTCATCGTTCTCCACCTACGAAGGCTGACAGAAGCCTTCTCTAACATATTCTACGCTGCTACTTAAATCTGGATCATATCTAGTTATGAAACTAGGAGAACCATTATTGGAAAGTGTGCAAATGTCTAAGAGATTATGAAGGCCCCAGCGAACAACATCAGGATCCATGTCATATGTTGTCATGATCCTTCAAAACAAGGAACTCTATCCAATTCAAGGACTAGCTGTCTTATCCCAAGAGTTCAATATCTGAAACAGAAAAGGTGCAATGCATTCAGACATCATATAAACAATAAGCTTAAGAAAAAAGAAGCAAAATATTAAAATGGTTCCTAATCTGCCTAACAAGATCAGTTCAAAATGCAAATATAGACAAGGAATAAAGCACTAAATTCAATATATTCATTACATAAACACTTGGATCAGAAGCTACAATCCTTCAACTCAAACAGAGTTAGCCAAACAGTATATCATATACACTTAGACCAATACAATGCTTCTTCAACATGAAATTAAACATCTAGTTTTGTTTAACCTTGGAAAAAAAAAAACACATGATATCCAACCCCAAAGCATTAACCTTGGAACATGCAAATCTTTGAATCACAACCTTTTTTCCCCTGAAAAAGAAATATAACACCTAAATCCATATCCCAGCGGACAGAAAATCCCTAGCCACCCAAAAGCTTAACCACCCCCTCCCCCCAAAAAAAGAAGAATTTTTTAAAAATAAAAATAAAGAACCTGAGGTAAAAAGAAAAAAAAAGATAAAGAAAAGACTAAACCAACCTTGGATTAAGCAGAATAAGAAAGATAGGGATTTGGGAATGGAAGAATGAGAAGAAAAGGGGAGGGTAATAGAATTCTTCAAGAAATGGAATGCGAATGAATGAATGGATGGATTGGAAGTAAGAAAAAGTGTGGCGCGATCTCAATGAATTCCCCAAAGGTTAAGAATCATTACAAATCAACAAAAAATAAATAAATAATGTATCATAAAGTTAAAAGGATATTTCTTTTCAGCAAAAAAAGAAGTATTAACCTCAAAATCTGAACCTCATCAAACATTATATTACCAAGCTTTCAATATGCATTTCAATCTAAAATCTAGAACTTTATTTCTCAATCACTAATTTAGAATTGTTGGCATCCTCAAATTTCTAAATAACAATTCTGAAATTTAAAACATAAAAGAAGTTTCATGTTACCTTTTCAATCTTCACACTTCTTCAACGTGGTTCTTTGTGAATAGCTAGCAGAAAGGTTGAAGAAGACTTCAATCTTGCGAGAAGAAGCTGTAGCAAGTGCTTATCGAGAAAAACCATCACTTGCTAATTGCCAATGCTATCCTGAAAAATACGAAGAAGAAGAATAGAAAGAAGTAGGTGGTAGAAGGAGGGAATTTTGTATTGATTTACTAATCATATTGTTGGGTTTTTCTCTCCTTTGTGAGGCCCAAGCCCAACATTTTGAGGGTGTCTCTTGCACCCATTGTGCCACAACCCTAGTTCAGATTTTTGGGGTCATTGAGAGTGAGTGAGAGTAGCCACCAAGTGAGAGAGAAGGGGAAAAACAAAATTCCCGTTTTTGCCCAAAGCAGTAAATTTCAAATATCAGTTTCTCAGTTGTTCACCGTTGGATCGGCTTGAAATTTAAACTGCATGTTCTTATCATCTTGTTCTTCATTCTGGTCGGTGGAGATGTTGATTGGAGATTTGCAGTGAGAGAAATTGGCTTCGCAAGAGAGAAATTAGGTTTCCCGTTTTTACACAGAGCAGCAATTTTGGAACGGCAGTTTCTCATTCTTTCACCGTTGGATCGACGTGAAATTTGAACTGTAGATTCTTCACATCTTGTTCTTCATTCTGGACGGTGGAGATTTTAATTGGAGGTCTACAGAGGGAGAAATTGGCTTCGACAGCAGCTCTGTTTTTTGGGTATATTTCATCTTCTTGCTTTTCATTTGTGAGCTTTGGTGCTTTGATGTTTTGGCTGGTTATATGCACATTTTTGTGCTTTGTTTGAGACTCTCTTGTACCTCATTTGATTATAGTGGAGCTATTTCATTGGTCTGGACGACTCGTGGTTTTTACCTCTTACCTTGAGGGGGTTTTCCACGTTAAAATCTCGGTGTGTTCTTATTATTGCTTTACTTGCTATATTTGCTTGTTATAGTTGCTGCCATATTGTGTTGTGAGTGCTTCCATATTGTTTTTGTGTTGGACATTTGTGTCGTTTCCGCTGCTAGGCTCTTTCATACTGGTATCAGAGCTTGTTGGTATTTTTCTGGGCTTGTGAGTTTGTGAACAATGGAAGCTAATACTAATACTAGTAGGATGATCACTCTTAATGGTCCTAATTATGATTTGTGGAAGTCAAAAATGGAAGATTTGCTTTATGTCAAGAATTTTTATCAACCAGTTTTTGGTACAGAGAAGCCTAATGATAAATCTGATGATGATTGGACTTTGTTGCATAGACAAGTCTGTGGATATATTAGGCAGTGGGTTGACGATAATGTGTTGAACCATATTATTGGAGAGACACATGCTCGGACTCTTTGGATTAAGCTTGAACAGTTGTATGCTCGAAAAACTGGGAATAACAAGATGTTTTTGATTAAGCAGTTGTTGGCTTTGAAGTATACAGATGGGACATCAATGACAGATCACTTGAATAATTTCCAAGGAATTATGAATCAGTTATCTTCCATGGGTATCAAGTTTGATGAAGAGGTTCAAGGATTGTTACTTCTTGGCTCCTTACCAGACTCGTGGGAAATTCTCAGAATGTCATTGTCTAATTCTGCTCCTGATGGTGTAATCTCTATGGATCTTGCCAAGAGCAGTGTTTTGAATGAAGAGATGAGAAGAAAGTCACAAGGTACATCGACTACACATTCAGATGTTCTTGTTTCTGAGTCTAGGGGGAGAAGCAAAAGTCGAGGTCCTAAAGGTAGAGATCAAAGCAGAAGCAAGTCTCGAGGAAAGTATAAGAACATTGAGTGTCATCATTGTGGTCAAAAGGGACATGTGAAGAGATTTTGTTGGCAGCTAAAGAAGGAGAAAGCCAAGGCAAGTAAAGACAAGAGCAAAAATAAAGATGATGGTAGTAATGAAGACAAGGTTAATGTAACTCATGATGATTTTCTTGTTGTTGAGGAGTTTGAATCTGTTAACCTTGTTGATAATAGCACTAGTTGGGTGATTGATAGTGGTGCTTCTATTCATGTTACATCTAGGAGGGATTTGTTTACATCTTATACTCCTGGTGATTTTGGTGATGTGAAAATGGCTCATCAAGGTGTTGCAAAATGTGCTGGTGTTGGACAGGTTTGCTTAGAAACCTCCAATGGTACCAAGTTGACTTTGAAGCGTGTGAAGCATGTTCCAGATATTCGGTTGAACTTACTTTCTGTTGGTAAGTTGTGTGATGAAGACTTGGATAGCTCATTTTCTCGTGATAGTTGGAAGCTCACCAAGGGTTCCATGGTTGTTGCTAGAGGTACTCGACACTCTACTCTTTATTTAACTCAAGCAAAGATTGTGAAAGATGTTATTAATGCTGCTGAGTTTGTTGATGAAACTGATTTATGGCATAAGAGATTATGTCATATGAGTGAGAAGGGTATGAATATGTTATCCAAGAGAAATCTTTTATCTGGTTGTAAGGTTGCTTTGCAAAAGTGCAACCATTGCTTTGCTGGGAAACAAAACAGGGTTTCTTTTAAGAGCCATCCACCTTCAAGGAAGCCGGAGATACTTGACTTGGTACATTCTGATGTATGTGGGCCGATGAAGACAAGAACACTTGGAGGGTCTATCTATTTTGTAACCTTTATTGATGATCATTCTAGAAAATTATGGGTTTACACTTTGAAGACCAAAGATCAAGTTTTGAATGTGTTCAAGCAATTTCAAGCTTCTGTTGAAAGAGAAACTGGGAAGAAGTTGAAATGCATTCGTACTGACAATGGTGGTGAGTACTCAGGTCCATTTGATGCTTATTGTAAAGAGCATGGTATAAGACATCAGAAGACTCCTCCGAAGACTCCTCAGTTGAATGGCTTGGCTGAAAGGATGAACAGAACATTGGTTGAAAGAGTTAGGTGCTTATTGTCACAGTCTGGATTGGCAAAATCCTTTTGGGGTGAAGCTTTGAGCACTGTTGTTCATGTCTTGAACCGAACACCATGTGTTCCCTTGCAATTTGAAGTGCCAGAGAAGGTATGGTCAGGTAAAGATGTTTTTTATGATCATTTAAGAGTCTTTGGATGTAAAGCTTTTGTTCATATTCCTAAAGATGAGAGATCTAAGCTTGATGTAAAGACTAGGCAATGTATTTTTATTGGCTATGGCATGGATGAGTTTGGTTACAGGTTTTATGATCCTGTTAACAAGAAGGTGATTCGGAGTAGAGATGTTGTCTTTGTTGAAGACCAAACATTGAAGGATGTTGATAATGCGGAAAAGCCAATGGTTCAGCCTAGTGATGATTTTTCTGACTTGGATATTACTCCCTCTATGCCTATGGTAGAAGATGGTAGAGTTGAAGCTCAAAATAATGAGCATGATACAAGTGCAGGTGAAGATGGAACAGTTGATCCAATACTTGATGAAGTTGGTGATGATGATCAAGATGAAGAACCAGCTTTAGAAATTCCTGCAAATGCACTTAGAAGGTCTACAAGAGAGAGAAAGCCTTCGTCAAGGTATTCTCCACATGAGTTTGTTTTGTTGACTGATGGGGGAGAACCTGAATGCTTTGGAGAGGCTGTTGAAGATGAAAGCAAAGCTCAATGGCTTGAAGCTATGCAAGAAGAAATGAAGTCCTTGCTTGAGAATGATACCTATGAGTTGGTGAAGCTATCGAAGGGTATGCGAGTTTTGAAGAACAAATGGGTATTCAGAATCAAGAATGAAGAACACAATTCTAAGCCTCGGTATAAGGCTAGATTGGTTGTTAGAGGCTTTAGCCAGAGAAAAGGTGTTGATTATGAGGAGATCTTTTCTCCTGTTGTGAGGATGTCATCCATTCGTGCTGTGCTTGGATTAGCAGCGTCTCTTGATTTGGAGATTGAGCAAATGGATGTGAAGACAGCTTTTCTTCATGGTGATTTAGACAAGGAGATCTACATGGAGCAACCGGAGGGCTTTGTTGTTAAAGGAAAGGAAGATTTTGTGTGCAAGCTTAAGAAGAGTCTTTATGGGTTGAAGCAAGCTCCAAGACAGTGGTACAAGAAGTTTGAATCTGTTATGGGGAAGCATGGTTACCGTAAGACAACTTCAGATCATTGTGTATTTGTGCAAAAATTTTCTGATGATGATTTTATCATTCTTTTGCTTTATGTGGATGATATTTTGATTGTGGGCAAGAATGCTTTGAGGATTAATGAGTTGAAGAAACAGTTGAGTAAGTTCTTTGCTATGAAGGACTTGGGTCCTGCCAAACAAATTTTGGGCATGACTATTACTCGTTATAGAGATTCCAAGAAGCTTTATTTGTCACAGGAGAAGTACATAAAGAAGGTGCTTCAAAGGTTTGGCATGAATGATGCCAAATGTGTTGCTAGTTCTTTTGCTCCTCATTTTAAGTTAAGTACCAAGCAGTGTCCAACCACTGATGAGGAGAAACAAGCAATGGATGAAATTCCTTATGCCTCAGCTGTTGGAAGCTTGATGTATGCTATGGTGTGTACTAGACCAGACATTGCTCATGCAGTTGGTACTGTGAGTCGTTTTCTCTCTAATCCAGGTAAAGAACATTGGAATGCTGTTAAATGGATTATGAGATATCTCAAAGGTACAACTAACTTGAGTTTGAGTTTTGGTGGTGAGAAACCTTTGCTAGTTGGCTTTACTGATGCAGACATGGCAGGAGATATTGATTCTCGAAAGTCTACTTCAGGTTATTTGGTCAAGTTTGCAGGGGGAGCTATTTCATGGCAGTCAAGGCTACAAAAGTGTGTTGCACTTTCTACCACAGAGGCAGAGTTTATTGCAGCAACTGAAGCATGTAAAGAGTTGTTGTGGATGAAGAAGTTTCTTGCAGCACTTGGTTTCAAGCAAGACCGTTATGTGTTGTTGTGTGATAGCCAAAGTGCTATTCATCTTGCCAAGAATTCTACTTTTCATCCAAGATCTAAACACATTGATGTTAGGTATCACTGGATACGGGATGTGTTAGATTCAAAGTTGTTGGAACTTGAGAAAGTTCACACTGATGACAATGGTGCTGATATGATGACAAAAGCATTGTCAAGAGAAAAGTTTGAAACATGTTGTTTGATCGCCGGAATGGCGAGAGCCTCCACCTAGTCGAGAAGGGGGAGATTTGTTGGGTTTTTCTCTCCTTTGTGAGGCCCAAGCCCAACATTTTGAGGGTGTCTCTTGCACCCATTGTGCCACAACCCTAGTTCAGATTTTTGGGGTCATTGAGAGTGAGTGAGAGTAGCCACCAAGTGAGAGAGAAGGGGAAAAACAAAATTCCCGTTTTTGCCCAAAGCAGTAAATTTCAAATATCAGTTTCTCAGTTGTTCACCGTTGGATCGGCTTGAAATTTAAACTGCATGTTCTTATCATCTTGTTCTTCATTCTGGTCGGTGGAGATGTTGATTGGAGATTTGCAGTGAGAGAAATTGGCTTCGCAAGAGAGAAATTAGGTTTCCCGTTTTTACACAGAGCAGCAATTTTGGAACGGCAGTTTCTCATTCTTTCACCGTTGGATCGACGTGAAATTTGAACTGTAGATTCTTCACATCTTGTTCTTCATTCTGGACGGTGGAGATTTTAATTGGAGGTCTACAGAGGGAGAAATTGGCTTCGACAGCAGCTCTGTTTTTTGGGTATATTTCATCTTCTTGCTTTTCATTTGTGAGCTTTGGTGCTTTGATGTTTTGGCTGGTTATATGCACATTTTTGTGCTTTGTTTGAGACTCTCTTGTACCTCATTTGATTATAGTGGAGCTATTTCATTGGTCTGGACGACTCGTGGTTTTTACCTCTTACCTTGAGGGGGTTTTCCACGTTAAAATCTCGGTGTGTTCTTATTATTGCTTTACTTGCTATATTTGCTTGTTATAGTTGCTGCCATATTGTGTTGTGAGTGCTTCCATATTGTTTTTGTGTTGGACATTTGTGTCGTTTCCGCTGCTAGGCTCTTTCACATATGTGATTTTTATTGTTATATAGAGTATTTAAAAGACTATTTATAACTGAAATAACAGAATATAGTTTCATTAAATATTTGATTCTAGGCGTTCTAGCTAACCAAATTTATTAGTTTGATTAAATAAAGATAAGTACATCATAAGTTAAAATAAATAATACATAAAAAATAAGTTAAAAATTTATGCTCCAAACTCAGAAAAAAAAAAATATATTAGAATCTTAAAAAAAATAATATTAAACGTATATTTTATTTTGTGTAAAATAAAATTATAATATTAAATATGAACACAATAATAAACAATTTTGTGTTATATAAATTTAATAAAAAAAAGATATATAAAAAACAAGTTGTGAAAGTCTTGAATGTGAAAGTACATGGAGTCATCAATTGCACCCAATTTAAATGTGAATAATGTGTCACTCTGCACCGCCAGGCAACATTATTCTAAGAGTACATAATTAGAGTTATATTGGGTTGCAATGCATTTACTATATTGGTCCTGTTAAGAAAACAAAATTTAAAATCAGTCAATAAAAAGAAAATCGTACCTTAAAAAATTTAAAATTACACATATAAATATATCATTGATTCTTGATTTTTTTTTCTCCTACAAATATTTATCCTTATGAAGTTATGATGTTTACACTTTGCCAAGCACAAATTTGTATCACGCATACACGTGACGATCTATGCGCTTTCGATGTGGCATCGGACTTTGGAAAACATATATATTAATCCACTCATCATATAATATATTTATACATAAACATTACTATATCATAACTTTTTTTTATCATGCTTATGTTATCACAGGGTCGCATCCTTTTCTGTTTGTAAACACTCACACCATGATCAATAATATATTATGATCTATAATTCTGTATACAGTAGATATATAGACACGCCCCTTTTATGCAATGAATGAAGCTTTATTAGAAAATATAGAGTATTTAAAAGACTATTTATAACTGAAATAACAGAATATAGTTACATTAAATATTTGATTCTAGGCGTTCTAGGCTTCTAGCGGCTAAAGAATTTGATTTTTTTTTTTTTACGGAAAAAAGAGTTTTGATTCAATCCATTGGTGGTAAAATGTCCAACATGACTAGATTTTGTACATGATTCGGTGCCTCTTCCACCCACACAAAATTTTGATTGATAAGAGCCATCTTAACTAATTCATGAGCCACTCTATTTCCATTTCTTTTGACATGACTAAAGGAAAATAATCTAAGTCCTCCTAATATTGCTAAAGTGTCAGCAATGAATGTTCCAAAACAAAAATTTATTGGCTTTCTTTGTTTAAGAGCTTTCACTACTTCATAGCTATCACTCTCTATGATTACTTCATTGAAACAACAATGTTTAACAAAATCTGCTCCCAAATAGGCTACATATGCCTCAGCCTCATGAGCGTCTAAGTGAAAGGGTATGGCCCAGCTAGCTGTCCCAAAATTAAGCCCATTTCATCTCTTGGACACTCACACCTCTATGCTCATCTCTTGGCACCGATGCATCAATATTAATTTTTATAATTCCAGTTGGTGGCGCCTCCCAAGTCTCTCTTAATTGGGCCAATGAAGAGTCAACAACCCGTAATTCCTTGTTTCTTGCGTTTACCTTCATGAAGTCTTCGAAGCCCTTCGTCGCACTCTCAATCTCCTCTTCAATTGTTGCATTTGTTCCTTCGAATTGCGGGACCGCCAAAGTTGGTTGCACGGCACACAAAACATTGCTTTCCTTTTCTCATCTAGCTTTTCCAATAAATTATACATCTTTTCAGCCTTTGATTTTTTGTAGGTTTATTTCTTAGTGTTAGAGGCGACGCAAACCAGAATTTTGTTGCGTACCAACAGTCCCTCACCACATGGACTTCTGATTCGTCTTCTTCTCAGTATCTTGGACAACTAGAAGCAACATTGATTCCTCTTCGCTAAAGAATTTGGTTATGGTTTCATTAGTGGTGTTTTGGCTAAAAATGGGTGCAGTACGTGAATTATAAATTGGTAGAGCTGTTAGATGAAAGATTCAACACGCAGGGGGCGTGTTGAATATGGCACGTGGGGAGCGTGATTGCCATATGACAAAGTCTGGTTGCATGCAGCTGCAGCACATAGAGGGCGTATTACACGTGACAACCTATCATTGGCTGATGAATCAAATAGGGGGCGTGCTGAGTCAACACATGGGAGGTGTGCTGAATGCTCTCCTATATATAAGGTAAAGCTTGGTATCATTTTCATTGCGAGGAAGAGTGTTCTTTGAGCGTGTTGCTAGTGTAATGGAGGGTACCACAAACTTAGTAGTGTATCACAACGGTGAGATTATACGGAATACTCATGAAGGAGTGAGGTTTGTGTGTCAAAATCCATTTTCTTTTGTGGTTCCATGCACAATGACGCTGATGGAGCTTCAAAATAATCTCTGTCAAAGTATGGAGAATGGTATGTTGACGATAGTGAGCAGTATTTTGTACCAAAATCCAATTATAGTTTTTGGTGGTCTAATATAGTTTGATATTATGCCAATCATTGACGAAATGAGTATGCAGAATATGTTCCAAATTTACCGGCAGAATCAGATGCGACAGCCACAGATAAGCTGTATGTTGAGTTTGAAAACGTAGAGGCAATGAGATTCAAAATGATTTAGATATAGAGGATGACAGAGTTGCAGTGTACGAAGGAATGAACAGTGACAACAAAGAGAACTTCGAAGCCACGTATGAAGCCGGTGACGAAGACGAAGATGGTGACGTGGGAGTCGAGACAGCAGCGGAGAATGTAATGGATCATCCCACAGTTAGTCAACCGATGAACATCCCACCTTTTATGCGTAACTTGGAACTTGATGTCATGAATGCACCGGAATCCCCGAAATATGCAAACATAGGTACGTGATGAGTGAATAATACGTTTTTGTGTTTTTATATTTTGGATGGATCAATGAATGATGATATCTGGTTTCTGTAGGTGTTGCTGACCCTGAGAATGGAGAGTTCAGGATCGGAATGGAGTATAGTTCTAGAAAGTCTGTCATTGCAGCAATGAGAAGTTACACTATCTTTAGAGGAGTCGACTACAATGTTTATGAGTCCGAACCACAGACGCTCTATGCAAAATGCAAGACATATGAGCGTGGATGCGACTGGATTATCCGAGCTAGCTTGATACAGAAAAAGGTTGTTGGAAGATATGGAGATACAATGGTAGGCACACGTGCACCATGGGAACGATTTCACAAGACCATTCCAAGTTAGACTCGGACACAGTTGCTAAGGCTATAAGGCCATTGGTTGAGACTGACCCGTCCATCAAGGTCAAATCTATAATTGCAGAAGTCTAGTCAAGGTTCAACTACACCATCAATTATCGAAAGGTTTTATTAGCAAAGCAGAAGTTCATAGCCAAAGTTTTCGGTGGTTGGGAGGATTCTTACCAACCTTTGCCATGGTGGTTCTCGGTCATAGTTCAGAAGATGTCAGGCTCAATTGTCCAAATAGAAACACGGCCCCTGTACAACAGGAGTGAGGAGGCGGACGGTGTTAGAATACTTCACTGCGTATTTTGGAGTTTCAATCCATGCATTAGGGCATTCAAGCATTGCAAGCCTTTAGTTCAGGTTGATGGCACATACCTATACGGTAAATACAAAGGTACACTTCTGGTTGCTGTTGCACAAGATGGGAACCAGAACATTGTGCCTATCGCCTTTGTCCTGGTGGAAGGAGAGACAGCTGATGCGTGGCACTTCTTTCTCAGGAATCTACAAAGGCATGTTGTTAGAAAAGATGGTGTGGGTATCATCTCAGACCGACATGAGTCAATCCGAGTAGTAGTAAATCGTTCAGGTGGTGATCAGCAACCTCCGAGAGCATCGTGGATGTTTTGTATAAGGCACATTGGCAGCAACTTCTTAAGGGCATTTAAAGTACTGCACCTGCAAAAATTTGTTGTCAACATAGGGTATTCAAGGACGGTGGATGAGTACAACATCAACTATAAGAGGTTGGAAGAGTAAGGCGAGGCATATGCCTGGTGGTGCAATGCCATTGGACTTAGACACTGGGTATTGGCATTTGATGAGGGTCATTGATAGGGCCATATGACAATGAATCTTGTGGAGTGCATTAATTCAGTGTTGAAGGGTGCCCGAAACCTCCCTGTGTTGGCCCTCGTACGAACCCACGTACCAATCCCGGTACTCCGTCGACGATGTAAAGTCCCAAGTCGGAAGGGGGTGCAGATCCCACAACCGAGTGTTATGACGGTTGCCCCATTCCTTAATCCATCCCCCATGTAAAATTGTCGAGTCATAAAGTTGCACTCCGCGAAGAGTCATGCAATGCTCTCTCGATGGAATGTTTCTTGTTACCGGCGGAGGGGGGTTGTACATACCCAAACTGATACAAGTACTAAGTCAGGAGGGAGTAATAGAATCCTGATCCAAGAAACTCTCCAGAAACCCTCAGTTACAAAAATAAAGGGTAGACAAGACGTCCTTGAAGTATCCGGATTGGATCTCGGATGGATGAACCCACTAGTCGAATATATAAAATTCGACATCCTACCAAAGAAGAAAAAGAGGCCGAGAAAATCCGGAGGGAAGCATAAAACTACATCTTGGTAAAAAATATCCTCTACAAAAGAGGGATATCTACACCATTGTTAAAGTGCGTCTCGACCTCAAGGACAACGGAAGTCTTAGAAGAGGTCTATAATGGTATCTGCGGGAACCACCTCGGAGCAAGGTCCTTGGCTAGAAAAGTCATACGAGCTGGGTTCTACTGGCTGACCTTGCAGAAAGATGCCACCAAATTTGTAAAAAGGTGTCAGCCATGCCAAATGCATGCAAACTTCGACGTCGCTCCCCCCGAAGAGCTCATCAGTATAACTTTTCCATGACCTTTTGCAAAATGGAGATTGGACCTATTAGGGCCCTTCCTCCAAGTACCTGGACAAGTAAAATATCTAATAGTGGGAGTACACTACTTCACGAAGTGGATAGAAGCAGAACCATTAGCCACCATCACAGCCTAGAGAAGTCAGAAGTTCCTCTACAAGAACATTATCATAAGGTATGGAATACCCCACTCCATTACCACCGATAATGGCACTCAGTTCACCGACTCCACCTTCAGAAATCTAGTAGCCAGCATGCAGATCAAGCACCAGTTCATCTCGGTAAACACCCACAAGCAAATGGGCAAGCCGAGGCAGCTAATAAAGTTATACTGGCAGGGTTGAAGAAAAGGTTACAAGAGGCAAATGGAGCATGGGTTAAGGAACTCCCCCAAGTACTATGGGCCTATCGGACTACACCTCAGTCTGCCATAGAGAAAACACCCTTCCGACTTGCTTATGGCATAGAAGCCATGATACCAGTTGAAATCAATGAGCAAAGTCCAAGGGTGAGCTTCTACGACGAGGTTGGCAACGTACAGGGGTATAGAGAAGAACTCGAGCTACTCCCTAAAGTCCGAGAACAAGCCCAGATAAGAGAAGAAGCGTTGAAACAAAGGATGACGAATAAATACAATAAGAAAGTCATTCGAAGAAGCTTCACTCCAGACGACCTGGTCTTGATCAGAAATGACATTGGAGTTAACAAGTCTGGGGATGGGAAGCTTGCTGCCAATTAGAAAAGGCCATACAAAATTTGTGAGGTCCTAGGAAAAGGCTACTACAAGGTGACCGACTTGAATGGCACCGAGTTACCTAGGTCGTGGCATGCTTGTAATATGAAAAGGTACTATAGTTAAAAGCGAACTTCATTCCCTGATGTACTCTTTTTCCCAACTTCATGGTTTTTTTTTCCAAAGAAAGGGTTTTCCTAAAAGGGGTTTTAACGAGGCACCAAAGTGGAGACTAAGGGGCAATAATTTTTAACTCCTTAGTAGCAAAAACACCTTTACCAATAAAGTAAAGATCTTTTTCTACATCTCTTTGTAAATTCCTTTAAGATATTACCATTCATCCATGAAACGCGCCAAACTTAAGCTCGACAAAACGTGAAAATTCCATGACCGACCTAAGTGGTCGTCAGGATAAAACGACGAAGCACAAGTCGGTGTAAAGAGGTTATAAAAGCAGATCATGATAACTCGGAAATATATAGACCAAACAAGTCGGAAAAACTGAGGAAAATTGAAATACATCGCGAAAATAACCTAAGAATGATTCAAATAAGAAAATTTGAATCCATAAAGAATTCCGAAAAGAGATAAAAGAAAACCATCAAAAAGCAAAGGTAGAAGCTGTCTCGAGCCTTTGAAAATCCCAAAAACAATTAGGCAAAACACAACCTGCCCAGATAAGAGGTCTTTTCCAAAAACAAAAAGATCAAAAGGGTTTTTTCATGAAAAAACCTAACGAAGGAAAGATCAAAAAGCATGCACACGCGCCAATTAACCTTAAATCCCTTATCCAAAAAAGAGGGCAAAGCATTTTTTGTTTACGGCCGTAAAAGGCCAGAAAATGTTAAGAACAAACCACCACAAAAAGCAAATAAAGTTGTTCAAACAAGGGGCCCACAAGCCGGGCCCCCAAATAGCTCAAGTCAATTAGAAGGAAAAAATTAAGAGTCACCAGAAGGGAGAAAAGTCGGATCAGCAGCAGGGGAGGACAGAGCAGCCTCTTCGGGAGCAAGGGTCGGAACATCTGAGGACGTCGGCTCAGATCCCTCTTGTGGACCCTCACGAGGAGGGGATTCTACAATTCTCTGGCCACGGGTCTTCAGCTCTGAAGCTGTCTCAGGCAAGGAGGAGAAACAATGGCCCCATCTACTATAATCTTGTCAGGATCAAGGGGAGGAAGGTCCAAGTCAGGAGCAATAACTCCGATCTACTCCTTAAAAACCCTACAGGCCTCCTCCGAACCTTCAGCCATTGAATCCTCCAGGTTCTGAAAGGCCTCCCAACATCCTGCCAGCTCCTTCTTCATGTCAAGGTTCTCCCCAAAGAGCCTGACATAATTCTGCTCCACCTTCTCCTTAAGGTCCTCCACCATGGCACACTGGCCCATCAACCTCTTCTCCCTCTCTTGAAGCAGAGTCCTCTCCTCCCTCAGCTCGGTGACCTCCTCTTTAATCCTTTTTCCCTCCTCTTGATAAAAGAAGATCCTCCCCTCTAACTCCTCAACCTTTTGGGTAGAACCCAAAGAACTAAGGGGAGTTTTCTCCAAAATATCAAGAAGTTTTGTACATACTCCAGCTGCCCGGAAACTCCCCTGAACCATGATATTAAGATGGTTTCAAACGGAAGCATCATCCATATTAATTTGAGTATGGGGATAGATGTGACTCCGAACGAATTTGGGACCATCAAAATTAGTCTCCCCAGAAAGAGAAGAGCCAGACTCTTAAGTCTTGCGCTTCTTCTTCTCGTGTTTAGGGGAAGATCGGGGCGGGGGGATAGGAAGAGAAGAGGCAGAAGAGGAGGTTATCAAAATAGGACAAGAAGAGGTCCCCATCTCATGAGGAGGAGGAGGAGGAGGAGGAGGAGGATGAGGAGGAGGAGGAGGAGGAGGAGGAGGAGGAGGAGGAGGAAGAGTGCCAGCAGCCCTCGTGGCATCTACCCGACCCAAGACCTTCTCTTGGCGTCCTGGACCTTCTGGTAGGAAGAACTGGAACCTTTCTTCACCATCTCTGAAAAAGAAAACAAAGAGTTAGGTCACAAAGTCGGAAGACTACAAGTCGAAAGTTATCAAAATCAACAAAGCTACCTAATTGGGCCTGCACAAAACTCGGAGACCCCTGAAGAAACTTTTTCGTATCCAGATTAGGGGCCTTCCCCCAAACTTCTCGAAAGAACCCCACAACAGCCTCCTCAACCTCATCCAAGTCATCCAGGCCATACTTCCCCACAGGGGAGGCCTCTAACCAGTAAAGAAGAAAGCGGGGAGAAGAATTTTCGTCCAGGAAAAAAAGGTGATGGCCCTCTACGGCTTGAATTTTGAAGAAAAAGTATTTAAAATCATGAAAAGACTCATCAAAGATAGAGAAAACTTTCCGACCTTGAATGGCACGGAAAGAGATCCATTGTTGTTTATTATTTTGTCCACTGAAGGGCTTGGTCATATGAAAAAGATAAAAGAAAATCTTCAAAGAAGTTGAAAAATCTAATTCTCGGCTAATAAGCTGATAAATTCTCATGAAACCCCAAGAATTAGGGTGAAGCTGGGTAGGAGCAACTCAGCAGTAGTTGAGAACCTCTATCTCAAAGTCTGAAAAAAGGTAGAAAAACCCCCAGACGGGTGAAGAGACTTTCGTACATGAAAAAGAAATGAGGGTCAGCATCGGCAGTCCTCCCAAAACAAACCCGGTCTTCAGGACCCGGGGTAACCAACTCATACTTGGGCTCATCATCATGAGAGCCACAGATCCTATGGTGGGTGTGGAGGTCGGTGATGTAATCTGTGTCTACTAAGGGTTCCTCCCCAAGAACGGTATCGTCCACCCACAGCGAAAGGGACTCGAGGGAAGACATCTTTTCCAGTAAAAGTATAGTAGGTAAAATGACAACGAGACCTACAAAGAAAAATGGAAAGGATCAAAAACAGGGTCTCTAAAGGGCCAAAGTAAGTTCCTCAATAAAACAGAGTCACTAGGCCTACATTCATACTCACCACGAACACGCAAAAACTCTTTTAAAATTGCAAAGTAGAGCATTCAATAATAAAAGAGGAGAAAGAAAAGAACTAACCTTTGTTTGTGAAGAGGATCAGGTGCGGCAGCGACTAAAGCACTTGAAGAAGGAAAAGTTTTCTTTCAAAACAGAGAGTGTAGGCAAAAAATTTTTCAGAAAGAAAACAAAGAAAGAGAGGGAAAAGTATTTATAAACATACCAGGGGCAGAATGGTAAATCAATGCGATCATTAAAGAAGCGCACCGTTACCAATGTAACTGCTCCCACGTGTAAATACGAAAACTCTAACGGACGCGACGTTTGATTAGACGCGACTGTTGAGAGATTTAAATCACGTCGGTTTCGAAAATCACGTCGGTTTCCATATCACGTCGGCTACAAACCCGAGCTCAAATACTCGAATCCAACTCTTAAGTAAAAGAGATTGGACTCGAGTAGGGGCACTGTTCATACCCTGACCCTGCACTAGGGCCCAGGTCCAAATACACTAGAAAGGCCCAATCCATAGATTGGCCATCGCATGTAACCGACCTCCTTAGAAGAGGTCGGATTCGACACAGATTCCACTCCAAGAAAGTCGGGATCGAAGGTTAGCTGGCAGATAACACTTATTCAAATAAGTAACTGCCCCTAAAATCTCTCAACCCACTTCCAGGAGTCATATCTCAACTTCCCTAAGATAAAGGGACGGTTATCCTCCTTAAAAGGTGGAACTACTCCAACGGTGGTTATTGGTTCACCATTATAAATACACTGACACCCCTCAGGTATCTCTAAGTTCTAATACTTTCAAAACCTATCCAAATCCCTTGCGAACTTAGGCATCGGAATGTCATTGCAGGTACCACCCCCCATTCTTTCATACACACAAAGTCGGACGGTAGCTCCCAGATGCACACGAAGATGGAGATCACCTCCTTCAGTCGATTGGGCCAACCTTACAAGTCTAGCCCATTAATCTCTGCTTACCCATCGTAACACCTTTACCTTTTAATCTTTTATTGGTTTTAAAAATTTTATTTTTATAATAAACGTCCATGCCAATATAAATAGAAAAAAAAAACAGAAAAGAGTGATAATAAAAATGAAAAATAAATAAAGATAATAATATAATAAAAGAGTACGAAACAATATATATGAGATAGTAGAAATAACAATAACTCTATAAACAAACTGCTCTTATGATAGTAGAAATAATGATAACTACTAGATATGGGTTATTTTGGGCTGCTCCTATGATGGTAGAAATAATGATAACTGCATTGGTTGTTTTGGGTTATAGTGATAGGAGTAAAATGAAAAAAATAATTGGATACCAAACTCTTATATCTCTTTTAATTTATCAGGTAACCAATGAAAATTGATATTACTATTTATAGTATAAATCAAATTAAAAAATATTTAACCTGTAACATTATAGTAGGAGAAAATAGTCATTATGACAAAAATTAAAATTGTCAATCATACAATAGCACTATTTCAGTTCAACCTTGTGAAAAAAAATTCGAATCTAAATTTATTAGGTATTAAATAAAATAAAATAAAATATTATTAATACTATAAATTAAATAAAAAAATACCAATACTTTTAGAATTAAAAAAATTAGATTTTTAAAAATAAATAAATAAATATTTTATAAAACAGCTACTATTATACATTTATACGGAGAGTGATTGCACATAGTTTACAGAAAATAACTCACTTCAAAATTTTAGTTTCTAAATTTAAGTTTTAATATTATTTTTCATGACAGAACTTCTCCCGTGCATCCGTCAATTACGTTACATAAAGAAATCACTTCCAGAACGACAACTCATCTTCTCTATCTCATTTTCATCTCTATTTCAGTAACTGTTATGAAAAAAAAAGATGTGTAACTTCTTCGTCAATTTTGTACCCTATTAATTTACCTTTTAATTTGTTTTCTTTTTTTTTTAATTTTTTTTACTTCTATTTCGAATTTAGGATGCACTTCTCTGTATGGAACAATTATTATTAGAATAAAAAAATAGTTGTTACGACAAAGATAAAAAAAATAGTAAATAAAAAAAAGTTATTATGATAGAAATCAAAATTGTCAATCATGCAATGGAACTATTTCAATTCGAAAAGAATAAAAGAAAATCTGAATCTAATTTTATTAGATATAAAATAAAATAAAATTACATAAAACATTATTTACTGTATAAATTAAATAAAAAATTATTAATATTTTTAAATAAATATTTTATACAATAACTGCCAAGTAGAACTCACTGAATAAAAAAAATTGAAAGTTTATTAAGTATGAATTAAAGTTTTTAAAAAATAATAATTTATACCCACTAATTCTATCTATTACTTGAATTTGGATCAATTTTACTATTATTATGAGTATCTGAATGTTTAAAAGTAAAGTTATTATTGGCATGAGATTAATGTATTTTTAAAATCTATTAATGTATTCAATAATATTAATAAGAGATGAGATGAGAAGAGAAAAATAGATAAGAGATGAAAAATAACAAGTGAAAGTTACGTCAAGATGGCTAAGTGAAGTAAGGGGAGTTTTCCAGAGATGAATAACTGACATTAAATGTAGAAGTTAACTAAAAAGGATAATATTAGAAAGAAATCTTGGGCATCAAACTTATGTATTGCCATTATATATTGTTATAGATTATAAATGTACAAGCTCCAGATAGAGATTAAAAAATGACATGATATATTGACATGTATAGATCACAGCTATTAAGATTGTAAATTTTGTGACAAAAATTGGCACTACTTCTTTTGGAAGGTGACCATACAGAAAAATGCTGTTGCCCTGCCAATTACTCCCATAAGAATGAGGATTGATATGCACAAATTCCAATCATGAAGATTATAGCCACTTTTCATTAGTGAACCACAACGAGTTAAGAGCCAAACTCCTTGATACCTGCATTATAATTGTAATTAACATCATGTTTAGTATCCACATTTAAATGTGATTCATTCTGAGCATTTTCTCAATGAGACAAATTATCTTCCGTCCTCATAGATTACCTTTCAGCATTTGCAACTACAAATGCTTGTAAAGCCCATTTAGAGTAGCATAAATTTGCTATACCCTTCAAAATTTTACTATCTTTTGGTTGTGTTGCAATCAGAGTCAAAACAACAGGAAGTAGCACTGACCACTGCAAGAAACAGAAACACCTTAGAGAAATTAAAAATTTAAAAGGAAAAATTATTATTATTATTATCATTATTTGATGGTAATTAATACTAACCAGCTGAGCTGCACCTGGTTCAAAAATTATGGCAAGTGCATATGCTATTCCAGTAACACAATACACAAGACAAAGCAGCACAACATAGTTATCAGCAAAAGAAGATCTTGGATTGGTGAAGAAATAGAACATTGAAAGGTACACCACAGGCTTGATCACAGTATTGAATTGATCAATTGTGTCTTTTGAGAGAAAATAAGCCAAGCTACTCATCCCAGAATCACTCTCCCTCCAGTAGTGTAACTTGTCCAGAGAGAATGATCTTAAGGCAGCAATTTTGCACAGAAGTGCTGAAATTAACACAAATTTAGCAAGGTTACTCATTCCTTTGCCATATGAAAAATGATATATGATGAAGGGACTTGTATAACTTACATACTGCAATCACTGTATAGGTGTATCCAGCTGCACCAAATGTTTGATCACTTGATTTGGTAAGAGTTCCTAAGCATGCTCCAGCAAGTAACAATATCAGATAATCTATGGCTTGGATCCTGGCTTCCCTTAATCTCTGCTTACCAACCCTGATTAGAAAGTACTTATACTGCTTGAATATGCCGGGTGTTCTTCGGTTGGATAAATCCTTGGATTTCAAGAAATTGAGTCGGATCTTCTCCCCCTGCAGTTCCACATTATTTCTCACATCATGCCACAGATCTCCAGCAAAGGTTTTGTCCTCATGATCATATCCATTGGCCTCTATAGCTGAATTTATGCTTATGGATGAGTCGTACTGTTCGGCGCTCTGCTGCATATCATGAGGTATTGGATATCCATTATGAAGCATCCATCTAACTGGTAGCTCTTTATACCTCACTCCTGAACTACCACCAGGTTTTACTATGCCCTCCAAGATGTCGATGAAGTAATCCGGAGGATTGATTCGCTCCGGTATATCTATCCCCAGGCCTAAAAAGTATTCTTCAACTCTCTTGGCAGGTCCATGATAGACAGTAAGTCCACCTTTTCCCAGAAGTATCAAGTCATCAAACATCTTGAACAATGCATAGCTGAAGTATCAAAATCAATCATCAAATCATTGTAAGGGAAGCATAAGATTAATCTGCAAAATGTTTTCTCATGCAAATTTCAACTTGGATATATAATTTAATAAGAAGTTACCTGGGTTGGTGAACCACCATGCAAATGTTCACTCCCTCAAGCGCTTCGCGTCTTAGAGCTCTTAAAAGAAGCTGAGATGATGCACTGTCCAAACCAGAAGTGGGTTCATCCAAGATCAGAAGTGAAGGTTCCATAACCATTTCTAATCCCACATTTACACGCTTCCTTTGGCCGCCAGAGATCCCTCGCTTTTCCACCGTTCCAACCAAGGAATTCCTCACAGACTGAAGCCCCAAGAATTCAATAACTCTTTCAAGAACCAGAACTTTTTCTGGTTTTGACAAGTCAGCTGATAACCTTTAACATTAACAAAAAAAATCACTTGAATAAGTACATTTCTAGCACTCAAAAGTAACAACATAGTTCAGTTAGAATGTGCAGCAATATAATGTACCTGCATTGTGCACTGAACCAGAGATTCTCTTCCACTGTCAAGTTTCCATGAACTACATCATCTTGTGGCACAAAGCCAATAATTTTCTTGAAGGAGTGGATTGATTCATTCCTTCCATTTATAAGAATCGAACCGCTCGCGAAGCATCCAAAGGCCTTTCCAGCTAGAGCTGACAAAAATGTTGTCTTGCCAGCCCCTGATGGTCCCATGACAGCCGTGATCCGGCCGGGTTTAATTTTCCCGGTAACACATCTCAATATAGGCTTGTTTTGAGCTTTCAATGTAAGAGTCAAGTCTTTGAAAGAAATCTCAATCAAAGGCCTCTTTCTTTTTTCAGTGTTGGTAGCCATTTTAATCACTCCTGAGAAGGTAAGGGCCTTGTTTTCGTGCTGCTGAGCCTTCTCCTTTTCGAGCTGAGCATATGCATAGTTAAATATTTGGCTATGAGTATGCAATTGTTTTCCTCTTGGCACATTTTTAGTTCTAGTTTCCATTTTCACATTGAAGTTGGCCTCAACATGAGGGTCATCTTCAATTTCATGTATGATCTGCTTAAAACCACTGGATTCTTTACCCTTTTCCTTCAACTGTGCAGATGAACTTGTAGTAGGTTGTGAGTGTTCTAACAATTCAACATCTGTTTCAGAAGTTGCTTGATCCAAAACTACAACTGTTTCAAGATTTGTTTCTTCTCTCCTACGCGAGAATTTTCTTGAAAGTTGAGCTTGTAGCCCGATTGCACCTTTCTTAGCAGCATCTTTTGCAAATTTCCATCTTTGGCGCGCAGTGGCAGTGCTTCTTGCATTTCTAGCAGCTGCTTCTCTAGATTTGGCCATTCTCCTTTCCTTAGTAGTGAGAACTTGATCAGAACAGTTGTAAATTATGAGCAGCAAAGTACTCAATGCAGCCTGCATAAGAAATCAAAGAGTGTTAAAATCTACCATCATGGTCTCTATGGCCTTGTTTGGTAAAAGTAAAAAACTTACAATGAGCATGATTCCATATGCATGCATATTTTGCGTCGCAGTGTTTGAGCTGCAAGAAGTCAATCTGAAGCATCCTACAAGATAATCAAGAAAATTATCATATATACTTTGCATGAGAAAATTCATCAGTAAAAATGAGACCTAAATATGATATCTAATCTTACTTTTCTCAGAAGTGGAACCCATCCTGCAGTAATGCCTGAATTCGCCAGAGAAAATATTAAGATAGTTCAGATTTCAGGATGATGATTTTATTTAACAATCAAAAGCATAATAATAGAAAGAATTTGTTAACAAATTAAGTGTGTTTTTGTGCTTCATATGTTGAGTTAAGGAAACTAATCTTAGATTTCATTGCAACTATGCAATGCAGGGCACTAGGTGGAGTCGGTTACATGGATCAGATGATGCCATTGAGTTCTATCATGTATCATGTCTACAGTGAGACTGTTTACACGTAGATAGCAGAATAACGTGTTTAGTTCATATCATGAAGATTCAACAAAGTTTTTAGCTGGCTGTCGAGAGCCAAACACAAACCCTCCTTATTTATCCAGGCTTGTGACCGGCTATGTAACATAGACGGAGTTAGGGCCATTTCCTCCAAAAGCTTAAAAAACATTAATAACTTCTTCTAGGATCCAAGTTTGGCATTTTATAAGAGTAGGCAAGTGTTGAAGAAAAATAATACCCACTACTACAAGGAACTGTCTTTGTTGTTGTTGGACAATAGGATCCTGCTGAGCAGAACATCTCACTGCTGCTACTAACATCAGCCCATACATTTGCACCTCCACAGCTATGGTTTGGCTGCATTGGAGGCAGTTGATAAAGATATCTGCATAAACATATCAATCATACATTAATTTCACACACTTTCTGCAAATCAACAACTCAAGAAAGCTCCCAACTTAAGGGATAGGAATAGACTCACGGTTCGCATACACCGGTTGCTTTGTTTAGTTTAGCAAGAGGGCAGTAGGAACCTAAAGGGCACGCTGTGAGAGAAGAATTTCAAGTAGAGAGGAACCAGACACAGATTTAGCAGAGATAGGCAACAATTAGTGTTACTACTTCTAATGTTATTGTACATAGAAACTACAAATGATTCATAAAGATTGTTGTTTATACTTACGGATCATGCAAGTGATACCATGAGGGCAGAAAAATCCTTCACAACAAGGTTGGCAGTTAGAAGTTCTTGCAGGAATCTCCTTTGAATTTCTAAGGTCAACCTTCTGGGATGAAGGAACACTGCAGGCCCAACCCGGCTCGCAACCGGCGAACCATGAAGTTAAATTGCAGTTCTTGTTAGGCTTCAAATAATTGGCACTTGTAGATCTCTCCAACAAACTGCTTAGGTAAAACTTCACCTCTGCTGCTGTACACAAACGCCTTGTGACATCTCCTGTTTCAATAATCAGATTCAAAATAATCAAGATCAATATACACCTTGAATGTTACATTGATTCATAAAAGGTGTTGTGATTCTTAGCAATCATACCTTTAGTCTTCTTAATGCAAGAAGCCAGGAAACTCAAATCTGATGAGAAATTAAATGCTTGGTTCCAATCAGCATCCCTTAAACAATAAATCTATAAACCGTTATAAAGATCAATTTCTGTGCGCCAATTGAACAAAAGAACTCAAATTCCATTTTTCTCTCATCCATGGAATTCCTCTTGATTGGTTTAATTCTTGTTGCAAATAAAATTACGAAGTGTGAACATTTTTCAATTATGAACATTTAAAGCATATACAAGACTTAAAATTTGAGCATAACTAGCTCAGAACATTACCAAAATTGAATCAAAACGAATCAATAATCAAAGAAAGAAAGTGCTTACGGATCTTTGACACAGAAAGTGGAGTGAGTGGTAATTTCCTGGCTGAGAAGTGAAGTCAAATTGGAAAGTCTACTATAGACAAGCTGAGTAACAAGTGGAAGAACAGAAGGGTTATCAATTTGGTCATAGTCATTCACTTCTTGGCATTGAACCACAAAGGGTAACCAAAGAAACAGCCATAGCAGATGCTTTGAGCTGCTCCACTTTCTCATCATTGATATGGAACAACCTGATTGATGGAAGGAAATTATGAAAGCTCAACTATTTATGAAGAGCTTTTGATTCATTTAGGAAGAGAGGGGAATGAATTTGATGCTATGCTTGCCTTCAAGGGATGCCAAATTCTTGTACACCTTCCCATTCATGCATATGTTGGTTCAACCTATCAAACTTGTTTATACATTAAATTATTAAATTGTTCTTAATATGTTATTTATATATGTTGAGAAAAATAATATTATAATAACCCATAAAATTAGGAAATGAGAAGTGCACATTGAAGAAGTTATCGGAATAAGAATTAATCTGTGGAGAATCTGAATTTAATTATTGGGTCTTGTTCGTGTTTAATGAGTTATCATGTACGCAAATTAAGATCTGAACATATACTTAAACAAACAAAAAAGTGTGCATATGAAAACTCAAATTGGTAAGTAGTTGATGAAGATATTAGTATCTTTGACTTTAGATGCAATATAAATTTTGATGAGAATGAGAAGTGAGGAAGTGATGGTGGGTCCCAAAAAGGATATCAGATCACGTTCGAACGAGGACACAACATACAAGTACAGTGAACTCAACACAACAATGTCCTTTAAAACCATCATGAAGACAGCCGTTTTATTGTCCGAAAAGGAAAGAAAGTCCGTTAATTTAGCCTCAAGTTTTGGTCAACTTATCGGATTCCGTAGTCATACTAAACTTATAAGATTTTTACATAAAATTAAAAATAAATAATCATTTTTTATCATCAAAAATTCAAATAATAATAAAACTAACCATTAATCATTCAAATAAGTATTGTATCTATGATTATATTCATTTGACAATTCTAATTAAATATTATTCTATAAAATATTAAGAATGATAAACAAGTCAAAATTCAGCGGACCAACTTAACTCTGTACCGTCTAATTCATAAGTTTTGGTGGATTTCGGCGGGGCAGGCTTATCCATTGAATCCTCCGTTCTACAAAAAGATGAATATGATAATTGAATTTAAAAAATTATTTTTATTTGTATTTAAAATGTTTGTCCGTTTTATTTTAAGTTATAATTAGAATTATATTTGATTGATTAGAAATTTGGACAATGTTTAATTTAATTATATATTTTGGATAATTAGACAATGTCAGTTGTATTATTTATTTCAAAAAACTTGGTTAATGATTATGTTTATTAGATATTTAGAATTATAAAAACTTTAGTATTTGTGAATTTAAAAATTATAATTTTTTGTCTTTAGAAATTATAAGTTTGTAAAATTATATATTTATTTTAATATTTAATAACTTAATAATTAAAAAAATAAAAATTGGCCAAAAAAAAAAAGCGAAAATTGATGGGCTTAACCCGCCACTCTGCCGTTAAGCTGGGTGGACTAATCCGTTTGTCACTCTTATAAAATATAGATAAAAGGAAAAATCGGTCCCTGAACTTTTTTTTGGAAGACATTTTCGTCCTCGACGATTGGAAAATACAATGATGTCCCTCACCCTTCAAAATTGTGGACAAATCTATCCCCCCATTAAACTCAGCCCGTTAGCCCCATCGGAAAATGCTGAGGTGGTTGTCGTGGCTCTGACGTGGACGTAACGGGATGACACGTTGACAAATCCTAATATGTCCTATTTTCAGAAAGTCTTGCCAACATGTCATCCTGTTACGTCCACGTCAGAGCCACGGCAGCCACTTCAGCATTTTTCGACGGGGCTAACGGGCTGAGTTTAACGGGGGATAGATTTGTCCACAATTTTAAAGGGTCAGGGACATCATTGTATTTTCCAATCATCGGAGACGAAAATGTCTTCCAAAAAAAAGGTTAGAAATCGATTTGTCCTTTTCTCTAAAATATATTGTTAGTGTTCGATTCTAGTCGATTGTTAACTCTCCTATATAAGTAAAAATTATTAATTCTTTTATCTGAATATTTGATGATCATAAATAACTATTTATTTTAAATTAAATTTAATAAGTTAATAGTTTATTTTATGACATATATAAATTTTTATGAAAATATTTTATTATTTTATTATAAAAAAGTTTAATTCTTTTAATAGTCAATTATTTTATTAAAAAAATTATAATAACTAATAAATAATTTTTAATATTTATAAAATATTTTTTTAATTATATTTATTTACACACATAATCAATTTTATCAAACAAAAACAACATATATAAGTATCACGTCCTAGAAGAATAGGATTATATTTGGTAAGAGGCATTGTAATGCTGATTTTATTTTAATTTTATTCTTGATTTTATAAGATATTATATAAGTATTTGTAAAAATACAAATTTTTTAAAATTTAAACTAAAATACAAAGTTTAGTCATTATTCATTTTATTAACTTATAAGTATTTTCTTTTCAAATTGGAGTGAAATTTTGTCTAATGAATGAACAACAACTAACTTTGAAGAAAAAAAATACAAATATTTTAAAGTTTAAAGTTTAAACTAAAATATAAAATTTGAATTTTTATTTTTATTAGTTTTGATTTTTGTTTGAATGCAAGTGGAATATTTTTTTATTGATATTTATGTTTTAAAGTTAATAGAGAGAAAAATATAGCGTATTTTGCCAACGAGTTATAATTCAAATAGTATAGTCTCTCATCCTCACCTAGAGATTTTGAATTCGAGTTTCACTCCTAATTTTAGAAAAAAATTATAACTTATTTTATTTGTATCACGATTTCTTTCTTAATTTTGTTGGACGATATAATTTTTTCTTTTTTAATTTTACTAGTGTATTGTAAAATTACATTTTTCTTTAGTTAAGATATATTATAAAAAAAACATAATTTATTTGGTTATCTAGAACGCCTAGGATCAAATATTTAATGTAACTATATTCTGTTATTTCAGTTATAATGACTCTTTTAAATACTCTATATAACAATAAGAATCACATATGATTAGTAAATCAATACAAAATTCCCTCCTTCTACCACCTACTTCTTTCTATTCTTCTTCTTCGTATTTTTCAGGATAGCATTGGCAATTAGCAAGTGATGGTTTTTCTCGATAAGCACTTGCTACAGCTTCTTCATCAAGATTGAAGTCTTCTTCAACATTTCTGCTAGCTATTCACAAAGAACCACATTGAGGAAGTGTGAAGATTGAAAAGGTAACATGAAACTTCTTTTATGTTTTAAATTTGAGAATTCTTATTTAGAAATTTAAGGATGGCAACAGTTCTAAATTAGTGATTGAGAAATAAAGTTCTAGATTTTAGATTGAAATGCATATTGAAGACATGGTAATATAATGTTTGATGAGGTTCAGATTTTGAGGTCAATACTTCTTATTTTTCTGAAAATAAATATCCTTTTAACTTATGATACTTTTTTCTTTTTAATGATTCTTAATCTTTGGGGAATTCATTGAGATCTTGCCACACTTTTTCTTACTTCCAATCCATCCATTCATTCGCATTCCATTTCTTGAAGAATTCAATTACCCTCCCCTCTTTCTTCTCATTCTTCCAGTCCCAAATCCCTATCTTCCTTATTCTGCTTAATCCAAGGTTGGTTTAGTCTTTTCTTTACCCTTGTTTTTTTTTACCTCCGGTTCTTTATTTTCATTTTTATTTTTAAAAAAATTCTTCTTTTTTTGGGGGGAGGGGGTGGTTAAGCTTTTGGGTGGCTAGGGGTTTTCCGTCCGCTGGGATATGGATTCAGGTGTTATATTTCTTTTTCAGGGGAGAAAAGGTTGTGATTCAAAGATTTGCATGTTCCAAGGTTAATGCTTTGGGGTTGGATATCATGTTTTTTCTTTTTCCAAGGTTAAACAAAACTAGATATTTAATTTCATGTTGAAGAAGCATTATATTGGTCTAACTGTTTATGATACTGTTTGGGTAACTTTGTTTGAGTTGAAGGATTGTAGCTTCTGATCCAAGTGTTTATGTAGTGAAACTATTGAATTTAGTGCTTTATTCCTTGTCTATATTTGCATTTTGAACTGATCTTGTTAGGTAGATTAGGAACCATTTTAATATTTTCCTTCTTTTTTTCTTAAGTTTATTGTTTATATGATGTCTGAATGCATTGCACCTTTTCTGTTTCAGATATTGAACTCTTGGGATAAGACAGCTAGTCCTTGGATTGGATAGAGTTACTTGTTGTGAGGGATCATGACACCATATCACATGATTCTGATGTTGTTCGCTGGGACCTTCATAATCTCTTAGATGTTTGCACACTTTCCAATAATGGTTCTCCTAGTATCATAACTAGACATGATCCGGATTTAAGTAGCAGCCTAGAATATGTTAGAGAAGGCTTCTGTCAGCCTTCGTAGGTGGAGAATGATGAAGCTGTTGCTCGTGCTTACCAGGAAGAATTATCACAACTTGAATCCTTGGAAGCTTCTGGGATGTCGAAATTTGGGAACGATCAAGTGCAGGCAGCCGTACTTGCACAGGATTGGCATTCTTACTGAGATGGAAGCAGAAATTTTGGTGGTATAAACTTGGCCATTGCTATTCTCTATTGTTATCTTTTTAATGTGCTGGATATTTTTCAAACTTGTCATGATAAATTGTCAACATGCAGGCAATGAAAATTGTGTGGCTGTATTGATGTTGTCATGGTTCACTGATAGCTTGATGTGTGGCTGTATTAAGAATGGTGAGTGAATGGGGTGATCATGTCACATTGCAGGCTGCTGCCGATTGGGTGTGATGAAATATACCATTTTCATTTTGTATTTGCCTTCCCTATTTATTATGATATCCTTCTTTTTGGCTTGCAATTTCAAAGTCAGTGTTCTTTATCTGTTTGATTCTATTGGATTCATGTAAAGCATTCTTTGTATCTTTTAGAGGCCATCTTAGCAGGTATGGTTTATCTTTTTTCTATGAAGTCACATTTACACTTATTTAGTTTCTTCTTCTTCCACAATTCCTTGCCCCCTCACTCTTTTTTTCCTATTTTTTCTTCTCATATTATAGTATCAATTTTTTTTTTTACAATTTGATCGCATATTCGTATTAAGTTGAATATACACGGATGTGTAAGTATTACTAAGTATATATAAATTTTGTCATTTGTCAAATATATTTTTACTCTATCTCTTTTATTTTTTATGCTCATATTTTTAAAAATTAATATCATATTTTTTTATTTCTATGCTCATATTTTTAACATTACATATTCATAGAATTATTATACCTCTTAAATATTTACTGACTTGAGCGTCGGAGTGTCTTTTACAGGTACACTCCCATCTTCACTTTTGCTACGTGCTCTACAAGAAAAACTTTGAACAACAAACCACGTCCTCGGTGAACTATACTTTTTTAATTATTTTTTTTATTTGAATATGAATTTTCACATATAATTGTCAAATTAATTTAATCAACTTTGATATTAAATATAAAAAAAATGTTGAGGTAGAACTCATATAAATCTTTCTACATTTACTAAACAATTTTAGTTATAATAATGCGCAATGCGTGAAAGTTAATATAGTTAATTATCATTTTAATAACTGCAGTTACCAACTACTCATACTCACCTTCACTCTCATTATAGAAAATGTAATCATGTCCATAATATTTCAATATCAAACTTTCATGAACATCATTTACTATACTTAATGTACCTCATCTAAGATAAATTTTATTGTTATTATTGTAGAAATTTAAAACTTGTATTGCACATCTACACTAATTTCAATTCATTGTTATTAGCTTTTAATCATATAAATAGTATATATTTTTATAAATAATAACTTAAATTTACATTTTTTATTTTAGTTTTGGTAATTACTCGTGTATTTTCAGCAAAACTTGAAAAGAGAGAATACATGCAAAAAAGTTTGTAATACTCTACCGCTATAAGCATAAAAAAATATGGATTTATTTTGGGCCAAATAAAAAGCCTTGCTTATGTGTTTGCCTATATCTTTTGTCTTTTTAATATAATTATCATTTTGTTGATTTATTTTTTTAATATAATTTTGTTATCAACATTTGCTGACCTTGATTTACTTTGTTGATCCAGTAGAAATTGAAAACCCATCAAGATATTAAAGGCTTAGTAACATTGACACAATGCCACGAAAATAAACGGGTTATAGATTTTTACCTTAAGCTTTTTACCTTAAGCTTCGATAAGTTAGAATTACTTTCGAATTCCGTCTCATGCATGCAACAATTCAATGATTAGTAATAGACTCGTAAATAGAGCTCAAATTCATGGCAAAATATTGTGGGCAAAAAAAAAAAAAAATATTCCACTATTGCATTTGCAATTGTTGCTCCGATAACTGATATTTCTTGCTAGTATACAGTGAAAACTTACACATGATTGAGACCCCCCTCCCCCCTCTCGTTTTGGCTCTCTTCCTCAAAATAATGATCAAAGAAAAAGATCTAAAGAAGATGGAAATTTACACAAGTATTAACAAGTTGTTTTCAGTTTCTGAAGCTCTAGCTTGTATAACTGTTCTAAGACAGTGCATTGCATCTAAAGGACTTCCAGTACCGGAACTTTTACATCTCGGCCGGAAATCGGAAATCTGCAACTTCACCCAGAAAAAATAAAAATCTAACAAACCTTGGATTCAAATTGATATAACATAGTGACATAGTTGATATTAAAGAACAGAAGAAGAAATGCTAACCATTGCATTTAGAACTATGTTATAGTCATTTCCAAATAATGTCACCCAAAAATTTGAGAGCTGGAACGCCTCTTATCTCGACATCAACAAGCGGTGCCTGGATCATTGTTAGGCTGGCTAGCTCAGGATCATTCTGGATCATATCAAGAGCTCGCATTTGATCCTGACAAGTTTGTTTTCATCAAGTTTTCACCCTTAAAATATAAAGAACAGCAAATACAAAAGTTTTTTCTCTCGCAAGTTTTTTTTTTCGGACACACTTTGCTATCAGTTGTTTCGGATGTGACAACAGCCATATTAATTATAAACTACATTATCGTTCATTCTGATGACAACTGAACCAACTCAAGAATAAAAGAGCAAACAGTTAATTCACCTTTCTTTTCATAGCACAAAACTTGCAATCGGATGCTGAGGGCGGAAGAATCTGATTGACGATAAGTCTCTTAACGGGAACATTTTCCTTCTTTAAGGAGGCACTCAGTCTAGACGATTCACTAACTGCCATCACCTTAGGGAGTAGAGACAAAATATAAACAGTTACTTAGTTTTAATTAGTAGAATTTTTTGGGAAATTTAGATCTTCACATTTCACAATACAATCAATTCCACTTCCATTTTATGCATGATTCAAATATTAGCTGTGGAATGCATTCCGTGTCCATACCGTGGGGATTGTGACAATAACAAATTCTGTTGCATCAGTGTCACGAAAGAGTTCACGCACTTTTATCATCCTCTCCCTAAGTTTCTCCAATTTATCAGCCTGAACCATTAAATATAAAACAAGTGGTAAGAAAATTAAGATGACAGTAAATGCAAAAATAGTACGACAATGTCATCTTACGGCGGCTTGTTGAGTTTCCTCTTGACCAAACACCGATTTAATTGCTGAGGTAGCAGAAGCTATCTTTTGCCGTAGCTGCAGCAGAATAATGGGTGTCAATGACTATAATGATCACTGAGAAATGTATATAACTGTAGGTTCCCCCTGTTACCTTTAGTATCTTCCCAATGGATGCATCCAAGAAATCGGGCAAGGAAAGGAGCCGTAATGTATGACCCTGATCAGGAAAAAAAATGCATAAATCTATCAGATAATGTCCAAAGCCAAAAGAGACATTAATAATATGTTAGCTTTCGGCTCACCGTGGGTGCCGTATCAAATACTATTCGAGTAAACATATTATATTCCTGTGATTCAAGAAATTGCATAACCTGGCAATATTTTTAATTGTTAGGACTTGGGAGTTCCACAAATGAAGGCTGATTGCATTACTCATTAATTAACAATGAAATGACAAATAAGTAACCAAAGCACATAAAAATTCATGCCTTCGAAATTGCAATGGCTTCATCCAATCCAGGAGGTGGTGTATCCAACAATTCTCCGAGTTTTAGCTCTCCTAACTTTCGTAACAAAAGATGTAACAAATAGTATTAGAGAAGCAAGCTTATAATGAAGCAGAATGAATTAACTACCAGTATTTCCAAGTTATAGTAACATTGATATTGCATAACAAGCTCATTAAAATTTAAACAGCTACAAATGTGCAAAGTATGCGATTTCTGAATTATAACATAAGATGATGAAGTGGAAAACAAACTTGTATTTGATGTATGATGACATGAACATATTGAGCTTAATGCATATTTATATACTAGCAGTGGGGTTAGTTAAATACTCACTGTAACGAAGTCATTATCGGTCTTAACATCTATGATGATTTTAACATTTAACTGATCTTAGCCCTCTATATGTGTAAACAAACAGTTTCCTCCCTCTATGATATGCATTAGTCAAAATAATTGTAGGTTGATCACATATTTAAGTATTGAACTATAAATCTAGTAGAGCTCTTTCGCTTCTAGGAAACTCATCAACCTGTGAAAATTCACATGATGATTGCATAAATTATTCACACACAAGAAATATTTATAAGTAACAATGCTGGTACAATCCTGATAAAGCTTTTACCTGCTCTACAATCATTCCAAGACCCATGCCATCCATAAAGTCTTTGACTCCAGTTCCACCATTTTTCTTGGTTGCATTGCGAAACTCTTCCCTAGCCTTCTCTGGGTTTATCTATAAAGGAAGTAAGGAACTAAAAACTTAAGCAAATACATAACATGGAGTGACAAACACATATTTTCACGAAAAATACCAATCCTATCTCATCAAGTAATCTAGATAACAAATGCCAGCTAATTTATTCAACATCATTTTCGGCTTACTTCAAGAGCAAAAAGTGGATAATCAGGTCCTTCCACCGGCACCAATTGTCCCCCAGTCAGATCCTACAGTAAATTTATAAACATTATGTTAGAACAAGCACAAACGACATCAAATCTTGAAGCATCTAGCATATAGGAACCATCAACACCAGAGGCACTAAATTAACCTGAGCAAAAGAATCACTCAAAGAATGTGCCGGATCAGTGGAAACCACGAGTGTGGGGTGTCCATTATTAGCGAATTTTACAGCAAGCGAAGCGGCGCAGCTTGTCTTCCCAACTCCCCCTTTCCCGCCTAGCATGTAATACTTCCTCTGAGTGCCAGAAACCATGTCATCAAACCCTGCTACAGATTCTGTTGGAGCAGCAACTGACCTCACTGACAATAAACGAAGGCAATAACCATTAAAATGTGCAATCAAATCCTCAACAGGTTTCTCATAATCTCAAACTGCCCAGGAAAATTCCTTAAGCATAGCAAAAAAACAATTAAATGATCATGACCCTACCAATTTGATTAAAATGGATAAAATAATTAAAAATAAATAAACCGAAGCTAGGTTGATGCACTAAAGATGATTCCAAAATTCACGAAATTTTCCCCTTTTCCTTCCCTTACTTAATTATTCTATATCTCTTTATCTTACTGAATTCTAATAACTTGTAACCTTCTCTTCATTTAACCCCGCTGACACCCCAATACCTTGACATGCTTAAACTAGACGAATTAAAAGGGAAACATATCAATTTATGGGCAACACAAAAATAACGGGAATAACAATAACACTCTCATACAATCTAACAGCAGCAACTAAAAATTCAACATATGAAACAGAACAGAAAAACTTGAGCCACAAAAATATAAAACGAACCCCCCCCCCCCCCAAAAAAAAAAACGAAAAAGAATAAGATTGCATCTTGAAACAAAAGAAGAAGAATTGAGTAGTGAAAAACCTTGGAATGATTTAGTAGGGATTGTTGTTGTAGTTGTGGAAAGAGAGAGTGAGAGAAAGGAGAAGGCTTTAGTGGGAGTGAAGGAGGAGGGAACACACTTGATGGGCATTGAATTTGTGATGCGAAGAGAAGAAGAGGATATGAGAGTGTGAGAAGCCATGAGTTGTTGAATACCCAGCAACAATGGCATGCTCTGCTTTTACAAGTTGGGACTTGGGAGTTAGAAGTGGTTCCGTTCCACGCTTAACTCACCGCCACCAGCACTTTATAGAATGTGATACACCGATACTTGAGTAATTTTATTTCCCAAATCGATCCTAAAGATGATTTAATTATCAATAAACTTTAATGTCTAAATTAGTTTTTAATTTTTTATTTTATTAGACAAATTCTGCCATTAAATTTTGATTAAAAAAATTAGATAAATTAATTTTTGTCGTTTTTTTTTTTTGACTAATTTTTGTCGTTATTTAATAACAAAAGTGTATGTTTATTAGAATTTTACTCTAATTGATCTTGTGTATTATATGCTATTTCCTATTAAAATAATTTATTTTGATGTAATATGTATTACATTTTATCTTCTAAAATTTCATTACTTAATTGTATATAAATCTCAAATTCATATTTATTGTTCAAACTACATTATTGATTGTCCATCTGTAAATGTGGTAAATGAGAGGAGCACATAAGTGAAAAAAAAAAAATCATTAGCCACCCACTTTTCCAATTCTAAGCCAAAAAGTGATCTTTTTTATTAGTGTCATACACTAAAATCATTCTTAAAATTTCAATGTAGTAATTATGCTTTTAAAATTAAAAAAAGTACACAATATTATTCTCTGATTTATTTTTTGTTAACGATGTGATGATGTGATGATGTAACTTGATAATATAAGCTGTTAGTTACATATGTCACTCAATAATTTAGTCATGTATTCATGTGTAATGATATGATAATGTATCGACCAACTACATATGATATGCTACGTAAATAGTTATGCCATGTGTCATAATACTATTTGACCACATATCAATTTGTGTCATGTGTCACAATAATATTCATTAGGGCTGTCAATATATACCCTACTTGCGAGTACCCAACCCAAATCAACCCGTTCGAATAGAGTTCTCTACCCTATCCGCTGCGGGTAGAGTAGGGTAGGGTGCAAATTTACCTGCGAGTAGGATAGGGTACAGGTTTAGGGTATACCCTACTCTACCTTACCAGCATCCTTAGTATATTATATAATATAATATATATGTAAAAGTTATGTATGTAGTGAAAGAAAGTGAGTCTTGTACTTACAAACTTCTTCTTATAAAAATTTGAAATAATCACTAAGTTAGTTGATAACCATATTATTTGTAATTTTATGTTAGATTTTTTTAAGATTTTATTGTTTTTAATTTTAATTTGAACTTAATTTTTTATTTTTTATTTTATTAATATGTATGAAATTTGGAATGGTTGAATTTTATATTTATTTGAATTTTTTTTTATTTCTGCTGGTAGGGTCGGATAGGGTTTAGAACTTTAGGGTACGGGTAGAGTTAGGGTTGAGAGATTCTCAACCTGCGAGTAGGGTAGGATATAGTCTTAAAAAAGTTTTCAACCCGCGGGTAGGGTTAGGGTAGAGTCTAAACCCTACCCTACCCTACCCATTGCCAGCCCTAGTATTCATCCACATGTCATCCGTTATATTATCACTGTAGATGTATCAAATTGGTTCCTGACTTTGCATTAAGTGACTCATTTTAGTCTCTAAAATTGAATGTTGTACACCAGATTAGTTTATTCACTAGTTTTTTTCTTTTTTTTTTTTTTTGCATGAATTCAAAATTCTCAATATCTTTAAATGCATTAATTTTAATTCTATTTTTTCACATATTGTTTAAATATAAATGCTTTTATAAAATATTTTATCTCTTGTAAGTACCCTTAACCACCGTCTTAGAACTAGCGTTAAGACACTTCAAACACCCTCACTACCATCTCCAACCTCTTTCATCTAGCCTAGCCTATTACACACAACCGAAAACGTGTTTTTCATTAGAACAAAAAAAAAAATGTGGATTTTGATTCATGATTTCTTGTTAAGAACATGTATTTTTTAAACAAAAAAATGTATCAAATCAATCAAATAAGTCTTTTATTTATAATAACATACTTATATATTGTAAAATTTATCAATGTTAAATTATTATAAAAAATTATATAATTAAAACTAAAATCTTAAAAATATTTTACAACACTTGTATTTAAACTATATGTGAAAGAATAGAATTGAAATTAGTGCATCCAAAGATATTGAAAATTTTAGAGAAAATTTTAATCCCCTTCTCTAAAAGATGCTAAAATGACACTTTACTTCTCTATATTTATAAAATGCACACTCTCCTTCTTTATAATTTAAAAAAAAAAAAAAAACTCCTTCCTAAGTCATTTTAAATTTTTTTGTATCAGCTATAGTTAACTTTATCCATTTTTTAAGAGAAAATAAATTATTCTTTTACAAAAACACTCTTTAGCAAAAATTTAATTTTTTGCAATTAAATTTTTTTATCAAAATATCCTTTAACAAATTATTTTTCTAATGACTAAATTATATTTTTACCAAAATATTCTTTACAATATTTTTTAATGATTAAATTATTTTTTACTAAAATACCATTCAATAATTTTTTAATTATTAAATTATTATTTTACCAAAATTTTCTTTAACAAAATTTTTTTTGTATATTTTACTGTTAATTTCATGATATCAATACATATTAATAAACATAATTTTACAATTTTGGTTTAGCATTTTTTTTATTTTTCTATTAGTCTCATAGAAAAGAATTTTTTAATTTAATATTAAAATAATATGCATTAATATCACAATTTAATCACTAGAAAAATACTATTGAAGGATATCTTAGTAATAAAATAATGTAATCATTACAAAATATTTTGAAAGATATTTTCTTAAAAATCCAATTTAAACACTAGAAAAATAATTTGTTAAAAGATATTTTAGTACACAAAATTTAATCACAAAAAATAAAATTTTTTCTAAAAGATATTTTTGTAAAAAAATTATTTTTTCTTAAAAAATTAGTAAAGTTGACATTAATTAACACAAATTTTAAAATGAATTAAAAATAAAAATTTTTAAAAATTATAATGGAGAAAATTGTATATTTTAAAAATATAAATGAGTGGAGTGTCATTTTAGCATCTCTTAGAAGAGGGAGAGTCGAATTTTTTCAAAATTTTGAATTTTTTAAAAAATGAGAAAAAACATGTGAAAGGACTAATTTGGTGCGTGACATTCGATTTTAGAAACTAAAATGAGTCATTTAATGCAAAATAAAGTACTAATTCAATAATTTGGTGCATCTACATTGACGACATAACGGATGACACGTGGACGCATACTGTTACAACACATGATCAAATAACATTGTGACCAGCCACACATCTACTCACAACATTGTGGGACATTTGCCCTCCTTAAATATTAAAAATAAAAAATATATATATAAGGAGTCTATTGTAATAATGTATGTGTTCCTGAATTTTAAAAAAAAATATTTATGTATACAAAATTTATATTATTAAATATTAATATAATAATAAAAGTTATTGTATTATATGAATTTGATCTATTGAGATGGGATAAAATCATATTTTACTCAACTAAAAAGTGCAAATAATAATAATCCAATTACCTAATCATTCAGATTTAAATCTAGCTTTTCAAATATAAATAGACTATTAGTATTTAGTAGTTTTTTTTTAATAATTGATTGAGATAATATATATATAATATTTAATTTTGGCGGTGTTACATATAATTAATAATTATTTTTGTCTAAAAGACTTCTACTATAAGTACGATAAACTCTTCAGTTAAATGGCAAAAAATTGTTGAATAATTATTTAATAGAAAAGGAAATAATTTCTATACCTATATATATATATATATATGAAGAAAATTATGATTATTTGATTTGAATTTGTCTTTTTCATAATCTTTTTTCTCTCTTCTTTGTAGAGAAAAATCGAATTTGTTCAATTTAAGTTATACTCCTTACAAATTTTTCAACTAACGAGTAATAATTCTTTTTTGTATTATATTATATCTTGTATTACTAATAAGCATATTAAACAACATGACCAAAACATTAAATGAGAAGAAAATACCTTTTGATTAACATACTTTACATGCATTAATTAAAATGAGAAAAATCTTGATTAATAGACTTTGAATTTTAAATATTTAAATATATTAATGTTAATTTTTATTTTTGATTAATAGACTTTGATTAATGTTTTTTTTGTATTATTTTTGCCTCCAAGACTAAAAATTTCTGAATCCATCACTGATTGTTACACGTGACACAAACGTCCACATGTCACTGGTCAACATATTATCATACCATTACACGTGACTAAATCATTAAGTGACACATGTCACTAATAGTTTCACATCATCAAACTATATCATCACATCCTTAATAGAAAATGAGTCAGGGACTAGCATGATACACTTTTGTCAATCCTACAACACTAATCTCAGAGACCATTTTAGAGCTTAACTCCTCAAATCTATGAGATTTAGCCCAACAGTTCAAACTAAACAATGCCAAGAATCTAAGCAAGCTAATCATTGATGATCTCAAAACAAAAGACATCCCTGCAATTGGCACCGAGAATAATAGATGAAAATAAGAGTAACATTGAATATGACACTTTTTAATACAATGAAAACCATAAGACAGAAGAATTGAGATTTCAGAAACTATCTATAGTTACACTTCTTTACCCTTTTAAAGTCTCATCAACTACACTAATCTTGGCAGTGTATTTGGCAAAATTTACCTTCTTAAGGCTTCTTTCCAGCTATATCTTCCAGTGTGAGATTCAGTGTATCAATTGAACCTTTCTTAACTTCTTCTCCTTGCGCAGCAAGGTAGTCCTCTATGCTTCCTGGCTCACCAAACCATCCAAGACGATCTGCAATCAAGTGAAGGTTATTACACCCTCCGCATCTCGCCACCACCACGCCTTTCTCATATGACTCTCGACAAACTGTCTTGACGGATCTTGTTTCGCAGACTTTGCATGTGAAGATCATAGCGAGATCATGCCTCGACGATGCTTTCAAATTTGAGATAGCAGAAAACTTTACTGGAGGGTTCTTATTGATGCTCATCGATGTGGAAACATTATCCAGACTTGAAGTAGACTCTGCGCCGTCAGCTTCGTTGGTTTCGATATCTTCAGGAATGGAATTGGTTGGATCTGTAGTTGTTGAGACCGCTTTATGAAATCCAAATCTGTTTAATATTGAACTGGTAGAAGAATGCCAAGATGCTGCTGCCATTAAACAATATTAACCTATTAATATTGACTCCTCTTCAATCTTGTATACATGCTGGTAAAAGCTTTATGCACACATCAAACATAGCATAAGTAATTAAAGAATCACTCAACTCAAAAAGCTTAATATTTTAGGTGAAAGACCAACAATGAATTTAAAGTTAAAACAAATCAATCTATCCTTTTTGCTCCAAACTCACATTTTGCCTTGCATAATATAGATGACAAAAATAATAACAACTAAGCTGAGTTCAATTATATGGATCAAGCAAGGCCACAGTGCCACCTCATAGATCATATATGTCTTTAAACCATTTATTTATAAACATATTTTAATAATTTCCCTCTTAAATTTTTCGCAAGTCTCTCTCAACCTCTAACTACTGAACTACCCCCATCTAATCCACTCTCCTAATTAGTAATCAGAGCCTCCACGACGTTTCTATGATCATGTTTGTATACCTAAGACAAGATTCTACCATCTTCCTTTGTAATCGGCGACATTCATAGGCAGATATCAACATAACTTTAAACCCATAATTTAAACAAGCCAGTCACCATACTAGAAAATTAGTCACTGAGCTTGAACCATGGAAGGGAGTAATTTGTACATTTCCAATATGCATTTGGTAGCAATGCTCTACAAGTTCATGATTATACCTTATTAAACTGTGTGATTCATTCTAGTTTCAAAGGGGGTGGCTGCTACTTGATCCCCTACAAATCCCTAAACCCTAATAAGAGGCACAAAATTTTCTGGACAATTCCTGTCTTTTTGAACCTTTTCTTATAAGAGACAGAATCCAAAAGCAACCTTGGGAACCAAACAAAGCCACTAGCTAGAAGTTACAATTACTCTTCCATGAAACAATTAATTAATTACGAAACGAAAAAAATAAAGAAAAGTTTTATAAAAGGTTCAGTTCGAACTTCGAACCAAAGAAGATAGCTTGAAGAAACTTATTACTAACGACGACGATAATAACAAACATAATGCAAATTGGGTGGGGGATAGTGAAAGATGAGACTTGCCTTGAAGACTGATGAGGTTTGGAGGATGTTGACGGGATTGAAATGATGAGAAGAATCGGCGCAGAACCATTTTGCTTGCCGCCATGGGAGGACTCACCTGCTTAGCTCGCAACACCATAATGGAGCGTCACCTCCCCAACTTTCCATTCTGTGTTTTTGGGCTTTTTTTTTCTTCCTTTCCAACCTTCTATTTTTGGGCTTCAAATGTTTCATCTTGACCCATTACCTTTTTTGTTATTGTAAAATGTTCCCTTAAGCAAGTCCAAAAACATAAAAGATGAGAATACCCAAAAAAAAAAGTAAAAAATAAAAGAGGTAATGACCAATTCGGTACCCGAAAGATTCAAACGCTGACATTTTGGTACCCAACTATTGATATTGACAAAAAGGTACCTGAATGATTTAAAATTTTGCCAAGCGTGTCCAAGAGCTTGCCGGAACATATCTCCGGTGAGTACGATGCTTACGTGGTGGCCCGTTTTTGCTGACAAGGTTAGTGTTATGTTAGATGGAATTTCTAATTTTAATTATTCTTATCCTACTTGGAAAATAAACTAAACCTAAGTTGAACATTAGTTTTGCCCCAAATTAATTTTGCCCTAAAATCCAATTTTGCTCTCCTCGCTCTCTCGTAGAGCACGATCCCAATATGGAAGATGCAAGCAGCTAGGGCTCGTGGAAAAGGTGGAATCGTGAGAAAGCACTCATCCATAGCCTTCGACGTTGATGGTGGTTCTGGAGTTGGTAGTAAAATCTACGATGGGTGTTGCTTTTGTCCCCTTCCGGTGGTTCCGTTGAAGTCGAAGACAAGTAGCAACCCTGATAGATGGTTTCTACGTTGCCCTCTGTGGAAGGTAAGGTTAAAATGTTGATGTTACGTGAGGAAATGATGCATTCTTCCTGGGTTTATTTTCTCCACTTTTCAGATTTACTTTCTGATCTTCTCTGATTCATGAAATTTTTGTGCCATGCTAGAACACACAAAGACGTTGTGGGTATTTTCAATGGTTGGATGAAATTGAAGAGCAATGTGTGGAAGGAGAAGTTTCTTCGGAGAATAGCAACATGGTGGGCATAGCAGACCCAAAAAAGAAAAGCAGAATCAACCAGAAGGGTAGTGATGGACGGGAAAGGGATAGGATGATGATGGTGCTTCCTATGGTTAATGACATGAAGGAGAAACTGAAGATGGTTGAGTTCTTGTTGATTGTTATCTGTGTATTGCTTGGGTTAAATCTGTATTTGAGTCTGCTGTGTATAGCTAAGTATGGTCAAATTTAAGATTTTAGGAATGAAATTTTGTTTATTTGTAATGTTCTCCTAATTGTAATTGAGATGAATTAATGGATGCACTCTTATTTGTCTTCTGTGACTGAGTTATTGCTTTTGAATTGTGAGCAAGCCATATATAAGATAGGTTAGCCATTGATTAAAAAATGGCATAAACAGAAGCTGTATAAAAACACCTGTCTCATAGCATGAAAACATAATCTCATAGCATGAAAACATAATCCATAAGTATCCAGAGTAACATATCTCAGACCCAAAATAACAAAAGTTTTGCCCCAAAAAACCTATCATGGCATAATGATAGTAATGTTGATAACAAAATGGAACTAAAAACTAAACATGCCATAATGGCATTTAGTTGCATAGTATCTACATCAAGTCCAACATGGAACTAAAAACAAAATGAAAACCCAAGAAAGAAAGCTATCACTTCTTGATGCTTGCTGAAGGCTTTTTCTTCTTCAAGGATGGGGTGGGCATGAAGCCTGTGAACCTGCTCTGTGTGGCTGGGCTTGCTGCTGCCATGGTTTCCCTAGTCACAGTTGGTGGCCTAGAGGATGCTGAATATTGGGCTTGCAGAGTAGGCCTACCCAAAGGACCTTGTGACATTGACCCAGGCCCAGTACTTGATCTTGCAGCATTGGTTGGTGTGGCTGGGATCTGACAATTAGACCCAGCATCATGGCTGGCAACCCTAGTTTGAGGTGCTGTTGGGGTTGGGGGTCTTCTTCTTCGAATGGTCCTGCCCCTGCCTCTTGTTACTGGTATTGGTGGTGTTGGCTCTAATGGCCTTGCTGCCACTGGAGGTGCTGGTCCTGAGCTGGTTGCTGGTGTAGTGGCTGCATTAGGGGGTGCAGCAGTTGTTGTGGTAGACAAATCAGCCTCAGTGTTCTGTATGAGTTGGGTGATTAGTTCCAGGTGCAACATTTTGAAAAGAACAAGGTCTGAATTAAAATACAAAAGTTTACCTCATCAGGTTGACTCTGTGGGTAGTTTTGAGTGAGGTTTTCCTCATCTGCAACATGTGCAGCATGTGCAGCCTCCATGGTCTCCTCCCAATTAGCTTCTTGCTCTCTAGCTTCATCCTCATCAATTCCTTCCTCTTGAGCTGCTGCTCCATTTGATCTCTCAGGGCAAGTCCTACTATTATGTCCAACCTTGCAGCCAGGCAATAAATAAATTAAATCAGTATCCAAACAGTTTATATATCATTGAATAATATTATGTAAGTAGATAGTAGATAATAAATTTGTTTCACTTACTCTCTTGCAGGTTTGACATGTTATTTGGCCATATCTTCTCTTGGCATGGTATTGGCTCCCAGAGTCTTGCTCGCTGCTGTCCTTCTTCCTTTTCTTGGAAGGTCTGCCAATAGGCCTCTTGTATGGAGGAGGCAGACAAGGCAACCCTTCATGGTGCTCCCAATACTCTTGGCTTGGTATGCTGTTAATGTGAAACTGGTAAGTCCTGTTGTATGCCTCGATGGTGAGCTTGTGATGGACATAGTCTTCAGGCTTCTCATTCTTCCTCTGGATTGCTGCAATACCATGACAGCATGGTAGTCCAGTCAGCTGCCATTTTCTGCAGGAACATGTCCTCTCTCTTGTGTTCACCCTGACTCTATGTTGCCACTTTCTGACTTCAAATTCGTTATGTTCATCATCACCACACCACTGTGCCTCCCAGTAGTTAGCTTGTTTTTTTTCCTTCTCTAATCTACTCACTTGTATTGGGGCTATAAGTCCAGTGTAAGCCATCAGTGCGTCCTTGTGAGTTGCCATCGTCTTCATGATATAGAATCTGAGCTCCTCAAGCATTGTCAGTATGCTTTTCCCCCGCAGACCCACAATGGTTGAATTAAACGATTCACAGTTGTTGCTAGTCAAGCTATCAACCTTTGGCCATTCAGAAAACTTGCTTCTTGACCACTGTTCTTGCTCAAATTTATCCAAATACTCCCATGCCTGTTTATTGATCCTTTTCACATTAGCCATTGCATCCTTGAATTCTTGATCAGTAGTTGCTTTTGCACATTGCCAGAATGCTCCCTTAAGCTCCTTATCCTTCCATCGTTTGTTCAGATTTCTCCACATATGCATACAACAAAATCTGTGCTTCACACCTGGCATCACATCCTGTAATGCTGGTATCAATCCCTGCATTCATGGGTAAATTCAGCAGTTAACATTAATACACTTAAGTTACTCAAGTAGGAATATAAGAACTATAATGATTGGATACACTGCATATTACCTTTTGCTGGTCGGACATGAACACCCAGCCATTCTCATTATAGTCCCCTATGTCAGTATGTAACTCCTCGAGAAAGAATCTCCAATTTTCCCGAGTTTCTGCATCGACAACACCATATGCAATTGGAAATAGCTGGTTATTCGCGTCCTGACCTACTGCTGTTAGTAACTGCCCTCCAAAGTACCCTTTCAGAAACGTCCCATCTAACACTATGAAGGGTCTGCACCCTGCTTTAAATCCCTGCTTGCAAGCAGCCAAACATACATACAAGTTCCTAAATCTAGGCAACCCTTCCTGCTGTGGAGTTGTCCCCATGTTGGCTCTTGACCCAGGATTAGCCTTGATGATCTCATTCAGATAGTCTCTAAGTCTCAGGTATTGATCCTTTTCCGTTCCTTCAATAACATCTTTGGCCTTATCCATAGCCCTGTACATCATCCTCTCATTAACTGAGATGTCATACTCCACCTTAAACCACTCCTGTGCCTCCCTTTGTAACATGTTAGGATGGATTCTGAGTTTAGGCACAAGCTCTTCAGCAACCCAGGCACAACTCACTGACTTACTCTTGTTGCTTCTCGGACAAGTATGCTCATCCACAAATGTTTTAATCTGAAACGAGGCTGGATAGTTGGTCCTAGAACAGTAACACAACCAAGGGCAGTCGGGGTCATAGCAAATCACCCTGCACCTCTTCTTCTCATTCCTAAGATAGAAAACCTGTCTTCCAATCTGTATGTTGTACTTTTGAACCGCTGCTTTAAAGTGTTCCATGGTCTCAAACTCCATGTTCAACTCCAGAGTAATTTTCCCAAAGGGTGTGTTCGGGTTATGTTGAGGAAAAACAGGTTCATCTTCATCATCAGATCCAGGAGGGCTATACAGTTCATCAGATTCGTATTGGTACATCTCAGGTCCCATCTCTTCATCTGCTCTGTTTGGGTTAGGCACCTCTACCCTTGGTGCTTCATCATCCTTTCCAGATACAATCCTCTGCCCAGATGGTTGACGCCTAGGATGATTTCTCCTAGAATTTGTCCTATCCTTTCTTTGTGTTTCTGTATCTGTTAATACATCAGGTGATACTTGTCAACCATCATGCAATATTTATCAAAAAATATTGTAACAAAACAGAAATAATATGTTTACCTGCTGCATTTTCTGTAGCTGTTTCCTCTGCCCTCAAGTCATCCACCACTGGTTCTTCAAGGTTAACACCTTCATTGGCAACATGTGCATCATAATCATTGGATTCATAAAACCAATACTTATCCAAAAATGATATAACAAAAAAGAAATAATATTTTTACCTCCTGCATTCTGAGTAGCTGCTTCCTCTGCCCTCATCTCATCCACCAATGGTTCTTCATTGTTAGCACCGTCATTGGCAACATGTGCATCATCATCATTCCTCTCATGTGTTTGTTCATTTATTGTTTCAGCTTCTAGAGGATCACCCTCAGGCTGTTCAGATTCAGCAGCTCTCCTTTCTTGTGATAAACCAATGGGTGGTGGTCTTGGATGCCTCTTTCTCACCCTCTTAACAACTTTTTCTGGAGCTGCAGGTTGCTCAGTCTCTTTATCCCCATTCCTGTGATTCACATCTTCATTCATAACACCACCCTCTCCGGCCTCCGACTCGTTAACATCAACACCCTTCTCAGTCACAACTTCATTCAAAGTCTTCTTCACAACAACTGTTAAAGCCTTACTCAACTGATTAACCTCGCCAGTTTTCTCACTCACAACTTCAGTTTCCCTCTCATCACCGGGTGGATTGACCTCAACCACACTCTCACTGCTACCAGAAGACACCACATCGTCATCAATGATTTCAGGGTTGGCATCAATAGGGTGATCAAAGTAGAGATGGACAGTGTTGTCGTTTTTAATTGCACTCTCACACATCCTCATCACTTCAGCATCTGTCCTTAGTACTCTAAGACCCTGACCTAATTCGAAACCAGGTTCTAGCCAATACGCCTCATTATATCCAGGGTAACCCAGGTCTAAAAACAACCCCTCAACAAAAAATAAATTACATGTCTCCACATTCACCCTGTGTATCTCAGTGACTAAACCCCCTTCGTATATCACATTCCCATCTCTAACCTTTTTCAAGCAACCCATGTGATGATACACAAACGTAACTAAACGATCCATCTAAGAAATAGTAGAGAGAAGATACAATGAATAAACAAGATGTCACCAGCAAACGCAAAATACCAGAACTTAAACAAAGAACATGAAGCAGAACGTACCTCTTCGTAGGGTTGCTCCTTGCAAACAATGGTGATCCCACGATGCCACTTGAGAACCGTTACCCTTGAATCGATAATGCCTCTCGCCTTGTATCCTTCTTCTTCGCGCCAAGCTTCGAGACCAACGTCTCTCCCTCTCTATGTGACCTTTGATTTTCACTAGTGACACACTATGACACTAACCACAGTAACTCAGTAACTAGTAACTTGGTATATGCTAATTGGGTTTTAGGGCAAAATTAATTTGGGGCAAAACTAATGTTCAACTTAGGTTTAGTTTATTTTCCAAGTAGGATAAGAATAATTAAAATTAGAAATTCCATCTAATATAACACTAACCTTGTCAGCAAAAACGGGCCACCACGTAAGCATCGTACTCACCGGAGATATGTTCCGGCAAGCTCTTGGACACGCTTGGCAAAATTTTAAATCATTCAGGTACCTTTTTGTCAATATCAATAGTTGGGTACCAAAATGTCAGCGTTTGAATCTTTCGGGTACCGAATTGGTCATTACCTCAAAATAAAAATATCAAATGTATTAATTTTTTTTTATATATATAATTTTTTTAAAAAATAAAAAGAGAGAAAATAAATTCTATAGATTACCGGAATACCAACGCAATTCAATTTACTTTTAAGAGTAGGAATATGGTACCTGTACACTAAAATTAGTCACTAAAGTTAGTCATTAGTATAAAATATATACTAGAATATAAATACAACAACAACAACAACAAAGCCTTGTCCCACTAAGTGGGGTCGGCTACATGAATCAAACGACACTATTGTGCTCTGTTATGTATCATGTCTACAGAGAGACCGTTTACATGTAGATCTCGTTTGACCACCTCATGGATGGTCTTCTTAGGTCTTCCTCTGCCTTTCGCCCTTTGTCCATCTTCCATCTCATCCACCCTCCTGACTGGATGTTCTATCGGTCTTCTTCCCACATGTCCAAACCACCTGAGACGCGATTCAACCATCTTTTCCACAATGGGTGCTACTCCAACTCTCTCCCTTATATCTTCATTCCTTATTTTATCCAATCGCGTATGACCACTCATCCATCTCAACATCTTCATCTCTGCCACACTCAACTTATGTTCGTGCTCCCCTTTAGCCGCCCAACACTCCGTACCATACAGCATAGCCGGTCTTATAGCGGTGCGATAGAATTTACCTTTAAGTTTTAAAGGCACTTTTTTGTCGCATATAAAACCAGATGCACTCCGCCATTTTGACCAACCTGCTTGGATCCTATGATTTACATCCTATTCAATCTCTCCATTATCCTGTATGATGCACCCAAGATACTTAAAACTTTTAACTTTTCGCAGGATGTTTTCTCCAATCTTCACCTCTATATTGGAGTTTTCCCTTCTCAGACTGAACTTACATTCCATATATTCCGTCTTGCTACGGTTTATGCGCAGACCATACACTTCTAGAGCTTCTCTCCATAACTCCAACTTCTTATTTAGGTCTTCCCTTGACTCTCCCATAAGGATGATATCATCGGCAAAAAGCATGCACCATGGCACAGGCTCTTGGATGTGCTCTGTGAGTACTTCCAAGACTAATGTGAAAAGGTATGGACTTAAGGATGATCCCTGGTGTAATCCTATACCAATAGGGAATTCCTCTGTCACACCACCTTGAGTCTTCACACTAGTTGTGACCCCATCATACATGTCTTTAATTGCCCGAATATATGCGATCCTTACTCTCCTCTTTTCTAAAACCTTCCATAAGACCTCCCTTGGTACCCTATCATACGCTTTTTCCAAATCAATAAACACCATGTGTAGATCCCTTTTATTACTACGATACCTCTCCATCATCCTTCTTAATAGGTATATCGCTTCAGTGGTAGATCTGCCTGGCATAAATCCAAATTGGTTCTCTGTTACTTGTGTCTCTTTTCTCAACCTCCGTTCTATCACCCTTTCCCATAACTTCATAGTATGACTCATAAGCTTAATCCCTCTATAGTTTCCGCAACTTTGTATATCCCCCTTATTCTTGTAGATAGGTACCAAGGTGCTCTTTCTCCACTCATCAGGCATCTTCTTTGACCTTAAAATCTCATTAAAAAGCTTGGTTAACCAGTTGATGCCTTTTCCTCCAAGACCCTTCCAAACCTCAATCGGGATATTATCAGGTCCTACTGCCCTGCCATTTTTCATCTGCTTTAGAGCCTCTTTTACCTCGAAGTCTCAAATCTTTCGATAGTAGTTAAAGTTTTGATCTTCTTCCCTTGTGCATAATCGACCAAGGCTCGGAAGAGTCTTCTGTCCCTCATTAAATAACTCGTAGAAGTAGCTCTTCCACCTTTCATTAATCTTCTCCTCTTGAGCCAACACCTCTCCATCCTTATCCTTTATGCACTTAACCTGATCCAAATCTCTCGTTCTTCTTTCCCGACTCTTTGCGATTCTATATATACCTTTTTCTCCTTCTTTCGTGCCCAAAGACTGGTAGAGACCCTCATATGCTCTTGTTCTTGCTTCACTTGCAGCCACTTTTGTCTCTTTCTTAGCCGCCTTATATTTTTCCCAGTTATCTGCATTGCGGCATAAAAACCACTCTTTAAAGCATTCCCTTTTTATCTTTATCTTTTCTTGTATACTCGCATTCCACCACCAGGACTCCTTGTCTCTTGGTCCTATTCCTTTAGATTCACCAAAACTTTCTTTTGCTGTTCTTCTAATAACTTCTGTCATCTCCCTCCACATCTCTTCCGCGCTTCCATTCCCATTCCACTTTGCCTCTTCTCCTACCCGTCTTAGGAAGCTTCTTTGTTCCTCCCCTTTCATCCGCCACCACCTCGTCCTTGGGTTCTTCGTATGATGTCTTTTCCTCAATTTTTGCTCAACGCGAAAATCCATGACGAGCACCCTATGTTGTGTTGTCAAACTCTCTCCCGGGATAATTTTACAGTTAATGCAAAATTTTCGGTCGACTCTCCTCAACAAGAAGAAGTCGATTTGAGAGCTTGTCATGCCACTCTTATAGGTTATAAGATGTTCGTCTCTCTTTTTAAAACATGTATTTGCGATGAGAAGATCAAAAGTTGAGGAAAAGTCCAAAATAGTTTTACCCTCGGCATTGATCACCCCGAAACCATGGCCTCCGTGAATACTCCCATATCCAGTCACTTCTCTCCCAACATGGCCATTTAAATCTCCTCCTAAGAAAATCTTATCTCCCAAAGGTATGCCTTGAACCAAACTCTCTAGATCCTCCCAAAACCTTATCTTGTGTTGTTCGTCCGAACCCACTTGCGGTGCATAGGCGCTAATCACATGGAAAGCACCTCCCTCCACCACAAGTTTGATAGAGATGATCCGATCTCCCACCCTCTTGACATTCACTACGTCTTTCTTCCACTGCTTATCCACAATTATTCCAACCCCATTCCTATTCTTCACCTTTCCTGTATACCAAAGTTTGAAACCAGAAGTATCCAACTCCCTAGCCTTTGCACCAACCCATTTCGTTTCTTGTAGACACATAATGTTAATCTTCCTCCTTGTCATGGTGTCCACCACCTCCATGGACTTTCCTGTTAGAGTGCCTATGTTCCATGTCCCAAATCTCAACCTTCTGTCGCTTCGACCTTTACCTTTTCCTTTGTGAACTAGCTTATTTACCCTCGTCCGTTCACGAAAACGCGAGAACCCTTGCTCATTTAACACTACATTCGGGCACCGATGCAGCGGCTCTTGCTTCGACACCGTACTCGAGCCATACGGCGCGTTGCTTCCGGACAACGACCTAGCTTTAGTGCAATAATGTCTTTGATTCATGTCATGGGGGTTCGGCTATATTTTTATGTTGGTTGCCGAAGACCTAACACAACCCTCCTCCTTTATCCGGGCTTGGGACCTGCTATGTACCGCAAGTGTAACATAGGCGAAGTTACTAGAATATAAATACACATTAAAAATAAAATAAATTACATATGTATTTATACACAAATATATTAATGATTAATTTTAATAGCTAATTTTAGTATACGAATAATATTTTTGATAAAAGTAATAAGTATTTTTAAAAAAAATAAAAAATCAATTATGTTATGTATATACTAAAAATTAGCTAATAAATTAGTGACTTATATAAAATATATATTAAAAATAAATTAAAAAAAATATAGATTTATGTATAAATACATAATAAATAATTTAATATCTGATTTTTTATTTTGTGCACTTAATATTTTGTTAAATAATAAGAGGAAAATGTCTAAGTCAGACAATAAAATTTAATGTAATTCTAAGATAATTCTCCAAAGTTTTTAATTCCTCCGGTCTTAACTTTACGGATAAAGTTTGCTAAGAAGTTCAACCCATCTTTGTTAAATTAATCCCCTTGAGTAAAAAAGAAAGAATGGATAGTATTTTGAATTATAAGTGTCCTCTGTTTCATTTGTTGAAAAATAAATCTTTACTTTCAAGTTGAAGAAAGTATGGTAAAGACTTTTTTAACCTCCTTTTTAATGTAATGCATTATGCTTATGCATGCCATTGAGTGGGAGCGAAGACACAGTTTTCATTAGCATAGTCAAACTCATGATAGATATTTGTGTGATCAGTGGTCAGTTGGTCACAACTGATAATAACTTGACCTAAAATCCTTTGACAATTTTTATACGGAAGATCGCATTAACTCAAAGTGTTGTTCAAATAAATAATATATTTTTCTAACAAAGCGGTTTCAAAATAGAGACCTTTAATCTCGAATTGTCAAACCGCTGTTATATTTGGCTTGAGGCAGGTTTGTGCGAGCTTAATTATTTGTCGGCTTGTTTGTGTTTTAAAATTTAAATTACTAGTTTTGTTTTATCTTTTAGCATTTCTTGACTTTTCATACTTTGTATTATTTCATCTCATATATATGAACAGTGAATCTAGAACTACCCATTTAAAGGGGGGCTTCCAATTAATAATGTCATTAGTGAAAATAATTATTGAATAAATATCTAAATTAATTTTCAAAGAATTTTATATCAGATAATTTAGATCTTGATGATGAATTTAGAAAACTTGAAATTGTTGTGATGAATAAATATTATTAAAAAATATTAATTAAAAAAATTGTTAATTTAATATTTGTTTCCAATTATTTGGTTAATGGGTTTGTTAGTGTGTAGAAAAAATAAAATGAATTTATTTGTTGGGTTAAAAAGCAATATAAGTCCAAATGTGATGAAAATGTGATCAGTCTTTGTGCAAAATATTTCAAACTATGTGGCTGAATTATTTAAGTGGATAGGAAAAGATAATTGGGTCAAGATATTTGTAAACAGCCCAAAACAAATTTCTTCCTAGACCAACAAAGGTTGGTCCGAAATTGAAAAAAGAGAGAAAGACTACATACAAGCCACAGTTGCCCACTTTCTTATGATGGTGGAATTCAAATGCTAATTAAATTGAATGCATTTATTGGTTACTGAAACTCAAATTTCAATTTGATTAATTGCTGACATTGGTAATTGAAACTCACATTTCAATTTAATTTAATTTTACATTGAATACCTTGTCTCTTCTCTCTCTTCTCTCTTTTGCTTTTCGATTGTCACTTCAAATAAGTAAGAGCAAGTTATTAGAGAAATAAACAGTGAGACTAACGGAAGAAGAAAAGGCTAGGATGAAGAAAGTCAATGAAGAAGGAAGATCTGAAGCATGGTGTGGTTAGATCTTTGCCATTGAAGGCAAGATTTTTAAGAGGAGCTTCAAGATCTTCCATACCAAAAATAAGAAAGATTCATATCGGTCAGAGAAGAAGATCATAGTGGGTAAAGCTCATCTCCATTTTTGTTATTCTAAGATAGAAGGTAGCTACTGGAGCTACATAGAGGAAGAAGCAAATATGAAAAGGAAGGAACTGTCAAGGATCAGAGATTCATCAAGGGTCAGAGTTCTTTCTTGGAGCCAAAGTCAAGATCAAGCGCTCAGATTGAAGAAGCTTGATGAGAAGGGATGAGAGAGGTATATGCATATTGATTTTCGGTTTTTTCTCTCTCTTCTCTTTGTCCGAACCGAAGCTGCTTGTTTGTTGGAGAAGATGTTGGTGGTTTGGTTGAACCGGTTTCAATCTTGGAAGCTTTTCCTTCTATAAAAAGGGTGAACGGTCAAGGGTTGCAGTAAGGAGAGAAAGCACAAAATTCTCATAGCTACCCTAAGCTAACAGAGTTCTTCTCCTTCAATGAGTTTCATTTTGTTTTCTTTTCTTTAGTTTTGTCTGTCTGAGTCTCATGGTAAAAGGCAAATAGAGTGAGATTTGTAAGAAAAAGCCAATGAGAGGAAAAAGGCAGTGAGCAAAATTAAAGAAAAAGCCATAGATGTCTAAGAGTTCCTTTGTACATCTGTATGTTGTGTTTCATGATCCTGTGGGGATTCCCTTACAAGTTGGGTTAGCACTTTGTAGTTGAAAGCTTGGTAAGTGTCCAAGTCAAGTTCAGATCAGATTTGGGGATAGAATTTGGATTTGTCCCAAATAGGAATGGGTAGTTCCTAGGGAAGAATTGGTGTATGTAATCTGATGATTATAGTGAAATTCCGTTACAGTTGTTATGGAGACAGGATGTAGACTGCATTGCACTTAGCAGCTGAACCAGGATACTTTTGGGAGTGATTCTCTCTTTCTCTTCTACTCCTATTCTGTTTCTGTTGCGAAGGAGACAAAAATGAAAAATATCTCCTAACTAGAAAATGTCTCTTGACTTGTTATGAGACAAAAAATAGAAATATCTCCTGAAGTTATTTTAAAAGGCAAAAATTAATATTTAACAAAAAGGGACTAAGATTTAACCCCTCTTTTTTTAGCCATTGATTACCATCAGACCTCAACAAATTAATCTTTCTATTATTTTGAAATAGGAGTGTGGGATTAATTTATCTTAGAGTATAATTTTTAGGAATTTAACTGTCTTGTTTATAATAAAATTGGTTAAAAAATTATTTGTTTAATATATATATATTAAAATTTAATTGAGAATGACGAAAGAATTAATGTGTAGGACAAGAATAAATTTTTAAAGACGTTTAGAAAATAAAAATTTATTAAAAACTAAAATATTAGATATAAATTTTTTTAATTTCGGAGGCCAATTTAGGTGTTTCCCCATGATTATTTGATGATGCACTTGCATTTGCATTTGCATTCATCGAGGGTTTAAAACTAAAAAGGATACGCAGCTGATATTTATGTCAATTGTATATATAATGAAGTGTTTATCTAAGATGAACTTAAAACTTGGGAAATGAATAGACTCGATGTAATATTAATCTGATATTTTATGCACAACAATACTTCCAAAATATGATAATGAAGATTGAACTATTGAAGACCATAATGACTTGATTCAGCAAATTAAAGTATAATCTCTTTTATGAATCAGTTGATTATATATATATAAAAGGTCCCTTTTTAAGTTTTTTCCAATTTTAACTCGATCTATACTCTTTTTTGTTTTTTGGTTGAAACAACAGTTATATACAGCTCAAAAAATAAAGATTAATTACAGATTAAATGGACATAAAAATTTTTTGTTTATCTTATGCTAATAATTTCTCGCTGAGACAGATTATCCAAAAATAGGTCCCTGACCTTTTGTCCCGTAGACATTTTTGTCCCTGACCATTGAAAAATACTTTTAAGTCCCTGACCTTCACAAAATTTGGACGGATCAGTCCCTCCGTCCAAATGCCTCCGTCAGGGACTGATCTGTCCAAATGCCTCCGTGAGGGACTGATCCGTCCAAGTTTTGTGAAGGTCAGGGACTTAAAAGTATTTTTCAATGGTCAGGGACGAAAATGTCCACAGAGTAAAAGGTCATGGATCTATTTGTCCTTTTTTCTAAAAGTTTAAATTTAAATATAAATTTTTTTGAATTAAGCAATCAACACATTTATTATCTTTTATATATATATATATATATATATATATATATATATATATATATACAAAAAATATCCCAAAGACTTTTTTTTTCAATAGTTGATATTTCTAAGCAAGGTATTAGGGTATTTACTAAAATCTTTCTTACCATTAATAAAAAAAAATGGCAACTTGAAAGTCACATTCTACCACTAATTTTCTTATCCCCAAAGCCCACGACAGGTCTAGTCCTTTCAAAATGCCCCATAGCTCGGTCTTGTAAGTTGAACAGCGCCCAATCAAGAAAGAGAAACCGCTGATCCACTTTCCGTCGCTGCTTTTAAGGAGACCATCACAACCCCCTTTTATCGTCATTCCTTCCATGGCACCGTCTATGTTCAATGCAACCCATTGAGCTTGAGTACGATTCTATTTGATTTGCATGGTTTCTTTGTGGCTTTCAAAAGGTAAAATCTTCTTTCTGTTGAATGCTTTCTAAATTTCTTCTACCCTCTTTCAAATTTTCCTACTTACATATAGGGGTCTTCAATAACCATTCTCATTGATTTCTCTATTGCACCAGTTTCACATGTTCTAGCTACTGACAATAAAGACATTTTTTCAATCCATGCCTGGTAAGTTCCCAAGTTGATTGTTGAGGTTGAGAGAAACTCAATCCTTCAAATTGATTTCGAAGAATGCTTGCACTACCTCTGGTTTTATCAGGTTCATCCATATCCTTGAAACAATCGGGCAGTTTCTGAAGGCATGCATTATGTCCTCAGTCTGAGTTCTGTAGTTATGATAGGTATCCTCTCCTCCAAAAAATGTGCTTTTCTCTGGTTAGTTAACAATCTATCATGTAATAGTCTCCAAACTAAAATTTTTGCCTTCTGAGATCCTTCCCATCTCCAAACTTTGGTCCAGTAGTTTTGTTGAGGCTTTGTCCATTTTCCTAGTGCTTTGTATGTGACTCCAATGAAAAAATCTCCATCTTCCTTGTGCTTTCATACCTTAGTGTCCTCATTCTGTTCAGGGAATGTTGGTGGGGAAGCTATAATCTTTGTCACCACATCTTCCGGTAAATACTCTGTAAGTTTATTAATATCTCATTCTCCTCTGTTGTTAGTCCATTCCCAAACAGATGATTCAGTATCTGAAATATTTTGTGTTGCAACTTCAAGCAGGTTATTGGTTTCTTCCACCTAGGGGTCTTGCCAGAAATTCGTAGAGTATCCATAAAGGTGAGTTCATACTTCTGGATCTTAGTTGAGTGATTTGTCTACTTCCACTGTAATATTTGTGTCTTATAACCTCTGTCAATAAAGAGTTTATTTCTGTATTGAGTTGCCAGATGATCTTCATAAGGAAGGCGTCATTCATAACATTGAGTTTTCTCAGGCCCAATCCCCCTTCATGTTTGGGAGTGCAAAGAGTTTTCTATCCTATAGCATGTAGTCTCCTTTGATTTTCAATGTCTCCCTATATATAGCCTCTTTGTAGTTTCTCAATCTCATAGCAATGCTTTTAGGCACTCTTCCATTTCCCATATCAAAATTCATCGTCGGACTAATGGTCGATTGAGCTAACGTGATCCTTCCCGCAAGGGATAGCAACTTACTTTTTCACCCTTTTCAGCTTTCTTTGGACTCTTTCAATAACGGTCTTGAAATTATCTTTGTCTTTTCTGTTGTTGTTTATCATGGCCCTAAGATACCTCCCCAGAGTATTACTTTCCTTGAAATCAATTCTGCTAGTGTTATCTTGTTTGGTTTGAGGTGTTGTGTTTTTGGAGAACATTATAGTGGATTTAACTTTATTGACTTTTATCCCTACCACTGTGTGGAAGTTATCCAATACTTCTTTAATTTTAGTGATCTAACTAGTAAAAGCTTTCACGAATAGAAGGAGATCCTCCACGAACATAAGGTGAGAAATTTTTGGGCCATTTTCCCCCACCTTGATAGGGTTCCAGTTTCCAACATCCACTTCTTCTTCAATGTGCTGGGATAGATAATCCATAGAGAGATATGGGGTTTCCCTACCTCACACCCCTACTAGGTGTGAAATCTTTGGTTTTGCTTCCATTCCATAAAATATTGTAGCTGACCGAATTGACCCCTCCCATGATCATGTTGATGAACTGGGTAGTTTGAAATCGATTAGCCTTTGCTTGATAAAACTCTAATTAATTATTTCATATGCCTTTTCAAAGTCGATCTTGATGGCCATGAATCCTCTCCTCCCTTTTATGCTTTTCATAGTTTGCATAAGCTCTTTCGCAATAAGGATATTATCCTGAATGTTTCTGCCAGGTATGAAGTTTGATTAGTATAGGGAAATTCTTTCATTAAGAAGGGGTTTTAGTCTCTTCACCAAAATCTTATACAAGATTTTATATCTCACATTGCAAAGGGCTATGGGCCTAAATTAAGCAACAAATTTCAGGTTCTGAATTTTGAAGATCAAAGTTAAAAGAGTAGTGTTGGATTCTTTGATGAGATCCGGGTTATTCCAGTAATCCTTGATGTGGTCACACGTCTTCCTGCTCAAGAGGTCCCCGTTGTTTTTGTAAAAAGCAAATAGACAGCCATCCTCTCCTGGTGCTTTGTGAGAGCTTATGTTGTAAAGGACTTTTTTAATCTTCTCGTCCATAAGGGTTGTTTCCAGTGCCCTGCAACTAGATAAATCTAGAACAGGATAAGGATTTGTCAAAGTGTGTGAAGGAACTCTCATTACTTCTTCTTTATAGAGATTGAGAAAGTAGTCTACTATGTGGTTTTTTAATTGCTGCTCCTTTTCTATCCAATTGCCTTCCTAGTTTCTTAGTTTCAGAATTTTGTTTTTTCTCCTTCTGATGATAGTTTTTGTATGGTAGTGTAAAACTCGCGAGATTAATAAGTAATTAGCCAATAAATTGATTATTATTTAAAAAAATTAGAAAATGAAATTTTATAGTTTAAAGAAGTAGAAATAATTAATATATAAATTTTAACACTAATTTTAAAGATTTTTGGCCCAAAATTGAGCCGTTGGGCCAAACCGTTGGATCGAGCCCCAAATTGGGCCCAAGGCCCAATCCATTCACCATTATTTAACTTAGCTCCAGCCATTCCTCCCCCAAAATACAAAGAACATGCTGAACAAAGGGAAAAAGGGAGAAACAAGAAAGCAAAACCCTTGTCAAATTTCAATTCACCATATCTTCCAATTCGAAGCTCCGATTGACGAGACGTCAGTGACTACGCATTCGTTTCGGAATTCTCTACAAATTCCATTGAACAATTTGGTAAGAAATTTGAGATTTTGTGCCCAGTTTTTACCTATTCAATTTCGAACATTTTGGGGTTTTGGTATTGAAGAATTGAATGATTTTGATGATTTAGGTGAACTCTAGTAATGATTAATCACTGGGTATCATCCATTTTAGCTGTGGGTAAGGTAAGAACTATTAGACCTTTTTGAATCATGAAATTTTGGTAACCCTAGGTTGATTTTGGTAAATTGTGTGATGTTAGATTATATTGTATGTGTTGAGATCACATTGGTGGATGTTGGATGATTGATTTGAGCTTTGGAAGCTGAGATTCTTTTTGGTGAGAAGTTGGAGCTTTAAAACTTGTAGAGCAGAGGAATTCTGAAGTGTCTGAGTATTAGGGAAGAATCGGCCAAGGTATGGTTTTGGTTTCTCGTAGATAACGTATAATGTAACGAAAAACTTAGGCTAGTTGATCGTAGGATAAGTTGAACTATGTGAACATGTTGAGGTTTAGCAATTTGGTGGATATGTTGAGTTTAATTATGTAAATATGTGATAATTGATGATTGTGGTGATTAATGAGGATTGATGAATGATTATGAGTTGTGCTATGATTTATTGATAAATTGAGTTGTTGTTGGCTATTAATTGTTGGGTTGAAATGTTGTAAAAGGGGTGGAGTGGATGTGAAATGGCTTTGAGTGTATTTGGTGTTGTTTGAAGTGTGAAACCTTGGTTTAAGATTGTGGCTTTGGTAAAATAGAGGTTTGGAGCTTTTTGGTAAAAACTTTATTTTTGACCAAACTTTGGTGAGCCATAACTCGACTTCGAGACCCTCAAACTTTATCAAACTTATTTTAAATAAAAATTAGATTCATGAAGTTTATGCCGTTCAAAGAACGGACTAAAAATATTTTTTAACAAAAAAGTTATGCGCGTCGAAAATTTGGTGTGTAGAAGTGGATTCTGCAGAACTTAACAGTTTTTTTATACTTATGGAGGACATGTGTACGCGAGCACACATGTGACGCGAACTTTGGGCTCTGTCCAGACGTCCCGCGTACGCAGGCGTGTATATGCGTACGCGAAAGGAGAATCTTACAGGCTCGTGTATGCGGGCAAGTACCATGCGACGCGAGACATCCTCCCTGTTCGAGGGACTCGCGTACACGGACAAGGGTCGTGTACGCGAGTTGGGCAAACAACAACTCTGCGTACGCGGAACATGGCATGTGTACGTGGAATCTCTGTTTTTGGAAAAAGAAATGTATTTTCGTGATTCTAATCTATTTTATAACCTCTAAACATCTACGTTTACTTTCTAAAGGTCCTAAATTTAGCTTTTAAGTATAAGAAAGAGAGTGAACCTATAGAGAAGGGTTGTGAAGCGAAGAAATTGAATAGAGAATGGTGAGTAAGGTGATATATGATATGAATGATGAATGATTTGATGATAAATGTTTGAGGAAGTGCGAAAATATTATGAATGTATGAATAATGAATGAGACATAATTAATGGCAATGATAATATTGAGGTATTGGATGTGGGGAAGGCGGTGAGACGTTAATCCCTCGATCTTTTTCTCCCACATTCTCTGTGATTGTGATTTGTTGGATGTGAGAAAGATGGTAATGCGCTAATCCCTCGACTCATTCCCCCGCATTCCTAGTGTTTGTGTTTTGTGAAATATGAGGAAGGTGGTAGGGCACTAATTCCCCGACTTTTTTCCTCACATTCTCTCTCCCTCTCTCTGTCTGCATGGTGGTAGGACACTAATCCCCCGATGTTTTCTCTCACATTTCTATCTCTCTATTTGTAAGGTGGTAGGACACAAATTCTCCGACCGGTATGGCACGGCCTCACTAGGGGAAGGTGATAGGGCACTAATGTAATACCCTAACCTTTAGCACCTCATGATCGTACCAAAAGCTCAGGCGTTACTTATCTCTAAACCTTTTTATTCTATACTATCTGTATTTAATATTGAGCCTTTGCGAATACGAACCGAAACTTTAATTAAGAAAACAAAATAGTTGTTACTTTTAAAAGTAAATTATCATTTCTACCCATAAAAGTTGAAAACGCTGACATATCTACCCATAGAAGATAAAAATTACCATTTGTACCCATAAAAATTAATTTCGCAAGCAAAATTACCCAAACCCAAAATAATTATATAAAATCCCCAAACTACCCCCTTCTCTTCTCTCACGCATGCACCCACCCTCACTCACTATCTGCAGCACCTAAACCACTACTGTCGTAGTATCATCTCCCTTCCTACTCTCTCTTTCTCTCTCTCTCTCTTTCTCTCTCTCTCTCTCTCTCTCTCTCTCTCTCTCACACCTCTTGAACATCAACATAGCCCAGCCACTATCCACTTCAAAATCATAAAAAAGAACAAACTCAAATCAAATTGAAGAATAGAACATGCATAGATTTAAAATAAAACCCTAATTTCTTAGAACCTTCACAAAAAATTGTCAATTTCTCAGATTCAATATCACTATTTTCGTTTCAAATAACACAGAACATTAATTTGATTTTGGCGATGCTGGGAGGAGATGACGAAAACGCATCGCTAGGAGGAGAAGAGAGCAGCAACGCCGAGAGAAGAAGATGAAGATACGACATTTGAAAAAGGAAGGAACTCAACGTTGAAGAAGTTGTTGTTGCAGAAAATAGAGGACTCAAAATTGCTACTTCCTGAAGCCGAAAACCTCCCGAAGAAGAAGAAGAAAAAGAGGAGGAGAGGAAAAGATAGAGCTCGCGACAACAAAAGAAGGAACCACCATTAATACACAAAAGAGAGAGAGAAGAACGACAGAGATGAGAGAGACATCAATAGGGAAGAAGAGGAAGGAAAAAGTGCGAAGAGGGAGGAGAGAAAGAGAGAGGGACAATTAAAGAAGATAGAGTAGAAGGAAGAGAGAGAGAGAGAGAGAGAGAGAGAGAGAGAGAGAGAGAGAGAGAGAAGGGGAGGGTGCTACAGCAATGGGGTTCATGGTTTAGATGAAGATGAAGAGGATGAGACTCACCAAGGGTAGTTTGGGGATTTTATGTAATTATTTAGGGTTTGGGTAATTTTGCTTGCGAAATCAATTTTTTATGGGTACAAATGGTAATTTTTATCTTCTATGGGTAGATATGTCAGCGTTTTCAACTTTATGGGTAGAAATGGTAGTTTACTCTACTTTTAATCACTTAATCATAAAGATATATATATATATATATATATATATATATATATATATATATATATATATATATATTCACATAGCATTATATACATAAACTTATTTCAAGATTCTCAAATACAAGTCCTATCCCCTCTAAAAACTAAAAACAATAAACGATGAGGGAAAAAAAAAAATCTAAAAACTCATCTTGTAAACATAATCTTCTATGCTCCTGTAACTCCACACTAAACTTTCACACCTGTAGCTAAAAAGGGGTGGAAATAGGGGGTAAGAACTAGGGAGTTCTTAGTAGGGTCGGGGTAGTTAGTTAAGTTGGGATTATCATAACTCCATTTAATTCACAGCCCAACACAAGGACCCAGAACAATAACCAGTCATAGAAGTTCAAATCAACAAGCAATGAAAATCACAAACACACTCAAGCAATCACAAACAATTCACAACACCGAACCAAATGCAAAATATGCAAACAAGGATGATGCATGCCTATTCCTATCACAGGTAATGAGCTCATTTGTCGGTTTCGACCCGCACACGATGCAATTCAACTCGCAAGTCGAATAAGGCATTCCAGTGACATAACCTCTGCAAGTTTCTACTTCTTGCAGGCGCTGATTCTCCAGCTGAAGTATGTCGAACATGACCTCTGCAAGTACTTGCAGGCACTGATTCTCCAGCTGAAGCATGTGACACCTTCTCCTAGAAGCCATTCCATATTTATGGGCGTCCCCGCACAATCACAAACAAAGCCCACGGCATATTAACATTTATCCTTTGGCACCTTAACTATATTATCGTCCCCTCTCATGACCTTCCCATAATCATACGTGCCGATTTATCTTCTCTTTTTATTTTAAAACCAAAACCACCTCTTTATAACATTCTCCAAAACCTTTAAAATAATTTCACTTTCTTTTAAAATACAAATAGAAACCATTTATTAGTTAAACCCCTCAGCAAAGCCTCTAGACTTTAGGGGAGCGACAACTAATCTCATTTTCTTAAGTTCATTAGAAATCCTTAACAATCATTGTTTTCTTAAATTGAATTAATCAAACAAAATTTCTAAATCAAATCAAAACTAAATCATACAAATCAGAGGTCCCGAACCAATGTCAAAACCAACACCAATCCCAGTTCCATCCTTAAAATTAATTCTTTAATTTTTTCCAAGACGTAGCAAAACGAAATCATTCAATCAAAATTCAATTACTTTTAAAGTTTACTAAAACTCTTCCGAATAAAATTTTTAAGTCAAAGTCAAAACATAAGCCTTTTTCATATTTAAATCAACCTTAAAACATAATACTTCACTTAAATAATTTAAAATCATAAAATAATTCTTTTCTAAATAGATCGAAATCAAAACATATACTTTTATTAAATTATTAAACTCAAAACATAATTATTTTCTTAATAAATCAAAAATCAAATAATACAACTTCTCAAATCCAATCTTTTTCTAAATAACATTTCAAACAAAGTCTTAAATTTTATAACAAAATTTCGACAGTATCTCCCCTAAAATTCGAACTTTGCCACCCTTTTCGGATCCCATCCAAACCATTTCTCAAATTCTTTCAAATCGTTTCCAATAAATCAAAACCATTTTTAATATAAAAAATTTTTATAAAATTAAACCAGTTAAAAATTCAACTGCTTCCAAAATCAAACCATTTCCATATCTCAAAGCATGTCATCCATTTATTTCTTATTAAATCTCAATGTCATCATCAAATCTCACCAATTCCACTTGATTACCAATAACATTCTAGCCCTGAATTCATCAAAATAATTCGGTTCTTGGCTGCACTTAAACTGACTGAACCCCAAACTAATCACAAATATCAATATATCACAAAAATTCAACATAAATTCAGTCAAATTCAATCAATAATCAATCAAACGAACATTCACTTATCAAATTCACATTCAATTATTATAAAATTATCAAACCCTACCTCCGTACAAAAATCACAACAACGAAAACTCTGGAGAAGCTTTCTAACCAAGCTTTTGAAGAAGAAAACGTCAGAAATTGTCTGTGCCTCCTAGAACTCCAATTGACCAAACTCAAGGGGAAGAGAAGCTACGCCACCGTCAACTTCTACCAGACAAAAGTAACGCCAACGTGTAGAGGAGGAGGATACGAACACTTTTACCGGATTAGATTTTTTATTGGAGTTACGGATCTCAAGAAATCAAGCTTGGAAGGGTTGAGGTTCCATGGTTTTCTTTCTTTCTCTCTCACGGTTCTCTTTTCTCTTTCTCACCCAAATGAACATTCGCTTTTTTGATGATTAATGATGAAGAATTATTGGTTAGATGACACATGTGGGGTTGGGTGTCGTATTATAAGGCTGCTGAGTCAGCAATTCAAGTTATAAATATCCTAAACGGATAATTATGAAAGCTGGATATATTAAAACACAAGTAATAATATATATGAGTTACTAATATAAATGACATTAGTAATATAACAATAAAAGATATATGGTGAAGCATTAGCAAAGCTATGTTCACCGAGAAGTACCGATATTTACTCATATCAACGGATATCGAACTCGATAATAATATTATTAACTAGACTATATTTTTAAATTAAAAATATCAATTACTCAAATTAAAATATATATAATTTATATTATTTATAAATTATTAAAATTATAGTTTTAATTATGTAAAATATTTCATCATATTAAAAAAATATATAAGAATCTGAATTTAATTGAACTCAAATAGTTATAAAATTAATTTAATTACTTTTAATAAAGTAATTTCTAAAAATAAGGAAATCCAATTTACGAAATAAATTGTAACTTATTTATAATTATATTTTTAAAATTGTGGGTCGTTATAACTAATCCCCCGATTTATTTCCCCTGGTGTATGCCTCCAGGATAAGGTGGTAGGGCACTAATCCCCCGATTTTATTCCTCCTGGAGATGCGCAGTCGAGAGGCGATATCCGGGTTAGTTACCGGATGTGTCGAGTTCTGGTAGTATAACCGACACGTGAGCTCATGGCCAGTAGGACAGGCATGCATCATGTGCATTTGTATGAATTGTTTGAGTATGCATTTGTATTGGTTTACCTAATTGCTTATCTATAATTAACTACTATCTGATCTATTTGCTGTATTTGTATTTTCCCTACTTAAATTGTATGTCTGTACAACTGAGAGACCCCTCGTATGGCCGATGTGTGACTGGTGCACGAAATTGTGATCATCAATGGCGCCATCAACATGGTACGCTCAATTGTAATCTCAACTTTTTATCACAACTTCGCACAACTAACCAGCAAGTGCACTGGGTCGTCTAAGTAATAAACCTTACGCGAGTAAGGGTCGATCCCACGGAGATTGTTGGTATGAAGCAAGCTATGGTCATCTTGTAAATCTCAGTCAGGTGGATATAGAATGGTTATGGAGTTTTCGAAAATAAATAATAAAATAGGGATAGAAATACTTATGTAAATCCTTGGTGAGAATTTCAGATAAATGCATGGAGATGCTTTCGTCCCTCTAAACCTCTGCTTTCCTGCTGTCTTCATCCAATCAGTCTTACTCCTTTCTATGGCTGGTTTTATGTAAGGACATCACCGTTGTCAATGGCTACTTTTGATCCTCTCTGGAAAATGGTCCGATGCGCTGTCACTGCATGGCTAATCGTCTGGAGGCGTCACCCTTGCCAATGGCTGCATCCTATCCTCTTGTGAAAATGGTCCAAATGCTCTGTCACAGCACGGCTAATCATCTGAGGTTCTCGATCATACTGGAATAGGATTCACCCTCCTTTTGCGTCTGTCACTACGCCCAGTACTCGCGAGTTTGAAGCTCGTCACAGTCATTCAATCCCAGAGTCCTACTCGGAATACCACAGACAAGGTTTAGACTTTTCGGACTCTCATGAATGCCGCCATCAATCTAGCTTACACCACGAAGATTCTGATTAAGAGATCCAAGAGATACTCATTCAATTTAAGGTAGAACGGAAGTGGTTGTCAGGCACGCGTTCATAGGGAATGATGATGATTGTCACGTTCATCACATTCAGGTTGAAGTGCGAATGAATATCTTAGAAGCGGAATAAGTTGAATTGAATAGAAAAACAGTAGTACTTTGCATTAATCTTTGAGGAACAGCAGAGCTCCACACCTTAATCTATGGAGTGTAGAAACTCTACCGTTTGAAAATACATAAGTGAAAGGTCCAGGCATGGCCGAATGACCAGCCCCCAAAACGTGATCACAGGATCAAAAATACAATCCAGGATGTCTAATACAATAGTAAGAAGTCCTATTTATAATAAACTAGCTACTAGGATTTACAGAAGTAAGTAATTGATGCATAAATCCACTTCCGGGGCCCACTTGGTGTGTGCTTGGGCTGAGCTTGAAGTCTACACATGGAGAGGTCATTCTTGGAGTTGAATGCTAGCTTTTGTGCCATTTTGGGCGTTGAACTCCACTTTGCAACTTGTTTCTGGCGCTGGACGCCAGAATTGGGCAGAGAGCTGGCATTGAACGCCAGTTTGCGTTGTCTAAACTTAGGCAAAGTATAGACTATTATATATTTCTGGAAAGCCCTGGATGTCTACTTTCCAACGCAATTGGAAGCGCGCCATTTTGAGTTCTGTAGCTCCAGAAAATCCACTTTGAGTGCAGGGAGGTCAAAATCCAACAGCATCAGCAGTCCTTCTTCAACCTCTGAATCTGATTTTTGCTCAAGTCCCTCAATTTCAGCCAGAAAATACCTGAAATCACAGAAAAACACAAAAACTCATAGTAAAGTCCAGAAATATGAATTTAGCATAAAAACTAATGAAAACATCCCTAAAAGTAACTAGATTCTACTAAAAACATACTAAAAACAATGCCAAAAAGCGTATAAATTATCCGCTCATCACAACACCAAACTTAAATTGTTGCTTGTCCCCAAGCAACTGAAAATCAAATAGGATAAAAAGAAGAGAATATACTATAAATTCCAAACTATCAATGAAACATAGCTCCAATTAAATGAGTGGGACTTGTAGCTTTTTGCCTCTTGAATAGTTTTGGCAACTCACTTTATCTATCGAAGTTCAGAATGATTGGCATCTATAGGAACTCAGAGTTCAGATAGTGTTATTGATTCTCCTAGTTCAGTATGATGATTCTTGAACACAGCTATTTTATGAGTCTTGGCCGTGGCCCTAAGCACTTTGTTTTCCAGTATTATCACCGGATACATAAATGCCACAGACACATAATTGGGTGAACCTTTTCAGATTGTGACTCAGCTTTGCTAAAGTCCCCAATTAGAGGTGTCCAGGGTTCTTAAGCACACTCTTTTTTTTGCTTTGGACCTTGACTTTAACCGCTCAGTCTCAAGTTTTCACTTGACACCTTCACGCCACAAGCACATGGTTAGGGACAGCTTGGTTTAGCCGCTTAGGCCATGATTTTATTCCTTTAGGCCCTCCTATCCACTGATGCTCAAAGCCTTGGGATCCTTTTTAATTGCCCTTGCCTTTTGGTTTTAAGGGTTATTGGCTTTTTGCTCTTGCCTCTTGGTTTTAAGAGCTTTGGCTTTTTCTAGTTGCTTTTCTTTTTCTTTCTATTTTTTTTTTCGCTATTTTTTTTCTTTTTTTTTTTCTGCAAGCTTTGTTCTTTGCTGCTTTTTCTTACTTCAAGAATCATTTTTATGATTTTTCAGATTATCAAATAACATGTCTCCTTGTCATCATTCTTTCAAGAGCCAACATATTTAACATTCATAAACAGCAACTTCAAAAGACATATGCACTGTTCAAGCATTCATTCAGAAAACAAAAAGTATTGTCACCACATCAATATAATTAAACTAAGTTCAAGGATAAATTCGAAACTCATGTACTTCTTGTTCTTTTGAATTAAAACAGTTTTCATTTAAGAGAGGTGATGGATTCATAGGACATTCATAACTTTAAGACAAAGTTACTAAATACTAATGATCATGTAATAAGACACAAACATGGATAAGCACTTAAAGAAAACGAAAAACAGAGATTTTAAGAACAAGGAATGAGTCCACCTTAGTGATGGTGGCGTTTCCTTCTTGAGGAACCAATGATGTCCTTGAGCTCTTCTATGTCTCTTCCTTGTCTTTGTTGCTCCTCCCTCATTGCTTTTTAATCTTCTCTTATTTCATGAAGGATGATGGAGTGCTCTTGATGTTCCACCCTTAATTGTCCCATGTTGGAACTTAAGTCTCCTAGGGAGGTGCTTATTTGCTCCCAATAGTTTTGTGGAGGAAAATGCATTTGAGGCATCTCCGGGATCTCATGGTGATGAGCTTCATGCGTCTCTTGAGCTCCATGAATGGGCTCTCTTGCTTGCTCCATCTATTTCTTAGTGATGGGCTTCTCTTCCTCAATGTGAATGTCTCCTTCTATGAAAGCTCCAGCTGAGTAACATAGATGGCAAATAAGATGAGGAAAAGCTAGCCTTGCCCCAGGGGAGGGCTTTTCGGCTATTTTGTAGAGTTCAAGGGAGATGACTTCATGAACTTCTACTTCCTCTCCAATCATGATGCTATGGATCATGATGGCCCGATCCACAGTAACTTCAGATCGGTTGCTAGTGGGGATGATGGAGCGTTGAATGAACTCCAACCATCCTCTAGCCACAGGCTTGAGGTCCAGTCTTCTTAGTTGAACCGGCTTGCCTTTGGAGTCAATCTTCCATTGAGCTCCTTCCACACATATGTCCATGAGGACTTGGTCCAACCTTTGATTAAAGTTGACCCTTCTAGTGTAGGGGCGCTCATCTCCTTGCATCATAGGCAAGTTAAACGCCAACCTCACATTCTCCGGGATAAAATCTAAGTATTTCCCCCGAACCATTGTAACATAATTTTTTGGATTCGGGTTCTTACTTTGATCATGGTTCCTAGTGATCCATGCATTGGCATAGAACTCTTGAACCATTAGGATGCCGACTTGTTGGATGGGGTTTGTTAGGACTTCCCAACCTCTTCTTTGGATTTCATGTCGGATCTCCGGATACTCATTCTTCTTGAGCTTGAAAGGGACCTCAGGGATCACCTTCTTCTTGGCCACAACATCATAGAAGTGGTCTTGATGAGCTTTGGAGATGAATCTTTCCATCTCTCATGACTCAGAGGTGGAAGCTTTTGTCTTCCCTTTCCCTTTTCTAGAGGATTCTCCGGTCTTAGGTGCCATCAATGGTAATGGAAAAACAAAAAGCTTATGCTTTTACCACACCAAACTTAGAATTTTGCTCGCCTTCGAGCAAGAGAAGAAAGAATAGATGAAGAAGAAGAAGAAAATATGGAGAGGAGGGGGGAGGTGTGTTTCGGCCAAGAAGAGAAAAGAGAGTTGTGTTGTGTGAAAATGAGGAAGAATGGAGGGTTATATATAGGGAAGGGAGGGGGGGTAAGTTCGGCCATTTAGGGTGGGTTTGGGTGGGAAATTGATTTTGAATTTTGAAGGTAAGTGGAGTTTATGAGGTAGGTTTATGGGGAAGAGTGGATGGATGTGAGTGGTGAAGTGGTGATAGGGAAGAGAGATTGAGGTGATTGGTGAAGAGTTTTGGGGAAGAGTGTTTATGGGATTGTGTGAAAGAGGGGTGAGAAGAAGTGAGTGGAGGTAGGTGGGGATCCTGTGGGGTCCACAGATCCTGAGGTGTTCAAGGATTTACAACCTTGCACCCAATTAGGCATGCAAAATGCCCTTGCACACAACTCTGGGCGTTCAGCGCCAGATTGGTGCTTGTTCTGGGCGTTGAACGCCCATTTGTAGCCCATTTCTGGCGTTGAACGCCAGAACCATGCTTGTTCTGGGCGTTCAGCGCCAGCTCTTCTCCATGGTGCATTTCTGGCGTTCAAACGCCCAGATGCTGCCCATTTCTGGCGTTCAGCGCCAGAACCATGCTCTGTTCTGGCGTTGAACGCCCAAAACATGCTTCTTACTGGCGTTTAAACGCCAGTAAGGTCTTCCTCCAGGGTGTGATTTTTCTTCTGCTATTTTTGATTTCGTTTTCAATTTTTTTTATTTATTTTGTGACTCCACATGATCGTGAACCTAATAAAACATGAAAAACAATGAAAATTAAATAAATAAACATTGGGTTGCCTCCCAACAAGTGCTTCTTTAATGTCAATAGCTTGACAGTGGGCTCTCATGGAGCCTCACAGATGTGCAAAGCTTTGTTGAGACCTCCCAACACCAAACTTAGAGTTTGGATATGGGAGTTCAACACCAAACTTAGAGTTTGGTTGTGGCCTCCCAACACCAAACTTAGAGTTTGACTGTGGGGGCTCTGGTTGACTCTGTTTTGAGAGAAGCTTTTTATGCTTCCTCTCCATGTTTACAGAAGGTTAACCTTGAGTTGTAAACACAAGGGAGTCCTCATTCAATTGAAGGACTAGTTTACCTCTGTCAACATCAATCACAGCTCTTGCTGTGGCTAGGAAGGGTCTTCCAAGGATGATGAATTCATCCTCATCCTTCCCAGTATCTAGGACTATGAAATCAGTAGGGATGTAAAGGCCTTCAACCTTTACTAACACGTCCTCTACTTGTCCATAAGCCTGTTTTCTTGAATTGCCTGCCATCTCTAATGAGATTTTAGCAGCTTGCACCCCAAAGATTCCCAGTTTCTCTATTACAGAGATGGGCATGAGGTTTATTCTTGAACCAAGGTCACACAGAGCCTTAAAGATCATGGTGCCTATGGTACAAGGTATTAAGAACTTTTCAGGATCCTGTTTCTTCTGAGGCAATGTCAGTTGATCCAGATCACTTAGTTCATTGGTGAACAAGGGAGGTTCATCTTCCCAAGTTTCAATGCCAAATAATTTGGCATTCAGCTTCATGATTGCACCAAGAAACTTGGCAGCTTGCTCTTCAGTAACATCCTCATTCTCTTCAGAAGAGGAATACTCATCAGAGCTCATGAATGGCATAAGGAGGTTTAATGGAATCTCTATGGTCTCTAGATGAGTCTTAGATTCCTTTGGTTCCTCAAAGGGAAGCTCCTTATTGATCGCTGGACGTCCCAGGAGGTCTTCCTCCTTGGGATTCACGTCCTCTCCTTCCTTTACAGGTTCGGCCATGGTGATCAATTCAATGGCCTTGCACTCTCCTTTTGGATTTTCTTCTGTATTGCTTGGGAGAGTACTAGGAGGGATTTCAGTGATCCTTTTACTCAGCTGGCCCACTTGTGCCTCCAAATTTCTAATGGATGACCTTGTTTCATTCATGAAACTCACAGTGGCCTTAGATAGATCAGAGACTAAGTTTGCTAAATTAGAGGTATTTTGTTCAGAGTTCTCTGTCTATTGTTGAGTGAATGATGGAAAAGGTTTACTATTGTTAAACCTATTTCTTCCACCATTATTAAAGCCTTGTTGAGGCTTTTGATCCTTCCATAAGAAATTTGGATGATTTCTCCATGATGGGTTATAGGTGTTTCCATAAGGTTCACCCATATAATTTACCTCTGCTATTGCAGGGTTTTTAGGATCATAAGCTTCTTCTTCAGAAGATGCCTCTTGAGTACCATTGGATGCAGCTTGCATTCCATTCAGACTCTGAGAAATCATATTGACTTGCTGAGTCAATATTTTATTCTGAGCCAATATGGCATTCAGAGTATCAATTTCAAGAACTCCCTTCTTCATAGGCGTCCCATTGCTCACAGGATTCCTCTCAGAAGTGTACATGAACTGGTTATTAGCAACCATGTCAATGAGTTCTTGAGCTTCTGCAGGCGTTTTCTTTAGGTGAATGGATCCACCTGCAGAAGTATCCAATGACATCTTAGTTAATTCAGACAGACCATCATAGAATATATCCAAGATGGTCCATTCTGAAAGCATGTCAGAAGGACACTTTTTGGTCAGTCCTTTGTATCTCTCCCAAGCTTCATAGAGGGATTCACCTTCTTTCTGTCTGAAGGTCTGAACATCCACTCTAAGCTTACTCAACTTTTGAGGAGGAAAGAACTTGGCTAAGAAAGCCTTGACCAGCTTATCCCAAGAGTTCAGGCTATCCTTAGGTTGAGAGTCCAACCATATTCTAGCTCTGTCTCTTACAGCAAAAGGGAAAAGCATGAGCCTGTAGACTTCAGGATCTACTCCATTAATCTTAGCAGTATCACATATCTACAAGAATTCAGTTAAGAACTGAAAAGGATCTTCAGATGGAAGTCCATGAAACTTGCAGTTCTGCTGCATCAGAGAAACTAGCTGAGGTTTCAGCTCAAGGTTGTTTGCTCCAATGGCAGGAATGGAGATGCTTCTTCCATGTAAATTGGAATTAGGTGCAGTAAAGTCACCAAGCATTCTCCTTGCATTATTGTTGTTGGGTTCGGCTGCCATCTCCTTTACTTGTTCGAAATTTTCAATAAGGTTGTCTCTAGATTGTTGTAATTTAGCTTCTCTTAGTTTCCTCTTCAGAGTCCTTTCAGGTTCTGGATCAGCTTCAACAAGAATGCCTTTTTCCTTGTTCCTGCTCATAAGAAAGAGAAGAGAACAAGAAAAGAAGAGGAATCCTCTATGTCACAGTAAAGAGGTTCCTTATTGTTAGTAGAAGAAGAAAAGGAATAGGGGTGAAGAAGAATGAAGAATCCAAACACAAGGGTAAGGATAGGAGCAGTGATGTGAGATGAAGAGAAGTGTTAGTAGATGAATAAATAATTAGAAAGAGATGAGGGAGAAGGATTTTCGAAAATAATTTTTGAAAAAGAGTTAGTGATTTTCGAAAATAGTTTTTGAAAAAGGTTAGTAATTTTCGAAAATTAAAATAAAAAATAAAAATAATTAGTTAATTAAAAAGAAATTTTTGAAAAAGAGGGAGATATTTTCGAAAATTAGAGAGAGAGAGTTAGTTAGGTAGTTTTGAAAAAAGATAAGAAACAAACAAAAAGTTAGTTAGTTAGTTGAAACAAATTTTGAAAAGATAAGAAGTTAGGAAGTTAGAAAAGATATTTTGAAATCAAATTTTTGAAAAAGATAAGATAAGAAGATATTTTTGAAAAGATATGATTTAAATTAGTTTTTAAAAAAACTTTGATTTTTAAAATCACAATTAATGACTTGATTCACAAGAAATCACAAGATATGATTCTAGAACTCAAAGTTTGAATCTTTCTTAACAAGCAAGTAACAAACTTGAAATTTTTGAATCAAAACATTAATTGATGATGTTATTTTCGAAAATTATGAGATAAAATTAAGAAAAGATTTTTTGAAAAATATTTTTGTAATTTTCAAAAATAACTAAGAAAAATGAAAAAGATTTGATTTTTGAAAAAGATTTTGAAAAAGATAAGATTTTTAAATTGAAAATTTGATTTGACTCATAAAAACAACTAGATTTTAAAATTTTTTGAAAAAGTCAAATCTAATTTTCAAAATTTTAAGAGAGAAAAAGGGAAAGATATTTTTTTGATTTTTTTGAATTTTTATGATGAGAGAGAAAAACACTAAAAATGCTCAATGCATGGAAATTTTAGATCAAAACAATGAATGCATGCAAGAATGCTATGAATGTCAAGATGAACACCAAGAATACTTTGAAGATCAAGATGAACATCAAGAACTTATTTTTGAAAAAAAATTTTTATGCAAATAAAACATGTAAGACACCAAACTTAGAAATCTTTAATGCTTAGGCACTAAGAATTCAAGAATGCATATGAAAAACATCATACAACACAAAACAATATAATATGAAGATCAATCAAGAAGGTTTTATCAAGAACAACTTGAAGATCATGATGAATGCAATGCATGAATGCAATTTTCGAAAAATGCAAGATGAGTATGCAATTGACACCAAACTTATAACATGACACATGACTCAAACAAGAAACATGAAATACTTTTGATTTTTTTGATTTTTTGATTTTTTTGTATTTTCTTTTAATTTTTTCGAAAATCATTTTAAAAAAGAAAAATAAGGATTCCAAAATTTTTAATATGAATTCCAGGAATCTTATGCTCTTTAAACTAAAGCTCCAATCAAAGGGTCAGGCATGGCTTAATAGCCAGCCAAGCTTTAGCATGAATATGAGAGTAATTCATTCAATTTTTAAGCCAAAACCTCTGTCCAAAAGAATTTAGACATGGTTTTATAGCCAGCCAGGCTTCAACATGCTTCATGAAACTCTAGAATTCATTCTTAAAAATTCTGAAGAAAAATATATTTTTGAAAACATTTTTATTTTAAATTTTTTTTTGAAAACAAAGGAGAAATTTTTGAAAGATTTTTGAAAAATTTTTGAAAACTTTTTGAAAAGAAAACGAAAAGAAAGTTACCCAATCTGAGCAACAAGATGAACCGTCAGTTGTCCAAACTCGAACAATCCCCGACAACGGCGCCAAAAACATGGTGCACGAAATTGTGATCATCAATGGCGCCATCAACATGGTAAGCTCAATTGTAATCTCAACTTTTTATCACAACTTCGCACAACTAACCAGCAGGTGCACTGGGTCGTCCAAGTAATAAACCTTACGCGAGTAAGGGTCGATCCCACGGAGATTGTTGGTATGAAGCAAGCTATGGTCATTTTGTAAATCTCAGTCAGGCGGATATAGAATGGTTATGGAGTTTTCGAAAATAAATAATAAAATAGGGATAGAAATACTTATGTAAATCCTTGGTGAGAATTTCAGATAAATGCATGGAGATGCTTTCGTCCCTCTAAACCTCTGCTTTCCTGCTGTCTTCATCCAATCAGTCTTACTCCTTTCTATGGCTGGCTTTATGTAAGGACATCACCGTTGTCAATGGCTACTTTTGATCCTCTCTGGAAAATGGTCCGATGCGCTGTCACTGCATGGCTAATCGTCTGGAGGCGTCACCCTTGCCAATGGCTGCATCCTATCCTCTTGTGAAAATGGTCCAAATGCTCTGTCACAGCACGGCTAATCATCTGAGGTTCTCGATCATACTGGAATAGGATTCACCCTCCTTTTGCGTCTGTCACTACGCCCAGTACTCGCGAGTTTGAAGCTCGTCACAGTCATTCAATCCCAGAGTCCTACTCGGAATACCACAGACAATGTTTAGACTTTCCGGACTCTCATGAATGCCGCCATCAATCTAGCTTACACCACGAAGATTCTGATTAAGAGATCCAAGAGATACTCATTCAATCTAAGGTAGAACGGAAGTGGTTGTCAGGCATGCGTTCATAGGGAATGATGATGATTGTCACGTTCATCACATTCAGGTTGAAGTGCGAATGAATATCTTAGAAGCGGAATAAGTTGAATTGAATAGAAAAACAGTAGTACTTTGCATTAATCTTTGAGGAACAGCAGAGCTCCACACCTTAATCTATTGAGTGTAGAAACTCTACCGTTTGAAAATACATAAGTGAAAGGTCCATGCATGGCCGAATGACCAGCCCCTAAAACGTGATCACAGGATCAAAAATACAATCCAGGATGTCTAATACAATAGTAAGAAGTCCTATTTATAATAAACTAGTTACTAGGGTTTACAAAAGTAAGTAATTGATGCATAAATCCACTTCCGGGGCCCACTTGGTGTGTGCTTGGGCTGATCTTGAAGTCTACACGTGGATAGGTCATTCTTGGAGTTGAACGCCAGCTTTTGTGCCATTTTGGGCGTTGAACTCCACTTTGCAACTTGTTTCTGGCGCTAGACGCCAGAATTGGGCAGAGAGCTGGCGTTGAACGCCAGTTTGTGTCATCTAAACTTGGGCAAAGTATGGACTATTATATATTTCTGGAAAGCCCTGGATGTCTACTTTCCAACGCAATTGTAAGCGTGCCATTTTGAGTTCTGTAGCTCCAGAAAATCCACTTTGAGTGCAGGGAGGTCAGAATCCAACAGCATCAGCAGTCCTTCTTCAACCTCTGAATCTGATTTTTGCTCAAGTCCCTCAATTTCAGCCAGAAAATACCTGAAATCACAGAAAAACACACAAACTCATAGTAAAGTCCAGAAATGTGAATTTAGCATAAAAACTAATGAAAACATCCCTAAAAGTAACTAGATTCTACTAAAAACATACTAAAAACAATGCCAAAAAGCGTATAAATTATCCGCTCATCAGTGACGAGGGTAGTTCCACGGGTGTTGTCTCGGAGGGTTGGAGGAGGCAAACATGAAGTGTTGAGTTAGGATTAGATTCAGAACTTGAGAACCTTAGACAATTTACCTAATTTCCGATTTAGTTTAATCCTTAAGTTTAATTCTGAGTGTCGGAGTTCTAGAATTGCCTCTAACTTTTTCGGGAGCTAATACATTATGTATGATGGCACCTTTACCATGCTGAGAACTCCCGGTTCTCATTCCATACATATATTGTTGTTTTTCAGATGTAGATCGAGAAGCACCTCACTAGGCGTCTGGAGTTTGTTGTTGCAAGCAAAGCTCGGATGTTATATTTTGATATTTTGATATGTATATATATTTCTCCTCTGTAAGTGCTTTACTTTTGTTCCTCCTAGAGGCTTTCATGGAGAAATAGGAATTTGTTTCATGTATTTTGGGTTGTATTGGGATATATATGTATATATGTATTCTCCGGCCGCCCTTGGCATCGCAGGTCGGGCCTGGAGCTTGATATTTTGTACCTTTGATACTTTACTCTTTATGTTTATACTCTTTATCCACGTTTCTCGTTTTTGGTTTTTCGTTTGCGTGCGCGTTGCGTTTTTTTGTTTTACAACTTGTTGCTTAAGCTTTTCTTCAAGACTCCTCAAATATGAATTTTCTTCAACTATTACTATATATTTATTTATTTATTTATTTATTTATTTATTTTAGATGTTGTAATATCACACCACCTCTGTTTTACGGCTTAAATATAAAGCTCTGTGTGGTAGAGTGTTACAGGTAGAATCTAGTGTTCCTGTCTCCCTCTGGGATCCATTGCTCTCTGGATTTCTGTAGCCAAAAGATCTCTTCTTTATCTAGCATGTCATTCAACTCCTTCTGAAGGGATGTATCAAGCTGATCTAAGAAAGGATTGTTCCTATAGGTGTGGTGCCTCTGGATGCCTGCCTATCTATTCATGATCCCTTTTTTGCTTGAAGATGTTCCCAAAAGTGTATCTGTTCTACTTGTTGAGTTCTGTTCTAATATTGTTGAGGTTGCTTATGAAGGTATCATTCTTCTTCCAATGCTGCCGAAGCAAATTATCATACTCAGGGTGTGTTGCCTACATAAGCTCGAATCTAAAGGGTCTATTTCTATTTCTCCCCATTCCTTGTCCCTGAGTAACAAGGAGAGGGTGGTGGTTAGAATTGGACCTAGGAAGAACACTAACAATCGCTTCTTGATGGGATAGTCTCCACTGAGGTTTACGAGGGCTCTATTAAGTCTCTTGAAAACTCTATCCTTTCCTTTCCATTACAGCCCTCTCCATGTATATATCGAGCGCAAAAAGCCTAAGTCGATCAGGCCACAATTGTTTATCGAAGCCGCAAAATTCGGGTCTAGTATCAGTGCTGCCATCGCCTTTCTTCTTTATAATGTCTTTAATTTCGTTAAAATCTCCTATTACAAGCCAATCCTTATTAGTATCCGTAATGTTTTCGATGAGAGGCCAAAGAGTTCTTCTATTTTGGTTTTGAGGGCTGGCATAGACTGCTGTGAGGCACTAATCTTCTCTCATGGGGCTTTTAACTTTTGCAAGAATAAATTGTGGATGTTGTTCAATGGGGGTAATATTGTACTCACTAACATTCCAACTATTCAGATGCCATCAGCAAACCCTTGTGCTTCTTCGACAATGTAGTAGCTGAAACCCATGTTTCTAATGGTGTTAATAGCATTATCACCACTAATCCTTATCTCTAGCAATATAACAATGTTAGGCTTGTATTGTCTCATATATTCTTTGAAGGTGTGCCTAAAAGTCGCACTAGCCGCACCTCTTACATTCCATGACATAATAATCATTGGGGAAAGTCAAAACATAAGGGCTAATTTAACTGCATGTTAGCAGTGTCCTCTCTATTCCAGCCTTTACTAGGCAGAGTATCAAAATCTAACCCTTCAACTAGCTTTGATATTTCTTTTTGAATCTCCAATCCACATCGTCTTCTTTGTTTTCTTCTTGGTATATGGGGTTAGGTGTTTTTTTTTCTTCTATTCTTTGTTGTGTGTTTTTCTCTTTATCTATAACTTGTTCAATCTGTTTCTGGGTATCATTATTAACTTTTATCCAATTTTCTTTGCAGGTTGCTATTTGTTGGGTTCTGAGGACATTTCTGGTTTCTGTTTCTGGCTGAGATTCGTTCTGAGTCCTTGTAACTGGTTCTTTCTCTTTATTTGGTCTGGTTTGGGAGCTTGTATTTTTGGTCTTGCTTCCTCTTGTGATTGCTGTTTGTGGTTCTGGTTGGGGTTTGGCTTTTGATTTCTGTTGCTGGTCTGAGTAATTGTTGCTGTGGATTTTGTTAACTTTGTTGTTTGCTTGTGGTTCCTCAATTCCTTGTTGTGGTTGTCCGACTTCAAGGACACTGAATCCTAATTTATTATCCTTCTTCCTTTCTGTGATCTTGCTAGTTCCTACTCCATTCTTTTTGCTCTCCTCTTTTGATTCTTTTTCCCCTTCTCTGTCTTTGTACCACCATCCAGGGTCCAAAGTTATCCATGCTTTAAGTCATTATGGCTTTCCCTTTTTCCTTTCCTGTGGCTTCTTCATTTTTATCTTGTTCCACTTGATTGTTGCCTCCCGCTTGGTCTTCATTGTTGGTTTCAGCTCCCACTTGATTATTCTCAGCATTAGGAGTTACATTGGTTTGCTCTTCTCTCTTTTTCCTCATCATACAATTCTTTTTGTCATGATCGACTTTACTTCATGCAAAATAAATCTGATGTATGCCTTCGTATTCTATAAAGTTTTTCATTGACCATATATCTCCCAAATAGAGGTTTGGTTAGATCAACCTCCACACATAATTTAGCAAATTTTCCTCTACAAAGATGGAAAGTATTGTAATCAACTTTGCAGGTTTTTCTAATAAGATCTCCTATCTTCCTCAAGATTTGGTCGTTATAGAGTTCTATGGGGAGCTCTAGTAATCTGACTCATGCTATAATTTTATCTATGGTTGTGTCAAGAGGGTTAAAATTTGGTTCTCATAGCCTAATAGCTAAGTAGTGATCGTATATTTTCCAGGGACCATCTAGAAAGAGCATGGTCTAGATCATCTTGAGCATAGAACTTGACTATGTAGAAGTCGTTTCCCAGATCAATAACTTCAATCCCACCAAATCTGCCCCACAAGGCTTCAACCTCCTCTTCATTGCAATGTAGCCTAGCTTTCTTCCTAACAGTTTAACTATTAGGGACCTCCACCATGATTTTCACAGTTCACGTTCTGCTGCTTCACTGATAAGGATATTAAATAGGCCTTCTCCCAAGTCCACTACTTTGATTTCCGATTTGCTAGTGTTGTCCTTCTTAATTATCCCTGTTTTCTTTTTTTTCAGTTTCAGAGACAATCTCACCTTGGCTGTCTTCTTCACTGGACATATCATCATCTTCAGAGTCAACCAGCCTGACATCAGCCCCAGGTTCATTTCCATGGACCATGTTGGCATAAGATTAGTTCTGGTTCATCTTGCATCCAGTCTTCAACTCTTGGGACGAGGATAGTGGTTCCAATAAACTCATCTTCACCCTTTTTCACTTTCTTGCTTGCAAGAGGTCACACTCTTGCTCAGTGGTTTGGTGGTCGTTCGGTATATTTTTTGGTTTCCCATTAGTAGTCATGAAGAAGGTAGAAGTTTGGAGATGAGGGCTATACAGAGAGAAAAGCAACAATCAAATTTTTATCGTAGTGAATCAAAAAATTATTATTAACTTGACCTGTACTTTATTGATTTTTATAATTTCATTAAATTTTTAATTAGGTTTTTATACTTTTTTTTAATTAGATTTCTATATTGTTTTTAATTTTGTAATTAGGTCCTTTTTATATAAAAAATATTTAAATTAATAGAATATTTCTCTCAAAATATATTCGATCAAATATCTATTTAGGTTTTTAATTATGAATATATTTAATTTGCAAAGAAATATTCAACTCTATTATAAAATTAAAATCAATGTAGAGATTCAATTAAAAAAAGTATAAAAACCTAATTAACAATTTAGTAAAACTATAAGAACCAATGGAGTAATTAAATCAAAGAATAATTTTTTAGTATCTGAAAACGAAAGGATTATACAAGAATAAAATATAAATAAATAATAAAAGAGGAAAATACTAATGGCCACTTGTATCACGTGAAACATATATCAAATAACTAATAATTTGTATATTCAAATTGACCAAGGTTAGAGAGAATTTTTTTATTTTATTTACTAAAATATATAATTTGTAACATTTTTATAAAATTTTATTGTATCTCTTATTTTATTTACAATATAAATAAAATAAGAGTGCACGTATTTTATTTATATTGTAAACGAGATAAAACATAAAACAACGTGGTTGTATCACGTTTCGTCCACAGCGTCATTTGAGTCCTTATTACGTCTATTTCTTCAACTTTTTTTTCACTTCTACCTTTTTTCTAATCATATATATTATCGAATTACTAGGAGATTATGGCGCGTGTCGATGCACATGATGCGCACATCAACCAACTGAGCGCGACATAACACATTGTTGGGGCAGGCAACTTTGAGGTTGATATTTTTTTTATGTTTATGTTAAAGAATGCACGTGTATCCATACTTAGGGTACTTTTATAAAAGTAGTATGCATTATATGTTAGGCGAATGAATGTATTATTAGTACTTAGTAATGATTTAAATGATAGGGTACGATTTTAGGTATTAGTGAAATGAATTTGTTATTGAATGTTTATTTAGATTTGTTTTTTCTTTAAACTAAGTTATTAAGTATATGTTTATTAATTTAGTTATTAATTATTTAACTAAATATTTTTAGTTAACTTAATTAAGTAACAAGATGTTTATGTTTTTAGTTATTAATTATTTAAGTAAATAATTTTATTTAAATTTGCTGTTACTTAAATTAAGTTAATAAGTTGATGATTTACTTGTTGTTAATTATTTAAGTAAATATTTTTATTTAAATTAAATTATAAGATAAATGTTTGTAGTTATTTGTTAAACTAGTTTATTTATAATTTAAATTAATTTGTCATGTAAATATTTATTGGGAAAATTTTTAATTTTAAAATTTTTATAGTTTTATAGGTTTATACATTTTTCATTCGAATTTAATATTGTTTACCAGGATTTTTTATTTATTAAACTAACATTCAAGTATAAAATAAATGAAGTAAACAAAGAACACACTATATGCCTTTTGTGAGGTATGTTGGAAATAATCAATGGATTTGGATCCTCTAAAGTTTGAATTTCACTTTAGAGAGTAAAGTGTGATCTTCTACCCTTGAATAGTTTCTCGTTCATATTTATTATTGGTCCTACCTATGAAATCAATGGTGAGAGATCACACTTTACTCTCTAAAGTGAAATTCAAACTTTAGAGGATCCAAATCCATAATCAATAGGTCGTCTTATGGGTCATATATCGTCTCAAATTGGTAAGGAAGAAAGACCAGGACTTGGTACTCTCAAACTCAATAATTGCAAAAGCAACATGAAAAATGTTGTTGTTACCGTCTTGTGTTACTGCAATAAGCAAAACACCACCATATTTGCCATACAGGTGCGTGCCATCGATAGAGACGAATGGCTTGCAATGCTTGAATGCCTCCATACAGGCAGGGAAGGCCCAGGATACCTTATTAAACATGCTACAGTCACGCACCATAAGGTGTCTATCATAGTACGGTACGACCTTGAACTCACATATTGTTCTAGGACAATAACTCTGTAGTGCTTGCAGCAACCTAGGCACCTTATTGTATGATTCTTTCCAATCTCCGTATATATGCACAATGCCTTTTGCTTCGCTATCCAAACCTTTTTCTATACGAGGGTTTGAAGTGATAGCTTTGCCTAATTGCACCTTGTAGTATAGGGATGCTAACGGATGGGTTGGACTGTATCAATGGTAGGATGACACAATAGATAGATGAGGCTGTTGTCCAACTGTTGATGGTCCTGACTCCTGAGACATGGTTGGTGCTAAACACGTGTGCGCTCCTCCAACCCTATGCACCTCCCTAATGAAATAACACATACATGGTTGGTATTTACACAAAATATAACAATGATAAATGATATTAATTACACCACAGTTAAACGAGGCCTCACCAATATCCGAGATTCTGTCAAAGGACAATACGGAGACTTCACGGGCAACTAGCTGCATATTGCCGGCAATGAATATGGTACTTTAATTGATCCGACTCCACTACTCGGTGCTCAACACTTTTACGAATGCTGTAATTCTTCACATCCTGCATCACTGTAACTCTACTTTTGAATCTGTGGTCAACACGAAACTCCACACCACCGTCTAAGTTGTAATCGTCTTCACCCTATTCAAAAATGGAGTTTTCTCGTGCATCGCATCCAGACCCAATGTCTGATAGTGACTGGGTACAACGGATAAGGCCGAAATTGGGTGCGGGGAAGGAAAAAGATATTGAACTGATGCCTCCACCGATGTCTCGGGTACAAACTCCTCCTCACCATCATCTTCAGAAGAACCACTATCATTGCTATCCGCAACATACTCCTCGTCAAATTCCTCACCATCCACATCCATGTCTTCTATTGGACTCGCAATGTGTATTGGTGGTGGGTCGTTGGTGCACGAAATTGTGATCATCAATGGCGCCAACAACTTGGTATGCACAATTGTAATCTCAACTCTTTATCACAACTCCGCACAACTAACCAGCAAGTGCATTGGGTCGTCCAAGTAATAAACCTTACGTGAGTAAGGGTCGATCCCACGGAGATTGTCGGCTTGAAGCAAGCTATGGTCATCTTGTAAATCTCAGTCAGGCGGATTCAAATGATTATAGAGAATTGATAATTAAAAGATGAATAAAATATAAAATAAGATAGAGATACTTATGTAATTCATTGGTGAGAATTTCAGATAAGCGTATGAAGATGCTTTATTCCTCCTGAACCTCTGCTTTCCTATTGCCTTCATCCAATCATTCATACTCCTTTCCATGGCAAGCTGTATGTTAGGTTTCACCGTTGTCAACGGCTACCTCCCATCCTCTCAGTGAAAATGGTCCAAATGCGCTATCACCGCACGGCTAATCATCTGTCGGTTCTCGATCATGTTGGAATAGGATCCATTGATCCTTTTGCGTCTGTCACTACGCCCAACACTCGCGAGTTTGAAGCTCATCACAGTCATCCCTTCCCGGATCCTACTCGGAATACCACAGACAAGGTTTAGACTTTCTGGATCTCAGGAATGGCCGCCAATAATTCTAGCCTATACCACGAAGGTTCTAATCTTATATTAGAAACCCAAGAGATATACATTCAAGCTTGTTTGCATGTAGAACGGAAGTGGTTGTCAGGCACGCATTCATAGCTGAGAATGGTGGTGAGTGTCACATAATCATCACATTCATCATGTTCTTGAGTGCGAATGAATATCTTGGAGAAGAAATAGACTTGAGTTGAATAGAAAAACAATAGTACTTTGCATTAATTCATGAGGAACAGCAGAGCTCACACCTTAATCTATGGTGTGTAGAAACTCCACCATTGAAAATACATAAGTGAAAATAGTGTTCATTGGCTTCGGCCCCAGAGGGGGAACCAGAATAACCAAGATGAAAATACAATAGCAAAAGGTCCTATTTATAGAGAACTAGTGACCTAGGGTTTACAGAAATAAGTAAATGATGCAGAAATCCACTTCCGGGCCCACTTGGTGTGTGCTTGGGCTGAGCATTGAAATTTTCATATGTAGAGACTTTTCTTGGAGTTAAACGCCAGCTTGGGCATTTAACTCCAGTTTTTATGCCAGTTCTGGCGTTTTGACGCCAGAATTTTGACACTAACTTGGAACGCCGGTTTGGGCCATCAAATCTCGGGCAAAGTATGAACTATTATATATTTCTGGAAAGCCCAGAATGTCTACTTTCCAACGCAATTGAGAGTGCGCCAATTGGGCTTCTGTAACTCCAGAAAATCCACTTCGAGTGCAGGGAGATCAGAATCCAACAGCATCTGCAGTCCTTTTTCAGCCTCTGAATCATATTTTTGCTCAGGTCCCTCAATTTCAGACAGAAAATACCTGAAATCACAGAAAAACACACAAACTCATAGTAAAGTCCAGAAATGTGATTTTTATTTAAAAATTAATAAAAATATAATAAAAAATAACTAAAACATACTAAAAACTACCTAAAAATAATGCCAAAAAGCGTATAAATTATCCGCTCATCACAACACCAAACTTAAATTGTTTCTTGTCTCCAAGCAACTGAAAATGAAATAGGATAAAAAAAAGAGAATATACAATAAATTCCAAAAACATCTATGAAGATCAGTCTTAATTAGATGAGCGGGGCTATTAGCTTTTTGCTTCTGAACAGTTTTGGGATCTCACTTTATCCTTTGAAGTTTAGAATGATTGGCATCTATAGGAACTCAGAATTTAGATAGTGTTATTAATTCTCCTAGTTTAGTATGTTGATTCTTGAACACAGTTACTTTATGAGTCTTAGCCGTGACCCTAAGCATTTTATTTTCCAGTATTACCACCGGATACATAAATGCCACAGACACATAACTGGGTGAACCTTTTCAGATTATGACTCAGCTTTGCTAGAGTCTCCAATTAGAGGTGTCCAGAGCTCTTAAGCAGACTCTTATTGTTTTGGACCACGACTTTAACCGCTCAGTCTCAAGCTTTTCACTTGACACCTTCACGCCACAAGCACATGGTTAGGGACAGCTTGGTTTAGCCGCTTAGGCCAGGATTTTATTCCTATGGGCCCTCCTATCCACTGATGCTCAAAGCCTTGGATCCTTTTTATTTAACCCTTGCCTTTTGGTTTAAAGGGCTATTGGCTTTTTCTGCTTGCTTTTTCTTTCTCTTTTTTTTCTGTATTTTTTGCCTCTTTTTTTTCGCATATATTTTTTTCTGCAAGCTTTTCACTGCTTTTTCTTGCTTCAAGAATCATTTTTATGATTTTTTAGATTATCAATAACATTTTTTCTTTTTCATTATTCTTTCAAGAGCCAACAATTTTAACATTCATGAACAACAAATTCAAAAATATGCACTGTTCAAGCATTCATTCAGAAAAACAAAAAGTATTGCCACCACATCAAAATAATTAATCTGTTTTAAAATTCGAAATTCATGTACTTCTTTTTCTTTTTGCAATTAAAAACACTTTTTTTATTTAAGAAAGGTGATGGATTCATAGGACATTCATAGCTTTAAGGCATAGACACTAAGACACTACTGATCATGTAATAAGACATAAACATAAATAAAACATAAAGCATAATTTTCGAAAAACAGAAAAATAAGAACAAGAAAATTAAAGAACGGGTCCACCTTAGTGATGGCGGCTAGTTCTTCCTCTTGAAGATCTTATGGAGTGCTTGAACTCCTTAATGTCTCTTCCTTGCCTTTGTTGCTCCTCCCTCATGATTCTTTGGTCTTCTCTAATTTCATGGAGGAGGATGGAATGCTCTTGGTGCTCCACCCTTAGTTGTCCCATGTTGGAACTTAATTCTCCTAGGGATGTGTTGATTTGCTCCCAATAGTTTTGTGGAGGAAAATGCATCCCTTGAGGCATCTAAGGGATTTCATGATGAAGAATTTTCTCATGCTCTTGTCCATGAGTGGGCTCTCTTGTTTGCTCCATCCTTTTCTTAGTGATGGGCTTGTCCTCATCAATGAGGATGTCTTCCTCTATGTCAATTCCAGCTGAATTGCAGAGGTGACAAATGAGATGAGGGAAGGCTAACCTTGCCAAAGTAGAGAACTTGTCCTCTACCTTGTAGAGTTCTAGGGATATAACCTCATGAACTTCTACTTCCTCTCCAATCATGATGCTATGGATCATGATAGCCCGGTCTATAGTAACTTCAGACCGGTTGCTAGTAGGAATGATTGAGCGTTGGATGAACTCCAACCATCCCCTAGCCACAGGCTTGAGGTCATGCCTTCTTAGTTAAATTGGCTTCCCTCTCGAATCTCTCTTCTATTGAGTGCCCTCTTCACAAATGTCTATGAGGACTTGGTCCAACCTTTGATCAAAGTTGACCTTTCTAGTGTAGGGGCGTACATCTCCTTGCATCATGGGCAAGTTGAATGCCAACTTTACATTTTCCAGACTAAAATCTAAGCATTTCCCCGGACCATTGTAAGCCAATTCTTTGGGTCTGGGTTCACACTTTGATCATGGTTCTTGGTGATCCATGCATTGGCATAAAACTCTTGAACCATTAAGATTCTAACTTGTTGAATGGGGTTGTGAGAACTTCCCAACCTCTTCTTCGAATCTCATGTCGGATCTCCAGATATTCACCCTTTTTGAGCTTGAAAGGGACCTCAAGGATCACCTTCTTCTTGGCCACAACTTCATAGAAGTGGTCTTGATAGACCTTTGAGATGAATCTCTCCATCTCCCATGACTCGGAGGTGGAAGCTTTTGCCTTCCCTTTCCTCTTTCTTGAGGTTTCTCCGGCCTTTGGTGCCATAAATGGTTATGAAAAAATAAAAAGCAATGCTTTTACCACACCAAACTTAGAAGGTTTGCTCGTCCTCGAGCAAAAGAAGAAAGAAAAGAGTAGAAGAGGAAGAAATAGAGGAGATGGAGGGGGTTTAGTGGTTCAGCCAAGTGGGGTAAGTAGTGTGTATGGTGTGTGAAAATGAAGGAGTGAAGATGGGTTTATATAGGAGTGGAGAGAGGGGTAGGGTTCGGCCATGTATGGGTGGGTTTGGGAGGAAAAGTGGTTTGAATTTGAATGGTGAGGTAGGTAGGGATCTATGGTGGATGGATGTGGATTGGTGAAGAGATTATGGAGAAGAGGGTAGGATTTGATAGGTGAGGGGTTTTGGGGAAGATGTATTGAGGTGATTGGTGAAGGGTATCTGGGGAAGGGTGTTATGGAAAGGTGTGAAGAAGAGAGAGAGAGAGAGAGAGATGAGGTAGGTGGGGATCCTGTGGGGTCCACAGATCCTGACGTGTCAAGGATTTCTCATCCCTGCACCATATTGGCGTGTAAACGCCCCCTTAATTGCCAATTCTGGCGTTAAACGCCAGGTTGCTGCCCATTTCTGGCGTTTAACGCCAGCTTTTCTCCCCCTTTCTGGCGTTTAAACGCCAGCTCTGTGCCCATTTCTGGCGTTAAACGCTAGTCTGGTGCCCATTTCTGGCATTAAACGCCCAGAATGGTGCCAGACTGGGCGTTTAACGCCCATCTGTTACCCTTACTGGCGTTTAAACGCCACTAAACTTCTCCTCCAGGGTGTGCTGTTTTTAATACTATTTTTCATTCTGTTTTTGCTTTTTCAGTTGTTTTTGTGGCTTCACATGATCATTAACCTACAGAAAACATAAAATAACAATGGAAAATAAATAAATATAATTAAATTACATTGGGTTGCCTCCCAATAAGCGCTTCTTTAATGTCAATAGTTTGACAGTGAGCTCTCATGGAGCCTCACAGATAATCAGAGCAGGGTAGGGGCCTCTCAACACCAAACTTAGAGTTTGGTTGTGGCCTCCCAACACCAAACTTAGAGTTTGAATGTGGGGATTTTGTTTGACTCTGTATTGAGAGAAGCTTTTCATGCTTCCTCTCCATGGTTACAGAGGGAGATCCTTGATCTTTAAACACAAGGGAGTCCTCATTCACTTGAAGGACCAATTCTCCTCTGTCAACATCAATCACAGCTTTTGCTGTGGCTAGGAAGGGTCTGCCAAGGATGATAGATTCATCCTTACACTTTCCAGTGTCTAGGATTATGAAATTAGCAGGGATGTAGTAGCCTTCAACCTTTGCCAAGACATCCTCTACAAGTCCATAAGCCTGTTTCCTTGAATTGTCTGCCATCTCTAGTGAGATTCTTGCAACTTGTACCTCAAGGATCCCTAGCTTCTCCATCACAGAGAGTGGCATGAGGTTTATACTTGACCCCAGGTCACACAGAGCCTTCTCAAAGGTCATGGTACCTATGGTACAAGGTATTGAGAACTTTCCAGGATCTTATCTCTTCTGAGGTAATCTCTGCCTAGTCAAGTCATCCAGTTTTTTGGTGAGCAAGGGGGGTTCATCCTCCCAAGTCTCATTACCAAATAACTTGGCATTCAGCTTCATGATTGCTCCAAGGTACTTAGTAACTTGCTCTTCAGTAACATCCTCATCCTCTTCAGAGGAAGAATACTCATCAGAGCTCATGAATGGCAGAAGTAAATTCAATGGAATCTCTATGGTCTCAGTATGAGCCTCAGATTCCTATGGTTCCTCATTAGGGAACTCCTTGGAGGCCAGTGGACGTCCAAGGAGGTCTTCCTCACTGGAAATCACTGCCTTTCCCTCCTCTATGCATTCGACCATGTGGGACGTGTTTATGGCCTTGCATTCTCTCTTTGGGTTCTCTTCTGTATTGCTTGGGAGAGTACTAGGAGGGAGTTCAGTAACTTTCTTACTCAGCTGACCCACTTGTGCCTCCAAATTTCTAATAGAGGACCTTGTTTCAGTCATGAAACTTAGAGTGGTCTTAGATAGATCAGAGACTACAGTTGCCAAGTCAGAGTGGCTCTGCTTAGAATTCTTTGTCTGTTGCTGAGAAGATGATGGAAAAGGCTTGCTATTGCTAAACCTATTTCTTCCACCATTACTGTTGTTGAAGCCTTGTTGAGGCCTCTGTTGGTCCTTCCATGAGAGATTTGGGTGATTTCTCCATGAAGGATTATAGGTGTTTTCATAGGGTTCTCCCATGTAATTCATCTCTTCCATTGTTAGATTCTCAGGATCATAAGCTTCTTCTTCAGATGAAGCTTCTTTGGTACTGCCTGTTGCTGCTTGCATGCCAGACAGACTCTAAGAAATCATATTGACTTGCTGAGTCAATATTTTATTCCTAGCCAATATGACATTCAGAGTATCAATCTCAAGAACTCCTTTCTTCTGATTTGTCCCATTATTCACAGGATTCCTTTCAGAAGTGTACATGAATTGGTTATTTGCAACCATTTCAATGAGTTCCTGAGCTTCTGCAGGAATCTTCTTCAGATGAAGAGATCCTCCAGCAGAGCTGTCTAATGACATCTTGGACAGTTCAGACAGACCATCATAGAAGATACCTATGATGTTCCATTCTGAAAGCATGTCAAAAGGACACCTTCTGATCAATTGCTTGTATCTTTTCCAAGCTTCATAGAGGGATTCACCTTCCTTCTGTCTGAAGGTCTGGACTTCCACTCTAAGCTTACTCATCTTTTAAGGTGAAAAGAATTTGGCCAGGAAAGCACTGACCAGCTTTTCCCAAGAGTTCAGGCTTTCCTTAGGTTACGAATCCAACCATGTTCTAGCTTTGTCTCTTACAGCAAAAGGAAAAAGCATAAGCCTGTAGATCTCGGGATCAACCCCTTTGGTTTTAACAGTGTCACAGATTTGCAAGAATTCAGCCAAAAACTTATGAGGATTTTCCAATGGAAGTCCATGAAACTTGCAATTCTGTTGCATTAGAGAAACTAATTGAGGCTTAAGCTCAAAGTTGTTTGCTCCAATGACAGGAATTGAGATGCTTCTCCCATAGAAGTCGGGAGTAGGTGCAGTAAAGTCACCAAGCACCTTCCTTGCATTGTTGGCATTGTTGTTGTTTTCGGCTGCCATGACTTCTTCTTGTTTGAAAATTTCTGTTAGGTCCTCTATAGAGAGTTGTGCTTTAGCTTCTCTTAGCTTTCTCTTCAAGGTCCTTTCAGGTTCAGGATCAGTTTCAACAAGAATGTCTTTGTCTTTGTTCCTGCTCATATAAAAGAGAAGAGAACAAGAAAGTATGAAATCCTCTATGTCACAGTATAGAGATTCCTTGAGGTGTCAGAGGAAAAGAAGAATAGAAGGAGGAGGTAGAGATGAGAGAATTCGAACTTATCAAGAGGGAGAGAGTTCGAATTGCACATTGAGGAGGAGTGTTAGTCCCTTAAATAAAAGGATGTGAGAAGGGGGGAAGAATTTTCGAAATTAATTTTAGAAAGATTTTGAAATAATTAAAATAAATTTTGAAAATTTGGTTGATGGTTTTCGAAAATTAAAATTGAGAAAGTAGTTAAGTGGTTTTGAAAAAGATTTTGAAATTAAGAATAAAAAAGATGTGATTGAGAAGATATGATTGAAAATCAATTTAAAAGAAATTTTTAAAATTAAATTTGATTACTTGACTAACAAGAAATTAAAAGACATGATTCTAGAATTTAAAATTTGATCCTTTCTTAATAGGCAAGTAACAACTTGAAAATTTTGAATTAAATCATTAATTGTAGCAAGGATTTTCAAAAATACTGAAAAAATGGAAAGGATTTGATTTTGAAAAGATATGATTGAAAAGATATGATCTGAAAAAGATTTGATTTTGAAAAATTATGAAAATTTGAAAAAGATTTGAATTGAAAACAAAATCTTCCCTCTTGTGCCATCATGGCGTTAAACGCCCAGAATGGTATCCATTCTGGCGTTTAACGCCCAAAATACTACCCTTTTGGGCATTTAACGCCCAGCCAGGGTACCTAGCTGGCGTTCAAACGCCAGTTTTCCTTCCTCACTGGGCGTTTTGAACGCCCAGCTTTTTCTGTGTAATTCCTCTGCTGCATGTTCTGAATCTTCAATTCTCTATATTATTGACTTGAAAAGACATAATTTTGAAATTTTTTTGAATTTTTAATGATGATAAACAATAAAATGAAACTAATCATGGAAAATCAAGATCAAAACAAATAATGCATGCAAGACACCAAACTTATAAATTTTCATATTAGAGACACTAACAAATTGAGAATGCATATAAAAAACAACAAAACACACAAGACAAGAGAATTTAAAGATCAGAGCAAGGAAATCATCAAGAATAACTTGAAGATTAATGAAGAACATAATGCATATATTCGAAAATTGCAAGAAATTAAATAAAACATGCATGACACCAAACTTAAAAATTGACACTGGATTCAAACAGGAAACATAGATTATTTTTGGTTTTATGATTTTATAAATTTTTTTTTTTGTAATTTTTCGAAAATTATTTGGAAAAGAAAATAAAGATTTAAAATTCTTAATAAGAATTCCAGGAATCATGCAATGTTAGTCTAAAGCTTCAGTCTAAAAAGATTAGACATGGCTAGCCAAGCTTCAGCAGGACATTACATACAATAGCCAAATTGATGAGAATCAATCAGCTTTTGTGATGATAAAAACATCATCTGAAACTCTAGAATTCATTCTTAAAAATTCTGAAGAATAAAAATAAAATAAAGTTACCTAATCTAAGCAACAAGATGAACCGTCAGTTGTCCAAACTCGAACAATCCCTGGCAACGGCGCGAAAAACTTGGTGCACGAAATTGTGATCATCAATGGCGCCAACAACTTGGTATGCATAATTGTAATCTCAACTCTTTATCACAACTCCGCACAACTAACCAGCAAGTGCATTGGGTCGTCCAAGTAATAAACCTTACGTGAGTAAGGGTCGATCCCACGGAGATTGTCGGCTTGAAGCAAGCTATGGTCATCTTGTAAATCTCAGTCAGGCGGATTCAAATGGTTATGGAGAATTGATAATTAAAAGATGAATAAAATATAAAATAAGATATAGATACTTATGTAATTCATTGGTGAGAATTTCAGATAAGCGTATGAAGATGCTTTGTTCCTCCTGAACCTCTGCTTTCCTATTGCCTTCATCCAATCATTCATACTCCTTTCCATGGCAAGCTGTATGTTGGGTTTCACCGTTGTCAACGGCTACCTCCCATCCTCTCAGTGAAAATGGTCCAAATGCGCTGTCACCGCACGGCTAATCATCTGTCGGTTCTCGATCATGTTGGAATAGGATCCATTGATCCTTTTGCGTCTGTCACTACGCCCAACACTCGCGAGTTTGAAGCTCATCACAGTCATCCCTTCCCGGATCCTACTCGGAATACCACAGACAAGGTTTAGACTTTCTGGATCTCAGGAATGGCCGCCAATAATTCTAGCCTATACCACGAAGGTTCTAATCTTAGATTAGAAACCCAAGAGATACACATTCAAGCTTGTTTGCATGTAGAACGGAAGTGGTTGTCAGGCACGCGTTTATAGGTGAGAATGGTGGTGAGTGTCACATAATCATCACATTCATCATGTTCTTGAGTGTGAATGAATATCTTGGAGAAGAAATAGACTTGAGTTGAATAGAAAAATAATAGTACTTTGCATTAATTCATGAGGAACAGTAGAGCTCACACCTTAATCTATGGTGTGTAGAAACTCCACCGTTGAAAATATATAAGTGAAAATAGTGTTCATTGGCTTCGGCCCCAGAGGGGGAACCAGAATAACTAAGATGAAAATACAATAGCAAAAGGTCCTATTTATAGAGAATTAGTGACCTAGGGTTTACAGAAATAAGTAAATGATGCAGAAATCCACTTTCGGGCCCACTTGGTGTGTGCTTGGGCTGAGCATTGAAGCTTTCATATGTAGAGACTTTTCTTGGATTTAAACGCCAGCTTGGGTGCCAGTTTGGGCGTTTAACTCCAGCTTTTATGCCAGTTCTGGCGTTTAGACGCCATAATTTTTATGCTGACTTGGAACGCCGGTTTGGGCCATCAAATATCAGGCAAAGTATGAACTATTATATATTGCTGGAAAGCCCAGGATGTCTACTTTCCAACGCAATTGAGAGCGCGCCAATTGGGCTTCTGTAGCTCCAGAAAATTCACTTTGAGTGCAGGATGTAACACCCTACCATACAGAGACTTATGCTTAAGTCATAATTCAGAGATGGCAAGGTATTACGACCTCTAAAACAAAAATTTAGTACGTATAGTAGTATGAATGATTGATTATAACTAGGAGCCTTGTAAAAAAAAAAGGGGTAAACAAAAACCGCAACTCGAAAGCGCAACACTCCGATCACTAACACAACGAGCAAAGGATAAGCTAACGCAAGATCATATATATAAAGAGTATCAAAAACAGGAATATCAAGACTCAAAATCCGGCTGCGAAGGTAACCGGTTCGAGCATAGCAATATATACATATAATAAAATAAGGAAAACCCCAAGGAAAACCCAAAGGGACACAAATACCGAAAACCTAATCTCCAAAATCCCCTCTAGAAGGAGTCATCACAGTTTGTATTATTTAATGGAGATAAAAGTATCTAAACAAGATATATAAATCAAGATAGAGTCCCGAGAACAAGAATCTTCGCTAATCCAGAAGTCCCCAGCATGCCTCAACGAGAAGCCTCGCGTCCTGCATCTGAAAACCACAAAATCCGCATGGGTGAGAACCAGAGGTCCCCAGTACGGTAACAGCTTCCACATATATAATACATAATAATAGAGGAAAGCCGAAGGCAATCCTAGAACTTCCTCCAGAAAATATCAAAGCTTATAAACAAGCTAAACCGTAAGCGGCAACTAACTAAAGATCCTTCAGTCTAACTAATACTTCCCTTTCTACTTCCTTCAGACCTCCCAACAACCAGCAGGAGTATAATATAGCAAACACAGTTATATCAGACAAGAGATTTACAAATAGGAACAAATAAGGCATTTAGGCAATTAGCAAGTAATATGCAGTCAAATAGGCAATCTCAAACAATTCATGTAGTATGCTTATGATGCATGCCTGTCCCTAGTGGCTGATGATATCATCTGTCGGTTATAGAGCCAACCCGACAAGTCCTGGTAGCTAGCCATTGGACTGTCCCTCTGTCGTGCATCCCCAACTCGAGTTATACTCATCATAAACTTGATCATAATCATGATCCATATCCATCACCCTCACTGGTGAATATTTATCCATCACCATCACTGGTGAATATTTATGGGGGCGAGCTCATCCGGGCCTTTCACAGTGCCCGGCCACACTTACGACATAGGGTCAAAAGAGCTTCGAGTCTCAACCTGGAGCACATGGTGGCTAGCCATTGCTACTACCCAGGGAAACCCTCATCTCCAATGGTAGAAGTGCAAACCTTCACAATTCAATCAACATCATATATGCATTTATACTTGGCCATAAACATGGCTCCGCCGTAACACGGCAATAATCTAGCCATCCGGCTCACGGTTAAATCCATAACCAGCCAATTCATTAACAATTACGGCCCTTCGGCCCATGGCACAACAAGCACTTCCACCGCCATTCTCCGCATCTCACATAATCATCTTTGATCCTCAATGATCATTCATTTTTCCCTTGCTTCACTCGCAAGTTACCACATTCACTAGCCCTTTTTCTCATGCTAGGCATATCATAATGATTTAAGACATAAGTGGTGAGATCGGAGGCTTAGAAGTATGAAATTTGGCTTTTAAAACTCAAAAATCAACTTTGGGATGAAAACAGGTCCACGCGTACGCGCACGCGTGGATGGCGCTTTCTCGAAGAACGGCGCGTACGCACCAAGTGCGCCTACGCGCGAGGGGTCATTCTGCTAAAAATTTTCTAAGTTAAAAGCTCCAGAATTTACAGATTCAAACCCCAATCTTCCGACGGACATAACTTCCTCATTTTAAATTGTTTTTCACCCGTTCTTCGAACGGCATGGACATCCCGGATCCAATTTCATTTCTAAACAGATTTGGCACAAATCAGAGATCCGTAGTCCAAGTTATGTCCCGTCAAAGTATGCCCAAAAACCATGTTTTCATACAAAACCACAAGGTGCCATTTTCAAAACAAGCCACTTTCAACTCTTTTCAAAATCAATCAAACATGCCAATTTCAACCCTTCTCTTTGAAATCATTCAAAATGTACCAAAATCAACAATAAGCCATCCTCAACTCACACATTGACACTTTACCAAGGTTTCCAAAACCACATCCAACCATTTTAACACTTCTCAATCAAATGGCTAAAGGACAAACACAATATCATGTCATACATCCTTCCTCATCCCAATTTCCAATAATACCATTTCCAATTAACCATCATTATACATAATCAATATCATACTCACCATCAACATGGTACCACCCATCAATTCAACCTCAATCATCCATCAAGCATATATCACAACATGCATTTCTCATATTTCACACAATCAAGGCATCAATATTCATAATCACATATATGAACACATCATATATTTCAACCATTCAACAACACCAACAATTCAATGCCTATCTTAGGGCCTCTAGCCTAAGTATTTCCTACCACATTACATATTAGATACGGGAAACCAAAATCATACCTTAGCCGATTCCCCAAGCTCAACCGGAGCACTTCCAAACCACTTGTCCACAAGCTCTCAAGGTATCAACACCTCCAAGAACAGATTTTATCACACAAAACCCTCTTCCAAGCTTTCCAAAATCACCAATCAAGCTCCAATATTCACATATACACAACCTAAGCCACAATCATCATACCCATACACAACATCTCAATACCCAAACATCATAGAACAACAAATTATACTAGGGTTGAGAATCTTACCACACCCAAGGTCCAAGGAGACAAGATTAACCTTCTCCTTCAAGAGAGTTGGGTCCTATAACATCAAAGAACCCAAAATCTCAACATTTTTGCTCATGAAACTCGAAATCAAGGGCTGGAATTTCGAACAGTAAAACGTGGATTACCTCAAGATTGATTGTATGGGTTTTGTAGAGCTCTCCGCGGTGAACGCGTGGCCGCAAACGGAGCGGCAATCGGAGCTCTAGATCAAAAGTTATGGTGGTTTGAAGATCAAGTGAGAGAAGGAAGTTGAGAGAGTGTTCTTCCCCCTTCCATCTCAATTTTCAGCGTGTTTTGGTGTTGTGTGAGGAGAGAGAGTGCTGAAAACTAGGGTTTTGGTTTAGTTATGTTGGGCCAAGGGCCCACTTTGGGTCCGGTTGGTCCGGTTTGGCCCATTCGGTCCAATCTTGGTCCGATTTCTATAAAATTGGTACCGAAATTCTCGTCTCAATTTCCTCTATCACATTTAGCTATAAAAATAACATTTTTGGCTTTCTAGAATAAATTCTCATTTATGGGTTAATTAACCATTAATTAACCGGGTCTTACAGAATCCATCAGCATCTGCAGTCCTTTTTCAGCCTCTGAATTAGATTTTTGCTCAGGTCCCTCAATTTCAGCCAGAAAATACCTGAAATCACAGAAAAACACACAAACTTATAGTAATGTCCAGAAATGTGATTTTTATTTAAAAACTAATAAAAATATAATAAAAACTAACTAAAACATACTAAAAACTACCTAAAAACAATGCCAAAAAACGTATAAATTATCTGCTCATCAGTCGTCCTATACAAAATCTGAGTGGTCAGATCCACCGCCGCCAATATCACCGACCTCCGCAGAATGTTCCATAACTTGTTCCACTATGATTCTCCTATGGATGTCAAACATGAGGCGCACATGCTCGTCGCCATGGAGTCAAAACAAACGAAAACAAAAAACTTCATTTTCCATCAGTGCTAGCAACTTATACCCCGCCCTTTCTATCTCTTTTCTCTCGCTACCACCAACGTTACTCAATATCAGACTATTTAGCTCGGATAAAGAGCTAACTCGCCAGGTGCACAACAGAATGGTATTATCACACTCAAATATGACCCCAGTGTCACTGTTTCTCATATGGCAATTGGGAAACATACTTACAACCATATATCCACCACCACTAGATATTTTGGCTAATTTTTCGGAAGAAAAATGGAAGAGAAGTGAGATGTTTTTGAAGAATTTGGTTTCACATCTTTTTATAATTGTTGAAAATTTATCGTAATGTATCTTCTTTATACTGTAAATGTCATAATTCTTCACGTATCTCGTCGAGACTGTAAACAAAATAAACACGTCTAATATTTTCATGCTTTATCTCATTTACAGTGTAAACAAGATACGTAGACTCTTTTTTTATTTACACTGTAAACGAGATAAGAAATATGATAAATTTTCATAAAAATACTACAAATTATATATTTTGATAAATAAATATTTATTTTATTTATTTAAAAAAAAATCCGGCTAAGAGAATAATTATATTGGCCAGCTCCATTATATCGTTGTAATCCAATACATCATCATCCATTCCCCATATCGTTATGGTCTTCTCTGGGGCAAGCTTTGTTAACGCTGTTTAGTGTCCCAAACGGCACTCTTTTTTTTATTAAATTTGAACATAGCATGCAATGAAGAATCATTCCATTCAAAGGCAAAACCTGGTTGGTTAGCTCTCTAGATAAAATTGCTCAAATATGTCATGATTTTATTATTAATAGGTAAGAATATAAGATGACCAATATTTTTTAATTAACTTTTATGTATTAAAGAAAAACTTGAGTCTAATCTGATCTTTTTTTTTAAATTTATATACAATTATTTTTATGTAAAGTTAATAGTTGAAAATTGTTAAATGATTTGATAGTTAAAAATTATTATATAATAATTTAATCAAATACATTAACTTATCTAACTATTTTTAATTATCAATTTTATATGAAGATAACTTTATACGAATTTTTAATTTTTTTTTTTTCATCTCATGGTCAGACGAATTCATACATCTCAATCGCACCATAACTCGTGTAATCTAGCATTTACTTTAATATCATAAACCAAAGTCTATAGGCTATATGTATAAATAATAATGTATAATATACTATACAAAATCTTGCTCCTTTATGTCACCATTATGTTAGAAACAAGTATATATACAACTGTACATTTACCTATTCAGCACTTCTCTCCATGTCACAATTAGTTTAAAAAAAAAAAAAAACCCAAAATTTAAAACTCAAATATAATTATAAAAAAATGGAGATTAATCACTTTTTTCAAAAGAAAAATAAATTAAAACGAAAAAATCACCGAGGCGCCAATGAGACCGTAAAGTCAATATCGGTTCCCATTTTCTCAGCCCACTTCTGTGATTCCAAATACAACTTGGAAACTTCAACTGCAACCCGACCCATATCGGGTCTTTCATTCGGATTCTCTCCAACACATTCTAGCCCGACCCGAATCATCTTCTCTGCCACGTCAACAGGAAACGAATCTCTAAGCCTCTTATCCACCCACTTCCTCGCCCCGCCGTGCTCCTTCGCCATCACCCTCGCCGAATCCACCACACTCACCCTCCGATAAGACTCGCCGTCATTGCCGTCGAATTCGAACCTCAACGCCTCATCGCCGCTCAGCAGCTCCAGAACCACCACTCCGAACGCGTACACGTCAGTCTTCTGCGTCGCAACGCCGGTGATCTGAAATTCCGGTGCCATGTACCCCCTCGTCCCCTCAAACTTCACCGTTCGGCTGCGGGACCTCCGCAATTTCTCGATAGAGCCGTCAGAGCCGCCATCAACGGCCTCGCCGCAGAGATCAGAGGTCCCGAAGTGGCAGATCTTGCCTCGGAGGACACCGTCCTCCGCCTCCGCCACCACGATGCTGGAGCTCTTGATGTGGTTATGTACGAATCCTGATCCAGCACAGGCACTGGAATCGGAGCCGGAGAAATTGTGAACATAATCGAGTCCGTGCGCGATATCGGATGCGATCTGCATCCTCGAAATCCACGTCGGCAAGTTCGTGAAGCTAGGGTTCCGGCGGCTGCGTAGGCAATCGGCGAGGCTGGCTCCGGGAACAAATTCATACACCAGATAGATGTAATTGCCCGAGACGGAAGCACCAAGGAGCTTGACAAGACTACTGTGGTGGCTCCGGCAGATCAACGCGAGACGGTGGCGGAGCTCCGGGATGTCCATGAGGCTTCGAAACTTGCGCTGAAAAACAACAACATCTCTGTCCCGAAGGGAGCATCGCCACGAAGAATTGGAAAGGCGGCGGTGGGATTCGGAGGTGAAATTGGCGGTTGCGGCAGCGATCTCGGCGATGTCGTAGATGTGAGGGTTCTCAGGGAGAGTGTTTTTGAGGCTGGAGAGGGAGGCGATGCTGCTTGAAATGGAATAGGATTTGGACCAATCGTTGTTATCTTTGTTGTTGAAAACGTAACTTGTTGATTCGGTGATGGCGACTTCGGAGGAGGATGAAGGATAGTTAGTGTTTAGGGGTGGTGGTGCTGATGGAGAAGAAGTGGAGGTTGATCGTCGAGGTTGGGTTCTACTTTTATTTCTGAATCTGTTCATTGGTTGTACGGCGTTGGTGCTCTTCTTGGACTTGCACATGGAAACCTAATTCAAATATCAAAAGATCACAATTGCACGTTCTTTATAAAAGGAAATTCAGCAAGAAGGCAGGTTCGTGTTCTGTTTTGCTTTGTTTTTTGTTTCTTCATTGGCCGATTATCGTTACTGTTCTTTCTTCTATCTATGTTGTTCTATGTTTGGTGTGTATCAACTTGGAACAAGGGACTCGTAGTCTTAGGGAAACTGTTTTGGCTGTTAAGTAAGTCGGTCAGTCAGTCGTGTCTGCTGTCTGCTTCAAATGATACCTATAGATGTTGTCTTGGATCGGATAGTGGTCTGGTGTCTTTTCTCCCGTGCTCCTCACGGAAACATTTACATGGTTGCGCTTCACACGTGTCTCCTCTTCCCGCCTCCAACTTCCCTTCCAACAAGGCTCAATATGAAGGTAGAATGAAAGATGCAATGTGATATGATCGGTATAATTCCGTTATACCTTATAATTCGACTATAAACCCTATAAGTTGGTTATTATTAATAAGTATTAAAGTCAATTAATATGTTATTTTTTATTTAAGTAAAATATTCAGAGAGTATAAGTATTTGATGTCGTTACAAATCTGATGTCATAATTCGGCATTATATACATCGGCATTATGCACTATAACTCGACACTTTACGTTATAACTCGACATTATACGTTACAATCAGGCTCAATGGACTACATCCTGAAATAAAACGTCCGACCAGACATTATCACTTATTAAAACTTATTAATTGCTCTTCAATTCAGATAATCAATAGAAACGTAACCGACCTATTTTATCTCACCTATAAAGGTATGATATTTTATCTTCAAAGGATACATTGAATTCTCAATACTGACTTAAGTTTCGGAGTGCCTTTGCAGGTACACTCCCCCCTCGTTCTTTGCTCACGCTCTGTGCAATTGAACATATCCTTGGAGAAAAGCTCGGACTTCCACAAAGCTCAAAGGTCGGCACCGAAGATAACAACTCGGCGTCGACTCCCAGGGACCGAGCTCTCCCTTCAGGTATCCATACAAGAACAATTGGCGCCCACCGTGGGGCCTCGAAATAAACACCCTTCTTTCTATAGGCCCCATTTCCTTCCAATAGTTTCAAACTTACCAGCACCTTTGTAAACAAAGGTCATATAGTAAATCATTAAGGCCCGAAAAAGGCCGATCTATATCTGTTTTTCCGATCATTATCTGTCATCTCTGTATTTTTCAAATCATCTCTGGTATATTTATTTGCCGATCTATATCTGCTTTTCCGATCATTATCTGTCATCTCTGTATTTTTCAGATCATCTATGATATATTTATTTGCCGATCTATATCTGCTTTTCTGATCAATATCTGTCATCTCTATTTTTCAATTCATCTAGTATAATTATTTGTCAATCTATATCTGTTTTTCCGATCAATATATGTCATATCTATTTTTTCAATTCTAGTATATCTATTTGCCGATCTATATCTATTTTTCCGATCATTATCTGTCATCTCTGTATTTATCAAATCATCTCTGGTATATTTATTTGCCGATCTATATCTGCTTTTTCGATCATTATCTGTCATCTTTGTATTTTTCAAATCATCTCTGGTATATTTATTTGTCGATCTATATCTACTTTTCTGATCAATATCTGTCATCTCTATTTTTCAATTCATCTGGTATATTTATTTGCCGATCTATATCTGCTTTTCCGATCAATATCTGTCATCTCTATTTTTCAATTCAACTCTAGTATTTCTATTTGCCGGTCTATATCTGTTTTTCCGATCAAATATCTGTCATCTCTATTTTTCAAATCATCTCTGGTATAATTATTTGCCGATCTATATCTGTTTTTCCGATCAATATCTGTCATCTCTATATTTCAATTCAACTCTAGTATATCTATTTGCCGATATATATCTGTTTTTCTGATCTATATCTGTCATCTTGATTTTCCAATTTATATGTTATATCTATTTGTCGATCTATATCTGTTTTTCTCATATATATCTGTCATCTCGATTTTTCAATTTATATCTGTTATATTTATTTGCCAATCTATATCTGTTTTTCCGATTAAAAATCTGTTATCTCTATTTTTCAAATTATCTCTGGTATAATTATTTGCCGATCTATATCTATTTTTTCGATCAATATCTGTCATCCCTATTTTTCAATTCAACTCTAGTATATATATTTGCCGATCTATATTTGTTTTTCTGATCAAATATCTGTCATCTCTTTTTTTCAAATCATCTCTAGTATAATTATTTGTCGATCTATATCTGTTTTTCCGATAAATATTTGTCATCTCTATTTTTCAATTCTAGTATATCTATTTGCCGATCTATATCTGTTTTTCCGTTCTATATCTGTCATCTCGATTTTTCAATTTATATCTGTTATATCTATTTGTCGATCTATATCTGTTTTTTCTATCTATATTTGTCATCTCTATTTTTCAATTTATATCAGTCATCTCTATTTGCCAGTTTATATAAAAAATCTCTATTTGCCGATCTATAACAGTCATCTCTATTATCCGATTTATATCAGTCATCTCTATTTTCTGATTTATATCAATCATCTCTATATTCTGATTTATATTTGTTATCCCTATTTGCCAATTTATATTAGTTATATCTATTGTCCGATTTATATCAATCATCTCTAACTGCCGATTTATATAAAAAATCTCTATTCGTCGATCTATAACAGTCATCTCTATTATCCGATTTATATCATTCATCTTTGTTTTCCGATTTATATCAATCATCTCAATATTTCGATTTATATCTGTTATCCCTATTTGTCAATCTATATCTGTTATATCTATTTGCCGATCTATATCTGTCGTATCTATTTTTCAACTTATATCTGTTATCTCTATTTTTTCGATCTATATCTGTCATCTCTATTTTTCAATTTATGTCTGATATATCTATTTGACGATCTATATCTGTTATCTCTATTTTTCTGATCTATATGTCATCTCTATTTTTCGATTTATATATGTTATCCCTATTTGCCGATCTATATCTGTTATCTAATTTTCTGATCTATATCTGTCATCTCTACTTTCTGATTTACATCTATTATCTCTATTTGTCAATCTTTATCAGTTATCTCTAGTTGCCAATTTATATCTGATATCTCTATTTGCTGATCTATATCTGATTTTCCGATCTACATCTGTTGTATCTATTTGCCGAACTATATCTATCATCTCTACTTTCCGATTTATATCAGTTATCTCTATTTGCCGATCTTTATCAGTTATCTCTATTTGTCGATCTTTATCAGTTATCTCTATTTGCCAAATTATATCTGATATCTCTATTTGCCGATCTATATCTGATTTTTCGATCTACATCTGTTATATCTATTTGCCGATCTATATCTGTAATCTCTATTTGCAGATTTATATCTGTTATCTCTATTTGTCAATCTACATGTTATCTCTATTTGCCGATCTATATCTGTCATCTCTATTTGCCAACCTATATTTGTTATCTCTATTCGCCGACCTATATCTGTTTTTCTATTTTTAAATCTATATCTATTATCTCAGTTTCAGATTTATATCAATCATTATCAGTCATTGTCAAATCTATATCAACTATCATCATATCTATATCAACAATCTTCAATCAATTATCCATTCACGATAATTCTTCAATTCAAAGTCGCATCGTTTACACATGCGCAATCAAACACAATCTTTAATCAATAATCCATTCGCGATAATTCTTCAATTCAAAGTCGCATCGTTTACACATGCGCAATCAAAGACAATCTTTAATCAATTATCCATTCGCGATAATTCTTCAATTCATAGTCGCATCATTTACACATGCGCAATCAAACTCAATCTTCAATTCCGAACTATGACTATCAACAGTCAACAAACTCAATCACATATCATACAAGTACAAACACTGATCCATTCGCGACAACTCTTCAATTCAAAGTCGCATCGTTTGCACATGCGCAATCAAACTCAATCAAATCACCAAACAACGGTGAACTAACTCAATATTCTCACCCAACCAATTCACTTTTATCAAAATCGTCTCAGCAACTATTCAAATTAACTATTCGGTTCCATGAAAAACCCAACCGTTGCATCTATTAAATCAACGGTTCAAAATTACATTGGAAAAATCAAAGGCACAATCAATGACAAGACTACTACACTTTCCACTACACGTTAACTTCAAATCACGTCTGAAATTCAAATTATTCATTATTTTAATAAAGTAAGTTGATCTGGGGGCTCCATACCTATAACTCAAATCGTCGAGTTATAACTAAAAAAGCTCAACCTGCTTTATCAAAATATAGTCAGGCTAAGCTTGGGGGCTATGATACGGCCGTTACAAATCCGATGTCATAATTCGGCATTATATACATCGGCATTATGCACTATAATTCGGCACTTTACGTTATAACTCGGCGTTATACGTTACAATCAGACTCAATGGACTACATCCTGGAATAAAATGTCCGACCAGACATTATCACTTATTAAAACCTATTAATTGCTCTTCAATTCAGATGATCAATAGAAACGTAACCGACCTATTTTATCTCACCTATAAAGGTATGATATTTTATCTTTAAAGGATACATTGAATTCTCAATACTGACTTAAACTTCGGAGTGCCTTTGCAGGTACACTCCCCCCTCGTTCCTTGCTCACGTTCTGTGCAATTGAACATCTCCTTGGAGAAAAGTTCGGACTTCCACAAAGCTCAAAGGTTGGCACCGAAGATAACAACTCGACGTCGACTCCCAGGGACCGAGCTCTCCCTTCAGGTATCCATACAAGAACACTATTGATATCTCATTCTAAATATAAAAAGGAAGTAAGAAATTGTCTTTGATAAACAAATATCAGAATTTATTATTTATTTTTTAATTTGAGAGTCAGAGTACTTTTTACAAGTATTCACCCTCTTTGTTCTCTTAGTGTTGAAGTATAGCTCATCTCGACGAAAAGCTTACAGATACTCACTAGAGGATGAGTTATATCGCAATCACCCTTTACAAGAACAATTGGCACCTATCGTGGGGCCGAGCGTTTAAAACTTTTCTTTAGGCTCCAAAACTTTTAGATTTGCCTATGGCTAATCAGTTTCCTCCAACACCATCTGAGCTTCTTTGGATAGTAACGGAATGATAACAGGCCAATCAGCACATGACAGAAGAGAATCAAAAAATGACAAATCAGATAGTCAAGCTCACCAATACTCAGATAACTAATGATGATGATCACAACAAACAAAGACGACAAGGAAGGAAATTCTGATCTAACTCACGTCTCAAAAACACAACAGACAGAAGAGGGTCAACCAGCCAGTAAAGAGGACGAATTGGACCTTATCTTTCTTATAACTATTCTTAATTAATTTCCGTTCCTCTTCCTTTTCTGCAATTTTTTTTAAATCATCTATCAAATTCTTCTTCAACTCTAACTCTTTTTTCAAATTCACTGACTCATCAGTCTTCTCCAACAGCTTTTTATGCTTTTCCTCTTGACTCCAACCAATGCTCGCAATGCAAAATCCAAGCACCTAAGCTAAAACACATAAAGAGATATAATATAACTTAGGCTCATCATTCATTTTACAAGTACCAAAGTCATACATGAAGATATTGATTAATCACAATGTCTCCGACCTCATTAGACAAGGTCACGTCAGAAATTGACTGAAGAACCTCATCGGCAACAACCGAAAAAGAAAATTCCTATCCCACACAGAGGATTCATCCCACCCTTTGCGAAATCGTGCAACCTATCCTATTTACTTGTGAAAGCAGTAAGCTCCTTCGAAGAAATTTCTTTTTCCTTCTTTGTTAAGTGGTCACATATATCTTCATGCAAAAACTCGCTTTTTTTTTTCTTAAAAATAATACGTTTCTTTTTTGGAACTGGTTGATTAACCTCCCCCTCTCTATCCACCTCACCTGGGTTCGATGATGAACTCTCTTTTTTAATATTTTTTGTCTCCAGACGAGCTCTTAAACTCGCCGTTAAGACTCCTGAAAATTTTTCACCTACAAAAAACACAGAAAAATAATTTCAAAAATAGTCACATACTCGAATTATAATACAATTTATAAACTCTTATTAAAATAGTTCACCACAGATATTTTATCCTCTTCCTACGAAAGCAAATAAAAAATGGAAATTAAATTTTCTCTATCAACAACCTCCACCAGGTAGCTTATTATGCATTCATTTCTGGCACTTATTTCTTCTGGACCCAAAATATGTTGTGGTTGTAAACACCAAAAGAGAGAAAATTTTTCACTGAGGTATTCTTTTAGATAAAAAAAAAAATTCATCTACCAATCGATTTTACTTTAAGAAACATTTTTTTAAAAATCTTTGAAGAAGGATTTATATCGTTTGAAAATAGCAAAATCAGGAGAGTTATTCAGATAACCCAAACTCCTTTTCAAAAACACTTTAAAAAAGTCCAACCATTTAGATGAAGTTGAGAGGGAGCACAGTTCAATTGTTTCAACACATCTCATTCAAACTCAGTAAATAACAGTTTCACATGAAACTCTTCCAGTACACAACTGTACATGTAGAAATATTCAAAATCATTTTTTCTATGAAAAACACGGTCGGTCAACTCTATTATATGGTAATAATTCAACCCGCACCCTAGATCCTTCCCTCACTATTTTTGATGCATCTATTTCACCTACACTATTCTTATCCATGAATAAAGACCCACGGATTTTTATATCTTGACTAACCCACTTAAACCATCATTATCGTCTTTTTGTATTTCTTTTTTCTTTTTATCAACTATCATTTTCAGAGAACAAAAATAAAGAAAAAGAAGAAGGTACAATAAACAGAAATTGCAACTCACCTCTTTTATTCATGTTTTTATCACTCCTTTTTCTAACACATTTTTAAAAGAGAAATTACCTTTATAAAATCCTTCAAGATTCTAAATAAATACAATGTCAAATTTAATAAAACCTGTTTAGTTCCATCACAAACCCATAATCATTGCTTCATTTCAAACCAACGGCCCTGATTACATTGGAAAATAGAACGGTGGCTTTTTTTATATTCAATGACAGGACTTTTTCTTTCTTCAAAATTACTTATTTATATTTTTTTTTTCACTTATTTTTTTATAAAGTACGTTAAATTGGGGGCTCTATACGTATAATTAAAAGTGTCAAATTATAACTCATCATCTAAAATTCAATCTGCTTTATCAAATTATTACCAGACCAAACTTGAGTACTATGATATGACCTTTATAATTCGGTTATACATTATAACTCGACTATAAACATTATAGATCATTTATCAATAATAAGTAACAAAGTAATCATAACACCCTAATATGTTATTATTCTCTATTTAAGTAAAATACTCGAAGAGTATAACCATTAATACATCATTTCAAATATAAAAAAAAAAAGTAAAAAATTATCTTTAATATACAGATATACAAAATTTATTATTTATTCACTAACTTAAATACCAGAGTATTTTTTGCAAATATTCACTTCTTTTATTTTCTTAATGATAAAGTATAAATTATTTCGATAAAAAAGATACTTGCCAAAAGATGGACTATATCACAGTTATCCTTTACAAAAACACCATGTTTTCAATTCATTCATGTGGAAATCATCTCCTAAGTGAGTCGTTAGTCCGTCACATATATCTATATAAAGGTAAAATGAAAGATGCAATGTTTTCAATGTTTGCAGCCATTTTTTTTTCTTTTATACCTTTCTTTTATATATATATTTTTTAAATAATAATATTATCACTCTTATATTCTAAAAATGTCATTCTACACATAATTCTTTTTATATGAATTTGTTTTGATATATGATCAATATAAAATAATTTTATATATATTTAATTATAAAATATTATGTCATTAAAAAATAATTATATTTTAATTATTTAAATGTTATCTAAAAAAATAAATATAATTAATAATTTTATAAGATATTTTATATTATCAGTATATTAAATTTAATTTTTTTATATTATATGTTTATATAAATTTATAAAAAAATAATATTATCAAAATAGGAGTATTAATATATTTTTTTTATGGTATAAAAATGAATGGTATTATATGCATTATTTTTGTTCATATTTTTCTTGTACATCTTTTATTTTTTGTTAAAATAATTGATAAGAAGGAAAAAGAAGCTAAGAAGTTATTTTTTATTGTGTACAAAAATAGATAAAGTACTATTTTGGTCTCTAATATTTTAATCATTCTATTTTTATTCTAAAATATTTAAAATGACATCATTGTTATTTCACCATCAAATTTCTCACTAACACTTAACGAAATTAATGTACTATTAATAATACTTTTGTTAAAACTACGTTTGTTCAATTTTCTCTCTTATCTTTACCCTCTCAACAAGCCCAAACTCTATTTTCTATTCCCTTTTTCTTCCTCCTCAAATCTCTCTAGAAGAATTAATAGTATAAAAAGGAGTAGGAGAATAAAGTTTGGATTTGTTGAGAGAATGAAGGTGAAAAGGGGGTTGAGCAAATGTATCTTTAAACAAAAATATTATTAATAGTACATCAATTTCGTTAAGTATTAGTGAGAGATTTGACGATAGGATAATATTGATGCCATTTTAAACATCTACTTATCTATCTATCTATCTGTCTGTCTACTTATCTATTTCTACTTAATATACTAAAATTGAGTTTTCTCCCAATTAAAAAAGTGAAGTGTCAATTCTTTATGAGTTTTTTTTTCTTCCAAAAAAAAACTATTTTTCTATATAATGATAATTTTTTATTATTTATCAACTCCTTTTATTTTTATTTTTTCATTTATTAATTTTTTTAATTATTGTTATTTAATTTACTTATTTTAGGTATTAAACATTAAAATTTATTAGAAAATATAAGACAATTATTGTTATTACCCTTCGTATCTACTTAATATTCAATTATTGTTATTTGTTTTATTTATTTAGAGTAATAATTAGTTTATTGGTCATATTGTAATACTATTTGTATATTCTTCGTTTCTCCTTAATTTAATTATTCAACTATTGTTATTTATTTTATTTAACTAGAGTAATAATTAAATTTATTATAATTATAGCAAGCTAAGTCTCTATAATTATTTTTCAAGTATTAGTATTATTAATATATTGGTATATTTTTTAAAATATTGGTATATTATTAATATATATAATGAGAAATAATATATTTTTTCTCATGTTTATTATTTAGAGAATTGATAATTTAGATATAGAATAAATTTTAATTAAATACTAAATTAATTACCCAAAATTGTTTGATTTTTCTATCACTTACTAATGTTTAATTTTAATTGATATGTTTTATTTTTCATTTATATCTCCATTTATTAGTAATTGTATTCTTTATATTTACAGTAAATATTAAAGGTAAAAGAATAAAAAATAATTTGATTTGATGTATTAGTGGCTATTTTATTAAAATTATATAATTTTAATCTTATCACGTGTATGACACGAGTTATTACACTTGTTATGTGTTTGGTACTTCGAGTTCCGGACGGGTCGGTGGAGCTATGGAGATGGAATGGTAGGAACCAGCCTTGGTCTGGGTCCAGAGGAAGAAGGCGGAGACTTCATGACTTCCCGAGTTGCTGCGGTGTGAGGGGGAGCCATCTGCAATGACACTCCGACACCCAAGTCAGAGATGTTACAGATGGCAGTGAGAGTATAGTGACGTACTGTGGGGGAGGGGTAGGACCCTCCCCATTTATACCTGTTAGTAGGGTGGGTCCCACAGGCTAGGTTTCTTTCCTAGAAGTTTCCTTCTCCAGCTGTCAAGTAGCTGGCTGCTTGAAGGGAAGGTATCCGGGTCGTGGTCCGGACGCGCGACGTTCAGCAAACCGACCGCTTGGGTTTGGTAGCCCTGCACGCCGGGTCGGACCAGGCAGAGTGCCAGCTGGGCTGGGCCGTAACAGTGTCCCCAACGCACCAGCTAATGTTGGAGACAACTTAGGTGGTGTGTTCCCTGGCTTCCGGTAGCTTCGTCTCTTGATCGGTTAGCATAGTTTTTGATTGCGCATGGCGGCAAATGGCGGTGAGCCAAAAATCCGCCATAAAGTTATAGCGGATGGCGTTGCGGAAAATGGCGGAAATGGCGGATTACCTCTAAAATACACATATATGTGCAAAAAAACATGCAGAAAAATTGCAAATATAATAAACTATAAAATCTATCTATATAAGCAACTTTCTAGTCATAAAACATCTAATTAATATAGCAAATATAGTAGCAAATTTAGCAAATAAATATAACATCAAGTTCAAATCATAACTCAAAAGTCATAAGCAAGCCATAAAATAGAAGACATAAAACATAAAAACTATGAGGGAAGAGAGGTTTATGAGGGAAGAGAAGGAGAAGGAGACAGTGAAGTGAGTGAACTGAATGAAAAAAAAAAAGGAACGGTAACTTCTACAAACCAGAAAAAAGAGGAAACTGTGGTGATGAGCGGCGGTGACCACCAGCGGTGACGGTCGGCGACAAACGGCAACAGGCGGCGGCGACGGGCGGCGACGGACGGTGGCTAAGATCGGCGGTGATTGGAGGCAGAGAGAAGAGAGAAAGAGAACAGAGAGAAAGAGCCGTTTTGGACGTTCAGAGAGGAAGGCTCGTTTTTGAACTGCAGCGGCTGAACGTGGGTTACTCTTTCATTTAGGGTTTTGCAAAATTACTCAATTACCCTAGAATTTTTTTGAAAAATCCGAAAAAACCCGCCATTTTCGCCATTTTCAATGGCGGACCGCCATGGCGCCACCGCAATTGCGGCGCCTTTTGCCCCGCCGTGATAAGCACGTTGCGGTGGCCTACGTATGGCGGCGAGGCCAAATCCCGCCACGCCATTCCGCCATAGCGCCGCCATGGCCGCTATTTTAAAACACTGTCGGTTAGTCGTCGGTTTTGGTAGGGACGTGCCCCCTACGCGCGAGTGAGCCTCGTCGCTTTGAAGGGATGCCTTTTGTTGCCTCATTCTTCGCGCTGAGCATTTAATGCTCTTAATGGGTTATTTGAATCCTGCGTGAAATGACTGCTCTATCCCTGACTTTCGTACTTCTTGGAGTCAGTTTTGCTTTCAGTTTTCATTCGTTTCAGTTTTCATTTCCCCACTATTATCCCATCTCTCTCATCTTCCTTCCTCCCCTCCAAACTTCTTTGCTGTGAATTTCCTGCTTCGCTCAAATCTCCCCAATGTTTTCCAGCATCCTTCGATCATTACTGTCATCCTGGTAAGTTCCTTTTTCCTTCTCTTATTCAGGCTAGTTTAATCTTGCTGTTATACCGCTTGTTCTTCTATCTCAATTCTGCATGCGCGCTGTTTATTTGATTGAATTTCGTGTTTGATGGCGTCAGTGTTACGTAGATATACTAGGGGGTAACCATTCCAGGTTGTTGGTATTTAGGCTTTGTTTTTAACAATAGATTTAGGCTATGCTTGATTGTAGATACTGCATAGGCAAACTGTAGTTTCTGGTTTTAGTTCTGGTCTCCCGACCTTACCGACTGACTCTGGGTGGTGCCCCCACTATAGGTATGGCCCAACGTCCCGTTGCGAGAGCACCCTACGATCGATATGCCTGGGTGACCTCGGACGTGAAGGATGCCCCTAATCAGATGTCTCTGGAGGAACTTACGAAGTTTCGACAAGCCGACTATCTCTGCGGGGGAGGTCCCGAGGAGGCTAACTATGAGGTTTTTGTTCCTGCCAGCCAGGAACGGATATTCCAACTAAACCTACACTCTCCCCGGGTCCCTGATTGGATCTGGATGTACAAGACAATGTTCACCCACTTAGGGGTCCGCATCCCCTTCTCCCCCTTTCAAATAGCGCTGCTCAACCGATGTGACGTGGCACCGTCTCAATTGCATCCGAACAGTTGGGCTTCTATCCGTTGTTTCGAGATGGTTTGTGAATACTTAGAGCTGCCGACCTCCGTTGAGGTGTTCTTATTTCTTTTTACCTTGACAAACCCTTCGAAGGAGGAAAGGGCCAAAAAAGGCTTCATGTCCTTCCGGTCTGCCTAAGGTCGGAGGATCTTTGGCTTGTTCGAAGATTTCTACCACGGTTTTAAGGATAGATATTTTAAGGTTCGCTCGGCCGAAGGCCGGCATCCCTTTTGGTTGACGTTAAAAGGGGAACGTCGAATCCCAACCTATTGGAGTTTTGGGGCGGGGCTAATGCCTTCACAAAGGTGACATACAAAGGATTGTCTTCCGAAACAAGAAGGTCGCTGACATTCTGTTGGCTGTCTTCGGCAAGAACCATGTTAACCTCCCATCTCCTTATGAGGGATCAGGATATGGCTAGGAGTTATATTGGTGAGTGGTTGCCTGGCTGCTTATTCGTGTTTGTTATTTTTGTTGTTTGATTAACCATTTTACCGTCTAACGAGCTTTCGTCTGTTGTTGCAGTATCCATGGCTTGCAAGCAGGTTGGACTTGATGCTTTGTTTAACACATTTCTTCTTGGGGGTAGTGATGATGACTCTGCCACCCACACTAACGAGGTGCCTCATTCTTCTCCTGCCGAGATCGAGGCCCAGTCCCAGCCTACCCAAGGTCAGGTGGCCGGGACTAGCATCGGCCTAAGTCCCCAACTGGCCGCAGAAGTGGAGGGTGAAGGTCCTGAGGTTGTTGTTGTTGATAACCCAAGGAAAAGGAAACCGTCCTCCAGCCCTGAGGGGATCCTCACGATGATGGAGAAGAATTTCGATGCCGGGACTTTTATTAATTCCCAGCTCCTGCCCGGCACGGAGGACTTCTTCCATGGTGGGTGGTGCACGAAATTGTGATGTCCAGGCTCGAACAATCCCTGGCAATGTGAGCAACTTGGTACGCGTAATCGTGATTACACTTTGATGATGTAAAATTCATGGCTCTTTCTTTCCCTGGCAATGGCGCCAAGAACATGGTGCCAATACCATGGTTCACAACTTCGATACAACTAACCAGCAAATGCACTGGGTCGTCCAAGTAATACCTTACGTGAGTAAGGGTTGAATCCCACGGAGATTGTTGGTATGAAGCAAGCTATGGTCACCTTGCAAATCTCAGTTAGGCAGATATAAATTGATAATGGTGTTTTCGAATTTAATATAATAAAATAGGGATAGAGGTACTTATGTAAATCATTGGTAGGAATTTCAGATAAGCGAATGGAGATGCTTTTCGTTCCTCTGAACCTCTGCTTTCCTGCTATCTTCATCCAATCAATCTTACTCCTTTCCATGGCTGGCTTTATGCAAGGGCATCACCGTTGTCAGTGGCTACATCCCCTCCTCTCAGTGAAAAATATGCTCACATGCTCTGTCACAGCACGGCTAATCATCTGTCGGTTCTCGATCATGCTGGAATAGGATTCACCCTCCTTTTGCGTCTGTCACTAACGCCCAACAATCGCGAGTTTGAAGCTCGTCACAGTCATTCAATCATTGAATCCTACTCGGAATACCACAGACAAGGTTTATACTTTCCGGATTCTCTTGAATGCCGCCATCATTCTAGCTTACGCCACGAAGATTCCAGTTAAGAGATCTAAGAGATATTCATTCTAGCTTATTTCATGTAGAACGGAAGTGTTTGTCAGGCACGTGTTCATAGGGGAGAATGGTGATGAGCGTCACACATAATCATCACCTTCATCACGTTCTTGGGTACGAATGGATATCTTAGAAGCGAAATAAGATGAATTGAATAGAAAACAGTAGTACTTTGCATTAATCTTTGAGGAACAGCAGAGCTCCACACCTTAATCTATGGAGTGTAGAAACTCTACCGTTGAAAATACATAAGTGAAAGGTCCAGGCATGGCCGAGATGGCCAGCCCCCTAAACGAGATCACAGGATCAAAATACAATCCAGGATGCCTAATACAATAGTAAGAGGTCCTATTTATAATAAACTAGTCACTAGGGTTTACATGAGTAAGTAATTGATGCATAAATCCACTTCCGGGGCCCACTTGGTGTGTGTTTGGGCTGAGCTTGAGTGTAGCACGTGCAGAAGCCATTTGTGGAGTTGAACGCCAAGTTCTGTGCCAATTTGGGCGTTCAACTCTGGTTTTGGATCCTTTTCTGGCGCTGGACACCAGATTTGGGCAGAAGGCTGGCGTTGAACGCCAGTTTACGTTGTCAATTCTTGGCCAAAGTATGGACTATTATATATTTCTGGAAAGCCCTGGATGTCTACTTTCCAACACAATTAGAAGCGCGCCATTTCGAGTTTTGTAGCTCCAGAAAATCCACTTTGAGTGCAGGGAGGTCAGAATCCAACAGCATCAGCAGTCCTTTTTCAACCTCTGAATCTGATTTCTGCTCAAGTCCCTCAATTTCAGCCAGAAAATACCTGAAATCACAGAAAAACACACAAACTCATAGTAAAGTCCAGAAATGTGAATTTAACATAAAAACTAATGAAAACATCCCTAAAAGTGACTAGATCCTACTAAAAACATACTAAAAACAATGTCAAAAAGCGTATAAATTATCCGCTCATCACAACACCAAACTTAAATTGTTGCTTGTCCCCAAGCAACTGAAAATCAAATAGGATAAAAAGAAGAGAATATACTATAAATTCCAAACTATCAATGAAACATAGCTCCAATCATATGAGCGGGACTTATAGCTTTTTGCCTCTTGAATAGTTTTGGCATCTCACTTTATCCATTAAGGTTCAGAATGATTGGCATCTTATAGGAACTTCAGATTTCGAATAGTGTTATTGACTCTCCTAGTTCAGTATGATGATTCTTGAACACAGCTTTTTTATGAGTCTTGGCCGTGGCCCTAAGCACTTTGTTTTCCAGTATTACCACCGGATACATAAATGCCACAGACACATAATTGGGTGAACCTTTTCAGATTGTGACTCAGCTTTGCTAAAGTCTCCAATTAGAGGTGTCCAGGGTTCTTAAGCACACTCTTCTTTTGCTTTGGACCTTGACTTTAACCGCTCAGTCTCAAGTTTTCACTTGACACCTACACGCCACAAGCACATGTTTAGGGACAGCTTGGTTTAACCGCTTAGACCAGGATTTTATTCCTTTAGGCCCTCCTATCCACTGATGCTCAAAGCCTTGGGATCCTTTTTATTTGCCCTTGCCTTTTGGTTTTAAGGGTTATTGGCTTTTTCTGCTTGCTTTTTCTTTTTCTTTCTATTTTTTTTCGCCTAATTTTTTCTTCTCTTTTTTTTTTTCTGCAAGCTTTGTTCTTTGCTGCTTTTTCTTGCTTCAAGAATCATTTTTATGATTTTTCAGATTATCGAATAACATGTCTCCTAGTCATCATTCTTTCAAGAGCCAACATATTTAACATTCTTAAACAACAACTTCAAAAGACATATGCACTGTTCAAGCATTCATTCAGAAAACAAGAAGCATTGTCACCACATCAATATAATTAAGCTAAGTTCAAGGATAAATTCGAAACTCATGTACTTCTTGTTCTTTTGAATTAAAACATTTTTCATTTAAGAGAGGTGATGGATTCATAGGACATTCATATCTTTAAGACAAAGTTACTAACTACTAATGATCATGTAGTGAAGACACAAACATAGATAGGCACATAACATAGAAAACGAAAAACAGAAGAAAGAAGAACAAGGAATGAATCCACCTTAGTGATGGTGGCGTTTCCTTCTTGAGGAACCAATGATGTCCTTGAGCTCTTCTATGTCTCTTCCTTGTCTTTGTTGCTCCTCCCTCATTGCTTTCTGATCTTCTCTTATTTCATGGAGCATGATGGAGTGCTTTTGATGTTCCACCCTTAGTTGTCCCACATTGGAACTCAATTCTTCTAGGGAGGTGTTGATGTGCTCCCAATAGTTTTGTGGAGGAAAGTGCATTTGAGGCATTTCCGGAATCTCATGGTGATGAGCTTCTTGCGCCTCTTGAGCTCCATGACTGGGCTCTCTTGCTTGCTCCATCTTTTTCTTAGTGATGGGCTTTTCCTCTTTAATGAGGATATCTCCCTCTATGTCAATCCCAGCTGAATTGCATAGGTGGCAAATGAGGTGAGGAAAGGCTAACCTTGCCATAGTGGAGGACTTGTCAGCCACCTTGTAGAGTTCTTGAGGTATAATCTCATGAACTTCCACCTCTTCTCCAATCATGATGCTATGGATCATGATGGCCCGGTCTATAGTAACTTCAGACCGGTTGCTAGTGGGAATGATTGAGCATTGAATAAACTCCAACCATCCTCTAGCAATAGGCTTGAGGTCCAATCTTCTTAGTTGAACCGGCTTGCCTTTGGAGTCAATCTTCCATTGAGCTCCTTCTACACATATGTCCATAAGGACTTGGTCCAACCTTTGATCAAAGTTGACTCTCCTTGTGTAGGGGCGTGCGTTCTCTTCCATGTATGGCAAGTTGAACGCCAACCTCACATTCTCCGGACTAAAATCTAAGTATTTCCCCCGAACCATTGTAACATAGTTCTTTGGATCCGGGTTCTTACTTTGATCATGGTTCTTGGTGATCCATGCATTGGCATAGAACTCTTGAACCATTAGGATGCCGACTTGTTGGATGGGATTTGTTAGAACTTCCCAACCTCTTCTTTGAATTTCATGTCGGATCTCCGGATACTCATTTCTTTTGAGTTTAAAAGGGACCTCAGGGATCACCTTCTTCTTGGCCACAACATCATAGAAGTGGTCTTGATGGGCTTTGGAGATGAATCTTTCCATCTCCCATGACTCGGATGTGGAAGCTTTTATCTTCCCTTTCCCTCTTCTAGAGGATTCTCCGGTCTTAGGTGCCATCAATGGTAATGGAAAAACAAAAAGCTTATGCTTTTACCACACCAAACTTAGAATATTGCTCGCCCTCGAGCAATAAACAAAAGAATAGAAGAAGAAGAAATATGGAGAGGGAGAGGTGGTTTCGGCCAAGAGGAGTGTAGAGGGGTGTGTTGTGTGAATTTGATGAAGAATGGAGGGCTTTATATAGGGAAGGGAAGGGGGGAAGGTTTCGGCCATATGGGTGGGTTTGGGTGGGAAATTGGTTTTGAATTTTGAAGGTAGGTGGAGTTTATGAGGTAGGTTTATTGGGAAGAGTGGGTGGATGTGAGTGGTGAAGGTTTAATGGGGAAGAGAGATTGAGGTGATTGGTGAGGGGTTTGTAGGGAAGAGTGTTTATGAGGTTGTGTGAAAGAGAGTGGTGAGAAGAAGTGAGTGGAGGTAGGTGGGGATCCTGTGGGGTCCACAGATCCTGAGGTGTTCAAAGATTTACATCCCTGCACCCATTAGGCATGTAAAAATGCCTTTGTATCCAACTCTGGGCGTTCAGCGCCAGGTTGGTGGCCATTTTGGGCGTTCAACGCCCATCTGTGTGCCATTTCTGGCGTTGAACGCCAGAACCATGCCTGTTCTGGCGTTCAGCGCCCAGAAGCTGCCCATTTTGGGCGTTCAGCGCCAGAACCATGCTCTGTTCTGGCGCTGAACGCCAGACAGATGCTCCTCCAGGGTGTGATTTTTCTTCTGCTGTTTTTGATTCCGTTTTCAATTTTTATATTTATTTTGTGACTCCACATGATCATGAACCTAAGAAAACATGAAAAACAATAAAAATAAGAATTAGATAAACATTGGGTTGCCTCCCAACAAGCGCTTCTTTAATGTCAATAGCTTGACAGTGGGCTCTCATGGAGCCTCACAGATGTGCAGAGCTTTGTTGAGACTCTCCAACACCAAACTTAGAGTTTGGATATGGGAGTTCAACACCAAACTTAGAGTTTGGTTGTGGCCTCCCAACACCAAACTTAGAGTTTGACTGTGGGGGCTCTGGTTGACTCTGCTTGGAGAGAAGCTTTTCCTGCTTCCTCTCCATGGTTGCAGAGGGAGATCCTTGGGTTTTAAACACAAGGGAGTTTTCATTCCATTGAAGGACTATTTCACCTCTGTCAACATCAATCACAGCTCTTGCTGTGGCCAGGAAAGGTCTTCCTAGGATGATGGATTCATCCTCTTCCTTTCCAGTATCCAGGACTATGAAATCAGCAGGGATGTAAAGGCCCTCAACCTTTACTAATACATCTTCTACTTGTCCATAAGCCTGTTTTCTTGAGCTGTCTGCCATTTCCAGTGAGATTTTAGCAGCTTGCACCCCATAGATTCCTAGTTTCTCTATTACAGAGAGGGGCATGAGGTTTATCCCTGAACCAAGGTCACACAGAGCCTTAAAGATCATGGTGCCTATGGTACAAGGGATTATGAACTTTCCAGGATCCTGTCTCTTCTGAGGCAATGTCAGTTGATCCAGATCACTTAGTTCATTGATGAACAAGGGAGGTTCAACTTTCCAAGCATCAATGCCAAATAATTTGGCATTCAGCTTCATGATTGCACCAAGAAACTTGGCCGTTTGCTCTTCAGTGACATCCTCATTCTCTTCAGAAGAGGAATACTCATCAGAGCTCATGAAGGGCATAAGGAGGTTCAATGGAATCTCTATGGTCTCTAGATGAGCCTCAGAGTCATTTGGTTCCCCAGAGGGAAGCTCCTTATTTATCACTGGACGTCCCTGGAGGTCTTTCTCCTTGGGATTCACGTCGTCTCCTCTCCTCACAGGTTCGGCCATGGCGCTTATGTCAATGGCCTTGCATTCTCCTTTTGGGTTCTCTTTTGTATTGCTTGGGAGAATACTAGGAGGGATTTCAGTGATCCTTTTACTCAACTGGCCCACTTGTGCTTCCAAATTTCTAATGGAAGACCTTGTTTCATTCATGAAACTTACAGTGGCCTTGGACAGATCATAGACTAAGTTTGCTAGATTAGAAGTATTTTGTTCAGAGTTCTCTGTCTGTTGCTGAGTTGATGATGGAAAAGGCTTGCTATTGCTAAACCTGTTTCTTCCACCATTATTAAAGCCTTGTTGAGGCTTTTGATCCTTCCATGAGAAATTTGGATGATTTCTCCATGTTGAGTTATAGGTGTTTCCATAAGGTTCACCTAAGTATTTACCTCTGCTATTGCAGGGTTCTCAGGATCATAGGCTTCTTCTTCAGAAGATGCCTCTTGAGTACTGTTGGATGCAGCTTGCATTCCATTCAGACTCTGAGAAATCATATTGACCTGTTGGGTCAATATTTTGTTCTGAGCCAGTATGGCATTCAGAGTATCAACTTCAAGAACTCCCTTCTTCATAGGCGTCCCATTGCTCACAGGATTCCTTTCAGAAGTGTACATGAACTGGTTATTAGCAACCATGTCAATGAGTTCTTGAGCTTCTGCAGGCGTTTTCTTTAGGTGAATGGATCCACCTGCAGAAGTGTCCAGTGACATCTTTGATAGCTCAGATAAACCATCATAGAATATATCCAGGATGGTCCATTCTGAAAGCATGTCAGAAGGACACTTTTTGGTCAACTGTTTGTATCTTTCCCAAGCTTCATAGAGGGATTCACCTTCTTTCTGTCTGAAGGTTTGAACATCAGCTCTAAGCTTGCTCAGCTTTTGGGGAGGAAAGTACTTGGCTAAGAAAGCCGTGACCAGCTTATCCCAAGAGTTCAGGCTGTGTTTGGGTTGAGAATCCAACCATAATCTAGCTCTGTCTCTTACAGCAAAAGGGAAAAGCATGAGCCTGTAGACTTCAGGATCTACTCCATTAGTCTTAACAGTATCACATATCTACAAGAATTCAGTTAAGAACTGAAAAGGATCTTCAGATGGAAGTCCATGAAACTTGCAGTTCTGCTGCATCAGAGAAACTAATTGAGGTTTCAGCTCAAAGTTGTTTGCTCCAATGGCAGGAATGGAGATGCTTCTTCCATGTAGATTGGAATTAGGTGCAGTAAAGTCACCAAGCATCTTCCTTACATTATTATTATTTTCGGCTACCATCTCCTCTTCCTGTTCGAAAATTTCTGAAAGGTTATCTCTGGATTGTTGTATTTTAGCTTCTCTTAGTTTCTTTTTTAGAGTCCTTTCAGGTTCTGGATCTGCTTCCACAAGAATGTTCTTATCCTTGCTCCTGCTCATATGACAAAGAAGAGGGCACAAAAATAATAATAATAATAATAATAGAGATTCTTTATACCACAGTAAAGGGATCCCTGTGTGAGTAGAAGAAGAGGGGGAGACAAAGAATGTAATATAATGGAAGAAACACAACTGTGAGGAGGCTAGAGATGTGAGATGAGATGTTAGGATATGAATGAATAAATAGAATAAGATGGGGGAGGAAAAATTTTCGAAAATTATTTTGAAAAAGAGTTAGTGATTTTTGAAAATAGTTTTTGAAAAATGTTTAGTATTTTTTTTTTTCGAAAATTTTTGAAATCAAAAATAAAAATAAAAATAATTAGTTAATTAAAAAGAAATTTTTGAAAAAGGGGGAGATATTTTCGAAAATTAGAGAGAGAGAGTTAGTTAGGTAGTTTTGAAAAAGTTAAGAAACAAACAAAAAGTTAGTTAGTTAGTTGAAACAAATTTTGAAAAGATAAGAAGTTAGGAGGTTAGAAAAGATATTTTGAAAAGATATTTTTGAAAAAGATAAGATAAGATGATATTTTTGAAAAGATATGATAGAATTAGTTTTGAAAAAGATTTGATTTTTAAAATCACAATTAATGACTTGATTCACAAGAAATCACAAGATATGATTCTAGAACTTAAAGTTTGAATCTTTCTTAACAAGCAAGTAGCAAACTTTAAATTTTTGAATCAAAACATTAATTGATTATGTTATTTTCGAAAATTTGGTATAAAAATAAGAAAAAGAGTTTTGAAAAATATTTTTGGAATTTTCGAAAATAACTAAGAATTTTGAAAAAGATTTGATTTTTGAAAAAGATTTTGAAAAAGATAAGATTTTCAAATTGAAAATTTGATTTGACTCATGAGAAACAATTTGATTTTAAAATTTTTTGAAAAAGTCAACTCAAATTTTCGAATTTGATGAGAGAAAAATGGAAAGATATATATATTTTTTTTTTTGAAATTTTTTATGAAAACATGAAAATTATGCAATGCATGAAATTTTTAGATCAAAACAATGAATGCATGCAAGAATGCTATGAATGTCAAGATGAACACCAAGAACACTATGAAGATCATGATGAACATCAAGAACATATTTTTGAAAAATTTTTAATGCAGAGAAAACATGCAAGACACCAAACTTAGAATTCTTTAATGCTTACGCACTAAGAATTCAAGAATGCATATGAAAAACAACATACAACACAAAACAAAAAATCATCAAGATCAAACAAGAAGACTTACCAAGAACAACTTGAAGATCATGAAGAACACTATGAATGCATGAAATTTTTGAAAAATGCTAGATGCATATGCAATTGACACCAAACTTATGATATGACTCAAGACTCAAACGAGAAACAGAAAAATATTTTTGATTTTTATGATTTTCTAATTTTTTTGGATTTTTATTTTATATTTTTCGCATATTAAAAGGAAAAATAAGGATTCCAAAATTTTTAATATGAATTCCAGGAATCTTGCCATGTTAGTCTAAAGCTTCAGTCCAGGAATTAGACATGGCTCACTAGCCAGCCAAGCTTTCAAAGAAAGCTCCAGTCCAAAACACTAGACATGGCCAATGGCCAGCCAAGCTTCAGCAGGTGATCATGGATCAACAGCAGGTGGATGAGCAATAACTAATTTGCTCTTGATAACAAATTGCAAGCCTCAGTCCAAATGAATTTAGACATGGCTTTACAGCCAGCCAGGCTTCACATGCTTCATGAAACACTAGAATTCATTCTTAAAAATTTTGAATAAATTTTTGAAAACATTTTTATTTTTTTCGAAAACAAAAGAGAAAAAAATTTTTTTTTGAAAATATTTTTGAAAGATTTTTGAAAAGAAAACGAAAAGAAAGTTACCCAATCTGAGCAACAAGATGAACCGTCAGTTGTCCAAACTCGAACAATCCCCGGCAACGGCGCCAAAAACTTGGTGTTGTTGCCGGGATTGGGATCTCAGACGATTCTTGGCGCCAAACAGGAACAATTAAGTCCCCGGCAACGGCGCCAAAAACTTGGTGCACGAAATTGTGATGTCCAGGCTCGAACAATCCCTGGCAATGTGAGCAACTTGGTACGCGTAATCGTGATTACACATTGATGATGTAAAATTCATGGCTCTTTCTTTCCCTGGCAATGGCGCCAAGAACATGGTGCCAATACCATGGTTCACAACTTCGATACAACTAACCAGCAAGTGCACTGGGTCGTCCAAGTAATACCTTACGTGAGTAAGGGTCGAATCCCACGGAGATTGTTGGTATGAAGCAAGCTATGGTCACCTTGCAAATCTCAGTTAGGCAGATATAAATTGATAATGGTGTTTTCGAATTTAATATAATAAAATAGGGATAGAGGTACTTATGTAAATCATTGGTAGGAATTTCAGATAAGCGAATGGAGATGCTTTTCGTTCCTCTGAACCTCTGCTTTCCTGCTATCTTCATCCAATCAATCTTACTCCTTTCCATGGCTGGCTTTATGCAAGGGCATCACCGTTGTCAGTGGCTACATCCCCTCCTCTCAGTGAAAAATATGCTCACATGCTCTGTCACAGCACGGCTAATCATCTGTCGGTTCTCGATCATGCTGGAATAGGATTCACCATCCTTTTGCGTCTGTCACTAACGCCCAACAATCGCGAGTTTGAAGCTCGTCACAGTCATTCAATCATTGAATACTACTCGGAATACCACAAACAAGGTTTAAAATTTCCGGATTCTCTTGAATGCCGCCATCATTCTAGCTTACGCCACGAAGATTCCAGTTAAGAGATCTAAGAGATATTCATTCTAGCTTATTTCATGTAGAACGGAAGTGTTTGTCAGGCACGTGTTCATAGGGGAGAATGGTGATGAGCGTCACACATAATCATCACCTTCATCACGTTCTTGGGTGCGAATGGATATCTTAGAAGCGAAATAAGATGAATTGAATAGAAAACAGTAGTACTTTGCATTAATCTTTGAGGAACAGCAGAGCTCCACACCTTAATCTATGGAGTGTAGAAACTCTACCGTTGAAAATACATAAGTGAAAGGTCCAGGTATGGCCGAGATGGCCAGCCCCCTAAACGAGATCACAGGATCAAAATACAATCCAGGATGCCTAATACAATAGTAAGAGGTCCTATTTATAATAAACTAGTCACTAGGGTTTACATGAGTAAGTAATTGATGCATAAATCCACTTCCGGGGCCCACTTGGTGTGTGTTTGGGCTGAGCTTGAGTGTAGCACGTGCAGAGGCCATTTGTGGAGTTGAACGCCAAGTTCTGTGCCAGTTTGGGCGTTCAACTCTGGTTTTGGATCCTTTTCTGGCGCTGGACGCCAGATTTGGGCAGAAGGCTGGCGTTGAACGCCAGTTTACGTTGTCAATTCTTGGCCAAAGTATGGACTATTATATATTGCTGGAAAGCCCTGGATGTTTACTTTCCAACGCAATTGCAAGCGCGCCATTTCGAGTTCTGTAGCTCCAGAAAATCCACTTTGAGTGCAGGGAGGTCAGAATCCAACAGCATCAGCAGTCCTTTTTCAACCTCTGAATCTGATTTCTGCTCAAGTCCCTCAATTTCAGCCAGAAAATACCTGAAATCACAGAAAAACACACAAACTCATAGTAAAGTCCAGAAATGTGAATTTAACATAAAAACTAATGAAAACATCCCTAAAAGTGACTAGATCCTACTAAAAACATACTAAAAACAATGTCAAAAAGCGTATAAATTATCCGCTCATCAGTGGGGATCTTGCTTCTCAAGCGAAATGGGTGTACCGAACCTTGCTCCAGGCAGCCGCCATAGCGAGGAAAGCAGAGCCCATCTTGGCTGGGGCACAGTCGTTGGAGAACAAGCTTCAATCTTCGGTCAAAGCTAATGAGAAGTACAAGGTTGAGGTGAAGTCGCTTTAAACACAGCTGGCTGCCTCCGAGGAGAAAGTTAAGGCTTCCGACATAACGGTTGCGTGACTTTCCAAGCGAGAGCTTACTCTGGAAAGCCAACTCAATGCTACTCAGGGTCGGGTGAAAGAGTTGGAGAAGGAGCGTGATGAGGCCCTCTCGTCGGCAACCGCGGCCAAAGCTAAAACTGCTGAGTTGAAGAAAAAGTATAGAGAGACCGTGAAGCAAGGTAAGAATGCCATTATGGCGACCGAGGAGGCGATCAAGGCGCAAGTGAAGTTGTTAGCTCTCGATTTTTATACCTTGGCCGTCAGTGTTTTTAAGACTATCAAGGATGGCAAGATTGTTGATATTCTGAAGAAGTGATGTAATTTGTGTAGATTTTTGAACATTTAAGTAGTTTTGGATTTATTGTTTTGCCGGCAGATAACAAACTTGTTCACCGCTTTGTTGGTGCTTGACGACTTGCTTATTGTGTTTGCTTGCCGTTTTATTGGTAATTAGCTATTTGTTTGCACTTGTTTACCATTTTATTGGTAATTATTGGAGACAGGTCGTGGCTTTTTTGTTTGAGCACTTGAAACTTGGCTTTATTTAACAGCCGCTCGTTGTAGCGTTTAGGGCTTCAGTGGTTCCCGGGGTGATCAGTCCCGGGATGTCGTATCGTTGTGGAACTAGTTATCTTGATAAAGTAACTCGAATAACTTAAATAATATTGAAATATAAAGGACGATTAGAGTAGCTTGTGTACGAATATATCGAGATGAATTGTGAATAAATAACTACTGGGAGGTAATGCAATATAAAATGAAATGTCTTACTAAACTGGTACATTACCTGCCCGTCAGGTGTGCTCGGGCTTCTAAGAGTAGAACCTTCTTAGGTTCCTTGCATTCCATGTTCTGGGACCTCCTTGCCGTCCAGTCGTTCCAACTTATACGCTCCGTTACCGACTACTTCTTTTACCCTGTATGGGCCTTCCCAATTGGTTGAGAACTTTCCTTCCCCTGGTGCCGGTAGTCCGATGTCGTTGTCTCTTTTTAGTACTTTGGCATTGTAACGCAGAGTCATCCTTTGTTTCAACGCCGCTTCCGACAAGTGGGTCATCTCTCTAGTCTCATCTAGTAAGTCCTTTTCTACGGCTTCTTCAACTCCTCCCAAAAGTAGTCGTGGGCTCGGTTCCCTAATCTCTACTGGTATTATCGCGTCAACCCCGTAAGTGAGCCAGAAGGGCGTCTCCCCAGTAGATGATTGCTGCGTTGTGCGATAAGACCAGAGGATCGACACTAGCTCGTCTACCCAGGCTCCCTTCTTGTGGTCAATTCGCTTTTTAAGACCCTGTAGGATGACCTTGTTTGCTGTCTCGACTTGGCCGTTAGTTTGGGAATGCTCCACGGATGAAAACTTCTGCTTTATCCCTAGGCCGACGAGAAATTTCCCGAATTTCTTATCAGCAAACTGTGTACCATTTTCCGAGATGATGACCTCTGGAATTCCAAATCTGGCTATTACTTGCCTCCACATGAACTTTCGGTAATTTGCCGAGGAAATGCTAGCCAATGGTTCGGCCTCCACCCACTTTGTGTAGTAATCCATGGCGACAATCAGGTACTTGACTTGTCCAGGTCCGATCGGGAAAGATCCTAACAGGTCGACACCGCATTGGGAGAATAGTCGAGAGGCCATTAGTAGGCTCAGCTCAGTTGCCGGCGCCTTGTGAAAGTTGGCATTTTTCTGGCATCTCCTGCATTTCTTCACGAATTCTTTGGAATCTGCCATCATTAAGGGCCAATAATAGCCAGCCCTAACGAGTTTGTGAGCTAAGACCTTTCCTCCGATGTGGTGGCCGCAGCACCCCTCGTGGACTTCGCTTAACACGTAGTCCGTCTGGTCGGGGAGCAGACACTTCAATAAGGGTTGGTTGAGCCCTTTCTTAAACAGTTGGCTCTGTATTATTGTATACTTGGTCGCTTCTCTCCTCAGCGCTTTCGCTTCCTTTTCGTCATCTGAGAGTTTACCACTTTGCAGGAAATCGGTGATCGGGTCCATCCACGAGGGGTCTGCCCTTGTTATATGCAAGGTCACTGTTGGTTCTTTTACCAAACCTTGAATGAGAGATCGGTTTCCCGTTCTTGGCTTTGTGCTCGTGAGTTTTGATAGGAGGTCAGCTCGTGTGTTCCTCTCTCTCGGAACGTACTACACCGCGACCTCGTCGAATTCCTCGCACAGCTTTTTGACCTTTTCCAAGTATTTTTGCAATAGGGAGTCCCTGGCCTAATACGTCCTATTAATTTGTGACGTGACGACCCGGGAGTCGCTGCATACTTCCACCCTGGTGGCCTCGACCTCTTTTGCAAAGTGTAGACCTCCAAGCAGGGCCTCGTATTCTGCCTGATTGTTGGACACCGGGAACTTGAATTTGACTGATTGCTCATACACAACTCCAGCTGGGCTTTCCAGGATGATTCCTGCTCCCTGAACGCTTGGTTGGAGGCTCCATCCACATGGAGCTTCCACCGTGTGCTCGGTATCTCGGGGAGGTTTCCCGTCACTTCAACCAGGAAATCACCATTGCTTAGGCCATGATTGCATGCCTGGGTTCATACTGCAGGTCATACTGAGACAGTTCGATTGCCCAGGCCATCATCCTGCCCGCCAAGTCGGGTTTTTGCAGCACTTGGTGGATCGCTTGGTCCGTCCTAACAACTATATGGTGCCCCTGGAAGTACTGCCGCAACCTACGGGAGGAGGTCAGGAGCGCATATGCCAGCTTTTCTAACTTATTGTACCTCAGCTCTGCTCCCTGCAACACCTTACTCACAAAGTAGACTAGTTGCTGTATCTTCCCCTCTTCCCGCACCAGGATGGCTGCCAAAGCCTCATCAGTTACTGCTAAGTACAAGAATAGTGTTTCTCCATCCCTGGGTTTACCGAGGATAGGGGGTGCCGAGATTATGGTCTTGAAGCGATTGAAGGCTTCCTCGCATGCTGGTGTCCATTTGAATACTATTCCTTTTCTCATCAAGTGGAAGAACTGAAGGGATTTGGCAGCCGACGCGCCGAGAAAGCGGGATAGCGCCGTGAGCCTTCCCGCCAGTCTCTGCATGTCTTTTACACATCCCGGACTCGTCATCCTCAGGATTGCTTCACACTTCTCTGGGTTGGCTTCCACTCCCCTTTGAGTTATCATGAAACCCAAGAACTTTCCGGCTTCCATGGCGAAGGTGCATTTGAGAGGATTGAGTCTCACGTTGAGCCATCGAAGAGATGCGAACACGGTCTCTAGATCACTGATGAGGTCGTCGGCCTGGGTAGTCTTCACCAGGATGTCGTCTACATATACTTCTACCGTCTTGCCGATAAGACTGCTAAAAACCTTGTTCATCAACCTTTGATACGTAGCTCCTGCGTTCTTGAGTCTGAAAGGCATCACTTTATAGCAGTACGTACCCCCTGGCGTTATGAACGCCATTTTTTCCTCATCTGGCCGGTGCATCGGTATCTGGTTGTACCCGGAGTATGCACCATGAAACTCAGAAACCGATACCCTGCGGCCGCATCTACAAGAGCATCAATATTAGGGAGGGGGAATGAATCTTTGGGGCATGCCTTATTGAGATCAGAGTAGTCCACACACATTCTCCACTTTCCATTGGCTTTCTTGACCAGGACTACGATCGACAGCCATGTCGAGTAGTCCAGTTCTCGGATGAACCCCGCTTCTAGCAAGCTGGTCGTTTGCCTAGCCACCTCGTCAGCTCTTTCCTGGGACATTTTCCACCTTCTCTGTGCCACCGGCTTAGCTTCTGCCTTAACGGCTAGACGGTGTGACATGAGTTGGGGGTCAATTCCCGGCATCTCAGCTGGTGTCCAGGCGAATAGATCGCCATTTGCTCTAATCATTTCCACCAATGGTTCTTTTAAGTTGTGCGGAAGGTTCCTGTTCACGAAAGTGAACTTTTCTTCCGAGTCGCCGACCCTGAACTTCTCAAGGTCTCCTTCAGGTTCTGGTCTGGCTTTGTCTTCGACCCTTGCGTCCAGGTCAGCTAGGAAGACTCCGGCTGCTTCTTTGGACTTTTTTCTCAGGGAGAGACTGACGTTGTCGCAAGCGAATGCCGTTTCCAAATCTCCCCTGATGGATCCAACCGACCCATCATCAGCAACAAACTTCATTACCAGTTGCTTGATGCAAATCACTGCTCCAAATTCATTGATGGTTTTTCTTTCCAAGATGAGGTTATAGGCTGTGGAGTCCCTTAGAACAATGAACTCCGCCATGACCGACCTCTTCCCTCGACCTCCTCCTATGGAGACTGGGAGGGAGACTACTCCATCAGGCTTAATGAAGTTATCACCTAAGCCGACCACGCTGTGTTGGTGGGTTCTCAGGTCGGTGTCTCAGAGGCCCAGAGCGTCAAAGACGTTACGAAACATGATGTTCGAGTTGGCTCCGGTGTCTACGAAGATTCGCCTGACCAGACCAGTTCCCACCCTTGCTGTAATCACCATAGGAGGGCTCTCCGGTAAGTCGTCAAACCACTGGTCCTCTGGTCCAAACAATATTAACGGGACTCTCCTGGAGGAGGGCGTAGGACTAGACGATGACACAGCCATGACTTTGGCATCCTTCCTGCATGTCGACTTCGACCTCGGAGCAACATCTCTTCCGACTACAACATTCACAATGGTGAGGCCGCGCTCATTGTTCTCCTCGGGGTCTTGCCTTGGCTTCACGGCGCGACTCCTGTCATCGCTAGATCGGTCGCGATCCCTCCTCCTGCGTTCTCTTATGAGGTGAGAGAACTCTGCCAGCTTACCTTCCCGAATCGCCTGCTCCAGAGCATCCTTCAAATCGAAATAATCTTGGGTCTTGTGGCTGAACCCCTTGTGGTAGTCGCAATAGAGGTTTTTGTTCCCCCCAGTTCTATCCTTGAGTTGTCTGGGCTTCGATAGGATGCCCTTGTCGGCTATTTGCTGGTAAACCTCGACGATCGGGACTGTCAAGGTAGTGTAGTTTTTAAACTTCCCTACCCGAGGGAATGGCTTTAAAGCTTTAGCTAGCCCTCCGTCCTTGGAGTGCTCCTTAGCCCTTTCCCCGTTACCGGGATGACGACCAGAGTTGTAGGCGGGCTGCCGCTTGTTGGCTGCCATGACTTGGCTAACCTCTTCATCATTGATATACTCCCTAGCCACATTTTGGATTTCTTGCATCGTCCACATGGGCTTGGTGGTGAGGTGCTTCCTGAAATTCTCGTTCTGTAGCCCGTTCGTCAAGCATAAACTGGCCACCAAGTCGTTTAGGCCGTCAATTTCCAAGCATTCATCATTGAACCTGTCCAGGTACTTCCTGGTCGGTTCCCCACTCCTCTGCATCACTCCTAGCAAGTTGATGGGGTGCTTAGCTTTAGCGATATACGTGGTAAACTGGGCCAGGAAGGCGCGGGTTATGTCCGCAAAGGTTGTCACCGAGCCTTGGGGGAGAGCGTTGAAACAGTGGATTGCCGGCCCCGCTAGGGTCACAGGGAAGGCGCGGCACCTCACTTCATCACCCACCCCTTCCAAATTCATCCTGGCCTCGAAGGCCGTTAGATGTTCTTGGGGGTCTTGGGTCCCATCATACCTCATGTCCGTTGGCTTATCAAAGTGCTTCGTAGCCGGACCTCGAGGATCGAATGGTGAAAAGGGGTTGCCCCCATAATTACGGGTTGTCGCCTTCTCTATGGTCTTTCTCTGCTGTCTTTTCAATTTTCCTCTACGGTATTTCTTGTCGGAGGTCGGGTGTAAATTATGGGATCTCGCCGTCTTCTTGGCACTTCCCTGCTTTCTCTTTGGCTCTCTGATTCTGATAGGAGGTTCGGGGTACATCTGGAGCGACTTCTTCGGGGGCTTCTCCCTCTCCTTTGAGGAGATCAGGAACGATCTTACCTCGGAGCTAGTTGGTAGCGCTCCCTGCTCGCCAGTTCTTGCTCCAGATTTTGTACCCTGTGACGTAGCTCTTGCATTATTCTGGCGCTATTACTCCCTGTTCCTCCAAAGGGTTGCCTCTCCTGGGAGCGCGAGGGGAGCTCAGTTCGCTGCGGGGGGATCTTGTACGTTTGCAGGAGAAAGCCACGGAGGCTACCCTACCGCTTCGAGGGACCATTTCCTCCCTGCGCTGCTCGCCTCCGTCGTCTGCCTCCACGGGACCCAACAGAAAGTCCATTTAGGCCAGTCCCCACAGATGGCGCCAATATTTGGTACTTCGGGTTCTGGACGGGTCGATGGAGCTCTGGAGATGGAATGGTAGGAACCAGCCTTGGTCTGGGTCCAGAGGAAGAAAGCGGAGACTTCACGACCTCCCGAGTTACTGCGGTGTGAGGGGGAGCCACCTGCAATGACACTCCGACGCCCAAGTCAAAGATGTTACAGATGGCAGTGAGAGTAGTGGGATAGTGACGTACCGTGGGGGAGGGATAGGACCCTCCCCATTTATACCCTGTCAGTAGGGCGAGTCCCATAGGCTAGGTCTCTTTCCTGGAAGTTTCCTTCTCCGGCTATCAGGTAGCTGGCTGCTTGAAGGGAAGGTGTCCGGGTCGTGGTCTGGACGCGCGATGCCCAACAGACCGACCGCTCGGGTAGGGTATCCCTGCACGCCAGGTCGGACCAGGCAGAGCGCCAACTGGACTGGGCCGTAACATTATAAATAAAAATAGAATTCGTCCTAAATGTTGAGAGACCAAAATAGTACTTTACCCGTACAAAAACAATGGAACAATCAACATTTCTCATAAAAGATAAATCTTTTATTTTTTCTTACTTCTTATCGATCATTTTTAATATTAAAAATAAAAATATAAAAAAGATATACACAAAACTAATATATATACATATAAATTAGCAATTTTAATAGTCAATAAACTATAAATAGTCTTTCTATCTTTACCTAGAGATCTCAGGTTTGAATCTCATTTTTAATTTCTTTTTTAAAATAAAAAACTAATATTCTTAATAGCTATATGTCATTGTCTTTGTTCTTCTAAGCTGTTTAGAGAGGGTTTTAGATATGACATTCCTACACACTATATTTTTTTCCCTAAATGAGATGAGAAAAATAATCAAACAAAAAGAAGAGAGAAAAGGTTTGTAGCTGTAGCTTTCATGAATCGGAAATCAAAATGTCTCAAACACAAGCAAATTCAACCCCTTTTTTTTTTGGGTCAGGACAAGCAAATTCAACTTCTCAAATTCTTTTGAGGGTGGGTGAAAGAGGTAGAATTTTCTCTTTGGATATTGATATATATATGAGTGCAAAACAAATATAAAAACCAATGAAACAGTGCAGACCAAGTACAAAAGTCTATGAAAGGGAAGTATAGTAAGTAAGGAGCAAGAATAATAAAGTGGAGTGATGATGCTCGATCAGTGCCTTCAACCGTGTGCAATTTGTACCTGAGTGAGGAAGATAGGATTAGAGAATGCAGGTAAGGGAAGAAAGAAAGAATGTTGCCAGAGGAGGAACAGAGATGACAGAGGGAGAGAGAATTTGAATTACCAAAAGTTGCCTAACAAACATAGTCACGCAGCCGAGTATTAGAGCATTTCTTTCTGCTGCCTCTCCTCAGCTGCTCAACCATATCTGCTGCCAAGTGTCCCTTTTGCATAACAGAATTTATCTTGTATTCAGTGCCAAGTTTGCCCCTCATTGCTTGGTCAGCCCCTAATTCCATTTTTCTTAATTTGCTCGTGACATTACCTCCTCCATCAGCAGCAACCTTGTCCTCAAGGTTGAAAGTTGGGTATGCCTCATAGAATTCCTCTTCAAACTCCCAAGAAGAAGGAGCATCATCAGCTTTTTTCCATTGGACTAAGAGTTGTTGCAGCTCACGACCACCTTGCACAATAGTCCTCTTAGCCAAAATGCTGGTAGGGGAAACAACAGGTCCTCCTTCAGTAGTCTTTAAAGGCATTGGAAGATAAGGAAGCTTGCCAAATCCCTTGAACTTCTTGAGCAGCGAAATATGAAACACATCATGTATTTTAGCCTCATTAGGTAACTGTAATTTGTAAGCTACAGGGCTTACCTTGTGGAAAATTTTGAAGGGACCAAAATATCGCATTCCCAACTTCTGATTTTTTCTTAAGGCAACTGAGTGTTGTCGGTAAGGTTGTAGTTTTACCAAAACCAAATCACCTACTTCCAATTCACCCTGTTTGCGGTTTTTATCTGCAAAAGCCTTCATAGACTGTTGAGCATGAGTCATATTAACCTTAAGTTGAGCCAACAACTGATCCCTTTCTAGCAGCATCTCTTGCAATGAATGATCATCATTAGGAGTAATTTCATACTTAACCAAAGAGGGAAGATCTCTGCCATAGAGGGCCTTATAGGGAGTCATTTTAATAGAATTGTGAAAGGTTGTGTTATACCAATACTGTGACCAAGGCAGCATAAAAAACCAACGCTTGGGGTTGTCAAAGCAATAGCAACGCAGATACATCTCAAGAGCTTTGTTTAAAACTTCACTTTGTCCATTCGATTGAGGGTGGTATGCTGAACTCATGGCCAATTTCGTGCCCTGCAATTTAAACAATTGCTGCCAGAACATGCTGATAAAGACTCTATCTCTATCAAAAATTATTTTCCTTGGAAAACCATGCAATTTCATCACATGTTGCACAAAGTTTTCAGCTACCTGTTTGCTATTAAAATCATGTTTGAAAACAATGAAATGAGCAAACTTGGTTAATCTATCAATCACCACCATAATCACTGAATAGCCATGAGATTGTGGAAGAGCAGTAATGAAATCCATACAAATTTCTTTCCAAACTTGGGAAGGCACTGGTAAGGGCTGCAATAATCCTGTTGGAAATTTGTTCTCCACCTTAGCTTGTTGACAAATAATACAGTTCCGCACATATTCTTTGATCTGCTATTGCATATTTGGCCAATAGAAATTAGAGCATATTCTATCAATTGTTTTAGCAGAACCGAAATGCCCCCTATGGCACTATCATAATATTCCTTGAGGATTAATTGAATAAGAGAGCTTTGTTGAGGAATAACCACCCTATTTTTCCATAGCAGCAACCCATTCTTATAAGAATAATTTCCATCAGTTGCTGTTTTCTCTCTACACTTCAGCAAGAGTTCCTTAACAGAGCCATCATTCTCTAAGTCATTTTTAAGTGTCTGCAGCCAATTCAGATCTGGACAAGACCAAGCGGCATAGTAACATCTAGATAAAGTATCAGCAGCAACATTCTCTATTCCCAATTTATATTGGATTTCAAAATCAAATCCCACAAACTTGTGTAGCCATTTCTGCTGTTCTAGTGTGCTCAGACTCTTTTCTAGCAGAGCCTTCAAACTTTGTTGGTTCGTTTTAATGACAAATCTCTTACCCAACAAATAATGCCTAAATTTTGCAATGGCTTTAGTGATTGCATATAATTCCCTGGTATAAACCGATTGACATTGCATGGTTGGGGACAATTTCTTTGAGAAATAAGCAATAGGGTGTTTACCTTGGCTTAGAACAGCCCCTATTCCTAGCCCAGATGCATATGTCTCCACCTCAAAAGGCAATTCAAAATTTGGTAAAGCCAAAACTGGCTCTGAAGAAATAGCTTTCTTTAGTTTCAAGAAGGCTTCCTCAGCATCATTATTCCAGAAAAAAGCATCATTCTTTAAAAGATTGGTCAATGGGGCTGCCAAAGAAGCATAACCTTTGATGAACCTTCGATAATAACCTGTCAAGCCTAAGAATCCTCGCAATTGTTTCAGATTCTTAGGTACTTGCCACTCTACCACAGCTTTAACCTTCTCCTTCTCCACGTGCACTCCTTCTTTAGTGATTGTGTGGCCCAAATAGTCGATTTCTAAGACCCCAAAGAGGCATTTAGACAATTTGGCATAAAGTGTGTTTTGCTGTAATAGCTTCAGCACTGTTTTCAAATGGCCCAAGTAAGCATTCCAATGCAGACTATACACCAAAATGTCATCAAAAAATACCAACACAAACCTTCTCAAATAAGGTTTAAAAACATCATTCATCAATGCTTGAAAAGTGGCTGGAGCGTTGGTTAAACCAAATGGCATGACTAGCCATTCATAATGCCCTTGATGGGTTTTAAAAGTAGTCTTCTCTCTATCCTCATTCTTTACTAAAATTTGATGGTAGCCTGACCTTAAATCAAGCTTTGAAAAGATTGTAGCCCTAAACAGTTCATCTAACAACTCATCAACAGTGGGAATAGGGAAGTTATCTTTAATTGTAATGTTGTTTAGTGCTCTATAATCAGTGCAAAACCTCCAAGTACCATCCTTTTTCTTAACTAACAAGATTGGAGATGAAAAAGGACTCTTACTTGGCTAAATTATTCCCTCCCCAAGCATCTGTTGCACCATTCCTTCAATATGCTCCTTTTGCGAATGAGGATATCTATAAGGTCTTGCCTTCACGGGTTGAGCTCCTGGAATCAATGGAATAGCATGGTCATGCCTTCTAGCGGGTGGCAGTCCTGAAGGGGCATCAAACACCCCTGCATAATTCTGTAAAAGCAAGGCCAACTCAGGTTCTAGTTCCTGAGATAATTGCAGCTGCTTCGTATTTCCTTGCTGCTGCGATAGAGCCTCTTCCCTCCCTTCTTGTAATTGTAGAGTAAAAGCTTCAGCAACTGAATTAGTGTGAAAGAACCTCTTGATGTGGTTGTATTGAGCATGCCTCAGACCAATGTAAGCATCACCAAAAATGGTTATAAACCCACCATTCTGCCATAACTTTATAAATGAGGAATCATAATCAACAATATGAGCTTTTAGTCTCTTGAGCCAAGTAGTGCCAAGTACTAAATCTCCACCTGCGACATGTAAGACATATACTTGTGGAACAATCATTTTGTGGCCCTGCATATCAACCTCAAGAGCCTTAATACATCCTTCCACTTTCATCAATTCAAAGTTGCCAACCATGACATTAAATCCAGGTGCTGGCTCCACTGGAAAGTTAAGAAATTTTGCAATCATTGGTTGGATAAAACTATCAGAACTTCCACCATCAATTAACACTTGAATTTCATGACCAAGAATCCTTGCGGTCAGTCGGATTGTAGCCAACCCTTCAGCTCCATTCATTGCATTATAAGACAAATGATGATCCGTAACTTGCTGTTCTAACTACTACATCACATCCTCTTGGGCAGGTTGTTCAGTATTAGTCATTTGCTGTTCTTCAGTCTCTTCCTCTGTTATTTCCTCTAATTGAAACAACATAAAGTGTCTGTTGGGACACTTATGTGTTGGGGAAAAACGTTCATCACACTAGTAGCATAAACCTTTTTCTCTTCTCATTTGTTGCTCAGCTGCCGTGAGGCGTTTAACTTGGTTTCTATTGGGATTTATGACAGGTTTAGTGGCTGGAGTGGGTAGTAAGGGTGGTAATGTTTGGCGGGGAAGGACAGGCTTATTTTGTTGTCCAGGGCTTGTTTGAAGGTTTTGATTTGAATGGATTGTTTGGTTACGGTAAGTGTTTGGACCTTGTGAATTTCGGAAAGATGATAAAAATTTGTCCTCATATAATCTAGCTAAGCTCACAGCTCTAATTAATGAGGGAGGGCACTGAGATTTTACCTCACGTTTAATGTCCATACGTAAGCCACCGATGAAACAGTCTCTTAGAGCATCCGGAGGCTCAAGATTGGTCCGATTAGCCAGGGACACAAATTCTGCGTAGTATTTTGCTACCGAGCCTTTCTGCATCAGCTTGAACAATGATTCTCGTGGAGAATCGAACAAAGACGGGCCAAACTGTTGCTCGAATGCTTGACGCAACACGTTCCAAGAGTGGAATGGTAATGAACGTTGAGCCATTTGAAACCAAGGGATGGTAGGGCCCACCATGTGCATTCCTGCAATTGCAAGTTGTTCTTCCTCAGGCACCCGATAGAAGTAAAAATACTGGTCCACAGAGAAGATCCATCCCAACGCATCTGAACCATCAAATTTTGGTAGATCGAATTTTGGTTTTCTGAAGTGAGGTTGGTGATTGTGAAAACCACCCCCATGACCAAAATGAGAGCCATGGCTAAACTCCGTGTGAGGGTCAGTTTCATGGCTTGTATTAATTAATAGGCTGCTTTTGCAGCACCTGCATAATGGAGTTATGCATCGTCTCCATTCTCAAACGCATTTTTTCATTGTTTCTCGCAACCTCAGCTCGATGAGCTTCTTCATTTTTCTCAACAAGCTCATACAACGTTTTAATATCAGCTTCTACCTTTTTAAACCTCGTGCCTTCTACCATGTCTCTCAACGAAAGCACCAAATGAAAGAGGTAGAATTTTCTCTTTGGATATTGATATATATATGAGTGCAGAACAAGTATAAAAACCAATGAAACAGTGCAGACCAAGTACAAAAGTCTATGAAAGGGAAGTATAGTAAGTAAGGAGCAAGAATAATAAAGGGGAGTGATGATGCTCGATCAGTGCCTTCAACCGTGTGCAATTTGTACCTGAGTGAGGAAGATAGGATTAGAGAATGCAGTTAAGAGAAGAAAGAAAGAATGTTGTCAGAGAAGGAACAGAAATGACAGAAGAAGAGAGAATTTAAATTACCAAAAGTTGCCTAACAAACATAGTCATGCAGCCGAATATTAGAGCATTTCTTTCTGTTGCCTCTTCTCAACTGCTCAACCGCATCTGTTGTCAAGTATCCCTTTTATATAACAGAATTTATTTTGTATTCAGTGCCAAATTTGCCCCTCATTACTTGGTCAGCCTCTAATTCTATTTTTCTTAATTTGCTCTGCGCCTAAGAGGTACAACAACAGGAACGAAGCCCCAAGAATATGTAGGAAAGAGGCCAGCGACCTGGAAGTGGAAAATTGCATTTAATATTCTGGGCTTATGGGCTTTAGCTGGGAGGTTGTCATTGAATAGCTTGGGCGTAAATGTCACAGAACTAGAAGGAGGATGACTTAGTAAGGCCAATAAAGAAAAAGCGCCAACTCTGCTTCAGCCACTGCTCAATTGATTACATAGATTCTAAGTTTCTAACTCACGTCCAAAAAAAAAAAGTGATTCCAACTAGTGTTTACTTTTGTTTTTGTCTTTGTGTTTTTGTTCCCATATCGAACCTTACATTTTAACTTACCAAGCAACCATCCGAGGTCAGCTCGCTCATAAGTGTTGTGGTTCAAATTTCATCTTTTACATACAGCAACTCATGTAGAATCTTAATTAGAATTCTGATCTGTCACGAATTAATTTTTGGTTTATCGAATTGGAAAATATTGTAAACAACAAAAAAAAAAACTTATCAAACGAATAGACACGTTTCTAATTTGCCATACGTACATATTTTTCATAATTATTTTTTAGTGTGAATAATAAAAGAAGAAATTTGAGAAAGAAAAAAAGGAATTTATATATTAAAAAATGTGAAACTAAACCTTTATTGTTCACATCCAAATTAATAAAGAGGAAGAGTACACTCAAATGGGTATACATGTGTGTGTGTGTGGCACAGCAATAGTCTTGAGCAATTACTATTTTCATTTCCAATAATAACTACTGATATGATACACCATCCAATATGCATTTGTCGGGCGTATATATACTTGGGTAGTGTGAGACTGTGAGGTGGCATTGTTAAGCCCTGAGGTGTTGCCTTCCCTTGCTGCATGATATACTCAGTTCTGATATACTTTTGATGGCCTGATGCATGCAAATTCAACTTTTTCCTCTATAAATACAGGAACGAAATCCCAGTTGTAATCATCAAAACCATTCCAAACCAATCCTTATCAACCTCCCACTGCACCATGAAACCATTTTGTGTTTTTCTTACTTTCTTTCTCTTGCTAGCAGCAAGTAGTAAGAAGGTGGACTCAGCCGAAACAGTTTCCTTCAACTTCAACTCTTTCAGCGAAGGAAACCCCGCAATAAATTTCCAAGGTGACGTCACTGTTCTTTCAAATGGCAATATACAACTCACGAACCTCAACAAGGTAAATAGCGTCGGCCGTGTTCTTTATGCCATGCCGGTGCGCATTTGGAGCAGTGCCACCGGCAATGTCGCCAGCTTCCTCACCTCCTTCTCTTTCGAGATGAAGGATATCAAAGATTATGATCCTGCCGACGGTATCATCTTTTTCATTGCACCGGAAGATACGCAGATTCCTGCCGGCAGTATTGGTGGTGGAACCTTAGGCGTCTCTGACACTAAAGGGGCGGGTCACTTTGTTGGAGTGGAGTTTGATACCTATTCCAACAGTGAGTACAACGATCCACCCACTGATCACGTTGGAATTGATGTAAATAGCGTGGATTCGGTGAAGACCGTGCCATGGAATAGTGTGAGTGGAGCAGTGGTGAAAGTGACTGTGATATATGACTCTTCAACAAAGACATTGAGTGTTGCTGTGACCAACGACAATGGCGATATTACCACCATTGCTCAAGTTGTTGATTTGAAGGCGAAGCTTCCGGAGAGGGTCAAGTTCGGTTTTTCTGCCTCCGGCTCCCTTGGCGGTCGTCAGATACATCTCATCCGTTCATGGTCTTTCACTTCAACCTTGATAACAACAACCAGAAGAAGCATCGACAATAACGAAAAGAAAATAATGAATATGGCAAGTGCATGATTTGGTTTCTACGTACGCTACCTAGTACTTTTAAAGAAAGACCAGACCTTTGTGTGTTATCAACTTTGTTTCTTTGTGTTTAAATTAGGTTGTATGGTTCAATATTTCCACTAATCATGGTCTGACGGTTGACCGTTTAAATAAAATAACAGGTCCAGTTTGGTATAGTTTTTGTGCATGGATTTGGGTGTGAGATTTTCTGTTGAATCTCATTCATCCTTTCACCAGGCCAATTATATTATGCCCAGATTCAATAATAAAGTCTGAAATATGAATTTAATAATTATCATGAGTAAAAATTTTTAATTTTAATAATAATGACATAATAAATATATTAAAAATTTAAAGTTTGCATGTTTTCCATAAAAAATCAATAATATTAATATGCTTGTTTAAAGAATCAAGCTACATGTTTACTAAATTTTTGAAAGAAAAAATTTAGAGAGCGAATTAAAATATAAGCCAATTTAAGTCAATTTTTTATATTTTTAGTTTTGAAATTTAAAAAATTAGGATAGTGAAAAATTATTTTTTTATAATAAATTTTTTATTTATCAACTATTTAACTTTAGTTGACTACTTTTTTTAGTTGATTTTCTAATGAAACTGTTTTTTTTTTTTAAATAAATAAAATATATTGACAAATAGTTAAAAGAAGAGAATAAGTATAAAAATTAATTAGGTATAATTTTGCAAAAGAGGAGTGCTAGGAGCTGTAACACCCTACTACACAGAGTTTTACGCTTAAGTCGTAGAACTAGAGGTAGTGTGGTGTTATAGACCTCTGAACAGTAAAATAAATACTTAATAGAGAAGATGATAATATACTAGGAGTCTTGAAACAAAATGGGTAAGCAAAAATCGTAAAATGAAAAGCGCAGCGCTCAACGGAAAGAATTACTTGCGTGCTAAGAAACCTAATAGAAACAAGATAGAGATAAGCAAAAGAATAAAGAAAAGCCAAGGAAACAGCATAACTAGCCCCTGACTCAGCCTGCGAAACTAAGATATATATATATAAGTATCCCCAAAATATACCAAAATACCAAGTACCTTCCTATCTCTCCCTCAACCTCTAAGAGGAGCAGCATACACATGTTACTTGGAGAGTAAGCTAGATACATATGTACATATATACAAATAGAAAACCAAAATACACCCAATGGACTACTTCACTTCCCAAGATCCAGACGCCTAGTGAGGAACCTCTCGACCTGCATCTGAAAAACAACAATACAATATGGAATGAGAACCGGAGGTTCTCAGCATGGTAAAAGTGCCACACGTATAATAAATAAGGTCCTGAGAATGCCATAGGCAATCCTAGAACTCCGTTATTCAGTTATCCAACTTAAGTACTAAACAGAAGCCATAAACACGGGGTATGTATTCTAAATCTACCTAACTTACTCAAGTTCAATCTTAACCTAATATCAAACCATTTCCCCGTTTTCTCCATCTCTCCATCATTCATAATGCAACAGAAACAAGCAGCCAAATGAGTTCACGCACAAGTAATGAGCAGATAGTACAAATAGCAAGTATAACAGATAGCAGGTGATATATATATATATCAATTAGGCAAACCCAGGAAATGCATAGCAATCAAACAAACAAATGCATATGATGCATGCCTGTTGCCCATCTGTCGGTTATCCAGCCAACCCAACAAGTCCAAAAATCTTAGACTGTCCCCCGTCGCGTATCCCCAAGAGTCTATGCATAGAGTTCACATTCAATCATCATATAATCACTCAATGGGGCTATCTATACTCGGAAATTTATACGTACCCGGTCACCCTTACGACGTAGGGTCAATAGAGTATCGAGATTCAACCTGGAACACGTGGTGGCGAGCCACGGTCTTTACCCAGGAAAACTCGTATCTCAGATATCATTATTCATAAGCCATTTCATAATCATATTCATTATTTAATCATTCATCAAAGCCATTGCATATTAACTTCATCTATTAACACTTCCTTTTCACACTCCTCTTCCTATTTACCCTTTTCTTCACTCTCAAGTTATCTTAAACTCCTACTTCTGCTATTTACTAAATTTACTAGTAGGATCTAGGATTAACAGGGCATAAATAGGGGTTTTAGAGTTTAAAACCATGTTTAGAACAGAAAAATAAAGGTACTAAAAAACAAGGCGTGTGCGCACGCACACACCTGTGCGTGCGCACAGCTCAAAAAAGAAAGCAGGACGTGTGCGTACGCACTTATGCGTGCATGCGCACATATCACTTGGTGTGCGAGCGCCCCACCTGTGCTGGTGCCACCGATAGAAAACTCGCCCTGGCGTGTGCGTGCGCACAAGAGTGTGCATACGAACACTTTATGAAAAATACCAAGTGTGCGGGCGCACAGAGGCGTGCATACGCATAGGTAGATTTTCGCTTCTATTGGGTGCGCGCGCACAGCTGTGTGCGTGGGCACACATCAGGAAACCTGGTTCTGCTGCAACCTTTAAAATTTCAGTTTTTCGCACCAATTTTTCGGCATCCATAACTTCCTCTATAAAATTCGGTTTTCCGTAAGCTTTATATCAATTTCAAGCTTATAAAACACTCTTTAATTTAAAATAAACCTCATGATTATTCAAAATGTGTAGAGCAAGATATGGACTACCAAAGTTCATCAAAATTTACATTTTATCAAAAATACCTTAAACCCCATTTTTCACCAATTCTCATTCTCTACTCCCAAAACCTGCAAGTTTACAGCACCACAAGTCTTATTCCATCATCATCAACCACTAGCTCATTAATGTCCACAACATTCCATAACATCCACCCAATAATCCCAATATATCAACATATATCACAACCCATTATAAGCAAGTCCAAAAGTATGAAATTAATAACCTCATAATTCCAATTTAAGCTCATCAACAATTTATTCCAACAACATTACAAACTACTCATTAAGTATAATTAACAATTCAACTTATCTTATGGTTCCTCTAACCTAAGTTTTCACAACACCGTAAATATTAAACGTGCGAAACTTAAACCATACCTTGGCCGATCACTTAGTTCACCCAAGGCAGCCTCACAACACAAAATTACAGCCTCTCCAAGCTTAATTAAACAGCCCCAAACCAAGCTTTGATCATCAACAAGCCTCTAATTACTTCCAATTCAATTTCAATACTTATATACCCACTTAATCTACACCTAATACATATACATGTTCAAATTTCAGTTTTCCATTACAAATACAAGATTGAGCTAGGGTTAGTTTGTTCTTACCATACCCATATGCTCAATAGCTTGAGCTCACAAGTCCCGGAAGCTAACTTGAACCTAGAATACAAAAATTGGACAAGATTTCACTATAGGTTTTCAATTTTACCAAAGAAAGAGGGATAGAGATTCTGAACCAAATATGAGACTTACTAGTGAAATTGTTCGGATAGAAAGGTAGAGCTCGACGCGCTAGACGCGTGACTGCAAAAGGTGCGGCGATCGGAGCTCAAACGAGGGAGATACGGTGGTTTGAAGGTTGGATGAAGGTTAGGGTTCTTCTCCTCTCCCCCTTTCTGTTTGCTTCGTTGGTTGCAAATGAAAGAGAAGAAGCGGCCGCTTCTTTTATATTATGGGTCCGATTAGACCCACGGGCCCGGTTTGGGCCCGGTTCAACCGGTTAGACCCTTTCGGTCCGATTTTGGGCCAAATTTTTTAAATTGGTATCAAAATTCTTGTTTCGACGAGTTCTATCCTATTTTGATATTAGTTTTGCATTCTTAGCTTTCCTAATTAAAATTCGATTTATTGACTAATTATCCGCTAATTTCACGAGGTTTACAGGGGCCAGCAACTTTTGTGTTTTGTAACCATCAATTGGCCATCAATAGTATTTTTAATGGTGTGAGATTATATCTAATAGTGGGAGATCACTCATTTTTCTTTTGATGGTTAAGTTTTGGTCACAAAACACAAAAATTTTTGGCCCCTAGACTTTCTCTTTTTGCAATTAGATTAAGAATTGATGTGATAAATTTTTTACTTTTTAAAAATAGTGAATTTATTAAAATTAATCACTTAATTTTTTAAAGTTATAGTACCTATGTTAGTATCAAACTAAAAATATTTTTATTAAGTATAAATAATAATTGTATTTAGTAAAATAATTTTAAAATTTTAAAATAGTATAATATATATAAATAAAAGAATAAATTTGGTTGCTGTTTATCAATATACGAAATTATAATAGATTTTTTAATTTTGATAAGTAAAAATTAATTTTAAAAAGTACCTTTTAAAAATATTTTCGAAAGCACTTCTTTTATTATTATTATTATTATTATTATTATTATTATTATTATTATTATTATTATTATTATTATTATTATTATTATTATTATTTATAATAATTTTTATTTTTTGTGTTGAAATTAATAGATATATAAGAAGTGAGAGAAGATAAAAAAATATTTTTATATCACAAAAATAAATGTACAGAAACAATGGAACAAATTAAACATCATTTTACGTATACTACAAGAAAATTTTAAAATAGTGACCGATTTTGCGACTAATCAAAATGTTTTAGGAAAAGAAAAAGTTGGTCGCTAAAATTAGTCGCTAAATTTCAATTAGCGGCTGATTTAGTGACTACCTACTCTTGGTCGCTAAATTCGGTCGCTATTTTTTAATTTAGCGACCAAATTAGCAACCAAAACAAAAAAAAAGGCTTTTCGGGTCTGTTGGTGACTAAATCGGTCGCTATATTTAATTTAGCGACCGATTTTGTAACCAATATAAAAAAGTCTTAATAATTGTTGGTCGCTAAATCGGTCGCTAAGAAGTTGGTCACTAAATCGGTTGCTAAGTGTTAAAATAGCAACTAATTTAGCGACCAACTTTAAAATGCTACTTTTAAAGTAGTTGGTCGCTAAATCGGTTGCTATTTTATAATTTAGCGACCGAATTAGTAACCGATATAAAAATAGGCTGAGAAAATAGTTGGTCGCTAATTCGGTCGCTAAGGTACCGGTCGCTTAAGGGATAATATAGCAACCGATTTTAGCGACCAACTATAAAATATGGGATTAGAGCAATCGGTCACTAAATCGGTCGCTATTGTAATTCTTAGTGACCAAATTTGCAACCACTAAAAAATAAGTTATAAATTAATTAGTTGCTAAATCGGTCACTATTTTTTTTTTTGTTGACAAATCAGTGTATTAAACAAATTAAATTTTAAACAACAATGTTAGGAACCAAGAGCATATCAGCCAAAACCCAGCCAAATGTGTCTGGGCTAGGACCCGAAAGCCCAATACACATCAGCACCATCCAAAATTGACCCAGGGTAAACCATATTCACCCTCCCCAAAAACCCTACCCTTCCTTTCACCGTTTTACCACACAGAATTTGAAAATCATCTACACCCACGTCACGCCTCCGGAAACATCGCGCAACCCTCTTCCCTCTCTTCTCCGGACACCGCGACGCCGCTCCTAGCGGCTTTGCCCATCGCGACTCCACCCAAGCTACCTGAGCGCAACCCTCTTCCCTCTCTTCTCTAGACGCTTCGACGCCGCGCCTAGCCTCCCCGCCCATCACGCCTCCACACTCGGAACCAGAGCGACGCCACTCTGCTGTTGCATGCGGGTTTTTTCGGCGCCGCCGAAGCTTCCTGGTGTAGCTGCGCCGTCCGCCGGTGGACCTCCCCTATCTCCAGCCTGGAATCCTTCATTCGTCTCACTAATTGGTAAGTATGGTAGATGTTCCCTTTGACTTCCTATGCATGTTTTGAAAAGGGAATTGGACAGTGTTTTGTTGTAGTGGTTCGTGTGAGTTTTAATTGAATGGATGTTCTTTCCATGTTGTACAGCTCAGGTAACACAATTTTGGAGCATCACTGGTCCTTGGCGAATATAGCAGCTGCATGTTTTTCCTATTTTCGGAGTGTTGCAAAATATTGATCACAAGTAAGTATGTTTTTTTATTCCTAATTGAATTTGGTAGATTCTGATTAAACTCTCTAAAAGGGAAGATAGGAAAATAAAAAAGTAAAAGGGCCAGGGTCATGGTATGATGAAGCAATGTAATACTAGTGTTGAAATAAAAATGGTCCATATATCCTCTTATAACATTCTATTTCTAAAGAGGCATGATGCCCAGCATTCCAAAAAGAATAATGAAAGTATAGCATTACTTCAATTAGAAATCGAATGTTGTTGAAGTTTTGCTCGGATGTTGCAATTGGTAGAGATTGGATGTTGCTTTTATCTGGGTTGGATATTGTAATTGTAGTTGTTAGAGGTTAGATGTTTCTATTCTGCTCTATGGTTTAGATACTAGGAATGGTATTCATATGAGATGTTCTTTGATATTGCTAAATTACTAGACGTTTTTGTTGAATAATTTTAGATATTTGAGTGTATGATTTGTTAAATTATTATAAATAGAGTATTTTTTCTTTAATTCAGAAGTTGAGAAGTTCTTGAAAGTATGAAATTTTCTTATGTTTTTTTCTGATTTGTCATAAAATGGTGATGTTATGTTGCATCATGTTTCGATTATCAAAGGGAGGAAAAAAGAGTTTATTTCTCTCCATCTTTCTATGTTTATGCTTTGGTTGGGGTTGCAAATGGGTTTGATTTTGAAATTGGCACTGCTGTTTTCTTCTTCACTTGTTTATTTATTATTGGTTTAATTTTGCTTACTTTTTCAGCCTTTGAAGGCCTTGTTAATTATTAGAGAATAGCCATAATTCTAAACACATCAACTTCAATTAAGAATTGAATAATCACTGTTCAAGTAGCTATTTTTTCTTCATTTAAATTAAAAAACTAAATTGTTGACTCCTAAAATTTGAAGTTGGTACCATTTGAGACCATGACACATAGATGCTGTAATATTTGTAAATTATTACATTGTTGGTTAACTACTTGCTAAACTAAGGTGATTAAATGGTAATTATAGTGTACATTCGCTACTTGTTTTGTTTTTTCTCTCTTCTTCTAAGAACAAGAGATGGTGTGTAAAATATTTTAATATTCAATTAGGCCATCAACCAAATAAACTATATGATGTTTCTATTATATTTCACATCCTTTCACCATCACAAACAAACAAGATTTGAATGTAGGGACATTACATGTGGCCCTCTTTTTTGGCCTAAATAGTGGGTCCATGTTTCTATGTGAATTTTAGCCCTTCAACCGTGTGAATTTTCCAATTCTTTTAATGGTATAAATCATCTATTAATGTTTGTCTAAACCACTTTTTTTTACTATAAGCCATTTACAGTATGAGGAAATCATTTATTTTTTATTTTGACTTTGATTGGTAATTGATTTTTGTTGTTTTCTTAATTGTGTTCCGGATTTTGGGTGGTGAAATTATAATAAATGTTGGCTGATTTGTGTTTCGGATGGTGAAATAATTGTATTTTGGATGGTAAAATTGTTGTTGTTTTTCTATATGCAGTTTTGAGGGGCTGTTTCTTGTGAGACCGCAGCAGGATTGATTTGTAGTAAAACCCAACTAATATGGGGAAAAAGGTAAAATAATGTCTACCATTCACATTTTAACATTCGACATTATCTTATGTGTGACTTACAATTAGTGTAACAATTACCAGAAATTGTTAGAGTCCCGGTGCTCGCCCAGCTACGTACATGACATGATGAGCACGCTGTCAAAAAATAACTCCGTTGAAAAGCTTGCGGAGATTGATGAGATTGGTTTTGGATTCTTGAGTCTTGTTCCAAATTGGTCGGTAAAATCAAGCCATCATGGTTCACCTAGCTGAGTCATATCAAGTTAAGCCGAGAACTTTTATACTCGACATTAGCAACATCCGCCTCAATGCCGAGTTAACCGGGAAGGTTTTCGGCATTCCGTCCCAAGGTAACTTCTGCTATCTTATTTACCTAGTCTTGCATAGGCGTGCTGGTGTAAATATCTTTGCTTATGCATACATATTAACATGGAATAACACATGAACATGTTGTAGGGGATCCATTTCCAGCACTGGATGACAGTAATCCGTGTCACGTTGCCATAAAAAATCGGTTCCATAGACGGACAACAACCGAGCTCTGGGATTTAGTTTACAGTTGTCCAATGGCCACAGAATCAGATAGGATGGAGTTCAGAAGATATTTCATATTGGTGGTGATGAAGATGTTCCTGTGCCCCACCACTCAACAGGTACTTTCTCCATGGCACATCTACCCCATGTAAGATGTTTCTGATCCACGGAGATTCAACTAGCCGTTGAAAACTCTGAAGTGGTTCGACAAGGCAGTCGAGAAGTATAAGCTGAAAGGGAACAAAACGTGTGAAGGCTGCATGTTCATCATGCTGGTAGGACACTGTTCATGCCCTGGGTCGAGCTGTACAATCCGGGCTTATTAAAGACAAGTCGACCGACCTCTTCAAGTATGGATTCCCCGACCTCTTCTTAAAGAGATTGGCCAAATCGTCAGAGGGGCCCAAACAGACCCAAATGAAGGGACACAGCCCAATCTAAAGGCAGTTAAAGCCTAGAAAGATAAGAGCGGTTCCCCAGAAGATAAGATGACCTCACTTAAAAGATAAGATAAGATAACTATCTTTATCTCCAGAAAGGTCACACCATACTACTATAAATACACTGGAGCACCCAGGTATAACTCATACTCTGATTCTACAAAAAAATACCTGCTTAAAGCCCATGCTAACTTAAGCATCGGAGTCTCTTGCAGGTACCACCACCCTCCGGTGACGAAGGATCAGCAGCATCTCCAGCTCCACCAGTTCCACCAGGTCGGACACGAAAGCTCCGGCCACTAGTTCCAACAAGTCGGACACGACAGCTCCGGCCACCACAGCAGATCTCGTCTGAGATCAACCTACAGTTTCAGGTAACCCTCGGAACATTGGTGCCGTTGCTGGAGAACCTGGCAGTCATCCCATCACCATGGCAGACAACATAGACAACGATCACAACTGATTTAGAAAATAGGACGCCGCATAAGAATGCAGACACCACACCGAAAGACACTTCTCAACCAAACGGAGATAAGCACCCTCCAAACACAAAAATTCTAGAAGCTCTCCGAGAACAGCAGAATCATCTCAAGCAGCTCGAACAGGAGGCTGAATACCAGCACGAAACCAAAAGAAACCTCTGAAGAGAAACTTGACGACGCCGAAAGTTAAAGGACAAACTGCTAAAGCTTGAAGCCGACCTTAGAGCCAAAGCCATTCAGCCTAATCACGGGGACAGCCCCGACAAGGATCAAGATTCCTTCACAAAAGAAATCATGAAAGCTAAGGTTCCAAAAGATTTTAAAGCTCCGACATGACCCCTTACGACGGAACTTCTGACCCAAGTCATCATCACAGCAATTTCAGAAGCAGAAAGTATCTCACTGACGCCTCAGACGATATTCGTTGCAAAGCCTTCCCGACAACCCTAACAAAGATTGCTATTAAGTGGCTCGACAGTCTGCCTCCCAGATCTATCACCAGTTTTGATGACTTAGCCAAGAAGTTTCTTGCTAGATTTTCCATTCAAAAGGACAAAGCCAAACACGTCCCAAGCCTATTAGGAATCAAACAAGGAGATCGGGAGAGTCTTCGATCTTACATGGAAAGATTCAACAAAGCGTGCCTGGACATACAAAGCCTACCAACAGAAGCATCCATCATGGGTCTTATCAATGGCCTACGAGAAGGACCCTTTAGTCACTCTATATCAAAGACACACCCAACATCTTTAAATGAAGTGCAAGAACGGGCAGAGAAGTATATCAACATGGAAGAAAATTCTCAGTTAGGAGAGACCACAAAATTTGGATTCTCCTACTCCTCCCGGGATAAGGATAAAGAGTCCAAGAAAAAAGAAGATCAACACAGAGAGAAGCCTAAAAAATACCACAATTACACCCCTCTTCGGGTGTCTCTTGTGGATGTTTTTCGAGAAGTATGCCACACTGAGAAGATTCAACCACCTCGTCCAATCAAAAGCAAAAAAAAAGAGGGGGAAATCAGACAAAATACTGTGAGTACCACCGAATCTATGGACATCTTACAAATGAGTGCTTCAACTTGAAGAATGTCATAGAAAAATTGGTAAGAGAGGGGCGACTAGATCGATACTTAGCTAACAAAACAGATGAACCCAGAAAAAGAAGAAGGGACGAAGAGGTCGGACGAGCTGAACTACCACCCCGCACCCCGGAGAGGCACGTTCACATGATAAATGGAAGATTCGCAGGAGGAGGGATCTCTAAATCATCTCGCAAAAGGCACTTTAAAGAAGTATATCACGTTGGAGGAGGAGAAGGATGATCCCATGGTCATTACTATCATATTGGCCAATGCCAACCTCCACCGCACACTGGTGGACCAAAGAAGGTCAGCTAATATCTTGTTTAAATCTGCCTTCGACAAACTCGGCCTACAAGAAAAAGAGCTCAGAGCATACCCGAACAGCTTGTTTGGATTAGGAGACACTCCAATCCAACCCCTTGGATATATCTCACTACACACAATCTTTGGAAAGGGAACCCGATCAAGGACACTCAACATAGACTACATCGTAGTCGACGTGAGCTCAGCCTACAATGCCCTTATAGGTCGAACAACGCTAAATCAGCTTGCCGCAGTAGTTTTGACTCCACATCTATGCATGAAGTTTCCAACCCTAGAAGGGATCGCCACGATAAAAGGAGACCAGAAAATTGCGCGACGTTGTTACAACGAAAGTCTAAACCTTAGAGGCAAGGGAGAAGAAATCAACAGTATCGAACTCGGAGGAGTTCGAGGTCAGGAAGAACTTCGTCCACAACCTGAGGGCGAGATCAAGGAAGTCCAGATCGGAGATATCCTAGATAAAACAACAAATATTGGGGCCACTTTGGAAGGAGACATAAAGGAGTCTCTGATACAGTTCCTCAGAGATAATGCCGACCTCTTTGCATGGAAGGCCGCGGACATGCCAGGCATAGATCTCAAACTAATGTACCACAAACTGGCAGTATATCCAGGATCTCGGCCAGTACAACAGAAGCGTCAGAAGCTCGGACCAGAAAGATCCCAAGCTGTGAAAGATCAGGTACAAGCTCTACTGGAGGCAGGATTCATAAGAGAAGTCAAGTACCCACTATGGCTAGCCAACGTTGTATTGGTGAAAAAGTCAAATGGGAAATGGCGGATGTGCACTGATTACACCGACCTCAATAAAGCCTGTCCAAAAGATCCCTATCCACTCCCAAGCATAGACACTCTAGTGGATGCCTCCTCCGGATATAAGTACCTTTCCTTCATGGATGCTTATTCGGGATATAATCAAATCCCAATGTACCCACCTGATCAAGAAAAGACCTCATTCCTAACCCCAAAAGCAAATTACTGTTATGTCGTCATGCCATTCGGACTCAAAAACGCAGGAGCTACATACCAAAGATTAATGAATAAGGTTTTCACAGACCATATCGGGAAACTCATGGAGGTATATGTGGATGACATGTTGGTAAAAGTATAAACTGAGGAATCATTACTGTCCGACCTCGCCAAAGTGTTCGACACCATCAGAAAGCATGGCATGCGACTTAATCCCGCAAAGTGTACCTTTGCAGTAGAAGCCGGTAAATTCCTGGGTTTCATGCTAACACAACGAGGACTTGAGGCGAACCCGGATAAATGCCGAGCTATACTCAACATGAAAAGTCCGACCTACGTCAAAGAAGTACAACAACTCAACGGAAGACTGGCATCCTTATCCAGATTTCTAGCCGGATCGACCATAAGATCTCTCCCCTTTTACGCCACACTAAGGAAGGGAAAGAGGTTTGAATGGACCACAGAGTGCGAGCAAGCCTTCCAGGATTTCAAAAAGTTTCTGAGACAACCACCCATTCTTACTCGGCCACGGGAAGGAGAAGCACTCATATTATACCTCGCAGTGGGAAGTCGGGCAATAGCCTCGGCACTAGTCAGAGAAGATGAAAGTGGGCAACAACCCATCTACTTCATCAGCAAAGCCCTACAAGGGGCCAAATTGAACAATCAAAAGATAGAAAAGTTCGTCTACGCTCTCATACTAACTTCTCGATGACTTTGTCCATATTTTGAAGCTCACACCATTAGGGTTCAAACCAACCAGCCCATAAAAGGCATTCTACAGAAAACAGACTTAGCGGGAAGGATTCTACGATGGGCAGTCAAGCTATCTGAGTTCGATCTTCAATATGAAGCTCGGACGGCCGTCAAGTCACAGTTTTTGGCCGATTTTATTGGTGAGTATACTGACACCCCGGGAACTCCTACAAAATGGGATCTCTATGTAGACGGCTCTTCAAACAAAACTGGGAGTGGTGCAGGTGTGATAATAGAAAGTGACCAGGGAACCCAAATTGAACTCTCCCTAAAATTCGAGTTCCCTGCTTCAAAAAACCAGGCTGAATACGAGGCATTACTAGCTGGTTTGAGACTGGCTAAGGAAGTTGGAGTTCAAAAGCTTATCATCTTCAGCGATTCGCAAGTAGTCATTTCACAAATAGCAGGGAGCTACCAAGCTAAGGATCCTACCATGAAAAAGTACCTGGATAAAACTAGGGAACAACTCAAACAACTCGGGGAATATGAGGTCTGCCATATTCCCGGGGAACAGAACGCTCGAGCTGATGCACTCTCAAAATTAGCCATCACCAAACAAGGGGCAATAATAGAAGCCTCATCCAGGAAATACTGAAAAGCCCATCAATCTCGGAGGAAGAAAAGGTCCTAGCCATATCAGATCAGGATCAAGGATGGATGACCCCCATAATCAATTACCTCAAATCAGAGACACTCCCTACAGATAAGAAGGAAGCGAAGAGGTTGAGACGGGAAGCACAATACTACACCATCATAAATAACACCCTATACAAAATGGGGATTTCGACACCCCTATTAAGATGTGTGCCGACCTCTAATACAAAGGAGGTTTTGGAAGAAATACATAACGACATATGTGGCAATCATCTGGGGGCACGAGCTCTCTCCAAAAAGGTACTCCGGGCAGGATTCTTTTGGCCGACTCTGCAAAAAGAAGCAATCGAGTTCATTAAGACATGCCCACCATGTCAAAAGCATGCTAACTTCCACATCGCCCCACCAGGGGAGCTCATCAGCGTAACATCACCTTGGCCATTCACAAAATGGGGACTCGACCTCCTCGGAACCTTTCTCCAAGGATCGGGACAAGTCAAGTTCCTCATTGTAGGAGTAGATTACTTCACAAAATGGATTGAGGCAGAGCCCCTAGCTAATGTCACTACTCAAAGAAGTCAGAAATTCTTATACAGGAACATTGTTACAAGGTTTGGGGTTCCTTACTCCATCACTACAGACAATGGAACTCAATTCACAGACATAGGCTTCAGGAAGTTGGTAGCAGACTTAAAAATAAAGCACCAATTCACATCCGTAGAACATCCACAAGCTAATGGACAAGCAGAAGCAGCTAACAAAGTCATATTGGCTGGGTTAAAACGGAGATTATATGACACAAAGGGAGCCTGGGATGAAGAGCTCCCACAACTCCTACGGGCATATCGGACAACTCCACACTCCACCACAAAGGAATCACCCTTCCGATTGGCTTACGGAATGGAGGCAATGATCCCGGTAGAAATTGAAGAAGGATCCCCCAGAATGATCTACTACAATGAAGAGGCCAACTCCCAAAATCAAAGGAAAGAGCTTGACCTACGTCCAGAAATCCGAGAAAGAGCTCGGATTAGGGAAGAGGCGTTGAAACGTCGAATGGCCTCAAGATACAATCGAAGAGTCATCCAGCAAAGTTTCGCCCACAACGATCTCATTTTAAGCCGAAATGACATCGGAACAGGTCAACCAGGAGAAGGAAAGCTTGCAGCTAATTGGAAAGGACCCTACCGAGTTACCGAGGTACTGGGAAAAGGCTACTATAAGGTTTCCAAACTCGAAGGGCGAGAGCTACCAAGGTCGTGGCATGCCTGCAACCTAAGAAGGTATTATAGTTAGGAGGTAATAAAGATCTTAGGTCAAGGTGCACTCTTTTTCCTGAAAAGGTTTTTTAACGAGGCACCAAGCCAAGATCTGTAAAATTGCCTGACTTAGAGGGGGTAAACACCCACATGTATATATTCTTGCCTATATGCCTATTTTTTATTTGAATAAAATTTTCCAGATTTTCTACAAAGTTTCTCTACCAAGACGCATTAATCCGAAGGCAAAAAATTCATCGCCCGATTACAAAGCTACAGGTCAGCAAGGTGAAAACCAAATTCACCAGCCGATCACGATGAGAATCGAATTCATCGTCCGATTTCGACAAAGGTCAGCAAGGTGAAAACCAAATTCACTGCTAGACTTCGACAAAGTTGGCCAAGTGAGAACCAAACTCACCGCCCGATTTCTACAAAATCGGCAAGAAAAAAGCGATAAAGACGGATTAATGCAAGAAGTTATAGAAAGTAATCCATAGAAAGAGGCCTGACGAGGTCTGAGTAAAAATGGATTGCTAAAAATAACTTAGGACGAACCGACATAAAGAAGTTGGACCAATCGACCAAAGTGACTAAAGTTATAAAAAGTAATCCATAGAAAGAGGCCTGACGAGGTCTGAGAAAAAATAGATTGCTAAAAATAACTCAAGAAGGACCGACAAGAAGAAGTCGGACCGGACCGATCAAAGCGATAAAAGTTATAAAAAGTAATCCATAGAAAGAGACCTGACGAGGTTTGAGTAAAAATGGATTACTGAAAATAACTAAGGGCGGACCGGCGTGAAGAAGTCAGACCAACCAAACAAAGCTACAAAGTTATAAAAAGTAATCCATAGAAAGAGACCTGGTAAGGTCTGATTAAAAATGGGTTACTAAAAATAACTCGAGAAAGATCGATAAGAAGAAGTCGGACCAACAAGAGGCGTGCGCTAGAAGGGACACAACTCATCCCAAAAAGCCACGACCTCACGATAAAGCTACCAAAATTATTTTAAAAGGTGTTCTATGAGAATACTAAAAAAGTCATTAGACAAGTCATCAGATCGACAAGAAAGAGGTCGGATAGCCGAATCTCGACACCTTACAGAAGATCTACAAAAATCCCAAAAACACAGCCAGCACGTCAAAGAAAACAAGGCTATTCTAAAAGCATTAAAATCTCAAAAGGCCACCTGAAGGTCGACCTCAAGAGTTCAAAGATATCTTTTGTTTTTCCAAAATAAAGTTGCTAAGAAAAGCAACCAAAATGTCAGAAAAAGAAAGAACACCATGCAAAGGTACAAAAAATAAAAGAGTTCAAAAGCCCACAAACCGGGCTAAACAAATACATAAAAAGTCACAAGGGATCCAAGGTCTCCTCAGCGGCGGCACCCTGGGTCGTTGAGGGAGGAATGATCTTCATAGGAATAGCATCTACCGTCCCATCCTCCCGATTTAAGATTTGGACGTCAGGGTCGGACTCGGGGTGGCTGACCTCAGCAGCAGCAGTTGAAGAAGTCGTGGCAGTAGAAGCTTTGATCGGCGGCTCTGGGGAAGGACCTTCCTCTTCATCTTCATCCGGCGCAGGGACAATCTTACCATTTTTAACAGTGTTATCCAAACCAAAAAGACTCAGGTCGAGCTCGGGAGCAAGAACTCGGACCTGAGCTTTTAGGTTCTCATATGTGTCAGTCACACTGCCCACAAGGTGGCCCTGAAGTTCAACATAGTTAGCATGGGCCGACACAAGTCTCTCCCTGACCTCCATCAGCTCGTCATAAGTGCGGGTATAACTCTCCTTTGACTTCTTGGCCATCTCCTTATCTAGATTCGCAGCAGCTTCTGCAGTAATCGCCCTAGATTTCTCCTTCTCAACATCTAGTTCCAGCTTGGCCACCTTAGCGTCCAGTTCATCCTTCAAATCCTTAATCCTATCAAACTCGGACTTGGCATCCTTCATAAAGGCTTTAGTAGCATGAACAGAAGACTCTTGAACAGTACGGAATAAGGCTGCACCCATGTGAGCCATCCGAACACTGTTACTGGTGATAAAATCCAGATGGCGCAGGATAGACACATCGTCCATGGGAAGTCGGCCATAAGGAGCGATCTGGTTATCAACAAACCCCACGGCATCAAAGTCAGGGGCATCCAGGTCGTAGGGCTCAATAGTCTTCTGCTTCTTGGGAGGAGGACCGGCAGCAGAAGGAGAAGCAGCACCAGAGGTCGACTGGGGAGGATCAGAAGAAGCCAGGCGAACCTGGGGAGTCGGTATGACTTTTCTCGACCCAGAAGTATCCGAGGTTGACCTCTTCTGAGTAGCCTTTGAAGATTCCTCCCTAAAACCTTTAGCCGAGATGTTTTGAGCCGCGGTCGCCTTCCTCGCCCTCTTAAAAGCCTTCATGGAATCAGTGGTCTTCACCATCTCTAAAAAAATAAAGCAGCAAAACCAAAGTTGCAAGTTAGAAAGAGATGGATTGACAAAACAAACAAAATAACAAAGACAAGGCTAAAAAGAAATCGGCAGCTACCCAATTCAGCTCGAAGAAGGGAGGGATCCCCCAAAAACATCTTCGTATCAAGATAGGGAGGCTCCCCCCAATTTTCTTCTAGTACATGTACAAAAGCCTGCTCAACTTCATCCAACATTTCCCAAAAATACTTAGACACCATCACATTCTTTTGCCAGCATAAAGGAAAAGCTGGTTCATTATTTTGGTCCAAGAAGAAAGACCGACCTCCTTCAACAGCTCGAACCTTGAAATAGAAGTTTTTAAAGTCCCTAAAAGACTCATCATACATGGATAACAAGTTTTTTCCCTGGGTAGCGCGGAAAGAAATCCAGAAAGCCTTCTTCTTAGCTACCCCAGGCTTCATCAAGACAAAAAGGTAAAGAAAGAGAGTATGAGAAGGTTGAACATCCAGTTCTTGACACAACAGTTAGAAGATTTTTATGAAGCCCCACGAATTCGGGTGAAGCTGAGAAGGAGCTACATTGCAGGACCACAACAAGTCAGTTTCAAAGGAAGTAAAAGGAATGGTAATGTTCATTTGACTAAAAAAGTAGTCATACGCATAAAAGAATGGACGGTCCCCTTGAGTAAGAGAAGGAAAACAAACCCTCTCATCAGGATCGGGCACTACCAACTCATAGTTTTTCTCCTGCTCTCTACTACTACAAATCCTATGATGCCTCCTAAGCCGCACACAATACTCAGAATCAACCACGGAAACACACATCAAAACAAGGGAGTCCAGCCAGTCAGACATGCCATCCGGGACCTTGGTAGACATCTCAACAATATTTTTGCAAGAAGACATGGGTCAACTAGTCCTACAGTGAGAAAAGGGAAAACTGGGTTACTAATCAAACAGCTCGGACAAAATAGGAAACATCTCGGACAAATATGGAGATAACTCGAACAAATAGCATGCGAATGTTAAAAGACTCAGAAACAGCAAAAGGAAACCCCAGGACTCACACCAAAGTCCAGGGGCATCCTTTGGAGGCAATAACAAAGCAAGGATCCAGAAAAAAGAAAAATCTCGCAGTTTAAGCCCTAAAAACACAAAGAAGATCAAAAGCCTTCTCTGACAAATGGCGATCCATACAAAACAGCAAACCATCAACATCAGACAGACCAGGCAGAAATCATAAAAAAGATACAACCTTTTTCAAATTAACAGTTCATTACTTCAAGCTATAAACAGGAAAAGATCTACGCATAAAGAAATCAAGTAAAAGGGGCAGAAACAAGCAACAAAGCGAAAAAACCCTCAAGGCGCGCACTACAAGCACAACGACACAGAAAAGATTCAAACTTTCTAAACACAAATCCGAGCAAGATCAAAACTTTTTCATGCCCAAACAAAGCACAAGCATAAAAAGAACGGTGTGAAAAATAAAAGAGGGAAAGAAGATTAAAAACCAACCTGCAGTGGAGAGGAGATGATAAATGATCAGAGACTGAAGCAACGACCAAAATGACGCCAACGATCGCCTTTGCAAGTGAGGAAAATACGAAGGCCCAGAAACAGAAGGGTAAGGAGAAGGGAGAAGTTACAGTAAAGCGAAGAGAAGAAAAACTGAGGGAAAAGGCTTTGAAATTCAAAATAAAGACACAAAGAGGGAAGCAAAGGAAACAGCAAAGAATTTACGAGTTTTTGACCTTTGCACGTTTCCAAGAAAAAGTAAAAATGCGTGCCGTAATTAAAAGAGGAAACGTTCCGCATTCAAACCACTAAATAGGAGTGCTACAACGAGATCAACAAAAGAATGCTCGAGATCGGCTTTTCCAAAAAGAAATCGAAGTCTAAAAAGACACGACTTCAAAAGGAAGACCGCACTCAAGCAGGGGCACTGTTTATGCCCTGTGTCGAGCTGTACGACCTGAGCTGATTAAAGACAAGTCGACCGATCTCTTCAGGTCTGGATTCCCCGACCTCTTCTTAAAGAGATGGGCCAAATCGCCAGAGGGGCCCAAACAGGCCCAAATGAAGGGACACAGCCCAATCTAAAGCCAGTTAAAGCCTAGAAAGATAAGGGCGGTTCCCCAGAAGATAAGATGACCTCACTTAAAAGATAAGATAAGATAACTATCTTATCTCCAGAAAGGTCACTCCACACTACTATAAATGCACTGGAGCACCCAGATATAACTCATACTCTGATTCTACAAAAAAATACCTGCTTAAAGCCCATGCTAACTTAAGCATCAGAGTCTCTTGCAGGTACCACCACCCTCCGGTGACGAAGGATCAGCAGCATCTCCAGCTCCACCAGTTTCACCAGGTCGGACACGACAGCTCCGGCCACCAGTTCCAACAAGTCGGACACGACAACTCCGGCCACCACAGCAGATCTCGTCCGAGATTGACCTACAGTTTCAGGTAACCCTCGGAACAGACACAATGACCATTAATAAATTTTGTTTGCCTTTTTTTATGAAGATCATAACTTGTATAAAATTAATTTCCTATACATTAGTTTGGAGATTTCAGACTCTAGTACTGTTACTTGTATGTGATATACTGATATGTTGCTGAATTACTTGAATCTTTGTTCACTAATTTTAGATGGTCCAATATATGATTTCATCTGAATGTTTCCTATTACTAGTTCTGTGTCCCTTGCGAGCCTTATACAATCTTGAACCATATCTGATGCTAACTGTTCAACTTAAGAATATATTCAACGTGGTTTTCCGTCATGTATAACTTAAATTGTGCCCATCCTCTATGTAGATACTCTATTTTTAGCGGTTGCAATACGGTGTGCTCGACAACTGTCTTGAGCATGAGACACGGCTCGATGGGTGGACCTCAGAGAGACTTGAAAAGAAGGCACAATATATTCTATCCGAGGCACTCATTTCTCTCTTGTAATCGGTTAATTTATGCTGTTATGTAAGTCAGAGCTTCCTATCAGACCACTCAAGATGTTTTTTATGTTTACTTTTTTTTGTCAGTTGTGCTAGGCAGATGTCGCAGATCCCGTGTGTTTGAGATTTTATTTTTTTTATTTTTCTATTTCTGGTTTGTGGTTTGGTGGTGCTTTGAGGTTTGATTAAGATCATTGATTCTCTTCGTTTCTTAATTCAGGGGCGCCTTTTGACTAGACATGGGGGAGGTGAAGACATAAAGGGCCGGTCACCACAAGCTACGAGGAGGAAACCGGGGAAAAAAGAACCACAGAATCGTGGGAAAAAGGATTCGGTGCCGCCAAGGGTAAACACGTTTTAAGACTTCAGCGTGTTAGCAAGCTTACTTCACCATTGTTAATTTGGTTCATGCTATTGCTTCAAATAGGGGAGGTCAGTCGGTGGAGAGAGTAAGCAGGTATCAAAGGAAAGACGACCAAGGGGACGCACAACATCTCCACCTCCAACAAGGAGAACTTCACGGCACGCCGAACAATAAAAAACTAGCCCAAGAGTGAGTATACGATTACTGTTGTCTACGGTTTAAATCATCGACTAGCTTTGCTTAAGTTTATTAGGTTCATTTGAATGTACTTGGATGTTTCTTTACACAACATGTTCGTTATACGTAAAACAGCCTAGCAGAGGAGTTGTGCAAAAAAAGGAGGAGGCTAAAAAGGACCGATCACGTAGGTCCACCCCAAAAAAATCTTGAGAAAAAGGATCTCCCAATTAGCACAGATGATGATGAGGAGAATGAGCCTCTTGCCAAGCGGATGTGCCGACTCTATAACCAGGGAGTTGACCAACAAAAACCAAGTGCCGAACCAATAGAAGGCAACCTTAATCAGGATAAGGGAACCCATGAAACACCTGTCTCTATAGTTCCCGATGTAGGAACACTCTCCGTTGTGCTAGTGCAACATGAAGAATGGGAGTTCGACGGGCAAGTCTCCTAATCAAAACTATTTCATTTTGTGGTCTATTTTGCTTGTTAGTGAATTAGGGATTGTATCCGTATACAACTGCCATTTCTCTAACATCGGTTGAGTTTCTTGCAGTAATCCCAATTTTCTGTCGAACCGAGACCCCGAAAGTGAACGAATATGGCAATACCTTGAGCAACTGCAGAACACGAGGCCACTACAGACCGTGATGCCAACCACTCCGTCTTGCATGACTCCTAGCCCACCAAGCAAGGAAATCTCACCGTGCAATACTCGGACGGAACAAAAGTATACCCAATGTACTCCTATAAAGGTGCATCCACTTCTAAAAGGGTGAAAGCTGGACGAGGATGATGAGGAGCAATTGCGACGATGGGCGGCCAATGGATCGTTGGAGCAAAGTCAGGTTGTGGCGTCCTATGAAGGAAGACAGCATCTATCATTGATCCGAGAAGACATCTGCTCACTGTTGCTCCGGCACTGGGTCACCAGCAATGTAAGTATAACATACTAACACATTGATAGAATGAATATGTTTCTTAATATATATCGTGGCTAAAACAGATGACTCTAATGCAATTTAAATTTTTTATGCAGATCGTTCAGTGGATGCGTTCAACCTTTAATGACTCAGAATCGTTGCGGTTTAAGGATGACTTTTATTGTATTTCTCTAGAAATTTTGGTATGCACGAATTTGCGGATTCTTATCGATAATGATTTGAGATCTGAACCTAAATAGTGCTTTTTTAATAGAAAACTGTGTTGCAAAAGAGGAACTTGGATTCCTTCAGGGAGATTTCCACCGTTAGTTATGTGGGGCTGGGTCCTCACTTCGGTGATGATTCTAGATTTTTTGACAAGATAGCAGCTTCCATGTGAAAATGGGTAAGTTAATGCACTAGTTGAAAAAAACTGTATGGTTCTTGTAAGGTCTCACATCGGTTGGGGAAGGGAACGAAGCATGCCTTATAAGGGTGTGGATACCTCTCCCTAGCATGACGTGTTTTAACGAGTGAGTGTGGGGGGTTTTGGCTATCATCCCTATCGTTAAAGGCAAAACCGTGAGGCCTTGTGTGCCAAAGCGGACAATATCGTACTAGCGGGTGGTCTAGGCTGTTACAAAGACTTTCTATTGGATGTAAATCATTGTTGCAGAATTTTAAAGAATAAAAATAAAATAATTTAAATAGGACATTATTTTTAAATAAATGTACAAAGAATAATTTTTTTAAATTATTATTATTATCATATTATTTTAATGTACTCTTGGTATTTACACAATATATATAAAGATAATTAGTGTCTAAATTTAAGTTCCAATATTGCTCCTAAATAAAGGTTTATTATTAAAAAAATTCTTCCATTAGTTAAATAAAAAAATTTCTACCCATTTTTCATAGTAATTTCATTAAAAAAAAATTATTGAATGTAAACTATTGTTGCAGATTTCTTTTATTTGGATATATTTTTAAAGAATAAAAATAAAATAGTTCAATTGGGACAATTTTTTAAAAAATAAATTTACACAGAATAATTTTTCCTTTATCATACTCTTCTAATATCCTTTAGGTATCTACACAATCTATAATGTCAATTGGCGTCTAAATTTAAGTTCCAATATTATTCTTAATGAGAGAAATTTATTGTAGCAACCCTCAATTTTAAAAATATAAATATAAATAAGTTATAATTTATTTTATAAAATTAGAATTCCTTATTTTTAAAAAAAATTATTTTTATTATCAGTAATTGAACTAATTTTATAATAATTTAAATTTAATCAAATCCATATTATTATTATTATTATTATTATTATTATTATTATTATTATTATTATTATTATTACTATTGTATATAATTACCGTAAGTATTAAATTGTATTATAAGTTTATATATATTATATTCATTGCATTACTATTATTATTATTATTATTACATGATCATTATTATTGCTAGTATTATTATTACTATTATTAACTATAAAGCATAGAAAATAAAAGGTGGTTTATACTTTGCATTAGGTTACATATATATTATTATTATCATTATGCATTAGGTTACGTGTGTGTATATATATATATTATTATTATCGTTATGTATAAATATACATATAATATTAAATTTTGTAATATAATATTATGCTATTACGCTACCACAAAAGCGAAAGATAGCGGCACACAATTAGCAGCTGTTTTGATAATAGTCGCTATCTGATGGATTTCCAGCAGTTTTAATAGTAAACAGAGAAAGAGCAGCTATTTGATTTGATTTTGCCACAAATTTAAAAAAAACGCTGCTAACCTAATTTTTTTGGGTGATATTTTAATTCCCCTTTCCTAAAAACACAACACTCAGCACTCAGCAGCTTCAACAAATAAAAAAAGAAAGAAAGAAATGTTAAGAGAAGAGAGGGAGAAACGGAGAAGGAGAGGAAAGGGAGGAAGGAGCCGGGCCGGCGCTGCTGAGTTCGCCGCCGCCGTCGCGTTGCCGTGCCGTCAGAAAGCCAGAACCGCAAGAGAAAGAACTGCGAAGAGAGAGGGAGACCGCATCAGCTCACCGCGAAGCCAGCGCCGTCGTCGTCCTTATTGCGGGTCTACACCGTCGCGTCTTGCCACCGCCGCCACCACTAAGCTTGCCGTCGTCGCCATTGAAGCCGAAGAGAGAGAGAGTGTGTTCGCGAAGAGAGGGAGAGCGCGCGCTCACGAAGGAGAAGAACGACGAAAAGGGAAGGAGAAGCAGAAGACGATGAACCCAGGGGAGAAGGAGGAGGTCTGTTCTCGCACCGTCCTGCTCTGCACCCAGGTGAGCTCTTCATCCCCCTGTATCCTCTGCCCTCCTTTCCTCTCTCTTGCCCTTTCTTGCCGACATTGATCCATTGTTGTCTTGTGTGTTGCAGATCTCACTTCGCGTAGTCATGGTCTTCCCCGCAGTCACAGTCGCAATCGCCGTCTACGCAGTTTGTAGCTGCCATCATCCTCCGCGCAGTTCCCACCTGCTCACGGTACCATATCCTTGACTCTGTTTTCTGTTCCCAGAATCTTAGATATAGCATAAACTTGTTATCTTGTGCATTTTGTTGTTTTTATGGAATATGCACACAAACTGTTTGATAGTTTTCCTCAGTGAAAAGCGGAGGAGCTCAACCTTTTATTTTCATGGATTTAATAAGCAGTTGCGTGATTCTTTCTCTTTCGAAGTTTTAGTTTGATTGTTCTATTTTATTTGAAATTAGTATATGTTGAAGGGTACCATTGATGGTGTGGTTATGAGTTTATCAAAAGATTGATTATGCTTGGTTTATTCATTATTATGCTTAATGCAATATTTTATGAATGATATGAAGGAGTATTATGGGAGTGGAGAGACAAAGAAAGTGTCATGGAGAGAATCACAACTCAAAGGGTTGCGTCGTTTCCTCATTGAAAAAGAAGAAGATATTTTGAAGGCCTTAATGCTCGACTTAGGAAAGCATCAAGTTGAAGCTTTTAAAGATGAGGTTATGCCTTTATTTAATTTGCTTATAATTACACTTGAAAATGGTTTGTTTCTGTTCAAAAAAGTGTGTCATCATATATACTATTTACCACTTCTAAGTTTAATGAAAATATTTGACATTATTATTATTGCCTTTCTATTAGTTTAATCTTTAATCAATATAGTTCCTTCCTAATTTAAGTTTTCTTTTAAATTCATGCATTATGCATGCATTGAGTAGTAATAATAGTAACATTAAAAAAAAAAAGAAAACTATTTTTCAATTCTAATTGCTAATTAACGAATTGGCCCTTTTAAGTAGATAGAAACTTTGATGAAGTCCTTGAATTTTGCATTGAGTAACTTAAAATATTGGATATCAGGCAAAAAGGTGAGATCAGTGCCAATTTTCCTAATTCCATTTTTTTTTAAATTTCAAAGATAAGCATTCAAGCCTAATGGATTCAAATTTGTTTTTTTGATAGGCTAAATTGCCACAAATAGCACTGCTTAGTAGTGCAGAAATTGTTCCTGAACCTCTGGGCCTAGTCCTCATTATTTCATCTTGGAATTTCCCCTTTGGTGAGTCATGCTTTTTGAACCATTTTCCTTATGTTGATCAAGTATTTGTATAGCAAATTAATAGAGGGAGTTACAATTTAATTAATGACAGGTTTATCCTTGGAGCCACTAATAGGAGCAGTAGCAGCTGGAAACACAGTGGTCTTAAAGCCTTCAGAGTTGTCACCAGCATGTTCTTCCATACTTGCCCTTGGACTTCCCAATTTCTTGGACCTCCCAATCATAAGGTGTTTGAAGATTCATTAGTCCTAAAACTTTCTGTAGTTTATTTCATGCCATTGGATTTGCTTAGCTTATCATAGATGTGGCCTCTTCAATTTAATTTCTCCTGTTTATGTTTTTCTGTCTTTTAGGCTTGGATTATGCTGACCCAAAAGGGAAAGGAAATTTTTTTGGAAAAGTTTTTCTTGCTGCTAGATTAACAGCATTATGCATTATATATCTTCTTGGTTCAGATTATGCTTTCAGGTTATTTTGATTCAGATTTGGCTCAGGGTATCCAGGTGATAAGAGACTATTTTTTTATGAGTTCAAGCCTCTGGAAGCCTTGAATCCCATCTCTTTAAAAGAAACTTTATATATTATTGGTTGTTATTAATATTGTTTCAAATTAAAGAGTTGTTTCTGCTCACCTCTATCTATATATGGCAATTATATGACAATTTGTTTGACCTTGGAATTCTAGTAAACATGAGAGATTTGAAGAGGAATTGTTATGGTTTTGGTTGACAATAATGATGTGAGCACTACATAAGCTTGCTAATTATTATGCTTGTAATATCGTACTGCTGTTTATTGGCTTGTTTATTGTGCACATACCTGCTGTTTTATATTCTCCTATATCAACTGGGTTGTTGAAATGGTATTGCACTTTTTTAGTTATGCTAATATTTCTATTATCTGCCCATGGTAGCAAATCTTTCAAGTAAAATGGTAATGAATACTTTTCTCCTTCCTCTCAGGAAGCAATCTTCAGAGTTATAGCTGCTATTCCTCATCTTGGAAACATTAACTTTGCAAAATCAGAGGAAGAAACTGATTCATCAGTTCTAGAAAATGAAGAGTCCAAGTTGCATCTCCAAATAACCGCAGAACTTCTCATGTGTGACAAAATTTCTATTGTTATCATTTGCAATAGCTTTCTTTTTGTTAATGTTACATATCTTTTAAATTATTTCTTATTTCAGGTGCGATCCTAGTGCTTTGGAAGATGCACTTTGTAAGCGTGTGATGATTACCCCAGAGGAAGTTATTAAAAGAAGTCTTGATCCTCTTGGTGCAACGGTTAGCAGGGATGGTTTAGCCAAAACACTATATTCTTGTTTATTTGACTGGTACTATGTTAATGTCAAGTGTAAAATTATGAATTTAAAATATGAAAAATGTGTCCTATCCTATGTTTATTGCACTTATGTTATTTGAATCTGAATAATTTTTTATCTGTTCTATTGTTATGTGCAGGTTAGTCCAAAAAATCAATGTCTCAATTGGGCAAGACCCAGAGTCAAAATGTCTCATTGGTGTTCTTGACATATATGGCTTTGAAAGCTTTAAGAATAACAGGTGAACATAATCATATTATTCACTCAAACACATGCGTGTGCGCGCGCGCACACACATATCATTGTTCCTCTTGAGAGTAGCATAAATCTGAGTTGATATCTAATTTCCCTCTTTACAGTTTTGAGCAGTTTTGTATTAATTTCACAAATGAAAAGCTGCAGCAACATTTCAACCAGGTATGAGGTTAGTTTTTAGATATTTGACAACTTCAACTATCACTTTTTCTCATAACATGCATTCCAACATGGATAATGTCCTGCAGCATGTGTTTAAGATGGAACAAGAGAGATATACAAAAGAAGGGATTGACTGGAACTACTTAGAATTTGTGGATAATCAAGATGTACTTGATCTAATTGGAAAAGTTTATACATACTTTATGGCTATGCTTCATTTTGCAATATTTATAACTAGATTTCAATCTGATAGAGCAACATCTAATGTTATATATATATATATATATATATATATATATATATATATATATATATATGTTTGCAAACTGCTTATGTAGTTTGTATTTGATTTACTTTGTAATATTCAGAAATGCAACTTAGATACTAATTTGTTTACAATATGTAAACATCTTTGCAATTATTACAAAGAATTTTCAAGATGTCTCCTCTGAATTTGCCTTCAAAATGTTATGCCCTCATTATCTAAAGCAATCCTTTTGATGCAGAAACCAGGTGGAATCATTGCTCTTCTTGATGAAGCTTGCTATGAAAAAGTTTCTTCACTCTTTCTCTCTTTCTCTCTCTCTCTCTTTCTCTCTCATGTGAATTCATCTAACTATTATGTACTACACATAAATGCACTGCATTATTATTTTTTGTTTACAAATGCAAATAAAGTGTATATAGATTCACTTATAGGTGGACCAATATGCTGTTACAAATGCAAATAGAGTACATAATTAATTCCTCCCGTTATTCAGTTTTTTTATAAGCTCAGGTATGAAATTGAGACAGTTCAAAATTGTCTCATTTTTTTAAAAAAATTCTACATAGATTTGTGGCGGTTTTAAACCGCCGCAATTTTTTTTAAATCCGCTGACAGAATAGCGGCGGTTTTGCAACCGCAGCAAAATCAATTATCTGATTTGCTGCGGTTGTGCCAGCGGTTTTTCAAAACCGCCGCAAAATCAAATCTCCACCCCCTAATAGGCAACGCTTGTGGAACCGCTGGAATTTCGTTTCGCGGCGGTTAAAAACCGCCGCAAATCGCTAAAAGAACCGATGCTATTCGACGTGTCCCTTGTAGTTCATTCTTAGCTTTCTTCTAGTATAAGTATAATCTATTACTATAATTTCCTTCCATAAAGTGTATATATAATATAAAGAAAGCTAAGGCGGCGTATTAATCATATATATATATATATAATTAATGTATGCGAGAGGAAAGAAAAGAAAGAAAACGGAGAGAGACCGAGAGAGAACGTAAATCCTTTTGAACCTCCTGCTTCGATTTCTTGAAATCCGTAACTCCAATAAAAAATCTAATCCGGTAAGAGTATTCGTAACCTCCTCCTCTACACGTTGGTACCATTTTTGATTAGGGGAAGTTGATAGTGACGTAGCTCCTCTTTCCTTTGGGTTTGGTCAACGGGAGTTTTAGGAGGCACAGACGATTCTGGACATTTTCTTTTTCGATAGCTCACTCAGAAAGCTTCTCCTGAGCTTTGAATATTTTGATTTCGTACGAAGGTATGGTTTTGGTTTCTCGTAGTTAATGTTTAATGTCACGTGAAAAATTTAGGCTAGAAGACCTTAAGATAGGAATGAATTGAATGTATAATTGATGGATTGTGCATATTGGATAAAATGTGTGGTTTAGCTGTTGATAATAATTTGCTGTTGAAGTTGGTCGGTTTGGAAAAGATTTAATATTGGTATTTGTTTGATTTTGAAATAATTTGTTACTGGAAATGATTTGAAGGACTGAGAGGTGTTTGATTTGATAGTTGGGACCCTTGAAGGGTGGCAGAAATTCGAGCTTTAGAAGAGTTACTGCCAAAACTTCTATGAGAATTGGAGTTTTGATTTGAGATGGTATTTTAAGAAGAAAGAGATTATTATGTGGCTTGTGTATTTGAGACTATTTGTTGACCCTCTGTCGCAAGATGTGACCGGGCACTTTAACTCCCTGGATTTTCCCATGGGCATGCATATATATGAATATTGAATATTATATTTGAGCTTGGAGTTCGACTCCATGGAATATTATATTTGAGCTTGGAGTTTAACTCCATGGAATATTATTGAGCTTGGGGATGCGCGCACAGAGGGACTGTCCAATGGTTAACTACCAGGACATATTGGCTTGGCTGTATAACTGACAGATGAGACTCATCAGCCATAGGACAGGCATACATCATATGCATTTGTTTGTTTGCTTGAGTCTGCATTGTTTTGGTTTGCTTAACTGTTTAATTCTGCTTATCCGCTACTTGTTCTACTTGCTGTAAATACTTCTCTATCTGTGCTTTCCTTGCTTGAATTGTATGTGTATGTTTTCTGAGAAATCCCTCTTGATGAAGGTGTGAGGGGAGAGGGTTGTTCCACCAGTGATTCAGAGGATTGGAGGCGACAGAAAATGAAGTATTAAGTTAAATTTAGATTCAGAACTTGAATACCTTAGATAACTTACCTAACTTTTGGTTTAGTTTATTTTCCTTAAGAATGATTCTGAGTGTCGAAGTTCTAGGAATGCCCCTGGCTTTCCCGAGACCTTTTATATTAACTATGTGGGCACCTTTACCATACTGAGAACCTCCGGTTCTCATTCCATACTATGTTGTTGTTTTTCAGATGCAGGTCGAAAGGTATCTTATTAGGTGTCTGGACACCTGAAGCGAAGTGGTTACTGTGTTATTTTGTTGTGCAGTGATGTATATACACGTACTTAGCTTCCTCTCCACATAACTTATTCTTTTTTATCCTCTTAGAGGTTTATGGAGAGGCAGGATTTTGTTTATGTACGTCTTGGGTTTTGGATATGTATATATATGTATGTAAATATTCTCCGGCCAGCCTTGACTTCGCGGACTGAGTTAGGAGCTTGTTATTTTGTACCTTTGACTTTCTATTCCTACTTTTATTACCTTACGTTTGATAGTTATAGTTTTCCTCACACGCAAGTTGTTCCGTTTTCGGAGCGTGGCGCTTCTCATTTTGCGATTTTGTTTTACCCATTTTTCAAGGCTCCTAGTCTATTATATTATTTCTACTATTATAAGTATGTATTTTAATTTTTAGAAGTCGTAATACCTCGCCACCTCTATTTTACGACTTAAGCGTAAAGTTTTGGGTGGTAGGGTGTTACATTTATTATTAAAAAAATTTGTCCCAATACATCCGTCAGTTACGTTGAATAAAAAAACTTTCGCATATTTTCATAGCAACTTTATCAAGAATTTTCTATTGGATGTAAATTATTCATGCAGATTTTTTTTATTATGGATATGCTTTTAAAAGAATAAAAATAAAATAGTTTAACAGGACAATATTTTTTTAAAAAAATTTACACACAATAATTTTTGTACCAATATATCAGGATTCATTTTACATATAATATTCATTTATCTGAGTTCATTAATGGAGTACCTTATAAAAATTATATTTAAGTAATTTTTTTTATCTTATAATCATTTTATATTTTGGGATTCAAAATTTTGTATTTTTATTTTTATTCAAGGTTTAGTTTTATGTTTTATTTTAGCTCTGTTAATAAAAAAGTGTTAACATTAGTTTTAATGTTTAACTTTTAAGATAAATAAAAAGATAGGTTCTTTTTTATAATTCAGATGATTAAAAAATAATTTATCATCGAAGAAGTTAAGTCTATTTCTTTACTATAGGAATATATATAATTCACTCTTGAATGTAATTAAAATAAATATATATTTATTTAATTTTTTAAATTTTATATTAATTATTAAAATCATGATACAATGGATGTATTCCTATTAAAAAAAAATAAAAATGACTTCATAACTATTTGTTTGTTGGAAGAAAATATGACTCAACAACTATAGAGTCTAATTTAAATAATTATAGATAGGTAACATAAGTAATAAAAAGCAGACATAAAATATAACCTTTTTGTTATTTAGTACAAAATAAATACAATAAAATAAATCATTTTTCTCATACATAATGAGATAAAATTTAATATTATCCTTTTCTAGAGTCTTCTATTATTTTAGTTTTTATCCTTATTTTTTACTTTATTTCAATTTTATTAAACCAAAAAATACTAATGTCATTTAACTTTAATTTTCAACTTTTATCATAAATAAAAATATGTGACTTTGTATGCATTAGATAATAAAAAAAAACTCATAATAAAAAAAAATTAAATTTACTCATTTATTACATTTATAGGAGCGTAGATGATTCGCATAAGAGTTACGAGATTTTTGTTAAGCTTTTATTTTTAAAGTAGTATTCACTTCTAAGTGTAATAATTATAAATTAATATATGTTGGTAAATAATTGCGATCGAAGTGAAGATAGAAAGAGAATAAAAAACGGAGGAAGGAAGAGAGAACAAGCTAATATAAGAGTGGTAGTGAGGCATATGTAGATAGATAATAATAAGAAAAAAGAATAATAAAAACAAAAATTAAAAATTCTAAAAGAATAATAAAACTAAAGATAATTTAAAATATTGAATATAAAATTATAAGAAATAAAATTTTTAGCTATTAAAATTATGTGAGAGAAAGAGTGATTTAAATATAAATTTTTATATCTGCTTCAAATTAAATATAATTGAGAAATAAATAAATTTACAAATATATTTATAAATTTTTAATTAATTTAAATTTAATTATTCTATATATTAAAAAAATAAATAACTAATATTTTTTTATTTTTTATTTAATTATTCTATACAAAATTTTTGAATGCTTGATATCTTAATTTTTTTTTAAATGATAAAATATGACTTAACAAGTAAGAATGAAAAATAAGTATCTATATAATAGTTATATATTTAGATATCTAAATCAAACAAAAAATAATTCTTTTAACAAATCTTTAACAACTCAAAAAATTAACACAATGGATATGTATGAATCAAAGTGATAAACAAAAATGAGATATGGAATAATGATAATATGATATGGTGGTAATTGATTGCGGTTGGGGTTAATAGAAGAAGAACACAAAAAAAAGAGAATAAAACAAGGCAATAGAATAATGATAGCGAGACAATAATAGTTATACATATAAAAAAACTAATAGTGTATAATATGATGAGATGATACAATCAAAATAAAAATTAATAATTTTAAAATAGTAATAAAATTAAAGATGTTTAATATAAAATTAAAGAAATAATTTTTTATCTATTAAAATTATATATTAAAAAAAGTGTTTTGAATATGAATATGAATATAAATTTTTAAATTTATTTCAAATTAAATAGAATTAAAAAAATAAATAAATTTAATATATAAATAACTAATTTATAAATAATGTTAGTAAATTTTTATCTTAATTTTATTATACATAATAACAACATAATTCTTTTTTTAAACTTTAAATTTAAATTTATTTATTTTATACTTTTACATATATTAAATAACTTAAAATATTTTATTTTTTATAATTTATTTTTTAATTATTGATATTAACTTTATAATTTTAAAAATAAAAATATAAAATATTTTTTAAATTCAATAGAAAAGCGCCTAAACATGCCTGTTGAGCATATATAACTTAAGCATGACACGTTTATTTTTCATTAATGATCAAAGACACCTAAATCTTTATGTGTAACTTTTCTCTCAAAGTCATGATTATTAGTACCTCAACCTTGCATGCTTCATTTTGGCTAAGGTAAGAAAGAAAGAACCGAGAGAAAGAAGAGAGAAATCGTGACCCACACCAAAAGTTTTGTCTTTTATTTGTTGTGATCCGTAATTTCAATAAAAAATTTAATTTGATAAGAGTATTTGTATCTTTTTTTTTTTTATATGTTGGGATTACTTTTGTTTGGTAGAAGTTGATAATGACGTAGCTTCTCTTCCACTTGAGTTCGACCAATTGGAGTTCTAAGAAGTACAGATTATTTCTGACGTTTTTTTTTTCGGCAACTTGGTTGGAAAGCTTCTCCGGAGTTTCCATTATTTTGATTTCGTACGGAGGTAGGATTTGGTAATTCTATAATAATTAAATGTGAATTTGATAAGTGAATATTGGTTTAATTGATTATTAGTTGAGTTTGATTAAGTTTATATTAAAATTTTGTTGAATTATTGTTGTTGTTTGTGAATTGTGGTTCAATCACGAAGAACAGCCTAGTTAGGGTTATTTTAATGATTTTGGGGCTGTTGTGAATGAAAATTGTTGATTAAAATTGTTGAGGTTTGATAGCCAAGAGATTAGATGAATAGCGGCAAAAAATCAGTAATAGTAAAATTTAAAAACAGACTTAAAACTCAAGTTGAAAACTCGAAAAATTTTGAAAATGGGGTTCAGTCCTTTGATAAAGTTATAATCAGAGAAATAAAATTTATATTTGAGATTGAAATAGTAATTTAATAAAAATTGAAGTTAGTTTTGTAATTATATACGTTTTGGGTAATCATTAAAAAGTTTAAGAGTAAAATGGATATTTTATGAAAGATGCAAGGTTATTTTGGTAATTATACTATATGTAAGAGTATTTTAATAAATTATAAAATATGTCGGAACAAAAGTATAAATATTTTAAGCTCAAAGTTTCAGAATAATTTATAAAAGTTTAATAATAAAGCTTAAGTTATAAGTTGTGAGTAATAAAGAAAATTATTATTATTGTTATTAATTTATTAAGATTATTATCAATGTATTTTTAAAATAGATTATATATTAGTAATTTGTACTATAATAGAATAGAAGAGTTAAACAGTAACTTATTTAAAAGTTGTAAAAAGATGAACCTAAATGGAGAATCTTATGATTCACTCTTCATAAAACATCTAGAGAGACATGAGGGAAGAGCGTGAAGATGATTTCTGATATTAAAGCAAGGGAAAAATAAGAAGAAAATAAAAGATTAAAAGAATCTAAAGAACCTCTGCCACAGGAGAGTAGAGAGCAAGAATAAAAGAAACGAAAGAAAGAACGAAACGAAGAGGAGATAAGTGGAGATATTGTTTGGCATTAAGAACGAGCTGAAATGATTGTTTACCTGCTAAAAATGAGCAGAGATATGGTGGTGAGTCCACCGAAATTTGCTTTCCAGAGATACATCGGCCAATTCAGGGGATGGTCGCATCTGTAAGACGGAGGTTGCTTACAAAGTTTATGTTTGCATACATCGGCTCAAGAGAGTCGCACCTGTAAGACAGAAGGTGCTTACAGAAGTTATGACACTGGAAATCAAACTCAGACAAAGGTTGCTGAGTTACGACGGGAGCGAGTCAAAACCGACAGATGAGCTCATTACCTGCACTAGGGATAGACATGCATCATACTTGTTTGCGCATACTTCTCTGTGATATATGTTTCTGTGATTATGTGTGTACGCTTCTTGGCTTGTGATTCTCTCTGTATCTTTGGTCTGTTAAAGTTGTTTGTATTATAAGTTTTGTTGCTGTTGGCTATGGTAATAAAATGAATATAACTATACACCTCGATTCTATTAAGAACTCCCCAGTTCTTACCCCATATCTCCACCCCTTTTCAGCTACAGGTGCGAAGGTTTAGTGCGAAACTACAGGAGCATAGAAGATTATGATCATGAGTTGAGTTGTTAGAATTTATTTTCCCCTCGTCGTTTATTGTTTTTAGTTTCTAGAAGGGTAGGACTTGTATTTGGAGATCTTTGAATAAATCTATGTATTTAATACTATGTGAGTATATATATACCTTGTGGTTAACTGGTTTAAAATAAAGAATCTTCGTTTTCATAAGTAAAAGTTTGATTTGTATTCTCAAAGGCTCAATATTAAATAAAGATAGTATAGAATAAAAAGATTTAGAGGTACGTGACGCCTGGGTTTTTAGTACGATCATGAGGTGCTAAAAGATAGGGTGTTACAGTTACCATTATTATAATGAACTGTGAATGTGACTTAAGAAACTCATTTCTTTATTCATTCAATCCCCTTGGCCAAAGTTTTATTCATCTCAGTCCTTATAATCATAGAGCTCAAACTCTTTACCGAGAGTTGACAGATTCCTTATTAACTAATCATTAACTCTAAGTATTTAAATCATACTTAATATCCATTCAACTAGCACCCTAATGTATTAGGTGTCCGGAATTAAAGTATAATAAATACATTGTCAATTACTATGATAGTCGCAGGTCAAAGGAACTCTATTACTATATTCATTTTGAGAATATCCTATTGACAAATATGCGGTAATTATAACCATTAGAAATTCTCAAAGTGAGTCAGTTCAATGGACATATCTCTATATGCACCATCTATATATATAATTTAATAAATGAGATCTATTAATTTTCATCTAATGAAGACCATTATATATATATTGATCTTTTCGAATTATAATGTCATTTTTAATAATTCTATGACCAAGAACAATTTAGATTAAATTATAAAAGATTTATCTCTCAATATTATAATTACTATCATAATGATAAATTTTTAAATTTAATTAAAAATCTTATTATATTAATATTTTAATATAATAACAATAACAAATTATTTCACACATGATTAATTAAATTATGGTTATACTATTTATTCCCAACATGTTTGCATTGTGATGATGGCTATAAGAGACATTATATGGAACCTGAGTGGTATGATAGTTGAGAAGAATGGCTTGTTAGTTCTGCGTTAGATTTTAGTGTTGGTTTACGTGTTTGAGGAGATGAAGGAGGGGTGCCCCATAGGTTCCTAGCTACTCTCTAGGCGAGAATGAATGTCCCTCCATAAGGGAAAAAATTTCAAAGTTGTTTTCCTTTTTTTTTTTCAGTTCAACTTAGTAACAACAACCTTTTCCACGATTTTTTGGGGGATGGGTCTGCGCAAAAAGATACAACAACAAGAAAGAAGACCCAAGAACATGTATAGGAAAAATATTGCACTTAAGGTTCTGGGCCTATGGGCTTTGGCTGGGAGGCTGTCATTAAACAGCTTGGGCGTATAGGGCAAAGAAGTAGAAGTTGGACAACTTGGTAAGCCCAATAAAGAAAAAGTACCAACTCTGCTTGAGCCACTTATAAGATAGAGCCCAATAACTTGGTATGAACCCTTTTTTAGTGTTGTGTATAGAGTGGATGAGTTGTTATATGACCATAAAAAAACTAAATAACTTCTTTTTGGTACATAATATTTGGATTAACTTTAATAAATTAAAGCCTCTAATAACTTGATATATACTAGTTATTTGTGCTTCTTATTTTACGGGATTAACATATTAAATAGAGATTATTTTATGTGCTTCTTCTTAATATCAGCTACTTGTTATATATATATATATATAAAAAAACTATTTTTTGACTTGTTAAAATTTACAAAAATGAAAATATCTCACAACATATACTTATGAGTTTTAACCAAATTGTGTCTATTTCGAAATATCACTTTATATGATGAAAAAGAATAGGGAATCAATGCTTTTTGTGAACAAATTGAGAAATCAACTAATGTTGGTAAAAATACAAGACAAATATAAAAAAAAAAAAAATTAATCACCCACTTTTTTTTTCCTGTTAAAAATAGATAGCATAACAACAGAATGAATTTTATACGACAAATTCTATAATTATTATTGAAACCTCTTTAGACCAAAAAAAAAAATCAAGTGAATTGAATTCTAAACCGGGCCACATGGTAGTGTACCTGATGTGTCGTAGATAAGATAAGAAATTTATTCCATTTGGCATTTATGTTCTTGTGGCCTATCACTGACTCAACCACCATTTTGTACCTCCTCTTAGTTTTTATTTTGGGTTTTGTCTTTTGTCTATTAATTTCAAAAGTACGGCAGAAGCTCACAAATCAAAAAGATAAGAGACAACCCACGGCTCTGTATTTTTCATATGGGGGTGATAGTAGTAGTATTTTTTAGTAAGGTAGAAAGTTTGTGTGTTTTTTATTTGTATAGATATTATAAATTTGAGGATTAAATTTGTGGTATTTTTTTTTTTTTTTGTTGATATCACAAATTTAAAGATTAAATTTGTAATTTTTAAATTTTTTAAAAAAAATGCAAATTTAAAGGTTAGATTTAAATTTTTTTATTTTAAATTTTTTTGAATATATAGATTTGACCCTCAGATTTGTACCACTATAAAACCTGAGCCTCAAATTTTTCTATTTTTCTAAATCTGAAGGTATGATTTATTACTTAAAATTAAAAAAATATATATATAAAAAATACACCAATTATTTATAATAATAAATTACACACAATCTTTTTTTGTATTAAAAAAAATTAGCCACAACCCACAGTCCCACTCCCACAAATTATTATTATTATTAGAATTTTATTGATTTGTGTTTTATATTATAAAAAATATTTTATAAAAATTTATTTTTTTTGTTTTTAATGTATTAAATATATTATAAATATTAAAAAAAATTTATTATTATATTTTTAAAATATCATCATCATCATCATCATCATCATCATCATCATCATCATCATCATCATCATCATCATCATCATCATCATCATCATCATCATCATCATCATCATCATCATCATCATCATCATCATCATCATCATACGAGAAATGACTAAATGTCTTTATATCGAAAATTTTTTTTTATATGACATAGATGTTGATAAAGAATATCTTTTCATACAAATTGTCCGCGTCAAAATTCTTGAACAGAGATAAATTTGGGAAAACAATGAAAAAAGGTCAATAAGACAATAACCGGATAACATGAATTTTGGAGTATAATTTTTGAATTTGGAACGTATAGTTTTTGAATTTCTATTCATTGTTATTTTAGATTCTTTCGCCCAGGTTAATTACTTATTAATTTTTTTTTTAAATTAAGTATGAGACTTGAATTCGAAATTTTTAGATAAAAATAAAAAGAGTATGTCATTTGATTTATAATTTATTAGTTAATTATTTATTAATTCTTAATCAATTTTTTAACTACAAAATGTATATGTAAGAAGCCTGGATGTGTGGTTGAGCCAATGGTTAATCTTCTTTTAATTAAGGTTTAGGATTTGTTTAGGTGAATTTTTAACAAAATATTTTTTTTGAATTATTTTTTTTAAAAGATCTTATAGAAAAATAAAAATAATTTTATGTTCAGATATCTCATACAAAAAAAATATCTATCAATTATGTTTAAGTATAACAATATAAAAATATTTTTTCATTTATTTATTACGTGAAATTTTTAAAAAAAAATTTTTAAAAGAATATAAATTATAACTTCTCAAAGAAAAATTTTTTTTATTTTTTTAATATTTTTATTTTTATTATTAAAAATTTATTAAATAACTAAAAAATAATAAAAAAATTATTTAAAAAATATATTTTTATATCAATTTAATGGCACTTAAAAAATATCTTTTACTTTTTAAAACTAGTTTATAAATACTAGCTTTTAAAAATTAATTTTTTAAAAATTGTAGTATCTATATTTATTAAATTAAATTAAAAATAACTTTTATTAATAAGCACAAGTAATAATAAGTATATTTAGTAAAATAGTATCTTTAAAAATATTATAATAGACATTAATATAAAAATTAAATTTAGATATTAATTTAATATATGAGATTATATTATTAGATTTTTTAATTTTAATAAGTAGTGCAAGCTAATTTTAAAATTTTACCAAATTAAATTTAATTGTTAGTATAGTTAGCTTAAAAAAGTTTTAATCCAACCACCCCCTATTAAAATGTGCTTAATTATAAACCAATAAAAATTTAGTACGAAGTTTTTTTTTTTTAAATGCATGCAGATGGATTGAATGGTCTTAAATTGTAAATATTACAGTATCACAAACGCATATCACTCATACTATATATTTATTAGTTTTTGTCAAATTTCAAACTTAAATGTAACATATTAAAAGGCACTAATTTTTCAGTTCAACTAAAATTTCTACTGACATTTATCTTCAAATTAAAAAGATAATCTAACATCTAACTTTTAGTATGTCATGATCGTACAAAAAATACGGAGTTACTAATCTGTTTTCCTTATTTACTATTTAATATTGAGCCTTTAGTTCAATATCGTGTTTCAGTTTTATAGAAAATCTCAGAAAATTTTTGTTTTTGTTTTAAAAAAAATCATAAATAAAAAATCATCAAGTAATAATAATCACATAATTATTGATAATAATATATGTGATACAAAAGAATTCAAATGAAACACAGATACAATTCTTATCTCTCTGTATAAAATAAAATCTTAAATAACAAAGACGAGGGAATTCTATGAAAACAACTCAATACATAAACTTAACTTAAATAAAATTCATAATCGCTTGCAGCTTCAAACTGGGTCTCCGAACCTGTGTCACTGAAAGGGTGGAAGATTTTGGGGTGAAAACAAACCACTAGTTCTCAGTAGGGAATAGAAATGCCGTAAAAGTAATGAAATAAAATGCAAATAACTAACTTTACTCATTAAAACTATTTTGGTAAACTTTTGAAGATACTTTTTATTTTTACTTTATTAACTTATTACCTTCTTTAAATTTCCGAACTTAAACTAATCTCAATCACAATCTCAATTCCCAATCACAGAGAAACAATAGCATAAGAAACAGATCAACACACAAACAAATTGCAATAAGATAAACAAGTCAAGCAGTACAATCACAGAGAAAATATAACAAGCAAAACAAGACCAAATACAAATGTGCAATCAATATGATGCATGTCTGTCCTAAGCAGGCCATAAGCTCATACGTCGGTTGTCTACCCGCAACCTGACATTATTCGGAGTGACCCCGAATATGGTCCCTTTACTGTGTCAATTAGACACCTTGGCATCACGGTTATCCGTGTCAATTAGGCCTCATTATAATAACGTTTTAATGTGTATCACAGTAAGGAATAGTGCTATCAATTAGGCGAACATTCCCGCATTAGCAACCCCAGGCTATCCGTTAGGCGGGCCCTTTCGCATTAGTAATTTGGCACAAGACTCATTCACATTTCATTTTCATGAATCATAATCTACTTCAGTTTTTTCATTCATGACTTTACATTATTCCTCCACATCACCAATTACATACTCATACTTCCGCATCATCACCACTTAACTATACAGACCTCCGCATCACCTTATTATTATTCACACCTCCGCATCACCACATATTCCTTCGCTTATCATACCTCAAAATATTAGTTTCTAGACAGCCAAACTTCTTTAATGATTAATAAAAATTTCTTTCCTTAATAAATCGGACTCAAGTTATTATTTAAACAAAAAACTTTTCTCAGTAGAATAAGCTTAAAACATAACTCTTTTCCTAATAAATTGAAAGCCAAATAGAATGAGTTTTAAATCAAATTCTCTTTTCATTAACGCTTTAAGCAAAGCCTCGAATTTTTATAAAAATTTTTGCAGCATTTCCTCTAAAATTTGGGTTTTGCCACCCTTCAAAGGTCCCAACAAATCATTTTCGATTCTCAAATATCATTCCTAATAAACCAGACAATCCAAATCCAATGCCAAATCATTTTATAAATCTTAAGGCTAATCAGGTACAATTTCAAAATCTTTTCTCAAAATAAGCTTGTAAATCAGATTTTTTATACAAAGTTTGTTTCTTAATGTAAATACATATTTAAATCGGGTTTTCAAAACAAAACCACTCTTTCGTATGCTTTTTACAAAAAATTCGAACCAAACATCCTCTTGAAAGTTAGACTTCACCACCCCCTTGGACTCCCTCATTTCCTCAACAATTCTCAATACAGCATAATTTTCAATAATCAATTTACTTTATTTCAGTTTAGTAACTAACATTTCACTTTAACATTCAATACAATAATATCCAATCAAACTAGCATCTCAGTTAACAATAATTCCCAAATCAGCTTGCAACAAAGCCCATTATTATCAAATAAATCTCAAATCAACAACCAAATTGAGAAATTGACATGACTAGAAATTCCAGTAACAATCACTACGTCAATCTAAACTCAATTCATAAAACTTAATTCATATTTTAGTTTAACAAATAACACCAAATTAAGCACCATCCACAACCAGAATTCAACCAATCCTCATCAACTAGTCATACTAAATACTTATAAATTATTTGCAATTATTCAATCAGTCTTTTGGGCATTCTTAAATTGAAAACTGTTAACTTTAAAATAAAACCCCCTACCTCAATTAGTCGAAACCGCAGAATTTAAATGCGACAAACCCTCTTATTCTAAATTCACACCAGCAGTGGCTTAAAACCAGCAGTAGCAACAGCAGTAACATTATCAATAATCATAGCTATAGGGGATGAAATGAAATAAAACGAGAATAGGGTAACAAATGAAATAGCAGCAGAGAAAGAATAAAAACAGAGCAAATTAGAGGAAGGGATCTAGACCATATCAGAGGTACTTGGACGGCATCCCATTTTTTTTAAACGACAACGGTGATCATGGCAGCAGCGGTGGCGGCTGAACAGCCCTCTGTCTCTCGGCACAAGCCTCACACAACTCCTTTCCTTGTTCTCAAGGCCCCTCTCTCCTTTCGCACATGCAACAGATGATGGCGGCTATAGAAACAGCGGCAGCGCTAGAGCATTCGGTGGTGACGACGGGGTCATGGCGTGGCGGCAGTGACAGAACACAACAGCAGTGACGGTTCTAACGGCGACTGGTCCCTCAGCGGTGGCAGAACGCGACGGCTCTTCTCCTCCGATGCGGGCTCTCTCCTTCTTGTGACAACGCCGGCAACGACTTCCCACGGACAGCGACTGGCCGGCGCGATTCCTTCCTCCATCGTGGTCCTCTCTCTTGCCTCAGTTCTGATCCGTGATGAAGATGACTTCGCGGACAGCAGCGGCAGTAAGGCGCGGCTTCCCCTCCTCTCCTCTTCTCCCTTCAGTTCTCACTCACAACACACACAACAAATAAACAAACAAGCACACAGACACATAAACATACATAGAGGGAGAGAAAGAGATTGTAAGGTCCCAAGGTCTCACATCGGTTGGGGAGGAGAACGAAGCATACCTTATAAGGGTGTGGATACATCTCCCTAGCATGACGCGTTTTGACGAGTGAGTGTGGGGGGTTTCGGCTATCATTCCTATCGTCAAAGGCAAAATCGTGAGGCCTTGTGTGCCAAAGCGGACAATATCGTGCTAGCGGGTGGTCTAGGCTGTTACAGATGGTATCAGAACCGAACCCGGATTGATGTGCCAGCGAGGGCGCTAGGCTCCCTTGGGGAGGTGGATTGTAAGGTCCCAATAAGGTCCCACATCAAAGGCAAAACCATGAGGCTTTGTGTGCCAAAGCGGACAATATCGTGCTAGTGGGTGGTTTAGGCTGTTACAGATGGTATCATAGCCAGAGCCCGAATCGATGTGCCAGCGAGGGCGCTGGGCTCCTTTAGGGAGGTGGATTGTAAGGTCCCAATAAGGTCCCACATCGGTTGGGGAGGAGAACGAAGCATGCATGCCTTATAAAGGTGTGGATACCTCTCCCTAGCATGACGCGTTTTGATGAGTGAGTGTGGGGGCTTCGACTATCATTCCTATCGTCAAAGACAAAATCGTGAGGCCTTGTGTGCCAAAATGGACAATGTCATACTAGCGAATGGTCTAGACTGTTACAGATAACATATCACTTTTCCAAATTTTTTGAAGTGGTGGACCAAGGCAAATGAAGTTTTTGAGATACTTTTACACTTCTATGGTAAACAAAATTGTCATATGAGTCACGCATTCAAAAATTTTAAACAGTAAAGACAAATATATAATATATAAAAATAATAAAAGTAAAACACATTTTTTATGAATTACGTACTATAAATAGTATTTTAAAAAAAATTATATATCAAATTTTTCATATCTTCATTATATATTTTATAGATTATTTAATAATTATTTAATTATTTAATAAAAGAAAACCAAAAATTAATTTTAAATAATAATAATAATAGAAGAGTTAGTTATTTAGATAGATAAAATATAAAATGCGTTAATATTTTAATTAATTTTTACTTTAATTTATATTTGAGAACTAATTATCAAAATAGATATCCAATATAAAATTATTCAATTTAATAGTAAATATTAAAGTGAAATAAAAAAAATCAGAGATATAATTTTTAACTAAATAAATTTATTAAATAAATAATGCTGCAATATGATTTTATTTTTTTATTAAATTAATTTAATATATATTTTTATTCTATACTTTTAGATATAAATTAGAGTCTAATTTTAATGTATTAATAGTGTAAAATATTATACATAATTATTCAATTACGTCTATTTTTTAGATGATTATTTAGGTGAATGCAATCAATATAAAATATAGTTATTTTTTATGATATAATATTACGTAATTAGATATATGTGTAAAATTATTTTACACTAACAGATATCAAAATTAATTCTAAAATTTTAAAAATATATTAAAATAAATAATTTCACACAAAAATTAATATATATTTTTTTAATGTGGAGATAAATACAAATTTTCAATGCAGACACACACATATATATATATATATATATATATATATATATATATATATATATAAATTTTTTTTTTTAAATGCTAATGAGGACATTTGTCCCACAATCTAACACATGCATCTGTCCCTAGTTATATACAATAGAAAAAGTATAGGTAGATAATAAAAATATTAAACAATGTAAATAATGAATATATTGGATGTTTATTTCACTAGGTATATGAATGGTTATTTTAATATTAAGATTTAGGTAAATAATATAAAAATATAGTATATTTTTATTTTATTAATGATTATTCATGTTGTTCAAAAAAATTATTAATTACCTAACATAACCCTATCCAATATTAATGCATTAGGCATGAAAACACGTCCATGTTCAATCCCCTCGTTATGCTAAAAAGCTATCTTAAAAGGAAGAATTTTAGATTAATTTGAAATACTAATGTAAAACACGTTTTTATATCTGTAGATTAAAAAAAGCCTCACGTTTCAATAATTTGCAGATTGTATATATATAAATTCGTCGTACACGTGTCTTCAATTATTGTACCATTGCATATTTAATTTGAATATTATAATGCAAAGGGAGAAAATATCTATATGACGAGTTGACGACAGAAGTTGATGTAATAATAAACTATAGTCGTCAATTATTGAAATTAATAATCAAATATAATATTCTGGTGATGTAGTATATATAAACTTTAAGGATTTGCATCTTTTAAAGTTTAAATTTTACTTTAGAGAGTAAAGTATGATCTTCTATTTTTGAATAAATTTTTTTTATATATTTATTATTGATCTCACCTATAAAATCAATAATGAGAGATCACACTTTATTCTCTAAAGTAAAATTCAAACTTTAGAGAATCCAAATCCAAACTTCAATTATTGAAGTCCAATCCTTTCAATAGATTTTAAATTCAAGGATCACTTTACTTGAAATGAAAATAAATATCAATTTGCGACCAAACTCGACTTATCTCTTCAAAAATGTAGATATATATAATTTTGACATGTTAGATATAAAATAAAGTTTAAAATTGATATTTAATTTAATATAATTCTAATCTAATTTAATTTTTTCGTATTTATCTTATTTTATTTGAATAATGTAATACTACTCAATTTTCTATTTATTCTATTAAAAATATAAGCTCTAAGTATTTTCCTTAATTTAATCCACTCTAATATTCATGAAAATGAGGATTTCCTGGATTGGTGTGACGGTGATGACACTGGGGTGGCTTAGTATCATTTTATTTTTGGCCGATTGCATAGGTTCGTTCTCCCTTGCTTTCTTTGATGCTTTGATGATGTGAAATAAGAATATTCTGTATAAAATAAGATGATTAGATAATAATAAGAATGTAACACATGAAGTGTTTTTGTCATTTTGTCAAAGTTTTATTTGTTAAGATTTCAAGCTATTCATGGAAGATGGTCTAATAATTTGGGATTTTATTGATTAAGATTTTTTTTTTCAAAACTAGTATTTTTATTTGTAATAAAATTACGAAAATATAAATCTTTTAAAATTATGTTGATTTTGTCTTGACATTATAGATTATAGAACAAAAAATTTATAGAATTAAATTACTTTTACAAAAAGGTTACAGGAGACAAAAATTTCTGTCGACTAAAAAGATCATGATCTCTGTAGATTATAAAAAATCAAATAATATGATTTTTAGTTATTATTTTCATGTGAAGAGTTTTATTTTTACTAATAATTAATTTTAACATTCGTTTCTAAAATTTAAAAGAATTTAACGTGTATACTTTTATATTTGATTAGGTGTTAAATCTATTGCAAAAATAGAAATAATTAATTTCTATGCTTGATATTTAAAAATAATATTTTTTTTCTCTATGTATATAAAAATAAAATTAGATATTAGCACAAAAAAATATATATTGATAGTTATAAAATTAACTCAAAATTATTTTTTTAAAACAATGGAATCATGATTCTCTAACTTTTAATCACAATATTAGTATTCTCTTCAAATTATATGTAATAAATATTTGAAAGAAGAAAAGTGAAAATATAGATTAAAAAATAAGCATTAAAAATTTAAAACCAAATAAGAAAATATGCATATATTATTATTATTATTATTATTATTATTATTATTATTATTATTATTATTATATTATTATTTTGTTAACTTTATTTTTTTTAGAACATAAAAATAGAAAAAAATAGAGAATGAGAGAGAAAGTTTGTTAATTTTGAAAAGAGAAATTTTATTTTAATTGTAATGATGAAAAAAATATATGGTAACATATTTTAATTTATCAAATTACTAATATAAAATACAAATTATAAATTATATATAGAGTAAAAAAGGTAGAGAAAAATTAAAAAAAATTGAGGTAGATAAGAGAACGTAGAAAGGAGTTTATTAATTTTGAAAAAAAAAATATTTTCTCTCAATTTTAATAAGAGAGTATCATATGACATATTTTGGTTATTAAATTAATTAGTAATATATAATATATAATATAGTTATATTTTAATTTTAATATTTTAATTTAATTTGAATACAATTAGAGAATGACATGTTACATATTTTAATTGTCAAATTTGTAATTAGTCATTAATAATGATATATAAGAGAGATAGAATTGGTGAAGAAATGAGAGAAATAGAAAAAAAGGAGTGGAAAGAAGGGAGAATTCTTTAATGTTTCGAATGAAAGATTCGATTTCAACTGGAATGAGCGAGGGAGTGACATGTGGTACATTTTGGTTGTAAAATTAGTAACATATAATAGATAGGTATAAAATTAACTCAAAATTATTTTTTTTAAACAATTGAATTTTGATTCTAACTTTTAAACACAACATTAGTATTCTTTTCAAATTATATATAATAAATATTTGAAGGAAGAGAAGTAAAAATATAGAGTAGAAATATAAGCAATAAAAATTTTAAAATTAAATAAAAAAATATGCATATAATAATAATAACATTATTATTATTTTTTATTTGAATTATATTATGTTGTTAATTTTTTTTAGAACATAAAAGTAGAGAAAAGTAGAGAATGAAAGAAAAGAGAGAGAAAGATAAAGAAGAAGAATAAGAGAGGAAATTTGTTAATTTTGAAAAGAAAAATTTTATTTTACTTGTAATAAAAAATATCTAGTGACACATTTTATTTGTCAAATTACTAATATAAAATATAAATTATAAATGATATATAGTGTGAAAAAGATAGAGATAAATAAAAAAAAGAGAGGGGTAGATAAGAAAATGTAGAAAAGAAGATTATTAACTTTGGAGAAAAATATTTTCTCTCAATTTTAATAAGAGAGTGTCATGTGACATATTTTGATTGTTAAATTTGTTAGTAATATATAATATATAATATAGTTATATTTCAATTTAAATTTTAATATTTTAATTTAATTTAAATGCAATTAGAGAATATCAGGTTACACATTTTAATTGTCAAATTTATAATTAGTCATTGATAATGATAGACAAAAAGGATAGATTGGGTAAAGGAATGAGAAAAATAAAAAAAGAGAATAGGAGGAGGGGAGAATATTTTAATTTTAGAAGAAAATATTTGATTTAAATTGAAATGAGAGAATAATATGTAACACATTTTAGTTATAAAATTAGTTCAGTAAATAACAGTTTAATTTCAATTTAAATTTATATATTGATTATTTACGCATTTATATATTTTTCATCAAATAAAACTATATTTTACCAAGTAATAAAACTCATCCACTTGTCACACATTTTTATTGCTTAATTATATTACTTAAAGAATATGTAGAAATATTGAAATTGATGTGGTAAAATGAAATTAAAGTTCAGATGAACAAAGAAAGAAAAGTGTGATTGTTTATTCAATTCACAGAGAAAAGAGTTCATGTCAATACAATACAATGCAACTCCTTTATAGTAAGCTAGCATAACCGATTCTAGCTCAAGAAAGTTAACTACCTTTCTTTAACTCACTCTTCCTAACAGAAACAGAATCTGTTTAATAATCAATTCTGTGTCATTGCTAATTTGCTATCCCTTTCAGTCCCCCTCAAATTCAAGAGTACTTTTAAAGTGACTTTGAGTTTGGATTTAAAATTAGAGAATATTAATAGAGAGAATAGTTTAGTGTATATGTTTGCAACTTGGTCTACTCCAAAAATATGAACAATATTAAATTTATGTTGAATGACTAAGTTTCGAACAAAGCGAATATTGATCTCAAAATATTTGTTCGTGGATAAAGAATTGGGTTTGCTGAGAGTTGAACCGCACCGGAATTATCACAATAGATTGTTGGAATTTCAGAGAGCTTAAAATGCAATTCGACTAGAAGATTTTTGAGCCATCTGATCTTAGTAGTTAATCAGCCAGGGCACGAAATTCTGCCTCTGCACTAGAGTGGCCGACACAATGCTGTTTTCTACTTGTCCAAGACACAATTTTCGATCCTAAATATACGTACGGAAATATTTAGTAACCAAAGAAAATTAGTAAAAAATAGTCATAATTTATCTTATTTAGTATTTATTAATTGTTGTAATAATTAATGAATGTTAAATAAAGCAAGTTCTGATTGTGTTATTTGTCTCCCTAGCATTATTGGCACACATAATATCTAGAAGTTAAGCTATGATGATCAATCAGCATCTGCAAAGGAGAAAATTCTTAAGTCCGTGCATGGATGAAAGATAATTCTTTGATCCAATGTCCCAGTTAGATATCGAAAAACACGCTTCATTGATTTTCAATGAGCTAGCAGATGTGTTTGCATGAATTAGCTCAGTTTGTTAACTGAGAAAGCGATTTCAGGTCTTGTTAGAATGCAATATTACAATGCAACCATTATGGAACGGTAATGAGTTGGATTTTCATATGCTTCAGATCCATGATTAGAAAGCTTCTTTGATGTGATCATTGATGCTGGAGCAGGTTTGGCTTTACTCATTTCTGCTCGTACTGAGAGATCTTTGATGTATTCGCTTTGGGATAGATGGTAAATTCCTGAGAAAAACTTTACTGCTTCAATATCCAAGTAGTTGAATATTCCTAGAAGAAGACAATGAATGATGAACAAAAAGATAGGAGTAAGATCGAGTACTCTTAAAACCAAATTGTGCAAGGATTGATGATAAAGTAATGTACCAAGCTTGAAGTGCTTGGCAAAGACTGTATATAGCTTTATTTAATTTGCATACTTGATAGTGGTTGTTTAAGATAAATAGTTTTGTTTACTTTTTTATTCAAAAATGCATTGTTGAAATCATACTATATAAAAGTCAAATACACAATAGCTAAAGTTAGAATTAGGTTTGGTTTGGTAAAGTTTTTTGAAACAGACTATATACTTGTACTTGCAGTTTTTAAAAGATTAGATTAAAATACTTTTAAAAGCACATAAGATAAAATTTTTTAAAATTGACTTATACTTTTCAAAATTTAAAAGTATAATATAATCTCATATATCAACTAATTTTTAAATTTTAAAACTATTTTACTAAACGAAATTGTTATTACTTATATTATTAAAAATTATTTTTAATTTAATTTACCAAACATAAATACTACAATTTTTAAAAAATCATCATTTAAAATTTAACTTTTATAAATTACTTTTAAAAAATAAAAACTTTATCAAACTAAACTTTACTCTAATAGAAACTGGTTTAATCAGTGGACGGAAGACCTCATAAAAATCCACTCCTTCAATTTGATAATTATGTCTATGGCACCAATTTTGCTATATATCTAAGAACAATGTCATTAGGATGCCTTTTGACGAAAACATCCATTTAGATCTAATACTATTTTATTGTTATCCCTTTTTAAATATAATTTTTTTCTATTATTTTTCTTTTTTTTAAGAAAAACTATTAAAAAAGAGTGATTTTTTCTGCATTAATTTATGATCGCAAAATAGTTAAAGGAAGAGAATATATAATAAAAAAGATTTAATCAACATGTATTTTAATAACATAAGTTATTTTTTTTAAAATTAAAAATAAGATTTGAATATATCACCTTTAAATGAGTATAGAAAAACTATATATCATTTAAATTATAGTTTATTAACCACACAAGTTAATATTAGCAATTAAATTTTTTTAATAAAACATATATAAAAATTTAATTCATATATTATGTATTTATTAAAATAAATTATTTAATTTTAAAAATATTATGTACACACTAAAAATTATGATGGTTTTCAGTGACTAAGAGAATGGGTTGAATCTTAGCCCCTTTTTTCTTGACAATACTTGCTGGTCTTTGAAACAGCTTCTGGAGACTTTTTGCCTTTTTTGTCTCGTCCCTAGCCACGAGACTTTTTCTTTTGTCTCGTATCCAGCCATAAGACTTTTCTTTTTGTCTCGTCGATCAGCACGAGATATTTTCAGTTTTATCTCCTGAGCAGCAGAAACAGAAATGGAGTAGAAGAAGGAGAGAATTACACCAAGATATATCCTGGTTCAGCTGCTAAGTGCAAGGCAACCTACATCCAGTCTCCATCACAACAATGATGAAATTTCACTATAATCATTCTTGATTACAAACACCAATTTTTCCTACGAACTACCCTTCCTATTTGGGACAAGTCCAGAATCTAATCCCAAACTGAACTTGACTTGGTCACTGCCAAGCTTTCAACTGTAAAGTGCTAACCCATCTTACAAGGGGATTCCCACAGAATCATGAAACACAACACATATGTACAAAGGACCTCTAAGGACATCTATGGCTTTTCTTTTAATTTTGCACTCTTTGCCTTTTTTCGCTCTATGACTTTTTCTTACAAACCTCACTGTTTGCCTTTTTCCATGAGACTCAAGACATGACAAAATTAAACAGAAAAATACAAAATATAAAACATTGAAGGAGAAGAACTTCTGTAAGCTTGGGGAGCTATAGGAACTCTGTGCTCACTCTTTTCCTTAAATCAAACCTTGACTGTTCACCCTTACTTATAGGGAGAAGCCTCCAAGGTTGAAACCAAACAAACCAAGCCAATCTTCTTCTTCTTCAACCAGAACCGGTTCGGCCAGAGAGAGAGAAGAGATAACCCATGCAAAACCCAACATCCAATTACCTCTAGTCCTTCCTTGGTCACCACTCTTCATCAATCCGAGCCCTTCATCCTTGCCTTGCTCTCCAAGATGAACTTCTGGCCCTTGATGCTTCATGATGATGATAGCTTCATCTGCTCAAATCTCTGCCTCTTCTATCACGTAGCCACTCTAGCTATCTCCTGTGGTGGCTGAGCAGAATCAGAGACAAGCCATCCCTCCAAGGATCTTCTTCTCTGACCGAGATCTTCTTCAACCATTTTTGGTATGGAGAAGCCAAGATGTCATCACAAAATCTTACCACAAGTGAATGAGAATCTTAACCACAGTATACTTTTAGTTTTCTTTTTCTTGCCATCATTGTGATGGTCTTGTTACTTGCATCTTCATCTCTTCGGTGTCTAGCCATAGCTTCCATGCTTTCTCTGTAATGATATGACCGAAGGTAGAAGAGAGAGTAGAGAGAGAAAGGAGAAAAAGTAAAGCTATGAGTAATGAGTGTTATTCATAAATAAATTAATTAAGATCAACTTCCCATACTTTTGTGTAGTAGCGTGTAAGCCACATTAAAACCATCTGATCACTTTTCTCTTTCTTTTTCATATTTCCAATGCAAGTCATTCAAGTTTTAATTGAATTTGAAATCCACCAAAACTTGAGGTGGGATCCGTTGGAAACTTAGAACTTTACTTTTCTTTCATTGTAGATTTCGGACCAAGTCTTGGTTTAGATAGTAAAGATTTAATTGGGCTTGTAGTAACAATATTTCAAACTGGCCCATTTATAAAAACTCTTTAGCCAACAATCATATAACAAATTTGCATAAGGCTGAATTTTGATTTTGTTGGGCCTAGGATCTTTTCTTTTCTTTTCGGCCCAATTAACCACAAATTGCTTCATCCACTCAATTTATCATTTTTTATACCCAAGGCTAAATATATGAATTCATGTTAGGCTGATCAATTTATTTGGCCCAGCAGAAACCTGTATCAACAAAATTATTAATTAAACAAGTATGAATTAATATCAAGTTAATAATTTTATAAATAATTATTTTAATAATGTTTAGTCATCACAAAAATTAATTTAGAGTTTTCCAAACTCATCAATCTCTCCCTTGATGACAAACATTATTAAAATTGAAATGGAAAGAAATTAAAGATTAAAGTATAGAATACTCCCTTTGAATATTTGAATTTCTCCCCATTTCTAATTGTCACATGGCTCCCCCTTAATGTTTGCTATTTTACCAAGGGAAGCTTTATACCTGTAACAATTTTTATCAAGTCTAAGGCAACAATGTTATTCAACATATTCATTATGTGATATTGAATGGCTTGATTTATGAGCAGAATTGAATGATAACTCATTTGTTATCAATAATTTAATTTTATACTCAAACATACACAAAACAACAAGGTTGATGTTTCCTGAATATCTTTCAATCAAATCAGAACAAATTGCTCATAGCAAAAGAAAATTTTTCTAATCAAGCATGATCATCTCAATCCTTAGCAACTATCAAACTTCATATATCTTAACTTAAAGAAACTGCCAAAAATAAACCCAAAACAGCCATCATTATATCAAGGTAAGACAAATGCATCACAATTATAATCAACCAAGCATTTTACCAAGATAAATATTAGGCAACAGCAGTAATCAAGATAAAATAAATGCATCATCAACATGCATTATCAAGCATTAACTGTATCATCTCAACAAGGGTGATCATGAATCCTCAAAAGAATTTCATCCCCTGTTTGTGTCAATTTCAATTTTCTAGAATTTCTCCCCCTTTTGGCATCAAGGGGCACCTGCAAAAAATATGACATAGCAAACAGAATATCCAAAATATTTCTCAAAAGTATCCATAGTGTATCACAGAGTTATAGGACTAACAGTATCCAACCAAACAAAACAGAGTATCAAATTGAGTCTAAACATGCCAATATCAAATACTAAAAGAAATAGATTAATTATCAGATAAATGAAGATCCGATTCCTCAGCCCCTTCTTCACTTGCAATTCCCAGATCCTCCTCAAGACTTTCCAGCATCAGACTTACCCTGTCCTTACACCTCATCCAGGCTTTCTCATTCTCATAGGCTAGCTTGCGTGCTGCCTTATGGGATTGTACCATGAGTTCTGACATGTTTAAAAATTCTGTGAGAATTTCCTTGATAGATTCGGTTGCCTTAGAGGACTCAGGCCGACTCTCATAGTCACTCTTCGAAGCCACAGATTTCTTGCCCTTGGTTCTTTTAACAGCCCCACCTCCTTTGATCAAAGACACTTTGTTTTCTACAGCCTCATTTAGGAGATCAATTTTAAAATATTCAAAAATACTTGTTAAAAATATTCCATAGGGCAGATTCGCCTTTTTGGTGCTTTTAACTGACTCCCACATGTGTCTGATCATGAGGTAACCAAAAGATATAGGAGTAGATGTAACAAGAGCAAAAATGATGAGAGAGTCAGAGAATGTTACTCTATTATGGGAGCCGCTTTGAGGGGTCAGAATGTGGGTGATGATCCTGTGAAGCAGAGAGTTGGTGGGACCGAGGGCTTTGTGGGTAGGAGTAGTCCCATCCAAACCAGAGAGATTTTCACAGATGTGTTGAAGAACAATCTTATAGGTGATGCCGACCTGTGCATCCCACTTCTCGGCCATGTATGCTTTCGGCCCTTCCTCCTTGTAGCCTAGAGTCGTCCCAATGGTTCTAGTGTCAAGAGTAATATGAACCCTCTTCACATATGAGTGGATGGTGCCATCAATTAGTCGCATGTTGGCATAGAACTCACGAACTAAACCTGGGTAAACCGGTTTCTGGATGTGAAGCAGAGGAGTCTATTGAAGAAGTTCAAAAAGTGAAGAGACATTTATCCCTTTGTTGGTGAGAGAGTCAAGATTGACTAGATAAGTTACACAGAGATGACGTTTTTCCAAAACCTCTTTGTGGAATTTATATGAAGCACAGAAGTTAAACTTCGTAGGATCATAGTGAAAATATGGTTTGTTGAATTTGTTCTTGAAATCCAAGGACTCCAGGTTTGCGGGTTCCTTGGTGTTGTGAAGCATGAATCCTTTTGTTTTCTGAGCACTCTTTCCGGGTGTGGCTTTCTTCGGTGGAGATGGTGGTGGTGACGGAATGGGTGAGGTGTGAGATTCTTCCTCTTCCTCCACAGGAACTTTCTCTTTCTTCTTCCTTGAAGAGGTTTTCGTGGCTATGACCTTCCTTCTCATAGTGTCGGTTTGTTTTGAGGGAGGTGAGGGAGAAGATGATGATGTAGAATGAATATGGATGTGGGTGTGTGATTGTGGTGTGGATGATTTTTGAGAGAAGAGAATTCGTTCGCTTTTTCTAGGTGCAGTTTTCTTTTTCATGATGATAATGGTGAAGTGGAATAGGAAGGGTTGATGAAGGCCGAATTGAGTGTGGGAGTGGGGAGGTTAGAGATGTAATAAATGAGGAGTGGAGAGGAAATTGGAGGGAATTTAATGACCATTAAGGAGTGGTTATTACCCAAGGGAGTTTCTCTTTTATTTGAAATAAATTGAAAAGTAGTTTCCTAGAATCAAGGGATTAGTTGAGGAAAAGGATTTGATTTGACAATCACCACTTCCAACTAGATTTTATGAGATAACAAAAAGAGATTGTGATTTACATAGAGGAAAACTAACAAAACGGTCAGTGTGGGGTCAAAGAAATTTGGTGGGCCCATGAGAATTGATTTCGGCGCAGTCTCCCCCTTGATCACAGCCCTTCCAACACACTCTGATTTTTATCTCGTCGTTTCCTACGAGACAAAACTGAGCAGAATCAAAATTTCACAAGTTATCAACGGAAATTAAATCAATCATTCCCAAAATTTTTCTCAAAGTGCAGAATCTGTCTTCACAGAGGGGTTTTGTAAAAATGTCAGTAAGTTGGCCTTCAGATTTTACAAATTGAATATCAATAGTACCCTTTTGCACATGTTCCCTAATGAAATGATATTTTATCTCAATGTGCTTGGTTCTTAAGTGCAGAACAGGATTTTTTAAAATGTTTATAGCACTCGTATTATCACAAAATAAGGGTATACTATTGATCTTTAATTTGTAATCTTTCAACTGCGTTTTTAACCAAATTAATTGTGAACAACATGCAGATGCAGAAATATATTCAGTTTCAGCTGTGGATAGAGCCACTGTGGTTTGCTTTTTGCTTGACCACATGTTGAGTGAGCTTCCAAGGAAGCAACACATGCCGGATGTACTCCGTCTATCCACCCTATCTCCCACATAATATGCATCACAAAACCCTACTGCACAAAAGTCATCAGATTTAGGATACCACAAGCCATAGTCACTAGTTCCCTTAATGTATCTAATGATGCGCTTAACGGCTGAAAGATGGGATTCTTTTGGGTGAGATTGAAACCTTGAACATACACCCACACTTTGAACAATGTCCGGTCTAGAAGAAGTAAGGTACATGAGTGAACCTATCATTTTTCTATACCTTGTTTCATCCACATCTTTGCCATCATCATCATTTTCAAGTTTTGTGTTAGGATGCATTGGTGTTCCCATTGGTTTGGAACTTTCTAGGCCAAATTTTTTTATAAGTTCTTTTGCATACTTTCCTTGGTGAATAAAGGTACCACTAGGAGTTTGTTTAATTTGGAGGCCAAGAAAGAAAGTAAGCTCTCCCATTAAACTCATCTCAAACTCACTAGTCATGAGTTTTCCAAACTCTTCACACAAGGACTCATTGGCCGAACCAAACACAATGTCATCCACATAAACTTGTACTAGGAGAATATCATCATTAGATGCTTTAATGAATAAAGTTGTATCGGTGATTCCCCTTTGAAAGTGATTTTCCAATAGGAGGGCATTAAGCCTTTCATACCAAGCTCTTGGAGCTTGCCTAAGGCCATAAAGGGCCTTTGATAGTTTGAAAATATGATTTGGAAAATCTTTATGTTCAAAATCGGGGGGTTGTGTCATATACACTTCTCTATCAATAAAGCCATTAAGGAAAGCACATTTAACATCCATTTGAAACATTTTGAAACCCTTATGGGCAGCATAGGCAAGAAGCAACCTAATTGCTTGCATTCTAGCTACCGGCGCAAAAGACTCATCAAAATCTATACCCTCTTCTTGATCGTAACCTTGGGCCACTAATCTAGCCTTGTTACGAACAACTTGTCCATCCTCACCAAGTTTATTTTTAAACACCCACTTAGTACCCGTAACTTTCTTACCATCCGGATGTGGTACTAGTGTCCAAACCTCATTCTTGTCAAATTGAGCAAGCGCTTCTTGCATGGCTTTGACCCATGATGGATCTTCAAGAGCTTGTCTTACATTGTTGGGTTCCATTTGTGACAAGAGAGCAAAGTTGCTTGGTTCGGATTGTCTTTTGGTTGAGGATCTTGTTGTAACACCTTGAGAGGGGTCACCAATGATAAAGTCATGAGGATAGCCTCTCATAGACTTCCATTCCCTGGGCTTCTGTAGTGGTGTTGTGCTTTGATGAGCTTCTGGGGGTCTCACTGTTTCAAATTCTCGTGCTGGCTCAAGAGACAAAATGGAAATGTCTCCTCCAATCTGACGAGACAAAACTGAACTGGCAGATTCTTCATTTTGAGCAGATTTGGAATTTTCTTTACTTGTTCTAGCTTCTTCACAATCTGAATCATTATCTATCACAGAACTGGGAATTAAATTAGAATCACAAAAAGTAACATGTATGGATTCCTCTATGGTCCTATGTTCTTTGAGATAAATCCTATAGGCCTTGCTAGTGGTGGAGTATCCAACAAAATTCCTTCATATGATTTTGGATCAAATTTGCCAAGGTTTTCTTTATTGTTAAGTAAAAAGCATTTGCATCCAAAAATATGAAAATACTTAAGATTTGGGGGGGTTCCTTTCCATAGCTCATAGGGAGTTTTCTTTAACCCTTTTCTAATAATTGTCCTATTCAAAATATAACAAGCTGTATTTACAGCTTCTGTCCATAAAAATTTTGGAATCTCATTCTCACAAAGCATGGCCCTAGTCATTTCTTGAAAGCTTCTATTCCTTCTCTTAACCACCCCATTTTGTTGAGGGGTTCTAGGGCATGAAAAGTTATGAGCAATTCCAAAGTTATCACAGAATTTTTCAAAGTCTTGGTTTTCAAATTCTCTTCTGTGATCACTTCTTAAATGAGCAATTTTTAAATCCTTTTCATTTTGAATTTTCTTGCAAAGGATTGAGAAAGCATGAAAAGCATCATTTTTATGAGCAAGAAAAAGTACTCAACCAAATCTAGAGTAATCATCTACCACCACAAGACCATAGTATTTACCTCCTAAACTTTGAGTTCATGTTGGACCAAAAAGATCAATGTGTAACATCTCTAATGGCCTTTTGGTTGAGATTCCATCTTTTGGTTTAAAAGAGGATTTTACTTGTTTGCCCAATTGGCAAGCATTGCAAGTAAAATCCTTATCAAATTTGATATTAGGAATTCCTCTAACCAAATTTTTCTTGACTAGCTTAGAAATTTGGTACATGCTAGCATGACCCAACTTTCTATGCCATAGCCATTTTTCAGATTCAAGAAAGGTAAAACATGTTATATTTTGTTCTTTCAAGTTCTCAAGAGTCAATCCATACACATTATTGCACCTTTTAGCTTCAAATAAAATATCCCTAGATTTTTCACACACAACCAAACACATAAATTTTCTAAAAGTAACTTCAAAACCTAGATCACACAATTGGCTAACACTAAGTAAATTATGTTTCAAACCATTTACAAGAAGAATATCATTTATACAAGATGAAAAGCTTTTACCAACTTTTCCAACAGCCACTATCTTTCCTTTAGCATCATCACCAAAAGTGACAAATCCTCCATCATATTCATCAAGCTTTATGAAGAAGTTTGTCTTTCCGGTCATATGCCTAGAGCATCCGCTGTCCATATACCACATATTTTCCTTCCGTTTGGATGCTAGACATACCTGTTCAACATGGTCAGCCATAAGACATGGTTGAGGCATAGTTTCGGTTTCTTCATCATCTTCTGCATCATTTTTCAGATCTTCCCATGATGCCATCAGTCCCTTTTTCTTTCCTTTCTTCGGCTTTTCTTCCTTCTTCAACTCAGGGCAGTCAGACTTGAAATGGCTTATTTCCTTACAGTTGTAGCATGTCACCTTGCTGAGATCTTTCTTCTATTTTCTTGAGCTGCCTCATTTGCCTCTCTCCTTGAGCTTTACCATTTTCCTGAATTTTTTGGTAAACAACACAAATTCATTTTCAGAATCACTGGATTCATCATCCAGGGGGTTAGTCACAGATGTAAAAGCAATCCCTTTCTTTTTTGAATCCTTTTTTAAATAAGTGTTTTCAAAAGCAAGAAGATTTCCTCTCAAGTCATCATATGTCATGGAATCAAGACCACTACTCTCAGAAATTATTAATGCTTTTGTTTCCCACTCTTTTGTGAGACATCTTAACACTCTTCTCACTAGCACAGATTCAGGATACTTGATTCCCATAGCATCCAAGCCGACAATGATGATGTTGAAGCGCTCAAACAGTTCATCAATAGATTTTCCTTCCTTCATTGCAAACTTTCATACTCTCTGTTCAACATGTCTATCCTGGTCTTCTTTACAATGGTGGTACCTTCATGAGTCACTAGAAGTTTGTCCCAGATTTCCTTTGCTGTTGTGCATCGTGATACCCGTCGATACTCCTCGAAGCTGATAGCACAGTTGAGCAAGTTGATAGCCTTGGCATTGAGCTCCACCTTCTTTCTATCTTCTTCGGTCCAGCTTGCTTCTGGTTTAGGAGTGACAACTCCTTCAGCACTTGTGATGGTTCGATATTGAGGACTTTCCAGGATAATCTTCCAAAGTCTGTAATCCACTGCTTGCACAAAGATCTTCATTCTCTCCTTCCAATAGGTTTAGTTTTTCCCATTGAAAAGAGGAGGTCTATTGCTTGATTGTCCTTCGGTCAGGTTGTAGGACACCATATTTGAGCCATTATTTTCTGCCATCTGGATCTTTTCTCCAAGCTGCAAAGCTTGATCTCTTTGAGATCAAGCTCTGATACCAATTGATGGTTTTTAGTGGCTAAGAGAAGGGGGTTGAATCTTAGCCCCTTTTTTTCTTGACAATACTTGCTGGTCTTTGAAACAGCTTCTGGAGACTTTTTGCCTTTTTTGTCTCATCCTTAGCCACGAGACTTTTTCTTTTGTCTCGTACCCAGCTACGAGACTTTTCTTTTTGTCTCGTCGATCAGCACAAGATATTTTCAGTTTTATCTCCTAGGCAGCAGAAACAGAAATGGAGTAGAAGAAGGAGAGAATTACACCAAGATATATCCTGGTTCAGCTGCTAAGTGCAAGGCAGCCTATATCCAGTCTCCATCACAACAATGATGGAATTTCACTATAATCATTCTTGATTACAAACACCAATTTTCCCTAGGAACTACCCTTCTTATCTGGGACAAGTCCAGAATCTAATCCCAAACTAAACTTGACTTGGTCACTGCCAAGCTTTCAACTGTAAAGTGCTAACCCAACTTACAAGGAGATTTCCACAGAATCATGAAACACAACACAGATCTACAAAGGACCTCTAAGGACATCTATGACTTTTCTTTTAATTTTGTACTCTCTGCCTTTTTCTGCTCTATGGCTTTTTCTTACAAACCTCACTGTTTGCCTTTTTTCATGAGACTCAAGACATGACAAAATTAAACAGAAAAATATAAAACATAAAATATTGAAGGAGAAGAACTTCTGTAAGCTTGGGGAGCTATAGGAACTCTGTGCTCACTCTTTTTCTTAAATCAAACCCTGACTGTTCACCCTTACTTATAGGGAGAAGCCTCCAAGGTTGAAACCAAACAAACCAAGCCAATCTTCTTCTTCTTCAACCAGAATCGGTTCGGCCAGAGAGAGAGAAGAGATAACCCATACAAAACCCAACATGCAATTACCTCTAGTCCTTCTTTGGTCACCACTCTTCATCAATCCGAGCCCTTCATCCTTACCTTGCTCTCCAAGATGAACTTCTGGCCCTTGATGCTTCATGATGATGATAGCTTCATCTGCTCTAATCTCTGCCTCTTCCATCATGTAGCCACTCTAGCTACCTCCTGTGGTGGCTGAGCAGAATCAGAGACAAGCCATCCCTCCAAGGATCTTCTTCTCTGACCGAGATCTTCTTCAACCATTTTTAGTATGGAGAAGTCAAGATCTCATCACAAAATCTTACCACAAGTGAATGAGAATCTTAGCCACAGCATACTTTTAGTTTTCTTTTTCTTGCCATCATTGTGATGGTCTTGTTACTTGCATCTTCATCTCTTCGGTGTCTAGCCATAGCCTCCATGCTTTCTCTGTAATGATATGACCGAAGGTAGAGGAGAGAGTAGAGAGAGAAAGGAGAAAAAGCAAAGCTATGAGTAATGAGTGTTATTCATAAATAAATTAATTAAGATCAACTCCCCATGCTTTTGTGTAGTAGCGTGTAAGCCACATTAAAACTATCAGATCACTTTTCTCTTTCTCTTTCATATTTCCAATGCAAGTCATTTCAAGTTTTAATTGAATTTGAAATCCACCAAAACTTGAGGTGGGATCCGTTGGAAACTTAGAACTTTGCTTTTCTTTCATTGTAGATTTCGGACCAAGTTTTGGTTTAGGTAGCAAAGATTTAATTGGGCTTGTAGCAACAATATTTCAAATTGGCCCATTTATAAAAACTCTTCAGCCAACAATCATATAACAAATTTGCATAAGGCTGAATTTTGATTTTGTTGGGCCTAGGATCTTTTCTTTTCTTTTCGGCCCAATTAACTACAAATTGCTTCAGCCCCTCAATTTATCATTTTTTTATACCCAAGGCTGAATATATGAATTCATGTTGGGCTGATCAATTTATTTGGCCCAGCAGAAACCTGTATCAACAAAATTATTAATTAAACAAGTATGAATTAATATCAAGTTAATAATTTTGTAAATAATTATGTTAATAATGTTTAGTCATCACAAAAATTAATTTAGAGTTTTCCAAACTCATCAAATTAATTATTAAATCAATTATTATATATTTTTATAAAAATATATATAATTTAATTCATATTTAATATATATTTTATATTAATGAATAATTTTGGTGAACATTTAAAGAGATACGATGGGAATAATTATTAACCTATAGGAAGAGGACAGGTGGTGATACAATGGGTTGCACCTGGGTTCGAACTCAGTCCCCAAAAATAAAAGGAAGATGATCATACCATTAGGCTAAAATGCTTTTTGGTATTATATATACAAATTATAATATGTATAACAATATTTTATTTTACTTATATTTAATTTATTTTAATTTTAAAGTCACTCATTTTAAAATTAACTATATTTTATTTAATTATAAATTTTATTAAATATATACAAATTAAAAAGATAAACAAAAAAAATTTATTAATCACAATTTATTTTTTCTTTTTATAATTATATGATATCTATTAATATTATTTTTAAAATAAATACTTATAGTATATAATAATAGGTAAAGACTCATATAACTATCTTTATATGAAGTTAATAGTTGAAAAATTTTAGATGATATTTAGTCAAACTTGTTAAATCATCTAACGGTTCTTAAATATTAACTTCACATGAAAATAACTGTATGTGAGTTTTCACCTATAATAATATAATAATACAATAAATATAAACTAATTAATAAAGTATTAAAATTTAAAAATGATAATTATTTTTAGAAAACGTTTAGGGGCCAGCAACTTTTTCAAATTCTGGCCAGCATATAACCAGCAAAGAAAAGTGAGCCATTGGATAAAATCTCACACAATTAAAATCATCATTAATAGCTATTTGATGATTATAAATCATAAAAATTAATGGCTTCTAACACTCTTATTTTTATAAAAACAAAATAAAAATACTTATAATAAAAAAAATTAAATTTTATATAATTATTTTAATTTTAGCAACCACTCCCCTGTGCCAACATAGAACTTCCCCTAAAATAATTGTTAATTTTATCGTATACCTCTCATATGAAAAGGATATAATCTTTTTTATATATATAATATTTAGATTAAGATCAGTTTGATTTTGATGCCATTTTCTCCCTCTGGTGGGTGTATAAATACATGAACTTCCCCCACTGGCAATCATCAAAACCATTCGAAGCCACTAGTACTTAATATTGAAAATCCTCACTCAAATAACTCTCCCTCCCACCATGAAACCATTTTATGCTCTTCTTACTTTCTTCCTCTTGCTTGTAGTAGCAAGTAAGAAGGTGAACTCAGCATCCGAAACTGAAACAGTTTCCTTCAACTTCAACTCTTTCGCCCAAGGTAACCCCGCAATAAATCTCCAAGGCGACGCCACCGTTCTTTCCGACGGCAATGTACAACTCACCAACGTCAAAAGTTCCTATAGCGCCGGGCGTGTCCTGTATGGCACGCCCGTGCGCCTTTGGGACAAAGCCACCGGCAATGTTGCCAGCTTCGTCACCTCGTTCTCTTTCCAGCTGACGGATCTGCAAGGTTATAATGCGGCCGACGGTATTATTTTCTTCGTTGCACCGGAAGATACGCAGATTCCGTCCGGCGGAGTTGGCGGCACCTTAGGGGTTGCAAGCTCTAACGGCGTCGGTCAATTTGTTGGTGTAGAATTTGATTCCTACTCCAACTCTGAGTTCAAGGATCCACCCTATCAACACGTTGGAATCGATGTAAACACTCTGGTTTCGTCCAAGACTGTGGAATGGAAAAGAGTGAGTGGGTCGGTGGTGAAAGTGACTGTGATCTATGACTCTCCATCAAAGACATTGAGTGTTGCTGTGATCAATGAGAGTGGCGATATTAATACCATCGCTGATGTTGTTGATTTGAAGGCGAAGCTTCCGGAAAAGGTCAAGTTCGGGTTTTCATCTGCTTCGTCGGTTGGCGGTCGTCAGATTCATCTCATCCGTTCATGGTCTTTCATTTCAACCTTGAAGACAACAACAAGCATCAGCAGCAATGGAACAATAATGGATATTGCAACCGCATGATTTGGTCTACGCTAACTAGTACTACTTTAAAATAAAGAAACAGACCATATGTGTGTATCAGTATCGACTGTGTCTGTGCGTGTACGGTTCCATATATATTTTCACTAATCAACTTGTGGTTGGACCGTTGATTATTTAAATAACAACTTTGTGAGAGAACTTGGTGCATTTAATTGTAGCTAATTAGTAATTTTTTTTATTTTTTTAAAAGAACATGAATTTAAACTATTATAAAAAATACTTAAAATTAAATAAAAATCTAAAATTTAAAAAATATTTGCTCGGTTAACTTACATTTTAACTTATCAAGAAACCAACCCAGGTCAACTTGCTTGGTTAAGTAAGTGTTGTAGATTTCAATTTTGCTTTGTGCATGCAGCAAACTTTAAATAGAGTTTCGAGCCACGAATTAATTTTTGACCTATTGAACTGTGGGATACCATGGACAACAAAAAAAACTTATCAAGCGAAGCGACACTTTTCTAATTTACCATATGTACATATCAGTCACATTTTGGACACGATACTTATCGATATTCATTTGATTTACGCGTATTTTCTATGTCCAACTATATTTTAATAAAAAAATTTTACCAACATGATTCGACACACTTAAATACCATTACGTGTCAGCATATCTAACCTTATTTTTAACATATATTTTAAAATAAATTTAGAAATAATATATATTTTAATATTAATAAAATATTAAAATATTATTATAATTTATTTAATTTTTTTATATTTTTTATATATTATATTCCCGTATTTTATAAAAATTTTAAATTTATATATCTATGTGTTTTATGTCGCATCGTATCTCTTATCTATCTATTAAGGGGATGTTTTCATAAAGACATGTAAAACGTCTTTTTGTAAAGATGTTCACGTGTCACATTATTATTAGACGTATTAATGAACCGATTATTTACAAATTTGAATAAAATTGATTTTTTTATTATAATAACAATAAATTCAATTTTTTTTTTAGAAATTTAATTATATTTTTAAATTTTTAGGAATTTAAATATCCACAAAACAAAAAGTTAGGGATATATTTATCTTTTTATCAAAAAATTTAAAAATATTCTATTTAGATTGTATAATTCGATCCGATCAAATTGGTTCTAATAATTATAATGCAAACCATTGAATTTATTATTGTTACTATAATAAATCGATTTTGTTCTAATTTATTAAAAAATAAATTATTAACCAATTTAATAAAGATATCTAATAATAAAATAACACATATAAATGTCTTTAAAAAAAATATTTTAAATGTGTTTATTAAAGTGGTCTCCATCTATTAATGCTTGTGCATCATAAATTCTAACTAATTTTTTATTTGTATAGTTCTTAATTTTTTATTAGTCATGACTCATGAGGACTAATCTTTTAAATAGGACCCAGCCATATGCCGAAGTTTTGAATGTTAAGACCTAGTTACTATAAATAAATGTTAAAAACTTAAAATACATATTCTAAGCGACTACCTCTGATAAGTAGACATAACACGTGTTACCAAATACTAACTTCATACTTGTATGTATCCATGGTTTTTCAACTGGGTTCATATGATAATTATGATGAAAAATATTGGAACACTATCAGAATTTTTTTTATTATCAGTTAATTATTAATATTTAAAATATAAAATAAAATATATTATTAAATTATTAAATTAAAAAATTAAATTAATAATTAAAAATAATAAATTTTAATAATTTTTGAACGTCTCATATTTGATAAAATCTAAATGAATATGCATACATAATTATTGAAGAATATTAGATCATAAAATTTATTAATTTTTGGTTATTAGTTAATCGTTAATATTTAAAAGTATGGGATAAAATATATTTTTTTGTTGTTTACGATATTTTTCAATCTGAACTGATCATTCGACCAGTCCAAGTTAGTTATGGGATAAAGTATTTTTTTATCAAAGATAGGAGACTCGAACCCGCAACCTCTTAATTGAGTATAGAAAGACTATGTCATTTGAGCTATGATGATTTCAGTGGCTAAGAGAATGGGGAGTTGAATCTTAGCCCCCTTTTTTTTGGTTGCTAATACTTGCTGAACTCAGAGGAGACTTTTCTGTTTTAGCTCGTCTCTGGACACGAGACTTTTTCTTTTGTCTCGTCCCTAGCCACGAGACTTTTCGTTTTGTCTCGTCACTTAGCACGAGACATTTTTAGTTTTTGCTCCTGTGCAGTAGAAAACAGAAATGGAGTAGGAGAGAAGAAAGATTACACCCAGATATATCCTGGTTCAGCTGCTAAGTGCAGTGCAGCCTACATCCAGTCTCCATCACAACAATGATGGAATTTCACTATAATCAACTTGATTACAAACTGTAAAGTGCTAACCCAACTTACAAGGGGATTCCCACAGAATCATGAAACACAACATAGATGAACAAAGGAACTCTAAAACATCTAAGGCTTTTTCTTTTAATTTTGCACTCTCTGCCTTTTTTCGCTCTATGGCTTTTTCATACAAACCTCACTGTTTGCCTTTTTCCATGAGACTCAAGACATGACAAAATTAAACAGAAAAATACTAAACAGAATACATTGAAGGAGAAGAAAATCTGTAAGCTTAGGTAGCTCTGAGAATCCTGTGCCTTGCACTCTCACTGCTTACTTCTAACTCCTTGCTCCAAACAGTGGCTGTTCTCTCTTTTTAAAGAAGAGGGAAGCCTCCACACTTGAAGCCAACACCCAAACCAACTTCTTTCTCCTTCAACAAACAGAACCGGTTCGGCCACATAGAGAGAGAAGAGATAATCATGCAAAACCCAACATACAATTACCTCTAGTCCTTTCTTGATCATCACCCTTCATCAATCCGAACTCTCCATCCTTGACTTGCTCTCCAAGATGAATTTCTGGCCCTTGATGCTTCATGATGATAATGACTTCATCTGCTTCAATCTCTGCCTCAACCATCACTTCGCCACTCTAGCTACTTCCTGTGGTGGTTGAGCAGAATCAAAGACAAGCCATGCTTCAAGAATCTCCCTTGCTGGCCGAATCTTCATCGTCCATTTTTGAGCATGAAGAGCTCAAGATTACTTCACCAAATCTAACCATATTTGGTGAAAATCTTAGCTACAGCTCATTTTTATTTTAGTATGTTTTCTTGCCATCATTAGCTTGATGGTCTTGATGCATGCAGCTTCATTTCGGTAGCTCCATATAGCTTCCATGGCTTCCTTTATTTTCTAGATATTGACCGAAAAGAAGAAAGAGATGAGAGAGAATAAACAACTTAAAATAAAAGCAATTCAAATGTAATAAACCAATTAGTTGGTGAAAGTTGCTTTTACTTCCCTAGCTTAGAGTGGCGTGCAGCACTATGGCCATCAATCAATTCAGCTGCAACTTTCTCTCTCATAGTTCCCATGCATTAAATGACAATGTAATGAATTTTGGAATCCATCACATGGTGAAGTGCTTGGATCCGTTGAAAGCAATTTTTGCTTTCTTTATCATGGATTTCGGATCATGCATGAGGAACTTCTCATTAAATGTGAAATTGGGCTTAGTTGCAACAACATTTAATTTCTGGCCCAATAATAACATTTGCTTTCCTGATGAAATTTGGATCAAGCATTGAACATATAGGAAAGCTTTGCTTATAGTAACAAAATTTATTCTGGCCCAACTGATAAAACCTTTTCAGCCAACAATCACAAAACAAGAATTACATAGGGCTGAATTTTAATTTATTGGGCTTGGGATCTTTCTTTTTATTTCGGCCCAATTATAAAACCTGCAACACAAAATTATTAATTAATATATGTTAGATGAGAAATCAAAATTAATAATTTTGTTTAATAATGTTTAGTCATCACAAATATTAATTTGGAGTTTTCCAAACTCATCAATCTCCCCCTTGATGACAAACATTTAAAATTGAAATGGGAATTTTTTTTTTTTTTAAAAATTGAGTAAAGAATACTCCCTTTGAAGATTGAATTTCTCCCCCTTTCTAAATGTCACATGGCTCCCCCTTGATGTATGCTTATTTTACTAAGGGAAGCACTAACCTGTAACATTTTAATCAAGCTTCAAGAACAATGTTATTTAGCATATTATATGATGCTAAATGCTTGATTTATGAGCAATTTTAAATTGATAATCAAAACTCATTTGATATCATAAACTGATTTACTGCTCAAACTTTTTACACACACCAATCAACAAGAAAGTTTATTCAAATATTTTTCTAAACAAGATATCAGAGCATTATTATGGTAAGAAAAATATTTGAAGCACATATGGTCAAAAACATGGCAGTTTTTTTATGCTTTCCATGGTTTAAAGGAACTGTCAAAAAAATTAAGCATATTAACCAAGATGAAAACAGAGTTTTAATCATGCGTATACATTCATCACGGTTAATTATCAACCATTCTTCATAAAACAAATGCATTGTCAACTCATTATTAAACAATATCAGCAAACACAATGCAGTTTCAATATTATCATCAAGCAAATCAGCAAACACAATGCAGTTTCAATATTATCATCAAGCACCAAATATAACAAGGGTGATCATAAATTTTCAACAAAAAATTTCATCCCCTGTTTTCTATTTTCTCCTCCCCTGTTTTTCATATTTCAATTTTCAGCTTTTCTCCCCTGTTTTCTATTTTCTCCTCCCCTATTTTTCATATTTCAATTTTCAGCTTTTCTCCCCCTTTTGTCATCAAAGGGGCATTATGTACTCGGTTGTGTGAGCCGCTTTGGGGAGTTAAAATATGGGTGATGATTCGGTGAAGCAGAGAATTGACTGGTCCTAGAGCTTTGTGGGTTGGAATCGTTCCATGCAAGCCAGAAAGATTCTCGCAGATGTGCTGAAGAACTGCTTTGTATGAAACACCGACTTGTATATCCCATTTGTCTACCATATACGCTCGCGGTCCTTCATCCTTGAAGCCCAGGGTCGCTCCAATGGTCTCAGAATCAAGGGCTATTTGAACCCTTTTGACATAGGAATGAAGAGTGCTGTCAATGAGCCGCATATTGGCGTAGAACTCTCGGACTAGGCCAGGATAGACTGGTTTCTGAATGAGAAGAAGGGGCTTCCAGTTTAGGAGTTCAAACAGAGAGGAGATGTTGATGCCCTTGTTAGTGAGAGTGTCGAGATTCACAAGGTAGGTTGTACATAGATGACGTTTTTCCATAACCTCATTGTGAAACTCAAAGGAAGTACAAGAGTTGAATCTGCTAGGATCAAAGTGGGAGTGAGTCTTGCCATACTTGTTTCTGAATTCCAGGGATTCCAAATTTGGAGGTTCGGTTGTGTCGTGAAGAGCAAAACCCTTAGTCTTTTGAGTACTCTTTCCGGATGCATGAGGAGTTGATCTCTTTGGTGGTGATTGTGGAGGGGAAGGGATAGGAGAAGTATGAGACTCTTCTTCTTCTGCCACGGGAACACTTTTCTTCTTCCTTGAGAAAGTTTTTGTGGCAATGACCTTTCTTCTCATTGCGTCTGTGCGTTTTGAAGGAGGTGAGGGTGATGAAGATGATGTAGAATGGATGTGAATGTGTGTGTGAGATTGTGGAGTAGACTGTTTTTCAGAGAATAGGAGCCTTTCACTTTTTCTTGGCGCGGTTTTCTTTTTCATGGTGATGGGAGAAAACCGAATATGAAAGGTTGGTGAGGTAACTGAATGAGTGGGGAAGAAGGAAGGTGAGAGACACATTAAATGAGGATTGGAGAGAGAATTTGGTGGAAGTAATGACCATTAGTGAGCGGTTAATGACCATTATGGAGAGGTTATTACTCAAAAATGATTTTTCTTTTAATTTTTGAAATCTAAAACTGAAAAGTTGTTGCCTTAAATCAAGGGATTAGATGGAGAGAGGGATTTGATTTGACAATAACCACTTCCAATAGGATATGATGACATAAGGAAGAAGATTCTTATTTGCATAGAGAGATAACTAACAAAATTGTTAAGGTGGGGTCAAGAAATTTTGGTGGGGCCCATAAAATTTTGAACTCTGCGTTGCCTCCCCCTTGACCACAGCTCCTTTATGTATTTTATCTCGTCCAAACCTACGAGACAAAACTGGACAGTGTTAAAAAATTCAAGAATTTTCAATGAAACTTAAATCAAACATTCCCAAACTTTTTTCTTAAGCTACAGAATCTGTCTTCATAGAGGAGTTTTGTAAAAATATCAGCAATTTGGTCTTCAGATTTTACAAATTGAATATCAATAGTTCCCTTTTGTACATGTTCCCTAATAAAGTGATATTTTATCTCAATGTGCTTTGTTCTTGAGTGCAAAACAGGATTTTTTGAAATGTTTATAGCACTCATATTATCACAAAATAAGGATATACTATTGATTTTTAATTTGTAATCTTCTAATTGTGTTTTTAACCAAATTAATTGAGTGCAACATGCAGATGCGAAAATGTATTCTACTTTAGCAGTGGATAAAGCCACTGTGGCTTGTTTCTTGCTTGACCACATGTTGAGTGAGCTTCCAAGGAAGCAACACATGCCGGACGTGCTTCTTCTATCCACTCTATCTCCCGCATAATCTGCATCACAAAATCCTACTGCACAAAAGTCATCAGATTTAGGATACCATAATCCATAATCACAAGTTCCCTTAATATATCTAATGATGCGCTTAACAGCCGTGAGATGGGATTCTTTTGGGTGAGATTGGAACCTTGAACATACACCCACACTTTGGACAATGTCCGGTCTAGAGGAGGTAAGGTACATGAGTGAACCTATCATTCCCCTATACCTTGTTTCATCCACATTTTGACCATCATCATCCTTTTCAAGTTTTGTGTTGGGATGCATTGGTGTACCCATTGCTTTGGAATTTTCTAGGCCAAACTTTTTAGTAAGTTCTTTTGCATATTTTCCTTAGTAAATAAAAGTATCACTAGGAGTTTGTTTAATTTGGAGGCCAAGAAAGAAAGTAAGCTCTCCCATTAAACTCATTTCAAACTCACTAGTCATGAGTTTTCTAAACTCTTCACACAAGGAAATGTTGGCCGATCCATATACAATATCATCAACATAAACTTGAACAAGGAGTATGTCATCATTAGATGCTTTAATAAATAAAGTAGTGTCGGTGGTACCCCTTTGAAATTGATTTTCCAACAAGAAGGCACTAAGCCTTTCATACCAAGCTCTTGGAGCCTGTCTAAGACCATAAAGAGCTTTAGTTAATTTGAAAACATGATTTGGAAACTCTTTTTGTTCGAAACCGGGGGGTTGTGTCACATACACTTCTCTATCAATAAAGCCATTAAGGAAAGCACACTTAACATCCATTTGAAACATTTTGAAACCTTTATGGGCGGCATAGGCAAGAAGCAATCTAATTGCTTCCATTCTAGCTACCGGAGCAAAAGACTCATCAAAATCTATACCTTCTTCTTGATCATAACCTTGGGCCACTAATCTAGCCTTGTTACGAACAACTTGTCCATCCTCACTAAGTTTATTTTTAAATACCCACTTAGTACCCGTTACCTTCTTACCATCCGGATGAGGTACTAATGTCCAAACCTCATTCTTGTCAAATTGAGCAAGTTCCTCTTGCATGGCCTTGACCCATGATGGATCTTCAAGAGCTTGTTTAACATTGTTGGGCTCCATTTGTGATAAGAGAGCGAAGTTGCTAGGTTCAGTTTGCCTTTTGGTGGAGGATCTTGTTGTTACACCATGAGAGGGATCACCAATGATGAAGTCATGAGGATATCCCCTCATAGACTTCCATTCTCTAGGCTTTCGGACAGGTGTAGAGCTTTGATGAGCTTCTGGTGGTTTCACTGTTTCAGTTGCTCGTGTCTGCTCAGGAGACAAAATGGAAATTTCTCCTCTAATCTGACGAGACAAAACTGGACTGACAGATTCTTCATTTTGAACAGATTTGGAATTTTCTTTGCTTGTTCCAGCTTCTTCACAATCTGAATCATTATCTATCACAGTACTGAGAATTAAGTTAGAATCACAAAAAGTAACATGTATGGATTCCTCTATTGTCCTATGCTCCTTGAGATAAACTCTATAGGCCTTGCTTGTGGTGGAATATCCAACAAACATTCCTTCATAGGATTTTGGATCAACCTTTCCAAGGTTTTCTTTATTATTAAGCACAAAACATTTGCATCCAAAAACATGAAAATACTTAAGATTTGGAGGGGTTCCTTTCCATAGCTCATAAGGGGTTTTCTTTAATCCTTTTCTAATGATTGTTCTATTCAAAATATAACATGCTGTGTTCACAGCTTCAGCCCACAAAAATTTAGGAATTTCATTCTCACATAGCATAGCCCTAGTTATCTCTTGAAGGCTTCTATTCCTTCTTTCAACCACCCCATTTTGTTGGGGGTTCTAGGGCATGAAAAGTTATGAAAAATCCCTAAGTCATCACAGAATTTTTCAAAATCTTGATTTTCAAATTCTCTTCCATGATCACTTCTCAAATGGGCAATTTTCAAATCCTTTTCATTTTGAATTTTCTTACAAAGGGTGGAAAAAGCATGAAAGGCATCATTCTTATGAGCAAGGAAAAGTACCCAACCAAATCTAGAGTAATCATCTACCACCACAAGACCATAGTGTTTACCTCCTAAACTTTGAGTTCTAGTAGGACCAAAAAGATCAATATGTAACATTTCCAATGGCCGTTTGGTTGAAATTCCATCTTTTGATTTAAAAGATGATTTTACTTGTTTGCCCAATTGACAAGCGTCACAAGTAAGATCCTTATCAAACTTGATGTTTGGAATTCCTCTAACCAAATTTCTTTTGACTAGCTTAGAAATTTGATACATACTAGCATGTCCCAACTTTCTATGCCAAAGCCATTTTTCAGATTCAAAAGATGTAAAGCATGTTACATTTTGTTCCTTTAAATCCTCAAGAGTTAATCCATACACATTGTTGCATCTTTTAGCTTCAAGAAGAACATTCCCAGTTTTCTTACAAACAACTAAACAAACAAACTTCTTAAAAATAACTTCAAAACCTAAATCACATAGTTGACTAACACTAAGTAAATTATGTTTCAAGCCATGTACAAGGAGAACATCATTTATACAAGTTGAGAAATTTTTACCCACTTTCCCAACAGTCACAATTTTTTCTTTTGCATCATCACCGAAAGTGACAAGCCCTCCATCATATTCATCAAGCTTTATGAAGAAGGTTGTCTTTCCGGTCATATGCCTAGAGCATCCGCTGTCCATATACCACATATTTTCTTTTCTTTTGGATGCTAGGCATACCTACAAAAACAAGCTTAAGTAACCTTAGGTATCCAAATCCTTTTGGATCCTTTTACGTTAAACTATCTTCTATGTCATAAGCCATTGTAATAAAAAACAATTTTATAAACCTTATCACCGACCATTCTTTCACCAAAAAAGCATTGAATGGGAAAGTGTCCATTCCTATTGCATAGTCTACAAAATCTTGGAGTTGCTGTTTTGTTAAAGTAGGTGGGATCTTGAAATCTTGTATTATTAGAAGATGAAGTAATATTTTCGAAATGTGATTTTTCAGATTTATAGAACCCCAACCCAGCCTTATCATAAAGAGATTTTTGACTAGCCAAGATGTGATTCAGATTTTCGGAACTTTGGGTGAACTTGGCTAAGTCTTCCTTAAGTCTTTTAACCTCTTTAAGCAACTCTTTATTTTGCTTAAAACAATCTACATATGCAAGAACATAATGGTTATTTTCACAGCTTCTAACTTGGGCTCTTAACTGCTTATTTTCTTCAACAAGATCACAAGCAGTTTCGGCCTCTCTTACTTTTTCTTTTAGAAAACTGTTTTCAGCCTTAAGAATGGTAATTTGTTGTTCAAGTTCTTGATTTTCCAGCAGAAAACATCTTATTTTTTCAGAAAGGTGGTCTATCATAAGATGAAGATCTTCAGTATTAGGGTTATGAAAGACTACCTGATCTATGTGGTCTGCCGTGAGACATGTTTGTGACTTGGTCTCAGTTTCTTCATCATCATCATCATCGGAGTCATTCTCCAAGTCTTCCCATGAGGCCATTAGTCCTTTCTTCTTTCCTTTTTTTGGTTTTTCTTCCTTCTTTAACTTGGGACAATCAGATTTGAAATGCCCCATTTCCTTGCAGTTGTAGCAAGTCACTTTGCTAAGGTCTTTCTTCACTCTCCTTGAGCTGCTGCCTTTGCTTTTGAGCTTAGCCATTTTTCTGAATTTTTTTGCAAACAACACAAACTCATTTTCAGAAGAGTTATCAATGGATTCTTCATCCAGAGGGTTAGTCATAGAAGAAAAAACAATTCCTTTCTTTTTTGAATCTTTTTTCAAATAGGTGTTTTCAAAAGCAAGAAGATCTCCTCTCAAATCATCAACTGTCATGGAATCTAAGCTACTGCTCTCAGAAATAATTAAAGCTTTAGTTTCTCACTCTTTTGTGAGACATCTCAACACTCTTCTCACTAGCACAGATTCAGAGTGTGTAATTCTCAGAGCATCTAAGCCAACGATGATGGCATTGAACTGTTCGAACAGTTCATCAATGGACTCTCCTTCTTTCATTGCAAACATTTCATACTCTCTATTCAACATGTCTGTTCGAGTCTTCTTTACAATGGTGGTTCCTTCATGGGTGATTTGCAATTTGTCCCAGATTTCCTTTGCCGTTGTGCATCTTGATACCCGTCGGTATTCCTCGAAACTGATAGCACAATTGAGTAAGTTTACTGCCTTGGCATTTAACTCCACCTTCTTCCTATCTTCCTCTGTCCAGCTTGCTTCTGGTTTGAGAGAAACAACTCCTTCGGCACTTGTAACAGTTGGATATTGAGGTCCTTCCAAGATTATTTTTCACAGTCTGTAATCCACTGCTTGTACAAATATCTTCATCCTCTCCTTCCAATAGGTATAATTTTTCCCATTGAAAAGAGGGGGTCTATTGCTTGATTGACCTTCAGTAAGATTATAGGACACCACATTTGCACCACTGTTTTCCGCCATAAGGATCTTTACTCCAAGCTGCAAAGTTTGATCTCTTTGAGACCAAGCTCTGATACCAATTGATAGTTTCAGTGGCTAAGAGAAGGGGGGGGATTGAATCTTAGCCCCCTTTTTTTTGGTTGCTAATACTTGCTGAACTCAGAGGAGACTTTTCTGTTTTAGCTCGTCTCTGGACACGAGACTTTTTCTTTTGTCTCGTCCCTAGCCACGAGACTTTTCGTTTTGTCTCGTCACTTAGCACGAGATATTTTTAGTTTTTGCTCCTTTGCAGTAGAAAATAGAAATGGAGTAGGAGAGAAGAAAGATTACACCCAGATATATCCTGGTTCAGCTGCTAAGTGCAGTGCAGCCTACATCCAGTCTCCATCACAACAATGATGGAATTTCACTATAATCAACTTGATTACAAATTGTAAAGTGCTAACCCAACTTACAAGGGGATTCCCACAGAATCATGAAACACAACATAGATAAACAAAGGAACTCTAAGACATCTATGGTTTTTTCTTTTAATTTTGCACTCTCTGCCTTTTTCCGCTCTATGGCTTTTTCATACAAACCTCACTGTTTTTCTTTTTCCATGAGACTCAAGACATGACAAAATTAAACAGAAAAATACTAAACAAAATACATTGAAGGAGAAGAAAATCTGTAAGCTTAGGTAGCTCTGAGAATCCTGTGCCTTGCACTCTCACTGCTTACTTCTAACTCCTTGCTCCAAACAGTGGCTGTTCTCTCTTTTTAAGGAAGTGGGAAGCCTCCACACTTGAAGCCAACACCCAAACCAACTTCTTTCTCCTTCAACAAACAGAACCGGTTCGGCCACGTAGAGAGAGAAGAGATAATCATGCAAAACCCAACATGCAATTACCTCTAGTCCTTTCTTGATCATCACCCTTCATCTATCCGAACTCTCCATCCTTGGCTTGCTCTCCAAGATGGATTTCTGGCCCTTGATGCTTCATGATGATAATGACTCCATCTGCTTCAATCTCTGCCTCAACCATCACTTCGCCACTCTAGCTACTTCCTGTGGTGGTTGAGCAGAATCAAAGACAAGCCATGCTTCAAGAATCTCCCTTGCTGGCCGAATCTTCATCGTCCATTTTTGAGCATGAAGAGCTCAAGATTACTTCACCAAATCTAACCATATTTGGTGAAAATCTTAGCTACAACTCATTTTTATTTTAGTATGTTTTCTTGCCATCATTAGCTTGATGGTCTTGATGCATGCAGCTTCATTTCGGTAGCTCCATGTAGCTTCCATGGCTTCCTTTATTTTCTGGATATTGACCGAAAAGAAGAAAGAGATGAGAGAGAATAAACAACTTGAAACAAAAGCAATTCAAATGTAATAAACCAATTAGTTGGTGAAAGTTGCTTTTACTTCCCTAGCTTAGAGTGGCGTGCAGCACTATGGCCATCAATCAATTCAGCTGCAACTTTCTCTCTCATAGTTCCCATGCATTAAATGACAATGTAATGAATTTTGGAATCCATCACATGGTGAAGTGCTTGGATCCGTTGAAAGCAATTTTTGCTTTCTTTATCATGGGTTTCAGATCATGCATGAGGAACTTCTCATCAAATGTGAAATTGGGCTTAGTTGCAACATTTAATTTTTGGCCCAATAATAACATTTACTTTCCTGATGAAATTTGGATCAAGCATTGAACATATAGGAAAGCTTTGCTTATAGTAACAAAATTTATTCTGCTCCAACTAATAAAACCTTTTCAGCCAACAATCACAAAACAAAAATTATATAGGGCTGAATTTTAATTTATTGGGTTTGGGATCTTTCTTTTTAATTCGGCCCAATTATAAAACCTGCAACACAAAATTATTAATTAACATATGTTAGATGAGAAATTAAAATTAATAATTTTGTTTAATAATGTTTAGTCATCACAAATATTAATTTGGAGTTTTCCAAATTCATCAAACTATAAAATAATTAAATTAAAAACTAAGTAATGATAAAAATAATAGATTCTGATGATCCTAACATTTTTATAATTGCTTTTTAGTGTGAATAATAAAAAAAGAAATTGAGATGGAAAAAAAGGGATTTATATATTAAAAAAAATGTGAAACTAAACCTTTATTGTTCACATCCAAAATTAATAGAGAGGAAGAGTACACTCAAATGGGTATACATCTGTGTGTGTGTGGCATAGCAATAGTATTGAGCAATTAATTTCATGTCCAATAATAACTACTAGTATGAATATGATACACCATCCAATATGCATATTTATACTTGGGTAGTGTGAGACTGTGAGGTGGCATTGTTAAGCCCTGAGGTGTTGCCTTCCCATGCTGCATGATATACTCAGTTCTGGTATACTTTTGATGGCCTGATGCATGCAAATTCAACTTTTTCCTCTATAAATACACGAACGAAATCCCAGTTGTAATCATCAAAACCATTCCAAACCAATCCTTATCAACCTCCCACTGCACCATGAAACCATTTTGTGTTTTTCTTACTTTCTTTCTCTTGCTAGCAGCAAGTAGTAAGAAGGTGAACTCAGCGGAAACAGTTTCCTTCAACTTCAACTCTTTCAGCGAAGGAAACCCCGCAATAAATTTCCAAGGTGACGTCACTGTTCTTTCAAATGGCAATATACAACTCACGAACCTCAACAAGGTAAATAGCGTCGGCCGTGTTCTTTATGCCATGCCGGTGCGCATTTGGAGCAGTGCCACCGGCAATGTCGCCAGCTTCCTCACCTCCTTCTCTTTCGAGATGAAGGATATCAAAGATTATGATCCTGCCGACGGTATCATCTTTTTCATTGCACCGGAAGATACGCAGATTCCTGCCGGCAGTATTGGTGGTGGAACCTTAGGCGTCTCTGACACTAAAGGGGCGGGTTACTTTGTTGGAGTGGAGTTTGATACCTATTCCAACAGTGAGTACAACGATCCACCCACTGATCACGTTGGAATTGATGTAAACAGTGTGGATTCGGTGAAGACCGTGCCATGGAATAGTGTGAGTGGAGCAGTGGTTAAAGTGACTGTGATATATGACTCTTCAACAAAGACATTGAGTGTTGCTGTGACCAACGACAACGGCGATATTACCACCATTGCTCAAGTTGTTGATTTGAAGGCGAAGCTTCCGGAGAGGGTCAAGTTTGGTTTTTCTGCCTCCGGCTCCCGTGCCGGTCGTCAGATACATCTCATCCGTTCATGGTCTTTCACTTCAACCTTGATAACAACAACCAGAAGAAGCATCGACAATAACGAAAAGAAAATAATGAATATGGCAAGTGCATGATTTGGTTTCTACGTACGCTACCTAGTACTTTTAAAGAAAGACCAGACCTTTGTGTGTTATCAACTTTGTTTGTTTGTGTTTAATAATTAGGTTGTATGGTTCAATATTTCCACTAATCATGGTCTGACGGTTGACCGTTTAAATAAAATAACAGGTCCAGTTTGGTATAGTTTTTGTGCATGGATTGTGGGTGTGAGATTTTCGGTTGACTCTCATTCATCCTTTCACCAGGCCAATTATATTATGCCCAGATTCAATAATAAAGTCTGAAATATTAATTTAATAATTATCATGAGTAAAAATTTTTAATTTTAATAATGACATAATAAATATATTAAAAATTTAAAGTTTGCATGTTTTCCATAAAAAATCAATAATATTAATATGCTTGTTTTAAAGAATCAAGCTACATGTTTACTAAATTTTTGAAAGAAAAAAATTTAGAGAGCGAATTAAAACATAAGCCAATTCAAATCAATTTTTTATATTTTTAGTGTTAAAATTTAAAAAATTAGGATAGTGAGAATTTTTTTTAATAATAAATTTTTTATTTATCAACTATTTAACTCTAGTTAACTACTTTTTTAGTTGATTTTCTAATGAAACTGTTTTTTAAAAAAATAAATAAAATATATTGACAAATAGTTAAAAGAAGAGAATAAGTATAAAAATTAATTAGGTATAATCTTACAAAATAGTTTGTAACTTTTGTAATTAACATTTTTTCAAAGTAAATAACTATATAAAGATGAAAGAGCATATTTTTGCAATTAGATTAAGGATTGATGTGGTAAATTGTTTACTTTTTAAAAATACTGAATTTATCAAAATTATCACTTAATTTTTTTAAAGTTGTAGTATTTATGTTAATATCAAACCAAAAATATTTTTAATAAGTATAAGTAATAAATTAGCGACCAATTTAGTGACTATCCACTCTTGGTCGCTAAAATCGGTCGCTATTTTTTAATTTAGTGACTGAATTAGTAATCAAAACAAAAAAGGCTTTTTGGATCCGTTGGTGACTAAATCGGTCACTATATTTAATTTAGCGACTGATTTTATAACCAATATAAAAACAGTCTTAATAATTGTTGGTCGCTAAATCGGTCGCTAAGAAGTTGGTCACTAAATCAGTTGCTAAGTGTTAAAATAGCAACTAATTTAGCGACTAATTTTAAAATGCTACTTTTAAAGTAGTTAATCGCTAAATCGGTTGCTATTTTATAATTTAGCTACCGAATTAGCAACCGATATAAAAATAGGCTGAGAAAATAGTTGGTCGTTAATTCGGTCGCTAAGGTAGCGGTCGCTAAATTGGTTGCTAAGGGATAATATAGCAACCGATTTTAGCGACCAACTATAAAATATGGGATTAGAGCAATCGGTCACTAAATCGGTCGCTATTGTAATTCTTAGTGACCGAATTTGTAACCACTAAAAAATAAGTTATAAATTAATTGGTTGCTAAATCGGTTATTATTTTTTTTTTGTTGACAAATCGGTTTATTAAACAAATTAAATTTTAAAATAAATTAAAAGAAAACATCATTTTTGAACCTTAATTTACACTGAGCTCTCTCATCACAGTGTCTCTCTCGCCGCCTCCCTTACTCTCCGGCGAGTCCTGGTCGGCGCCGTTCTTGTCAACGCCATTCTCGTCGACGCCATCTCGCCTCCTCGATTCTTCGTCAGCGTCTGCCCCCTCGCTGCGTTCTTCCTCTGCTCGTTCAACCATTGTCGCAGATCGTCACATCCGCGTCCAGATCTGCGGTTGCTCGCATCACGTCGTTCTTTTCTCAGCGCCCTCTCCTAAGGTAAATTCTTCTCCGGTAACAATAGCGTCGATTTGGTTATATCTATTAGGATGTTAACTAAGCCTCTCTAATCTAATGTTGCTTATCTATTTCTCTGACTTTTTGTCTATTATGTGCTTTAATTTCAAATTATTAGTTTTTTCGCAGATCATTGCATTGCCGTCTAGATCCGCTGTTGCTCATAGTCCGAATCCTCCGGTGATTATGTTTTTGAGTTTTTGTGTTTTTTGGTTGGATTGAACTAACCTATGATGCACAGACACTGACACTGACACGGGACATGCTGACACGCAATTTTAAAATCTTATAAAACTTGGGACACGCATACATATAAAATATAAAGTATTTTTTAGATAAATCATAATAGTATTTTGATATTTTATTGAATACTAAAATATAAATTAATTTTTTAATTATTTTAATATCTTATTTTAATTATATCAAGTATTTAAAATATTTTTTGTTTTAATAAATAATAAATATATACTATATCTAAATTTATTTTAAAAATATATGTTAAGAATAAGATTGAACACGCTAACACGTGATGGTATTTAGGTGTGTCCAAGCGTGTCGGTGAAGAATTTTTTATTTTTTATTAAGACACGATTTAGACACAGCAATCAGCAAACACGCGTGTCGGGCGAGTGTCGTGTCCAAAATGTGTCCGACACGCGGACACGACAACTCAGCGAAGTGTCCGTGCTTCATAGGAACTAACAGGTTCACCGTCTTCATCCAAGCGAAGCCATGGCGTTGGTGAGTTGTTCATTTCTTCTTATAATGTTCATCACTTGCTGATTAATTTGGTTTTAGTTTCGGTCTTTTTTTTATTAGGCTTTAAGGTCAGGGTGTGTTTCCTTGGGGTTAAAATATGAAAATTTACATACGAATTTCATTTATGTTTTGTGCACAATTATTCAACTTATAGCATTCCTAGTTAATTAATAATTAATTGATGTAATAAAGAACAAAAAGTAAGGCGAAAGGTTGCTATTTTTATAATTATTATAGAGTTAGTGCTTTAGTTTTCAATAAATTTAGGCTTTACTAATAACATAGAAATTTGAAATCAGGGTGCGCAGGTTTGGAACCCTATACAAAGGGCCTTTCCTTGTGAGATGCTAGATGGTGTCAACAATAGTTTATAAAGTTAAAACTAGTTTCTCGGAGGGGAACTCTTGAAAACATATAGAACTCTTCTTAATGAGAAACAGGTATGAGTTGTGTTATTTGTAATGTCTCATTAGCTTTATATACGAGACAAAATAAGTATATAAAATATTTCACAATTGTTAGTTAAATGTTCAATTGAAGTTTGTAGTCTTAAGTTTATATATATGATTTTCATTTGCCAGGTTTTTTATTTGGGGGAAAATGCTCCTGATAAGGTGCTGCATTCAATCTATGCTAAGTTGGAAAATTTCAAAGTCCAGGGTGATCAATTTGCCATGAAGATTATGGAGAGGCTGAAGTTAATTGTAAGTTTGTGATTAATAATGTTTTATGGGCTATTTTTATGTTTTTTGAGTAATAATATATGTATTCACTCTTTTTCGTATAAAGGGAACTGACTCACCCTTCTTTTCTATTGGATGAGGTTTAGGGTCTACACTAAATAATACATATAATATTTTTCTAAAAACAGATTTTGCACATTTTAACCACTTGTTCTGTATTGTCTTTTTTTGCTGATGCAGTGATATTTGACTCCTGCACGGAGAAAAAAGAGATGGTAAATAATATGATTAACATAACTCTACAAGCACTATTTACTACTAAAGGCACTTTGTTGAAATGTATTATAGATTATATCAAATGGCATATATACAGCAAAGTTGGTCGCCTTTGACCAATTCAGCAAGCAAAAAATCTAGATTATCAAAACTGATATCTCCAAGGCATTTAGGTATTGGACCAGAAAGACTATTATGAGAGAAATCTATAATTGATAACACACTAGCTAGTAATATTGCACAATTCATTGGGTATGTTTCCTATAAGTTTGTTCCCTTTCAAGATAAGAATATTTAGAACACCAATGATGCTTATGATGTCTGCAATGGTGCTAGATATTTCATTATTGTTAAGATCCAATATTTGTTTGTGACCATCTCTAACAAGAGGCTAGGTCTTGAATTTGGGGGGTTGCTGCAGTTCAATTTTAGCCCAAACTTATTTTTATCATACATTTTCAGTGATTCTACTTGTCATAAGTGGGAAGAGACACAGAGGCTTCAATCAACAAGAAAATTAACATCTGCTCTATTTTTTAGGACATTATGTAAATGAAACAAGATATTGTACTACTAAAATGTTAACTCTACGTTTTTATAGTTGAAACTTTAAATTGGACATGCCAAACGATTTATTATTGGTTTTTAATGGTTAAAGCATAGCTTGGTTGATTAGTTCCTAGATAAACACAGTAGCTTACATATATAATACGGTAAGCGTTTCTGTTACTTTTAATACGTGCTACCTGTTGACATTAGGGCATATGTATGTTGAATTTTACCCAACACTAGTTCATGTGATGCAAGGAAGATTTCCATGGTTATCCATTTGGAGTGAGATAAGTGCATAATTCAGTAATGTTGTTGAAACTTACTACTTTCACTTTTTATACATGCATGTTAACACGGATTCTTTTATTATATATTTAGCATTTAGGCTTTATATATATACATTCTTTATTCTTACATATCATATTGTAATCATGTGAACTTGTTCTTATGTTAATGATATATGGGATATGGTTTGCATTTTGTTACTTAAATGTATAGTTCTGCTCTGACACTTGTATATATTTTGAATATTATCTAACATGTAACGTTGTCATATCTTTCAGGCAAAAGAGTATACAGTATCTTGTGTTGAAAAGAGCTTTGCTTGTGATAGCCAGAATCTTCATGCATGTGTATCCATTTGGAAGGAGACCAATAACATTTAGAAGTGCAATTACTATAATAAATTAGTAAGTGTTATGTTTCCATATTTTAGTCCTGTTTAAGTTTTCTGCTGTAGATGCAGGGTGGGTCGTGAAAGAGGATGCTTTTGGGGGGTTGCTGCAGTTCAATTTTTGCCCAAACTTATTTTTATCATACATTTCCAGTGATTCTACTTGTCATTAGTGGGAAGAGAAACAGAGGCTTCAATCATCAAGATCACCACTTTAACCTTCTTGGTCATGTAAGCATGGACTTGAATTATAATTAATCAAGCTTGATATACTTCTAAGTTTTATTATCAACCAAATGTATAAAAAATGTGCAGGCATGGAGATTGTTTACAGAAGGCAAAGGCTATGAAAATTGTTTGTAATGCAACAAGAGACACATCGAATTTATTACAGGCAGGTGCATATAGTAGGATATGATTATGCATAAATAAAATATTAACATTTAATATTATATTATTCATTAAATCCCATAGTGGTCCTGAGATTGACGCCATACACCAAAATCGTTCCTGAGATTTCAATTGCACCAATTACGTCCCTAAGATTGGAAAAATTGCACTATAGTAATTCCTGACCCGTTTTTCGTTAACGATGCACTGGCGTGGCTTGATGACGTGGACCTTTGGTGACACGTGTCATCTCATGGTTTGGCCACGTGTAACGGTATGATGACGTGTCGATCAACGACACGTGGCATGCTGACGTGGATGGGTATGCCACATGTCACAATGCTATTTTGTCACGTGTCAGATTATGCCACATGTCGCAATGCTATTTGTCCACGTGTCATCCACTATGTCATCGTTACATGTGCACCAAATTGGTCGCTTACTTTGCATCAAATGACTCATTTTAGTCCCTGAAATTGAATGTCGTGCACCAAATTAGTCCCTTCATCAGTTTTTTTTCATCTTTTTATAAATTTAAAATTCTCAATATTTTTTTATACACTAATTTTAATTATATTTTTTATTATACATATTTTATAATAAATTTTTTAATTAATAATGTTAACTTGTATTATTAGAGTACATGTTAACTAAAGCCAAAAATTTATTATTGTCTCTTGTGTTTATTTGTATCTGTTTTAATACTGTTCAAGTCATGGTTACAATAAGTACTTATATTGATTAATAGTGTAATATATGAAAAAGCCGCCTAACTAAGTTATAAATAAAATGAATTATTATAATCGACAGTATAAATCTATCTTATTAATTTAGTGAGAAGTTAATTATATAGGAAAGCGGACATTCTTAAAATGGATGGGAATAATGAATTTATATTAGTTAATAAATGCCTTATCAAGTATTCCTAAAATATTTATTAAAGTGTTAAATATTAAAAAAATTGTAATAAGGAATATTATTATACTCTTAGCTTACACTCTTTATTAAATCAATATCAATATGTCACATAATTCTTTTAATAAAATATTTTAGAAAAAAATTGTATAATTAAAACTAATATTTTAAAAATATTTTATAAAAACACTTATATTTAAATAACTTGTGAAAAGATAAAATTAAAATTAGTGTATTCAAATATATAATGAGAATTTTAAATTTATAAAAAAATGAGAAAAAACTAATGAAAGGACTAATTTGGTGCATGACATTCAATTTCAGGGACTAAAATGAGTCATTTGATGCAAAGTAAGGGACCAATTTGGTGCACATGTAATGATGACATAGTGGATGATACGTGGACAAATAGCATTGCGACACGTGGCATAATCTGACACGTGGCATAATAACATTGTGATACGTGGCATACCCATCCACGTCAGCATGCCACGTGTCGTTGACTGACACGTCATCATACCGTTACACGTGGGCAAACCATGAGGTGACACGTGTCACCAAATGTCCACATCATCAAGCCACGTCAGCGCGTCCTTAACGAAAAATGGGTCAGGGACTACTATAGTGCAATTTTTTCACTATCAGAAACGTAATTGGTGCAATTGAAATCCCAAAGACGATTTTGGTATACGACGTCAATTTCGGGGAGCACTCCGAAAATTTACTCTAGAAATATTAAACTAATTTGGTTTATGAGATACGTTCGGCACTTCCATTTTATTTTTTTGCATTAGTCTGAACTTTGAAAACTGATACTGGTTTACGTGCAAAAACTAATTTATTCTATTCTACATCCAGATGCTATTGTGGACTGGTTGTTGTGTTGGGAATAAGGAGTATGATCACAATCCAATCAATTATGTGTCAAATAATTTATTATTGTTATTATATTAAAATGTTAATATAATAAAGTCCTTGATTAAATTTAGAAATTTATCATTGTGATAGTGATCATAATATTGAGAAATAAATCTTTTGTAATTTAATCTAAATTGTTCTTGGTCATATGATTATTAGAAAATGACATAAATAATCCAGAAAGATCAATATATATATAATGGTCTTCATTAGTTGAAGATTAATAGATCTCATTTATTAAATTATATATATAGATGGTGTATATAGAGATATGACCATTGAACTGACTCATTTTGAGAATTCCTAATGGTTATAATTACCGTATATTTGTCAATAGGATATTCTCAAGATGAACATAGTAATAGAGTTTCCTTTGACCTGCGACTAGGGGTGGAAATAGGCCAAGCGGCCTGCCAGGGGCCTGCAGCCTGGCCTGTGTTCGGCCTGACCTGGCCTGGCCTGATAGGAAATAGGCCCAGGCTCAGGCTACTAAAAAAGCCTATATTCTTTAAAAGGCCAGGGCTAGGCTTTTGAAATAGCCTGTTGGGCCTGTCAGGCCGGCCTGAGCCTGCAAATATATATAAAGAGTTTTATTATACTAGTAAAAATGCTATTAGAAGGATTTGAACTTAGGTCTTCTATCTTATGAAAATACCTTTATCCAGTCAGCCATTTGTCTCTTTAGTTATATATTTGTATTTTGTATCAATATTATTCATAAATTTAATTATTATTAAAAAAAAAACAGGCCTAGTGACAGGCTTCAGGCCAGGCCAAATTTAACAACAGGCCAGGCTCAGTACTCATTAAAAAGCCTATATCAGGCTACAGGCCAGGCTAAAGCCAATATACTCTATTACAGGCCTGGCCTGTTAAGAGTAAAGCCTGGCCTGGCCTGGCCTGTTTCCACCTCTACCTGCGACTATCATAGTAATTAACAATGTATTTATTATACTTTGATTCCGGACACCTAATACCCTAGGGTGCTAGTTGAATGGATATTGGGTATGATTTAAATACTTGTAGAATTAATGATTAGTTAATAAGGAATCCGTCAACTCTCGGTAAAGAGTTTGAGCTCTATGATTATAATGACTGAGATGAATAAAACCTTGGCCAAGGAGATTGAATGAATGAAGAAATGAGTTTCTTAGGTCATTCACAGTTTATTATAATAATGGTAATAAGTTAGAGTTTGACAATTAAACCATACTCTAAGGGTTAACCAAGAGCTGGAAAGATGGAAGGAATTATACTTTGTTCTTCTGAGGTTCTTAGTAAAAATATATTACTTCATATTATCGGGTCGTTGAGGAGTGTTGCTAGACACCAACCTTGATTAGTAAATTTAGTATGACTAATTTACTACCCGCTTAGTATTGAACCTATGGGGTCACACACTAACGAGTGTTCTAATCTTTGCTATAGAATTATTTAATTATTATTTTGATTTGATCAAATAAATAATTATATTAATTCAGATAAAATATTATTATATTTTTTTGCTAGCACCAAGAATATAATAATAGTATGATAATTGAGAATATTAAATAAGATTTGAGAATAATTAGTTATTCTATTTCTAAATTTGAATTCTAAATTTGGATGAGATCCTAACTGATTCTGTTTCAAATTGAGTTATGATATGATTCATAAATTTGAAAGATTTAGATTTAGAATTTTAAGATATGATTTAAATTTGAATTGAGATTCAAATTTAAAATCAGTAACAAATCTCATTGATGAATTTGGAAAACTCTAAATTAACATATGTGATGACTAAACATTATTAATTTAATTAATTGCAAAGATATTAATTCATATATAGTGATTAAATTAATCTTTGCTATGCAGATTTAACATTTGGCCAAAAATAAAAAAAATGTTGCAAGCCCAAGTGTTTTATAAATACATTTAGCATTGATGCAAAAATACTTTGATTATTGCGGCTGAATTATTATTCTTGTTATTGGGCCAGAATTGATCCTAATTAGCCCAAATTAACTTTGATGGAAAAAGATCCAATGCTTGGTCCGAAACCTATTAAAAGAAAGTAATTTGGCTTCATGCTTTCAACGGATTCCATTTCTTATTGTGGGATGGATTTCAAAATTTAATTTGTTAGCATTGGAAATATAAATGAGAGAGAAAGTATGATTGACATGATTGATTGGTTTAATGCAACACGCTACTCAGCAAGGGAAGTAAAAGCAATCCCATTTCAATTAATTTGTTCTATTTCAATTAATTATTTTTCTTCTAACTCTATCTTCTCTCTCATCTTTCCTTCTTCTCTTTCGGTCATTACCCAGCAACCATGGAAGCTACACCTAGCCACCGAAAAGAAGTTGGTGCAAGCAACAAGACCATCACAATGATGACAAGAAAAAGAAAACATAAAGTATGCTGTGGCTAAGATTCTCATTCACTTGTGGTTAGATTTTGTGAAGAGATCTTGGCTCCTCCATACCAAAAATGGAAGTGAAGATTTCGGTCAGAGAAGAAGATCCTTGGAGAGGATGGCTTGTCTCTGATTCTGCTTAGCCACCACAGGAGGTAGCTAGAGTGGCTATGTGATGGAGGAGGCAGAGATTGGAGCAGATGAAGCTACCATCATCATGAAGCATCAAGGGCCAGAAGTTCATCTTGGAGAGCAAGGCAAGGATGAAGGGCTCGGATTGATGAAGAATGGTGACCAAGGAAGGACTAGAGATAATTGCATGTTAGGTTTTGCATGAGTTATCTCTTCTCTCTCTCTGGCCGAACCGGTTCAAGTTGAAGAAGAAGAAGATTGGCTTGGTTTGTTTGGTTTCAACCTTGAAGGCTTCTCCCTATAAGTAAGGGTGAACAGTCAGGGTTTGATTCAAGGAAAAGAAAAGAGTGAGCACAGAGTTCTCATAACTCTCTAAGCTGACAGAATTTCTTCTCCTTCAATGTTCTTCATTTTGTAATTTTCTGTTTAATTTTGTCATGTCTTGAGTCTCATGGAAAAGGCAAACAGTGAGGTTTGTATGAAAAAGCCATAGAGCGAAAAAAGACAGAGAGTGCAAAATTAAAAGAAAAAGCCATAGATGTCCTTAGATGTCCTTTGTACATCTGTGTTGTGTTTCATGATTCTGTGGGAATCCTCTTGTAAGTTGGGTTAGCACTTTACAGTTGAAAGCTTGGCAGTGACCAAGTCAAGTTCAGTTTGGGTTTAGATTCTGGACTTGTCCCGGATAGGAAGGAGGGTAGTTCCTAGGGAGAATTGGTGTTTGTAATCAAGGATGATTATAGTGAAATTCCATCATTATTGTGATGGAGTCTGGATGTAGGCTGCCTTGCACTTAGCAGCTGAACCAGGATATATCTTGGTGTAATTCTCTCTTTCTTCTACTCTATTTCTGTTTCTGCTGCCCAGGAGATAAAACTGAAAATATCTTGTGCTGACTGACGAGACAAAAAGAAAAGTCTCGTGGCTGGGAACGAGACAAAAGAAAAAATCTCGTGGCTAGTTACGAGATAAAAAGACAAAAAGTTTCCAGAAGTGATTTCAAAGGCCAGCAAGTATTATCAAGCAAAAAGGGGGCGAAGATTCAACCCCCTTCTCTTAGCCACTGATAACCATCACTCATACTATATATATGTATGCCAAGAGTGAAGGAATAGACAGATGAGAATAACAAGAGTTTTATTCCGTTACCTTTACACACATAAATATATGTGAGCCTGATTCTTGGAGAAGAATTTTATTGCGTGCAAAGAGTTGCAAGAGGTTTCTCAATTTAGATCAGATGTCCATTGGTCAAGGAGTTGACAGCAAAGGTTGGTCTCGGTGTGGATACGCATAGCGCCTTCGTACCATCGAAGGAGAAAGTGATTTTTACTAAAGCGTCTAAAGGTATTTAGATCTGATCTATATATTACATTTATATTATTGGAATAAAGTTTAAGCATAAAATAGATCTTTAAGGATTACTTTCTTTTTCTTCTGCTGCATGTTATGAACACATGGTAATTCTTCAGTGGTATCAGAGCTTTGGTTTTTTTGTGTTTAAATTTTTATTCCTATTTTTTTAAAGTTTGTGAATTAATAGGATTAATTCAAATTATTTTTAAGCATGTGATGTATTTATTTCCGTTGAGATGGTTTTCTAATAAATTAATAGTTAATTTATTTTAATTATTTAATTGTGATTAAATTATCATTCTTTTAATATAAAAGTTATATTTATAATCAAATATTTTGTTTGATTTTATTTATATATTAAATTTTATTGTGATTTTGATCACAATAAAAGGAATAAGATGTAAAATATCTTTTATTTGTTTCTTATATATATAAGTGTATATATAAAACTCAAATTTGATTTGATAATTTTTTAAGGCTAAACGTTAGTACATAAAAAATCAAATTTTGATTTGATTGATGTGTTTTGAACACTATAATTTTAGAAATTAATTTTTCTAATGTTCTTGATTATAAAGAGCGATCTGACAACCAGGAATTTTATTTTTAAGATAATAATCAGTGTATACATTTGATGTATTAAGGATTTAATTTTATATTTTTACCTAGACAACCTGGGAGTATAAAATTTAATCCATGAATATTGGTACAAATTCTCTAACAATTGAGATAAATCCTAAAAGTTAGGAGTTTGCCAAAAATAAATTTATCTCTTGTTTACAAGGAGCAACCTGACAACCAGGAGACTTGTACTCAAAGATAGAATTTATTTATACATGTGATGATATACAAGGAGAATTAATTTTATACTTAAACCTAGACAACCTAGCGGTATAAAATATAATTCAGTTAAATAATTGTCTGACAACCAGATAATTATTTGGGATTATAATTGTATGTGATACAATTTAATCATATTTATTTGGAATAGGTATGAGTAACAACTTGACAACCAAGATACTCATTTATGATTCTAAATAATTTTAACAGAAATATAGATTTTTTAATTTACTTTCGTATTTTAATTTTTTAAATATGTCCATTTTTTTGTATGGCATACTTGAAACTTGAAAGTAATATATTGGCTAACATTTGAAAATTGTTCTCATGTATGAAAGGGTTATCATGGAGATGATAATTCTATTAAAATAATATCCTCCAATAAAATTATTTTTGAAATGGTCAGAACTTTTGAAATATTTGTAATATTATTTTACATGGGTTGTTTGGACAGTCATAAATTCTAATTTCAAAGGCATCTCTCCACTATTTATTGCTGAACATCTTGAGAAGATGTGGTGCCTAAAGTAAGATAGTATGACTATCAAAAATTTTATTTAAACTAGTGGGAGTATTGGGTAATATATTTTGAATTAAACAACTTTAGAAGTTAGAATGCCATTAGGCAAATGGCTTTAGTGAGAATTGTTCTTGCAAGCATTTTTGGAGATTCATTTTGTTACAAACAATTTATAATTAGCCTTAATATTTGTGATATTTTTAGAAAAACCCAATATGAGTATTGAGGATGCCAATCAAAATTGCTCTTAAGGGTTGGTTTGACCAATAATAAAGATATTGAGTATTTTTATTATAAGAGCTTAAAGTAAAATCTCTAATTATCTAATTGATATTCTATTGAATAGAGAATGAGATTCTCTCAATGCACAAATATTAGTACTCTATGTACTAAGAAACAAAGAATTTAGCTGAGGATCACTATTTGTTAAATATTTAGACTACATTTTAGAAATGTTGCTAAATTAACAAATTTCTTACTAAATCAATTTTTTACCCATATGAGATATAGAAAATGGCATAAGTCAAAACTCAAGAACATTAGAGTTCGATAAATGAGATTTATTGGTTGCCCTAAAAGAAATAATAAGTATTATTTCTATCATCCTTCTTACGACAAAGTGTTTGTGATAAGAGGTTGAACTCTTTTTTAGAAAAAAGAGACTCCTTCCTAAAGAAAGATAAGGTGAACAAATAGAACTTGATAAAGTCAAGACAATCAAAAAGTTTGATTTATACAATGTCAAGAGAAACTTTGTATTTATAAAGAAAGAGTGAGAGTACAATTACTTTTATTAGAATTGTATACCACTCAATAGAGGATATACTTTCTCCTGAAAGTATAAAAAGTTTGATCGTCAAGCTAACTTTTTGAAAAAGTAGCCTATTTGTATAATGATACAATTCTATAAAGATAGATCTAATGGTTACTTAGATTTTTTTATAATCATGTTCAATAAGGATTGTCCTTAAAATAAAATTATGCACTATTGTAGTGGGAGATTTCATGTTTTGAGAAAACGTGATATTATTATTCACTAGGTATTTTGCAAAAGGTCAAGCACATATGCTCAAAAATTAAGGTGTTTAAGGTCAAAAGAGTTTTGATAAACACAAATGTGCATTGAAAAATTATACACATGATTGATTGACTCTAGTGCAAGTGGGAGACTATTGTGATAATAGTATTCCCAAGATCCAATCTATCATGATTGGCTCTCGTGCAAGTGGGAGATTGTTGGGAATAAGGAGTATGACCACAATTCAATCAATCATGTGTCAAATAATTTGTTATTGTTATTATATTAAAATGTTAATATAATAAGGTCCTTTATTAAATTTAGAAATTTATCATTGTGATAGTGATCATAATATTGAGAGATAAATCTTTTGTAATTTAATCTAAATTGTTCTTGGTCATAGGATTATTAGAAAAGGACATTAATAATCCGGAAAGATCAATATATATATATATAATGGTCTTCATTGGTTGAAGATTAATAGATCTCATTTATTAAATTATATATATAGATGGTGCATATAGAGATATGACCATTGAACTAACTCATTTTGAGAATTCCTAATGGTTATAATTACCGTATATTTGTCAATAGGATATTCTCAAGATGAACATAGTAATAGAGTTTCCTTTGACCTGCGACTATCATAGTAATTAACAATGTATTTATTATACTTTGATTCCGGACACCTAATACCCTAGGGTGCTAGTTGAATAGATATTGGGTATGATTTAAATACTTGTAGAATTAATGATTAGTCAATAAGGAATCCGTCAACTCCCGGTAAAGAGTTTGAGCTCTATGATTATAATGACTGAGATGAATAAAACCTTGGCCAAGGGGATTGAATGAATGAAGAAATGAGTTTCTTAGGTCATTCACAGTTCATTATAATAATGGTAATAAGTTAGAGTTTGACAATTAAACCATACTCTAAGGGTTAACCAAGAGCTGGAAAGATGGAAGGAATTATACTTTGTTATTCTGAGGTTCTTAGTAAAAATATATTACTTCATACTATCGGGTCGTTGAGGAGTGTTGCTAGACGCCAACCTTGATTAGTAAATTTAGTATGACTAATTTACTACCCACTTAGTATTGAACCTATGGGGTCACACACTAACGAGTGTTCTAATCTTTGCTATAGAATTATTTAATTATTATTTTGATTTGATCAAATAAATAATTATATTAATTCACATGGAATATTATTATATTTTTTTGCTAGCACCAAGAATATAATAATAGTATAATAATTGAGAATATTAAATGAGATTTGAGAATAATTAGTTATTCTATTTCTAAATTTGAATTCTAAATTTGGATGAGATCCTAACTGATTCTGTTTCAAATTGAGTTATGATATGATTCATAAATTTAAAAGATTTAGATTTAGAATTTTAAGATATTATTTAAATTTGAATTGAGATTCAAATTTAAAATTAGTAACAAATCTCATACTATATATATGTATGCCAAGAGTGAAGGAATAGACAAATGAGAATAACAAGAGTTTTATTCCGTTACCTCTACACACATAAACGTATGTGAGCCTGATTCTTGGAGAAGAATTTTATGGCGTGCAAAGAGTTGCAAGAGATTTCTTAATTTAGATCAGATATCCATTGGTCAAGGAGTTGACAGCAAAGGTTGGTCTCAGTGTGGATACGCATAGCGCCTTCGTACCATCGAAGGAGAAAGTGATTTTTACTAAAGCGTCTAAAGGTATTTAGATCTGATCTATATATTATATTTATATTATTGAAATAAAATTTAAGCATAAAATAGATCTTTAAAGATTACTTTCTTTTTCTTTCGCTCCGTGTTATGAACACATGATAATCTTTCATCTTAGATTTGGAAATATGGAAAACGCCAAGCAAGAAGCAATTAAGGCTAATTCAGGTGGAGAACGTAAGTTTCAATAATCTTATACATTTTTAATAATTGTTTTATCTTTGTAAAGTAATGAATAGTAAACGGTGCAATATAATTTGGGTTTAACATGATAACATGAAGTCATGAACAGTTTCTAGTATAGAGCATCAACTTATATTATATTCATATGCTAATACACTATAGTGGTAATTTGTTTATTTATAAATTGTGTTTTGAGTTCTAATTATGTTAATAACTTTTGCAGTTTTAATTGATACAAAATATGAGCCATTGATCCCTAAGAAAGAGAAGTCAACTCAATCAAAGAAGTTTTAGTTTTTTTAAGGGTTTTTTGTTTTTTCTACTTTATGTAATGAAAAATTTTTTTCGCTTGATTTTTGCATACATTTAGCATCATTGGCTATAAAATCATCGATGTACATTTGGATTGTAAATCATAAATTTAATATATTTATAAATTTTGTCTCTTTTAATTTTTATATTTTGATATAGATATTGTGAATATTTTCGGTATTTATTTAAAAAATTGATCTATATTTGATTCTTTTATATTTTGTTGAAATATAATTATTTATAAAAATTAAGTTTTAATAGTGGTATATGTGAAATTAGTAAAATTCAATAATTAGAAAATCAGAAACAGTGACCGATTTAGCTACCAAATTTTAGATTTTTAAATCAGATATCAGCAACCGATTTAGCGACCAAAAAGTTGGTCACTATTTAGTGACCGATTCTCTCAGCGGCCAATTTAGCGACAAAAAAAGTGGTCGCTATTTAGTGACCGATTTTATTAGCGACCAATATTGTTTGGTATTAGTTTGGTGGCCTTGTTCAAAAATTGGTCGCTAAAATCGACCGCTAAGAATTTAGAGACTGATTTAAAAAAAAAATTGGTCGTTAAATCGGTCGCTATTCCGGTAATTTCTTGTAAATATAAACTAGCATTCTTAATTGCTATAGTCATGTCCTTTGTTCTCCTAAGCTTTTTAGAGAGGGTTTGAGGAATTATATTCATATATACAACTTTTTTTTTAAATGAGAAGGAAAAATAATCAAATATAATTAACAAAAAAATTGAGGAATAGATAAAAAAAATTTTACTGTTAGCTTTTATAAATTTATATATATTATATGGGATCTAAGTCCAACAAAAAGTCTACATAAAGTTAAATGAGGTAAAGTAGACCCATTATATCATTATTCATGAGTATACTAACAAACTCATGAGGAGGTGAATCCCAAAAAACAAGTTCCAATATAAAGTTAAAATTAAATAAATCTCATTTTAATTTGTCTACATCCACTACAAGAAATATATTGAATATTATCGAATTTAGTGTCACACATTAGCATCGATTTTATCATTGGATTTAATGACAAATTTGATGTGAAATTCGTTATGCCAAATAACTACCGACAAATAGCCACTTTCGACGGTAAAGTCGTCGATAATTTTTGGTAGAAACCACAACAAATAGGCGCCAAATTTAACATTGAAATTACTGGAAGACGAATTCGACAATAAACACGTTTAATATATAGAACGTTGCATTTTAGTGATTCGCACCGCGTTACCGTCGAAAATATTTGCCGATAAATTTGACGGTAACCGTGTCCTAAATTGGAACCGAGAACCCTCTCCCCTTCATTTCAATTTCACTCTCTCTCTCTCTCTCTCTCTCTAATCTCTCACCTTCCTCTCTCCCTCTCTCTTTCTCTAACCTTCTCATTTCTCATCTCTCATCTCCGTCAATCTCCTCCGCTGCTATTGTGAAAGCTGCAGCCGCTATAGCGAAAGTTGCTACCGCTACCACAAACGTCACCGCTGCAGTCGCGAACACAGCCGCCGCTGCTGCAAGCCCCTGCCGCCACTGCTGCAACGCCCCTGCCACTTTTGCCTCTGTCGCCGCTGCACCTCCACCCCTCTTCTTCGTTCTCTCTTGTTCTGCATTCAAAATTTTTTGTTTGAACATTATTTATTTCAAATTTTGTTATTTCAAGTTAATTAATTAGTTAGTAGAGTTTAGTTAGTTTAATTTTCTGTTTTAGTATATTTAGGTGGTTAGGATATGTTAGATTAGGTTCTGAGATTGTTGGAAAATATTGAATTATTGAGCTATTCTCTGATTTTTCTTGCTGAAATTATTTGAAAAATGCTTGACTATTTAATAATAATTTAGTTGTTTGTATATTACTTTAATAATGATTGAAAAAATTAATAAGTTGAGAAGGCTTGATGAATATTTGGTTTAGATGGAATCTTTGAAGGGTGAAAAAATTCAAATTTTAGGAGAGACTCTTTCAAAACTTTTATAAGATTTTCACTGAAATTAAAAAAAATTAAAATTATGTTTAAGGTTGATAGATATTTGTGTTAATTGATGGAAAATGTTGAATTAAATAGCTATTTGTTGATTCCTGCTGCTGAAATGGTTTGGAAAATGTTTGACTGTATTAATAATGATTAAGCTGTTTGTATGTTACCTTAATAATGATTGAAAAAATTAATAAGTTGAGAAAGTTTGATGGATATTTGGTTTGGATAGAATCCTTGAAGGGGGGAGAAATCCAAATTTTAGGAGAGACTTTGTTGAAAATTTTATAAGATTTTCAGTAAAATTAAAAAAATTAAAAATTTTTTCCTTTGTAATTAGTGTTTCATTGCTCTATATGCACAACAAAACACATTCATTCTAATTTAATTATTTCGAAACTAAAACACTATGTAATTTCTTTTTTTTTTTTTGTTAATTTACTAAACTAAAATACTTTTAGAATTATTTATTATTTCTTGAGTTTCTTCTTATGTTATTATTATTTATTGGTATCTGTTATGTTATTAATATATTTGTTGTAAAGATATGACGAAAGGTAGCAGAGGTAGGTCGAGTGGGTCACGTGGTCATGGTAGAGAGCAGACTTCCACCGAATTTCCGAGGACTGCTAGTCATCGCCCTCTATCCCGGATACCCCGTCGCCCCCTGTTACGTCAACGTCATAGGCAGGTCCAGCAGACCAGCAATTCAGCATGGTCCCAAACTGGAATTGGGTGCCTCCTTCTGCTATGCCCCTGCAGATGCAGCGACGACATCGATAGAGCCCGCGGTGGGTGATTTCTCCAGTGCCCCCCAACATGATGCCCCTCTACTACCTCCTGTCATCTGGCTGAAGATTTGGCTCGATCACATGCAGTCACGAGTTCAACTTTTTAATCTTAAGTTTGTTTATCTTAAGTTTGTTTATCTTAAGTTTATGTGTTTCTATTTGTTTAATAATGTGAGGTTTTTTCTTTGACAGGTTTGCACCAAACCCCAAGCTTGCACACAGGAGACCACCGAGGTCATTAAGTCTATGTACGACCACACGTGGCTGACCTACTCGCAGATCTTGGCTAAGACCAGAGAGCGATGGTTTCAGAAGTGAGCAGTAATAATCCAATTTAGTTTGAACTAATTAACTGTATTTAAACTGTATTTTATTTTGACTAACTAATTTTGGTGAATCACTTTGTGCACTTGAAATTTATATGGGATGCAGAACACAATCTCATGATCAGGAAGATCTATGACCACCGGGCAACCAAATGACTTCAGCAGATGATGAGCGACATTCGTCAGGGAAAAGACCACCGAACATCGTGGATCTGTCCAAACATCAAGAAGGAACTTGAGGCCTATTTTTGAGATAACGAGGGTCTCAAGCATTGCCGTCTGACAAACATCGCTAACAGGGCTTCGCCTAGGTCGTCGAGGTATACGAGTGGATCGGCGACCTTCAGGAAGACGAAGAGTAGACTGCTAAGAATTTTGACATTGTTTAATGTTTTAGTAGTCACTTGAATTAGTTATTTAATTTGTTCATTTATTTTATAAGCATGTAATTGATTTACAAGCATTCTTATTTTGAATATGATCTTTAGTGTTATCCTTACTCTGTTGATATATACTTATATAGTTCTGTAAGAATTGAATTGAGTTGAGCTGATATAAAACTGCTTTGTTGGTTTGATTGGTTGATTTGTGTGGTTAATGATGAGAGAATGTTTGAATCATATATAAAATGGGTTCATAGTTGAACTGGTTCTGATACGGATTGACTGCTTTATAACGTGTAAAAATATTGGTTTATTTTAATTTAGAATGATTAAACAAGGTTGTGATACTTATTATAACTATATATAGCCAGTAGCTTGGGAATTTTGTGATGATGATCTTAGTTGTTGAATTTTGGATTATCATAATAATAAACAAGGATGATGATTTAATATACATTTTGATTTCCTGTATTTTGATTCATATATATTTGTCTGTCATTATTTAATTTATTTATTTATTTTATTAGTTGATATATTAATTTGTAGTCTAAGTCGTTGGATCATGAGGTAACACTGGCAGAGACCTTTAAGTATACTCATACTTTGAAGGCAAACAAGGAGAGATTTGTTGATGAGTGGTCTGTGGCCTATTATATGAGTTTAAATTAATCCTAATTTTTAACTTTATTTGGTTTAATGTCAATTATTTAACTATTATCCTAATTATAACTAACGTGTGTGACGCAGGAGGAGTACACGTAGAGGTTGGAGGCCGCGACCTAGCAATATCAGTCGCTTAGTAGGGACGAAAAAGCCAGATCCGAGACCTCATCAGTGGTAGATCCTGATAGGATTTGGCGCGAGACCGCCTCTGAACCTCACAGGAATCGTCGCTTCAGGTTGGGGTCATTCTTTGCTAGTGGCCTCTGCTCCTATGTGTTGGCAGCTTCCTCTGCCTCTGTCTCTGCCACCAGCCCAGCTGATCCCCAGAAAGTTATCGACTTAAGGAAGGAGGTGCAGAAGCTAACACAGGAGTTTCACCAGCAAGGGAGCAGTTTGGGCAGAGGTATCGAGACCTTCTTGAATGCGTTGCGTCAGCTTGGACCTGATAGAGAAGCTGGAGCAGCTCGATCGGTTATGACAACAGATGGAGGAGTACAACCAGAAGATGTGTGCTGGATTCAGCGGAACTGCTGGTTCCAGCGGCAATGCTGCTGGTGGGGCACCGATGGCAGCACCTACTCTGCCTCCTCAGCAGCAGGACCACGACGCCGCCGACGATGACAATGACGAAGATTACCGGGACTTGTAGGAGTTAGAATTTTATGCATTTTGTTTGCCTACTTCATTGTATTCTATATCTGTGACATTTTATTGTATTCAGACCATTTATTTTTTAATGAAATAAAATTTTTATGCTAACTTTAAATTTTTTTCAACAGTTTTGTTAACAAGAGTCTACTAATTGTGGCTTAACTGTGCCAAAAAAATTACCGTCGGATTTACTGTCAGTTAAATCTGACGGTAACTTGGCGTCTTAACACGTGAAATGGCGCAAAAGTTATCGTCGGATATATCCGACAGTAACTATCAACACAATCTCGCCAAATCTATTGAAAAAGTTGATGAAAAATCTGCTGGTAATTAGCTTCGGACAAAAAAAATCCAGCAGTAAGCAGTTTCCAGCGACGTTTATACCGTCAACTCAAGAACAACGGTAAATCCGGCGGTAATTTTTTTACTGGCGGATTTATTTAATGAATCCGACGGTACTCAGTGCATTTCTTGTAGTGATCTTTTATAATAAAGAGTAAAGTACTGTTTTGGTCTCTAACATTTGGGATGAATCCTATTTTGGTCTTTAACATTTAATCGTCCTATTTTTATTCTAAAACGTTTAAAATGGCATCAGTGTTATCCCACCATCAATTTTCTCACTAACAATTAATGGAATTGATGTACTATTAATAATATTTTTTTAAAGTTATATTTGCTCAACTCTATTCTCCTACCTTCACCCTCTCAACAAGTCCAAATTTTGTTGTCTTACTCCCTTCTTTCTCTCTCTTTTACACTATTAAATCTCCAAGAGGGGTTTGAGAAATAAGAAGAAAGGAGTAGGAAAATGGGATTTAGGCTTGTGAGAGAGTGAAGGTGGGAGAGGGATTGAGCAAACGTACCTTTAGCAAAAGCATTATTAAGAGTATATCAATTTTGTTAATAATACTTATAAGTATTAGAGAGGAATTTAACAGTGGGATTATATTGATGTCATTTTAAACGTTTTAGGATAAAAATAGGACGATTAAAACGTTAGGGACCAAAATAGGATTCACCCCAAACCAAACGTTAGAAACCAAAATAGTACTTTATCCTATAATAAATGTTAGGTTTAATTATTCTGTTGATATTTATAGTTTAACAAAATTTATAAAGAGGTTCTTATACTTTTTTTTTCTTTCAATTGAGTCTCTACTATTTTTAATTTTGTAATTAAATCTTTGTTAGTGTAAAACATGTTAGAATTAACGTAATATTTTTTGTGAGAAATAATATTATGTTAAATTTAATATTTTTTATACAAAAAAGACTTAATTACAAAGTTAAAAATATTGTAAGGACTTAATTAAAAATATAAAAATTTAATTATAAATTTAGTAAAATTATAAGGACTAATAAAATAATTAAACTTAAATATTATTTTAATATTAATATTTTTTAATAATTAATTGCATATTTTTTAATATAAGTTAAATATATAATTAATTATTAGTAATAATATTTTTATGCAAATATCAAGAATATTTAGTTTATAAATAGTATTTTCAAATAAAAAATGCAATGTTTTCAATACATTCATGTGGAAGTTTTCTCCTAGTTTAGCCATTAGTGCGTCACGTATGTATATATAAATGATAGTTTGCACCAATTTTTCTTTTTTCTTTGATACCTTTATTTTATATATTATTCTTTAAATTAAATATTAATATTGTTACTCCTTTACTTCAATAATGTCATTTGACACAAGTTTTTTATATGAATTTATTTTGATATATAGTCAGTGTAAAAATAATTTTATACAGACATTCAATTATATAATGTCATTCTATTAAAAATAATTATTTTTTATATTAATCGCATAAATATCATTTAAAAAAATGAACGTGATTAAATGATTGTGTAAAATTTTTATACTATTAATATTTTAAAATTAAACTCTTTTTATATTGTAGGTTTGTATGAATTTATAAAAAAAATGACATTATTAAAATAGGAATGTCAAAATATATATTTTCTTTTTGAGAAAATATAGAGAACCAACTTTAGGACGTTTGGAAGGAAGATGAAGATAGAGAGACAGACACTGAGAGACATACAGAGACTGAAATTAAATTAAGTTTTTATATTGTGTTTGGTGTAAAATGTATTGGATTGAATTATTCTAAGTATCATGTTTGGTTTAAGATAAATATGAAGATTGAGAAGTAAATTTAGAATTTGAAGAGTTAAATAAGAGTATTTTTAGAAAAAATATTATTAAAGTTTCGGTTTTTAGTCTCAAAATTTGTAGTCTTATCTATCCCTACTTTTTGGAGATATTTGTATTTCGGAACTGAAATTTTAGTTTCAGTCTTTGACTACCAAACACAATATTGAGTTTTAGTCTCTCAATTTCAATTCCAATATCTGAAAACAAACACTATCTTAATTAGCTAATTTTAATATTTGGGTGTATAATGTAGAATTTAATATTAAAAGTTTATGATTTAGTGTTTAGAATTTAAGATAAACAAAATAATTTTTAAAAAATTGGATAAAAAAATTGTTACTTAACATCAGTCTTTTTTTTTTTTTTATTTTTACACTTTTTAGGCCTTTTATTTTTGTGTTAAGTAATTGATAAGAAAGGAAAACAAATTGTCTTTTGTTGTAATATGGATATCTATGACTTCTTTCATAATATGGGCGATTCAATTTTTTTAATGTTGGGAGACTCAGGTTATCAAGACAGATTGAATTTAATGAGGTTTGAAAATAATGAGCCTTGTAAGTGTATAAATAGAATAATGTAGCTTAAGATAAGTGACACACACTATCAACATAATAAGCACCTCTCTCTCCCTATATAAATTGACGCGGTAACATATTAGTGAATATATATGAATCTCTCAGTTATATTAAGATAATAATATTAGTGAATATTAATACTAGAGTTCTCTATTTACACTTTTTTATTTTATATTTATTTTTCTTATTTATTTATTTATTTTACAACACATTATTAGCACAGGACTCTGATCAAAATTTAGGAAGACACAGGTAATAAATTTTTATTATGTCAAAACTCTCTTATCTTGAATTTAATACTCTTGATATATTTGAAAATAACTACTTATCATAGATACTAGATGCTGAAATTTATCTTGATTCAATGGATCTTGAAGATACCATTAAAGCTGTAAATAAAGTATCCCAGAAGGATAAAGCCAAAGCGATGATCTTCCTTCGTTATCATCTTGACGAAGGATTGAAAAATGAATATCTCACACTAAAAAATTCTACAAATTTGTGAAAGAATCTTGAAGAATGATATAATCATCAAAAGACAGTGATAACTTCCTCAAACCTAATATGAGTGGACACACTTGTATCTACAGGATTTTAAATCCATAAATGAATACAATTCAGCAATATTTTGAATTACCTCATGAATAAAATTATGTAGGGAAAAGATAACTGATATGACATGTTAGAGAAAATTTTCTCGACCTTCCATGTCTCGAATGTGCTCCTACAGCAGCAATATCGAAAAAAAGAACTTAAAAAATATTCTGAGCTAATTTCTTGCTTTCTTGTTACTGAATATAACAATGAATTACTTTTAAAAAACCATGAAGCGCACTCTGCTGGTGTCGCCCCATTTTCTGAAGCAAATGCGACAAATTATAACCCCAGAAGAGGTAAATGGCAAAGTTTTGGTAACAAAAAAATTATAAAAAAAAAAGAAAAATTATCTTCACAAGAAAGGATCTCACCAGAAGTGGGATAAAGAAAGAAATAATGGACAAAATAAATCAACAGAAGATAAATGTTTCCGTTGTGGTGGAAAGGGCCATTGGTCACGTACCTGTTGTACCACAAGGCACTTAGTTAATCTTTATCAAGCATCTTTGAAAAAAATGACAAAGAAAAGGAGAAAAATTTTGTTTCAAATAATGTTGCTAAATATTACACCACTCATAATGAAATATCTTATTTATTTGAATAAAATATTAATGTTTAAGCTTAAGAATTTTAAAATTACTAAATGTGTCAAGTTTTATAATAATAATAATAATAATAATAATAATAATAATAATAATAATAATAATAATAATAAAATTTGTAATATATGATACTATTCCTTTGTACAATGCTACTTAGACAAACAATTCCAATCATGAATGCAATTTTACTACGCATGTACCTTTACTTATTTTATGATATGATCTTATTATTATTATTTGTCTTTGAAGAAAATGACAATGACATATAATGAAGATATTTGCCATGCAGATAGTGCAAGTTCGCATACCATTCTCAAAAGTAATATATATTTTACTTATCTTGTACCAAAAGAAGAATGTGTTAATACAATTATTGGCTCATGCAATGTGATAGAAGGTTTCGAAAGAGCTATAATTTTATTTCTTGGAGAAACAAAATTCATAATAAATAATGCACTATTATCTACTAAGTCTCTAAGGAACTTGTTGAGTTTTAAAGATATTCGCCGAAATGGATATCATATTAAAACCATGAATGAGAAAAATCATGAGTACTTATATATCACAACTCATGATTCAAATAAAAAGGTTATATTAGAAAAGTTACCCTCACTTTCTTCTGGGTTATATTATACTAAAATCAGTGTAATTGAATCACATGCCATTGTAAACCAGAAGTTTACTAGCCCAAATAAATTCATAATTTGCTATTATCGATTGGGGTATCGTGGAACAACCATGATGCAGAGAATTATTAGAAACTCCCATGGATATTCACTAAAGAGTCAGAGAGTTCTTCAATCTAGTGAATTCTATTGTGCCGCATGTTCTGAGGAAAAGTTAATTGTAAGGCCATCACCAGTAAAAGTTAGATTTGAGCCCCTGAATTTCTAAAAAGAATTCAAGGAGATATATGTGGACCAATTCATCCACCATGTGAATTCTTTAGATACTTTATGGTCCTAATAGACTCATCCTCAAGATGATCACATGTGTGCTTATTGTATGGCTAACTGAATAAGTGTTGAACATCTAGTAGCTCATGTTCACACACAAAATGGATTAGCAGAATCACTTATTAAACGCCTATAATTAATTGCTATACCTTTACTTATGAGAACAAATCTCTCTATTTCTGTTTGGGGGTATGCGATTTTATATGCCACAACACTTATTCATTTGAAGCCAACAAGTTACCATCAGTTCTCTCCCCTGCAATTAGCTGGCCAGCATCCAAATATTTTCTATTTGAAAATATTTGGGTGTGCAATATATGTTCCTATTGTCCCACCTTCTCGCACCAAAATAGGACTTCCAAAAAAATTGGAGATTTATGTGGGATATGATTCTCCCTCTATAGTGAGGTATCTTGAGATACAAATAGGAGACTTGTTTAAAGTCCGATTTGCAGATTGTCATTTTGATGAATCAATGTTTCCAACATTGGGGGAAACGAATAAGCCACTTGAGAAAAAAATTAATTGAAATGCATCATCGTTAATGCATCTAGACCCACAATCAGGCAATGTGAACTAGAAGTTTAAAAGATTATACATTTGCAAAGAATAGCAAATGAATTACCTAATGCATTTTCTAATACAAAGAGGATAACCAAATCCTACATACCAGCTAAAAATGCTCCAATTTGAATTGATGTTCCAGTTAGACAAATGGCTACTGAAACAAGTATAGACCAGAAGCGTGGTAGACCAACTGGATCCAAAAATAAAAATCTTCGGAAAAGAAGAGAGGAATTTGATATTACCAAGACAAATGATATTTCTGTTGAAAAAGATAAAGACATAGAAGGGACACCAGTAAGTGTCCAAAATTCTGATATTGTTTTGATGCCAGAAGACGTTCAGATACCTGAAAATTGTAAAAATGATAAAATCTCGATAAATTATGTCTTTACAGGAACAAAAATATAACCGAAATAAAACAATTGTCAATAAAATATTTACATATAATGTGATATTACACATCATGCATGAAAGTAAGGATCTTGAGCCAAGAACAGTCGAAGAATATCGACAAAGGAATGATTGGCCAAAATGGGAAGAAGTTATGAAGGTTAAGTTAGACTCACTTGCAAAACATGAAGTCTTTGGACCTGTAGTCTGTATACCAGAAGATGTAAAATCTGTTGGATATACATGGGTATTTGTGAAAAACAAAATAAGAAAAATGAAGTTGTACGCTACAAAGCTCGATTTATGGCACAAGGTTTTTTACAAAGGTCCAGTATAGATTATGAAGAAACATATTCCCCTGTAGTAGATGCAATAATATTGCATTATTTGATCAGTTTATCCGCATACTATAAACTACATGTGCATCTAATAGATATGGTGACAGCTTATTTATATAGATCATTAGATCGTAATATCTATATGAAAATCCCTGAAGAACTAAAGATATCTAAACCATCCAATGAATATTCTCAGGAATTATACTCAGTCAAATTGAAAATATCTTTATATGGTCTAAAGTAATATAGACAAATGTGGTATAATTGTCTTACTGAGTATCTGGCAAAAAATGGATTCAAGAATGATGATATCTGCCCATGTGTTTTCATAAAGAAATCTGCATCTAGATTTATTATAATTGCTGTGTACGTTGATGATTTAAATATTATTGGAACCCTTAAAGAGATTCCAACAATTATAAAATCTCTAAAAGAAGAGTTTGAGATGAAAGATCTTGGAAAGACTAAATTTTGCCTCGGCCTATAGATCGGGCATATAAAAAATGGGATCTTTATTCATCAAACAACATACACAGAAAAGATCTTGAAGAGATTTTATATAGATAAGTCACATCCATTAAGTACCCCAATAATCATAAGGTCTTTGGATGTGGAAAAGGATCAATTCCGTCCTAAAGAAGAAAATGAAGATATCCTTAGTCCTGAAGTATCATATCTTAGTGCCATTAAAGCACTAATGTATCTTGCTAATAATATACAATTTGATATATCATTTGCTATGAATTTACTAGCAATGTATAGTTTCTCTCCAACCAGAAGACATTGGAATGGAATCAAACAAATCTTTTGAAATCGTCATAGAACTGTTGATATGGGCTTGTTTTATCCATATGAATCCAAGTCACAATTAGTTGGCTATGCATATGCAGGATACTTGTCTGATCCACACAAAGGAAGATTTCAAATAGGATACCTATTCACATATGGTGATGTAGCTATATCGTGGAGGTTCACAAAACAGATGATAGCAACATCATCCTCTAATAATGCTGAAATACTAGCGATACATGAAGTAAGTCACGAGTATTTTTGGCTCAGGAGTTTAATCCAATATATTCTATCATCATGTAGACTGACTAATCATAAAATAGCTCTAACTATTTGTTTGAAGATAATACAACATGCATTACTCAACTTAAGGGTGTATACATCAAAGGTGATAGAACAAAGCATATTTCTCCTAAATTCTTCTTCACTCATGATCTTCAAAATCAAAGAACAATTGATGTCTAACAAATCCACTCAAGTGATAATCTGGCAAATTTATTTACAAAGTTACTTCCAAAATCTTCCTTTAAAAGAATGGTACGTCAGATTAGAATGCGCTGATTTCGAGATATTAAATAATATTCAATAAGAGGGGGAGGATGTACTCTAATAGAAGGAAATCGTCGGTATAGAATTTTCACAAAATAATTCCGTTGAAGTATAGATCCAAACTGATGAACAACCCTCAATCAAAGTTTAATTTGTTTGTCACAAGTACAAACCCAATAAAAACTGAAAGTATTTAAACCTTGGGTCGTCTCTAAAGGAATTGCAGGGAAGTGTGCATATTATTGGTTACAGGTGTATATTTTTAGGGTTTTGGGTTTGATAGACAAGAAAATAAAACTAACAATTAAGGAATTATAAATGCTAAAAGCTACTCAAGGCAAGGATTAAGAATCAAGGTATCCTATCCTGGATCTTTGACCACAACATGGTGATTACAAAGGATTAATTCCACTTAGTTTTCCTCTAACATCGAAGGGTTAAGTCAAGTGGACATAATTGGTCCTAGAACCAATTAACAACCCTAAATTACCAATAGAACTGGACATCAATAATCTCAAGGGACCTAAATCCTCAATCACAAGCCAAGAGTACCAAAATCTACTCTAAAATCCAACCAAGCATCAAACACTTGGAAGGTATACAAGGAAAGCATGGTAAAATAGCAAGAAATATAAAATCTAAAACTACCAAATACAAGAAAACAATAATAACAACTCAATTAGACAATAAGAAATATAAAACATAAAAAATTGTATTAAAGAGAATCCAAATCCAACAATAGTGCATGAACATAAAAGTGACAAAATAAAGGAAAGAACGAGTAAAACTAAGAAAGCAAAGATGCAAGAACAATAAATTGCAAGAAAACTAAATTAAAGCAAGAAATAAATTCTAAACCTAAGAGAAATCTAACTTAAATCTATCCTAATTCTAGAGAGAAGAGAGAGCTTCTCTCTCTAGAATGAGTGACAAAATAAAGGAAAGAACGAGTAAAACTAAGAAAGCAAAGATGCAAGAACAATAAATTGCAAGAAAACTAAATTAAAGCAAGAAATAAATTCTAAACCTAAGAGAAATCTAACTTAAATCTATCCTAATTCTAGAGAGAAGAGAGAGCTTCTCTCTCTAGAATGACTTAAAGCATGTTTCTATTCTATTCTTAATTGCTCTCCCCTCCTTCCTTCTTGATTTTGGCCTCAAATAGATTCAGAAATGAGTTAGATTGGGCTTTGGCAGATGCAAAATTCGCCCCTAGCGTGCTTCATTAAGTTGGTCACGTGCTGCTTGTCACGCGTACGCAACGTCACTTGGCGAAGTTTCTTGGTCACGCGTGCGTGTCGCTATGATTTTCCTAAAACTTTATTTCTTCATGAATTCTCCACTTTACATGCTTTTTCTTCACTTCTTCAATCCAATTCTTGCCTTCTAAGCCTGAATTCAATCAACAAACATATCAAGGCATCGAATGGGATTAAAGTGAATTAAAATTAGCAATTTTAAGGCCTAAAAAGCATGTTTTTACTCTTAAACACAATTTAGGAGAAATTCACAAAACCATGCTATTTCTTTGAATAATGTGAGAAAAGTTGATAAAATCCACCAAATTCAATACAAGATAAACCATAAAATTGTGGTTTATCATACTCCTTTTTTCTTGGTCAGGTTTTTTATCCTTATATTAGGTTTTTTTTGACAAGGTTTTCAACAAGGTAGTCCTCGTCACAAAGGATATTGTACACTTTTTTCTTCACTAGAGCTTTTTTCCATTAGGTTTTTCTTTAGTAAGGTTTTAATAAGGCATAATCTTAAATGGACATCCAAGGAGAATGTTGTGATATGGATGTCCATGACTTTTTTTCACAATATGGGCAGCTCAATTTTTCAATGTTGGGAGGCTCAGGTTATCAAGACAGATTGAAATTAATGAGGTTTGAAAATAATGACCCTCGTTAGTGTATAAATAGAATAGCGTAGTTTGAGACAAATGACACACAATATCAATATAAAACACCTCTGTCTCCTTGTATAAATGTACGCTATAACATATTAGTGAATATATATGAATCATCTCAGTTATATTGAGATAATAATATTAGTGAATATTAATACTAGAATTCTCTATGTAACTACAAAATTTTTGCTGTTTTATGGCGGTTTTTTTCTTATTTTATGGCAGTTAAAAACCCTACAGATAGGTTTGTGAGAGTTTCTCAAACCTCTAAATTGGAGGTGCCACGAGCTTATTTGTGGCGGTTTTACAAAATCGCTAGGACTTCATTCAGTGGCAGTTTAAAACCCCCACAAACATAATATTCAATTTAAAAAATGCCACAAACTGAACAACAGTAATCGTTTACAGAATTAGAAAAACCATGCCACACAATATTAGCATCATTTAAATTCAAAATGACACTAATTAAAGCACTAAAATACATAATAAGATGAGAAATAATAAATAATAAAATTAGAATTATGTCAAAAAATATCTATTCCAAATCGTAATACATATGCAAATCAAGGATTCTCCCATCAATTCATTCTTTCTTTCACCTCCTTTAATACAAGGAGCAACCTCTTATTAGTGGCATAACCAAGCTAAATAGAATATTCACAGTATGGAAGAAAGAAACCATACCATTTTTGGTTGTGAATGTCCTCCTGTATGTGTTGACATACTTCTTCACATCATCTTCCTTGAAAAGGTTGAACAGCTTATGGATTTTGGAGGCTCTCTTTGGACCCTCATCCTTGGCTTTTCAATGTTTGTCAGGCCTGGTAAATCATTGTCACCCTTCTTCACAATTACCAAGTTCAGAACTGAGAGGTCTTGAATACGAAAAAATTAAAACGCAAAACACATGACTTGAATGAATGCTCTATACATTATGCAGGCTATACTAAATGTCATTATAATCTTAAACTCAAAGCAAATTAAAAGAGACATATAATAGTGTAGTGTATTATCTCTATGGAGTAAGAGGCGAATGCGATAATGGGGTCAATACTCCTTGCTTCATTGGAATTCCTTGTTTGTCACAACCTCTAGTGATCTTGTAGATGTGGCCTTTGAATTCTTGTTGGTAGAACAACAACGAAGATGATTATGACAATCTCAAAATTGCTTAACAAAAATTTCAGCACACCTCACCCAAAGCATCACCAAGAACCTCTTGTGAGATTCTCTTGTCCCAAAATGCTCACCTATAATACAAAGTAGAGATTACAACTTCTGGTCATCATCAATATCGAGCTTCTTTTGGCATCCAGTGGTGGGATTTGCAATGTTGAACAGAAAAAGCAAAATGTATACAACAGCAAGTTTGATTCAATCATGTCACCTATGGTTTTAAAAATTTCAAAGGATATGATAAGAATCTGGTGTACTTAAAGATGAGGTTCATATTGAATCATTATTATATGTCCAATTTTGGTTCTCTTTTGGCCTTAGAACACTTTGTTGAGGAAATATAAATCAGGTTGGGGAAAAGGTTTACTGATTTTATTTTCAATAGCAATCCTCAATCTGAATAATCATGTGAGATGTCCAAAGTATGTTTAGTTCAGTATCTTTAGTACAACTACATTGCTTCAATCAACCTCCTTTGTGGTCCATGACAATGCTGCTTACAGTAAAATTTGTGTCACTTCTTGGAATCAAATTTCATCTACAATCATTTAAACCAAGATACAATAAGATACATAATTAAATAATTTATCAAAAGCCTAAAATCCAACGAAGAGATCAGACTATAATTTTGAGCTACTTGAATGTTTAGAAAATTAGATTCTAAACTTTATAGTAAGCACAAAAAAATAAAGAAACATGAGTTATAGAAAATTAGGAATTTAAAAATCCTAAATTGAGGAGAAATATGAAAAGATGTAAAAAGACCTAATGTAGCACTGGTGGATGGACTTGGCCATGTCGGACTTGAAGAAAAGAATATGGAGGCGGCACTCGAGGAAGTTCTCGAGGGTGAGAGAAAGGATGTAATTGAGTTTGTTTTGTGTCTCATTGAGGATGTTGTAACGGAACATCCTCAGAGGCTTAGGCGTTGCGACCAAATCTAGAGAGGCGATAAACCGCGACAAAAATGGTAGCAACGACGGCGAGGCGAGCTCTCTCTCTGAATCTCTCTGTTTCGCTCTTCTCTCAGATATCCTTAGTTAGTGGCACTGAGTCCACACACAAATTGTGCTCCGAATGCTTCACATCCACCAAAGCAAAAGCAAAACAAGCAGAAGAACTTGCCGGGGAAGACGATGCAACATCGATTGATGTTGGCTCCGGCACGATGGCGCATTGATGTAGGCTCAAATGCGAGTGAGTCAGCGGTGGTGGAAGGAGTTGGAGATGAGGCATCACTATGTTTCTCCTCCATTAAAATAAAAAAAATTATGATTAGGGTTTTGGAGTTTCACTATTCTTATTATTTCGGTGTGTTCATTTTATCTGGGTGGGTGTTTTAATCATGCATAAATAGCAGAAGTTTGTTGATAATTATGGAGGGAGGTTTGATAAATTTCCATAAATAAATTATTTTATAGAGATTTTTAAAAACTTCCATTAAAAAAATTCCACAAATAAGTAAATATACTGTAATGGTATATATTTCTTAATTTTTTAAATATTTGTTTGATTGTAATTTGTTTAGGATATATTATTGTGAAAACTCAGCTCATCCAAGCTTGTGTCGATGAGAATGTGCGAAGGAAAAGAAATAAGAAATGCAGATCAAAAGAGAAGAGACGAGAATTTAGGAAAGAACAAAAATAGAATTCCAGAACTTGGTTAAAAGTGATTGATCTCAAAATATTATGCAATAAAATTGATTTATATACAATTCATCTAATTATGGTTAAGCTATACTAGAGTTAATCCAGCTGACTAATAATGGTTAAAATGTAACAAACTACATTACAAACTCTAGCTATGATATGTAAGACCCAAAAAAAAATAAATAATTAAATAATTAATAAAGGTGAGAAAGAAAGGTTAAAAGATTTAAAATTTATAATTGAAAAAAAATAAAAATATTTAAGATACGAATTAAAACACTTATCTTAAAGATTTTGGCCTTAGATTGGGCCAAATAGGGAGAAATTGAATTGGGCGTCACTTGGACCCAAGGCCCATGACTTATAAACCCCTACTCACTCAAAACACACTCATTTTACACCAAAGAGAGAGGGATCCATGGATAGAAGAGGAGGAAAAGAGAGGATGCCCTAGCCACTATTCACTTAACACATTCAAATCCACATAACTTCCGATCCGAAGCTCCGATCGATGACCCGTTTGCGGCTACGCGTTACTCTCGACTTTCTCTTTGATTCTATACTACTTTTAAGGTGAGTACTCCCAAGAACCTTGAGCCATTCTTTATTCTCCCATTCAATTCGCATTTTAGTTGAGTGTGTGTTGAAAGATTGTGATTTTGATGCTTTAGGGAAAGCTCAAGCACAATTTCTAGTGGGGTTTTAACCCATGAACACGTGGCTTAAGGTAAGAGAACTTTTTTCCCTTTGATTTCCCTTTTATGAGCAAACCCTAGTTTGAAATGTTAAAATAATTGATGTAATTAGATAATATGGAATAACTTGGGTACTTGGTTGATCTTGGTGTGAATTTGGCGCTTGAATTTATTGCGGAGCACTTGGTGGAAGCTTGGTGCCATTGATTGAGACTTGGGTGTGATAGAGAAGAGAATCAAAGTTGTGTGAAACCGCCGTCAATAAGGTACGGGTTTTAATTTTGGGTAGACATTATGTAAAGTTATGTGAAAACCTAGGTTAATTGCCTTAAGATAGGATAGAATGGAGATGGTTGGTTTATGATTGACTAATTGTTGTGATATAGTGTGAATTTGAGAAATGAGTATGTTTGAGTTGAATATGTATTGTGCTTGGATAAATGTTGTGGTTGATTGCCTTTGAAATACTTTGATACAAAAATTGGGGCAGAGGCCGTGATAAGGTGAGGTATCCCCTATTTGGTAAGTTATGGTAAGTTGATAAGCACCATATTGTGAATTATTGTGAAATTGATAAGAATTGGTTGAACAATTGATTGTTTGATTTTGATTATTGGTGGAATAAATGTTGGAATGGATTGATGGTATTGAATTGGGTTGATTAGGTTTGGAATGATTTGAATTGATAATTGTATAAAAAAAATGGTGCCTAGAATTAGGTTAGGTTGTTTTGAAAGTAGCAAATTTGAGAATTTGTGAAATTGACAATTATGCAAAAATTGGTAAAAATAGATTTTTGACCAACTTTGATAGGCAATAACTTGTCGCTCGAAGCTTGAAATTTAATGAACTTTACCTTAAATTAAAGATGATGATGAGAGCTTTAAAAGAATGGAGAAAAACAGAGTTTTGTAGCAAACGTTCTTCACATTTGAAAATTGGTGTAAAAAACTGAAATTGCAGAGTTTGCAGAAAACCAGCAAAACTGGCTAGTGTGCGCGCGCACAGAAGCGTGCGTGCGCACCACTCAAAGTGAGTGATGCAGCTTGTGTGTACGCACGAGGGATGCATACGCATGAGTCAGGAAAAGTTACAACTTGCACACACCTGTTTTTTCAAAATCCTATTTTTGACTGTTCCACCTTTCTGGCGAGGTTGTAACCCCCTCTAACCTCTGTATGGAGTTGAATAACTGATAATTAAGTCTTGAATACACTGGGGAGTGATACAAAAAATTAGATTGAACTATTACATATTTTCGGATAAACACTTAGTTAACCGGATAAAATGTTGTGTGGATGATGGTTTTGTCCTGCCCGCGGTAAGGACAGTGGTTTCATCCTGCTCACAGAATAATGAGGTCGATTGTTAATGAATGAATGGGGTTAATAAATCTAATAACTTGTGAAATTGATTAAATTAATAATTATTGATTAATTACCTAGGTAAGATGCAAGTATTGAGGTTTGTCCCACTTGCTTTGGGTTAGGATTTAAGGCACCTGGATAAGATGCATGGATCATGGCTCTGTCCCATTTGCTCTAGGTTAAGTGGGAATGGTGGCCTTGTCCCACCCACAGGGAGGACGGTGGTATTATCCTACTCATAAGAAAATAGAATTGATTACTTGATAAAGAATTGAGGATAACGAATCTAAGTTTGATAAATTGATAAAAAGATGAGGGTTAATGAGTTTAATAACTTACGAAATTGCTAAAAGACCTTGATATTGATTGATTATGGCCTAAATGGCTGGATTGACAAGGACGGAGGTTTGTAATGCTTGCAAGGCAAGGTCGTGGGTTTTGTCCTGCTTACGTTATTAGTGTTGTGAGGACAGTGGTTGCATCCCGCTCACGAATAGGCAAGTTGAGGTTGAGGATTCCCTCCCTTGCTGTGATAAACAAGTTGAGGATGAAGGATTCCTTCTCTTGTTGTGATGTGGAATTGGGGAAGGTGGTAGGACACTCTTCCTCGTTTTATTCCCTCGCTTCTCTTTAATTATGATTTGTTGGATGTGGAAAAGGTGGTAGGGCACTCTCTCTTGATGTATTCCCCCACATTCGCTCTGTCTGCAGGGTTGTAGGGCACTAATCCCTCGATCTGTATGGCACGACTTCACAGGGAAAGGTGGTAGGGCACACTCCCTCGATTTATTTCCCCTGATGACTGCCTCCAAGAGAAGGTGGTAGGGCATACTCCCTCGATTATATGCCTCCTGAAGATGCGCAACAGAAAAACGATATCTAGGATAGTGATGAATCCATATTTGATGATAATTTTGGTTGAAATTGAGTGGATTTCATCATATAAACCTGCACTTATTCCCTTAAATAGCATGCTTTTGAGCTTTCCTCCTAAATTGTGCTTGATTATGAAAACATGCTCTTTTGTGTCTAATTTAGCCTATTTTATTCTGTTTACCTTTCATTCGATACCTTGATGTTGTTTATGAGTAATTTCAGATGTATAAGGTAGGAATGGCTTGGTGAGAATGGAAGAGAAGCATGCAAGGAGGAGGAAGCATGAAGAATTAAAGGAGAAGAGCAAAGCGACGTGTGTGTATGCACAGACCTGCGTCCGTATGCATAGGTACCAAAGCAGAGCAAAGCGTGCGCGCACGCAGCATCTTGCGCGTCGCACGATCATCCAAAGCATCGCAAAGTGTGCGTGCGCACAACCAGAGATTTTGGCCGAGTGTGCGTGTGCACACGTCTGTGCGTACGCACAAGTACCTGCACATGCCTTCATTAAAAATGCACATGACTCACATTTTTGATGGATTGGAGGCCCAATTCTGAAGCCAATAGCTCATAATAGAGGGGGAAAACATGGGAAAACCATACCATACCATAGGATATCATTAGAATAGTTTTAGGAGTAGTATTAGGAGACTTTAGTGTAGTTTTTCTCTAAGTTTTCTCTCAACTCCATTAGGGTTTTTATTAGGGTTTTACATTTCAAGTGCCATTTCTATTTTTGATCTGGAATTTTGTTAGCCTCCATTGTAAGTATTTCTTAATTACTACTCTTTATAGTTACAATTTTTATACTCTTTCTTGTAATTAAAGTCTTAGTGTTAATATATATTTTTTGCAATTTTGATTTCTTGTTGATGCTTTTGATGATTGATGATTATTACATGCTTGGTTGAGTTGTTATTGTTGCTTTTGATCATTTGTTACTCATAGTTTCAAGCATTTTCTTAATTTTACCTTGATTTGCATTTGTGCTCACCAAGTGTTTGTAGAAATGTCAATTTTGATTATAGGCTAAATTTCCACCTCTTGACTTGGGAAAAATGAGCCATTGGGTTCCTAGAGTTGGAATGTCCAACATTTAGTTATAATTCTTGGATTGTTAATTGTTCTTGTTTCCACTAATGCTAACTTGTTGCTAAGGTAATTAGCAAGTGAGTTAGGATTTGGGGATTGGGAACAATTATGCTTACTTGACTTATTCTCCGATGTGAGGGTTAAATAAGTGAGATTAATTCATTATAATTGTCATAATTGTGGTTCCAACAAGGAAAGGAGCCCTAGCTCATCCTAAGCCAAGATTTCATTTATGTTTTAAATCACACACACATACATACATCAATCACTTTCGTTGCGTACTTGTTTATATTACATAGTTAGTTCTTTAATTCCTTTATTAGTTCATTACTTGCAATTTTGAATGTTCTTTTATTTCTTTAATTGTTTATATCTTCATGAAAAATCTTTTTGCCTTCACAACCGAAATTGTGCACTCATTGGTCACTAGGTCCTTGGGAGACGACCCGAAAATTAAAACTCCCGGTTTATATTTATTTTGAATTGTGACATCTTTTGTCCTTCCAAACTTTGATGGGGAGTTGATTGTCGGTTGGGACTATGCTACCAACGAAATGATCCCTATTTTGAGGAAAAATTCCTAACCGGCGATAACGGCCCCACCAAGTTTTTGGCGCCGTTGCCGGGGATTACTAAGTGCAATGTATGCTATAGTTTTGGTTGTCGTGAATATGTGAATAGTTTGAATGCTTGAATTTTGCTTATTACTTGACACTAATTGGTAGATGGTACCTCTATCTAATTAGTAGTAGTAGTTATTGACTTTTAGGTTATTTTTGTTTATTTCCTTATTCTAGTTTTGCTTTTGGTAATTGCATGTTTTCATTGATTCCTCAGTTGAATGACACGGCCCGAGCTTGGCCCCTTTTGACCCTGAAATAGAAAGGACTTTAACACATCTTAGGCAAGCTCGGCGCCAGTTAGCATTCGTGCATAGTGAATCGAACTCTCTTGAAGAGCAAACCGGTTCACCATCACCTTCTAACCTTGATCCTCATTCTTCACTTAACGAGGGAACCTTGTATTCTTCTGTTGGAAGTGCTGAAATTTTTTTGAGTGAATTAGGTGACAACACTATGGTGGATCCACCTCGGAGAATTACTTTGAAGGAGGCTGGAGTGCCGGACATTACTTTGCAACCAGTGCAAGTTTGGTACCCAGATCTAGATGCCAATTTTGAGCTCAAGACGGGTATGATCAACCTGCTACCAAAATATAATGGGCTACCGGGAGAAGACCCTCTCAAGCACTTGAAGGATTTTCAAGTTGTGTGCTCTTCTGCAAGAAGACATGGGTCAGATGAGATAGTGGTTATAGTTTTCGCTTTCCCTTTTTCACTAGAGGAAAAAGCGAAAGAATGGTTTTACACTCAACCGGAGGAGGTGATTTCTAATTAGAATTTGTTGCGCAAGGAGTTCCTTGAGAAGTTTTACCCACCTCAAAAGACGGATCGTCTAAGGAAGGAAATCTCTTGCATCATGCAAAGAGATGGAAAGACCCTTTATGAATATTGGGAAAGGTTCAAAAAGTTGTTGGAAGCTTGTCCTTACCACTGCATTGATGAATTAGTGTTCATAAGTTACTTTTTCCAAGGGATGATTCCCCAAGACAAGCTTATTCTTGATGCCTCAAGTAGAGGATCTCTCACTAAGAACAAAACCGCATCGGAAGCTTAAAAAGTCATTGCGGATTTGGCGGATTCGACTCAACATTTAAGGTCAAGAAATAACCAAAGGCTATAGGTGAAGTCTCACCTTCTGGTGATGCTATCTTGACTAAGACGCTCGGTGAGATGACAATCATGTTAAGGCAGCTCACTCAAGGCCAACAAATTCTACAAGTGTTGTTATCCCCTCTGCCCCAACCTCCTAGAATTAAAGGACCTCCTAGATCTTGTGGTATTTGTGCTTGTAACAGTCACTACACCGATGAGTGCCCTCAAATCCAAGAGGACAACACATTGGCAGTGGCAAATTCTTACCCACAAAGATTAAGGCAATCAAGGATCTCATCATTATGGAGGGAACCAAAGTCAAGGATAGAGAGATAACTCCCATCAAATATGGAATCAACCATCTCAAGCTCAACCTTATTCCAACCAACAAGTCTATTATCACCAACCTTCACAAGGCCAACAACCTTACCCTCAACCACCATAACCTATCTACCCACCATACCAACCACAAAGCCCACCTCATACCCAACCCAATCAACAACCACATTCCCAACATCAATCAAGGTATATACCACCACACACTAGGCCTAACCTCACCCAAAATAATCAAATCCCCTCTCCAAGTCAACCTCACATGAACGATTCACTTCAAAGTTTCATGCAAGAGCAAAGGGAGTTTCATAAGAAGCAAGAAACGTACATGGCAACCATTGCCGAAACTTTATCCGTTTGACTCTTTCTCCTTCAGCCACTCAAAATGCCCATCAAGCTTCCACCTCTAGTGGTCTACCTTCTCAACCCCAACCAAACTCAAAGGGAAGCATTAATGCTATCACCCTTAGGAGTGGTATCAAGTTAGATGAAGTTGGTCTTGAGCCTACAAGTTTGAGCAAGGAACCCCACGATGAGGAAATAGAAGAAGAAGTGGAAGTGATGAGAGATGAGGAAGAAAATATTGCAAGAGGTGAGGAAGAACCATCAAAGGTCAAAGAGCCTAAAAGGAAGAACCCTCTTGAAGAGCCTACACCAATTCCTTTTCCAACATTGGCTAAAAAAGCAAAGAAGCATGAAGGCCTTGACCCCAATGTAGTGGAGATTTTCAAGAATGTGAAAGTTACCGTTCTTCTTTTTCAAGCCATTCAACAAGTGCCAAAGTATGCAAAATTCCTCAAGGATGTGTGCACCCATAAGGACAAGATTGGTGAGCTAAACAAGAGTCCGGTAAATGACTTTATCTCTTATCTCATTCCGGAAAAGTGTAATGATCCCGGTCCATGTTTGGTAACTTGTGTGATTGGTGGGATGGAGTTCATGGATTGCATGTGTGATTTGGGAGCGTGTGTAAGCATTATGCCCCCTCCCTATCTATGAGAAGTTGAACTTGTCACCATTGAAGAGGTCCGGAGCAAGATTTGTGTTGACGGATAAAAGCATTGTGTCAGTTGTCAGAATTGCTGAGAATGTGTTGGTCAATATCCAAGGGTTGCTCTTTCCGATAGACTTTCATATCTTGGAAACCCCTCCAATTGATTCAGACAAGCCATCCTCTATTCTCCTTGGGAGACCATTTTTGAAGATGTCCCGATTCAAGTTGGATGCATATTCGGGAGCTTACTCATTTGAGGCCGATGGAAAAATAGTGAAGTTTACTTTGGATGGATCCAAGAAGCCTACTCTTGAAGGCTACTCTATCTTTGGTTGTGACTTAATTGAAGATCAAGTGATTGAACCTAGTAAGGAGCAGGAAGAAGAAAAGCATGCCAAGGAGTTGGAGATTTTCCTCTTTGGAGAGGTTCCAAATGCTCAATAAACTCATGCAAGTCCAACTTAGGACTCTAAACCAAAGCGCTAGGTGGGAGACACGCCACCATGGTAACATTATTCTAACCCTTCTTCTTTTGCTTATAGTTCTTAGATTTAATTTCTTTCTTGTGCTATGTTGATTAGTATAGGATTGGTTTAGTTTTTTAGTTAGATAGGTTAAATTGCTTGTGGATCATGAATATTTGAATGCTTGTATGATTGGGGTTGAAATGTTGATTTCACTAAGGCTTAGTACCTTAGTTTTAGAGAGAAAAATTTTTGGAACAGGGCATCTGTGCGTATGCACACTCTTGTGTGTGCGCACATAACTTCAATTTTCAGCGTCCTGTGCGTGTGCACCAGCCTGTACGTGCGCACACTCTTGTGCCCTCTGTTCGTAGCGCCAGCACAGCCTGTGCGTGGGCGCTCTCCTGTTTCCTTTGATCTGTGCGTGCGCATCTTCTTGTGAGTACGCACACATGCCTCCTTTCGCACACTTTGTGCGAGCGCACAGGCGTGTGCGCCCGCACGCCAACTTGCACCCTCTCTGCTGGGAGCGTTGGCACAGCCTGTGCGCGTGAACCCCTTTTGTTTTCACCCCTATGCGTGCGCATAGACCTGTGTGCGCACGCGCACATATCCCTTGCCCAAGAAATTGCAAAGTATTTAAGAAAAAAAATTCTGTACATAGTAGCATATGAAATGAAAAGTTAAATAAAGGATGTATATGTTTGTGTTGAGGAAAATAAAATGAATGAGTAGATGTGAGATAGGAGATAAATGGGTAGTTAGGTAGTTTTGTTATGTGTATATAGGATGGTATAAGATTAGGTGGTCACTTGAGCTAATCAAAGATATAATTCACTAAGTCCACTTAACCATATTAATCCCACTTTAATCCTAGCCCCATTACAACCCTCCAAAGACCTCATGATATTTGTTTTTCATGCATCAAATATTAGTTGATTGTTAGATGACTTGCAAATCTTTGAAAGACACGATTAAAGGAGAATTGAGTGATTAAGCCCTAAACACTGAGCGAATAGAGTGAATACACACCCAGTGAGGGGTTCGATCGCTCAGTTCTATGTTCTTATTCCTTATATTGTATCTTCTTGCAAGTTGTTTGTTGTTACTTTTGAAAATCTCAACTCAATTCTTTGGACATTGATCATAATGCATTTACTCTTTGCCTTGGCCTTAAGGCTTTCTTAGAATTGATTGAAATTTCATGGTTTGTTCCTACCAAATTTTAGTAGAGTAGATATTAGTAAGTAATATCTAGGATAGTTGCATGCATTTAGGTAGTACATAGAATAAATTGTTTTCCCCTTCATTCATCTCCTTTTAATGTAATTAGCATGAGGACATGCTAGTGTTTAAGTGTGGGAGAATTTATGAATCCATATTTGATGATGATTTTTAGTTAAAATTGAGTGGATTTCATCATATAAACCTGCACTTATTCCCTTAAATAGCATGCTTTTGAGCTTTCCTCCTAAATTGTGCTTGATTATGAAAACATGCTTTTTTGTGCCTAATTTAGCCTATTTTATTCCATTTACCTTCCATTCGATACCTTGATGTTGTTTGTGAGTGATTTCAGATGTATAAGGTAGGAATGGGTTGGTGAGAATGGAAGAGGAGCATGCAAAGAGGAGGAAGCACGAAGAATCAAAGGAGAAGAGCAAAGCGATGTGTGCGTACGCACAAACCTGCGTGCGTACGCACAGGTACCAAAGCAGAGCGAAGTGTGCGCGCGTGCAGCATCTTGCGCGTCGCACGATCATCCAAAGCATCGCAAAGTGTGCGTGTGCACAACCTCTTGTGCATGCGCACAACCAGAGATTTTGGCCGAGTGTGCGTGCACACACGTCTGTACGTACGCACAAGTACCCGAACATGCCTTCATTAAAAATGCACGTGACTCGCATTTTTGATGGATTGGAGGCCCAATTCTAAAGCCAGTAGCTCATAATGGAGGGGGAAAACATGGGGAAACCATACCATACTGATGAGCGGATATTTTATACGCTTTTTGGGGTTAATTTCATATAGTTTTTAGTATATTCTAGTTAGTTTTTAGTTTATTTCCATTAGTTTTTAGGAAAAATTCATATTTCTGGACTTTACTATGAGTTGTGTGTTTTCTGTAATTTCAGGTATTTTTCTGGCTGAAATTGAGGGAGCTGAGCAAAAATCTGATTCAGGCTGAAAAAGGACTGCTGATGCTGTTGGATTCTGACCTCCCTGCACTCAAAGTGGATTTTCTGGAGCTACAGAACTCGAAATGGCGCGCTTCCAATTGCGTTGGAAAGTAGACATCTAGGGCTTTCCAGCAATATATAATAGTCCATACTTTGTTTAAGGATAGACGACATAAACTGGCATTCAACGCTAGTTCTCTGCCCAATTCTGGCGTCCAGTGCCAGAAAAGGATTAAAAGTTGGAGTTCAACGCCAGAAATGGATCCAAACCTGGCGTTGAACACCCAAAACAGCCTTATGCACGTAAATTGTTTAAGTCTCAGCCCCAGCACACACTAAGTGGGCCCCAGAAGTGGATCTCTGCACCATCTGTCATAGTTTACTCATTTTTTGTAAACCTAGGCTACTAGTTTAGTATTTAAACAACTTTTAGAAACTTATTTTGCATCTCATGACATTTTTAGATCTGAACTTTGTACTCTTTGATGGCATGAGTCTCTAAACTCCATTGTTGGGGGTGAGGAGCTTTGCTGTGTCTCGATGAATTAATGCAAGTATTTCTGTTTTCCATTCAAACATGCGTGTTCCTATCTAAGATATCCATTTGCGCCTAACTATGGAGAAGGTGATGATCAGTGACACTCATCACCTTCCTCAATCCATGAATGTGTGTCTTACAATCACCTCCGTTCTACATCAGATTGAATGAATATCTCTTAGATTCCTTAATCAGAATCTCCGTGGTATAAGCTAGATTGATGGCGGCATTCATGAGAATCCGGAAAGTCTAAACCTTGTATGTGGTATTCCGAGTAGGATTCTGGGATTGGATGGCTGTGACGAACTTCAAACTCACGAGTGCTGGGCGTAGTGACAGACGCAAAAGGATAGTAAATCCTATTCCGGTACAACTGAGAACCTGCAGATGATTAGCCGTGTGGTGACAGCGCACCTGGACCCTTTTCACTGGAAGGATGGATGGTAGCCTTTGACAACGGTGATCCACCAACACGCAGCTTGCCATAGGAGGACGTGCGTGCGTGAATCAGAAGACAGAGGAAAGCAGAGATTCAGAAGACAAAGCATCTCCAAAACTCCAACATATTCTCCATTACTGCATAACAAGTAACCTTTAACCCATGCTCTCTTGTTTATTCGCAATTCAACTGATAAATATAATTAACTTCCTGACTAAGAATTGCAAGATAACCATAGATTGCTTCAAACCAACAATCTCCGTGGGATTCGACCCTTACTCACGTAAGGTATTACTTGGATGACCTAGTGCACTTGCTGGTTAGTGGTACGAGTTGTGAAAAGTGTGATTCACAATTCGTGCACCAAGTTTTTGGCGCCGTTGTCGGGGATTGTTCGTGTTTGGATAACTAACGGTTTATTTTGTTGCTTAGATTAGGAAAAATTTCTCTTTTTTTGTTTAGAGTCTCTTATTATTGTCGTGTTAAAATTTTAGAATCCTTATTTTCTTTTTAAAATCTTTTTCAAAAATCTTTTTTTTCTTTTAAATCTTGTGCCGAACTTTAAGTTTGGTGTTTTCTTGTTGATTTTTCTTAAAATTTTCGAAAATTTATTTTGATTTTCTAAAAATTTTAAGTTTGGTATTCTTCCTTCATGTTCTTGTGTTCTTGTGAGTCTTCAAAGTGTTCTTGAGTTTTCCTTGTGTCTTAATCTTAAAATTTTTAAGTTTGGTGTTCCTTGGTGTTTTTTCCTCCAAAAATTTTCGAAAACAAGGAGCATTAGATCTAAAAATTTTAAATCGTGTGCTATCTTATTGCTTTTCTCTCTATTTTAAAGCATCTTTTTCGAAAATCAATTTTTAAAATTCAGATTTTTTTCAAAACTTCCTAACCACTTTCTCTCTCCTCAATTTTTCGAAAATCTTCACCCATTTTTATTTATCTTTATCTTATTTTCGAAATAAATAAATAAATAAAAATATTTTCTCTATTTTACATCATCTCCCTTTCTCCATCATGGACCTAAGCGGAAATGAACAGTCCAGGAGGACTCTGGGGTCATATTCTAACCCCTCTACTGCTTCATATGGGAGTAGCATCTGCATACCCTCCATTGGAGTCAGTAGCTTTGAGTTGAATCCTCAGCTCATTATCATGGTGCAGCAAAGTTGCCAGTATTCCGGTCTTCCACAGGAAGAACCTACAGAGTTTCTGGCACAATTTCTACAGATTGCTGACACAGTACATGATAAAGAAATAGATCAGGATGTCTACAGACTATTACTGTTTTTATTTGCTATAAAAGATGAAGTTAAGAGGTGGTTGAATAACCAACCTAAGGCCAGCATAAGGACATGGAAACAGCTGACAGAAAAATTCCTGAATCAATACTTTCTCCCAAAATGGATGACACAGCTAAGGTTGGACATCCAAGGCTTTAAACAAGGAGATAGTGAATCTCTTTATGATGCCTGGGAGAGATACAGAGAGATGCTACGAAAATTCCCTTCTGAAATGTTTTCAGAGTGGGTTCAGTTAGACATCTTCTATTATGGACTTGCTGAAGGAGCTCAGATGTCTCTAGATTACTCAGCTGGTGGATCTATCCACATGAGAAAGACAATTGAAGAGGCTCAAGAGCTCATTGATACAGTTGCCAAGAATCAGCATCTGTACCTAAGTAGTGACCCTTCCATGAAAGAAGAGGTTAAAACAACAACTGCTGAACTCAGTCCTGTAAAACAAGCTGCTGAATTCAATCAGCAATTGGACTTTCTAACAAAGCAGTTAGCCAAATTCAAAGATAGACTACAAGAGACAAGGATGGCTAATATACATATGGAAGAACAGTTTAAGCAAACAAAGCAGCAGCTGTCAAGGCAAATAACAGAAGAATGCCAAGCAGTTCAATTAAGAAGTAGGAAAACATTAAATACCCCACCTCAGGGCAGTAAAAAGCTAAGAAATGAGCAAACCACCCAAAATTCACCTGAGGACAGTAAGAGCCCAGGAAAAAGTAATTCTGGAACTAAAACGCCAGAAATTTGGTGGAAGGCTGGCGCTGAACGCCCAGACCATGCTCAGGACTGGCGTTCAACGCCAGAAACAAGGCAGGACTGGCGTTCAATGCCAGAAATAGGCAAGAGTCTGACGTTGAATGCCCAAAATGGGCAAGATCTGGCGCTGAACGCCCAAAATGGGCACAGTTCTGGCATTCAGACGCCAGGAACAGACAAGGAGTTGGCATCTAACGTCACTCCAGTTTCTAACTCTGGCACTCAATTGCCAGTGAGGGATCAGACACACACAAATGCTGATAGCAACCCCTCTAAAAAGGCTTCTTCAACCACTTCTGTAGGCAATAAACCTACAACAACTAAGGTTGAAGAATATAAAGCCAAGATACCTTATCCTCAAAAACTCCGGAAAGAGGAGCAGGATAAGCAATTTGCTCGCTTTGCAGATTATCTCAGGACTCTTGAAATAAAGATTCCATTTGCAGAAGCACTTGAGCAAATACCTTCTTATGCCAAGTTCATGAAAGAGATCTTGAGTCATAAAAAGGATTGGAGAGAAATAGAAAGAGTTCTCCTCACTGAAGAATGCAGTGCAGTCATTCTGAAGAGCTTTCCTGAAAAGCTTAAAGACCCTGGGAGTTTTCTGATACCATGCATATTAGAAGGTCAATGCAGCAAGACAGCTCTATGCGATCTTGGGGCAAGCATCAACCTAATACCTGCATCCACTATCAGAAAGCTTGGCTTAACTGAAGAAGTTAAACCAACCCGGATATGTCTCCAACTTGCTTATGGCTCCACTAAATACCCATCAGGCGTGATTGAAGACATGATTATCAGAGTTGGGCCATTCGCCTTTCCCACTGACTTTGTTGTGCTGGAAATGGAGGAGCACAAGAGTGCTACTCTCATTCTAGGAAGACCCTTCCTAGCAACTGGACGAACCCTCATTGACGTCCAACAAGGGGAAATAACCCTGAGAGTCAATGATGATGAGTTTAAGTTGAATGCTGTCAAAGCCATGCAGCATCCAGACACATCAAAAGACTGCATGAAAGTTGATCTTATTGACTCTTTGGTAGAAGAGATCAACATGGCTGAGAGTCTCGAATCAGAGTTGGAAGACATCTTTAAAGATGTTCAGCCTGATTTGGAGGATTCAGAGGACATGAAAGAGCCTCTGAAATTTCTTCTGGAAGAGGAAAAATCTCCTAAACCCGAGCTCAAGCCATTACCACCATCCTTGAAATATGCATTTCTGGGAGAAGGTGACACTTTTCCAGTGATCATAAGCTCTGCTTTAAATTCACAGGAAGAGGAAGCACTTATTCAAGTGCTAAGGACACACAAGACAGCTCTTGGATGGTCCATAGGTGACCTTAAGGGCATAAGCCCAGCTAGATGCATGCACAAAATCTTATTGGAGGATAATGCTAAACCAGTGGTTCAACCACAGAGGCGGCTAAATCCAGCCATGAAAGAAGTGGTGCAGAAAGAGGTCACCAAACTACTAGAGGCTGGGATTATTTATCCTATTTCTGATAGCCCCTGGGTGAGCCCTGTCCAAGTCGTCCCAAAAAAGGGAGGCATGACAGTGATTCATAATAAAAAAAATGAACTGGTTCCTACAAGAACAGTTACAGGGTGGCGCATGTGTATTGACTACAGAAGACTCAATACAGCCACCAGAAAGGATCATTTTCCTTTACCATTCATAGACCAGATGCTAGAAAGACTGGCAGGTCATGATTATTACTGCTTTTTGGATGGCTACTCAGGCTATAACCAGATTGCAGTAGATCCTCAGGATCAAGAGAAAATAGCATTCACATGTCCATCTGGAGTGTTTGCTTATAGAAGGATGCCATTTGGGCTGTGTAATGCGCCTGCAACCTTCCAGAGATGCATGCTCTCCATTTTCTCTGATATGGTGGAAAAATTTCTGGAAGTCTTCATGGATGACTTCTCAGTATATGGAGACTCATTCAGCTCCTGTCTTGATCACCTGAAACTTGTTCTGAAAAGATGCCAAGAGACCAACCTAGTTTTAAACCGGGAAAAATGTCACTTCATGGTGACTGAAGGGATTGTTCTTGGGCATAAAATCTCAAACAAGGAAATAGAGGTGGATCAAGCAAAAATAGAGGTAATTGAAAAATTACCACCACTTGCCAATGTTAAGGCAATCAGAAGCTTTCTGGGATATGCAGGATTCTATAGGAGGTTTATAAAGGATTTTTCAAAAATCTCAAAACCTCTAAGCAATCTGCTAGCTGCTGACACACCATTTGTGTTTGACACAGAGTGCCTGCAGGTGTTTGAAATGCTGAAAGCTAAGCTGGTCACAGCACCAATTATTTCTGCACCAGACTGGACATTACCATTTGAGCTAATGTGTGATGCCAGTGATCACGCCATTAGTGCAGTGTTGGGACAGAGGCATGACAAGCTTCTGCACGTCATTTATTACGCTAGTCGCGTTCTAAATGATGCCCAGAAAAATTACACAACCACAGAAAAAGAATTACTTGCAGTGGTTTATGCCATTGACAAATTCAGATCATACTTAGTAGGATCAAAGGTGATTGTGTATACTGACCATGCTGCTCTTAAATATCTACTCACAAAGCAGGATTCAAAACCCAGGCTCATCAGATGGGTGTTGCTTCTGCAAGAGTTTGATATAGAAATAAGAGACAGAAAAGGGATAGAAAACCAAGTGGCTGATCACCTGTCCCGGATAGAGCCAGTAAAAGGGACGCCCCTCCCCTCTCTTGAGATCTCTGAGACTTTTCCTGATGAGCATTTATTTGCCATTCAGGAGACACCATGGTTTGCCGATATTGCAAACTATAAAGCTGCAAGGTTCATACCCAAAGAGTACAACAGGCAACAAAAGAAAAAATTAATCACTGATGCAAAGTACTACTTGTGGGATGAACCCTATCTCTTTAAGAGATGTGCAGACGGAATAATCCGTAGGTGTGTGCCTAGAGAAGAAGCACAGAGAATCCTATGGCATTGCCATGGATCATAATATGGAGGCCATTTCGGAGGTGAGCGAACAGCCACCAAGGTCCTCCAATGTGGCTTCTATTGGCCCACACTCTATAGAGATTCCCGAGAGTTTGTACGTAACTGTGACAGTTGCCAAAGAGCTGGTAATCTGCCTCATGGTTACGCCATGCCTCAACAAGGAATATTGGAGATTGAGTTGTTCGATGTATGGGGAATTGACTTCATGGGACCTTTCCCACGATCATACTCAAACACTTATATTCTGGTGGCAGTTGACTATGTATCAAAATGGGTTGAGGCCATTGCCACACCCACCAATGATACTAAAACAGTGCTGAAGTTCCTCCAGAAACATATCTTTAGCAGGTTTGGTGTCCCTAGAGTACTAATCAGTGATGGGGGCACTCACTTCTGCAACAAACAGCTTTATTCTGCCATGGTTCAGTATGGGATTCGCCACAAGGTGGCTACTCCATATCATCCACAAACTAATGGGCAAGCTGAAGTCTCTAACAGAGAATTAAAGAGAATCCTGGAATGGACAGTAAGTACCCGTAGAAAGGATTGGGCACGGAGCTTGGATGATGCTCTGTGGGCTTACAGAACAGCATTCAAGACCCCTATAGGGACCTCTCCATACCAACTTGTGTATGGTAAGGCATGTCACCTGCCCGTGGAACTGGAACATAAAGCCTACTGGGCAACCAGATTCCTAAACTTTGATGCCAAATTAGCAGGAGAAAAAAGATTGCTCCAGCTAAATGAGCTAGAGGAATTCAGATTCACAGCTTTCAAAAATGCCAAGCTTTATAAAGAGAAATAAAAAAAGTGGCATGACAGAAAGCTGTCATCTAGAATCTTTGAACCAGGACAGAAGGTTCTGCTGTTTAACTCTAGACTCAAGCTATTCCCCAGGAAACTGAAATCCCGGTGGAGGGGACCATATGTGATTACAAGTGTATCACCATACGGTTATGTGGAGCTTCAAGATATTGATTCTGATAAGAAGTTCATTGTCAATAGACAGAGAATCAAGCAATATCTTGAAGGCAACATTGAGCAAGAGTGCTCAAGGCTGAAGCTAGATTAAAAGCTCAGCAAAGTCCAGCTAAAGACAATAAAGAAGCGCTTGCTGGGAGGCAACCCAGCCATGGGGCATCAATCCTCTGAACATTTTGCCCTATTTTTATTTTTATTTGTTTATATAAAGTTCATTGATACTAAGGTAAAGAATCAACTTTATAAATTCACAGGGTCACAGAAGGAATCTGCACTCAAAACAGAGAAAAAGAGCTCACTGGCAAGAAAACGCCAGTAAGAAGCCATTTTGGGCGTTCAGCGCCCAAAAGGGGCATCCAGTGGGCGCTGAACGCCAGTAAAGATAGCTATCTGGCGTTCAACGCCAGAAAAGAGCAACAACTGGGCGTTGAACGCCCAGGAGAGCAGCATTTGGGCGTTGAACGCCCAAAACAGGCAGTGTTTGGGCGTTCAAATGCCAGGATGATGGGGAGGAGGTAAATTCGTTTTTCTTCATATTTTTCACTCTAATTTTAACTTTCATGTTTCAATTCATGATTTCTTACATAAACATGTCAAGAACCCTGGTTTCTAAAATCCCTAATTTCTAAAAATCCTACTTTAAAAATATCAAATGTATCTTAATCCATAAGCACAAACCCTCTTTTTCAATCCAATTCAACTCTTTTCCAAAAACCTTTTCAACTCATCAATATCTTTTTCAAATCACCACAGTATCTTTTTCAAAATCTAGATTTATCTTTTTTAAAAAAAAATTTTTCATATCTTTTCAACTATATCCTCTCTTATTATATCTTCTATCTTATCTTTTCCAAATCAATCTTTTTTATCATATCTTTTCTAAATTTTCGAACCCACCCCCCTTCCCTTTAAATATGGGTTCGGCCTCACTCCCCTTCCATCAACAATTGCACCTAGCTCTCCTTCTATCCCTCTCCTTTCTTTTCTTTTGCTTGAGGACAAGCAAACCTCTAAGTTTGGTGTGTTTATCCGAGATCACTAAGATCATGGCTCCTAAAGAAAAACAACCCACTCCAAGAGGCAAGAAAGAGAGCACTCCAAAACCACTTTGGAATCAAGGGAAGTTCTTATCTAAAGAACATTCAGACCATTATTACAAAATAATGGGTCTGAGATCAGTGATCCCGGAAGTTAGATTCGATCTGAAAGAAGATGAATATCCGGAGATCCAGGAGCAAATTCGAATCAGGAACTGGGAAGTCCTAGCTAATCCTGAAACGAAAGTGGGGAGGAACATGGTCCAGGAGTTCTATGCTAATATGTGGCAAACAGACAAGCAGAAACTATCTGGGACTGCTTTCTATGACTATCGGACCGCGGTCAGAGGAAAGATTGTTCATACCCACCCTGACAGGATCAGGGAGATCTTAAAGCTACCTCAGCTGAATTTACTGTTTAATGCTTTTGAACTCTCAAACATTATTTTCTGCTTGCCTAACTAAGTAAATTAATCAACCATCGTTGCTTAGTTCATCAATCCTCGTGGGATCGACCCTCACTCACCTGAGGTATTACTTGGTACGACCCGGTGCACTTGCCGGTTAGTTTGTGGACTTTAAATTTTGCACCAAGTTTTTGGCGCCGTTGCCGGGGATTGATAGTGATTAACAACTATTAGTTGTTTGATTGCTTAGATTAGGCGTTTTAGTTTTAATTTTATTTAAATTTTACTTTAGTATTTTCGAAAAAAAAATAAATAGCACTAATATTTTTCTTAATTTTCGAAATTAAGTTTGGTGTTTCCTAGTTAGTCTTATTTTAATTTTTCTTATTTAATATTTGCTTTAGTATTTTCAAAAAAAAAGAATTCTGTTCTTTCTTCTTTGCTTTCCTGTTTACCACATGGTGCGTTTAATTCTTTTTGGTGTTTTGTGCTAAGAAAAATAATGGAGAGATCACATGGTTTACTACTCACACCCAAGGAGTGATTCATATTATTATGAATGGGGGAACTACCCAAATTTTGGTTGGCAAAGTCAAAACCAAAGAAACTTCAGTGCTCCATGTTCCAACTATCAAGAACCACCATCTCCATATTCATACCAAGAACCACCACCTCTCTATCCATATCAATAACCATCATCTTTCTACCCATATCAAGAGCCACTATCTCCCTATTTATACCAAGAACCATCATCTTTTTACTCTTATCAAGAATCATCATCTCCTTCTTATTCATATCTAGAGCCACCATCTCCTTATTCATATCAAGTACCATCAGATCTTGAGCTTCTCATGAAAGAATTCAGACATGATATAAAGACGAGTGTCAAAAATGTAGAGAAACATGTGCAGTCGATTATCAAGTCCCAGGAAGAGGAACAAGCAAATTCCTTCCCAAGAGATATAATGCAAGATCCTATAGAAGAAAGTGAGGAAATTAATCAAAAGAGTTTATACTCCAATGAATTAGAGAACTTCCCACCCTCACACATGAAAGAAGAGGAAGATACAAAAACAAAGGAGGAAGATGCATAAACAAAAAAGATTGTAAGGGATGAAAATAATTATGGGAATTTACACTCCAATGAAGTAGATATTGGCATAGATAATGAGTTTATTGAACCACCAATTCAAGAAGTTCTTGATGAAGGGTACACTTTAACCATCACACAACACCCAAATTTTGAAATCAAAGAAGTGAAGGAAACCAAGGAAAGCACTGAAAAGGGGATTGTGACCAAGAAACCGAAGAAAATATCCATGAAAAAGAGAAGGTCAGAAAAAAACAATCCAACCTCTACACCAACAAGCAAGGTGAATCAAGTTAATCACAATAAAAGAAAGCTTGTTAGGAGGAATTTATATCAGGGGGCACTAATTTTCACCTCTCCCCCCTTGGAGACATTTCATTTAACCAACTGGAAAAAGAGGAAGAAAATTCAACAATCAAGTGTCAAGCTAGTGACATTAAAGAAGCGCATGTTGGGAGGCAACCCGATAATTTCGTATCCTTAGTTATTTTTTGTAGTAGTGATTTTCTTATTTATTTGATTTTTATTGAGTTTTTACTGTTTTTCTGATCATGCAGCTATTTTAGAACAGGAACCGAACACTTAAAAAAAGCACACGACGCGTACGCGTCATATGTGTGTACGTGAAAAATAAAATTTAACAGAGAGTTGGGCAGGAGTAGCGCTGGTAGTGTGCCTGGCGCACAAGCAAGTCCACGCGTACGTGTCGCTTGCGTCTTCACCAGTCCACACTTATGCGTCCCCCACGCGTACGTGTGACCCTGCAAATCGGCGTAAATGGGTGTAAGGCCAGAGAGTTATGATGGTGTGGGGCTGGAATTGCGCTGGGAGCACAAGACCCACCACGCATACGCGTCCCTGATGCGTGCGCGTCATTTTCCCACAATGGCCATCCACGCGTACGCGTCCCAGATGCGTACGCGTCCCAGACGCGTACGCGTCGCTTAAAATTCGCGCGATCCACCGGTATGCGTGCCTTACGCGTACGCGTCGCATGCGACGCCCAATTAAACCACCTCAGCGCCTGATTTCAAATCATCCACCCCCCAATCCAAATTCTCTCTTATTCTTTTATCTTTTTATTCTTCTTTCCTCATACTATTTGTTTTTGTTTTCAGTTCTTCTTTGCTTGAGGACAAGTAAACTTTTAAGTTTGGTGTTTTCGCTTCGCTTATGGCTTTTCTGTTTAATTTTATGGTACCAAAGGGAGGCGAATCATCTTCACGGAGGAGCACGGCCACTAGGATAACTGAGGTGGTTGAATTCCTTTCGTTCTATATTCCTTCCCACTCTTACTATGTTATGTTCCGGTTTTCTGCTATTTTGCCTCGTTTATTGCATGATCCTTTATTAGATAAATTCCTAGGTTTTAGTTTAGTTCTGTTATTTTCAAAATTTCTGTTAGTTGCTTTAATTCTGAAAGGTGTCCCATGTATTGCCCACTGAGCTTGAAATAAAAAAAAGGAAGAAAAAAGGGATGTAATACATGAGAAATTGAGTTTTTTTTAGAGTAGTCTCATTTAATCAAATGCGGTGGTGTTCTCTGTGATTCTTAATGCATGACATAAACAGTGCATATTTAAATTTGAATCAAAGAATATTGATGTATAAGGAAAAGAAATTTAGAGAACTATTATGAATTTTCTGAAATTTGTAAAAGTTTATCCTTGAAGCAAAAGAAACAGCAAAGAAAAAGAAAAAAAAAGGATATAAAAGCAAGGTCCAAAGCTCTGAGCATCAATGACTAGGGAGGTCAGACATGATTAAAAGCTCAAAGAGTTATTTCCCTAGTCATATGCTTGTGGTGTTCTTGTGTCAAGTAATCCTTGAGACAAAACATTTAGAGTCGAGATCAATTGCAATTAGCAGAGTATGCCAAAGGCTTTGAGCACCATTGTCTGGGAGTAACTGAAAGGAAAATCAGAACTTCAAAAGAGTTCCCCAGTTAAGTGCTTGTGGTGTTTCTGTATCAAGTAAAGCTTGAGACAAAACATTTAAAGTCACGGCTAGGCTCAAGGTGCAAAGAACCAAAGAAAAGAGAATTAAAGTAAATTTTGCTGTGTTCAAGGATTAAACTGAAGTACAAAAATTGGAGAATTCATAATATGATCCGGATTCTAATTCCGAATGACACTGACATCCCTCTGATTCAAAGGAGAGTGAGATGCCAAAACTGTTTAGAGTTACAATGAATAAACCCCATTTTTTAGAAGAGACATGAGCATAACTGAACTCTCATCTCTCATGCAAATTCACATCTTAATCATGTACTAATTTTGGTTGCTTGAGGACAAGCAACAATTCAAGTTTGGTGCTGTGATGCGTGAGCATCTTTCCTATCTTTTCCTAGTGAATTTTCATTTAAATTGTTGAGTTTAATTAAGAATTAATTATCTTTTAGCCACTATGGATGCTACTTTGAGTCTTGTGCAATTCTGTTTATTTTAGGTAGCATTTGGTTGGATTTGATGGAGCTTCCGCAGAAAAAGAGAAGAAGTCTATATAGAGCAGGAATGACTTAGAGGATGGAGAGGAAGCTTGCACAAATGGAATCAGCACAAGAATTATAGGAGTTGATAGCGAGGAGCGAAGCGTGCGCGTGCCTAACGCGTGCGCGTGATTTGGAAATTTGCTCAGCGACACGTGCGCGTACCTGACGACCTGATGCGTACGCGTGACACGGGAAGAAGACCATCGACGCATACGCGTGACTACGCGTACGCGTGACATGCGCCACGTGCAGAAAACGCAGAAAACGCTGATTTTAATTCTGATTTAAAATTTATTTTTATTTTAAAATAGAAAAAGATATTATTTTAGTTTTAGAAGATAGATTTTAAATTAGTTAGGAATATATATAAGAGGGGATTAGAACATTATTCCACTTTTCATTCCACCTCAGCCCAATTTACAATCCTAGTTTTCCACTCTAAACCAAGAGCAATTAAACCTCCACTGTTAAGGTTAGGAGCTCTGTCTATTATATGGATTGATACTATTATTTTTCTATTTTAATTCATGTACTGATTTATATTTCAAGAATTTTTTTCGTTCTTTATCTTATGAATTTGGGTGGAACGAAAGTATGACCCTCTTTCTAATTGAGTTCTTGTATAACTTGGAAAAGCTCTTTACTTGAACAACAGCTTGAAAACAATTTCTCCTAAATTCTAATTATCTGGATTTAACAGGATACGTGACATATAATCCTCTTATATTTGGGTAATTAGGATTTCTGTGTCATATAAACTAGAATTGAACTTCACCCTCTAATTGGAATTAAGTGACCAAGGAATTGGCGGTTGATGAATTTTAGAGGAGACTAGAAAGGTCTAAGGAATTAGGGTCTAGTCACATATAGTTTGCCATAAATTAAATCTTGCATGATTAAAATAGTTAGTAAGAAAAGTCAATCCGGAAAATAGATAACTCTAAAGCCATAACTGTTTCTCCATACATATTTCACAACCTATTTACTGCCTGCCTTCTGATATTTTGAATTTACTGTTTAATGCTTTTGAACTCTCAAACACTATTTTCTGCTTGCCTAACTAAGTAAATTAATCAATCATCGTTGCTTAGTTCATCAATCCTCGTGGGATCGACCTTCACTCACCTGAGGTATTACTTGGTACGACCCGATGTACTTGCCGGTTAGTTTGTGGACTTTAAATTCCGCACCAGCTACCAACGAAATGATCCCTATTTTAAGGAAAAATTCCTAACCGACGATAATGCCCCCACCAAGTATTTTGTATACTCCGGTGTTGTAATATTGTCTAGCCCGTCTTGTCTTCGCAAGTCGAGACTAGTACTACTTATGTATCTATTATGAATCATATGTATTTATTTCTGCATCCTACGATGTTCATCTGTAATGTTTCAGGTGTAAACGATTATTGTTTTGTTACTGTAACACCCTACCATACAGAGTCTTATGCTTAAGTCATAATTCCAAGATGGCAAGGTATTACGACCTCTAGAATAAAAATTTAGTACATATAGTAGTATGAATGATTGATTATAACTAGGAGCCTTGTAGAAAAAGGGGTAAACAAAAACCGTAACTCGAAAGTGCAACACTCCGATCGATAACGTAACGAGCAAAGGATAAGCTAACGTGAGATTATATATATACAAAGGAGTGTCAAAAACAGGAATATCAAGACTCAAAATCCGGTTGCGAAGATAACCGGTCCGAGCATAGCAATATATACATATAATAAAATAAAGAAAACCCCAAAGGAAACCCAAAGGGACACAAATACAGAAACCTATTCTCCAAAATCTCCTATAAGAGGAGTCATCACAGTTTGTATTATGTAATGGAGATAAAAGTATCTAAGCAAAATATATAAACCAAAACAGAGTCCCGAGAAGAAAAGATCTTCGCTAATCCAGAAGTCTCCAGCATGCTTCAGCGAGAAACCTCACGCCCTGCATTTGAAAACCACAAAATCCGCATGGGTGAGAACCAGAGGTCCCCAGCATGGTAACAGCTTCCACATATATAATACATAATAATAGAGGAAAGCCGAAGGCAATCCTAGAACTTCCTCCAGATAATATCAGAGCTTATAAATAAACTAAACCGTAAGTGGCAACTGACTAAAGATCCTTTAGTCTAACTAATACTTCCCTTTCCAATTCCTTCAGACCTCCCAACCACCAGCAGGAGTATAATATAACAAACACAGTTATATCAGACAAGAGATTTACAAATAGGAACAGATAAGACATTTAGACAATTAGCAAGTAATATGCAGTCAAATAGGCAATCTCAAACAATTCATATAGTATGCATATGATGAATGCCTGTCCCTAGTGGCTGATGATATCATCTGTCGGTTATAGAGCCAACCCGACAAGTCCTGGTAGCTAACCATTGGACTGTCCCTCTGTCGCGCATCCCCAACTCGAGTTATACTCATCATAAACTTGATCATAATCATGATCCATATCCATCACCCTCACTGGTGAATATTTACGGGGGCGAGCTCATCCGGGCCTTTCACAGTGCCCGGCCACACTTACGACATAGGGTCAAAAGAGCTTCGAGTCTCAACCTGGAGCACGTGGTGGCTAGCCACTGCTTCCTCCCAGGGAAACCCTCATCTCCGATGGTGGAAGTGCAAACATTCACAATTCATTCAACAGCATATATGCATTTATACTTAGCCATAATCATGGCTCCGTCGTAACACGGCAATAATCTAGCCATCCGGCTCACGGTTAAATCCATAACCAGCCAATTCATTAACAATTTCGGTCCTTCGGCCCATGGCACAACAAGCACTTCCACCGCCATCCTCCGCATCTCACATAATCATCTTTGATCCTCATTGATCATTCATTTTTCCCTTGCTTCACTCACAAGTTACCACATTTACTAGCCCCTTGCCTCATTGCTAGGCATATTATAATGATTTAAGATATAAGTGGTGAGATCGGAGGCTTAGAAGTATGAAATTTGGCTTTTAAAACTCAAAAATCAACTTTGGGATGAAAACAGGGCCACGCGTACGTGCACTCCACGCGCACGCGTGGATGGCCACAAAATCTCATCGACGCGCAAGCGTCATACGCGCGGACGCGCGGGTTGAAAAATAGCCAAACGACGCGCGAGCGTCAACCACGCGTACGTGTGGGTGCTCTTGCGCCCCAGGCACAAAACTGGCATAACTCTAGCACAAATCTCGGGAAAATGGCTGGGCATTTGGTGCAGCGCATCGACGCGCCCGCGCACACCACGCGCACGCGTGGATGGTGCTTTCTTGAAGAATGACATGCACGCGCCAAGTGCGCCTACGCGCGGAGGGTCATTCTGCTAAAAAATTTTCTAAGTTAAAAGCTGCAGAATTTACAGATTCAACCCCCAATCTTCCGACGGACATAACTTTCTCATTTTAAATCGTTTTTCACCCGTTCTTCGAACGGCATGGACATCCCGGGTCCAATTTCATTTCTAAATAGATTTGGCACAAATCAGAGATCCGTAGTCCAAGTTATATCCCGTCAAAGTATGCCCAAAAACTATGTTTTCATACAAAACCATAAAGTGCCATTTTCAAAACAAGCCACTTTCAACTCTTTTCAAAATCAATCAAAACATGCCAATTTCATCCCTTTTCTTTGAAATCAATCAAAATATACCAAAATCAACATCAAGCCATCCTCAACTCACACATTGACATTTTACTAAATTTCCCAAAATCACCATCTAACCCTTTTAACACATCTCAATCAAATGGCTAAAGGACAAACACAATATCATGTCATACATCCTCCCTCATCCCAATTTCCAATAATACCATTTCTAATCAACCATCATTATACATAATCAACATCATACTCACCATCAACATGGTACCACCCATCAATTCAACCTTAATCATTCATCAAGCATATATCACAACATGCATTTTCTCATATATCACACAATCAAGGCATCAATATTCATAATCACATATATGATCACATCATATATCTCAACCATTCAACAACATCAACAATTCAATGCCTATCTTAGGGCCTCTAGCCTAAGTATTTCCTACCACATTACATATTAGATATGGGAAACCGAGACCATACCTTAGCCGATTTCTCAAGCTCAACCGGAGCACTTCCAAACCACTTGTCCACAAGCTCTCAAGGTCTCAACACCTCCAAGAATAGATTTTATCACACAAAACCCTCTCCCAAGCTTTCCAAAATCACCAATCGAGCTCCAATATTCACATATACACAACCTAAGCCACAATCATCATACCCATACACAACATCTCAATACCCAATATCATAGAACAACAAATTATACTAGGGTTGAGAATCTTACCATACTCAAGGTCCAAGGAGACAAGATTAACCTTCTCATTCAAGAGAGTTGGGTCCTATAACATCAAAGAGCCCAAAATCTGAATATTTTACCCATGAAACTCAAAAACAAGGGCTGGAATTTCGAAGAGCAAAACGTGGCTTACCTCAAGATTAATTGTATGGGTTTTGTAGAGCTCTCCGCGGTGAACGCGTGGCCGCAAACGGTGTGGCAATCGAAGCTCTAGATCAAAAGTTATGGTGGTTTGAAGATCAACCAAGGGAGAGAACTTGAGAGAGTGTTCTTCCCTCCATGGCCTCCATTTTCAGCGTGTGTTTGTGTGTTGTGAGGAGAGAGAGTGCTGAAAACTTTGGGTCCGGTTGGCCCGGTTTAGTCCGTTCGGTCCAATCTTGGTCCGATTTCTATAAAATTGGTACCGAAATTCTCGTCTCACTCTCCTCTATCATATTTAGCCATAAAAATAACATTTTTGGCTTTCTAGAATAAATTCTCATTTATGGGTTAATTAGCCGTTAATTAACCGGGTCTTACAGTTACCTTTTCCTTCATAGGCTCCTAGTTAAACTATATTCCTTCAAATATTATGTATGTATCTTTGTTTTTAGGCGTCATAATGCCTCGCCACCTTTGAGTTATGATTGCAGCGTAAGGGCTTGTGTGGTTGGGTGTTACAGGATAAAATAACTAACTAGTAGTGAGCTAACAAATTATCAAATTTGAAATGAAATGTAGCAAATGAAGCAAGAGTTAAAGCTTTGGTGAACACATCAGCCACTTGGTGTGAGGATGAAACAGGAAGTAGCTTTAAAGTCCCATATTGAGTTTGATCCCGAACTGTATGACAGACAATTTCAATGTCTTTTGTCCGTTCATGGAACATTGGATTTGCCGCAATATGAAGGGCAGATTGATTGTCACAGAAGAGAGTAAAAGGGAGCTGAGATTTAAAACCAAAATTGCCAAGAATATATCAAAGCCAGACACGCTAAAGCTCGACATTCAGTATCGATTGAGAGCGAGGAACCACCGTTTGCTTCTTGCTTTTCCAAATGATAAGAGAAGAGCCAAGAAAAAAACAATATCGAAATTGATCGATGGGAATCGTTACATGGTCCCCAGTCAGAATAACAATGGAATTTCAAATCACTCATGCAATTAAATAAAAGACTAGTGGCCGGAGTCTGGAGACCCCTTCAAGTAGTGAAGCACCTGTAGTTAGGGCTGCACTCCAAAAGGACCTGATATGGCTAAAATCTCGAGCCGATCCACACTAATCACATCAGATCAAATCCAATATCCACACTTTTTGTGCTCTGATCTGATCCATACATTTGCATATATGATCGGATTTCAGATATATTCGCAAAAGTAAAAAAATATTAATTTTGAAAGAATCAACAAAATAAAAAAAAATAGAAATTGGAACCTAAATCTCTAATTTGGCATCAATATTTACACTAAAATATATCAATTACAGCCATAACAACAATAACAAAGATATACATTTTAAAAATTATACACATTTTTTTAACAGTAGAAAGAGAAACAATTTTTCAGAAGTGAAATTAGCAAAATCATATCAAGAAACAACAAGCAAAATAGATATGCATTTCAAAAATTAAAGATCAATAAAATAAAATAAAAACATATTTGGAACCCTAATTGAGCAGAAGCAGATCTGCATTGGAGAAGTAATATGTTTTCCCTTTCACGACACACCTCTCGAGGTACTCCGTATTCCCTCACCCGATCGCTCTATAGGTAGTGTTCAGCTATGAGTGTCAACCAGTCTTTCCATCAAGGCAGCTTAAGGTGATCGAGAAGACGGATCTCACAGTGAAGTTCCGGACTACACTACCATTAGAAAACTCTTTCCGCTAGTGGTCTCTCTCGGTTGTTCGCCGATTCAAGTGGTACGTGAGTTGATGCGCTACAGCAACTTACTACCTATTAAGAGAGCCTAAATTCACAAGCAGAAGGAAGAAACTGCAAAACAATGAGGATGCGAGCGACGAAGAGCAGCGACAAATGGTAAGCATACGAGCGAGGAGCAGCGGCGAGCGTGCGAGAGAGGAGCAGCGACAAGCAGAGACGATGAACAAAGATGACAACCACGTCGATGGAGAAGACGACGACGCGACGATGGAGACAGAGAGGTAGACGTGGTCTTAGTGGTCTAAGATGACGATGGAGGAGATGCGAAGATGAACGACACATTGGTAATGGAGGTGAACGACAGTGAATGGGACTGGGTCTGGGTGAGAGAGGAAAGAAAAAGTAGCGTCGTTACTGAGTGTCAGTGTTAGGGAATTAGGGACTTAGGATTTTCTTAACTATAATATTTGTATTATGGGTGCAGATTCGCAAATCTATGGATCAAATTCGCAGATATCATGGTAATATCTGCTATCTGATCCTATCAGAGTGCGGATCGGATAATATCCACAAAAATGCGGATTGAATGCGGATAAATTCCACGGACATGAGGGTATTATCCAATCCATGTGTATCCCTACGTGCAGTCCTGCCGTGAAATGTGCATCTATGGCACAATCATGGGCACAATCATGGTATTGACTTAATTTGCTAACAGCGAAGAAAATATCAGGCCTTGTGTTGGTCAAATAGATCAAGCAACCAATCAGCCTTCAATTGGGAGTAAGATCGGATATTGCAGTACCTGAGGTTTTTGAGAGTAATTTCGAATAATCAATAGGAGTATAGGTCAGTTTGGCATCCAAGAGATTGAACTCCTCAAGTAAATTGAGCGTATACTTATGCTGATACAAAGAAATACCAATGGCGCTTTTGGTCACTTCATCCCAAGGAGGAAATTCAAATTTCCAAGATCTTTGATGCTAAAATGACCATCAAGTAGCTGCTTCACTCGCTCAATCTTAATAAAATCATTGCCGAAAAGAACTAAGTCATCCATGTAGATGAGAATGGCTGTAAAACAGCCATTAGAAGACTTGGTGAATAGAGAATAATCATATGGTGACTGGTGATAACCAGATTGAGTGAGTGTGGAGCAGAGCTTGCTATTCCACTGTCTACTGGCCTATTTCAGTCCATGGAGACTCTTTTGAAGCTTGCATACTATATTAGGAGTTATCTTCAACCCGGGGGGAACCTTCATATAAACGTCTTCAGCATGATCACCATGTAGGAAAACTGTATTAATGTCTAATTGATGAAGGAACCAATTTTGTTTTGCAGCAATGGCTAAGAGAATGGTAGAGTAGTCATTTTGATGACAGGGTTGAATGTATCAAAATAATCCAAGCCAACAGTTTGATTGAAACCCTTCGCCACCAAACGAGCTTTATGTCTCTCAATGGATCCATCCAGGTTATACTTGATTTTGAAAACCTACTTGCACCCAATTGCTTTCTTTCCACGAGGGAGAGAAGTAAGAGTCCATGCCTTATTCTTCTCAAGAGCCTTCAACTCAGCAGTAATGGCTTGTTTCCAATAATCTTGAAGAATAGCCTGTTCATATGTCCTTAGTTCTATGTGTGTAGAGATGGCTAGAGAGAGTGCCTTGTGAGAATCAGATATACTGTCATAGCACACAAAATTGGAGATAGGATTAGTTTTCTTGGAGGAATATGATGAAGCTACAATTGTGGAGAGTTGTAAACAATGAAAGTCCTTGAGATAGGCAGGTTGGCGTCTCTTTTGATGGGATCTTCTAAGGTTTGGGGCAATATTTTGCGTAGGAGCACTGTTGGGCTATATAGGTACTTAAGAATCTACTATTGAATGCAATTCATAATCAAGAATAGATTTAGTGCCTAATGGTATGGATGCATGTTTTGTATTAGAGGCAGGTGTTAATACAGAATTAGATGCACTGGAATTGGGAGGATTAGAGGCAATAGGAGGTTGAATGATGCATATGTCATCAAAATTATTAAACCTTTGAAATGGCATGGATGCTTGTTGTTTTTCAATATAAAAATCTGATTTATGAAACAGGAAATGAGATTCATAAAATTCCACATTTCTTGAAATAAATGTTTCCTTTGTGTTTAAATCAAATAAAATATAACCTTTTGTGCCCGATTTTATACCTAAGAAAACACATTTCCTAACCCTTATATCTAATTTCTTCCCTGAGATAAAAGAGTAGATGCAAACGCTACACATCCAAAAACTTTAAAGCATTGAATGTTTGAAAGTTTGTGAAATAAAATCTAATATGACATCTGATTTTTTATAGTTGAACTTAGAACTCTATTCATTATGTGGATAACATTGGCTACTGCAAAATTCCAAAGACATTTAGGAAGATTGCTTTTAAAAATCAAAGCTCTTGTGATGCTCAAAATATCATAGTGTTTTTTTTATACCACACCATTCTATTGAGGAGTCTCAACACTATGGGTATAATAAATTATCCCTTTGGATTTAAAATAATCTTAAATAGCAAACTCTCTGCCATTATCAGATCTTATACATTTCACTGTCTTTTGGAATTGAGTTTCAACTAACTGTACAAAGTGTTTAATAAATTCAGAAGTTTGGGATTTATTTTTCATAAAATAGAGCCAAGTAAATCTACTAAAATCTTCCACAATTGTTAAGAAATACTTGTGTCCATGTATAAAGGGGTAGCAATAGGGCCCTAAATGCCAACATGTATAAGACCAAATGCACTTGCTGATTTCATAAGATTATAAGTATAAGAAAACTTTTATAGTTTTGCAAAGGGACACGAGTCACAAACCAAGTTATTCTTTGGACAAACTAGAAAAGGGAATTTGTTTTTCATACTAAGTAACCTATCTGATGATATATGAGCTAATTTAAAATGCCAAATGTTAGGATCCTTTGTGTGAATAATAGTTTGTATGAGTGACGTTTGTTGTGGTATTTCTGCACCTAATTGTCCTACAGGACAAGCTTTGTCTTTCAATGTATATAACACCATGTTGTTCAGCAACTCCAATCATATTCAAGGAAAGGAGATCCTGCACCTCACAACCAGTGGCATGAAACAAAAAATGACAACACAAGGCGTGAGCTGTTTTTTAAACAGAGATAATATTGAAAGAAAAAGTTGGTGCAAATAAAACATCAGTGATATATAGGCCTTGATTAAAGATGATAGTCCCACATATGGTTGAAACTGTCTCTGAACCATCTGATAACTTGACCAAAATAGGAGCAATCTATTTATAAGATTGAAAAAAATTGTGAGAAAATGATACATATGCAGTAGTGATTTGCAAAAGCAATGAAAAAATTGTGCTCACGTCCAAAAATATTTTCATCAACATGATTTGGGATCACACTCCAGAATACATATCATTAAGACTTCTTAGGAACCAAATTGCAAGTGGTTCTTTCTTATACTGTCTTATCATTGTCAAATCACACCTGCACTATTATCCATATTCATAGATTGGGATAGGTCTAATCTCATTGAGTTATTCCCAAATCCCTTTCTGTTTAGTATAATATGCAGTAATTCTCAAATCTTCTTGTTTATTACAGAACAATTCCTCTTCCAGCTCTACAATTCTGAACAAGTCTCCTTGGTAAAATTTGTGTTTTAAATCTTCCCAGAGTTCATAAGCATTGTTACACCACATTAGGATCGGTTGAGTCAAAAACTCATCCGATCTGAACACTATGTTTACTTGCGGTGCGGTTTGGATTGGATTGGATTTACAGTTTTGTAAATTAAAAAAATTAAATATATATAACAAGTCTCAACATTAAATTTTAAATAACCAATGATGACATAGCAAGTCTTAACAATATCTTAAAAAACCAACGATAACATAACAATAGAAATAAAATTATAGGTTAGTTAAAATAAATAAATAAATCACATTTTGAACATAAAACATCTATTAAATAATAATAATACATGAAAAATATAAAAATGTATAACAAATTGAATATGTTATAAGTATAATTGTAAACATAATAATAAAATAATAATATTATAACACATTGTGCGATTTGGATTGGATTTGATCTGTTGTGAAAAGTAGATCCGAAATCTGATCCGATCTAGCGGTTTACAAAAAATAAAATCCAATCAAATCCGAATTAGTGTGGTTTTAATCGGTTTTTAGTTTGGATTGGATTAGATGAACGGTTTAATTTGGATCGGTTTGGATTTGAACACCCTACACCACATTACACTGGGCTTAGTGATGCGTGTAACCAAGATAACACAAAATTATTGCATCTATTCCGTGCCTCAAAGGTAAAATTGGTCTTATCAGGTTTGGGTAGTGTACCATCTATGCATCTGACTTTAATTTTTTTCTTAGAGAAATCAGCATAGACCTAGCTCAAGTGTGATAGTTCTGAGTGGTTAAAGGTGTAGAAGCCAGTGATATACTTGGAATCTTAGCATGATGCAGGAAGAAATGGCTTGATAGGTCCTAACCAGGATTTACTGCTGCGCGTGTCAATTGTGCCTGATATGCTAAGAATTGTGCCATCATTTGCACAAAATTCTCCATGTCGGTCAGTGAGAAGCCTCGATTTGCTTATTTCTCACAAAACATTGGATCAATCAATTCGCCCCATGGATTATCCATGATGTATGCTTGCTTAAACACAAAAACTAGAGCTGGAACTCGAATCTCTTTGCACCTTAGGGAGCACGCGAATTTCACCACCTCCATGCTCACTGCACCATGTGAAAACTCAATTCATCCAAGCTTGAGTCAGTGAGAGTATGCGAAGGAAGAGAAATAAGAAATGGAGATAAGAGAAAAGACGAGAATTTAGGGAAGAACAAAAATGGGATTCTAGAATTTGGTTAAAAGTAATTGATCTCAAAATATTCAATGCAGCAAAATCGGTTTATATACAATTCATCTAATTATAGTTAAGTTATACTATAGTTAATCTAGCTAACTAATTATGGTTAAAATGTAACAAAATCTAGCTACCATATATAGAGGGTAAAATAACTAACTTGCAGTGAGCTAACAAATGATCAAATTTGAACAATATACAATTAATGAAATTCAAGTAACTGTGACAATTATATGTTACTGTGTTTAATAGGACCCGTATGACCTAGTTTTTAATGTTAGACCAATCGTTGTTATCTTTGTTGTTGAAAACGTAACTTCTTGATTCAGTGATGGTGACTTCAGAGGAGGATGAAGGGTAGTTGGTGTTTAGGGTTGGTGGTGCTGATGAAGAAGAAGTAGAGGTTGATCGGCGAGGTTGGGTTCTGCTTTTATTTTTGAATTTTTGCATTGGTTGTACGATGTTGGTGTTCTTTTTGGACTTGCACATCGAAACCTAATTCAAATATCAAAAGATCACAAGTGCACGTTCTTTATAAAAGGAAATTCAGCAAGCCAAGTTCGTGTTCTGTTTTGCTTTATTTTTCGTTTCTTCATTGCCCGATTATCGTTACTATTTTTTCTTCTGTGTTGTTCTCTATGTTTGGTGTGGTGCAACTTGGAATAGGGACTCGTGATTGTAGAGGAACTATTTGTACATTTTCTTTAAGAGTAGCCAATTTCAATCAATATTATAACATTCTTGATATCCTTAATAGCTATATGTCCTGTTCTTTGTTCTTCTAAGCATTTTAGAGAGAGTTTGAAGTATGACATTCATATACATTTTCTCCTCTAGACGAGGAGAAAAAAATGATCAAACAACGACAAAAGAGAATTGCATAATAGGTAGAGAAAAGGGTTACTTCAGCTATAACTTTCATGAGTTAGAGATTAAAATGTCTCATTCAATCCGAATGCACGAGCAAATTCAACTTTTCTTTTTTGGTCATCAAGCACATTCAACTTTATTTTGACATACATCTCCACTCACACACACTAAACCTAACTATGCTGAAATTCAATTTTGGGTGTGGCTTGTTATGAGGCAAACAGGTTTGCCACTCACACATTGCCTTAGCCATGAGAAAGTTCAACTTTTTTTAGACGTAGGTAGGGCTGGACAGACCTGACCCGACCCAGAGAGATCCAAGATTCAAACACTTCCCCCTTTCTCTACTCCCTCCCTAATCTAGCTAATCCTTGTTTCTTCAAAATCCTCGGTTACTCATGAAACTTGAAGTTCACTACTTTGAATGGATCTTCCATTATTGAAGGAGGTTGCATGCACTCAGAACGTCACTTTAAAACGGTTGGGAGTTGTCGCTGAACGCTACCACTTATTTCGACTCTATCTGCGCAGTGCGTCGGTCAGGCCTCGCCTCGAGGAAGACGGGGTAGCACTGGGGCATGAGGATCGACAAATAGAGAAGTTGCGACTTGAGGGTAGGGTGAGATGGACACGGCCACTGCTGTTAATCGGTGGCTTGAGGGAGATGGTTAGAAGCAACGTCTCTGGGACTGCCTCTCATTGGTTTTGCTCACTGGCGACGGACGGGACAGCGGAGCTCTCTTACTCCAATTGTAGGGGAGCAGATGCTGGGTTAGGCTCTAAAAGGGAGGTGACCTAGGCTTTTCCTTGGTTCCGAAGGTGATATGATCCCAATTTGTCAATCCTTACAATGTTTGCTATTTGATTTGATGGCAAAGTTGCCCAATTGTTGTTGAGTTGTTCCTGCAATTTTAGGTATGCTAGAAGGTGAGCCGGTTGATTTCCTTCTCGGGGGGTCCAAGTTGCACAACCTTAATGTCTTGGAATATAGGATCTATATCGCACAAAGTTTTGTTTGATTTGAGAGCTTCCACCATTTGTAAGCAATCTGACTTTATAGTTACCTTTTCCATGTTTAGATTGGCTGCCAAAATAATTACTTCTCTAATTGCCCATGCTTCTGCTGCTAGGCTAGAGATTGCTTGAAAGGTTAAAGCTTTTCCACCTCTAACTATCTCATTACTGTCTCTGATGACCGTTGCTGTAGCCCCTTTTTTTGTAACGGTGGAAAATGCTGCACCAACATTGATTTTGAGCCAGCCTTGAAGAGGTGGTCTCCATCTCACTAGTAAAATTCTTTTGCCTTTTTACCTTGCTTCCTTACTGTTTTGAGGGTTTAAGGACTTATGGATATCTTGTTCTAGGATCTTGGCTTGTGTAAGAACAACTATTGGATTAGGATTTATTTTTTGGAATATTTTGTTATTTCTCAGTTTCCAAATTGTCTAAGTCGTGATGCCAATCCTGGTCAAGTTCTCTCTTCCATGTCTGTTGTGCCTCCTGCTTTTAGTTTATTGAATTCTTCTAGACGACATAGCCAGGGAAAGAATGTTTTTCTTAATAGGTGTGCATTGGGTTTGTGTGCCAAACCATACTGCTCTAGCCCAGTCACAAAGCAAGAGTGCATGTTTCTCAGTTTCTTCTTCCTGCATACAAATAGGATAAATATTGCAATATTGCAATTAGTTAATTTTTTTCATTAAATTTATTTTTACCAGAAGAATATTGTGTGCTGCTCTCCAGAGGAATACCTTCATTTTTTGCGGGACTCTCCCTTTCCAAAGGTCTTCTAATCTAGTGCTTTCTGATGGCCTGCTGCTTGATGCCATATCCACTTCTTTCTTTGCTATATGATAACCAGTCTTCACTGTGTATTCCACATCTTGTTTGAACTGCCATACCAACTTGTCTTGGCTAGCAATCCTGCTAACTGAAATTTGCAATATTTTCTCCGCTATGTAGGTCAAAAACAAGCTTTGGATCTTGGTTATGTGCCAATCTCTTGAAGCAGTCAGGAGCTTTCTTACTCTTAGATCTTGGTAATTCTCCCTATTCAGGGCATAAGTTAAACCATGAATCCAATTGTCTCCCCAAACTTTTATTTTATCACCTTGTCCTATGTTCCATTTCGCATACTTTTTGAGAATCTCCCTCTCCTGTAGGATGCTGTTCCAAATCCAGAATCCTTTCCTTTATTTTTTAGCCTTAAAAAATCACAATTGGGAAAGTAGATGGCCTTGGGTGTTTGGGCCCATATAGCTTCTGGATTTTTAATGATTCTCCATGATTGTTTTGCCAGCTGAGTCGTGTTCTGGTGTTGAAATTTCTTGAATCCCAAGCATCCATCCTTCTTGCTTGTGCATAATTTATTCCAAGATTTCCAATGTATTCCCCTTTCTTTCCCTTGACTTTTTCATCAGAATTTAGCCACTTTTGCACAAGGTTTGTTGCAAATTTTTTTTTGAAAATTTTAGAATACTCATGATATAAGCAGGGATGGCTTGGATGATTGCTTTGATGAGAATCTCTTTCCCCGTTTAAGTTAGTTAGCTTTCCTTCCATCCTTCTATCCTTTCCATAATCCATTCTCGAGATTTCTGCTTTATTCTTTTCCATTGTGCTTGTAAGCCCAAATACTTTCTCGGGTTGTCCCATGCTGGGATATTCAGGATTTGCTCTATTTTGACTCTAGTCTGTATGGTGACTTGGCTACCGAAAGTGATCCTGGATTTCTCTAGATTGATCTCTTGTCCTGAGGCTGAAGTGTATCTATTCAGAATTTGGATGATTTGGTAGATCTCATCTTTTGCACCTGAAAAGATAATACCAAGGTTGCGAAAATTGAACCGATAAAATGATCGGTTCAACAGTTTAATGATCTAACCGTGGTCTAACTGGGATTCAACCGATTTTGTTAAATATAAAATAAAATTATAAAAAATTAATATATAATTTTCAATATTAAAATTTAATAAATTTTCAACTAGATAAACACAGGAATCACTTACAATATAAATTGCATATAACAAATTAAAACTTTAGCCATAAAAAATATACCTTCAAATTCTTTAGAAATTCTTATGAAGTACATTATCTCAAAAAAAAGTTTGCTGTAGTTATTGGCATCAATGTATAATTTAATTTTTTAAAATCAACAAAATTATTCTAAAAAATTTAACAAAAGTACCAGCAACCATTAACAAAAATACTCCGGAAGTAATAAAACAAAAGAATAACAAAAGCAGCAGCAACCATATTTTCTTCAGTTAATCAACAGAGTTAAATAGTTAATCCAATTGAATGTTTTTTTTTACAATTACAATAATCAGAATTTAATCTATCCAACCATCAAAATCCAAAAGATAAAAAATAGAAAATCATAATCATGATAATTAACAAAATAAAAAAATAAATTGAACTACCGAAGAACTCAAGAAAGAGGGAGAGCAACATAATCAATCTCTGTAATTTTTTACGGCGGCAGAGTGAGACGGCGAAGAGTCCACGGCGGCAGAAAGTAACGTTTGAACTTCGCTGTGAGCTCGACAAAGAAAGTGATCGAAGACAAAGACGGGCAAAGACGACGAGGACAAAGACGAGTTCATGGAGGCCGACGACGACAAGGGTTGAAGTGGCTTGACGACATGACGAGGACAGAGACAGCGACGCCAACAACAGCTCCGAGCAGACCTGGCGATGCGAGGAGAAGGGATCCAGGAGGAGAAGAGGGGCGGCCAACGACGACGAGGACAGAGACGGGCTTGACGACACGACGAGGACAGAGAAGTTGAGAAGGTGACGCTACTGTTGGTGGTGGCGGTGCTGGAACTCAGAGGGGGAGAGAGGGGTATTAGGTTGTGTTTATTTACAGAGACAGGACACTGAGACAGGGACACGTAGACACAAAATTGTGTTTGACAGAAGAGACATGGACAGAGACAATGTGTCCAGAGACACTGAATTAGTGTATTTTGTGTCCATCTTGACAGGAAGGACACGGAGACACTAACAAGGGACACAACTTATTTTTTATTTTTTCTTTCATTATTCTTGTTAATTTTTCATAATTATATTTTTTATTATTATATTTTTCATCTCAAATTTTTTGAATGAAAAAAAAGAGAATAAATTGAATTTTCATAATTTGTTCTAGTTTATCACCAAACAGAATACAAGAACACAAAATTTTGTGTCTCTGTCCATCAGTGTCTTGTCCTGCCTGTTCTTAGTGTCTTGTCTTGTCCTGTTCTCAGAAACAAACGCAGCCTTAGGGATTTCTTCTGAGAGAGAGGGGGTAGCTGGGTAGATTTTATACTGGTTTTTTTTATTTAACCTTTGGAAACCGTCAAAAAACTGACAGATTCTATCGATTCATCAGTTAACCGCCGGTTTGACCGATTTTTTTACTGTTTTTTTGTCAAACGATTTTACATCAATCGAACCGGTTAAATGACCGGTTTTCAGTTAATCTGGTTGAACCAGCCGACTGATTCGATTTTCAGAACATTGGATAATACAATCATCAGCAAATAGTAAATATGTCAGGGTTGGGGCTGAGGGGGCAAATTTGATTCCAGTTATTACTTTTTCCTTAAGAGCTTTTTTCCATTAAAACAGTTAGGACTTCAGAACCTATAATGAATAGAAAAGGGGATAGAGGTTTTTCCTGTTTAGTCCTCTTTAAGGGATGACTTCATTAGTGAGGAAACTATTAATTTTAAATTTGTATCTTACGCCTCTTATGCATTCCATGGTCATGTTGATCCATTTCTGGTGGAAGCTAAAAGCCTTGAGAACTTCTTCTTTATATTCTCATTCCATCCTGTCATATGCCTTATTCATGTCGAATTTGATTGCTAGATCTTGAGAACTTTCTTTTCCTTTGCTTGTTATTTTGTGGAAGGCCTCTTGGACAATGATGATGTTGTCTTATATTAGTCTTCCACTATCAAAAGCACTCTGAGTTAGGAAAACAATTTTGTCCATGATTCCTTAGCTTAGCTACCATAACTTTAGAAATGATTTTATATATAAAGTTATAGCAGCTTATAGGTCTCAATTAATTCAATGATTCTGCTTGTTTGATTTTTGGCAGGAGCACCACCTGTGTTTCATTGATCACCTTGGGGATAGTTCCTTCCTGGAAGAAAAGTTTAACCACTGAACAAATGTCCTCTTGAATAGTGTCCCAGTGTTTTTGGTAAAATTGTACTCCTAATCCATCTAGTCCTGGAGCCCGACTTCCTTCCATGCTGAAAGCCGCATTTTTATTTTCCTCCAATGTGAATTCTTGGAGAAGGCCTTTGTTCATATCTTTCAGTTACTCTTTTGGGCACCACTTTCATGCATTCTACTATGTTGACCGTACTTCTTGATTTGAAAAAATCTTTATAGTATTCTTCTATCATTTTCATGATATCATCTTGATTTTGAATCCAGTTGCCCTTAGAATCCTTCAATCTTTTAATGCGATTTCTATCCTTCCTTTGAATGGTTGATGCATGAAAGAAAGATGTGTTCCGATTTTCCCACTTGAGCCATTTGATTCTTGCCCTTTGCCCCCAATACTTTTCTTCTTGACTCAAGAGCTCTTTGATCTTTTGTTTGGCATCCTTGATCTCAGCTTGTTGGCTAGTGGAAATAAGAGAATTTTGTAAATGCTGAATTTTGAGAAGACATCTTGATATCTCCTTGTCTGCTCTTCTGAAACTCTTTTTGTTCCATTCCGTGAGGTCAGCTATGCACTTCCTTGTTTTATTGATTAATTTCTCCCATTCCCCACTTATTCTTCCCTCATTATGCCACCCTTTCTTTACAACATCTTTACATTCTTCCTTATCATCCTAATAAGCTTCATATCTGAATATTTTTTGTCTTTTTTCCTCTGGTATTAAATTGAGAAGGAGTGGGCAGTGATTTGAGGAAACTGGCGGCTTAGCTGGGAGAGTGGCGTGCTCAAACAATTGTCTCCATTTATAGTTAACTAGAGCTCTATCAATTCTTTCCTGGGTGACAACACCACCTTTAGGGTTGCTGAACCATGTGAACTTACTCCCTTTGAGGTCCATGTCCATGAGTTGTTTCCTGTTTACTAGCTCTCTAAAGCCTTCAATCTGATTATTGGGATTCGGGTGTTTACCGATTTTCTCCTCTTGGCTAAGAATGTCATTGAAATCACCAATGTAGCAGCATGGTTCATCCGCCAAGTCTTTTGTTTTAGCCAGTATTTTCCAAGTTTTCCTTCTTTGTTGAAAGGTTGGATTGCCATAAGTGAAACAATACTTCCATGGTTGCTTATTGTTTTCTTTTATATCAGTTATAACAAAGTTTTGACACCAAAAGTGAACTGAAACATCCACTTTTCCATTCCACAACACACATATCCCTCTGGACAAGCCCCGGGGTTCTACATAGAATACATTACTGAACTTTAAACTTCTACCTTGCTTCCTAATCTTGTATTCCTTAGCTCTCGTCTCCATAAGATAAGATAATGCTCGGCTTGTGCTGTGCAGATTTTTTTAATTTGAACACTATGGTGGCCGCCGCCACCCTTTGACAGTTCCAGCTGAAGACAATCATGGCTGAGTTGGGGGCTTGATAAGGCCCACCTCCTCGGCCATAGTTGGTGCTTCTTGATCTTCGCTGAACCTGTTGCTTCTCTCTGACTCATTCCCTGTCTTGCTTTTTTTGCTAACTCTGGATTCTTGGTCATCTTCCTAGTTGTATTTTGTTTGCATAAGAGGGCAGAAGCAATCTCTCTTCCTTTTGATAATAAGATTTTCTTCGATTTTCTTGCTTAGAACCTCCTCCTACTTTTCCATGTCTTGGTCCTTCTGCTTGCTAGTCTCTGATTCTCTTTTTCAGCATCCGAGGCTAGCTCTCCAAAGTAAGTCTCACCCTTTTCTGTTCAGAGAATATGCTTTTCCTTGTTGTTTTTGACTTTGTTCTTCATAGCATTTACCTACCTCATTTCCCATTTCGAGCGAAAGATTTGTATTGCCTCCTTCATTGTGATGTTTTCACAATCTCTTTTTTCACCTTTAGTGATTCTCACATATCACATATGACCCACTGGTAAGGTTATGAGCTCCTTTACATTCAGTGCTCTTCTTTCTTCTTTGGGTTAGGGATAGTATCTTCGTTGAAAGTCCCTTTCATTGTTGGGTTCCCCTGGAGTAGAGGAGGGGTGTTTTCGGCTTCTATGGTAATGGTTTGTATCCTCTTTAGGCCCTGCACAACATTCACATCATTCTCTCCTTGGTGTTCTCTGACTTTTTGGCCTTGGCACTTAACCTCGCTTTCTTGGGCCTGGCCTTTTGATTTATTATTTCCTTTGTGTGTTGGGTTGGGACTTAGCTATTTTGATAGTCCAGCTGGGCTTCCTATATATTTTTCTACTTGTAGCGTTACTTCTTTTACCTCCATTAGGTTTAGGGTGGTGAAGCTTCTGTGATTAATGTGGCTTGAGTTGCGGTTTTTGGGATATATTTCTTGTGAGTGTGGATTTGTATCCTCTTCTTCTTTCTTATCACCGCCTAAATCCCCTTTTTCATGTAATTTCTAATTCTTTGATGTCACTTTCACTTCTGAGATTCCTTGTATCCATTGTATTTTGCTATTGTCCTCTGAGCTGCGGTTAATCTTCCGCTTGTTCCCCACGCGCTTCTCCTTGTTCCTCAGGTCCATGCTTCCAGGTCGCTTCCTACTTTTCCCCTTCTTCCTCCATGGCTAGTGGCCTCAAGCTAGCTGTCCCCAAACCTGCGTGATACTTTGGTTTAGTGGAGTCCCAACATGCCATGGCTTTTGGGTTGGAGCAATTCTTCTCTCATGTTTGATTATACCGCAATTAAAGCAATAACAGTCCGGAGTCTTTCATATTTGAGGCTTATCCAGATTTTGGGTTTGTTGTCTCTGTTCCAGTAAAAACCCGTTAGGAGTGGCCTGGTAACTAGGGTTGGCAATGGGTAGAGTAGGGTAGGGTTTAGATTCTATTCTAATCTTACCCGTGGGTGAAATTTTTCTTACAACTCTACCATATCTTGTTCATAGGTTGAGAATCTCTCAACTCTAATCTTACTCGCATCCTAAAATTTTAAATCCTATTCTATCCGACTCTATACGCAGAAACAAAAAAAATTTTAAACAAATATAAAATTCAACCATTTCAAATTTCATATATCTTAATAAAATTGAATGAAAAATTAAAATAGAATAAAAAATTGAGTTCAAATTAAAATTAAAAATAATAAAATTTTAAAGAAATCCAACATAAAATTACAAATAATATAATCATCAATTAGCTTAGTAATTTTTTTTTAAATTTTTATAAGAAGAAGATTGTGAGTACAAAATTCACTTTTTTCACTATATATATATATGCGGGTAGGGTTGAATAGGATATACTTTAAACCTGTACTTTATCCTATCCGCAGACAAATTTGATCCTACCCTATTCTACCCGCAGCGGGTAGGATAGACAACCCTACCCGAACGAATTGGTCTATATTGAGTACCCGTGGATAAAGTATATATTGCCATTGCCAATCCTACTGATAAGAAAGTTCCTTTTAAGAATTCCATTCTTCATAGGGTTTTCCACTTCCACCACTATTCCAACCATATCACCGATAATTTTGGCTATATCTATATTCATGTGTTCAATTGAAATTTCGTGGAGCTGAATCCAAAATTCCATGAAATCATGGCAGACATCAGACATCTAGGATGAATTGATCATACACCCACTGCAAAAGGTTCAAGAGATTACCTCTGACATTCCACGAGCTATTTTTCAAGATTTTCTTCCTTTTTTGGTTATCTTTGAAGCTGATCAGGACGGTATTTCTGTCCACCTCCGATATGGATACATCTTTTGGGTTTTTCCACATTCCCAAAATGGAGTTTTTGATGACTTTGAATTTGATTTTCTTGTCAAACATGATTTTCCCTACTATGTTATAACACTCTGGTTTGAAGCCTGGGCTTGGGTTGGAGTTGAGACTTATTGTCATACCTTTGATTGTGTCAAGACCTAAATTAGCCATGCTTGGGGACTAGTTCAAAATAGGATAGTAAAGGCAACCAAGATGAGAAGGAGGGTGGGGGACAGAGGGGTGGGAAGTTTATGGGATTGGGCTTCATTTTGGGTTAGGTAATGTTATAACTTATAAGTCATATGGAGTATGTACACTTCTGTTGTGATAGACAGATTGAGTTGACTCTTAAGATGAAGTTGTGCTTGTGTTGCAAGATGGAACTTTGGCTTAGTGGCTGGAACTTGACTTTAAGGCATTGGTGTGTGATGTTTGCATTATGAATGATGGCTACAGGGACATTATATGGAACGTGAGTGGTATGATGGTTGAGAAGAATGGCTTGTTGGTTCTGCGTTAGATTTTAGTGTTGGTTTATGTGTTTGAGGAGTTGAAGGAGGGGTGCCCCCATGATGAAGAACCCAGGTTCTTAGCTACTCTCCAGGCGAGAGAGAATGTCCCTCCATAAAGGAAAAATTTTGAAAGTCGCTTTTCTTTTTTTTTTTGTTTACAAGGGGGCTTAGAGCCCAAGAAAACAAGAAACTAAAAAAGTACAACTTAGTAACAACAACCTTTTCCACAATCTTTTTGGGGATAGGCCTGCGCCAAAAGAAGTAAAACAACAAGAAAGAAATTCCGAGAACATGTATAGGAAAGAAACTGCACTTAAGGTTCTGGGCCTATGGGCTTTGGCTGGGAGGTTGTCATTAAACAGCTTGGGCATATAAGGCATAGAAGTAGAAGTTGGACAACTTGGTAACCCCAATAAAGAAAAAGCACCAACTCTGCTTGAGCCACTGACAAGATAGAGAACCAAGTCTGGATATGAACCCTTTTTTTAGTGTTGTGTATAGAGTGGATGAGTTGTTATATGACCATAAAAAAACTAAATAACTTCTTGTTGGTACATAATGTTTGGATTAACTTTAATAAATTAAAGCCTCTAATAACTTGATATATACTAGCTATTTGTGCTTCTTATTTTACGGGATTAACATATTAAATAGAGACTATTTTATGTGCTTCTTCTTAATATCAGCTACTTGTCTTGTGTGTCTATCTATATATATATAAACTATTTTTTGACTTGTTAAAATTTACAAAGATCAAAATATCTCACAACATATACTTATGAGTTTTAACCAAATTGTGTCTATTTCGAAATATCACTTTATATGATGAAAAAGAATAGGGAATCAATGCTTGTGAACAAATTGAGAAATCAACTAATGTTGGTTAAAATACAAGACAAATATAAAAAAAAAATATTAATCACCCATTTTTTTTCTGTTAAAAATAGATAGCATAACAACAGAATGAATTTTATACGACAAATTCCATAATTATTATTGAAATCTCTTTAGACCCCAAAAAAAAAAAAAAAGTAATAATAAGAAATTTAATCCATTTGGCATTTATATTCTTTCGGCCTATCACTGACTCAACCACTATTTTGTACCTCCTATTAGTTTTTATTTTGGGTTTTGTCTTTTGGAGCTATCTTCAGTGGAGAAAGTATAATTTGGACTTTAAAGAATCAAACAATAAATGAAAATATCTAGAAATATAGAGAGCGGCCTACAAATAATAGATTGTATTATTATAACAATTGGAGTAAATATATATATAGGCTAATCTTATAGTCATACTAATATTATCCTTCTTGCAACCTTTCGCTTTTATACTTTTTTTTTCTTTTTTATTATTATTATTATTATTATTATTATTATTATTATTGTCTTAATTGCCAATATTACGATAATAATAATATTATTAGATTATAGGTCTAACAAAAATAATCCTAAAAATTCAAAACCAAAAACTGTAATTCTAAGTCTTAGTTCGAAAACGTATATTTAATTTTTTTAATAAATATTTATTAATTTAATTATAACATAATTTTTTTTTTTGTGTTATATTGTTGTTATATATCTATCTATTTAGTTAATATATTAATTTTCTTCTTACAATTAATATTTTGTTTCGAAATAAAATTAATTAATAATTTATTATTCATTATTACTTATTTTTATTTAATAATCATATTATTATACCTATATATATATATATATATATATATATATATATATATATATTAATTTTTTAACTTTATTTCGAGTGTTGTACACTCTAAATATATACATATAAGTGCATTTGGAATTTTTTTTAAGGTGTTTTATGTCGAATACATAATATTTGACTTCTGTACTTATTTATCTTTTACCTTTTATATTTGAGATGTATAATGGTAGTTTAAAAAGTACATGTTATTCATTTTAATAAATAAAATATTTAAATAATTCAAAATAATTTTTTTATAATTTTATTGTCAAATTAATAATATAATATAAATATAAATATCAATTTTAAATTTTAATTACAACTAGCAAATGATATGTGATATACTTTCGTTGTCAAACTATTACTAATAATTAATAATAGTATAATAGTATATAAGAAAAATAGAGTAGCTAAATTTTTTTTATATAGAATAAATTGGTGTGGAATGGACAATTATTAAAAAAATTGGTATTTCTTTTAATATGGAGTTAATTTTTTTTAAATTGTTATTAAACAAATTGGAGGGTCAAATTTGTTAAGGAGAGAAAAAAAATCTAAAAAATTGATTTAGATGAGATACACAAATTTAATAGTCGGATTTATGCATTGCAAATTTTTAAAAATTCAGATACATAAATCTAAATGTCAAATTTGTGTATTATAAAAATTTAAAAAATTCAAGTACACAAATATATGAGAATTAGATTTGTATTTTAAATAATAAATCTGTTAGTTAAATTTATATCTTTTATATCTTAGTTATACACATTATATTTTAATAATATTATAAAATATCATTTTTTTAATATTAAAATTAAAAAGTGAAATAAAATAGATGATAAAGAGAAAAAAATAAAAAAGAAAAAAGAAAAAAAATTTAAATTTTTTTTAATTACAATAAAAAGTATCATGTATTTTTGTTAAAAAAATAATAATATATAATAAAATATATAACAGATATTTTGTATTAACAAAAGCCCATTCAAACTAATAAATAACTGTCCATTGACTTCATACAACTGCAATCAAAATCGTGGTTTATTATAAATCAAAAAGAGAACATGATTTATTTACTTTATCAAATCGATACTGATTTACTTTATTAGAATTTTAGAGTTAAAGTAGATATAATTATAATACTTGTACAGCACAAATGATAGCCACAAATTTAAAATATTTGTTCATAGTGCTGTAAAATAAAAGATATATATATATAATAAAGATGTATAAATAGAAGACTCTAAAATTAAAATAATTAGCTCAATAATAATTTATATATATATAATAAAATTATATGTTGTAATGTATATATATATACAAAGATAGAAAGGAATATAAAAAGTAAAGATAGAGAGAATTGCATAAATATATATATAAAGATAGAAAGGAGTATAAAAAGTAGAGAGAGATAATAGCATTTGTTTATAGTAAGAGAAAGAAAGAGAATATTATTATATTGTTGTTGTTTTTTGTATGTCCGAATGTAAAACAACATTCTGCTATTTATAATGGTAGCATACTTTACTTTTTCAACATTTCTTTAATGCCATTTACCATTGAGAAGCTGAGCCGCCCAGACATTAATGGGCATCCAACTCAGCTTTTATACTTATCACAACACTCCCCCTTTGGATGCCCATTTAGGATTATGCCTCATTAAAACCTTACTAAAGAAAACCCAGTGGAAAAAACCTTAGTGAAGGAAAAAGAATACAATATCCTTTATGATGGAAACTGCCTCATTAAAAACCTTATCAAGAAAAACCCAACGGGAAAAAAACTTGACCAAGGAAAAAAGAGTACAGTCTCCTCCTCTTATCGACATCATTTAATATTTCGAAATCGGCGCATCCCAATCTCATGTACCAATCTTTCAAAGGACGATTTTGGAAGTGACTTTGTAAATAAATCTGCCAGATTGTCACTTGAACGGATCTGTTGGACATCAATTGTCCCTTGATTTTGAAGGTCATGAGTGAAGAATAATTTGGGAGAAATATGCTTTGTTCTATCACCTTTAATGTATCCACCCTTAAGTTGAGCAATGCATGCTGTATTATCTTCAAACAGGACAGTTGAAGCTATCTTATGATCAATCAGTCCACATGATGACAGAATATATTGAATCAGACTCCTCAGCCAAAAACACTCACGACTAGCTTCATGAATCGCCAGTATTTCAGCATGATTAGAGGAGGTTGCTGCTATCGTCTGTTTTGTGGACCTCCATGATATAGCTGTACCACCATATGTGAACAGGTATCCTGTTTGAGATCTCCCTTTATGTGGATCAGACAAGTATCCAGCATCTGCATAGCCAACTAATTGTGACTTGGATCCATAGGGATAAAACAAACCCATATCAACCGTCCCCTGAAGATATCGAAAGATTTGTTTGATTCCACTCCAATGTCTTCTGGTTGGAGAGGAACTATATCTTGCTAGTAAATTCACAGCAAATGATATGTCAGGTCGCGTATTATTAGCAAGATACATTAGCGCTCCAATGGCACTAAGATATGGTACTTCAGGACCAAGGATATCTTCATTTTCTTCTTTAGGATGGAATTGATCCTTTTTCACATCCAAAGATCTTACGATCATTGGTGTACTTAATGGATGTGACTTATCCATATAAAATCTTTTCAAGATCCTTTCTGTGTATGTTGTTTGATGAATAAAGATCCCACCTTTTATATGCTCGATCTGCAGGCCGAGACAAAACTTAGTCTTTCCAAGATCTTTCATCTCAAACTCTTCTTTTAGAGTTTTTATAATTGTTGGAATCTCTTCAGGAGTCCCAATGATATTTAAATCATCAACGTACACAGCAATTATAATGAACCCAGATATAGTTTTCTTTATGAAAACACATGGGCAGATATCATCATTCTTGAATCCGTTTTTGGCCAGATACTCAGTAAGACGATTATACCACATTCGTCCAGATTACTTTAGACCATATAAAGATCTTTGCAATTTGACTGAGTATAACCCTTGCGAATATTCATTGGATGGTTTAGATATCTTTAGTCCTTTAGGGACTTTCATATAGATATCCCGATCTAATGAGCCGTATAAGTAGGCTGTTACCACATCCATTAAATGCATATGCAGTTTATGATATGCAGATAAATTGACCAAATAGCGCAATGTTATCGCATCCACTACAGGGGAATACGTTTCCTCATAATCTATACCAGGCCTTTGTGAAAAACCTTGTGCCACAAGTCAGGCTTTATAGCGCACAACTTCATTTTTCTCATTTCGTTTTCTCACAAATACCCACTTATATCCAACAGGTTTTACATCTTCAGGTGTACGGACTACAGGTCCAAAGACTTCACGTTTTGCAAGTGAGTCTAATTCAGCCTTCATGGCTTCTTTCCATTTTGGCCAATCATTTCTTTGTCGACATTCTTCGACTGATCTTGGCTCAAGATCCTTACTTTCATGCATGATATTCAATGCCACATTATATGCAAATATTTCATTGACAATTGTCTTATTTCGGTCCCATTTCTCTCCTGTAAAGACATAATTTATCGAGATCTCGTCATTTTCACAATTTTCAGGTACCTGAACGTCTTCTGGCGTTATATCAGAATTTTGGACAACTGCAGGTGTCTCTACTATGTCTTTTTCAACAGGAATATTATTTATCTCTTTTCTCTTTCGAGGATTTTTGTCTTTGGAACCGACAGGCCTGCCACGCTTCTGGCGTGAATTTGCTTTAGTGGCTACTTGTCCTACTGGGACATCAATTTGAATTGGGGCATTTTCTACTGGTATATAAGATTTAGTTATCCTCTTTGTATCGGAAAATGCATCAGGCAAATCATTTGCTATTCTTTGCAAATGTATAATCTTTTGAACTTCTAGTTCACATTGCCCTGATCGAGGATCTAAATGCATCAATGATGATGCATTCCAGTTAAGCTCCTTTTCAGGAAGCTTATTCTCTCCCCCTAATGTTGGAAATTTTGATTCATCAAAATGACAATCCGCAAACCGGGCTTTAAATACATCTCCAGTTTGTATCTCAAGATACCTCACTATAGAGGGAGAATCATATCCAACATATATTTCCAATTTTCTTTGGGGTCCCATTTTGGTGCGATTAGGTGGTGCAATGGGAACATATATCGCACACCCAAATATTCTTAAATGGGAAACATTTGGCTACTGGCCAAAAGCTAATTGCATAGGAGAGAATTGATGATAACTCGTTGGCCTCAAACGAATAAGTGCTGCGGCATGTAAAATAGCATGCCCCCAAACCGAGGTAGGGAGATTTGTTCTCATAAGTAAGGGTCTAGCAATTAATTGGAGGCGCTTAATAAGTGATTCTGCTAACCCATTTTGTGTGTGAACATAAGCTACTGGATGTTCAACACTTATTCCATTAGCCATACAATAAGCATCAAAAGCTTGGGAAGTAAATTCACCAGCATTATCAAGACGAATTGCTTTGATTGGATTTTCTGGAAATTGTGCTTTTAATCGAATAATTTGAGCTAGTAATCTCGCAAACGCCAGGTTGCGAGAAGATAATAAGCACACATGTGACCATCTCGAAGATGCGTCTATTAGGACCATAAAATATCTAAAAGATCCACATGGTGGATAAATAGGTCCACATATATCACCTTGAATCCTTTCTAGGAATTCAGGGGACTCAAATCCAATTTTTACTGATGATAGCCTTAAAATTAACTTCCCTTGAGAACATGCAGCACAACAAAATTCACTAGTTTTAAGAATCTTCTGGTTCTTTAGTGAATGTCCATGAGAGTTTTCAATAATTCTCCTCATCATGGTTGTTCCCGGATGGCCCAAACGGTCGTGCCAAGTTATGAATTCATTTGGTCTAGTAAACTTCTGGTTTACAGTGGCATGTGATTCAATTGCACTAATATTGGTATAATACAACCCAGATGAAAGTGAGGGTAATTTTTCTAATATAACTTTCTTATTTGAATCATGAGTTGTGATATATAAATACTCATGATTTCTCTCATTCATCGTCTCAACATGATATCCATTTCGGCGAATATCTTTGAAACTCAACAAGTTCCTCAGAGACTTGGTAGATAATAGTGCATTATTTATTATAAATTTTGTTCCTCCAGGAAACAAAATTATAGCTCTTCCGGAGTCTTCTATCACATTGCCTGAGCCAATAATAGTATTAACATATTCCTCTTTTGGCACAAGATGGGTAAAATATATATCACTTTTGAGAATAGTGTGTGAACTTGCACTATCCGCAAGGCATACATCTTCATTACATATCCTTGTCAATCTCTTCAAAAACAAATAATAATAAAATGAGTAGTATGCACAGTTAAATTGAATACTTGATCAGAATTATTTTTCTAAGAAACACTGTACATAAAATAATGTCATATACTGAAATTTTATTTTAAAATTTGACACATTTAATAATTTCAAAATTCCTAAACATTAATATTTCATTATTTATGTACATCATATTTGAAACTTAAATGCATAGAAAATAAAACTTAACAATAAGTTCTTTACATTATTTATTTACATATATACTTCACAATCCCACATATTAAACTATTCCATCATTGATTAAATGACCAATATTTCCTTCAGGATCCTCAAAGAAATCAGATACATCATAATGAGTGGTGGAGTTCTCAGCATCATTTGAAACAAAATTTGTTTCCTTTCCTTTGTCGTTCTTTTTCAAAGATGCCTGGTAAAGATCGACTAGGTGCCTTGGGGTACGACAGGTACGTGACCAATAGCCCTTTCCACCACAGCGGAAACACTTCTCCTCGGTTGATTTATTCTGCCCGATATTCCTTTCTTTATCCCACTTCTGGTGAGATTATCTCTTTTGAACATAATTCTTTTTCCTTCCATAATTTTTCTTATTATTAAAACATTGCCATTTACCTCTTCTGGGGTAATTTGCCACATTTACTTCAGGAAATGGGGTAGCGCCGGCTGGGCGCGCTTCATGATTTTTTAATAACAACTCATTGTTGCGTTCAGCAACAAGAAGGCAAGAAATTAACTCAGAATATTTTTTAAACCCTTTCTCTCGATACTGCTGCTGCAGGAGCACATTCGAGGCATGGAAGGTTGAGAAAGTTTTCTCCAACATATCATGATCAGTTATTTTTTCCCCACACAATTTCATTCGTGAGGTGATTCGAAACATTGCAGAATTATATTCATTTATAGATTTAAAATCTTGTAAACGCAAATGCGTCCATTCATATCTGGCTTGAGGAAGTATTACCATTTTCTGATGATTATACATTTCTTCAAGGTCTTTCCAAAGATCTGCAGGATCTTTTAATGTAAGATATTCATTTTTCACTCCTTCGTCAAGGTGACGACGAAGAAAAATCATGGCTTTGGCTTTATCCTTCTGGGATGCATTATTTTCAGCCTTAATGGTATCTCCAAGATCCATTGAATCAAGATGGATTTCAGCATCTAATATCCATGATAAATAATTGTTTCCAGATATATCAAGAGCATTGAATTCAAGATGAGAGAGTTTCGACATAATGAAAAATTTGTTACCTGAGTCTTCCTAAAAATTTGATCAGAGTCTCGTGCTGATAACGTGTTGTAAAATAAAAGATATATATATATAATAAAGATGTATAAATAGAAGACTCTAAAATTAAAATAATTAGCTCAATAATAATTTATATATATATATATATATATATATATATATATATATATATAATAAAATTATATGTTGTAATGTATATATATATATACAAAGATAGAAAGGAGTATAAAAAGTAAAGATAGAGAGAATTGCATAAATATATATATAAAGATGGAAAGGAGTATAAAAAGTAGAGAGAGATAATAGCATTTGTTTATAGTAAGAGAAAAAAAGAGAATATTATTATATTGCTGTTGTTTTTTGTATGTCCGAATGTAAAACAACATTCTACTATTTATAATAGTAACATACTTTACTTTTTCAACATTTCTTTAATGCCATTTATCATTGAGAAGCTGAGCCGCCCAGACATTAATGAGCATCCAACTCAGCTTTTATACTTATCACAACACATAGACCTTTAAATAGACAATTCCTTGTCTTTTGTGAGTTTGTGTATTAATTTCAAAAGTACGACAGAAGCTCACAAATCAAAAAGATAAGAGAGAACCCGCGGCCCCACTTCCATAAATTATTATTATTATTATTATTATTATTATTATTATTATTATTATTATTAGAATTTTATTAATTTGTGTTTTATAATATAAAAAAAATATTTTATAAATTTTTTATTTTTTAATGTATTAAATATATTATAAATATTAAAAAAGTTTCATTATATTTTAAACTATATCATAAATTAGTTAAATCATCATCATCGTCATCTTTATTATTATTATTATTATTATTACAACAGTCTAACTACACATTCAAGTATTTTTGGCAATTAAATCTAATTAAGTTTGTCCAAACTTACCAAAAACTACTCTCATCACACCAGCGTATATATACGCACATTTCAATAACACAACATATCCGTTTCCTCCTCCTCCTTCTTCTTCTTCGTTATCGTCATTATCAACATTTTGCTAACATCTTTATTAGTTTTGATTTTTTCTGTTGCCATCATTAAATAATTTTGGTTCATTTTTTAGTTTATTTCGATTCATTTGTGAATTAATTTTAGTTCATTTGTGTGTTAATTGAGATTCACCTGATACTGCTGATAAGTATTGACCAAATTTTTATTCTTTAAATAATTTCGGTTCATTTCTTAGTTTATTTGAGGTTCATTTGGATTCAGAAATAAATTCGATGTGTTTGTGTTAATTGAGGTTCACTTTATGTTACTAATAAGTATTAACCAAATTTTTTAGCAAACAAGAATCAAATTATTCATGATCACTTTATTCAATTGCATCATATTCTACTCTATTCTATTCAATTAGTTCAGATTTGAACTAGTAATAAAAAAAATTCAATTATCAACAAAAACACATCAAATTTATTTCTGGATCCAAATGAACCTCAATTAAACTAAGAAATGAACCGAAATTAGTTAAAGAATAAAAAAATTGGTTAATATTTATCAGCAGTATCAAGTGAATCTCAATTAGCATACAAATGAATTGAAATAGTTAAAAAGACTCAATCATTAACAAAAACATATCGAATTTATTTCTGGATCCAAATGAATCTCAGTTAAACTAAGAAATAAACCGAAATTACTTAAGGAATAAAAATTTGATCAATACTTATTAGCAGCATCAAGTAAACCTCAATTAACATACAAATGAATCGAAATAAATTAAGAAATGAACCAAAATTATTTAATGATGGCAGCAAAAAAAATTAGAACTAATAAAGACGTTTACAAAATATATTGGTATTATTGGTGATGACGATAGCAAGAAGCAAAGAAGAACCCGCGTGCATGAATTTGGAAGAAGAAGAAGGAGGAGGAGGAAAAGAAGAAGGGAAGAAGAAGAAGAACCATCTGTGTGTGCGAATTTGGAAGAATAAGAAGAAGGAGGAGGAGGAGGAGGAGGAAATGGAGAAAAAAGAGAAAGAGAAGAAGGCGCATGATTTAAAAAGTTGTTATAACAATTTGGTTAAATATTTTGTTTGGACGTAGAATTTTATTATTATTATTATTATTATTATTATTATTATTATTATTATTATTATGACTAAATGTCTTTATATCGAAATTTTTTTTAAGACATAGATGTTGATCAAGAATATCTTTTCATACACATTGTCCGTGTCAAAATTCTTGAACAAAGATAAATTTGGGAAAACAATGAAAAAAAAAAGTCAATAAGACAATCACCGGATAACATGAATTTTGGAGTATAATTTTTGAATTTTGAACGTATAGTTTTTGAATTTCTATTAATTTTTATTTTCTGGTTGTTCGATATTTTTTACTATCTCTCTAGCAAAATCATGTGTAGTTAAATATTTAGATTGTATTTAAAAGAGAGATAGAGATTAAAAAAATAGAAATTAAGAGATTAAAATTAAATTAAGTTTTTATATTATATTTAGTATAAAATATATTAAATTAAATTATGGTTAAATATTATATTTAATTTAAAATAAATATAAAAATAAAAAATATAAATTTAAAATTTAAAAAATTAAATAAAAATATTTCTTTTAAAAAAATTATTAATTAAAATTTCAGTTCTCTAATTTCAATTCTAATCTCTAAAAATAAATATTACCTTAAACCATTAAAATATCCACAATATTAGGTAGGTAGTGTAGGTTTTTCGGTAATTATTGTGTACTACAGTTAACTCCTATAGATTTTAATTAAAGAACAATATTAAGTTATCAATAAAATTTATTATTTTTATTTAATGTTTCATCAAAAAATATTTTTATATTTAATTTTAAATTTTAAATCATAATTCAATAATAATAACAAAGTCTTATATATTTTATTATGAACCGAACGACGTTGTTGAAATATTAATTTAAAATATTAATAAAAAGTGTTAACTTCCTTATATTTTTCTTAATTAAAAATGAGTGAGTTCCTATGGTTATTGCATTGTAAGATTTTAGGTGGAAATTAACCCACTTCCGCCATGTACCATGTAAATCATGCTAGGTGCGTTATTTAGGGTCATATGTAATGAATTCCAAATCCAAGTTCCATGTAAATTATGACAGGTACGGTGTTGTTATTTTAGATCTTTCACCCTGGTTAATTACTTATTAATTCTTAATCAAGCTTTTAACTACAAAATGTATATGTAAAAAGTCTGAATGTGTAGTTGAGCGAATGGTTAATCTTCTTTTAATTAAGATTTAGGGCTTGTTTAGGTGAATTTTTAATAAAATATTTTTTCGAATTTTTAAAATCTTATAAAAAGTAAAAATAAATTTATATTTAGATATCTTATGAAAAAAAATCTATCAATTATATTTGAATATAATAATATAAAAATACATTTTTGTTTATTTATTATGTAAAATTTTAAAAATTTTTTTTAAAAAGATTGTAACTTCTCAAAAAAATATTTTTTATTTTTTTAATATTTTTATTTTTACTACTAAAAATTTATCAAATACGCTAAAAATAAAAAGTACTTATCTATCAAATATCTTTTTATATTAATTTAATGACACCTAAACAAGCACTTAATTTAGTAAAATTTTTTACTTTTTAAAAATAGTTTATAAAAATTAATTTTTAAAAATTAATTTTTTTAAAGTCGTAGCATCTATATTTATTAAATTAAATTAAAAAAAAATTTTAATAAACATAAATAACAATGTATTTAGTAAAATAGTATATTTAAAAATAATATAATAGATATTAATATAAAAATTAAATTTAGATATTAATTAATATATGAGATTATATTATTAGATTTTTTAATTTTAATAAATATAAGCCAACTTTAAAAATTTTTTACTTAGATGCTTTTAAAAATACTCCTAACATTTAAAAATGACAAATACAAACACATTACCCTTTTGATTTACTGAAGCAAATAAAGTGTTTGTCATTTTAAAAAGTACGACAAAGTACTTTTTCAAAAAACTTTACTAAATTAAACGTAAGTGTTAATATAGTTAGCTTAAAAAATTTTAATCCAACCACCCCCTATTAAAATGTGCTTAATTATAAACCAATAAAAATTAGTACGAAGATTTTTTTTTCTTATTTTATGCATGCAGATGGATTGAATGGTCTTTAATTGTAAATATTACAGTATCATAAACGCATCACTCATACTATATATTTATTCGGAAATGTAACATATTAAAAGACCCTAATTTTTCACTTCAACTAAAATTTCTACAGACATTTATCTTCAAATTAAAAAGATAACATATCACTTCTGCAAATTTTCTGAAGTGGTGGACCAGGGCAAATGAAATTTCTCAGATACTTTTACACTTCTAGGGTAAAAAAAATTGCTGTATGCAATATTAATGCATTAGGCATGAAAAGACGTCCATGTTCAATCCACTCGTTATGCTAAAAAGTAATCTTAAAAGGAAGAATTTTATATTAATTTGAAATACTAATGTAAAACACGTTTTTATATCTGTAGATGAAAAATACCCTCACTTCAATAATTTGCAGATTGTATATATTCGTCGTACACGTGTCTTCAATTATTGTACCATTGCATATTTAATTTGAATATTATAATGCAAAGGGAGAAAATATCTATATGACGACAGAAGTTGATGTAATAATAAACTATAGTCGTCAATTATTGAAATTAATAATCAAATATAAGGACAATTTACACGAATAAAATGATTGAAAAATTTTTTTACGTAAATATAACATTGACAATTTCCAGACGTAAATGCACAAACATAACTGTATATAATCTGTTACACTCTGTAGCGAAACTCAATTGCACGTAATTCGCTACAGGGTATCGCAGATTACGTTGAGGGCTGCATTACTCATAAACTGCTATACCCTGTAGCGGTTTATGACCAAATGGCGTTTGTGCATAATCTGCTACACCCTGTAGCGGATTATGAGTATAGTGGTGATTATATGTTAATAGTAACAACCCATGATGCAAAATGCACGAATTGATACAAAATGTAATCGTCATTCGCAATAAGTCGTACAAAAATAATAGCCACCAAACATTAACAATAACACAGAATAAGTTAACTACATAACTCATACAGATATAACTGTCACAAGTCGTTAACCCTAACAGAAAATAAATAAGTCATAATTCATACAAGGATAACGGTCGGAAATAAGACAATCGGCGTTGCTGTTGGTCACCATCAACATCATGGTCGCCCCTGAATTGACTAAGTAGGTGCGAGCCTGTGCCACATCGAGTCGGACGCCTAACCCTAGCCGCTCGCCGATCTCCCGGTGGAGCCTCCTGTGGCCCAACTCCAAATGCAGATGGTGGCGTCCCCCCATGCCGAACCAAGTGTTGTACGGGCTACCTGCGGGCTCATTCAGGTCTACCGGGAGCTGGGTCTCAAGAATCTGGGACGGCACATCCGCTGGCTGTGGCCTATACTTCGGAGGGTCGGAAGGGCCGCCTGGAATCGGGCTCTGGTACTGATGAACGTCGTCACCCTGTATCATCTCAGCAAAATTCGCATAGAACTGGGGTCCACCCAACTGATCGTCCAAATTCATGGTGAAAGAAGTGGTAGCAAGATCGGCTAACAGCTGTGTGCTATACTCATATAGTACCTGAGAGCTAGATACGTGAGTAAAAGGTGTACCACCCATACTAGCCTCTGCGGTGCCACCAACATGAGTGTCTGTAGGGTGCCGACGGGACGATCCAACCTCGTCATCATGGTGGACGGGAAGTGCTCGTCCACCACGAGCAGTCCATCGTCTAGCAGTAGATCGACGAAGGCGATGATCTGCCTGGCCTCCGTCATCACCACCAACCTGCTCCTTCTGCATCATGTCGTTGAGCCAGCGCCACTCGCGATTAGTGGCACGTGTACCGATGCGTCGTCTCCGCTCCACACGTCTGTTATCCGGCATATCGGACGCTGGAACTCTAGTCGGCGCCTGCGACGACCCTCTGAGTATGGCATCGTCCGGAACCTGGGTCAGCCTGGGGTCGGCGAAAGCAATCCCTGGTGATAGAATCCTATGTGCAACATGGTGCCACCAGTCCAGGTACTCAGCGGATGGACCAGGATCAGGAACTCTCTAGACACTCAACACAAAGCAAACTCGCTCGTCCCAATGCTGATGCCATGTCCTATAGTAAGTGGGGAACCATCTATCTCCACCCGTGCCGTCCTTACTATGAAGATACTCTATGTTGAGCGCTGGCTCAGGAAGATGCTGTATGCCCCCTAGCTGTGGGAAGACCTTGTCTACCTGATGGCACTCAATCACTACAAAGTATATCAGGCTGGTGATAGCCCGCTATAACCGGCTGTGCTCCTCAGTCAGTATCTCTGGATGGATGACTGCCAGTACGTCCAGAGAACTATAAGGCTCCTACACAATCTGATAGACATGAGGCAAGTCAGCATTGTACCAATGTATACATATAAGTGTGGGAAAAACAATTAAAACAATGACGAACAAAAACAAAATACTTACATCTCGATGAGTCAGTCGATCCAATGCCAGACGATACTGAATAATCCGTTGTTCCTTCCCATCAGAAGTGGGCAAATATGTGGCCCATCTGAGTTGCAGAAATAGCACGTAAGTATGTATTTTATATATAGAACGTAATGAACTTGAAAGAATACGTGAATTAAATTATACCTGGATGCCAATGGAAAAGAGAAAGCATTAAAACCCTGCGGCCTCAGCATGGGGAACCGCCAAAAGATCCATGACTGTAGCAACTGTAGGGGTCCAGCCAAGCTGGTGACGTTTCTGTTCGCCACCCTGCACATGCATCGGTACAGCCACGCCAATGCAGCGGCGCCCCAGCTATAGCTGCCCATGTCGTCAAGTATCGTCACAAAAGGCAACTAGTGAAGGTAGACCCGATTAGCACTCTTGTCTATGAACAGATGTGTCGACAGAAGCATCATAATATACACACGTGCATATATGCGCACGGTCTCCTCCGAAGCATCTGCTGGTAACACCCTGAACCGCTCATGAAACCATGTGAAGTGGACTGTGTATAACTTTCTCTTATCCGGTGGCGGAAGCTCACCAAATAAGTCCTCGAACCACTCCTATGCCGATCTGGCCCCCTCGATCTGCAGGTGAAAGTCTGTCATGCACCTGGAAACAGCCTGGCCATCCACGGGCAGCCCGAGCTGGTATGCCACGTCTTGGAGCGTGATAGTGCACTCTCCGAATGGCATATGGAAAGTGTGGGTCTCAGGCCGCCACCTCTCGATAAATGCACTGAGCAGAGGCTCATCTAACCAGAACCAATGCGTGTTCAGCCTAGCCAGGTGGTACAACCCAGCCCTCTCCAAGTAAGGTATGATCCTATCATGTAACGGCATATTTTGTTGCCTACGGACGCTATACACATATCGGGTTGGCTGCATTTTCAGAAATAAAGAACACCGGCTTAATTTCTAACAATGACATCACCAAACTATAGCTTATGTTTCTATTCTTAAGCTACTTGGGTTTCGAAATTACTAATTTACCTCTCTACCTTGACTATTAAATGTTAAATGTCAAAGTTTAAATTTCAAATTTTCATTTTCAAACCAAAAGCTAAACTAAGTCTCTATCTATCTAATTAATGAATTACTTCCTTAATATTGAATAAAATATACATTTATTAAAATATTGAAGGGAAATAGAGACACTTACCTCTTCATCGATGGTCTCGGCTATGTGAGTAACGCCGTCGAGTCGGTACAACCACCGTTCATTGTCCATTCTTCCAAACTACTCAAGAATTTGAATTTTCTCTCCCTTCTCTCTACTTTCTCTCTCTAACTTTCTTTCCAAAATACTTCAAATGATTTCCGCTACAGCCTCACGCGGTATATATAATCACCACTATACTCATAATCCGCTACATATGCACAAACGCCATTTGGTCATAAACTGCTACACCCTGTAGCGGTTTATGAGTAATGCAGCCCTCAACGTAATCCGCGATACCCTGTAGCGAATTACGTGCAATTGAGTTCCGTTACAAAGTGTAGCGAATTATATACAGTTGCGTTTGTTACATTTGTGTCTAGAAATTGCCAATGTTGTATTTGCGTAAAGATTTTCTCCAATCATTTTATATGTGTAAATTGCCTCAAATATAATATTTTGGTGATGTAGTATATATAAACTTCAATTATTGAAGTCCAATCCTTTCAATAGATTTTAAATTTAAGGATCACTTTACTTGAAATGAAAATAAATAAGTATCAGTTTGCGATCAAACTCGACTTATCTCTTCAAAAATATAGATATAATATTGACATGTTAGATATAAAATTAAAGTTTAAAATTGATATTTAATTTAATATAATTCTAATCTAATTTAATTTTTTCGTATTTATCTTATATTATTTGAATAATGTAATACTAGTCAATTTTCTAGTTGTTCTATTAAAAATATAAGCTCTAAGTAGTTTCCTTAATTTAATCCAGTCTAATATTCATGAAAATGAGGATTGCCTGGATTGGTGTGACGGTGATGACACTGGTGTGGCTTAGTATCATTTTATTTGTTAGAATATAATTAGGATTAATTAGGATCAATTAGTATTATTTAGTATATTTGAATATTTATTATAGGAGATTACGTCTTTATTATTACGATTCTATTAGTCCCTATAAATATCCTTCTATATTATATCATTCTAGACAACTTGAATAAACAACTTGAATACACTCAATAATACACAAATTCCTTCCTCCAGTTTAGTCTCTTATTTCTAACATGGTATTAGAGCCATGGTAGGATAGGTAGTTTTTCTTCTAGTGAAATCACCATATTTTCCTTCTGTACCATTTTTTTCCTTCTCTTATAGTTTTCGCTCTCTTTCGGCAGTTCCGTCTGCGTTCTCTTGTGGCAGTTCCATCTGCGTTCTCTCGTGACAGTTCCGTCTGTGTTCTCTCGTGATAGTTCCGTCTGTGTTCTCTCGTGACAGTTTCGCCTGCGTTCTCCCGTGGCAGTTCCGTCTGCATTTTCCCGTGGCAGTTCCGTCTGCGTTTTCCCGTGGCAGTTCCGTCTGCGTGTTTCCTTGTGGCAGTTCCGTCTGCACCCGCGAGAATTTCATCTGCGCTTTCTTCCGACAAGCAGCAGTCCCGTCTGCGCTTTCTTCCGACAAGCGGCAGTTCCGTCTGCGCTTCCTTCAGACAAGCGGCAGTTCCGTCTGTGCTTCCTTCAGACAAGCGGCAGTTCCATCTGCGCTTCCTTCTGGCAGTTCCATCTACACCCGTTCTATTCGTTTATGTATTTTTTTTATTTCGTTGTATTAATTTTTAAATAAGTTTCAAACTCAAGTTGTCACTTGAGTTTGAAGGGGATGTTAGAATATAATTAGGATCAATTAGGATCAATTAGTATTATTTAGTATATCTGAATATTTATTATAGGAATTACGTCTTTATTATTACGATTCTCTTAGTCCCTATAAATATCCTTCTATATTGTATCATTTTAGACAACTTGAATAAACAACTTGAATACACTCAATAATACACAAATCATTTTTCCAGTTTAGTCTCTTGTTTCTAACATTATTTTTGGCCGATTGCACAGGTTCGTTCTCCCTTGCTTTCTTTGATGCTTTGATGAAGTGAAATAAGAATATTCTTTATAAAATGATATGATTAGATAATAATAAGTAATGTAACACATGGAGTGTTTTTGTCATTTTGTCAAAGTTTTATTTGTTAAGATTTCAAGCTATTCATGGAAGATGGTCTAATAATTTGGGATTTTATTGATTAAGATTTTTTGTTAAAGTTAGTATTTTTATCCATAATAAAATTATGAAAATATAAATCTTTTAAAATTATATTGATTTTGTCATATAAATTATGGAACAAAAGATTTATAGAACTAAATTACTTTTACAAAAAGTACTACTAGAAAATTATTTATTACAGATGAATATTTTTGACAAATTTTATCCCACAAAAATACAGACAGATTTTGCAAAAGAATTTTCATCGAAAACAAAGAAAAATGAATTAGTATGAATTACATACAGAAAAGAGAATCTGTCGATAACTCTGTCGAAAAAATTAGTATTTTTTGTGGAAAATAATTACCAACAAAAAATTCGTCTGCATTTAAATGATCAAAATGCTGCATTTTATTAAATTATTATAGACAAAAAATCTGTCTTTAATTTAAAATATTCCATCGAAAGATATTGACTTAAACCTAACTTAACCCCACTCTCTCGAGCCCCATTCACATTCCACACAAATAAAACACGAGCTTCTTCCTCTCTTCGTCGCACAAGCTGCTTCTTCTCTCTGTCGCACGAACTTCTTCCGCCGCTGCTCGCATCGCACAATATCTCTCTATCATCCCTTGCGTCGCACGAGCTTCCTCTGCCGCTGCTCTCATCACGTCTGCTCCCTTCGTCGCAATCGTCGCAGAGCTCTCTCCACCGCTCTCGTCGCGTCTGCTCCCTTCTTCGCCGTCGTTGCAGAGCTCTCTCCGCTGCCACTCTCATTGCATTTTCTCCCATCATGAATTTCACGTATTCTCTGATTTTGTGATTCTGTTGCTTAGGGATCAATTTTCTGTTCAAATTTTAGGTTTATCAATTTTTCTTTGCAGTTTCTATTTTCTTGTTGCTATTGATGCTAATTGAGTTTGTTGTAGTTGTAGTGATGAAAGAGATTCATCTTCACATAATGGTATCTCGAAACAAATGGTAATTTTGCCCTTTCTATTCTCTTTTTTCTGTTTAAATGTTTTTAATTTCCAGCTTAAGGATTCGATCACCTGTTCTGAGCTTGTTCCATGATTCTACTCTATTTCTGATTTTTTTGTGTGGATAAATGCATTTTTTTTAGTTTGAAATGAAAAATATTTTATCTCAATTTGAGCTTGAACTATTTATATCAAACTATTACATGTATAATTCTTGCTGTAGTTCTTAGTTCTTTAGTTGCTACTTTGAATTCTTAGCTTAGTTTACCGATACTTAGAATTTATTGCAATTTCTTAGTATATGAATTTGTGAATTTTTAGTTGTATATGAATTCACTTATATTTAGTTAATTTTACTTTTAATTCATCCCAGGCAGAGATTTTATTGCTTATTGCAAATGCTAAGGTACATTAAAATATGTACATCAAGAGTTTGTTTACTAGCGTGTGGTAAAGGTATGGATATTGTTTATATTTTAGTTTCAACAGTTTGTATACTATCGCAATATCAATCTATATATTGTTTGTATAGGGTAACAACTATGTGTTTCAGAAGTGATGAATATGATTACTAGTGGTATGTTCTCAGTGGTATGTTCCTTCAAACAAATTTTTTTTCCTTGTAGCGTACACTTTCTAGCATAACTCCCAAGGGAATTTCATGTTTTAGAGAAAGCTAAAGTGGATACATATTTTTTTCATAGTCTATTTAGAATAAGATGCTCGGGTATTTGTTTACTAATCTGGACTTACAGCCCCTCAAATACTAATTGATATATGTAAGTATTATTTTAGAGGAATTTTCTATAATGTATTTGTGGCCTTTGTATCTGGTTGACCCTGTTTAATTATTTTTCAATCTTCAAGTAATGCTTCGGTCTAAAAATCTTGTACACTTTGATTCCTTTGATATCCCCTATATTAGTAAAAACCTCTTAAATTTCAATTTATGTATTTTCATTATCTTTTAACATTTGATGTCTGTTCTAGTTTTTAAATACAGTTGTGGATTTGCTAACTCATACCTTTAAATTGAACAGAAATTTTTTTAGCACAACTTCCTCCTAGAGAAGTTATCTCATATGGCTTCAGTATATGTTATCAATGAACAGAGTGAGTCGCCGCTCTTCACTTGCTTCTTTAAATGAGATTCTGGAAAATCTGTAGCAAGTTTCTCAATGCAATTACCTAAAATGACTTCAAACGGTTTTTAAATTCTAACTATTGTCTTTTCCTTTTCTTACCTTGTAGATGTTGAAAAATTCATTTCAGAAAAAGCTTATAATAGTAAAAAATGGGGGTGCTCCACTTCTGGATGTAAGTCTTGGAAGTCCATCGGGATGCGTTACAAGAAAGTGGCTTCCTTTGACAATTTTATGAGGTATTGTGGTTTGGTTGCTAATGAACCCATTTCTGTTGTTGGATTGAGTCATTTTGATGTGAATAATGATGATGATGATAGTGCATCGTCAGAAAATGGCATATTGATCAACAAGAAGAATTTGTATGATTGCGACACTCTTTCGTGATGTATTCTTTACTAAAATTAGCATACTTTGTCAATTAATCATGAGTCTTTTTATTCTTGAATGCTAATTAGATATGATGTAATGAATATTATATTTGTCTATGTGATTTTTGGCCCTTTTTTTTTTCAATTCACAGTGTGTTTGATGGAGTAAATTTAGAAAACAAACTTAAAGTATTCATTTTGCAATGGAAAAATTTAAAACAAATTATGTTTTACCTTACTGATAGATTTACAGACAAAAAATTCGTCTGTATTAAGATTTGTGAATGCTTTTCTAGGCTCTAATTACCGACAAAAAATCTATCGAAAAGTTTGACTCTAGTTATCGACAGAAAATCTGTTGAAAAATCTGACTTTTAAGCAAAATGGAGGTGATGATTACCGAGGAAAAATTTGTCAGTAACAGAGACAAATCTATCGATAAATTATCGACGAAAAATCTGTCAAAAAATCTGACTTTTTAGTGAAATAGAGGATGATTACCGAGGAAAGATTTGTCGGTAACAAAAAAATCTGTTGGTAAATTACTGACAAAAAAATCTGTCGATAAATAATTTCCAACGAGATTTTTATAAAGGGACAAAATCCGTCGGTAATTTCGTCAGTAACTAAAAATTTGTCTATAATAAAGATCAAATCTGTCTGTAATAAGCAATTTTCTAGTTTTGAAGGTTATAGGGGACAAAGTCCTTGTCGGCTAAGAAGATAAGGGTCTCTGTAAATTAACAAAAAATAAAATAATATAATTTTTAGTTATTATTGTAACACCCTCACTATCAGAACGTCACGCTTCCGGCTGCGCCACTCTGATAGCTCAGGAATTACGACGACTTTTACAATATTTAGTACTAAAATATGAGCCTATTTAAAACTTAAAAACAAACATTCAAAACATACATACATACGTTACAAAACAGGTTACAATACTTACATATAATACATATATGTATATACATTATACCAAAATATAAACTTCACATATCAAAACTCCTATCCCACTTGCAAAAATTGCTAGAAATAAAGGCGAGGGAAAAATAAAAACTAAGATAATACAAAATAATGTCGAATAAATAGAAAATGAATATAACTCTTTTGAAGCTCCGTCGCCCATATCCTAAAAAGGGAAAAAACCTGTAAGGGAGTGAGAACATCGTCCTCGAAAGGGTTCTCACTATAGGTTACAGAATTGCTATAATAAGATACGAGAATAAAACTGTTTTTAGAGTACAGTGATTAATAACCGCCTTATGCTTCTTTTCAAAACCAAAGAATTAATATTCCAAATCTGAAATCCTTTCTAAAAGGGAAAGCTGTTAATTTCTCAGAAATTCAAAAGCCTTTTTAAAAATTTTTTTCTAGACAGTATGAATGACCAAACTGTTCAAAGTAGAGGTTCATTAAGTCTATGCTGAATCAGTTTAGTTTTTCATACTTTTTTAAACCAAAAGCACAAACCAAACACAACCTTTAGCCCATCTCATAATCAACCACGGCCCTAGGCTCAAGCAACTCAATCAACAACCAATTCATCACAATCTAGCCAATTTTCAGTCACAAACACAAGTAAGAAGGTTCAAACACAATCAAGCAGCTATATCAAGTAGAGCAATTAGCAATTAAACATAGATATTCACATAGACAAACTAATTACAATATGCACACCTGATGCACGGAAAACTTGTCTCGCAACAAATTTCCTTCGGCAAGTGTACCAAATTGTCGTCAAGTAATAACTCACAAAAGAGTGAGGTCGAATCCCACAGAGATTAACGGATTAAGAAATCAATGGTTGATTAATTATCCTAGTTAGACGAATCAGATTGGAGTGATAAGCAACAAGGAATTGTAAATTGACAGAAAAGTAAAGAAAGCAGTAAAGTGCAGAAAAGTAAAATGGCAAGAAAAGTAAATGTAAGAACTAAAAATAAAATGAACATTGGGATCAAGAGATATTGCAATCCTCCGAATCAAGTTCATTCTCATCTCTTCCTCAATCAATGCATTCATTGATCTCCTTGGCAATCTTAAGTGATCGAATTACAATTCCTTGTAATTCGATCTCTCAAATCTTGATCAATAGCCAATTCCTTGGTCAATTGCTCATGAGAAGAGATGAAGTATGGTCACTGATTATACCACATGCATTTCCCAAATCAAGTGTTGGAAGGATTATAGTCACATATCCATCCACACCCAATTTGGTCCAGCATGAGAAAACATTTCTAGCATGATCTCTTCATTCCTCTTTCAAGGTTCAGAAGAGATCCAAGTATGAATAGTTTCTTTTCCAAGATAACTACCCAATTGGATGAAGATCGAAAGCCCTCTAGTAAAATCAAGAGGAAAGAAAGAAGAAGAAGAATAAGAACTACACTTAATCCATTGAATCACAATAGAGCTCTCTAACCCAATGTAAAGAGTTAGTTGATCATTGCTCTACAAAAATAGAAAAGAAAGAAAGTGCAGAAAAGTAAATATGAAGATTTAAACTGAAATTGAATATTCAACATTCATAAATGAAAATTACAACTAAAAGAAAGAGAAGGAAAAGTGTGTGAGGGGAGGGAGTCCGAAGACCCCTCTTCAATCCTCCATTCCAGAATTGTCCCAGCCTGCCTTCAATGTAAAGACTAAGGCCTTTATATAGGCTCTCCTAAATTACAAAATGAAATTAAAAGCAAATTACAATTAAATGAAAATTCCTATTCTAGATGCTTCTTGTGGTCTTGATTGGTTGACAATTGTGGGCTTGCTTGCTTGAGCTTTGAAGTGGACTTGAGAGAGAAGTGAGTCAAGTTGAGGTCCAGGTGCTAAAGTTAGTGCTAAAGTTAGCCACACTAATGCTACAAGTGTGGCGTTAGTGCTAAAGTTATTGTGGCTAACGTTGCACTTGCTGCCCAGTTGGTGTTTTTGGGGCTTAAAAGATGCCTCTTGTTTGTGCTCCAATTTCATGCCCACTATAGAGTATTATATATCGTTGGAAAGCTCTGAATGTCAGCTTTCTAATGCAACTGAAATCACCTCAATTGGACCTCTGTAGCACAAGTTATGCTCCTTTGAAGTGGACATGGTTGCTGGCATAGTCGCTAGCGTTACTGGAAAACTTGAGTGCCAATAACGCTAGCGATCAGGGCTTCATTATTGCCAGTTTCTGAAGCTCAAACTTAGTGTCCACCCAATACTATTATATATTGTTGGAAAGCCCTAGATGTCTACTTTCCAATGCTTTTGGAAGCGCATCATTTAGAGCTCTACAACTCGAGTTACACTTCTTGGAAGGTGAAGAGGTCAGCTGGCCTTACTACAGGTTGATACCATGTTCATCTTTGCACTTTCGGGGCAGGTTTTCTCCCTCAAATTTAGTGTCCACCATGTAGTGCCATATATGCTTGGAAAGCTCTGGAATCCTACTTTCCAATGCCACTGGAATCACCTCATTTGGAGTTTTGTGGCTCATGTTATTCTTGTTTGAAGAAGGCATGGTCAGGCTGCCAGGTGGGACTTTTGTCCACGTTAACTACCACGTTAACTTAGTTAACATGGAAGTTAACGTGGGTCTTTTTGCTTCGCCAACATTAGTGGAGATCACCTTTTTCACTAACTTTGGTATCTCCCTTTACTTCAACGTTAGTTCCCACGTTAATGTAGTTAACGTGGAAGCTAACGTGGGTCTTTTTGCTTCGAAAACGTTAGTGGCACTCACTTTTTCCACTAACGTTGGCATATACCCCTTTCGCAAGCGTTGTTGGGGCTCACCTTCCCCATTAACGTTGCTTGGTGCCTTTTGTCCCTACGTTAGAGTTCACGTTAGTGTAGCTAACGTGACTCTTAACGTGGGTCTTCGTTCCATGCTCTCCTTCTTCAAAGTTAATGCCACTAACTTTTCTTACTAACGTTGTGGCTTTCCTTCCTTCCACGTTAGTGCCCATGTTAGTGTAACTAACGTAGCTACTGACGTGGCTCTTCTCTTCTTCTTTTGGCCTGAAATTAATCAAACAAAGTGCATCAAAGTCTTGCTCTTAATCATGGGATCATGCATCATCCAATTTATCATATAATTCATGCAAAATCCTCATGAAATCATGTAAAGTGCACAATGTATGCTTGAATCAAGATGTAAGTGAATATCTACCCAAAACTAGCTTATTTCCTAAGAAAATGCATGAAACTACCTTAAAAACAGTAAAGAAAAGGTCAGTAAAACTGGCCAAAATGCCCTGGCATCACAACACCAAACTTAAAGCTTGCTTGTCCCTAAGTAAGTACTGGAACAAGAGAATGATGAATGGAATGCCAAGAGAAATGAGTCATTCTTGTGGAGGTCATGCCCCTGATTTTATGGTGGTTTCATGCATAGCAACTTAGGTTCATTCCTGGCTTTCAGACCTTTATCATGTCCTAGAATACTCACTGTGATTGCATCCCATGAGACTTTTATTCATTGATCCTTTTGTTGTCATTTCAGGGCTTATTTTTGTTCTTAGGCTAAGTGCTCTGTAAGGGGGCAACTCTTTAAAATAAGCTTTCAGCCAACACTCCCGAACCAGTTGGTTCAAGGTGCTAGGTGTTGAAACACCCCTACGGACTTACTTCCTCAAGTCTCTCCCCCATACATACACACCACAGGCACATGGTTTGTTTATTTTCTTTTCTTGAGACCTTGGTGTCCAGCACCTCTTTGGGTTACTAAATGCTCTGTAGTGAGGGTTACTCTTGATAGTGGACTTTCAGTTGACAATCCCGAGTTAGTTAACTCAAGTTACCAAGTGATAAGGCACCCCTAAGAGCTTATTCATCCAAGTAAATCCCTCACACAGGAACACCACAGACACATGCCTCGAGATTAAAACCATTGGTTCCTAGCCTTATTGCTTACTCTTTTTTTTTATTTTTCAACCTTTATTGTTCTTTCCCTTTTTCTTATTAGGATCTTCTTATTTAGCTAGTCTCATGGGGTGTGTCTCAAGCATAGTATTCATGACAGATAGTTGTCCTCCCACCTTATGGTTGAACCAACTTAGCTAACTTATGACTATACCACAAACTCATGAACTTACTCCATAGTATGGACTCCTCTCTGGTCTTTTATAAAACACTCATTCTCTTCTCATTTGATTCAAAAGGGACAAGCATACAAGTAAGCAAAGTAAGGATGCAGTAATGACATTCAGACTAGAAAACACAGCCTTAATCAATAAAAAGTTTAAAAGACAGATTTGACATGCTTATTCACAAGGCGCAAGCACACATACATACAAAGAAAATAGAAGACAATCATGCAAATTAAAGTGCTGAAAATAAGTAAGAGGAGAAAGGAACTTTACCACCTTGTATTTTATCTTTATTGTTGTTGCCCTTTTCCTCCTATTCTTCCCTTTCCCACACCAGACATAGAATGATTGCTTATACTCAAGCAACAATTAAAACAGTGGTGATGGAGTCCATGATGGATCATGAATGTCTTAGAATGAAGTGTGAGTATGCATGTGTTTCAGCAAGCAAGGTTAAGGATACAATAAAGACACAAGAGATACAAACAGAGACATTTTGATTGCATTAATAAGTGGTGTTGGCATGGTACTTTGCATGAAAGTTAAGTGGCAACACCAAACTTAGTGTGCCACTGTCAATCTAGCATGTTGCAAGTACCCAATGAAGATTGAAATTCAAATTGTTGCATGGCAACACCAAACTTAGAGTACAATCATATGCCAAATTATTGAAAGTAAACAAAGCAAAGCAAGGAAATGTTACCTACGGTTGGGTTGCCTCCCAACAAGCGCTCTTTTAATGTCATTAGCTTGACATGTTGTTCACAACTTTCTTCCTCTTCTTCCAGTTTGTTAAGAGGAATGACCTCAAGAGGAAAGAGGAGCCAGTTAATGCCCTTTGTTTTGAGTGCCTCTCCCCAGCAAGCCTTCTTCTGTTATTAGCTTGAGTAAACTTGCTTGTTGGGGTAGGGGTGGGATGGCTTTTGGTTGACCTTTTCTTCTTCATTAATATTGTCCTTCTTTTCTTGGTCACCATCCTTTTGTTAGTGTTCATGTTGATTGCCTTCACCACCTTGATTTCAGGATTTGGGTATTGTATGATGGGTGGAGCATCCTCTTCATCAAAAACTTCTTGAATTGGTGGTTCAATGAACTCACCCTCTATGCAACTCTCTGTTTCCTTAGAGTGTGGACTCCCTTGATTGACTTCCTCCCTTTTTCTTGACCTTTGAATGAACTCCTCTGTTTCTAGAGAGAGTGAACTGGTCTCTCTTAGTGATCTCAGCTCTTCAATGAATTGTTCTTTAGAATAGAGTTGTGCATTCTCCCTCAATTTTTCTTCATGGTCCCTTTTTTCTATTTTCTCCTCTTCGATTGTTTTTATTATTTCTTCAAGGAGGAGTTATATCCTAGTGAGTCTCTCCTCTACTCTACTTTTTCTGAGTTCTTCAATGATGAGTTCCACCCTAGCAAGTTTATCTAAAGGAGGTTGGGTAGGTTGTAATGGTTGGTCGGGATTGGCTTGTGAATGGAATTGGTTGTTTTGTGGTTGTGTGTTCTGAAAGTGATATGACTCTTGTGGGTAGTGGATTGAGTTTTGTGGATGGTGAAATGAATTGTATGGATTTGGGATAGACTTTTGTGCTGAGGCATACTCAAATGATAAAGAATTTAGGCATGTAAAACTTGGAGGTGAGGTTGTATAATTGAGAGTTGATGGCTCTTGATGAATGGGGTATGAATGAGTGAAATCTCTTTGATTATGATCTTCCCAGCCACAACTTGAGTAGTGATCAATTTCACCAAAATATGGACCATTTTGTGGCTCTGGAAAGTACCCCATTTCATGTTCTTGATATTCCCACCCACCATGAGCATAGTAAAGTGAATCATTCTGTGGTGGTGGAGAGTTTCTCATGAAATTTGATTGACTAAAATGTGATGGATGCTCCTTTCTTTCCTGCAGAAAGCTCTGTCTCAAACAATAATCACCAAAAGAAATTGGAATCTCCATTGTCACAGATGAGGAAATTCCAGTGAGGCAATATCACAAACAGTTAATTAGCAAAAGAAAATAAAGAAACAAAAGAAAACAAAGACAAAAGAAAAGTGTCTAATCTAGTAAATCAATCAACCGGTAGTTTGTTAATCACGATTAATCCCCGGCAACGGCGCCATAAACTTGATGCACGGAAAACTTGTCTCGCAACAAATTTCCTTCGGCAAGTGTACCGAATTATCGTCAAGTAATAACTCACAAAAGAGTGAGGTCGAATCCCACAGAGATTAATGGATTAAGCAATCAATGGTTGATTAATTATCCTAGTTAGACGAATCAGATTGGAGTGATAAGCAACAAGGAATTGTAAATTGACAGAAAAGTAAAGAAAGCAGTAAAGTGCAGAAAAGTAAATGGCAAGAAAAGTAAATGTAAGAACTAAAAATAAAATGAACATTGGGATCAAGAGATATTGCAATCCTCGGGATCAAGTTCATTCTCATCTCTTCCTCAATCAATGCATTCATTGATCTCCTTGAAAATCTTAAGTGATCGAATTACAATTCCTTGTAATTCAATCTCTCAAATCTTGATCAATAGCCAATTCCTTGGTCAATTGCTCATGAGAAGAGATGAAGTATGGTCACTGATTATACCACATGCATTTCCCAAATCAAGTGTTGGAAGGATTATAGTCACATATCCATCCACACCCAATTTGGTCCAGCATGAGAAAGCATTTCTAGCATGATCTCTTCATTCCTCTTTCAAGGTTCAGAAGAGATCCAAGTATGAATAGTTTCTTTTCCAAGATAACTACCCAATTGGATGAAGATCGAAAGCCCTCTAGTAAAATCAAGAAGAAAGAAAGAAGAAGAAGAATAAGAACTACACTTAATCCATTGAATCACAATAGAGCTCTCTAACCCAATGTAAAGAGTTAGTTGATCATTGCTCTATAAAAATAGAAAAGAAAGAAAGTGCAGAAAAGTAAATATGAAGATTCAAACTGAAATTGAAAATTCAACATTCATAAATGAAAATTACAACTAAAAGAAAGAGAAGGAAAAGTGTGTGAGGGGAGGGAGTCTGAAGACCCCTCTTCAATCCCCCATTCAAGAATTGTCCCAGCCTGCCTTCAATGTAAAGACTAAGGCCTTTATATAGGCTCTCCTAAATTACAAAATAAAATTAAAAGTAAATTACAATTAAATGAAAATTCCTACTCTAGATGCTTCTTGTGGTCTTGATTGGTTGACAATTGTGGGCTTGCTTGCTTGAGCTTTGAAGTGGACTTGAGAGAGAAGTGAGTCAAGTTGAGGTCCAGGTACTAAAGTTAGTGCTAAAGTTAGCCATACAAATGCTACAAGTGTGGCGTTAGTGCTAAAGTTATTGTGGCTAACGTTGCACTTGCTGCCCAGTTGGTGTTTTTGGGGCTTAAAAGATGCCTCTTGTTTGTGCTCCAATTTCATGCCCACTATAGAGTATTATATATCGTTGGAAAGCTCTGAATATCATCTTTTTAACGCAACTGGAATCACCTCAATTGGACCTCTGTAGCTCAAGTTATGCTCCTTTGAAGTGGACATGGTCGCTGGCATAGTCGCTAGCATTACTGGAAAACTTGAGTGCCAATAATGCTAGCGATCAAGGCTTCATTATTGCCAGTTTCTAAAGCTCAAACTTAGTGTCCACCCCATACTATTATATATTGTTGGAAAGCCCTGGATGTCTACTTTTCAGTGCTTTTGGAAGCGCATCATTTAGAGCTCTACAACTCGAGTTACACTTCTTGGAAGGTGAAGAGGTCAGCTGGCCTTACTACAGGTTGATACTATGTTCATCTTTGCACTTTCGGGGCAGGTTTTCTCCCTCAAATTTAGTGTCCACCATGTAGTGCCATATATGCTTGGAAAGCTCTGGAATCCTACTTTCCAATGCCATTGGAATCACCTCATTTGGAGTTTTGTGGCTCATGTTATTCTTGTTTGAAGAAGGCATAGTCAGGCTGCCAGGTGGGACTTTTGCCCACATTAACTACCACGTTAACTTAGTTAACGTGGGTCTTTTTGCTTCGCCAACGTTAGTGGAGATTACCTTTTTCACTAACTTTGGCATCTCTCTTTACTTCCACGTTAGTTCCCACGTTAATGTAGTTAACGTGGAAGCTAACGTGGGTCTTTTTGCTTCGAAAACTTTAGTGGCACTCACTTTTTCCACTAACGTTGGCATATACCCCTTTCGCAAGCGTTATTGGGGCTCACCTTCCCCATTAACGTTGCTTGGTGCCTTTTGTCCCTATGTTAGAGTTCACGTTAGTGTAGCTAACGTGACTCTTAACGTGGGTCTTCATTCCATGCTCTCCTTCTTCAAAGTTAATGCCACTAACTTTTCTTACTAACGTTGTGGCTTTCCTTCCTTCCACGTTAGTGCCCACGTTAGTGTAACTAACGTAGCTACTGACGTGGCTCTTCTCTTCTTCTTTTGGCCTGAAATCAATCAAACAAAGTGCATCAAAGTCTTGCTCTTAATCATGGGATCATGCATCATCCAATTTATCATATAATTCATGCAAAATCCTCATGAAATCATGTAAAGTGCACAATGTATGCTTGAATCAAGATGTAAGTGAATATCTACCCAAAACTAGCTTATTTCCTAAGAAAATGCATAAAACTACCTTAAAAACAGTAAAGAAAAGGTCAGTAAAACTGACCAAAATGCTCTGGCATCACAACACCAAACTTAAAGCTTGCTTGTCCCTAAGCAAGTACTGGAACAAGAGAATGATGAATGGAATGCCAAGAGAAATGAGTCATTCTTGTGGAGGTCATGCCCCTGATTTTATGGTGGTTTCATGCATAGCAACTTAGGTTCATTCCTGGCTTTCAGACCTTTATCATGTCCTAGAATACTCACTGTGATTGCATCCCATGAGACTTTTATTCATTGATCCTTTTGTTGTCATTTCAGGGCTTATTTTTGTTCTTAGGCTAAGTGCTCTGTAAGGGGGCAACTCTTTAAAATAAACTTTCAGCCAACACTCCCGAACCAGTTGGTTCAAGGTGCTAGGTGTTGAAACACCCCTACGGACTTACTTCCTCAAGTCTCTCCCCCATACATACACACCACAGGCACATGGTTTGTTTATTTTCTTTTCTTGAGACCTTGGTGTCCAGCACCTCTTTGGGTTACTAAATGCTCTGTAGTGAGGGTTACTCTTGATAGTGGACTTTCAGTTGATAATCCCGAGTTAGTTAACTCAAGTTACCAAGTGATAAGGCACCCCTAAGAGCTTATTCATCCAAGTAAATCCCTCACACAGGAACACCACAGACACATGCCTCGAGATTAAAACCATTGGTTCCTAGCCTTATTGCTTACTCTTTTTCTTTTATTTTTCAACCTTTATTGTTTTTTCCCTTTTTCTTATTAGGATCTTCTTATTTAGCTAGTCTCATGGGGTGTGTCTCAAGCATAGTATTCATGACAGATAGTTGTCCTCCCACCTTATGGTTGAACCAACTTAGCTAACTTATGACTATACCACAAACTCATGAACTTACTCCATAGTATGGACTCCTCTCTGGTCTTTTATAAAACACTCATTCTCTTCTCATTTGATTCAAAAGGGACAAGCATACAAGTAAGCAAAGTAAGGATGCAGTAATGACATTCAGACTAGAAAACACAGCCTTAATCAATAAAAAATTTAAAAGACAGATTTGACATGCTTATTCACAAGGAGCAAGCACACACACATACAAAGAAAATAGAAGACAATCATGCAAATTAAAGTGCTGAAAATAAGTAAGAGGAGAAAGGAACTTTACCACCTTGTATTTTATCTTTATTGTTGTTGCCCTTTTCCTCCTATTCTTCCCTTTCCCACACCAGACATAGAATGATTGCTTATACTCAAGCAACAATTAAAACAGTGGTGATGGAGTCCATGATGGATCATGAATGTCTTAGAATGAAGTGTGAGTATGCATGTGTTTCAGCAAGCAAGGTTAAGGATACAATAAAGACACAAGAGATACAAACAGAGACATTTTGATTGCATTAATAAGTGGTGTTGGCATGGTACTTTGCATGAAAATTAAGTGGCAACACCAAACTTAGTGTGCCACTGTCAATCTAGCATGTTGCAAGTACCCAGTGAAGATTGAAATTCAAATTGTTGCATGGCAACACCAAACTTAGAGTACAATCATATGCCAAATTATTGAAATAAACAAAGCAAAGCAAGGAATGTTACCTACGGTTGGGTTGCCTCCCAACAAGCGCTCTTTTAATGTCATTAGCTTGACATGTTGTTCACAACTTTCTTCCTCTTCTTCCAGTTTGTTAAGAGGAATGACCTCAAGAGGAAAGAGGAGCCAGTTAATGCCCCTTGTTTTGAGTGCCTCTCCCCAGCAAGCCTTCTTCTGTTGTTAGCTTGAGTAAACTTGCTTGTTGGGGTAGGGGTGGGATGGCTTTTGGTTGACCTTTTCTTCTTCATTAATATTGTCCTTCTTTTCTTGGTCACCATCCTTTTGTTAGTGTTCATGTTGATTGCCTTCACCACCTTGATTTCAGGATTTGGGTATTGTATGATGGGTGGAGCATCCTCTTCATCAAAAATTTCTTGAATTGGTGGTTCAATGAACTCACCCTCTATGCAACTCTCTGTTTCCTTGGAGTGTGGACTCCTTTGATTGACTTCCTCCCTTTTTCTTGACCTTTGAATGAACTCCTCTGTTTCTAGAGAGAGTGAAGTGGTCTCTCTTTGTGATCTCAGCTCTTCAATGAATTGTTCTTCAGAATAGAGTTGTGCATTCTCCCTCAATTTTTCTTCATGGTCCCTTTTTTCTATTTTCTCCTCTTCGATTGTTTTTATTATTTCTTCAAGGAGGAGTTATATCCTAGTGAGTCTCTCCTCTACTCTACTTTTTCTGAGTTCTTCAATGATGAGTTCCACCCTAGCAAGTTTATCTAAAGGAGGTTGGGTAGGTTGTAATGGTTGGTCGGGATTGGCTTGTGAATGGAATTGGTTGTTTTGTGGTTGTGTGTTCTGAAAGTGATATGACTCTTGTGGGTAGTGGATTGAGTTTTGTGGATGGTGAAATGAATTGTATGGATTTGGGATAGACTTTTGTGCTGAGGCATACTCAAATGATAAAGAATTTAGGCATGTAAAACTTGGAGGTGAGGTTGTATAATTGAGAGTTGATGGCTCTTGATGAATGGGGTATGAATGAGTGAAATCTCTTTGATTATGATCTTCCCAGCCACAACTTGAGTAGTGATCAATTTCACCAAAATATGGACCATTTTGTGGCTCTGGAAAGTACCCCATTTCATGTTCTTGATATTCCCACCCACCATGAGCATAGTAAAGTGAATCATTCTGTGGTGGTGGAGAGTTTCTCATGAAATTTGATTGACTAAAATGTGATGGATGCTCCTTTCTTTCCTGCAGAAAGCTCTGTCTCAAACAATAATCACCAAAAGAAATTGGAATCTCCATTGTCACAGATGAGGAAATTCCAGTGAGGCAATATCACAAACAGTTAATTAGCAAAAGAAAATAAAGAAACAAAAGAAAACAAAGACAAAAGAAAAGTGTCTAATCTAGTAAATCAATCAACCGGTAGTTTGTTAATCACGATTAATCCCCGGCAACGGCGCCATAAACTTGATGCACGGAAAACTTGTCTCGCAACAAATTTCCTTCGGCAAGTGTACCGAATTATCGTCAAGTAATAACTCACAAAAGAGTGAGGTCGAATCCCACAGAGATTAACGGATTAAGCAATCTATGGTTGATTAATTATCCTAGTTAGACGAATCAGATTGGAGTGATAAGCAACAAGGAATTGTAAATTGACAGAAAAGTAAAGAAAGCAGTAAAGTGCAGAAAAGTAAAATGGCAAGAAAAGTAAATGTAAGAACTAAAAATAAAATGAACATTGGGATCAAGAGATATTGCAATCCTCCAGATCAATTTCATTCTCATCTCTTCCTCAATCAATGCATTCATTGATCTCCTTGGCAATCTTAAGTGATCGAATTACAATTCCTTGTAATTCGATCTCTCAAATCTTGATCAATAGCCAATTCCTTGGTCAATTGCTCATGAGAAGAGATGAAGTATGGTCACTGATTATACCACATGCATTTCCCAAATCAAGTGTTGGAAGGATTATAGTCACATATCCATCCACACCCAATTTGGTCCAGCATGAGAAAGCATTTCTAGCATGATCTCTTCATTCCTCTTTCAAGGTTCAGAAGAGATCCAAGTATGAATAGTTTCTTTTCCAATATAACTACCCAATTGGATGAAGATCGAAAGCCCTCTAGTAAAATCAAGAGGAAAGAAAGAAGAAGAAGAATAAGAACTACACTTAATCCATTGAATCACAATAGAGCTCTCTAACCCAATGTAAAGAGTTAGTTGATCATTGCTCTATAAAAATAGAAAAGAAAGAAAGTGCAGAAAAGTAAATATGAAGATTCAAACTGAAATTGAAAATTCAACATTCATAAATGAAAATTACAACTAAAAGAAAGAGAAGGAAAAGTGTGTGAGGGGAGGGAGTCTGAAGACCCCTCTTCAATCCCCCATTCCAGAATTGTCCCGGCCTGCCTTCAATGTAAAGACTAAGGCCTTTATATAGGCTCTCCTAAATTACAAAATGAAATTAAAAGTAAATTACAATTAAATGAAAATTCCTACTCTAGATGCTTCTTGTGGTCTTGATTGGTTGACAATTGTGGGCTTGCTTGCTTGAGCTTTGAAGTGGAATTGAGAGAGAAGTGAGTCAAGTTGAGGTCCAGGTACTAAAGTTAGTGCTAAAGTTAGCCACACTAATGCTACAAGTGTGGCGTTAGTGCTAAAGTTATTGTGGCTAACGTTGCACTTGCTGCCCAGTTGGTGTTTTTGGGGCTTAAAGGATGCCTCTTGTTTGTGCTCCAATTTCATGCCCACTATAGAATATTATATATCGTTGGAAAGCTCTGAATATCATCTTTTTAACGCAACTGGAATCACCTCAATTGGACCTCTGTAGCTCAAGTTATGCTCCTTTGAAGTGGACATGGTCGCTGGCATAGTCGCTAGCGTTACTGGAAAACTTGAGTGCCAATAGCGCTAGCGATCAGGGCTTCATTATTGCCAGTTTCTAAAGCTCAAACTTAGTGTCCACCCCATACTATTATATATTGTTGGAAAGCCCTGGATGTCTACTTTCCAGTGCCTTTGGAAGCGCATCATTTGGAGCTCTACAACTCGAGTTACACTTCTTGGAAGGTGAAGAGGTCAGCTGGCCTTACTACAGGTTGATACCATGTTCATCTTTGCACTTTCGGGGCAGGTTTTCTGGCTGAAATTGAGGGACTTGAGCAGAAATCAGATTCAGAGGTTGAAGAAGGACTGCTGATGCTGTTGGATTCTGACCTCCCTGCACTCAAAGTGGATTTTCTGGAGCTACAGAACTCGAAATGGCGCGCTTCTAATTGCTTTGGAAAGTAGACATCCAGGGCTTTCCAGCAATATATAATAGTCCATACTTTGGCCAAGAATTGACGATGTAAACCGGCGTTCAACGCCAGCCTTCTGCCCAAATCTGGCGTCCAGCGCCAGAAAAGGATCCAAAACCAGAGTTGAACGCCCAAACTGGCACAGAAACTGGCGTTCAACTCCACAAATGGCCTCTGCACGTGAAACACTTAAGCTCAGCCCAAACACACACCAAGTGGGCCCCGGAAGTGGATTTATACATCAAATACTTACTCATGTAAACCCTAGTAGCTAGTTTATTATAAATAGGACCTCTTACTATTGTATTAGGCATCCTGGATTGTATTTTGATCCTGTGATCTCGTTTAGGGGGCTGGCCATCTCGGCCATGCCTGGACCTTCCACTTATGTATTTTCAACGGTAGAGTTTCTACACTCCATAGATTAAGGTGTGGAGCTCTGCTGTTCCTCAAAGATTAATGCAAAGTACTACTGTTTTCTATTCAATTCTTCTTATTTTGCTTCTAAGATAGCCATTCGCACCCAAGAACGTGATGAAGGTGATGATTATGTGTGACGCTCATCATCCTTCTCCCTTATGAACGCGTGCCTGACAAACACTTCTGTTCTACATGAATTAAGCTAGAATGAATATCTCTTAGATCTCCTAACCAGAATCTTCGTGGTGTAAGCTAGAATGATGGCGGCATTCAAGAGAATCCGGAAGGTCTAAACCTTGTCTGTGGTATTCTGAGTAGGATTCAATGATTGAATGACTGTGACGAGCTTCAAACTCGCGATTGTTGGGCGTTAGTGACAGACGCAAAAGGAGGGTGAATCCTATTCCAGCATGATCGAGAACCGACAGATGAATAGCCGTGCCGTGACAGGGTGCGTGAGCATATTATTCACTGAGAGGAGGGGATGTAGCCACTGACAACGGTGATGCCCTTGCATAAAGTCAGCCATGGAAAGGAGTAAGACTGATTGGATGAAGATAGCAGGAAAGCAGAGGTTCAGAGGAACGAAAAGCATCTCCATTCTCTTATCTGAAATTCTCACCAATGAATTACATAAGTATCTCTATCCCTATTCTATTATTAAATTTCGAAAACTCCATTATCACTTTATATCTGCCTGACTGAGATTTACAAGGTGACCATAGCTTGCTTCATACCAACAATCTCCGTGGGATTCGACCCTTACTCACGTAAGGTATTACTTGGACGACCCAGTGCACTTGCTGGTTAGTTGTATCGAAGTTGTGATAATTATGAATTAAGATCAAAGCACCAAGCTTTGGAGCCATTACCAGGGATTGTTCGAGCCTGGACATCACAATTTCGTGCACCAGTGCCATATATGCTTGGAAAGCTCTGGAATCCTACTTTCCAATGCCACTGGAATCATCTCATTTGGAGTTTTGTGGCTCAAGTTATTCTTGTTTGAAGAAGGCATGGTCAGGCTGCCAGGTGGGACTTTTGCCCATGTTAACTACCACGTTAACTTAGTTAACGTGGGTCTTTTTGCTTCGCCAACATTAGTGGAGATCACCTTTTTCACTAACTTTGGCATCTTCCTTTACTTCCACGTTAGTTTCCACATTAATGTAGTTAACGTGGAAGCTAACGTGGGTCTTTTTGCTTCGAAAACGTTAGTGGCACTCACTTTTTCTACTAACGTTGGCATATACCCCTTTCGCAAGCGTTATTGGGGCTCACCTTCCCCATTAACGTTGCTTGGTGCCTTTTGTCCCTACGTTAGAGTTCACGTTAGTGTAGCTAACGTGACTCTTAATGTGGGTCTTCGTTCCATGCTCTCCTTCTTCAAAGTTAATGCCACTAACTTTTCTCACTAACGTTGTGGCTTTCGTTCCTTCCACGTTAGTACCCACGTTAGTGTAACTAACATAGCTACTAACGTGGCTCTTCTCTTCTTCTTTTGGCCTGAAATCAATCAAACAAAGTGCATCAAAGTCTTGCTCTTAATTATGGGATCATGCATCATCCAATTTATCATATAATTCATGCAAAATCCTCATAAAATCATGTAAAGTGTACAATGTATGCTTGAATCAAGATGTAAGTGAATATCTACCCAAAACTAGCTTATTTCCTAAGAAAATGCATGAAACTACCTTAAAAACAGTAAAGAAAAGGTCAGTGAAACTGGCCAAAATACCCTGGCATCAACACCCAAACAATGTCATATAAATGCATGTGATGCATGCCTGTCCTACTGGCCATGAGCTCATGCGTCAGTTATGTTGCCAGACCCAACTCGGATAAGTGGGATTAAACCACCATCCTTATCAGTAGGTTCCACAAGCAAGCGAGACTAAACCACCATCCTTGCATGGAACATGCAAGCGGGATTAAATCACCGTCCTTGCCAAATAATTTATCAATATGTGAGCGGGATAAAACTACCATCCTCACTGCAGGTGGGACAAAACTACCATTCCTACACAACGGTTTACGCACTGAGCAAGTGGGACTGTACCACCATCCTTGCCAGGACAAAAATCCTCATCATATTCTCAGTAACATTCACAGTCAATCAGACTCAAATTCAAAAATCATTCTTGGCTCACTTTCAAATCACAAACGTATTCAGTTCACATCTTGCCAAGAACCACTTTTCTTAAGTAAATTTTCTTTTCAAAACTTTCAAACAACTTCATAACCAAGCCAACTTCAAAATTTCTTCTTGAAAGACTCAAAATCACTCATTTTCAAATCATTTGCTCAATTGCTTTAAAATCAAAAGTTATTAATTGAAATTTACAGCAAGGTCTCAAGACTTTAGGGAAAAACAACCGGCCTCATTTTCTTATATTCTGTAAAGACTCTTAAAAAAAATAATTGTTTTCTTAATTTAATTTATACAAAGGAAGTTTCTAAACCCATTTAAAACCAAATCATAGAAATCAGAAGTTCCGAACCAAATTCAAATCCAAAATCAATCTTAATTTTATTCTTGAAACTAACTCTTTCAACCTTTTCCAAAAACATCACAAAATGACATCACTCAATCAAAGTCCCTTTTATATATAAAATCTACCTTAAAATATAATACTTTTCTTAAGTGCTTTAAAATAGTAAAGTAATTCTTTTCTGAATAAGTCAAACTCAAGACATGTTTTTGTCAAATAAATTAAATTCAAAAACATAACTATTTCCTTAATAAATCAAGTAATACGATTCCTCAAAATTAAACTTTTCTAAATAATGCAAGAACCACAATTAATCAACCGATTAATCAAGTAATTAATATTGCCCAAATTAGATTCTGAAAAGTTAGAGAGAGAATTTGGAGATTTAAAGGTGATTTTTGGACTCAGTAGGTTTTTCTGAGTCAGAAAATGTGCTTTCTGCAAAAAACCGTGAAAAATCGTGAACCGGCAGTTGAACCGATTGAACTGGTTCAAGTCTGCCCGGTACCGCATGAGAAAAAGTGAAAACCGGCAAAAACCTTAGAAAAACATTAGAAATAGAAACAGGGTGTTAATTTTAAAGTTTTGGCCCGAAGTTAGGCCAAACGGGCTAAAAACGCTAACGGATTGGACCGAACCCAAGTTGGGCCCAAGCCCAACATATATAAGTCCTTTAAGTGAACCCTTTTCAGCCATAAACCACTCACACAACATAAACACTAGCTGCATGAGAAGAGAGAATAGAGAAGGGGGAAAACACTATTTACTTCTCACTTCAAGTCACGATATCTCGAGCTACGGTGTTCCGATTTGCGTGCCGTCAGCAGCTACGCGAAGCTCTTATCGAGCCCATCATTTCTATCTAAGTCTTGTGGTAAGTTTCTCGAGATTCTCTGCCCAGTTTTCGTGCCCTTGTGAAATTCAAATTTTTGGGTTTAGTTTTGAGTGAAATCTTTTGTTTTCGATGTTTAGGTTTGCTCTAATCCTTGCTTAGCCTTTGATTTTTGCTATTAAATCTATTGGAAGAGGTAAGAGCCACTAAACCCTTGTGAATTTATATTTAATTAGAACTCTAGGTTGATTTGAGGTGATTTATATGTATATAGTTTGATTATTGTGGCTTTGGGAGCTTTTGGAACTTATTTGTGCTTATTGGAGTGGAAGTGAAAGCTTGGATTTTGGTTGAAAGCTCTTTGGTGTTCAATTTTGAGTCTTGGTGCATATAGAAAATTGGTCAAGGTATAGTTTCGGTTTCCTCTATGTAGTATATAATATTCATGGACACTTAGGCTAGTGACCCATAGGATAGGACTAGATTTGAATGGTTGATGAGTTGTTGGATGCTATTGTATGATGATGTACGATAAAATGATGATTTTTGAGTTTGATATTGATAATTGATAGTGGTATGATGAGGATGAATGATTTGTGAAGTTGGGGAGTGAATTATGTTGGTAAATGTGATATTGATGTTAATTGATTGGGAATATATTAATGAGGTATGATTATATGTGATATATTAATGTGGAGATTGAGGATGAGGAAAGGTGAAGAAATATGTGGTAAGCTTGGTGCAATATGCCATAGAGTGTTAGTTTTGATGAGAATTGGTGTTTGGAATGGTTTAGTTGATTTTGGTTGTGGTTTATAAAGAAATTGATGAAATTGTGATTTTGTGTAAAAGTTAAATTTTGGTAAACTTCGTATGATCATAACTATTGCCTCGGTTTTCAAAATTGGTTGAAATTTGTCTAGAATTAAAGATCTTTGAAAATCCTTTAAATCGATATAAAGTTTGTGAAATTTAGAATTTTGTGGAGGAAGTTATGATCATTCAAAGTTGGTGTTAAAAATCTGAAATTCTGCAAAGTTGCGGAATTTCATGATTTCTGATATGTGTGAGCGCACACACTGCAAAAATTGACCTGTGCGGACGCACACACCTGTGCGCACGCACAGGCAGGGAAGTGCGTTCTGTTTGCAGCGCTAGCACAGCTTGTGCACACACATATCTAAGGAAAAATTTCAACCTGTGCAGACGCACACGTCGGAAAGGCCAGTCTGTTGGGGGCGCTGGCACAGGTTGTGCGAGTGAACAGACCTTTTTAATTTTGACACCTGTGCGTACGCACACCCCTGTGCGTACGCACACTTTTAAAAATTTTCCTGGGCGTGCGCACGCACACCTCTGTGCGGCCGCACACGTCCTGTTTCTCAAATTTTACTTGTTTTTCAACTATTCTACCTTCCCAACAAGGTTGTAAGCTTCTATAACACCATTTAAAGACTTTTGGGCCTAGTTTTGAGTAATAGAACATGGGATATAACTTAAGGGTTCTAGTACATGATTTTAAGATAAATTAAAAAACGGAAGCCTAGGTTTCTGGCGTACTGAGAATGGTTTGACGTTAGGCGAAGGATGATTGATATATGAGATGAGGAATGATAAAATTTTGATATTTGAAAACTGAGTTATGAATGGACAGTGATTGAGATGAGTCGAGGACTCGGATTGAGATGATAGATCTCTGTATACTGAAAATGTTTTTTTGAAAACCACTGAAATAATATTTTTACTAAGATTATGAGACGCTATGCGCTCGGCAGGGACGGTGGTTAATCCCGCCTGTCGAGGTAGCGGCGGCGGCGTAAGGACGATGGTTAATCCCGCTTACGTTGAGATGTGAGGTCTGAGGCAAGAGTATCCCGCTCGCATCCCTTCGGATCTATAGAGCGTGCAGGCGCCGGTACCTGGATAGTGATCCGGGTACTATATCTCGGGGGTTCCCATATGAGAAATCCGAAGAGCGACGTCTCCATGGAGATGTGTCAGGTTGGCAGTTGAACCGACAATATGATATCACAGCCAGTAGGGCAAGCATTCATCATGTGCATTTTCTATCCGTTTGTATGCTTTGATTACTTGTAATGGCTTGCCTAATTGAATAACATTCCTAATTGCTATCTAAATTATTGGCCTTATATGCTTATACTTGTATTTTACTTGAATTGTATATTATCTATGTTTTCTATTGGGATTAAGGAGGTTCAGAAGGCAGTGGTGATGGGATCGCATGGAGGATAGGTTGGTGAAGGGTGTGGGACAGCGGTGTTTGGTTAGAATAGAAATCCCTAAGATAGATTACCCGGTTTATTTAAGTTAATGTTGTTATAATTATGCTTATTTGTTTTAGAATGCTTAAGTTTGAATCTTGTGATAGATATGGAGCTTAGGATTGCCTTTGGCGTCCCGGGGTCTTATATCCTACATCACTGGGCACTGTTACCATACTGAGAACCTCCGGTTCTCATACCATATCTTTGTTGTGTTTTTCAGATGCAGGTCGCAACCCACCTCGGTGAGTTGCTTTGGATGGTGACAGAAGCGGAGGATCCTGGATTCTTTTGGAGTCTTTTGGTTTATCTTGTTTATACATCTCTCTTTTGTATTTTGTCTTTGCCTAGAGGCTTGTAATATGAGAGAAAAACTTGTATAAGCTGTTTTTGAACTGTCAGGTTTCTGTATGATTCTGTATACTGTATATGGCTAGTCCGCTTAAACTCCACGAGCCGAGGCTAGTTTCCTATGATATTATATACTTATATTTTGTTGTATCTTATTTGTTTCTTGTGCCTTAAGCTAGTAGCTTCGTTAGTACGTTTTGTGCTTTTGAAATCCTGTTTTTGAGCTATATCCTTCATCGGACTTCTAGATTATACTATTCCTTATATATATATATATATATATATATATATATATATATATATTATGTATGAGCTTAGAACTTTTGTAATCTCTGATTAACCTTCGCTTTACGACGCGAGGTAAAGCTTAGGCTAATTGATGGTGGTTCGATTCTAATGGTCTGAAAGCAAAATCTACTCCTTTTTTGCGGGTAACAGTTCTATAAGTGTATCAAAGGTGCTCGAATTAGATGAGTATTAAAATAAGAAATAAGTTCGAAAAGTGCAAGAAGGATAAAAGAAGTGCAAAAGAAAAAGGTTTGAAAAATAAACTTGACTGAAATCGAAATGACTTGTGCCGAATTACAAATAAAGCGATTAAAATTCCTTCGATTTGATCAAAGGGCTTTTGACAGAAAACTTAAAGGTACTGAAATATAAATTGGCAAATAAGTAAAGAAAACTTTGAATGTAAATCTGACAATAAAATTAAAGAATACTTTGAAGATAAATCTGACAAGAAAAAGTAAAGTTTGCAGGAATTGTAAATGGAAAATTAGAGACAATGGAAGGAACCCTACAGAAATCAAACTCGAATGCAGACTCAGAAATTCTCAGGGGATGTGAGTATGGTTGAGTCTATTTCTGAAGAAAAGTTCCAACCCTTATTTCCTAAAACTTACTAATATTTATAACCCATATCTGTAATCGACCATTAATTACACGACACTGCCTTGTATGCAAATTCTTAGGTAACTGTTCCCGCTCTTTTGCCCATAGACGTTACCCATAAACTCCTCATTTAGAGAAAGCCTTCAACTTCTCCACTTACGTAACCGCTCGATTCTCTAATCGAGCAACTATTCAATTTCTCATTCAAATGCTTGTTCGATTTAACAAGGTGTCTAAGTCGAGTCCGTGTCAAGTAACTTCCACTTAATGCCTGCACGTGCGTCCTTTTGAACTCTACTTCTTTCTTGACCCTTCACTAGCGTTTCGAATCAACTTAGTCTTTTGAAGATAATTATTTTGACTAATAAATTGCCCCCTAGGATTAATGTGTTTGCCTTCGAAGTCGTTTCTTGGAAGATGCAACACTTAATCCTAATCCAAACGTCAGGCACCTTTACTGATAATAATTACCATTTACCTTCTCCATTAATTCTGACCCGTTTGACACGTTTCCCACGATTCGCACTTTTTTTCTCCACCACTCCGCCTTCTTCGCAAAGTTACCTCCTTTTCCTTTGAATTCCTTCTGCAATAATGGCTAAGCAAAGATTTCCTTTAAATTCGACACTTCCGTCTTTGCTCAACTTTCTCGAACCCTTATTCCCTCGATTTCTCTTGCATTCACCTTTCTTGCACAACATTTACTCTTCAATATTCATTCCTCTTTACTCTTCAATGGCTGCTTCTTTATCCCACGTTGCTGCACAAGACAAAGACAAAGGTCCTAAGGTACAACCACTGGCTCCTCCAGCTCTTCATGTGTTGAATCAGGTCAATGATGAAGTCATTGATGACCCACAACTCCAAATTAATGACCCCAAAATCCTCATTCCGTTCACTGTGGGTGAAGATATTCATTGTTTCATTGGTCCAATTGAGAACTTGGAAAGGGCGAACAAGAAACTTCCTTTCTTCCCAAATGCCCAAGGAGAAGATTTGTTGATCAACCAAGACCTTGATATCTATTTTTTCACCAATCAAAAACCTTTTTCGTAACAACCCAAAAATCAACCCTCATGGAACTGACTTCACGTCCTGGTATGAGCATCTTGCTCCATCGAAGATAGCTACTTGGGGGGCTCTTGGGATTCAAGACCTTCTAAGGTTTTCTCACTTTTCACCTTCAACGCTCCCTTGGATGATTGGAGCAGTAACCTTTTTCTGGAATGAGACTACCAATAATTTCCACCTTCCTTGTGGGATGATTGGTATGTCACTTCTAGATGTGGCTGCTATTACAGGACTTCCAATTAGTCTTCCAGACTTCACCTCTGACATGCAGCCTAAGCAACAATACAACATTGTCCCAACAACTTCCTACAGCGACTTTATTACTCATCACATGGGTGCAGAGGGTACTGCCATTATAGATGATGAACATGTAGCCTTTCTGTTCTATTGGCTAAATGCAATTGTATTCTGCTCTCGAAGTGCTAAAATGCAGAAGCTTTTCCTTCCTCTTGCCACTCTACTTCATGAAGGAAACAATCTTAATTTGGCCAAGCTTTTTCTAGGGCATGTTTTCGAAGAACTTGCCAATTTGTTAATTGTCTTCAAAATAACTATTTGATTAGTACAGGTGGCCTCTTTGGCTTCTCCAACTATGACTTAATGCCATTTTTAAAAAATACATGGTTACACCTAGAAGTGGTGCTACAGACAAACAGCACATTAAAGGTTTTTGATTGGCTAACTTTAAGCCAGATTTTCCAGAGGCTTAATCGGATGAAGACCGATTCTGGGCTGTCTTTTCTCTTTTTCATTCTTGTAAAGACTTTCACAATGAGGACCTCAATTTCACCCCTTTTTTGCGTCGAAATTGTGGTCCTGCTTGGCTGGAACGCCTCCTCTTCCCCACCGACACTAAAGAAAATGAGCTTGCTAACAGAAGTTGGGCAAATTTACTGGCTGTACAGGTGATTCCTACAGGGCTACCTCAACATAAAAAAGAACGTTTCAAGGTGACTCTGTATGCCCCTCATTACACAGCCAGGCAGCTTGGCTTCTCACAAGTTATCCCAACTCCACTTCTCAGAAACAACAGACCGTTTTGCCATATTACTTTGGCTTCAAAGAAAGAGCTTGACATCTGCCTCTTGAAAAATCAACAACAAAAAGAGGGCTATAAATACCTCATTTATGATCGAAGCTCGTACATCACCAAGTCTTGTTTCGATTGGTGGACTGCTTACTACTCTAAGTACGTTCGTACTTTGGAGGAGATCAAGTATTCTATTGTCCAGGCGGTCCCTGCTGCTGAGGGTTCTCCAAAGAAAACTCAGAAAAGAAAAGCTGAACCTACAGCTTCTTCACACCAACCACTAAAGAAAAGTCGACGGACACCTTTGAAAACTTCTAGGAAGGTAACTATATTCATTTGCTCCTTCTTTAACTGAAATTCTTCGACAATCACATTCACTTGCAACTCTTTTAATTCCAATCTTTCTTTAGTTACAGTTGCAACCGTCGAGTGAAAGTTCTGATGAAAGTGAGCCATCAATTCAGAATATCCTTGCAGCATCCTCACAGTCGGAGGATGTAATTGACTCAGATTCGGGCTCTCTATTAGTTCGAAGAATAAGACCCATTCCGGTAACATTATATTATTTTCAGATATATTTCGATTTAGTTAAAGTAAATCTCGACTTATTGTACCTTGCATCTCAGCCTGTCACTGCTGTTCAATCGAGCACTTCATCTCTGGCACCTGACTAGCCACATCAACAACAACAACAAGACTTAGGACAAACCACATCTCACTCATCAATCCAAGCCACAGAATTTGTTCAGCCTCTTCAAGTTGCTTTTCCAATTCCAACTAGAACGCAGGTAGTTGACTTAAAAAAGGAGCATACCCCTTATTCCCCAACACAAACTTTGATTGTTGGACATATTTCTCCAACAAACCAGGATGATACTTCTACCGAATTTTAGGTGGCCCCTGATTCGATTCTCCTTCTCGAGTTGCTGAAACTGTTGTTCCCGATTCGGATTCTCCATCTCGAGTTTTGGAAACTCTCCCTTCTCCACAACGAACCTCCAGTCCTTCCAAACAAGCTGAACTTCAAACTTTCCCTGGTCAGGGATCTAGAGGTTTGGGTGTCTCTACCGAATCTAAAAATGCCAGCCTGGTTAACCTGGTCACTATTCTGAACCAAGCTATTCAGGAAGATAAGATGCTTCTTTCTACTCCTTTACTCATTGGTCCTTCTACATCTGGTCCTTCATCCGAACTAAATGTTAATACTCGAGAATAACTTCTGTCACTTCTCAAGCTCCTGGACCATCCACCCATTGAGTGGACCAATGATGCAGCACTGAACAAACTTTTGTCTGATCTTTTAAATTCATCTCTTGAACTTCATGTCTTGTCCCCATACTCTGCCATAGTCAAATAATTCATACAAACTGCCAACAAGAGTGTAACTACCCAAGAAAAACTACAAGAGATCAAGGGTACAATGGCTCAAACTAAAACTGAATCCGAAAGCTATGCTACAGTTCTACAACTAATCAAGACTTCCCATGAAAAATTCAATTTAAGAATCTCTCAGGCGCTCTTCATTCAAGCTCACTATGATAATGAAGAGAGAAAACTTGAAGCAAAATTAGCTCAGATTAATGAAATATTGGCAAAAATTCAGAAGAGGAGGGCAGATATAGCTACACCTCTAGCCACTGTCCAGCATGAACAACAACAACTTGTGCAAGAAATCGTTTCTATTGAGACCAAACAAGAAGAATGTGAGAAATAACTTGACAAAGCTCAATATGAAGAATTCAGGCATGCTGAAACACTTTCAACTCTGGACAATGAAAGGGTAAAGCTACGCTCAGACCTGGCAGACCTTATGGCACCTTACATTTCTTCACCTTAGACTTCAGTACTTGTAATAGTTTTCTTTATTTTCAAACTTATGCATTTTAATCTTAATTTAATAAACAATGATATTGCTTCAAATACTTCCCATTTATCGAATTGATTATATTTCTGGATTCGATATCTTTGATTCGATATGCATTTTCCGAATACAATCCTATCACTTGGAAAGGGTCCTCCCAAGTATGGGACCATTTGCTAAGAACTCTCAATTTCTTTTCCATTGGCAAAATAACTTTTAAAACCAACTCACCTATACTGAAGCATTTCTCCTTTATTCGACAATTGTAATTTCGAACAACACTTTCTTTTTGTCGAATTATGTTTTCAAGTGCCAATATTTGCCCTGAGTCTAATTCATTCAACTCATCAAATATTGCATTCCAATAATCATTGACTGGCAAATCATTCTGTCTTGACACCCTCAAAGTGTTAAGATTGATTTCCAATGGTAGCACAGCATCATGGTCATATACTAATTTATAGGCCGACGTACCCGTCGACCCCCTGGATGAATTTTGATAAGCCCATAGTACTTGACTTAACGTTTCATGCCAAGTTCGAGGTCTATTCCCGATTTATTTTTTAATCAAACTTATCAGAATTTTATTTGCTGCCTCAACTTGCCCGTTGGCCTATGCATAATAAGGGGTTGAAGTAATCATATTAATATTCCTCGAAGCTGCAAATTCTTGATTCACTAACCAGTAAACATAGTCCCTTGATCAGTGCTCAATGTTTGAGAAATTCCAAATCGATGGATTATATGTTCCTCAATAAAATCTATTATTTCATTTTGCCCAGCTTCTATTAAAGGAACTGCTTCAACCCACTTCGTAAAATAATCAATTGCTACTAGAATAAATTTATGACGTTTCGATGAAGGAGGATGAATCAATCCAATCAAATCCAAAGCCCAACCCCTAAATGCCCATGGCTTTATAATCGAATGCAACTCAAACGTTGGGCTCTGTTGTATCAATCCATGCTTTTGACATTCTAGACACACCTTTGTATATTCAATACAATCTTTGATCATGGATGGCCAATATACGTGATTTCGATATAGCACCCATTTCATCTTCTTCCCAGCCTGATGAGCACCACATATCCCTTTATGAACTTCACCTAAAGCAATGTTTTTATCATCTTGACTTAGATATCTCGACAGACTTCCATCGATTCCCTTCTTATACAACTCATCAGCCATCAAGACAAAATTCATAGCTTGCAATTTTACCTTTCTATCGACTGGGATGCTGGGATTCTTTAGATATTCAGCAATAGGCTTTTTCCAATCATCATCTTCCCATTCGCCTATACACAAAGCTTCCCTTTTCATCTGTAGGCACCAAAATTTGATGAATACTGGCTAATTTTCTTAAAATTTCTGGGCCAATTCTATATCTCGAAGTAATTTGGGCTAATTCATTAGCGATCTCGTTATGAATCCTTGGGATATGAACTAACGAAACTTTTCGAAAAAGCAGTTAATAATTCCCAAGCCATTGCCAAATACTTTTGCAACTTCTCATTATTACATTTGAACTCTCTCGATAACTGTTTCAAGACTAACTGGGAATTTCCTAAGATTTGGACTTCCAAAGTCCCTTTTCCGATCAATATTTCAAGACCCAAAATTAATTCTTCATACTCTGCCATATTATTCGAGCAGGGATATTTTAACTCGAACAGGAATTCTGATGGAATCCCTTCTGAAAAGATAATAAGAATTCCAACCCCTGCACCATCTTTGTGCTTTGATCCATTAAAATATAACTTCCAATAATTGACTTTAATGTCGAGTATATTTGCCCCTGGTCATTCAGATTATTCGAATTATCAACTAAAAAATCTGCAATGACCTGAACTTTCACAGCCTTGGCAGGAACATACTGTAAAATTCTCTCAAAGCTAACATCCATTTCCCTAATCGACCTCGTAACATTGGAAAACTCAACATATTTTTGATGAGATCAGTTTGAGCTATAACTTTTACTGATTTAGCCACCATGTAGCATTTTAATTTCATGCAGGCATAGTAAAGGGATAAACACAATTTTTCTATTGGGGAATACCTTGTTTCAATATCGGTCAAAACTCGACTAAGGTAATACACTGCCCGTTCATGCCCATTCTCGTCATCTTGGGCTAGCATACACTTAATTGTGTTTGTAGATGCTGTAATATACAGTTTCAAGGGCTCATGAGGACGAACATTCGCCATTATTGGAGCCTTAGATAAATAAGTCTTGATTGACTCAAATGCCTATTGATGCTCATGGGTCCATTCAAACTGTGAATCATTCTTTAGTTTCAGTAAAGGGGCAAACACTCTGGTTCGATAAGAAAGATTCAAAATGAACCTTCAAAGATAATTGAATTTCTCCAAGAATGATTGCACTTCTTTTTTATATTTTGGCAAAGACAATGCCAATATTGCATTAGCCTTGCTCTTATCGATAGCAATTCCTTTCTTATGAACAATAAAACCTAAGAAGTTCCCAACTGATACACCAAAAGTACATTTCAAAGGATTCATTTTTAACCCCTTTTTTCTCATTGTAACAAATGCTTTCCTCAAGTGATCAATATGTTGATTCACTGAAATTGATTTGACCATAACATCATTAATATACACCTCCATAAATCTCCCAATATACTCATGAAATATGGTATTCATTGCTCGCTGGTAAGTTGCACCAATATTTTTCAAACTGAAAGGCATAACCACCCACTCATAAGTGCTTAATGCCCCGGGACAACGAAAAGCAGTTTTAGACACATCATCTTCTGTAATGAAGATTTGGTTATATCCCGAATAATCGTCCATAAAACTTAAAATTTTATTTCCCGCTGCAAAGTCAATCAACATATCTGCAATTGGCATAAAATATTCATCCTTTGGGGTAGCATTATTCAAATCTCTGAGATCAATGCACACCCTTAGTTTTCCATTTTTCTTCATCACGGGCATAATATTTGAAACCCATTCAACATAACGTGCGGTTCGAATGAACTTCGCTTTAATCAACCGTTCTATTTCTTCCTTAACCTTTTGATTGATTTCTGGAGCAAATCGACGAAGAGTTTGCTTTACAGGTCGAGCATTTGGTTTCAATACTAACCGATGTTCTACAAGAGAACGATCAAGACCAGGTATCTGATAATAATCCCAAGCAAAATAATCTTTGAATTCATGTAAAAGATGGAAAAGTTCAGTTCGAAAAGGATCTATGAGATCTTTACAAATATAAGTAATTCGAATGTCATCAAGAGACCCTAGATTAATTTCTTCTAAGGGATCTTGAGATTCGAATCCTTTTAAATGATCCTCATCCTTTACTGAATGTTTTTCAAAACCCAAAGGTTCTAAATTATAGATGCAATCAAAAGAGAAATCAACAGATTCATTAGGAATAAAATAAACTTGATCATTCGCTGGATTAACATCAGCTTTATTTTCAACACAATAGACTTCTGCTATTAAGTCAGTAGTTCAACTAACAACATCATTTGTATTACATAATGAAGAACAACTTAAACCATGACTAAACTCAATTAAAGACATCGAGTTGTAGCTACTAAGAAAAGAAATTACATTCCTAAATGATTCCACTTCATCAGAAAAACCACATTTATTTTCTATGGAAGGGAAATTACTTAAATAATTATTTAAAATTATCAAGTAATCCAAGACATCTTGCACCCGTTCCATCAAATAATGCCTCAGATCCCTTAAGATGAACAATCAATGCCAGTTGGGGTCACATTCATATGTGGATGGCATAATTTCACTGTCAATTCCTCCAAGACAAGTAGCATCCCTCGCAGTTATAAGAATTCAATGCCTTGTCAACATTTAAAGGCTTCAGTTTTGGGCTATACACCCTGAAATTGACATGCAGTTGTTTGACATAGAGATTCGAATATGCTTTAACAACTTCAGGCTTGCCATCTGACGTGGCGGAAATTGGCGAGTTAAGAATTGTTATAAGATATGCGTTGCAAGTATAGTTCTTAACCAACAAGGAATCCACTTATCAATTTAGAAGGGTTGTCACAAAAATTAAAATTAAAATACTGGGAGTATGAATCCCAGGTCGTCTCCCAACGAGTTGCAGAAAGGTGTGCTATTTTATTAATCAGATGTTTTCAAAAAGAGTTTGAGTTGAATAAGCAGGAAATTAAATTAGAGAAATTAAGTAATTTAAATAAAAGCCTTGACTGGGAGTAGATTAGTTGGAAGCCCTATTCTTGTTGCAGTACTCTCAAGATTAATCGATAATTGAAGGTTGTTCTGTTTAGTTATCCCTTACTAGGTAAGGGAAAGTCAAACAAGTTGGAATGCTGTTTCTATTCACAAGTCCCAATCCGCTTACTTGGAAGGACTGGCGTTAGTGACTAGAGAGCAATCCAACAATAAACCCAATTACAATTTCTCTTTTGAGCATTCCAACTCAAGGGTTCCTTTCAATCAACTCCCCATCAAGTTAGGGAACTACTCGCTCATTGTGAATGTGGAATTCATAACATAGAAAAGAGAATTAAAGAAAGACATGATAAATAAAACTCAAAGGAATCAATTAAAAATAAAAGTAACTCTTGTATTAATAAATTCTAAAATAATCCAGTAGTAAGATTGAGTAAATTAAAGGACATGGAAGAGTAAAGCCAAGTAAAGAAAACGAACTAGAATGACGAAGTCTTGATGAGGTAATAACTCTTCTCAATATCCCAATGCAAAGAACAATAGAGATTAAAATCCTAAGAACTATGAATGTGTAGAGAGAAAACCTAGAGGAGGAGTAAAACTAGATCTAAAAACTAAAAATTATGTAGAGTGAATGTTTTTTTTGTTTCTGCATGTTCTCTAGCTCTAGTCTGCTTTTCTGGGCCAAAAACTGGGTCAAAACGGGGCCCAAAATTGCCCCCAACGAATTCTGCAGATTATGCAGATCGCGCACGTCACGCGATCGCGTCATTCATGCGGACGCGTCATTCGGCGTTTTGCTTTGCCATGCGGGTGCATCGTCCATGCCTCCGCGTCACTTGTGCTATTCCAATCCGCGCGGTCGCGTGAGCCATGCGGCCGCGTCACTTCTCGCTGGTCATCTCCTCAATTTCTTGTGTTCCTTCCATTTTTTGCAAGCTTCCTTTCCAATCTCCAATTCATTCATGCCCTATAAAGCCTGAAACACTTAACACACAGATCACGGTATCGAATGGAATAAAGGAGAATTAAAATGCGTAATTAAAAGTCTCTAGGAAGCAAGTTTTTAATCATGTAATAATTTTAGGAAGGAAATATAAATGCATGCTAATCATATGAATAAGTGGATAAAAATCATGATAAAACCACACAATTAAACACATTATAAACCATAAAATAGTGGTTTATCAACCTCCCCACACTTAAACATTAGCATGTCCTCATGCTTAGTTGAAGGAGATAAAACAAATGAGTAGGAACATGTAAAAACTCATGCAATGCAATGCAACCTATATATGTAAATGTAACTATATGATTCTTGTCCACTTGATCAATAGTAAATAAGCTCTTCAAAACAACTACAAATCAAATTCCACTAATTCAATTCTCATGCAGTAAGAACAGATAAAAATGCAAGAAGGTAGGTCATGAAAGCATGGAACATAGAATTTTAAGCATTGAACCCTCACTGATGATGTATGTACGCTCTAATCTCTCTAGTGTATAGGGCAATCACTCTATCCTTCTCTAATCATGCTCTCTAATTTTTGTTCTTCTCCTAACCAATCAACAACATTTAATATACCAATGCAAACATCATGAGGTCTTTTCAAGGTTGTAATGGGGCTAAGGTAATGGTAAGGATACACATATGGCTAAGTAAGCTTATAAACTGAATCTTTAATTAACCCAAGCTTTAACATAACATATATATATATATATATATATATATATATATATATATATATATATATATATATATATTCTATATAACTTTAGAATTCATATCTAGCTACCCAGAAATTTCTTTCACATTCCATACTCATGTATCAACTTTTTATCTTAATTTTATCATACATGCATTGATCTTTGAATTCTTAACTTTACATTGGGGTAATTTTGTCCCCTTATTTATTTATTGAATATTTTTTAGTTTTTTTTCATAAGCATAAAAATAAACATAGCTTATCAATGCACATAGATTTTCAATTTTTTTTTATAGTTTCACATGAGTAGGTCTCCAAATTTCCATTATATTATCATGACACATTCCCTTATTATCTTTTGTTCCCACAATTTCCCATACTTAATTGACACACACAATTCTATCTTAAGCTAACCAAAGATTCAGTTTGGGGTATACAATTATTTTTTCGCTTAAGGCTAGTAATGTGGTAAAATATAGAACAAATGGGATATAAAGGCTCAAAGTGGCTAACAAAGGTAATTGAAAGGGTAGGCTTAATTTGGATAAGTGAGCTAAACAATTAATGGCCTCAATCATATACAAACATATAAATATAATAAACTTTGGACATATAGGATGGAACAAAATATAGATCACAATCATAGAGAAGTAAACACACAAGAATAAAATAATTATGGTTAAATAATATAACCATGCATAGAGGCTCAAATCTCACAGGTTGTGTGTTCTTTAGCTCAAAAATTATGTTCCAAATACAACTTCAAGCAAATTTAACATAGAAGTTTTGATTAAAATTAGTGAAATTTTGTTCCAAAGATAGGATCTTAGAAGAAACTTATTGTCTTTTCAATCAAGTAGAACATGCATGCAACTAACCTATTACTATGCAATTTATCCTATTCTATAAAAGAAAAACTAACTAAATATCCTAATTTATTGGTGTTTAGGGAAGAGAAATTACCTCCAGAAGTCAGGTACTGACCGACTTTCCCACACTTAAGGCTTTGCTCCGTCCTCGGTGCCATCTGTCAGGAACAGGGGTGGGCTGGTAGCAGTATCTCCACAGTCGGGACCATCATGGCTCCCTGTGCTGGTAAATGAAGTGGAGTCCGGAGTGTCTGAGTCCTTGAATTTTCCCATGATCAGCTCCTTGAGGTATGTGAATCGGCACTTGTTACGACGCTTTATGATCCAACCTTTCGAGTATCTGATGGAGCAGTTGGTCTGTTGTAGGTGCTTGTGGTATGGAAGGAGGAATGTCCTGAGCTGGTTCAGTGGGCTGGCTTGTAGTGGCTGCTGAGGGTCTGATATATTTCCCATTAGGGACATATTGATCATCCCGTGGAAGTATGGCTTTGGTGTCCCCAGCTCTGAAGGAGACTCCGGCTGTTGAGACAAGATCTGAGACCAGGGCGGGAAAAGATAAGTTGCCCACGATTTGTACGTGTCCCATGGCATTCCGGATGTGTCTTGGTAGGTTCAGAGGTTGGTCTGTAAGGATGCACCATAGTAGAACGGCCATGTTCGCAGTGAAGGAGGACTCGTGAGTGCTTGGAAAGATGTAATGGGACATGATCTGTGCCCATACGCGAGCCTCCAAGGTAAGTGTTGAAGCCGATATTCCCTTAGGGCGGGTACGATGGTATCCGTAGATCCAACGGCTGCCAGGTAGTGCGATAACTCTGAGAACGGCGTCCCAGTCAAATTGGTACATCTGGAGCTTGAGTGCGGCTTCTTGAAAGGCGTCTAAACCTTCTGGAATAGGGGGAAGACCTAAAGCTTTTTGAATGGCCTCTTCTGTAATGGGGACTTGCTTCTGACGGACAAAGACAGACTACAGGGTTGGCAGGTGAAAGTTGGAGTAGAACTTGACTACCCAAGAAAGATTGACCTGCCTCGGCTGTCTCTGTAGGAAACCCCATTGTCTTTGTGCAATTTGCGGTTCAACAAATGTGGCAATATGGTTTGGGAGGAGAAGAAGGTATTCATTGTTGTAACTCCTTTCTGCCAGGATGGGGAACATCTGCTCACAATAGCGATTGGAAAATCGCGCAGTGTCCTTTGCTGGGAAGGCTTTTTCTTTATCATCAACCTTTATAATCCTCTTAAGTCTCTTTGTTGAGGGCTTTACCGCAGTTGAAGAGGGTTCTGCCACTAGGGCTCTCTTTGTTCCTCTCCTTGCTGTTGATTTGGGAGTAGCTTTCTCTTTGCCCTTCTTGGTGGCCATTCTGAAAAAGGGAAGAGAAAGTAAATTAAATTCAAAGAGATAGAGTAAGGAAGAGAACGGAAAAGGGTGGTTATGAATGCACAGTAAAAGGTAAATGATGTTAACACATGGTCATGACTACATGTGAAAAGTCATCAATGGAAAATAGTTAGTGCATATGATGACAGGTGAATGCAAGGTGTTTTTTGGCATGCTGGCAATGGCATGAGTAGCATAGATCAAGCATCACTCGTAACAAACCATCACATTTGTATTGACAATTAATTTCAATGAATACAATAGTAAAGGAAATTTGTGAAAAGCAAGCATTGAATAGTAGAGTAACGTAGAAAAGTGCATAATGCTATATGGACTTTTTCACAAACACATAGCATGCATGAGAATTAGGGTATAGAAAGTATTAAATTGAACATGCAAGCAACCCTTTAAAAAGTAATATATAATTTCCAAACAAATTTAGAACAATCCACAAGCATATAATGAGAAATAATGATTCAAATTAATTTCTAACACCAAGTAAAAAGGGAAAAGAAAGAAAAAAGAAAATATGGATAATGAAAGTAAAAAGAAAAGAAAAGAAGATAACATATAAAAATAAGAAGAATAATAGAAAATTAAGGGGAGGAAAGAAGAAAAGAAAAACCTTGTTAATGGGGGTGAGAGAGAGAGAGTGAAAGTGTAAAAAGTGAGAAAGAAGGAAGAGGGAAGAAGGAAGAAATAAGGAATAAGGAGGAAAAAGAGAAAATAGGATTTGGGGAGAAAAAGATAAGATAGTTGGTAAATTAGAAAAGCTGTGTGGCGCAAGTGACGCGGTCGCGTGGGGCACGTGATCGCGCCACTTGCGCTGAAACTGATTGACACGGTCGCGTCGGTCACGCGGTCGCGTGACCCGTTTTATGCTACTGGCGCGAGGGCAGCCTCGCACTCGCACAACTCTCTGTTCAAAATCATTAATTGCCAAATATTGGGTGACGCGATCGTGTGGGAAGGATTGTGCGTTCAGCACCAATCCAGCACCACTCTAGCACAACTTTCGGTCGTGCACCCTTTTCACGTCGAATTCCGAGGCATGCGGCCGCGTGAGTGACGCGGTCGTGTGGGAGGCCAATGTTCCCACTCGACGCGGTCGCGTGAGATAATTTGTGCCATTGGCACGTGATGAGCGGATAATTTATACGCTTTTTGGCATTGTTTTTAGTATGTTCTTAGTAGAATTTTGTTACTTTTAGGGATGTTTTCATTAGTTTTTATGTTAAATTCACATTTCTGGACTTTACTATGAGTTTGTGTGTTTTTCTGTGATTTCAGGTATTTTCTGGCTGAAATTGAGGGACTTGAGCAAAAATCAGATTCAGAGGATGAAGAAGGACTGCTGATGCTGTTGGATTCTGACCTCCCTGCACTCAAAATGGATTTTCTGGAGCTACAGAACTCAAATGGCGCGCTTCCAATTGCGTTGGAAAGTAGACATCCAGGGCTTTCCAGCAATATATAATAGTCCATACTTTGCCCAAGTTTAGACGACGCAAACTGGCGTTCAACGCCAGTTCTCTGCCCAATTCTGGCGTCCAGCGCCAGAAACAAGCTGCAAAGTGGAGTTCAACGCCCAAACTGGCACAAAAGCTGGCGTTCAACTCCAAGAATGACCTCTGCACGTGTAACATTCAAGCTCAGCCCAAGCACACACCAAGTGGGCCCCGGAAGTGGATTTATTCATCAATTACTTACTTCTGTAAACCCTAGAAGCTAGTTTATTATAAATAGGACTTTTTACTATTGTATTAGTCATCTTTGGACGCCTGGTTCTTAGATCATGGGGGATGGCCTCTTGGCCATGCCTGGACCTTTCACTTATGTATTTTCAACGGTAGAGTTTCTACACTCCATAGATTAAGGTGTGGAGCTCTGCTGTTCCTCAAAGATTAATGCAAAGTACTACTGTTTTCTATTCAATTCATCTTATTTCGCTTCTAAGATATCCATTCGCACTTCAACCTGAATGTGATGAACGTGACAATCATCATCATTCCCTATGAACGCGTGCTTGACAACCACTTTCATTCTACATTAGATTGAATGAGTATCTCTTAGATCTCTTAATCAGAATCTTCGTGGTATAAGCTAGATTGATGGCAGCATTCATGAGAGTCCGGAAAGTCTAAACCTTGTCCGTGGTATTCCGAGTAGGACTCTGGGATTGGATGACTGTGACGAACTTCAAACTCGCAAGTACTGGGCGTAGTGACAGACGCAAAAGGATAGTAAATCCTATTCCAGTATGATCGAGAACCTCCAAGATGATTAGCCATGCAGTGACAGCGCATCGGACCATTTTCACAGAGAGGAATAGGATGCAACCAACGACAAGGGTGATGCCTCCAGACGATTAGCCGTGCTGTGACAGAGTATTTGGACCATTTTCCCGAGAGAGATCGAAAGTAGCCATTGGCACCGGTGACATCCTTACATAAAGCCAGCCATAGAAAGGAGTGAGACTGATTGGATGAAGGCAGCAGAAAAGCAGAGGTTCAGAGGAACGAAAAGCATCTTCATACGCTTATCTAAAATTCTCACCAATGATTTACATAAGTACCTCTATCCCTATTCTATTATTTATTTTCGAAAACCCCATTACTATTTTATATCCGCCTGACTGAGATTTACAAGGTGACTATAGCTTGCTTCATACCAACAATCTCCGTGGGATTCGACCTTACTCACGTAAGGTATTACTTGGACGACCCAGTGCACTTGCTGGTTAGTTGTATCGAAGTTGTGACAAATCATGAATTAAGATTAGAGCACCAAGTCTTTGGAGCCATTACCAGAGATCACAATTTCGTGCACCAAGTTTTTGGCGCCGTTGCCGGGGATTGTTCGAGTTTGGACAACTGACGGTTCATCCTGTTGCTCAGATTAGGTAATTTTCTTCTTATTTTATTTTCAAAAAGTTTTCAAAAATCTTTCAAAAACTTTTCTTTTGTTTTCGAAAATAAAAAATAAATATTTTCAAAAATATATTTTTCTTCAGAATTTTTAAGAACGAATTCTAGTGTTTCATGAAGCATGTTGAAGCCTGGCTGGCTGTGAAGCCATGTCTGTAGGGCATGTCAGGCGTGTCATTTTTGAGTTACATACTAAAGCTTGGCTGGCTATTAAGCCATGCCTGACCCTTTGATTGGAGCTTTAGACTAAAGAGCATAAGATTCCTGGAATTCATATTAAAAATTTTGGAATCCTTATTTTTCTTTTTACACTAATTTTCGAAAAATATAAAATAAAAATCCAAAAAAATTTAGAAAATCATAAAAATCAAAAATATTTTTGTGTTTCTTGTTTGAGTCATGTGTCATGTTATAAGTTTGGTGTAAATTGCATGTGCATCTTGCATTTTTCGAAAAAAAAATCATGCATTCATAGTGTTCTTCATGATCTTCAAATTGTTCTTGGTAAGTCTTCTTGTTTGATCTTTGCATTTGCATGTTTTGTGTCTTTTCTTGTTTTTCATCTGCATTCTTGAATTCTTAGTGCCTAAGCATCAAAGATTTCTAAGTTTGGTGTCCCGCATATTTTCTTTGCATTAAAAATTTTTCAAAAATATGTTCTTGATGTTCATCATGATCTTCATAGTGTTCTTGGTGTTCATCTTGACATTCATAGCATTCTTGCATGCATCACATGTTTTGATCTAAAATTCTCATGCATTGCATCATTTTCATGTTTTTCTCTCTCATCATAAAAAAATTCAAAAATCAAAAAAATATCTTTCCCTTTTTCTCTCTTAAAATTTTGAAAATTAGATTTGACTTTTTCAAAAAATTTTAAAAATCTAGTTGTTTTTACGAGTCAAATCAAATTTTCAATTTAAAAATCTCATCTTTTTCAAAATCTTTTTCAAAAAAAATCAAATCTTTTTCATTTTTCTTAGTTATTTTCGAAAATTTTAAAAATATTTTTCAAAAATCTTTTTCTTATCTTTATCTCTTAATTTTCGAAAATAACATCACCAATTAATGTTTTGATTCAAAAAGTTTCAAGTTTGTTACTTGCTTGTTAAGAAAGATTCAAACTTTAAGTTCTAGAATCATATCTTGTGATTTCTTGTGAATCAAGTCATTAATTGTGATTTTAAAAATCAAATCTTTTCCAAAAACTAATTTCAATCATATCTTTTCAAAAATATCTTCTTATCTTATCTTTTTCAAAAATTTGATTTCAAAATATCTTTTCTAACCTCCTAACTTCTTATCTTTCCAAAATTAATTTTCAAATTTGTTTCAACTAACTAACTAACTTTTTGTTTGTTTCTTATCTTTTTCAAAACCACCTAACTAACTTTCTCTCTCTAATTTTCGAAAATATCTTCCCTCTTTTTCAAAATTTCTTTTAATTAACTAATTATTTTAATTTTTGATTTTAATTTTCGAAAATTACTAACCCTTTCAAAAACTATTTTTGAAAATCACTAACCCTTTTTCAAAAAAAAAAAAATTTTTTTTTCAAAAATCCTTCTCCCTCATCTCATTCTAATTATTTATTCATCTACTAACACTTCTCTTCATCTCACATCACTGCTCCTATCCTTACCCTTGTGTTTGGATTCTTCATTCTTCCTCACCCCTATTCCTTTTCTTCTTCTACTAACAATAAGGAACCTCTTTACTGTGACAATAGAGGATTCCTTTTCTTTTCTCTTTCTCTTCTCTTTCTTATGAGTAGGGACAAAGAAAAAGGCATTCTTGTTGAAGCTGATCCAGAATCTGAAAGGACTCTGAAGAGGAAACTAAGAGAAGCTAAATTACAACAATCCAGAGACAACCTTATTGAAAATTTCGAACAAGTAAAGGAGATGGCAGCCGAACCCAACAACAATAATGCAAGGAGAATGCTTGGTGACTTTACTGCACCTAATTCCAATTTACATGGAAGAAGCATCTCCATTCCTGCCATTGGAGCAAACAATTTTGAGTTGAAACCTCAGCTAGTTTCTCTGATGCAGCAGAACTGCAAGTTTCATGGACTTCCATCTGAAGATCCTTTTCAGTTCTTAAATAAATTCTTGCAGATATGTGATACTGTTAAGACTAATGGAGTCGATCCTGAAGTCTACAGGCTCATGATTTTCCCTTTTGCTGTAAGAGACAGAGCTAGAATATGGTTGGACTCTCAACCCAAAGACAGCCTGAACTGTTGGGATAAGCTGGTCACGGCTTTCTTAGCCAAGTTCTTTCCTCCTCAAAAGCTGAGCAAGCTTAGAGCGGATGTTCAAACCTTCAGACAGAAAGAAGGTGAATCCTCTATGAAGCTTGGGAAAGATACAAGCAGCTGACCAAAAAGTGTCCTTCTGACATGCTTTCAGAATGGACTATCCTGGATATATTCTATGATGGTTTATCTGAGCTATCAAAGATGTCATTGGATACTTCTGCAGGTGGATCCATTCACCTAAAGAAAACGCCTGCAGAAGCTCAAGAACTCATTGACATGGTTGCTAATAACCAGTTCATGTACACTTCTGAAAGGAATCCTGTGAGTAATGGGACGATTATGAAGAAGGGAGTTCTTGAAATTGATACTCTGAATGCCATATTGGCTCAGAACAAAATATTGACTCAGCAAGTCAATATGATTTTTCAGAGTCTGAATGGATTGCAAGCTGCACCCAACAGTACTCAAGAGGCATCTTCTGAAGAAGAAACTTATGATCCTGAGAACCCTGCAATAGCAGAGGTGAATTACTTAGGTGAACCTTATGGAAACACCTATAACTCATCATGGAGAAATCATCCAAATTTCTCATGGAAGGATCAAAAGCCTCAACAAGGCTTTAATAATGGTGGAAGAAATAGGTTTAACAATAGTAAACCTTTTCCATCATCCACTCAGCAACAGACAGAGAATTCTGAGCAGAATCCATCTAGCTTAGCAAATTTAGTCTCTGATCTATCTAAGGCCACTGTGAGTTTCATAAATGAAACAAGGTCTTCCATTAGAAATTTGGAAGCACAAGTGGGCCAGCTGAGTAAAAGGATCACTGAAATCCCTCCTAGTACACTCCCAAGCAATACAGAAGAGAATCCAAAAGGAGAGTGCAAGGCCATTGACATAACCAAAATGGCCGAACCCAAAGAGGGAGAGGAGGACGTGAATCCCAAGGAGGAAGACCTCCTGGGACGTCCAGTGATCAATAAGGAGCTTTCCTCTAAGGAACCAAAGGAATCTGAGACTCATCTAGAGACCACAGAGATTCCATTGAACCTCCTTATGCCCTTCATGAGCTCTGATGAGTATTCCTCTTCTGAAGAGAATGAGGATGTCACTGAAGAGCAAGTTGCCAAGTTCCTTGGTGTAATCATGAAGCTGAATGCCAAATTATTTGGTAATGAGACTTGGGAAGATGAACCTCCCTTGTTCACCAATGAACTAAGTGATCTGGATCAACTGACATTGCCTCAGAAGAAACAGGATCCTGGAAAGTTTATAATACCTTGTACCATAGGCACCATGCTCTTTGAAAAGGCTCTGTGTGACCTTGGTTCAGGGATAAACTTCATGCCCCTCTCTGTAATAGAGAAACTGGGAATCTATGGGGTGCAAGCTGCTAAAATCTCATTAGAGATGGCAGACAATTCAAGAAAATAGGCTTATGGACAAGTAGAGGACGTGTTAGTAAAGGTTGAAGGCCTTTACATGCCTGCTGATTTCATAGTCCTGGATACTGGAAAGGAAGAGGATGAATCCATCATCCTAGAAGGACCTTTCCTGGCCACAGCAAGAGCTGTGATTGATGTGGACAGAGGAGAATTGATCCTTCAATTAAATAAGGACAACTCTGTGTTTACTACTCAAGGATCTCTCTCTGCATCCATGGAGAGGAAGCATAAAAATCTTCTCTCAAAGCAGAGTCAAACAAAGCCCCCACAGTCAAACTCTAAGTTTGGTGTTGGGAGGCCACAACCAAACTCTAAGTTTGGTGTCAAACCCCCATATCCAAACTCTAAGTTTGGTGTTGGGAGGTCTCAACAAAGCTCTGCACATTTGTGAGGCTCCATGAGAGCCCACTGTCAAGCTATTGACATTAAAGAAGCGCTTGTTGGGAGGAAACCCAATGTTTATTTATCTAATTTTGTTTTTGTTTTTCATGTTTTCTTAGGTTCATGATCATGTGGAGTCACAAAATAAACGAAAAATTTAGAAACAGAATCAAAAACAGCAGAAGAAAAATCACACCCTGGAGGAAGCACCTGTCTGGCGTTCAACGCCAGAACAGAGCATGGTTCTGGCGCTGAACGCCCAAAATGGGTAGTGTCTGGCGCTGAACGCCCAGAATAAGCATGGTTCTGGTGTTCAACGCCAGAAATGGGCAACAAATGGGCGTTGAACGCCCAAAATAGGCACCAACCTGGCGCTGAACGCCTAGAGTTGTGTGCAAGGGCATTTTGCATGCCCAATGGGTGCAGGGATGTAAATCCTTGACACCTGAGGATCTGTGAACACCACAGGATCACCTCAAGATCTGTGGACCTCACAGGATCCCTACCCACCTCACCCTCTCTTTATCCATTCATGATCACCCCTTCTGTTTTCCATTTACCACTCACATCCATCCACACATCCCTCCATCTCCTCCATATCTTCTTATTCTTCTTCTTCTTCTTCTTATTCTTCTTCTTCTTCTTCTTCTTCTTCTTCTTCTTCTTCTTCTTCTTCTTCTTCTTCTATTCTTTCTTCTTTTGCTCGAGGGCGAGCAACCTTCTAAGTTTGGTGTGGTAAAAGCATAGCTTTTTGTTTTTCCATAACCATTAATGGCACCTAAGACCGGAGAATCCTCTAGAAAAGAGAAAGGGAAGACAAAAGCTTCCACCTCCGAGTTATGGGAGATGGAAAGATTCATCTCACAAGCCCATCACTAAGAAAAAGATGGAGCAAACAAGAGAGCACATTCATGGATCTCAACAGGCACATGAAGAAGTTCATCAGCGAGAAATCCCTGAGATACCTCAAGGGATGCACTTTCCTCCACAGAATTTTTGGGAGCAAATCAACTACTCCCTAGGAGAATTAAGTTCCAATATGGGACACTTAAGGGTGGAACATCAAGAGCACTCCATCATCCTTCATGAAATAAGAGAAGATCAAAAAGCAATGAGGGAGGAGCAACAAAGACAAGGAAGAGACATAGAAGAGCTCAAGGATATCATTGGTTCCTCAAGAAGGAAATGCCACCATCACTAAGGTGGATTCATTCCTTGTTCTTATTTCTTCTGTTTTTCATTTTCTATGTTATGTGCTTATCCATGTTTGTGTCTTCATTACATGATCATTAGTAGTTAGTAACTTTGTCTTAAAGATATGAATGTCCTATGAATCCATCACCGCTCTTAAATGAAAAATGTTTTAATTCAAAAGAACAAGAAGTACATGAGTTTCGAATTTATCCTTGAACATAGTTTGATTATATTGATGTGGTGACAATGCTCCTTGTTTTCTGAATGAATGCTTGAACAGTGCATATGTCTTTTGAAGTTGTTGTTTGAGAATGTTAAATATGTTGGCTCTTGAAAGAATGATGACTAGGAGACATGTTATTTGATAATCTGAAAAATCATAAAAATGATTCTTGAAGCAAGAAAAAGCAGCAAAGAACAAAGCTTGCAGAAAAAAAATTAAGCGAAAAAAAATAGAAAGAAAAAGAAAAAGCAAGCAGAAAAAGCCAAAGCTCTTAAAACCAAGAGGCAAGAGCAAAAAGCCAAAGCTCTTAAAACCAAAAGGCAAGGGCAAATAAAAAGGATCCCAAGGCTTTGAGCATCAGTGGATAGGAGGGCCTAAAGGAATAAAATCCTGGTCTAAGCGGCTAAACCAAGCTGTCCCTAACCATGTGCTTGTGGCGTGTAGGTGTCAAGTGAAAACTTGAGACTGAGCGGTTAAAGTCAAGGTCCAAAGCAAAAAAAGAGTGTGCTTAAGAACTTTGGACACCTCTAATTGGGGACTTTAGCAAAGCTGAGTCACAATCTGAAAAGGTTCACCCAATTATGTGTCTGTGGCATTTATGTATCCGGTGGTAATACTGGAAAACAAAGTGCTTAGGGCCACGGCCAAGACTCATAAAATAGCTGTGTTCAAGAATCATCATACTGAACTAGGAGAGTCAATAACACTATCTGAACTCTGAGTTCCTATAGAAGCCAATCATTCTGAACTTCAATGGATAAAGTGAGATGCCAAAACTATTCAAGAGGCAAAAAGCTACAAGTCCCGCTCATCTGATTGGAGCTATGTTTCATTGATAGTTTGGAATTTATAGTATATTCTCTTCTTTTTATCCTATTTGATTTTCAGTTGCTTGGGGACAAGCAACAATTTAAGTTTGGTGTTGTGATGAGCGGATAATTTATACGCTTTTTGGCATTGTTTTTAGTATGTTCTTAGTAGAATCTGGTTACTTTTAGGGATGTTTTCATTATTTTTTATGTTAAATTCACATTTCTGGACTTTACTATGAGTTTGTGTGTTTTTCTGTGATTTCAGGTATTTTCTGGCTGAAATTGAGGGACTTGAACAAAAATCATATTCAGAGGATGAAGAAGGACTGCTGATGCTGTTGGATTCTGACTTCCCTGCACTCAAAATGGATTTTCTGGAGCTACAGAACTCAAAATGGCGCGCTTTCAATTGCGTTGGAAAGTAGACATCCAGGGCTTTCCATCAATATATAATAGTTCATACTTTTCCCAAGTTTAGATGACACAAACTGGCGTTCAACGCCAGTTCTCTGCCCAATTCTGGCGTCCAACGCCAGAAACAAGCTGCAAAGTGGAGTTCAACGCCCAAACTGACACAAAAGCTGGCGTTCAACTCCAAGAATGAGCTCTGCACGTGTAACATTCAAGCTCAGCCCAAGCACACACCAAGTGGGCCCCGGAAGTGGATTTATGCATCAATTACTTACTTCTGTAAACCCTAGAAGCTAGTTTATTATAAATAGGACTTTTTACTATTGTATTAGTCATCTTTGGACGCCTGGTTCTTAGATCATGGGGGATGGCCTCTTGGCCATGCCTGGACCTTTCACTTATGTATTTTCAACGGTAGAGTTTCTACACTCCATAGATTAAGGTGTGGAGCTCTGCTGTTCCTCAAAGATTAATGCAAAGTACTACTGTTTTCTATTCAATTCATCTTATTTCGCTTCTAAGATATCCATTCGCACTTCAACCTGAATGTGATGAACGTGACAATCATCATCATTCCCTATGAACGTGTGCTTGACAACCACTTCTGTTCTACATTAGATTGAATGAGTATCTCTTAGATCTCTTAATCAGAATCTTCGTGGTATAAGCTAGATTGATGACGGCATTCATGAGATTCCGGAAAGTCTAAACCTTGTCCGTGGTATTCTGAGTAGGACTCTGGGATTGGATGACTGTGACAAACTTCAAACTCGCGAGTACTGGGCGTAGTGACAGACGCAAAAGGATAGTTAATCCTATTCCAGTATGATCGAGAACCTCCAAGATGATTAGCCATGCAGTGACAGCGCATCGGAGCATTTTCACAGAGAAGAATAGGATGCAACCAACGACAAGGGTGATGCCTCCAGACGATTAGCCGTGCTGTGACAGAGCATTTGGACCATTTTCCCGAGAGAGATCGAAAGTAGCCATTGGCATCGGTGACATCCTTACATAAAGCCAGCCATAGAAAGGAGTGAGACTGATTGGATGAAGGCAGCAGGAAAGCAGAGGTTCAGAGGAACGAAAAGCATCTCCATACACTTATCTGAAATTCTCACCAATGATTTACATAAGTACCTCTATCCCTATTCTATTATTTATTTTCAAAAACCCCATTACTATTTTATATCCGCCTGACTGAGATTTACAAGGTGACCATAGCTTGCTTCATACCAACAATCTCCGTGGGATTTGACCCTTACTCACGTAAGGTATTACTTGGACGACCCAGTGCACTTGCTGGTTAGTTTTATCGAAGTTGTGACAAATCATGAATTAAGATTAGAGCACCAAGTCTTTGGAGCCATTACCAGAGATCACAATTTCGTGCACCAGCACGCCTCCAGCCACGCTCCTGCGTGACTCTCTGTTCGTTTATTATTTTCTCCCATCTCCTTGCGACGCGGACGCGTCAATGATGTGGTCGCGTCGCGTGAAAAATATTTAATTTTTTTTATATAAAAGTATGTAAATGCAGATGCACAAAATGTACTAATAAAGAGAAGAGTTATTGAATAGGAAAATTAAAAATAAAGAAAAGAACGATCATACCATGGTGGGTTGTCTCCCACCTAGCACTTTGCTTTAACGTCCATAAGTTGGACGCTCCACTAGCTTAGTCTTCGGCTATGTGGGGATCTTCCAAGAGGAAGATCTCGAGCTCCTTATTTTTCTGCATCCTCTCTCCATGGTACAGCTTTAAACGATGTCCATTAACTTTGATAAGTTCAGAGCTTGAAGGATGGCTTAGGTGATAAACTCCGTATGGTTCGGCCTTCTCTACTCTGTATGGACCTTCCCATCTTGATCTCAACTTGCCTGGCATGAGCCTCAGTAGAGATTTGTAAAGGAGGACTAAGTCCCCAGGTTGGAACTCTTTTCTCTTGATGTGCTGATCATGTACAGCCTTCATCTTCTCCTTGTATAGTCTTGAGTTCTCATAAGCTTCCAGGCGAAGGCTTTCCAACTCTTGCATGTGCAATTTCCTTTCAGCTCCGGCTTTCTCAATTCCCATGTTGCACTCCTTTACTGCCCAAAAGGCTTTGTGCTCTACTTCAACAGGGAGATGACAAGCTTTTCCATAAACTAAGCGGAAAAGACTCATCCCAATGGGTGTTTTGTATGCTGTTCTGTATACCCAGAGTGCATCTTGTAGCCTGGTGCTCCAGTCTCTTCTATGAGATTTGACTATCTTTTGCAAGATACGCTTTATCTCTCTGTTTGACACCTCAGCTTGCCCATTAGTCTGAGGATGGTATGCTGTTGCAACCTTATGAATGATCCCATGCTTCTTCATTAATCCTGTTAGTCTCCTATTACAAAAATGGGTGCCTTGATCGCTCACGATTGCTCGTGGTGATCCAAAGCGACAAATAATGTGGTTTCTCACAAAGGAAACAACAGTGTTAGCATCATCAGTGCGGGTAGGAATTGCTTCCACCCATTTGGAAACGTAATCCACAGCTAACAATATATAAAAATAACCATTAGAATTTGGAAATGGACCCATGAAGTCAATGCCCTAAACATAAAAAATTTCACAGAAAAGCATAATTTGTTGAGGCATCTCATCCCTCCTGGATATATTACCAAATTTTTGGCATGGAAAACAAGATTTACAAAACTCAGCAGCGTCTCTAAAAAGTGTAGGCCACCAGAATCCACAGTCTAAGATTTTTCTAGCTGTTCTTTGAGGGCCAAAATGTCCTCCACTCTCAGATGAGTGACAGGCCTCTATGATGGACTGGAATCTGATTGAGGCACACACCGTCTAATTACCTGGTCAGTGCCACATCTCCATAAATATGGGTCATCCCATATATAATATTTAGACTCGCTTTTCAGCTTATCCCTTTGATGGTTAGAAAAGTTTGGAGGAAAGGTGCGGCTAACTAGATAATTAGCTACAGGTGCATACCAAGGGACTACCTCAGATACTGCTTGCAGGTTATCAAATGGAAAATTATCAGCTATAGGAGTGGGGTCATCTGTAATGTGCTCAAGGCGACTCAAGTGGTCTGCCACTAAATTCTGGTTACCACTCCTATCCTTAATTTCTAAATCAAATTCTTGTAATAGCAGTATCCAACGTATAAGCCTTGGTTTGGACTCTTTTTTAGCTAATAAATACTTTAGAGCTGCGTGGTCTGAGTACACTACTACCTTCGTACCAAGTAAATAGGCTCGGAATTTATCCAGAGCAAAAACAATAGTAAGAAGCTCTTTCTCAGTAGTCGTGTAATTGGACTATGTGGCATCTAGAGTTTTAGACGCATAAGCAATAACAAAAGGGTCCTTACCTTCACGCTGAGCCAATTCTGCTCCTACTGCATGGTTGGAAGCGTCGCACATTATTTTGAATGGCTGGCTCCAGTCTGGTCATCTCACAATTGGAGCTTGTTTAACCATAAAGTGACATTTTTCAAAATTTAATACCAGGTTTGTACTGGCACATCTATCTAATACTCTAGATAATCCATCTAAGCAAAGGCTAAAGGAATCGCCATATACACTAAAATCATCCATAAAAACTTCCATACAGTCCTCAATAAGATCAAAGAAAAGACTCATCATGCACCTCTGGAAAGTAGCTGGTGCATTGCACAAGCCAAAGGGCATTCTCTTGTAAGCATAAGTCCCAAAAGGACATGTAAAAGTGGTCTTTTCCTGATCCTCAGGAGCTATATGAATCTAGAAATAACCTGTGTAACCATCTAAAAAATAATAATGTGATTTACCTGACAAGCGATCTAGCATTTGATCAATGAATGGAAGAGGATAGTGATCTTTACGAGGTTCTTGGTTGAGACGTCTGTAATCAATGCAGACCCTCCAAGAGTTCTGTACTCTGGTTGCTATGAGCTCTCCATGCTCATTCTTCACTGTAGTGACTCCAGACTTCTTGGGCACCACTTGTACTGGGCTCACCCATTCACTGTCTGAGATGGGATAGATGATATCTGCCTCCAGTAGTCTGGTCACTTCCTTCTTGACAACCTCTAAGATAGTGGGGTTCAGTCTTCTCTGGAGTTGACGGACAGGTCTTGCTCCCTCTTCTAAAAATATTCTATGCTCACATACTTGAGGGTTGATGCCTACTATATATGCCAAACCCCACCCAATTGCCTTCTTGTGCCTCCTCAGCACACTAAGTAACTGCTCTTCTTGTTGAGAAGTGAGTTCCCTTGCAATGATAACTGGACACTTTTGCTTGTCCTCAAGGTAAGCATATTTGAGGTGTGGAGGAAGGGGTTTCAACTCTAACTTCTGCTCATGGTCAGGCTCTGGATTGTCTGGAGCTGGCAACAATGGTAAAGCACTGTCATTGTCCTCTGAGAATGTCCCCACACTTGGACCTTGTCCTACGTACTTCTCCTCAAATTCCTCCTGGTGAACTTCAGCCACGGTTTCATCTATAATGTCACACTGGAGGATAGAATGATCCTCCGGAGGATGCTTCATAACTCCATTCAGATTGAAGATCACTACTCGGCCATCTATTTCAAAAGAGTATGTACCTGAAAAAGCATCTAATTTAAACTTTGAGGTCTTCAGGAATGGTCTTCCGAGTAGGATTGATAATGGCTTGTGATGAGCGGATAATTTATACGCTTTTTGGCATTGTTTTTAGTATGTTTTTAGTAGAATCTAGTTACTTTTAGGGATGTTTTCATTAGTTTCTATGTTAAATTCACATTTCAGGACTTTACTATGATTTTGTGTTTTTTTCTGTGATTTTAGGTATTTTCTGGTTGAAATTGAGGGACTTGAGCAAAAATCAGATTCAGAGGTTGAAGAAGGACTGCTGATGCTGTTGGATTCTGACCTCCCTGCACTCAAAATGGATTTTAGAGCTACAGAACTCAAAATGGCGCGCTTCCAAATGCGTTGGAAAGTAGACATCCAGGGCTTTCCAGAAATATATAATAGTTTATACTTTGCCCAAGTTTAGATGACGCAAATTGGCGTTCAACACCAGTTCTCTGCCCAATTCTGGCGTCCAGCGCCAGAAACAAGCTGCAAAGTGGAGTTCAACGCCCAAACTGGCACAAAAGCTGGCGTTCAACTCCAAGAATGACCTCTGCACGTGTAACATTCAAGCTCAGCCCAAGCACACACCAAGTGGGCCCCGGAAGTGGATTTATACATCAATTACTTACTTCTGTAAACCCTAGAAGCTAGTTTATTATAAATAGGACTTTTTACTATTGTATTAGTCATCTTTGGACGCCTGGTTCTTAGATCATGGGGGCTGGCCTCTTGGCCATGCCTGGACCTTTCACTTATGTATTTTCAACGGTAGAGTTTCTACACTCCATAGATTAAGGTGTGGAGCTCTGCTGTTCCTCAAAGATTAATGTAAAGTACTACTATTTTCTATTCAATTCATCTTATTTCGCTTCTAAAATATCCATTCGCATTTCAACCTGAATGTGATGAACGTGACAATCATCATCATTCCCTATGAACGCGTGCTTGACAACCACTTCCGTTCTACATTAGATTGAATGAGTATCTCTTAGATCTCTTAATCAGAATCTTCGTGGTATAAGTTAGATTGATGGCGCCATTCATGAGAGTCCGGAAAGTCTAAACCTTGTCCGTGGTATTCTGAGTAGGACTCTGGGATTGGATTACTGTGACGAACTTCAAACTCGCGAGTACTGGGCGTAGTGACAAACGCAAAAGGATAGTAAATCCTATTCCAGTATGATCGAGAACCTCCAAGATGATTAGCCATGCAGTGACAGCGCATCAGACCATTTTCACAGAGAGGAATAGGATGCAAACCAACGACAAGGGTGATGCCTCCAGACGATTAGCCGTGCTGTGACAGAGCATTTGGACCATTTTCCCGAGAGAGATCGAAAGTAGCCATTGGCACCGGTGACATCCTTACATAAAGCCAGCCATAGAAAGGAGTGAGACTGATTGGATGAAGGCAGCAGGAAAGTAGAGGTTCAGAGGAACGAAAAGCATCTCCATACGCTTATCTGAAATTCTCACCAATGATTTACATAAGTACCTCTATCCCTATTCTATTATTTATTTTCGAAAACGCCATTACTATTTTATATCCGCCTGACTGAGATTTACAAGGTGACCATAGCTTGCTTCATACCAACAATCTCCGTGGGATTCGACCCTTACTCACGTAAGGTATTACTTGGACAACCCAGTGCACTTGCTGGTTAGTTGTATCGAAGTTGTGACAAATCATGAATTAGGATTAGAGCACCAAGTCTTTGGAGCCATTACCAGAGATCACAATTTCGTGCACCAAGTTTTTGGCGCCGTTGCCGGGGATAGTTTGAGTTTGGACAACTGACGGTTCATCTTGTTGCTCAGATTAGGTAACTTTCTTTTCGTTTCCTTTTTCAAAAATTTTTCAAAAAAAAAAGAATTTCTTTCAAAAATTTTTTCTCTTGTTTTCGAAAAAAAAATAAAAATGTTTTCAAAAATATATTTTTCTTCAGAATTTTTTAAATATGAATTCTAGTGTTTCATAAAGCATGTTGAAGCCTGGCTGGCTGTAAAGCCCCGACTGTAGGGCATGTTAGGCGTGTCATGTCTGAGTTACATACTAAAGCTTGGCTGGCTATTAAGCCATGCCTGACCCTTTGATTGGAGCTTTAGTTTAAAGAGCATAAGATTCCTGGAATTCATATTAAAAATTTTGGAATCCTTATTTTTCTTTTTCAAAATGATTTTCGAAAAAAAATTAAAAGAAAATACAAAAAAATCATAAAATCATAAAATCAAAAATATTTTTTGTGTTTCTTGTTTGAGTCATGTGTCATGTTATAAGTTTGGTGTCAATTGCATGTGCATCTTGCATTTTTCGAAAATTTCATACATTCATAGGGTTCTTCATGATCTTCAAGTTGTTCTTGGTAAGTCTTCTTGTTTGATCTTTGCATTTGCATGTTTTGTGTCTTTTTTTGTTTTTCATATGCATTCTTGAATTCTTAGTGTCTAAGCATTAAAGAATTCTAAGTTTGGTGTCTTGCATGTTTTCCTTGCGTTAAAAATTTTTCAAAAATATGTTCTTGGTGTTCATCTTGACATTCAAGGTGTTCTTGGTGTTCATCTTGACATTCATAGCATTCTTGCATTCATCACATGTTTTGATCTAAAATTCTCATGCATTGCATCATTTTCATGTTTTTCTCTCTCATCATAAAAAAAATTCAAAAATCAAAAAAATATCCTTCCCTTTTTCTCTCTTAAAATTTCAAAAATTAGATTTGACTTTTTCAAAAAATTTTTAAAAATCTAGTTGTTTTTATGAGTCAAATCAAATTTTCAATTTAAAAATCTCATCTTTTTCAAAAATCAAATCTTTTTCATTTTTCTTAGTTATTTTCAAAAATTTTAAAAATATTTTTCAAAAATCTTTTTCTTATCTTTATCTCTTAATTTTCGAAAATAACATCACCAATTAATGTTTTGATTCAAAAATTTCAAGTTTGTTACTTGCTTGTTAAGAAAGATTCAAACTTTAAGTTCTAGAATCATATCTTGTGATTTCTTGTGAATCAAGTCATTAATTGTGATTTTAAAAATCAAATCTTTTTCAAAAACTAATTTCAATCATATCTTTTCAAAAATATCTTTTTCAAAAATTTGATTTCAAAATATCTTTTCTAACTTCCTAACTTCTTATCTTTTCAAAATTTGTTTCAACTAACTAACTAACTTTTTGTTTGTTTCCTATCTTTTTCAAAACTACCTAACTAACTCTCTCTCTCTCTAATTTTCGAAAATCCCTTCCCTCTTTTTCAAAATTTCTTTTTAATTAACTAATTAATTTTTTATTTTAATTTTTGAAAATCACTAACCCTTTTTCAAAAATTATTTTCGAAAATCCTTCACTCTCATCTCCTTCTAATTATTTATTCAACTACTAACATCTCCTCATCTCAAATCACTGCTCCTGTCCTTACCTTTGTGTTTGGATTCTCCATTCTTCTTCACCCCTATTCCTTTTCTTCTTCTACTAACAACAAGGAACCTCTTTACTGTGACATAGAGGATTCCTCTTTCTTTCTTGTTCTCTTCTCTTTCTTATGAGTAGGAACAAAGAAAAAGGCATTCTTGTTGAAGCTGATCCAGAACCTGAAAGGACTCTGAAGAGAAAATTAAGAGAAGCTAAATTACAACAATCCAGAGACAACCTTATTGAAAATTTCGAACAAGTAAAGGAGATGGCAGCCGAACCCAACAACAATAATGCAAGGAGAATGCTTGGTGACTTTGCTGCACCTAATTCCAATTTACATGGAAGAAGCATCTCCATTCCTACCATTGGAGCAAACAATTTTGAGCTGAAACCTCAGCTAGTTTCTCTGATGCAGTAGAACTGCAAGTTTCATGGACTTCCATCTGAAGATCCTTTTCAGTTCTTAACTGAATTCTTGCAGATCTGTGATACTGTTAAGACTAATGGAGTCGATCCTGAAGTCTACAGGGTCATGCTTTTCCCTTTTGCTGTAAGAGACAGAGCTAGAATATGGTTGGACTCTCAACCCAAAGACAGCCTGAACTCTTGGGATAAGCTGGTCACGGCTTTCTTAGCCAAGTTCTTTCCTCCTCAAAAGCTGAGCAAGCTTAGAGCGGATGTTCAAACCTTCAGACAGAAAGAAGGTGAATCCCTCTATGAAGCTTGGGAAAGATACAAGCAGCTGACCAAAAAGTGTCCTTCTGACATGCTTTCAGAATGGACCATCCTGGATTTATTCTATGATGGTTTATCTGAGCTATCAAAGATGTTATTGGATACTTCTGCAGGTGGATCCATTCACCTAAAGAAAACGCCTGCAGAAGCTCAAGAACTCATTGACATGGTTGCTAATAACCAGTTCATGTACACTTCTGAAAGGAATCTTGTGAGTAATGGGACGACTATGAAGAAGGGAGTTCTTGAAATTGATACTCTAAATGCCATATTGGCTCAGAACAAAATATTGACTCAGCAAGTCAATATGATTTCTTAGAGTCTGAATGGATTGCAAGCTGCACCCAACAGTACTCAAGAGGCATCTTCTGAAGAAGAAACTTATGATCCTAAGAACCCTGTAATAGCAGAGGTGAATTACTTAGGTAAACCTTATGGAAACACCTAAAACTCATCATGGAGAAATCATCCAAATTTCTCATGGAAGGATCAAAAGCCTCAACAAGGCTTTAATAATGGTGGAAGAAATAGATTTAACAATAGTAAACCTTTTCCATCATCCGCTCAGCAACAGACAGAGAATTCTGAGCAGAATCCATCTAGCTTAGCAAATTTAGTCTCTGATCTATCTAAGGCAACTATGAGTTTCATAAATGAAACAAGGTCTTCCATTAGAAATTTGGAAGCACAAGTGGGCCAGCTGAGTAAAAGGATCACTGAAATCCCTCCTAGTACTCTCCCAAGCAATACAGAAGAGAATCTAAAAGGAGAGTGCAAGGCCATTGACATAACCAAAATGGCCAAACCCAAAGAGGGAGAGGAGGACGTGAATCCCAAGGAGGAAGACCTCCTGGGACATCCAGTGATCAATAAGGAGTTTCCCTCTGAGGAACCAAAGGAATCTGAGACTCATCTAGAGACCATAGAGATTCCATTGAACCTCCTTACACCATTCATGAACTCTGAAGAATATTTTTCTTCTGAAGAGAATGAGGATGTTACTGAAGAGCAAGCTGCCAAGTTCCTTGGTGCAATCATGAAGCTAAATGCCAAATTATTTGGTATTGAGACTTGGGAAGATGAACCTCCCTTGTTCACCAATGAACTAAGTGATCTGGATCAACTGACATTGCCTCAGAAAAGACAGGATCCTGGAAAGTTCATAATACCTTGTACCATAGGCACAATGATCTTTAAGGCTCTGTGTGACCTTGGTTCAGGGATAAACCTCATGCCCCTCTCTGTAATAGAGAAACTGGGAATCTATGGGGTGCAAGCTGCTAAAATCTCATTAGAGATGGCAGACAATTCAAGAAAACAGGCTTATGGACAAGTAGAGGACGTGTTAGTAAAGGTTGAAGGCCTTTACATCCCTACTGATTTCATAGTCCTAGACACTGGAAAGGAAGAGGATGAATCCATCATCCTAGGAAGGCCTTTCCTAGCCACAGCAAGAGCTGTGATTGATGTGGACAGAAGAGAATTGATCCTTCAATTAAATAAGGACAACCTTGTGTTTACAACTCAAGGATCTCACTCTGCATCCATGGAGAGGAAGCAGAAAAAGCTTCTCTCAAAACAGAGTCAACCAAAGCCCCCACAGTCAAACTCTAAGTTTGGTGTTGGGAGGCCATAACCAAACTCTAAGTTTGGTGTTGGGAGGTCTCAACAAAGCTCTGCACATCTGTGAGGCTCCATGAGAGCCCACTGTCAAGCTATTGACATTAAAAAAGCGCTTGTTGGGAGGCAACTCAATGTTTATTTATCTAATTTTATTTTTGTTTTTCATGTTTTCTTAGGTTTATGATCATGTGGAGTCACAATATAAACGAAAAATTTAGAAACAGAATCAAAAACAGCGGAAGAAAAATCACACCCTGGAGGAAGCACCTGTCTGGCGTTCAACGCCAGAACAGAGCATAGTTCTGGCGCTGAACGCCCAAAATGGGCAGTGTCTGGGCGCTGAACGCCCAAAATGGGCAGCATCTGGGCGCTGAACGCCAGAATTGTACCCTAGAGAAGAGCTGGCACTGAACGCCCAGAACAAGCATGGTTCTGGCGTTCAACGCCAGAAATGGGCAACAGATGGGCATTGAACGCCCAAAATGGGCACCAACCTGGCGCTGAACGCCCAGAGTTGTGTGCAAGGGCATTTTGCATGCCCAATGGGTGCAGGGATGTAAATCCTTGATACCTCAGGATCTGTGGACCTCACAGGATCCCTACCCACCTCACCCTCTCTTTATCCATTCATGATCACCCCTTCTGTTTTCCATTTACCACTCACATCCATCCACACATCCCTCCATCTCCTCCATATCTTCTTCTTCTTCTTCTTCTTCTTCTTCTTCTTCTTCTTCTTCTATTCTTTCTTCTTTTGCTCGAGGGCGAGCAACCTTCTAAGTTTGGTGGGGTAAAAGCATAGCTTTTTGTTTTTCCATAACCATTAATGGCACCTAAGACCGGAGAATCCTCTAGAAAAGAGAAAGGGAAGACAAAAGCTTCCACCTCCGAGTCATGGGAGATGGAAAGATTCATCTCACAAGCCCATCACTAAGAAAAAGATGGAGCAAACAAGAGAGCACATTCATGGATCTCAACAGGCACATGAAGAAGCTCATCAGCAAGAAATCCCTGAGATACCTCAAGGGATGTAATTTCCTCCACAGAATTTTTGGGAGCAAATCAACAACTCCCTAGGAGAATTAAGTTCCAATATGGGACACTCAAGGGTGGAATATCAAGAGCACTCCATCATCCTTCATGAAATTAGAGAAGATCAAAAAGCAATGAAGGAGGAGCAACAAAGACAAGGAAGAAACATAGAAGAGCTCAAGGACATCATTGGTTCCTCAAGAAGGAAACGCCACCATCACTAAGGTGGACTCATTCCTTGTTCTTACTTTCTCTATTTTCGTTTTCTATGTTAAGTGCTTATCTATGTTTGTGTCTTCATTACATGATCATTTGTAGTTAGTAATTATGTCTTAAAGTTATGAATGTCCTATGAATCCATCACCTCTCTTAAATGAAAAATGTTTTAATTCAAAAGAACAAGAAGTACATGAGTTTTGAATTTATCCTTGAACTTAGCTAAATTATATTGATGTGGTGACAATGCTTCTTATTTTCTGAATGAATGCTTGAACAGTGCATATGTCTTTTGAAGTTGTTGTTTAAGAATGTTAAATATGTTGGCTCTTGAAAGAATGATGACTAGGAGACATGTTATTTGATAATCTGAAAAATCATAAAAATGATTCTTGAAGCAAGAAAAAGCAGCAAAGAACAAAGCTTGCAGAAAAAAAAAGAAAAAAAAATAGGCGAAAAAAAAATTAGAAAGAAAAAGAAAAAAGCAAGCAGAAAAAGCCAAAAGCTCTTAAAACCAAGAGGCAAGAGCAAAAAGCCAATAACCCTTAAAACCAAAAGGCAAGGGTAAATAAAAAGGATCCCAAGGCTTTGAGCATCAGTAGATAGGAGGGCCTAACGGAATAAAATCCTTGTCTAAGCGGCTAAACCAAGCTGTCCCTAACCATGTGCTTGTGGCGTGTAGGTGTCAAGTGAAAACTTGAGACTGAGCGGTTAAAGTCAAGGTTTAAAGCAAAAAAAAGAGTGTGCTTAAGAACCCTAGACACCTCTAATTGGGGACTTTAGCAAAGCTGAGTCACAATATGAAAAGGTTCACCCAATTATGTGTCTGTGGCATTTATGTATCCGGTGGTAATACTGGAAAACAAAGTGCTTAGGGCCACGGCCAAGACTCATAAAATAGCTGTGTTCAAGAATCATCATACTGAACTAGGAGAGTCAATAACACTATTTGAACTCTGAGTTCCTATAGAAGCCAATCATTCTGAACTTCAATGGATAAAGTGAGATGCCAAAACTATTCAAGAGGCAAAAAGCTACAAGTCCCGCTCATCTGATTGGAGCTATGTTTCATTGATAGTTTGGAATTTATAGTATATTCTCTTCTTTTTATCCTATTTGATTTTCAGTTGCTTGGGGACAAGCAACAATTTAAGTTTGGTGTTGTGATGAGCGGATAATTTATACGCTTTTTGGCATTGTTTTTAGTATGTTTTTAGTAGAATCTAGTTACTTTTAGGGATGTTTTCATTAGTTTTTATGTTAAATTCACATTTCTGGACTTTACTATGAGTTTGTGTGTTTTTCTATGATTTCAGGTATTTTCTGGCTGAAATTGAGGGACTTGAGCAAAAATCAGATTCAGAGGTTGAAGAAGGACTGCTGATGCTGTTGGATTCTGACCTCCCTGCATTCAAAATGGATTTTCGGGAGCTACAGAACTCAAAATAGCGCGCTTCAAATTGCGTTGGAAAGTAGACATCTAGGGATTTCCAGCAATATATAATAGTCTATACTTTGCCCAAGTTTAGATGACGCAAACTGGCATTCAACGCCAGTTCTCTGCCCAATTCTGGCGTCCAGCGCCAGAAACAAGCTGCAAAGTGGAGTTCAACGCCCAAACTGGCACAAAAGCTGGCGTTCAACTCCAAGAATGACCTCTGCACGTGTAACATTCAAGCTCAGCCCAGGCACACACCAAGTGGGCCCCGGAAGTGGATTTATACATCAATTACTTACTTCTGTAAACCCTAGAAGCTAGTTTATTATAAATAGGACTTTTTACTATTGTATTAGTCATCTTTGGACGCCTGGTTCTTAGATCATGGGGGCTGGCCTCTTGGCCATGCCTGGACCTTTCACTTATGTATTTTCAACGGTAGAGTTTCTACACTCCATAGATTAAGGTGTGGAGCTCTGCTGTTCCTCAAAGATTAATGCAAAGTACTACTGTTTTCTATTCAATTCATCTTATTTCGCTTCTAAGATATCCATTCGCACTTCAACCTGAATGTGATGAACGTGACAATCATCATCATTCCCTATGAACGCGTGCTTGACAACCACTTCCGTTCTACATTAGATTGAATGAGTATCTCTTAGATCTCTTAATTAGAATCTTCGTGGTATAAGCTAGATTGATGGCGGCATTCATGAGAGTCCGGAAAGTCTAAACCTTGTCCGTGGTATTTCGAGTAGGACTCTGGGATTGGATGACTGTGACGAACTTCAAACTCGCGAGTACTGGGCGTAGTGATAGACGCAAAAGGATAGTAAATCCTATTCCAGTATGATCGAGAACCTCCAAGATGATTAGCCATGCAGTGACAGCGCATCAGACCATTTTCACAGAGAGGAATAGGATGCAACCAACGACAAGGGTGATGCCTCCAGACGATTAGCCGTGCTGTGACAGAGCATTTGGACCATTTTCCCGAGAGAGATCGAAAGTAGCCATTGGCACCGGTGACATCCTTACATAAAGCCAGCCATAGAAAGGAGTGAGACTGATTGGATGAAGGCAGCAGGAAAGCAGAGGTTCAGAAGAACGAAAAGCATCTCCATACGCTTATCTGAAATTCTCACCAATGATTTACATAAGTACCTCTATCCCTATTCTATTATTTATTTTCGAAAACCCCATTACTATTTTATATCCGCCTGACTGAGATTTACAAGGTGACCATAGCTTGCTTCATACCAACAATCTCCGTGGGATTCGACCCTTACTCACGTAAGGTATTACTTGGACGACCCAATGCACTTGCTGGTTAGTTGTATCGAAGTTGTGACAAATCATGAATTAAGATTAGAGCACCAAGTCTTTGGAGCCATTACCAGAGATCACAATTTCGTGCACCAGCTTGTCTGAGTCATTTTGGGGCATCTCTAGGATATAAAAATCAGTGGGGAATGTGAGCCCCTTAATGCCCACTAATACATCTTCAGCAACTCCAACCACTGTAATAATGCTTTTATCTGCTAACACAAAACGAGCTTTCGACCTTTTTAAGGGAGGGAGCCTCAAAATATCATATATAGACAAAGGCATTATACTCACACATGCTCCTAAATCACACATGCAGTCAGAAATTATCACACCACCAATAGTACAATTAACCATACAAGGACCTGGGTCACTACACTTTTTAGGTAAACCTCCCATTAAAGCAGATATGGAACTACCTAAAGGAATAGTTTCTAATTCATTAATTTTGTCTTTATGTATACATAAATCTTTTAGAAACTTTGCATATTTTGGTACCTGTTGAATAACATCAAATAGAGGAACAGTTACCTCAATCTTTTTGAATATCTCTACCATTTTTGGATCAGGTTCCAGCTGCTTCCTGGGTTTCCTTGCAAGTTGTGGAAATGGAATAGGAGTGGTGTCTTCTGCAGTGTCTGCGCCTTTTGATGCTTCCTCCTGTGGTTGAACTTCTTCTTTTTCAGCTATGTCCTGTATGTCTTCTTCCTCTTCAACATCTTCTATTTCCACTACCTCTTCAACTGAGGTGTGTTCTGGTGGGCTTGGCTCCTCATAGTTCCTCTCCTGCAGTGTGGTTCCGGACCTTAGGGTGATGGCATTAATGCTACCCTTGGGATTAGGTAATGGTTGAGAGGAAATTTCACTGGAGCTCAAAGGCTGGTTATTGGAGTTATTCATTGATCCAATCTGTGAGACAAGAGCTTGCAAAGTAGCGTTCAGACCATTTAGAGTGGCATTAATGTTATTTTCCATGGTCTGTTGTCTTCGATCAATAGATTGTAACAAGTCATCATTAGTAGATGAAGAAGGATAAGTATTTTAAGAGGTCTGCTGTTGGGTATTCTGTGGTCCTTGGGATTGCCTCAGGTGAGGTGCTCTGTAAGGCTGGTACTTGTTCTGCTGCCTGTTGTTGTTATTATTCCACCTCTGATTTTCCTGATTGTCTCTACCTCCTCTTTTGTTGTTGTCCCTCCAATTCTGGTTAGAATTGTCCTACCATCCATGGTTGTAATTGCCACCTTGATTGTACCCTTGGTTGGGGCGGTGATAAACCCATATTTCATGAGTTCTTTTGTGCTTAATTTGAGTGATTTATACAATCCCTCACCTACTTATTCACATTAATTGCATGGTTTTACTTTCCCTTCCTCATTATGTGATGTAAATGAAAAACATGTTTCCTAAGCTTTAAAATCAATTAATTTAATTGTCTTTATTTCCATTCGATGCCGTGATTAGTGTGTTGAGTAGTTTCAGATTTCCTAAGGCAGAATGACTTAAAGGATGGAAAAGGAAACATACAAAAATGGAAGGAGAAAGCAAAACGGAGCTTTAAGGAAACTGGTATCCACGCGATCGCATGGATGACGCGATCGCGTGCCAAGCACGAATCAGCAGCGACGCGGCCGCATGACTGACGCGACCGCCCGCCTTAAGTAGAACGCACATGACGCGGTCGCATGACTGACGCGACCGCGTTGCAAGGAAAAGCTCCAAATGACGCGACCGCGTGACCCACGCGGACGCGTGACAGAGGCCACGCACCAGAAATTACAGAATACGCCCCCAACGAATTCTGAAGCCCTTTTTGGCCCAGATCCAAGTATAGACAGCATAGACCAGAGATTATAAAGTGTGGAAATGCATCCATTCAAAGAGAGCTCGCATATTTTTAGTTTTCAATGATTTAGATTTAGTTGAGAGGGAGATCTTCTCTCTCTCTCTTTCTTAGGATTTAGGATTTCTTCTTGTTTTAAGAGTGACTCTCAATCCAGGTTTTATATTTCTTTGTTTTAAACTTCCCTTTCACTTTATTTATTTATTTCAGTATCTGAGTTGGCTATTTACCTTTATAATTGAATTTATGAATTTCTCCCATGTTACAAACTGTTATTGGAATTAATGATAATTGAGGTATTTTCAGTTTATGATTGTTCTCTTTGATTTAAGTTACCATTGCTTCCCATCCAAGGATATTTTTATTATTCCAGCAATTTTACTTTTTCCCCTTTTGGTCCTGGTTAAGAATTCAGTAACTCAACAGTTATTAAACTCAACATAACTGATAATCGTTATCTTGCTAATTGAACTGAACTTAAGTAATCCCAACCTTTTCTTAGGAAATAAATAGGATTCAAAAGGTCAATTTAATTAGTCCCCTGACTTTCCTTTGCCCCAGTAAAGGTTGACCAAGTGGATTTTAGATTCAACTTTCATTATAGTTGAGAGACATAACTACGTTGGACCTCTAATTTCTCTTACCTTGCCAAAAGTCTGCTTTACAGTATTTATTTATTTTAATTGCCATTTACTTTACTTGTTATTTAAATTACTTGCTTCTCATCTTCTAAACCCCGATTACAACCTTTATAGCCAATAATAAGAACATACTTCCTCGCAGTTCCTTGAGAAGACGACCCGAGGTTTGAATACTCGGTTAACAATTTCTAAAGGGGTTTGTTACTTGTGACACCCAAAACGTTTGTACGAAGGGATTTTTGTCGGTTTAGAGACTATATCTACAATGCAACTGTTCTATGAATCTCTTTACTGGTAAAAATCCTAACGTCAAAATGGCGCCATTGCCGGGGAACTGCTAACGTGTGCCTTATTATTGGTTATTGTAAATATTTTTCTTTTGCTTGTTTATTTATTTTTGCTTTTCCTTTTTATTTTTATTTGCTACTATGAACTCTCACCCCTCTCGCTTTGAGTTTGGTTCCAATATTGTTAAATAAAATAGAAGTTACAGCAGGAATGTGCATCAAGGTCAGACCAATCAAGGATGGATGGAACCAAGAGGATCTAATCAACCCTTTTGGCAGCAACACCCTCCGAGATATCCTGGACAAAGACCATTTTACAGTGCATACCCAGCTGAAAGACATGGTGGACAACCTTGTAACTACCAACAAGCCCCACCCTGTGCATATAAACCATCCTTTCAACATAACCTCGAACCACCACACTCACAAGCTTCTCTTCACCATTCGCCACCATATGATCCTTCCTTACCCCAATACCAGTCCAATCGTTCCCAATCACCACCACTTTCCTTTGTATCATGTCCAAGTCCAGTAACCCGAGAAGCAGAGGATCGCCTAAAGGAAACAGTAAGAAAATTTCACACAACCATTCAACAACTGGAGCAAGTGATAATTCAATGGGCTTCTAGGCGCTTAAATACACAAGGATCAGCCACAGCTCCATGTGGACAGCCCAATGAAGAGCGTAGCATGAAGGAGATACCAGAAACTCCAGTGGACAAGACAGAGCATGAATTTGTACTAGAACAATTAGAAGAAGTTGTCTTTGTTCAAGAAGAAGAGTTGGTTGAAGACCTAGGAGATGCTGAACTTCCATGGGAATCCAGAATTGAGGAAAACTCCGTCCAGGATGCTACAATTGATGCTAAGGAGGATATTTCTCCAAGGCAAGTCATTTATGAAGAATCAAACGGAATAATTCAAGAAGCAAATTCCCTTAATAATGATAGTCACAAGTCTAGCTCTCTTGGTGATGAACTTGCATCCGCAAGTGAATTCTCTGAGATCGAAGAATCTTCCCCAAGTGAATATGAAGATGATGCAGAGGTAGATTTTTCTCAACCTCCAATCTATGACTCAAGTGATGAGGAAGACACAGAAGACTTTGACCAGGACACAGATACAATTGAAGATCTTTGCAAAGAAGTGGAGGAATTCACAGAAGAGCACAAGGAAACGGAACTTGCAGAACCACCAAAAACACCTATCCCAAGGCCATTACTAGCTAATACAAGGTTCAAGTGGGTACAATCCTTAACTTATAGCGTTACTTATTCACTTGAATAGTGTTTGCTTGAAACAGATGGCCAGCTTAGAGCTCTCTGCGGCTTTAAGAGTAAGAGGGAAATGGCTCGTACTCAGAGCTGGTGCACAAGGTTCAATAAGGTTCCACGCTTCACCTCGAAGTACACGGATTGGTATCATGCTAAATTGCATGGATCACGGAGAACGTTTGGTCACCACGGTGAGATTCTACTTTTTAAACCGCCCGGATGGAAACATGTAGATCAAGACGGAGGCGGATTTAAAAGCAAGGCTTGGAATCCTGGACTCTATCCTGACATTCGTAGTCCCGGGAGCCTGAAAATCTGTTTGGAGCTGCTCAGAAGCTTTGCATGCTTGGTTTGGGACCCCGGAGCCCATTGGCATTCCAAGCACTGGTGGAGATTTTTAGACGAATTTAAACATAAGCCACCATAACAGGATACTCCTCCAATGTTCAACTTAAGGACTTTAACTAAAAGTGCTAGGTGGGAGACAACCCACCATGGTATGGTCGCTTCTTTTTCAATTTATTTCTTGTTAATTGCTTTCATTTTTCCTTTTTCATTTTAATTTATTAAACCTGGAATCATGCATAGCATTCATGTTAATCATTGCATTCTGCATTTTTCATGCATAAAAAAAAAGGGTGCACGACGCGACCGCATCCCCCATGCGATCGCGTCCTACTGTGAAAAACACCACCCGCGCGACCGCGTGACCCACGCGGTCGCGTGATATATATATCGGCGTAAGAATCCAACGAACAGAAAGTTAGGCTGGAATCATGCGGCCCTTGTGCGTTTTGCACAAATTGGCCCACGCGGTCGTATGCCCCATGCGATCGCGTCACTTACACAATATCAATCCCACGCGACCGCGTGAGCGACGCGATCGCGTCGCATGGATTGCACATCACCCCAAAAATAGACAGAGAGTTGCGCTAAAACGGCGCTGGAGTCGTGCATTTAGCACAAATTCCAGCGACGCGATCGCGTCACCCCTCTTTCCCCCCTCTCATGCGATCACGCGCTCCACGCGATCGCGTCACTCCCATTTTCATCCCAACCACGCGACCGCGTGCCCCACGCGGCCGCGTGGATTCGAAAATATAACCCCCCAGCCCGCAAACCCTATCAGTCGCGCAGCCCCCACCCCCAACCCTCTTCTCCCTCTCTGCTTCTTCCCCCTCCAGCCACCACCCAGCACCACCCAGCCGCCACCGCACCGCCACCCAGACGCCACCACCGTTCAAGCCACCGCCGCCGCAACCCCCTCCCCTCTCTTCTTCTCCTTTCTTCCTCTCTCCTCCCCTCTCCACCATTGCCCACCGCAACCACCGCCCACCACCGCCGGCCATTCAACCGTGCCCCCCCTCTCCGCCACCCACCCACAACCTCCCTTCCTCTATCCCTAACCCTAAGACCCTATCCCTTTCCCCCCCTCAGCCGCCACCGCGCCGCCGTGCCCCGCCACCGCGCCGGACACCACCGCCGCCCCCACCCAGCCGTTTCTACCCCCATTCTGCTTCTTTCGCCTACCAGGTTCCGCAACACGCACTCCCTTTATCCGTTCATCATTTTTCTGTAATTTTTTCCGTTTCTGCTCATAATTAGGATAGATAGATATGCATGTTGTAGTGGAATTTTTAGGTTGTTAGGTAGCTTAGGCTGTGGTTAGTGGATCTAGGTCTGTTTACTTGCACTGTTCCTGTTTATGTTTTAATCATTACTGCAATTCTGCTGTTCCTGTGACCTCGTTCATATGCTGTGATTTCTCGCAATTGCTGCTTGTTACTCTAAATTTTCCTGTTTCTATTCATTACTGGTAACTGTAGCAAGTTTTTAATTCATATGAACTGCTATGATTGCTATTTATTTTTCGGGACAATCCAATTTTAGCCGGAATGCTGCCCAAATTTTTTAAAATTGTTTTCATTCATGTTTTGGTTTGGCATTTCTGAACTTTGTTTTGCTCTGCTTTACCTAAACCATTTCATGAATGCTATGGCAGACTTCCTTATCCTCTTTGAATTCCTGGTTCATAAACTACATTTGTGATTCACTGATTCCAATTTTTGCTTTCTTTATTTTTATTCGAATCAGCATCACCCTGTTTTCCTTGTTCGATTATGAGTACTTCTATTCTTACCTGTGAATCCTTGTTATATGGAATTTTTCTATGCCACTTACTTTAACCCGCACTTTACTAACCCACTAATTTTAATTTACTAATTTCTTTTTCAAAATCTAACCATACTAACCCTTTTGATCTCTTTTCTGATTATTTTCACTTTCCTCTAACTTTCTAACCATGGCATATTGATTATTTTTTCCATTTAACATAAATTCAATCACCTTTCATTTACTCATTTTCCTTATTCTATTTCACCTTTGCCGCTTTGAGTTTCCTTTGTTTAATTGCCTATTTGCTTTCCTATTTTTACCATATCCTGGTTTTCTGTTTTTCAGGATGTCTGCCTCACAAAGGAAAGGAAAAGGCAAGGCTACTGGCAAGGGCAAGAGAGGAGATTCCTCCCAGTCCATCATTGCTCTAATGCACGATTCTTCATGGCGGGAGAAGAACTTCACACAGCAGGAGAAAGCTGACCAGCTGCTCCCTGTGAATGATCCTATAAAATTTGCAAATCGGTACTATGAACTGAAGTACCCGGCTTTTGCAAACTCCAGAAATTTATACCTGGAATGAACTCTGAAGATTCCAGCAGCCCTCCAGTAGTACACCACTGAGCAAATCAAGCAAAGGGGCGGGTTCTTTCTGGAGAGAACACTGACAGAGGTCAACGCATCTTGGGTCCGGGAATTCTACTGCAACTACTACCTCACCATCCTAGATGCAGTGACCCTGAGAGGAAAACAAATTCTGGTCACCGAAGAGGCCTTAGAGGACATTCTCCGGCCCCCAGCCAAGTCCGATCAGCCTGATGGTTATTCAAAGGCTGAGGAGGACATGCGTCAGATGCAGTTTGATTGGGATGCCGTGAAGGCACGGATAGCTCTCGACCCGACAGTTCCTTGGGAGATGGGTCAGGACACCACCATGCCTAGAGGGATCAAGAGAGCGTACTTAAATGATGAGGCTCGGTTATGGCATCAGATCTTGAGTAATTATGTGATGCCGAGTACTCACGAGACGGAGATCCCGACTGCTATGATCACCCTCCTTTGGTGTGTGCTGGAGGGTAAGGACCTTTATCTGCCACATTTCATTCGGCACTATATGGCCAGGGTCCACGTCCGAGGCACCCTCCCTTTTCCGTATCTGGTTACACAGCTTGGCCGTCGAGCTGACGTGCCATGGGAGGATGCCGACGAGAGACCACCAGCGGCGGATTACAGGAAGATTATTCCGCACAGCCGGAATTTCTTAGCCCTGGGCCACAGACCACCACCATTAACTGCTACTGATGAGACAGCCCCACAGTCTGCTGGACCCTCTTCCTCCACTGCTGCACCACCTACCACTGCACCTCCACCTGCCACAGAGCCCATCTATCATCTGGTGCACCGCTTGTTTCGACGACTTGACCAGATGGAGCGTCGCAACAAGCGGCGCTATGAGCACCTAAAGCTGATGATACAATCCGGTGACATCCCCTCCGAGCCTGACACACCATCCGAGGCATCTGAGGAGGAGGCGGATGCGCCCGAGGCAGAGACTCATCCCCAGGAGGCAGCACCAGCCGCACCACAGGCAGCGGTCCCACATCAGATTGAGGCTGCAGACCTTGAGATCCCGATCCAGTCAGCACCGCCTCCACAGCAGCCAGACCCTCAGCCCACCACCACTGAGACTCCAACTACCATCCCTCCCAGTGATGACACTCCTTCACACCCGGCTTGATTGAGCATTAGGGACGATGCTTCCTTTTAAGTGTGGGGAGGTCGCCATCTCTGGCGTTTATTTCGGTGAACCACTACATACTTTTTTCTTTTATTTTGGATATTTTTTCTGTATTTTTTTTACTGTTATTTTCTGAGTACTTATACATTGCTTTTATGTATTTTTACTCTATTTTCTGCATTTTGCATCTTTAGTTCATATTTTAGCCATTTAGTTTATCTTAGTTATTAGTTTAGTTTGCAATTCTGATTTATTAATGGATTAATTAGTATAGTTTACCCTTTTTAGCATAAGATAGTATAGTTTAAATTGAAAAATCTAAAAAGGAGGTAAACTAGGAAATTGAACATATCAGATTTAAATCCACAAACCTTATATATAGCATTACATGATGTAGTTAAGCTGACAACATTTCATCAAGGAAGAACATTAAAACTTTAAAAGCTACCCTAAATAATGTTTTTATGAGAATAATGGGAATTTTTAACTAAACCTGCATACAAAATATAAATGATATATGATGCTTGAGTTAGAGAACACACAGCCTATGAGTCTTGAGCTTAATTGTATGGTTGCATTCAAACTATAATTTCATTTCTGTGTGTTTCATTTCTTTTTATTCTGATGTTCTTTACTTTGCTTTAATCTATATGTCCAATTATAGAGTATAGAATAGATACATACCAAGAGAATGATTGAGGCCATCATTTGATTTTAGCTCACTTACCCCAAATTAGCCTACCTTCTACATCATCCTTGTTAGCCCCCTTGAGCCTTTTAAAACCCCTTTATTCTATTTAGCCAAATTACTAGCCTTAAGCAGAAAAACAAAAGAAAACCCCAAGTGAATCCTTGGTTAGCTTAAGATAGAAAATCATGAATAGAGTTAAATGTGGGAAACCTTTTGGGAACATTGATAAAAGAAACAAAAGGTAGAAAAGTTAAAAGAAATAAAACAAATTTGGGAAGCATGCTCATGAGAAAATCTAAGTGATTTAATTACCATGTGCATTAAAAAAAAAGTTATTTTTCAGCATTTAAATAAAAGGGGATACAAAAGAAATTCCCCAATGCAAAATAAAAACAATGCACATGGGATAAAAATAAAGAGTGAAACATGAGCATGTAACAATAAGTGGGATAATATGAGAGAATAGGTAAAGAAGTTTTATCTTGCTAAATATGTATGTTAGGTGAGATCTTAGTCTAATTAAGGATTCACTTGTTAGCTCACTTAGCCCTATACATAAATCCTTACCTTTACCTTGGCCCCACTACAACCTCAATTAAAGACCTCATGACTTTTTGGTATGACTATATTCTATAATTGTTGATTGGTTAGATGAAGAACAAAGCTATAGAAAGCAAGAATAAAAAGAACAATAGAGTGAATAAACCCAATAAACACTGAGTGACTAGAGAGTAAACACAAAATCCAATGAGGGTTCTATAACTCATCAACATATATATGTGCTTATATTTACTAATTGTTTTGCAAGTTTGTACAATGTTTTCTTTCCCATCTCATTTGCTAAAATGCTTTATTATTTAAGGGATAGCTATATATATATATATATATATATATATATATATATATATATATATATATATATATATATATATATATATATATATATATATATATATAGCTACATGACTCCTTGAGAATGAGAATTAACTTGAATACATGTAAGCTTTATATATAAGTGAATAAATTAGAGTTGCATGATGCATCATCCATTTAGGTAGTTGCATTTAAATTAGGTTGCATTGCATGACATTCCATCACTTTAACCTTAATTATTTACCTTGGATTTAGCATGAGGACATACTAGTGTTTAAGTGTGGGGAGGTTGATAAACCCATATTTCATGAGTTCTTTTGTGCTTAATTTGAGTGATTTATACAATCCCTCACCTACTTATTCACATTAATTGCATGGTTTTACTTTCCCTTCCTCATTATGTGATGTAAATGAAAAACATGTTTCCTAAGCTTTAAAATCAATTAATTTAATTGCCTTTATTTCCATTCAATGCCGTGATTAGTGTGTTGAGTAGTTTCAGATTTCCTAAGGCAGAATGACTTAAAGGATGGAAAAGGAAACATACAAAAATGGAAGGAGAAATCAAAACGGAGCTTTAAGGAAACTGGTATCCACGCGATCGCATGGATGACGCGATCGCGTGCCAAGCACGAATCAGCAGCGACGCGGCCGCATGACTGACGCGACCGTGCGCCTTAAGTAGAACGCACATGATGCGGTCGCATGACTGACGCGACCGCGTGGCAAGGAAAAGCTCCAAATGACGCGACCGCGTGACCCACGCGGACGCGTGACAGAGGCCACACACCAGAAATTACAGAATACGCCCCCAGCGAATTATGAAGCCCTTTTTGGCCCAGATCCAAGTACAGACAGCATAGACCAGAGGTTATAAAGTGTGGGAATGCATCCATTCAAAGAGAGCTCGCATATTTTTAGTTTTCAATGATTTAGATTTAGTTGAGAGGGAGATCTTCTCTCTCTCTCTCTCTTTCTTAGGATTTAGGATTTCTTCTTGTTTTAAGAGTGACTCTCAATCCAGGTTTTATATTTCTTTGTTTTAAACTTCCCTTTCACTTTATTTATTTATTTCAGTATCTGAGTTGGCTATTTATCTTTATAATTGAATTTATGAATTTCTCCCATGTTACAGATTGTTATTGGAATTAATGATAATTGAGGTATTTTCAGTTTATAATTGTTCTCTTTGATTTAAGTTACCATTGCTTCCCATCCAAGGATATTTTTATTATTCCAGCAATTTTACTTTTTCCCCTTTTGGTCCTGGTTAAGAATTCAATAACTCAACAGTTATTAAACTCAACATAACTGATAATCGTTATCTTGCTAATTGAACTGAACTTAAGTAATCCCAACCTTTTCTTAGGAAATAAATAGGATTCAAAAGGTCAATTTAATTAGTCCCCTAACTTTCCTTTGCCCCAGTAAAGGTTGACCAAGTGGAGTTTAGATTCAACTTTCATTATAGTTGAGAGAGATAACTATGTTGGACCTCTAATTTCTCTTACCTTGCCAAAAGTCTGCTTTACAGTATTTATTTATTTTAATTGCCATTTACTTTACTTGTTATTTAAATTACTTGCTTCTCATCTTCTAAACCCCGATTACAACCTTTATAGCCAATAATAAGAACATACTTCCTCGCAGTTCCTTGAGAAGATGACCCGAAGTTTGAATACTCGGTTAACAATTTCTAAAGGGGTTTGTTACTTGTGACACCCAAAACGTTTGTACGAAGGGATTTTTGTCGGTTTAGAGACTATATCTACAACACAACTGTTCTATGAATCTCTTTACTGGTAAAAATTCTAACGTCAGGCGGTCATAGAAGTTATGAGTGGCTGCCACGGTGTTGTCTTCCTGCTGGAGCTACGAAAATTCATCAGTATAATGGCTATAATCAGCACAGATTCCGCAAACTCTTTGTGGGACTAACTGTTGGTTTTGCTGTGTTGGAGAAGGTTGAGCTTGCTGAACTTGTTGTTCGTTCAATTGTATCTGCTTCAGCAAGTTGGTCATTTCACAGATACTCTGAGTTAAAGCAGCAGTCTTTCTGCTAGAGGATACTTCTGCAACGGCTTTTGCACGGCCTTGGTTTTGCCTGTGATTCCGAGTAGATTCAGCTAAGTCGCTGATCAATTGTCATGCCTCATCAGTGGTCTTGTACTTTTTCATAGACCCATTGCTAGCATTTTCCAATGTGGTCTTATCTTGGGGCCTCATGCCCTGTGTGACGTAACCGAGTAACACTATCTTGTCAATCATATGGTGGGGGAAACCTTCCAGAAGATTATTGAAGTGCTCCCAGTATTCATAGAGAGTCTCGGATTCATCCTGAATAATCATGGAAATATCTTTCCTCAGTTTAGCAGTAACTTCAGCTGGAAAGAATTTTTCCAAGAATTTTCTTCTAAGTGTATCCCAGTTGGATACAGTTGCTGCGGGTTGAGTGTAGTACCACTCTCTCGCCTTTCCCTCAAGAGAGAACGGGAAGGCTTTTAGCAAAATAGAAGTTTCATCCGCACTATCACGCCTGACAGTAGAACAGGCTGCTTGAAAATCTCTCAGTTGCTTGATAGGCTCTTGAGCAGGTAAGCCATGAAACTTGGGCATCAAATTGAGCAGTGCGGTCTTTATTTCAAAGTCTGTAGCCACCGCTGGGTGATGCGCTTGAAACGGTTGCATTGTAAAATCAGGGGCTCCAGCCTCCTGGATAGTAACTCTCCTAGGTGCTGCCATGTCACCTATACGTAAATCAACCGAATCAGTAGAACGGGGGCTGGTTTCTTCCTCAAATGATGTTTCAGATCCGCCCTCTGAGAGGACTAACCGACGCCGAGCTTGCCTTATTCGTGAAATAGTTCTTTCAATCTCAGGATAGAATACTGGCAAGCTTGGATCAAGAAGTGAACGCATCATCTAACGAAAGAAACAAGCAGCTCATAGTAGCAAAATAAAATAAAATGCAAATAAATAAAATCCAATCAATAACTTTAGCACTCTATTGTAACTCCCCGGCAACGGCGCCAAAAATTGACGTGGCGGAAATTGGCGAGTTAAGAGTTGTTATAAGATATGCGTTGCAAGTATAGTTCTTAACCAACTAGGAATCCACTTATCAATTTAGAAGGGTTGTCACAAAAATTAAAATTAAAATACTGGGAGTATGAATCCCAGGTCGTCTCCCAACGAGTTGCAGAAAGGTGTGCTATTTTATTAATCAGATGTTTTCAAAAAGAGTTTGAGTTGAATAAGCAGGAAATTAAATTAGAGAAATTAAGTAATTTAAATAAAAGCATTGACTGGGAGTAGATTAGTTGGAAGCCCTATTCTTGTTGCAGTACTCTCAAGATTAATCGATAATTGAAGGTTGTTCTGTTTAGTTATCCCTTACTAGGTAAGGAAAAGTCAAACAAGTTGGAATGCTGTTTCTATTCACAAGTCCCAATCCGCTTACTTGGAAGGACTGGCGTTAGTGACTAGAGAGCAATCCAACAATAAACCCAATTACAATTTCTCTTTTGAGCATTCCAACTCAAGGGTTCCTTTCAATCAACTCCCCATCAAGTTAGGGAACTACTCGCTCATTGTGAATGTGGAATTCATAACATAGAAAAGAGAATTAAAGAAAGACATGATAAATAAAACTCAAAGGAATCAATTAAAAATAAAAGTAACTCTTGTATTAATAAATTCTAAAATAATCCAATAGTAAGATTGAGTAAATTAAAGGACATGGAAGAGTAAAGCCAAGTAAAGAAAACGAACTATAATGACGAAGTCTTGATGAGGTAATAACTCTTCTCAATATCCCAATGCAAAGAACAATAGAGATTAAAATCCTAAGAACTACGAATGTGTAGAGAGAAAACCTAGAGGAGGAGTAAAACTAGATCTAAAAACTAAAAATTGTGTAGAGTGAATGTTTTTTTCGTTTCTGCATGTTCTCTAGCTCTAGCCTACTTTTCTGGGCCAAAAACTGGGTCAAAACGGGGCCCAAAATTGCCCCCAACGAATTCTACAGATTATGCAGATCGCGCACGTCACGCGATCGCGTCATTCATGCGGACGCGTCATTCGGCGTTTTGCTTTGCCATGCGGGCGCGTCGTCCACGCCTCCGCGTCATTTGTGCTATTCCAATCTGCACGGTCGCGTGAGCCATGCGGCCGCCTCACTGCGATTTTCTCTCTTTCGCGCGGTCGCGTGAGCCATGCGGCCGCGTCACTTCTCGCTGGTCATCTCCTCAATTTCTTGTGTTCCTTCCATTTTTTGCAAGCTTCCTTTCCAATCTCCAATTCATTCATGCCCTATAAAGCCTGAAACACTTAACACACAGATCACGGCATCGAATGGAATAAAGGAGAATTAAAATGCGTAATTAAAAGTCTCTAGGAAGCAGGTTTTTAATCATGTAATAATTTTAGGAAGGAAATATAAATGCATGCTAATCATATGAATAAGTGGGTAAAAATCATGATAAAACCACACAATTAAACACATTATAAACCATAAAATAGTGGTTTATCACCATCCTCTGTCCAAAGGAGGACACTTTGATGCACAGTAGATGGTACAACTCCAACTCCATGAATCCAATCTCGACCCAGAAAAGCATTGTAACTTGCTTTTGATGGCACCACCACAAACACAGTATTCCGTTCAGATGACCCCAATTTTGCTCCCAAAGTAACCAGACCTTTTGCAGGAGTAGAAGAGCCACTAAAGTCTGTTACAGCAATATTGGTGGGGACCAAGTCATCAGGATGCTTACCAACCTTCATCAGCTTATAATCTGGTAAGAGACTTATTGCTGCTCCACCATCAATCAAAACTTTATTCACCATAATCCCACTCAAAGTGGTAGTAATATGAAGTGGGTGAAGATGAGACTTTTGCTTCTCAGTAGGCCGCAAGAAATATCCTAGTTCATCCTCATATCGGATGAAAGAAAAAGCCTCTTCAGCATCCATGTCATAGTCCTCTTCTGGATCCCCTTCATACTTACCTAAATACTCAGTTAGAATAATCGAAATAGTTCCAACCATTTCATCATCTCCTTCCTCGAAATATTTTTCATCGAAATCGGCCTCTTTGCCTTTATCACCCCTGGAGTATGAACTATTTCCTTGCCCTTCTCCAATTTTGTAGGGGAAGGAATACTCTTCGGGCATGTTTCCCCATCAGAGGAAAAAACTATTCGGGAGTGCACCGAAGGTGTTGCCCCCTTGCCTTTGTCAACCTGAGGCTTCTTATTTTGCGGTAAAATTGACGGTCGAATTTCTGTTTAGTAAAGAAATTTTATAAAATTAATTGCGTTGTAAGTATAGTTTCTAAACCAACAGAGAATCCTTTCGTACAAAAGTTTGGTTGTCACAAGTAACAAAACCCAATAAAATTGATAACCGAAGTATTGAAACCTCGGGTCGTCTTCTCAAGGAATTGCAAGGAGGTATGATTTATTATTGGTTATGGAAAATTGTATATTTTTGGGTTTTTGAAATAGGGAACAAGTAATTTAAATAACAAGAAAAATAAATTAATAATTAATAAAATCTCTTGGCAAGGTATGAAAAATTGAAGTCATATCCTAGTTATCCTTATCAGATGTGATGAGAATTGGATTCTGCTCTCACTTTAATTAACCCTTGCTACTCAAAAGAGAGTCAAGTGGACTAATTAATTTGATCCTCAAGTCCTAGTCAACTTCTATGGAAAGACTAGAGTTATTGGAGTACAAATTAACCAGCAAAGAATTCCAATTTCAATCAACAGCTGAGTTTGATAACTCAAGTGTCTCCAATTACTTAACCAAAGTAAAAAGAGAGAAAATCTACTTGAATAAAAATGCCTTCAGATGGGAAGCAACAGTAACATAAATAAAAGAAAGAAATCTTAAATCTGAAATACCTCAAATTATATTAAATAAAAGAAATCAAATCTAACATGGGAATTCATAAATTAAATTGGAAAAATAAATAAAAGGGACATTGAACCTGTAATTGAAGAGAAGTATCTTAAACATAATAGAAATCCTAAATCCTAATCCTAAGAGAGATGAGAGAATCTCTCTCTCTAAAACTACATCTAATCCTAAAATTGTGTATATTAGAGCTTGATTGATGAATGAATGGATTCCTCCACTTTATAGCCTCTAATCTGTGTTTTTTGAGCCGAAAACTGGGCCAGAAATAGCTCAGAAATCGCTGGGGGCAAAATCTGCCATGCTGATTTTCGTCACTGCGACGCGTCTGCGTGGAGCACGCGTTTGCGTCACCTATATGTATGGCCACTATGACAAATTATATATCAAATCCAAGCCCCGGACGTTAGCTTTCCAACGCAACTAGAACCGTATCATTTGGACTTTTGTAGCTCAAGTTATGATCGATTTAGTACGAGAGGGTCATGCTGACAGCTTTGCAGTTCCTTCAATTTCTTGTATTCCTTCCACTTTTGCATGCTTCCTTTCCATCCTCTAAGCCATTTCTGCCCTGTAATCTCTGAAATCACTTAACACATATATCAAGGCATCGAATGGTAATAAGAGAGGATTAATATTAGCAAATATAAGGCCAAAGAAGCATGTTTTCAATTATAGCACAAAATCAGGAAGGAAAATGTAAAAACCATGCAATTTATATGAATAAGTGGGCAAGGACTTGATAAAAACCTCTCAATTGAGCACAAGATAAACCATAAAATAATGATTTATCAAAACTCCTTATTCCTTTTCCCCTCGGGTACCCCCTGGCTCGACCGCATTGATAAAGATATTGGTTTCGAGGAGGCTCTCGATGTCCCCATTGTGGATTTCGCCGATAATGAGCGTCTCGATTCTGGAATTCTTGACAATTCCGAATCTACTAGACACCTATAGCTTGAGAACGACTCAATGGTGGAACAGCATTCTGCTGAGGAGCCCTTGAACTTTCTTCTTCCACTCGTCTAACAGGTTGTCTTTGACGAGCCTACTCCTCCCTATGAGCCAACTCTTTTTTCATCCTTTTTTTTTTAATTTCTGCAGCCTTCGCATCAAATACAGCAGTACATCGAGGACATAGAGATACGTCATGATCTTTGATCTTTTGCTGAACTAAGAAATCCAGTAAACCACCCCCTGCTCGAGGATATACTGATCGAACTTGTGACTCGAAATCACCTAGAGCCACATCAAAAACATAAGACATACCAACCACACTTACTCCAAATTGTGGTTCAACAAAACCAGCATCAGCATTGAAAGGATCAACATCAACTTTCATTTCTTTCTTCCCATCATCGAACTTCAAACGCCCTTCCATTATAGCCTCCTGAATTAAGTCCCTGAAACGACCACAGCTATTAGTCGAATGACTGGTTGCTTGGTGAAACTTACAATAAGGTTTTACTTTCAAAACTTTTACCAAAAGTAAAGTTCTACCCTTTATGAGTGGATTTTTGACGGTTTAGAATTTCACAAATGAAATCTCGTTGCAAGTATAGTTTCTAAACCAATAAATAATCCTTTCATACAAAAGATTGTTTGTCACAGGTACAAACCCCTAATTTTATAAACCGAAGTATTTAGACCTCGGGTCGTTCTCCCTAGGAATTGCAATAAAGTGTTCTTATTATTGGCTATGAAGTATGTTTGGGGTTTTCGAGATAATAGCCAAGAAGTATAAATGGCAAAGGAAATAAACTAACAACTAACAAAGCTCTTGGCAAGGTATGAGAATTGGAAGTCCTATCCTAGTTATCCTTCTCAATTGTGACCACAATTGTCCATTGCTCCCACTTAGTTAACCTCTAGCCATGGAGGAAAGCCAAGTGGATGAATTAACTTGATTCCACAAGTCCTAGCCTAATCATAATGAAAGACTAGCTTTGGTGGCATTCAAGTTAATTAGCAACTTCTAATTATCAATCAACAAAGGAATTAGACAACTCAAGAGTCATTAATTACTCTACCTAGGCCAAGAGGGGAAAAAGCTATACTAAAATCCAACCTAGCATTTCATCAAACACATGGAAGGCATAAAAGGAAAGTAAAATGAATTAAGCAATTCAACAATAAAGGAACATGAATCATAAGTTGCATTAAAAGAGAAATAGAAAAAACAAAGTACATCAACATAAAAGTAGAGAATTACAAGAATTAAATGCTAAACTAGAGAGAGAAGATGTAGAAGAAGAAGAATTATAAAAGGAAAAGTAAATCTAAGCATGAAATTAACCTAGATCTAAGAAATTCTAATCTAGATCTAACCTAATCCTAATTCTAGAGAGAAGAGAGAGCTTCTCTCTCTAGAAACTAACTTTCTCTCCAAAACTAAACTAAAAACTAAACTAGTGTGTCTAGACTTAATGTGTGATCCCTCTTCATTCCATGGGTTAAATAGCATCAGAAATGAGTTGGATTTAGGCCTGAGAAGCCCAGAAATTGCCCCCAGCGGATTGCCTTTAAGTGAGTCACGTGCGAGCACCGACGCGTACGCGTAAATCACGCGTGCGCGTCGCTTGACAAATTGCTATCCAGGCGTATGCGACACGTACGCGTATGCGTCTCCATTCAACCTTACAATCCACGCGTGCGTGTTTGCTGCGCGTGCGCGTCGTTGATCTCATCCCAAATCCTTGCTTTTCCATGATTTCTCCACTTTGCATGCTTTTCTCTCCATCCCTTTGATCCATCCCTAGCCTTATCAACCTGAAATCACTAACAAACATATCAAGGCATCTAGTGGAATCAAAGGTGAGTCAAAATTGGCAATTAAGGGCCTAAAAAGCATGTTTTCACACTCAAGCACAAATTAGGAGACAATCACGAAACCATGCTATTTAATTGAATAAATGTGGGTAAAAGGTCATAAAATCCCTTAAAATCACTACAAGATAAACCCTAAATGGGGTTTATCAACCTCCCTACACTTAAACCAAGCATGTCGTCATGCTAAAACTAAGAGAAAGCAAAGGGTATCAACATTTATTCAATGTAAACTAACTAGATGCAATCTACCTATATGCAACTATCTACATGAATGCAATTGCTTGGCCAAAACAAATCAACTCCCAAGAATATCAATATAAGCACAAGGGCTAAAGGTATTAATCAACCAAGCCAAACCACAATTGAATTGAGTATTAAAGATTAAACAAACTTGCAAGAAAAGTGATGATGATTGTAGGTGAAAACATGTAATTGAGCATCAAACCCTCACCGGAAGTGTTTGCACTCTAGTCGCTCAAGTGTTTAGGGTTGATTCACTCAATTCTCCCCTAATCATACTTTCTAAGATTTGTTTTTCATCTAAACAGTTATTTCATGCATACATACATATATCATGAGATCTTTTCATAGGTTGTAATGGGGCTAGGGTCAAGGTAGGATGCATATTTGGTCAAGTGGACTTGAAATTTAAATCTTTGATAAGCTTAGACTTCCCACCTAACCTATATAGCAACCTATACAAATTAAAGCTAACCTAACTACCCATTCTTCACTTTTTCACATACTCATGCATTTCCTTTTCATTGATCACACTCATATGCATTGATCTTTATTGAACTTTACTTTGTGGCATTTTGTCCCCTTTTTATTTCTTTCTTTTTCCTTTTTTTCTTTCTTTTTTTTCTATTTTTTTCTTTTTTTTTCCATATTATTTTTCTTTTCTTTTTCTCATTTTTCATTTCTTTCCAACTATATACAAGAACATCAATGCATAAGGTCTATACATTTAATCAATACATGAGCATGTACCCAATTCCCAATATTTTCAACAAAAATACAAAACTACCCTTTTACTCAACCAATGTCCCAAGATTTCCCACACTTGAATGACACACACACACTAGCCTAAGCCAATCAAAGATCCAAATAAATGACATTTATTGTTTTTCGCTTAAAGGCTTGTAATGTGCTAATATTAAGAACAAGTGGGTTAATCGTAGGCTCAAATTGGCTATCAATGGAAGATAAAAGGTAAGGCTATTTGGACGAGTGAGCTAAATGAAATGATGGCCTCAATCATATAAATGCATGTCTATACAAAATAATGGACATAAAGAATCAAACAAATCAAGGATTACAATCATAGAAAGAGAATAATGTACACAAGAAGGGAGATAAGTGGTTATAAGATGTAACCACACTATTAGGCTCGAAACTCCAAGCTTGTGTTCTTAGCTCAAAAACATGCTTCACAAAATATATATGATTCAAGCAAGTTCCACAAAAATTTTCTCAATCAATTGGGGTGGTGCCCTATAGATAACTTGTGGGTTAAGACAACCAAATAAGCAATAAAGAAGCATGAAAGTATTCAAGCCAAAAACATATGGATGCATAGGATCATGAAATACAATGCATTAAAATAGGTGCACAACATCCATCAAGAACCACTACAACATTTTTGGCCTAAGGTAACCCTTATTCGAAGCAACATTTAACAAAAGTTTCTTTAGATAGGTAAAGACAACATTTTTAACGAGTTGCCTTTGAGTAAGGCAAAGATAACAAAATTTTCGGCCACCCATAAAAAGAGTTGTCTTTGATATCTAAAGCAACATTTACAAAATGTTACAAAATAAAAACTTTAAGACAACATTTTTAAATAAAATACAACATTTTATAAGAGTTGTAAAAAAAATTGAACAAATAACATTTATAAAGAATTGCCTAAAATTATTTATGGTTAAAAATTTTAGAGAGAAACTTTTAATCATATTCATACCAATAAAATTTTTTCAATGAAAAAATAACTTAAACATAAAAAAACAGATGTGCTTCAGTAGTTCCACACTTCCACTTCCACTTCACGCCCACAAGAGCCCTAACATAGCCATTCTCCCCTGCAACAAGGCACACACCATGCCCTTTCTCCCCTCCTAACGGCGACAGCAGGTCAGCAGCGTTCAATCGCTGTGCACTCCTCCACGTACAGCGACGACGCAGTGCTCTCCTCGACGGGCGATGGCGCGATGCTCTCTACAATCCCTAACATAGCCACTGTAACAACGCACCCTTTCTCCCCTTCCTAACGGCGACAACAGCCTTCAATCGCGGTGCACTCCTCCACATACGGCGACGGTGCGGTGCTATCTTCGACGAGCGACGGTGTGGTGCTCTCCACAAGCCCTAACATAGTCACTGCAACAACGCACCCTTTCTCCCCTTCCTAACAACGACAGCAGCGCTCAATCGCGGTGCACTCCTCTACGTACGGCGACAGCACGGTGCTCTCCTCGACGGGCGCGGTGCTCAATCGCAAGAAACCCCTATCCCTTCTCTTCTCCTTCTTATTCTTCCTCTATTCCTCTGTTTCCAGGTATTTGAGAAAAATGATTTTCATGTTCTTTGAATTAATTCATTACAGTTTAGTTAGATTTTAATTTTTAGCTAGTAAATTATTTTGCAATTGTCTGATTTGCTGTTCTCTGAAAAAACATGAGTTGCTGTTCTCTAATTTGCTGTTCTCTGAAAAAACTAAAATTTAGTATTTTAGTGTATGGCTCCTTCCAAACAATTTTGGATGCTCACATGTGTTTCTAATAAGAAAGTGTTGCCTAAAAGAAGTAATAGCATGACAAAACTTATAGCAATACTCTTGAAATTATTTTGTTTTCCTTTCGAGCTGCTTTTTCTTGATGATTATGCCGGCAAAATTGAGATCTTGTTAGCAAAATATATATTCCCTCTCAAAACAGAGACTTATAATTCATCTCTTTGGAAAAATGAACTACTTATTCAGTAATTTTCTCCTGTCTTTGATGTATTTGTTATTATACAATTTAATGTTAACCCCTATACAAATATAGAAAAATTAGGATAATTCATAATGACAATAAAATAATGAAGACAAATTCACACCTTTTCAAAAGAAAAAGCAATCACCATGAATATAGATAATGACAAATTGGATCTACCAGCTATGATCAAAGGGCTCAAAACCTTCACAAGTAATGAGCCAGCCTTTCCCTCTCTCTACTGTTTCTTTGTATTAGTCACCAACACTCTAGAAAACTTAAGATATTAGGTGGAGGCTCGAGACCTTTGACCTTGAAGTGCGATAATGCACTCTGCCTGTCTGCCTTCCACTGAATATCAACTTTTTAACTAGAATGTAGAAGATGGAAGAGGACCGTAATAAACTGGTATCAATATCTATGAAGAGTAAGGTAATGTATAAACTGACATTGTAATCGAGTGTTTTTTTGTATCTTATATCTTGTTATAATTGTAAGAAAATTGATTATTCTGATTCCACAATAAAATTGAATCATAAGAATTTTCTCAATCAAATGAATCAACAATAAACAAGATTGTCTTAGTTCATTATCCTATGTGTGTGTGTGTGTGAACAAAACTTGTACAGCTGCAAAACGTATAGATCCTGATCTGAATTCACATACAGCAGTTATAGAAATCAATAAAAATAAATAAATCATGGTAAATGCAGAATATCAACCAAAAAGAATTGAAAAATTAAGAGAGACCTTATTATCGACAAAAATGAGGAGAAACTCGCATCTTTGTGGCTCTTAAAGCTTAAAAAAATGTCATTTGCTCAGTTTATTTGCCATGATTTTTGTGATAGATAAGGTGGACCCTCCGTTTGCAGTGCTGTCATAGGAGCCACGGGTGAGCTCACAAGAGGGAAGATTTTTGCGGCTATATTCGCTCTCTACTACAGTGGCTTCCTTTTTCATGTACACCTTTTCTTTCATTCCTGTCTTTAACAAGCTTTGTTCTTTTCCCTTGTAATGGATAGTCTAAAATTCAGTTATGTACTGGTTGCAGACCATCATAATCATTACTTGCCATGACTTGGGATCCCCCTTTCAGTTATTTGATGTCATAGTATTGGAAGACATAATCAGCATCTTCATTACTTCTGCATTTCTTATATGGACTATTGTTGTTCCTGTTTGCTATGCTAATTCAAGAAGAAAATATACTTGTTATTCTACTAAGTATGGAACCTTGGTTGAGGAATGGTGCTTTACATCCTATATGGTTGCGGCAGCCATATACTTAACAAGTAATGCAGTTAATGTTGTGTTATATCTCGTCCCTGCCTTCTCCAAGTATATGGAGGTCTCTAATAACAAGATATGCAAAGTTTTATCTTGGTGGACTCAGGTACCAAGATTAGACTATTGCTTTAACTTGTTGATTACTTGAACATGTGCTATTATTGTTCTATGCCAATTCCAAGGCATAATCTTAGTGATATAACTATGCTTTCTGTTTTATCCTGTGGGATTGGATCTGTTTGATGTTTTTCATTTTCCATAAATGTTTGATACATTGATTTATATTTGTATGTAATATTCATTCCTGGTTTTAAATGTTTGAATCTGAGTGTTACATTTATTTATCATGTACACCCTCCAAATGAGAAATTTAGATTCTCAAACATATTATTGCTGATGTTTTGACTATATTTTTTTTGTCAATTTAGATGTCACTGCAGTTTGCCTTTTATATCAATTAATTTTCAGTTTCTTTGTCTTGAGTTAGGTTCATGAGTATGCGATACTTCTAAATCTGGGCTCCCTTCAAGCAATATCAATGAAAGATTGTGTACTTATATTTGAATATAATCGGTAATGTCTTAATTCCAAATTAATACATTATGGTTACATCACTGTCATCATTTCATGGATAAAGTTATTTGAGTGGACTAAAGCCAAACTTCTGCCTCTGTTGATATTTATTAGTAAAGGAGGGCAAGCTTTTCTGGAGTCATTGTTGCCCAGGTTGAACCCCAAGAACAGTAACGGAGGGCTATCAATGCCATTTGAACTCGAGGTTTGTCTGAAATTTACTACTTTCATTTAACATACTTACATACATAGTACTGATTACTGAATAGGATAAGGAAATACACCAAAACTGAACGGTTGGAGAAATTTTAGAATTATAGCTCAGTAGATCTTTATGGCCATAGTTTTTGAAAAGGTAAAAATAAGTTTCGTACTATTGTGGATGTTTGTGTACACAAAGTATACAGATAGGAAAACCTAACCATTTCTTGGCTCTTCAGCAGTGAGTGTCTCTCCTAAGAGTTTTCTTTTGATTTCTTTTATGTTACTGAGGCATCCATTTGTGGTGACACTATAAACAAGCGGCTGTGAACTGCCATCCAATAAACTATTAGACAAATCACATACATGGAGCCTTTCCCACTAAACTCTAAACAATTTACACCCCACTACAAAATAGATGGAAATCCTCTATTTCATATCCTATAATCTTCGAGGATTTCTTAGTTTCCTTTTCAGAGGGATGTTTAATAAATGTATTCATATTTTTCTCAAACATGTTAATATTTTAAGAATCTGGACCAATCTCCATCGACTCATATACCAAATCATGATTAGGTATAGCTAAATTGTTGTAACACTTGAGTATACTTGTTATTGTTAAGCTGATGTTTTGACTATATTGTTTTTTGTCGATTTAGATTTGGCTACAACTTGCTTATAGTTGGATGAAGTTTTCTGAAGAGATAAAGGAGATTCTTGGCACAATAGTGAAGCACAAAGTCCTTTTGGTTTCAAATGAAAAAATTAGTTTTTTTTTTGTTCAAGTTCATCATGAGAAAAACATGTATTTTATTTGCTTATGTTTAATTTTTATTTGACTTGGTAACTTAGCAAGTATATGTTAATTGATACTTGGAACACTTTTCTATATACATGCAATATATATTATTAGCCTATTCTCCCTATATTAAATAAATTGAATTTAAATTTTTAAATATTATTAGTGTGTGCTATATATCCTTCAATTGTCATTAACAAAGGTAAAAAATATATTGCTTTAGATATAAAAAAAGAGAATCTAAGAAAAACTCAATAAAGTGTTGCTTTAGGTATTAGAAAAAGACAACTGCAAATAAACTTAGATAAGTGTTGCTTTAGGTCTATGAAAAAGGCAACTTAAAAAAATTTGGATAAGTGTTGCTTTATGTATACGAAGAAGGCAATTTAAAAAACCTGGACAAGTGTTGCTTTAAGTATATGAAAAGGCAACATAAAAAAACCTGGACAAGTGTTGCTTTATGTATTAGAAAATACAACTTGTAAAATGTGTTGCCATAAAATTTTGTCTAAAGCGTTGTGTTTGGGTCCTCTAAGGCAACTCTTATGAGGAGTTGCTTTTTTTTTGTAGAAAAGGCAACGCTTTTTGAAGGTTGCCATAAAAAGGGTTCCCTATGATACACAAAAGCGTTGTCTTAGACCAAAGGTAACGGCCGTATAGCCAACCCCCCAAAAAGCATTGCGTTTTGTCGGAAAGTGTTGCTTTTGATCAAAGACAACACTTTTCCTTATTATAGGCAACTTTTTAAAGGGTTGCCTCAGCCCGAATTTGTTGTAGTGAACTCGCCTAATCGGAGAGGGATTCAAATTGCATGGTGGCCAAATCATGCAATTCAAAAGGATTTATAAGCTCGAAGGCAATTCTCATCACTTGGTGTTCACAAAAGGTAAGCATGAAGAACTCAAAACCAAGTAGCAAAATATGACCTCAATCAAGGAATCCAACAAAGATTATAAGCATAGTGATGTTAAGATAACATCCTTTTTAATACTCAACATTTATTGGGAAACAAGATTAACAATTCAACACTTATAATGAAAAATATAAATTTAAATAAAAATTACACTAACTAATTAACTACTTAAATGGTTATAAATGGTGTTTGGTAGTGTAGGATGATGGGTAGGAGAAGAGAAGAGGAGAGAAAAAGGAAAGAAATGGAAAGATGAGAAGAAAAAAAGTGTAGTGAAGGAAGGACATCCACGCGTATGCGTATATCACGCGTGCGCGTGGGTGGTGGTGAAATGGACGCAACGCGTACGCGTGGCTCACGCGTATGCGTGCATGGCAAACCAGAGAGTTGACGCGCACGCGTCCATCACGCTTACGTGTGGGTTGATAGTTGTGCCTCAGGCACAACGTTAGCACAGTGCAGGCGTAACTCTCGGGTCCTTGGTTGGGAGGTGGAAATCTGGTATCCACGCGTACGCGTGCATTGCACGTGCGCGTGGATGGGCGAGAATGCTTGGGGCACGCGTACGCGTGATGTGTGCGTACGCGTGGGTTGGTGCCCTGTTTTTCAAAATTTTGCTATGTTTTTGCACCAATCCACGCATTCCAAACCTCCAAACAGCTACCAAAACACCATAAAACCTTATTTAACATACTAAACTACCAAATACTCAACAAAGCAATTAAAACATGAAATTAAACCTATTTTACCAATATTTACAAAAGAGAAAAAATGAAAAGAGTTTACCATGGTGGGGTGTCTCCCACCTAGCACTTTTGTTTATTGTCCTTAAGTTGGACTTATGGGGAGCTCCTCTCAAGGTGGCTTGTGCTTGAATTCTTCTTGGAACTCCCACCAATGCTTGGTTCTCCTACCCCAAGATTTCTCATGGATTGGACCAAGTCTTGATGGGGTTCTTCACAAGCTTGGGGCTCCCAAAGTCGATCCTCTTCTTGTAGTCCGGGATCCCACACTTTATTTTCACACCTGTCTTGAAGTTGATCATTATTAATCCATCCGGGCGGCAAGTAAGGTGAATTCTCAATAAAGTGACTAACAATCCTCCTAGACCCATCTAGTTGAGCACTACTCCAACCTTTATATTTCATGTTTGATGTGTCAACCCTAATGAGCCTTGATTTGCAACGCCAACCACAAAACATTTTTCGCTTACGCTTCATCCCATAAAGTTTCCTAAGTTGGCCATCCGTTTCAAGCAAGCCATATTTTAGTGGGGTAATAAAGCTAATAGAAATGAATTTCACCCACTCAAATGAAGGGGTAGATGGCAACCTAGGCAAAGACGCTTCCAAGGGTCTTGACAAAGCATATCCAACTCCCGTCCTTCTCTTTCTAAGGACTTTCACCTCTTCACAAGTTTTCTCAAATGTAATCCTTTGTTCAACAATTTTATCTAAGCCTTTTCCCTTACTCAAGTCATAATTGGGAGGGTGAGAAAAATTTACCTCCACAACGCTTTCAAATCCAACGGGAGAAGATTCTTCATGCTCAAAGGATTTTTCACCACTAAGACTTTATGCTTGATCTTCATCAGCAAGGGAACTCAATTCTTGCTCTATCCCATCCAATTCTTCATATGGAATATGCCTTGGAGGTTGTGCACATTCTTCCTTAGCATCAAATTCAATCTTCTTGGAGGGATTTTCATCAATTCTAGATTCCCATGGAGGTTCCGCATCTCCTAAGTCTTCAACCACTTCTTCCTTGTCTTCAACAATTGTAGCTTCCTCCAATTTTTCCAATACAAAGTGACTTCCCTCATTTCTCACCGGAGTATCCAACCTCTCCCTCTTGCTATGCTCTTCATTGGATTCTTCACATGTAGCCATGGGAGTACTTTGGGTTCCCAAGCATTGGGATGCTAACCGGTTTACCACTTCGTCCAAGGCGGCCGTGAATTATTGTACATCCCTTTTCATCTCCTCTTGCCCTTGAAGAAGAACACCAAAGATGTCATCCATTGGAAGTTGGGGTGGATAAGAGGGCTCATTGTCTTGGGGGAAGGGTTCATAGTATGAAGGTGGTTCATCATAGTAAGGATGTGGTGGTTCTATGTTCTCCAATTGTTCTACTTGTTTCCCAACACACTCCAATCCATTGTTCTCAAGTTGAGATTCTACAACCCCCTTCAAACTACTGGTACGCGAAATCGTGATTACACTTTAGTTATGTAGAATTCATCGCTCTTTCTTTCCCTGGCAATGGCTCCAAAAACATGGTGCCAATACCCTGGTTCACAATTCCGTGTAACTGACCAGCAAGTGCACTGGGTCGTCCAAGTAATACCTTACGTGAGTAAGGGTCGAATCCCACGGAGATTGTTGGTATGAAGCAAGCTATGGTCACCTTGTAAATCTCAGTCAGGCGGATATAAAATGGTTGTGGAGTTTTCGAAATTAAATAATAAAAGAAGGATAGAAATACTTATGTAAATCCTTGGTGAGAATTTCAGATAAGCGTATGGAGATGCATTCGTTCCTCTGAACCTCTGCTTTCCTGCTGTCTTCATCCAATCAGTCTTACTCCTTTCTATGGATAGCTTTATGTAATGCATCACCATTGTCAATGGCTACTTTCGGTCTTCTCTCGGGAAAATGATCCAAATGCCCTGTCACGGCACGGCTAATCGTCTGGAGGCATCACCCTTGTCAACGGTTTACATCATATCCTCTCAGTGAAAATGGTCAACGCACCCTGTCACGGCACGGCTATTCATCTGTCGGTTCTCGATCATGCTGGAATAGGATTTACTATCCTTTTGCGTTCTGTCACTACGCCCAGCAATCGCGAGTTTGAAGCTCGTCACAGTCATTCAATCATTGAATCCTACTCGGAATACCACAGACAAGGTTTAGACTTTTCGGATTCTCTTGAATGCCGCCATCATTCTAGCTTACACCACGAAGATTCTGATTAAGAGATCTAAGAGATACTCATTCAATCTAATGTAGAACGGAAGTGGTTGTCAGGCACGCGTTCATAGGGAATGATGATGATTGTCACGTTCATCACATTCAGGTTGAAGTGCGAATAAATATCTTAGAAGCGAAACAAGATGAATTGAATAGAAACAGTAGTACTTTGCATTAATCTTTGAGGAACAGCAGAGCTCCACACCTTAATCTATGGAGTGTAGAAACTCTACCGTTTGAAAATACATAAGTGAAGGTCCAGGCATGGCCGAGAGGCCAGCCCCCAAAACGTGATCACAGGATCAAAAATACAATCCAGGATCAAAGATGATCCGAAGATAAAACTCAGGATGTCTAATACAATAGTAAAATGTCCTATTTATTATAAACTAGTCACTAGGGTTTACAGAAATAAGTAATTGATGCATAAATCCACTTCCGGGGCCCACTTGGTGTGTGCTTGGGCTGAGCTTGAGTGTTGCACGTGTAGAGGTCCTTCTTGGAGTTGAACGCCAGCTTTTGTGCCAGTTTGGGCGTTCAACTCTGGTTTTGGATCCTTTTCTGGCGCTGGACGCCAGAATTGGGCAGAGAGCTGGCGTTGAACGCCAGTTTGCATCATGTAAACTTGGCCAAAGTATGGACCATTATATATTTCTGGAAAGCCCTGGATGTCTACTTTCCAACGAAATTGGAAGCGCGCCATTTTGAGTTCTGTAGCTCTAGAAAATCCATTTTGAGTGCAGGGAGGTCAGAATCCAACAGCATCAGCAGCCCTTCTTCAACCTCTGAATCTGATTTTTGCTCAAGTCCCTCAATTTCAGCCAGAAAATACCTGAAATCACAGAAAAACACACAAACTCATAGTAAAGTCCAGAAATGTAAATTTAACATAAGAACTAATGAAAACATCCCTAAAAGTAACCAGATTCTACTAAAAACATACTAAAAACAATGCCAAAAAGCGTATAAATTATCCGCTCATCACAACACCAAACTTAAATTGTTGCTTGTCCCCAAGCAACTGAAAATCAAATAGGATAAAAAGAAGAGAATATACTATAAATTCCAAACTATCAATGAAACATAGCTCCAATCAAATGAGCAGGACTTATAGCTTTTTGCATCTTGAATAGTTTTGGCATCTCACTTTATCCATTGAGGTTCAGAATGATTGGCTTCTATAGGAACTCAGAGTTCAGATAGTGTTATTGATTCTCCTAGTTCAGTATGATGATTCTTGAACACAGCTATTTTATGAGTCTTGGCCGTGGTCCTAAGCACTTTGTTTTCCAGTATCACCACCGGATACATAAATGCCACAGACACATAATTGGGTGAACCTTTTCAGATTGTGACTCAGCTTTGCTAAAGTTCCCAATTAGAGGTGTCCAGGGTTCTTAAGCACACTCTTTTTTTGCTTTGGACCTTGACTTTAACCGCTCAGTCTCAAGTTTTCACTTGACACCTACACGCCACAAGCACATGGTTAGGGACAGCTTGGTTTAGCCGCTTAGACCAGGATTTTATTCCTTTAGGCCCTCCTATCCACTGATGCTCAAAGCCTTGGGATCCTTTTTATTTGCCCTTGCCTTTTGGTTTTAAGGGTTATTGGCTTTTTGCTCTTGCCTCTTAGTTTTAAGAGCTTTGGCTTTTTCTGCTTGCTTTTTCTCTTTTTCTTTCTTTTTTTTTTCGCCTATTTTTTTTCTTTTTTTTTTTCTGCAAGCTTTGTTCTTTGCTGCTTTTTCTTACTTCAAAAATCATTTTTATGATTTTTCAGATTATCAAATAACATGTCTCCTAGTCATCATTCTTTCAAGAGCCAACATATTTAACATTCTTAAACAACAATTTCAAAAGACATATGCACTGTTCAATCATACATTCAGAAAACAAGAAGCATTATCACCACATCAATATAATTATGCTAAGTTCAAGGATAAATTCGAAACTCATGTACTTCTTGTTCTTTTGAATTAAAACATTTTTCATTTAAGAGAGGTGATGGATTCATAGGACATTCATAACTTTAAGACATAGTTACTAACTACTAATGATCATGTAATGAAGACACAAATATAGATAAGCACATAACATAAGAAAATGAAAAACAGAGAAAGTAAGAACAAGGAATGAGTCCACCTTAGTGATGGTGGCGTTTCCTTCTTGAGGAACCAATGATGTTCTTGAGCTCTTTTATGTCTCTTCCTTGTCTTTGTTGCTCCTCCCTCATTGCTTTTTGATCTTCTCTAATTTCATGAAGGATGATGGAGTGCTCTTGATGTTCCACCCTTAATTGTCCCATGTTGGAACTTAATTCTTCTAGGGAGGTGTTGATGTTCTCCCAAAAATTTTGTGGAGTAAAATGCATTTGAGGCATCTCCGGGATCTCATGGTGATGAGCTTCATACGCCTCTTGAGTTTGAAAGGGACCTCAGGGATCACCTTTTTTTTTGCCACAACATCATAGAAGTGGTCTTGATGGGCTTTGGAGATGAACCTTTCCATCTCCCATGACTCGGAGGTGGAAGCTTTTGTCTTCCCTTTTCCTTTTCTAGAGGATTCTCCGGTCATAGGTGCCATCAATGGTAATGGAAAAACAAAAAGTTTATGCTTTTACCACACCAAACTTAGAATATTGCTCGCCCTCGAGCAATAAAAGAAAGAATAGAGGAAGAAGAAGAAGATATGGAGGAAAGGGGTAAGGTGTTGTGTTTCGGCCAAGAAGGGTATATGAGGGTTGTGTTGTGTGAAAATGAAGAAGAATTGAGGGATTTATATAGGGCATGGGGAGTTAAGTTTTGGCCATATAGGGTGGGTTTGGGTGGGAAATTGATTTTGAATTTTGAAGGTGGGTGGAGTTTATGAGGTAGGTTTATGGGGAAGAGTGGATGATTGAGAAGAGAGAAGAGAGTGAGTGGAGGTAGGTGGGGATCCTGTGGGGTCCACAGATCCTGAGATGATCCTGTGGGGTCCACAGATCCTTAGGTGTTCAAGGATTTACAACCTTGCACCAAATTGGGCATGTAAAATGCCTTTGCACACAACTCTGGGCGTTCAGCGCCAGGATGGTGCCCATTTTGGGCGTTCAACGCCCATTTGCTGCCATTTCTGGCGTTGAACGCCAGAACCATGCTTGTTCTGGGCGTTCAGCGCCCAGATGCTGCCCATTTTGGGCGTTCAGTGCCAGAACCATGCTCTGTTCTGGCGTTGAACGCCAGGCAGATGTTCCTCCAGGGTGTGATTTTTCTTCTGCTGTTTTTGATTCCGTTTTTAAATTTTTTGTTTATTTTGTGACTCCACATGATCATGAACCTATAAAGACATATAACTAAGAAAAATATAGTTAGATAAATAAAAATTGGGTTGCCTCCCAACAAGCGCTTCTTTAATGTCAGTAGCTTGACAGTGGGCTCTCATGGAGCCTCACAGATGTTCAGAGCATTGTTGAGACTCTCCAACACCAAACTTAGAGTTTGACTGTGGGGGCTTTGTTTGACTCTGCTTTGAAAGAAGCTTTTTCTGCTTCCTCTCCATGGATGCATAGAGAGATCCTTGAGTTGTAAACACAAGGTTGTCCTCATTCAGTTGAAGGATTAATTCTCCTCTGTCCACATCAATCACAGCTCTTGCTGTGGCTAGGAAAAGTCTTCCTAGGATGATGGATTCATCCTCTTCCTTTCCAGTATCCAGGACTATGAAATCAGCAGGGATGTAAAGGCCTTCAACCTTTACTAACACGTCCTCTACTTGTCCATAAGCCTGTTTTCTTGAATTGTCTGTCATCTCTAATGAGATTTTAGCAGCTTGCACCCCATAGATTCCCAGTTTCTCTATTACAGAGAGGGGCATGAGGTTTATCCCTGAACCAAGGTCACACAGAGCCTTAAAGATCATGGTGCCTATGGTACAAGGTATTATGAACTTTCCAGGATCCTGTCTCTTCTGAGGCAATGTCAGTTGATCCAGATCACTTAGTTCATTGGTGAACAAGGGAGGTTCATCTTCCCAAGTTTCAATACCAAATAATTTGGCATTCAGCTTCATGATTGCACCAAGAAACTTGGCAGTTTGCTCTTCAGTAACATCCTCATTCTCTTCAGAAGAAGAATACTCATCAGAGCTCATGAATGGCATAAGGAGGTTCAATGGAATCTCTATGGTCTCTAGATGAGTCTTAGATTCCTTTGGTTCCTCAGAGGGAAGCTCCTTATTGACCACTAGACGTCCCAGGAGGTCTTCCTCTTGGGATTCACGTCCTCTCCTTCCCTTACAGGTTCGGTCATGGTGCTTATATCAATGGCCTTGCACTCTCCTTTTGGATTCTCTTCTGTATTGCTTGGGAGAGTACTAGGAGGGATTTTAGTGATCCTTTTACTCAGCTGGCCCACTTGTGCTTCCAAATTTCTAATGGAAGACCTTGTTTCATTCATGAAACTTACAGTGGCCTTAGATAGATCAGAGACTAAATTTGCTAAATTAGAAGTATTTTGTTCAGAGTTCTCTGTCTGTTGCTGAGTGGATGATGGAAAAGGTTTATTATTGTTAAACCTGTTTCTTCCACCATTATTAAAGCCTTGTTGAGGCTTTTGATCCTTCCATGAGAAATTTGGATGATTTCTCCATGATGGATTATAGGTGTTTCCATATGGTTCACCTAAGTAATTTACCTCTGCTATTGCAGGGTTCTCAGGATCATAGGCTTCTTCTTCAGAAGATGCCTCTTGAGTACTGTTGGATGCAACTTGCATTCCATTCAGACTCTGAGAAATCATATTGACTTGCTGAGTCAATATTTTGTTCTGAGCCAATATGGCATTCAAAGTATCAACTTCAAGAACTCCCTTCTTCATAGGCGTCCCATTATTCACAGGATTCCTCTCAGAAGTGTACATGAACTGGTTATTAGCAACCATGTCAATGAGTTCTTGAGCTTCTGCAGGCATTTTCTTTAGGTGAATGGATCCACCTGCAGAAGTATCCAATGACATCTTTGATAGCTCAGATAAACCATCATAGAATATATTCAGGATGGTCCATTCTGAAAGCATGTCAGAAGGACACTTTTTGGTCAACTGTTTGTATCTTTCCCAAGCTTCATAGAGGGATTCACCTTCTTTCTGTCTGAAGGTTTGAACATCCGCTCTAAGCTTGCTCAGCTTTTGAGGAGGAAAGAACTTAGCTAAGAAAGCCGTGATCAGCTTATCCCAAGAGTTCAGGCTGTCTTTGGGTTGAGAGTCCAACCATATTCTAGCTCTGTCTCTTACAGCAAAAGGGAAAAGCATGAGCCTGTAGACTTCAGGATCTACTCTATTAGTCTTAACAGTATCACAGATCTGCAAGAATTCATTTAAGAACTGAAAAGGATCTTCATATGGAAGTCCATGAAACTTGCAGTTCTGCTGCATCAGAGAAACTAGTTGAGGTTTCAGCTCAAAATTGTTTGCTCCAATGGCAGGAATGGAGATGCTTCTTCCATGTAATTTGGAATTAGGTGCAGTAAAGTCACCAAGCATCCTCCTTGCATTATTATTATTTTTGGCTGCCATCTCCTCTTCCTGTTCGAAAATTTCTGACAGGTGCTTGCTGGTTTGTTGTAATTTAGCTTCTCTTAATTTTCTCTTCAGGGTCCTTTCAGGTTCCGGATCTGCTTCAACAAGAATATTCTTGTCCTTGCTCCTACTCATATGACAAAGAAGAGGGCACAGAAAAATAATAATAATAGAGATCCTTTATACCACAGTATAGGGATCCCTTTGTGGGTGGAAGAAAAGAGGGAGACAAAGAATGTAATGTAATGGAAGAAACACAACTGTGAGGAGAGCAGAGATGTGAGATGAGATGTTAGTAGATGAATAAATAAATAGAATAAGATGGGAGAGGGAGAATTTTCGAAAATAATTTTTGAAAAAGGGTTAGTGATTTTCGAAAATGGTTTTTGAAAAAGGTTAGTAATTTTTGAAAATAATATTTTAAAAATAAAAATAATCAGTTAATTAAAAAGAAATTTTGAAAAAGAGGGAAGATATTTTCGAAAATGAGAGAGAGATAGTTAGTTAGGTAGTTTTGAAAAAGTTAAGAAACAAACAAAAAGTTAGTTAGTTAGTTGAAACAAATTTTGAAAATCAATTTTGAAAAGATAAGAAGTTAGGAAGTTAGAAAAGATATTTTGAAATCAATTTTTTGAAAAAGGTAAGATAAGAGGATATTTTTGAAAAGATATGATAGAAATTAGTTTTTTGAAAAAGATTTGATTTTTAAAATCACAATTAATGACTTGATTCACAAGAAATTACAAGATATGATTCTAGAACTTAAAGTTTGAATCTTTCTTAACAAGCAAGTAACAAACTTGAAATTTTTGAATCAAAACATTAATTGTTATTGTTATTTTCGAAAATTTGTGATAAAAATAAGAAAAAGATTTTTGAAAAATATTTTTGGAATTTTCGAAAATAACTATGAAATTTGAAAAAGATTTGATTTTTGAAAAAGATTTTGAAAAAGATAAGATTTTCAAATTGAAAATTTGATTTGACTTCATAAGAAACAACTTGATTTTAAAAATTTTTTTGAAAAAGTCAATCCAAATTTTCGAATTTGATGGGAGAAAAAGGGAAAGATATTTTTTTTTTTTTGATTTTTTTGAATTTTTTTAATGATGAGAGAGAAAAACAAGAAAAATGATGCAATGCATGAAATTTTTAGATTAAAACAATGAATGCATGCAAGAATGCTATGAATGTCAAGATGAACACCAAGAACACTTTGAATGTCAAGATGAACACCAAGAACACATTTTTGAAAAAAAAAAATTTTAATGCAAAGAAAACATGCAAGACACCAAACTTAGAATTCTTTAATGCTTAGACACTAAGAATTCAAAAATGCATATGAAAAATAAGAAAAGACACAAAACATGCAAATGCAAAGATCAAACAAGAAGACTTACCAAGAACATCTTGAAGATCATGAAGAACACTATGAATGCATGAAATTTTCGAAAAACTGCAAGATGCACATGCAATTGACACCAAACTTATAACATGACTCAAGACTCAAACAATAAACATGAAAATATTTTTGATTTTTATGATTTTATAATTTTTTGTATTTTTTTTTTCGAAAATTATTTGAAAAACAAAAATAAGGATTCCAAAATTTTTAATATGAATTCCAGGAATCTTATGCTCTAAAGCTCCAATCAAAGGGTCAGGCATGGCTTAATAGCCAGCCAAGCTTTAGTATGTAACTCAGACATGACATGCCTGACATACCCTATCCAGAAGGATTGGGCATGGCTCCACTGAGGTGATTAGTTGAAGGCCAATCCCAAAGCAGTTTGGGTATGGCTTTACAGCCAGATAGGCTTCAACATGCTTCATGAAACACTAGAATTCATTCTTAAAAATTTTGAAGCCATAGAATAATTTATTTTTGAAAACATTATTTTTAGTTTTTTTTTTTTTTTTGAAAACAGGTGAGAAAATTTTGAAAGATTTTTGAAAAATTTTTGAAAAGAAAACAAAAAGAAAATTACCTAATCTGAGCAACAAGATGAACCGTCAGTTGTCCAAACTCGAACAATCCCCGGCAACGGCGCCAAAAACTTGGTACGCGGAATCGTGATTACACTTTAGTCATGTAGAATTCATCACTCTTTCTTTCCCTGGCAATGGCTCCAAAAACATGGTGCCAATACCCTGGTTCACAATTCCGTGTAACTGACCAGCAAGTGCACTGGGTCGTCCAAGTAATACCTTGCGTGAGTAAGGGTCGAATCCCACGGAGATTGTTGGTATGAAGCAAGCTATGGTCACCTTGTAAATCTCAGTCAGGCGGATATAAAATGGTTGTGGAGTTTTCGAAATTAAATAATAAAAGAAGGATAGAAATACTTATGTAAATCCTTGGTGAGAATTTCAGATAAGCGTATGGAGATGCATTCGTTCCTCTGAACCTCTGCTTTCCTGCTGTCTTCATCCAATCAGTCTTACTCCTTTCTATGGCTGGCTTTATGTAATGCATCACCATTGTCAATGGCTACTTTCGGTCTTCTCTCGGGAAAATGATCCAAATGCCCTGTCACGGCATGGCTAATCGTCTGGAGGCATCACCCTTGTCAACGGTTTACATCATATCCTCTCAGTGAAAATGGTCAACGCACCCTGTCACGGTACGGCTATTCATCTGTCAGTTCTCAATCATGCTGGAATAGGATTTACTATCCTTTTGCGTTCTGTCACTACGCCCAGCAATCGCAAGTTTGAAGATCATCACAGTCATTCAATCATTGAATCCTACTCGGAATACCACAGACAAGGTTTAGACTTTCCGGATTCTCTTGAATGCCGCCATCATTCTAGCTTACACCACGAAGATTCTGATTAAGAGATCTAAGAGATACTCATTCAATCTAATGTAGAACGGAAGTGGTTGTCAGGCACGCGTTCATAGGGAATGATGATGATTGTCACGTTCATCACATTCAGGTTGAAGTGCGAATGAATATCTTAGAAGCAAAATAAGATGAATTGAATAGAAACAGTAGTACTTTGTATTAATCTTTGAGGAACAGCAGAGCTCCACACCTTAATCTATGGAGTGTAGAAACTCTACCGTTTGAAAATACATAAGTGAAGGTCCAGGCATGGCCGAGAGGCCAGCCCCCAAAACGTGATCACAGGATCAAAAATACAATCCAGGATCAAAGATGATCCGAAGATAAAACTCAGGATGTCTAATACAATAGTAAAATGTCCTATTTATAATAAACTAGTCACTAGGGTTTACAGAAATAAGTAATTGATGCATAAATCCACTTCCGGGGCCCACTTGGTGTGTGCTTGGGCTGAGCTTGAGTGTTGCACGTGTAGAGGTCCTTCTTGGAGTTGAACGCCAGCTTTTGTGCTAGTTTGGGCGTTCAACTCTGGTTTTGGATCCTTTTCTGGCGCTGGACGCCAGAATTGGGCAGAGAGCTGGCGTTGAACGCCAGTTTGCGTCCTCTAAACTTGGTCAAAGTATGGACTATTATATATTTCTGGAAAGCCCTAGATGTCTACTTTCCAACGCATCTGGAAGCGCGCCATTTTGAGTTCTGTAGCTCTAGAAAATCCATTTTGAGTGCAGGGAGGTCAGAATCCAACAGCATCAGCAGTCCTTCTTCAACCTTTGAATCTGATTTTTGCTCAAGTCCCTCAATTTCAGCCAAAAAATACCTGAAATCACAGAAAAATACACAAACTCATAGTAAATTCCAGAAATGTAAATTTAACATAAAAACTAATGAAAACATCCCTAAAAGTAACCAGATTCTACTAAAAACATACTAAAAACAATGCCAAAAAGCGTATAAATTATCTGCTCATCAACTACCCCTTCGGTTGCTCTTCCACAATCATCCATGGACATACGGTATGAGTCCCATGCATCTAACTTTTGACGGACGGTTGCTTGAAGCCTATCCATGGTTTCCTTGAGAGATGAACATTGATATTCTTTCATGGAGGGTTGTGGTGGAAGATAGAATTTATCTTGAGGTTGAAAATTCGTGTACATTGGAGGTGGCTCATCTTGGTCATAGTATGGAAGAGGTGGTTCTTGGAAGTATTGAGGTTGGAATGGTGGTGGCTCTATATGTGGCTCATATGGCTCAAAAATTGGTTGGTATGGTGTGTACGGAGTAGGGTCATACGAAGGTGGTTGGTGAAAAGGGGCTTGTGAGTATGGTTGAGGGTTATGTTGAGGGTATGGCTTATAAGCATATGGCGGTGGTTCTTGAAAGTCACAAGGAGATTAACCATAGCCATTTGATTAGTATGCATCATAGAATGGCTCTTGTTCATAGTGTATTGGTGGGGGTTGTTGCCATGAAGATTGATCATATACATAAGGTTCCTGCCACCTTTGATTGTTCCATCCTTGATGCACATCTTCATTGAAGCTTCCATTTCCTACAACATAGTTAGAACCAAAATCATAGCCAAAGTGAGAATTCATAATGAAAAGAGAAAATAAGAAACAAAAGCTAATAAGAAATAATGAAACAAAGTCCTAAAACTAGCAAAAACTAACAAGAAATCCAAAAATCAAGCTATTCACAATATTCACATATATACAATAACCAATAACATAACACCATTGCAATTCCCCGGCAACGGCGCTATTTTGATGAGTGGATTTTTGACGGTTTAGAATTTCACAAATGAAATCTCGTTGCAAGTATAGTTTCTAAACCAACAAATAATCCTTTCATACAAAAGATTGTTTGTCACAGGTACAAACCCCTAATTTTATAAACTGGGGTATTTAGACCTCGGGTCGTTCTCCCTAGGAATTGCAATAAAGTATTCTTATTATTGGCTATGAAGTATGTTTGGGGTTTTTGAGATAATAGACAAGTATAAATGGCAAAGGAAATAAACTAACAACTAACAAAGCTCTTGGCAAGGTATGAGAATTGGAAGTCCTATCCTAGTTATCCTTCTCAATTGTGACCACAATTGTCCATTGCTCCCACTTAGTTAAGTGGATTCCACAAGTCCTATCCTAATCATAATGAAAGACTAGCTTTGGTGGCATTCAAGTCAATTAGCAACTTCTAATTATCAATCAACAAAGGAATTAGACAACTCAAGAGTCACTAATTACTCTACCTAGGCCAAGAGGGGAAAAAGCTATACTAAAATCCAACCAAGCATTTCATCAAACACATGGAAGGCATAAAAGAAAAGTAAAATGAATTAAGCAATTCAACAATAAAGGAACATGAATCATAAATTGCATTAAAAGAGAAATAGAAGAAACAAAGTGCATCAACATAAAAGTAGAGAATTACAAGAATTAAATGCTAAACTAGAGAGAGGAGATGTAGAAGAAGAAGAATTACAAAAGGAAAAGTAAATCTAAGCATGAAATTAACCTAGATCTAAGAAATTCTAATCTAGATCTAACCTAATCCTAATTCTAGAGAGAAGAGAGAAGCGAAACTAACTTTCCCTCCAAAACTAAACTAAAAACGAAACTAGTGTGTCTAGACTTAATGTGTGATCCCTCTTCATTCTATGGGTTAAATAGTATCAAAAATGAGTTGGATTTAGGCCTGAGAAGCCCAGAAATCGCCCCCAGCGGATTGCCTTTAAGTGAGTCACGTGCGAGCACCGACGCGTACGCGTACGTCACACGTGCGCGTCGCTTGACAAATTACTATCCACGCGTACGCCTCACGTACGCGTACGCGTCGCCATGCGACCTTACAATCCACACGTGCGCGTCTGATGCGCGTGCGCGTTGTTGATCTCATCCCAAATCCTTGCTTTTCCATGATTTCTCCACTTTTCATGCTTTTCTCTACATCCCTTTGATCCATCCCTAGCCTTATCAACCTGAAATCACTAACAAACATATCAAGGCATCTAGTGGAATCAAAGATGAGTCAAAATTGGCAATTAAGGGCCTAAAAAGTATGTTTTCACACTCAAGTACAAATTAGGAGACAATCACAAAACCATGCTATTTCATTGAATAAATGTGGGTAAAAGGTCATAAAATCCCCTAAAATCACTATAAGATAAACCCTAAAAATGGGGTTTATCAACCCTCAGGCAGAATTAATTGTTTATCTTTAAGCAACACATTGAAAATCTGATAAGATTTCGAAATATTAAAACTATATTTTTTCCCACTCTTTAGTTTTGAATCATTCGACTTTTCATTACTAGGGAGCTTTTTAAGTAAGGAGCAAACATATGGAGGACCCTTCTTAAGTTCAACCAAATCAACCTCTGCTTCGAGATCGAATTCCTCCTCTGAGGACTCCATGGTCACATAAGCAACCTTCTCCTTTCGAGTAAAAGGTTTACTTTTTAACTTCTGTTCATTTCTATATTTCACCTTTTCTTTTTTCATAAGTTTGACTTGACGAACCCTTTCAGCCAAATGGGCTAAGTCAGGGATATGCACATTAAGTAGCTTTCGACACATATAAAATCCTAACTCCATAACTGCTATTTTTACCACTTCACTTTCGGGTAATGACACGTAACATCTACTTCTAGTATTTTTGAAACGTATCATATCGTCATCAATGGTTTCACCATCTTCCCGTTTCAAAGCAACTAGATCAGTAACTGCTACATTCAATTTTCCTTGGTAAAACTGAGCATGAAAAGTAGTTTCCAACTGATTCCATGTTGTTATCAAATTTGGTCTATGATTTGAAAACCAAGTAAACATATTCTTCATTAACGAAGAAGGAAAAAACTTCATTTTCAAATTCTCATCATTAACTAAATTCCCAATCTCGACCAAATATTGAGCGACATGTTCAGTGGTTGACTCTCCAATTTTCCCTGCAAATTTTGTGATTATCTTTGAATTTTTTACCCCTCTTGGCACTTCAGCCATTTGAACAACTTGAGGGAAAGCAGACACAAAATGAGGTCGGTTCATAAAACCAACTCGATTGAGCACTTCCTCTAGAATCCTTGTGACTTGATAACGTTCACCACCATGATTAGCACGTAATCGGGCTAGAACATCATCTGCATTTTGACCACGGGAAATTATCTGAGGATTTTCTCTATTTAAAACATTGTTTTCATTTTGAAATATATTTTCAAATCCTTCATTATTCCCCATGGTCTCATGCCTTTCACCTTCATCATAATCAACGATTCGAGCAATCCGTTCGACTTGTCTAGCAAGACGTTCGAATTTCGATTCGTGATCAGTCATCATAAAATTTAGAATTGTAGTCATTTGTTGAGTCAATAAGTTGACTAAATTATGATGACTTTCCTCTACATATTGTTGAAATACCGAAATGGAATTAGAAGTATTCGATGTAGAGCCCACATTATAATCACGAGAGAACTCAGAATGTTGTTGTGAGTTTTGAGAATTATTTACTCCACTTACACTCCCAAAGCGAACAGGAGGAACAAAACCATTCACTGGTGGAGTATAACCAGGAGGAAGGCCATAAGGAGGCCGTCTAGTGGTTAATGGAGGTTGGACTGGTGGTAAATTACCACGTGGATGAATATTACGTCCAACACTTCCAGTTTAAACACTAGTAACCACTATGCTTTCATTTACATCCAAAACTTTCCGAATGTGAAGTAACGTCCGAAGATTGCATAGTTACTGGTATACTGTCATTGGTGGACAACCACCATTCACATTTAACACTTCATCAGCCATGTGAAGGATCCTTCCACTTCTCAATTGCATACACCAAATGACACCAAAAAATTAATCTTTTGACACACTTCAGTTTAAAACTGTCCCACTGGGCGTGCCAATTTGTTTTGTCAATTTTAAACAAATCAATGGTGGTTTGATTCTAATGGTCTGATAGCGAAACATACTCCTCTTTTGCGGGTACCAGTTCTATAAGTGCATCAAATGTGCTCGAATTAGACGAGTATTAAAATAAGAAATAAGTTCGAAAAGTGCAAGAAGGATAAAAGAAGTGTAAAAGAAAAAGGTTTGAAAAATAAACTTGACTGAAATCGAAATGACTTGTGCCGAATTATAAAGAAAACGATTAAAATGCCTTCGATTTGATCAAAGGGCTTTTGACAGAAAACTTAATGGTACTGAAATGTAAATTGGGCAAATAAGTAAGGAAAACTTTGAATGTAAATCTGACAATAAAATTAAAGAATGCTTTGAAGATAAATCTGACAAGAAAAAGTAAAGTTTGCAGGAATTGTAAATGGAAAATTAGAGACAATGGAAGGAACCATACAAAAATCAAACTCGAATGTAGACTCAGAAATTTTCTGGGGATGTGAGTATGCTTGAGTGTATTTCTGAAGAAAAGTTCCAACCCTTATTTCCTAAAACTTACTAATATTTATAACCCATATCTGTAACCGACCATTAATTACACGACGCTGCCTTGTATGCAAATTCTTAGGTAGCTGTTCCACTTTTTTGCCCATAGACGTTACCTATAAACTCCTCATTTAGAGAAAGCCTTCAACTTCTCTACTTACATAATCGCTCGATTCTCTATTCGAACAACTATTCGATTTCTCATTCGAATGCTTGTTCGATTTAACAAGGTATCTAAGTCGAATCTGTGTCAAGTAACTTCTATTTAATGCCTGCACGTGCGTCATTTCGAACTCTACTTCCTTCTTGACCCTTCACTAACGTTTCGAATCAACTTAATCTTTCGAAGATAATTATTTCGACTAACACTTTGATTTTGGATTTAAACTTAGAGAATATTAGTAGAGAGAATAGTTTAGTATATATGTCTGCAACTTGGTCTACTCCAAGAATATGAACAATATTAAATTTATGTTGAGTGACTAAGTTTCGAACAAAGCGAATATTTATCTCAAAATGTTCGTAGAATTGGGTTTGCTGAGAGATTAACTGCACGATTTATCACAATAGATTGTTGGAATTTCAGAGAGGTTAAAATGCAATTTGACTAGAAGATTTTTGAGCCATCTGATCTTAGTAGTTAATCAGTCAGGGCGCAAAATTCTGCCTCTGCACTAGAGTGGCTGACACGATGCTGTTTTCTACTTGTCCAAGACACAATTTTCGATCCTAAATATACATACGAAAATATTTGGTAACTAAAAAAATTAGTATAAAACAGTCATAATTTATCTTATTTAATATTTATTAATTGTTGCGATAATTAATGAATGCTAAATAAAACAAGTTCTGACTGTATTTTTTATCTCCCTACATAATATCCAGAAGTTAAGCTACGGTGATCAATGTCTCACGCCCAATCACATCTGCAAAGGAGAAAATTCTTATTAAGTCCGTGCATGGATGAAAGATAATTCCTTGATCCGATCCAATGTCCCAGCTAGATATCGAAAAACACGCTTCATTGATTTTCAATGAGCTAGCAGAGGTGTTTGCATGAATTAGCTCAGTTTGTTAACTGAGAAAGCAATTTCAGGTCTTGGTAGAGTGCAATATTACAATGCAACCATTATGGAACGGTAATGAGTTGGATTTTCATATGCTTCATATCCATGATTAAAAAGCTTCTCTGATGTGATCATTGATGTTGGGGCAGGTTTGGCATTACTCATTTCTGCTCTCACTAAGAGATCTTTGATGTATTTGCTTTGGGATAGATGGTAAGCTCCTAAGAAAAACTTTACTGCTTCAATATCCAAGAAGTAGTTGAATATTCGTAGATTTTTTAGAGAGAAAACACTGTTGAGTTTTTGCATGAGCTGAGCTATTAGCTTTTGATCATTGCCTGTAACCAAAACATCATCTACATACATAAAAATATATATAGAAGACAATGAATGATGAACAAAAAGATAGGGGTTAGATCGAGTACTCTTAAAACCAAATTGTGCAAGGATTGATGATAAAGTAATGTACCAAGCTTGAAGTGCTTGGCAAAGACTGTATATAGCTTTATTTAATTTGCATACTTGAGGATTGTCATTCACAAAGACTGGTGGTTGTTTAAGGTAAATAGTTTTGTTTAATTTTTCATTCAAAAATGCATTGTTAAAATCATACTGATATATAGGCCAATTAGAAAAAATAGCTAAGGTTAAAATTACTCTAATAAAAGCTATTTTAATCAGTGGACGGAAGACCTCATAAAAATCCACTCCTTCAATTTGATGATTGTATCTATGCCACCAATCTTGCTTTATATCTAAGAACAGTGTCATTAGGATTCCTTTTGACGAAAAAATCCATTTAGATCCAATACTATTTTATTGTTATCCCTTTCTAAATAGAATTTTTTTCCTACCATTTTTCTTTTTTTGTTTTAAGAAAAATTCGCATATACGCTATGAAGAAAGAGTAATTTTTTCTGCATTAATTTATGATCGCAAATAAATAATTAAAGAAAAAGAATATATAATAAAAAAGATTTAACTAACATGTATTTTAATAGCACAAGTTAATATTAACAATTAAATTTTTTTCAATAAAACATATATAGAATTTAAGTTTTTAATTCATATATTATGTATTTATTAAAGTAAAACATTTAATTTTAAAAAATTTATGTGTACACAAAAAATTAATTATTAAATTAGCTATTATACATTTTTATATATATATAATTTACAGAAATTATTTTTTTTATAAAATTCTTGTTGGTGTATTGGTCGAATATGGGTGATGGAGGTGTTTTGCTGGAGGGTGGTGTCAGATACAATACGCCGGGGACGTGGTGCCTGAAAGTGTGACAGCTCTCCGTCAACACGTCGGAGGCGTAAGCACAGTCAACACGCAGGGGCGTGTTGATGTGGCGACAAAACAGAGCACAGTCAACACGGAGGGAGCGTGTTGATGTGGCAATGAGATAGAGCACAGTCAACACGCAGGAGGCGTGTTGCTGTGGAACCCGTGAAACAGTGCAGGTTGTTGCTAGGTTCCAAGGCTGCAGCAGCATCACGCGGGAGGCGTATTGCAGGCTTGCTTGCATGCAGGGAACACCCCCATCCCGGTAACCAGCACCCTAACACTAACATCCTTTATAAATTTAGTCTTCTTCCCCTCTCCTCCATTGAATTGAAGCAAACAAAGAGTGTGGTGAAGGTATTTAACCAAGAGAGCAAAAAAAGAAGTGTTTGAGTGTTAAAAAAGAGTGTAACGTGGTAGTTTGAAAAAAAGTAGGAGTGTGTAGTGTAGTGTGAGTAGTGGTTTAGAAGGAAAAAAAATTATTGAAAAAAAATTTGTAGTAATTAAAAAAAAATGGTACATAATTATTCGACGCCTGAGAAGTATATTATCAATTATTTGGAGTATTCAATTTATATAAGTTGATAAATTTTAATTTTTTATGTACTAAAGTTTTTTAAATTTTGTCATCGTTAGTATGTTATAAACATATATGAGGATTAATTTTTTTTTTTTTTGTATTTTACGAATATGTTAAAATAAAATTTTCATTTGTAAAATATAATTATATCTTATTTTAGATATAATTTTTTTTTAGTATCCTATGTCTTATTTTTATTTTTGAATATATAAAAATTTTGTTATGATTAAAGTAATGAATAAACAAATATTTTGATCTTTTTAAGGAAAACTATGCGAACATGTATTTTAAAAATATTAATAATAATAAATAGATATATATATATATATATATATATATATATATATATATATATAAAATATATATTGTTGTTAAATAATGAAAAACTAAATATTTTGACAAATAAATATTATTGAAAATTTTATTTAGTTTTGGAAAAAAAATATTTATATTTATTTATTTAAAAAAAGAAGTGTGACAGTAAATATTTATTTATAATAGTTAAAGAAATAAATAAATGTTAATATATAATTTTTTTAATTACTTTTCTTAGAATGCAATTATTTATCCGTGTGTGTAACTAACAATTTGAATATTAATAAATACTTTAATAAATAAGATATTAAAATAAAAAGGTGAATATTAATTGCCATATTATTTATATTGATGTTGATGTATTGTTTGTAAGTATTATTATTTATTTAAACTAACAAATATATTTTTTTGATGTAGCCTAATAAGAATTTGTTGGTGCGTAAACTGGATCCGCCACAGACGTGGAATCTAATGGTCGCGCCACGGGATTTTACCACGTCTCTAGGATTGGGGTGATACGAGGATTTCACCCCATGCTAGCTGTGTTTGTTGAAAGGTGGAAGCCTGAAACTCACACCTTTGTATTTTCGGTGGGTGAGGTTACAGTGACATTGAAAGATGTCGCTCATATATTTGGCCTACCCATTGATGGAGAGTCTGTGAGTGGATGGACAGATAGCAGTAAAGACTTCCTACAAAGCCAGAGCATCGCAATATTTGATCGTGAACCAGAAATCAGTTGTTCAACGTATCAGAGACGCAGAGCCATTGGACACTGAGGAGTCCATTAGGAGATACGTCAGATGTCAGATCTTCTGTTTGTTAGAGTTGACCCTATTTATGGATAAGTCGACCGAATATGCCCACGCGAAGTATCTACCGATGCTTCGCGATTTCGAGCGGATCCAGTAAGTAAATCCAGCACGCTTGCGTTCATGAGTCTCGGCACTCTTCCGCGTAAAAAGTTCATTTAACCTATAATATGTTGCTCGGACCAGCGCCAACACAGATAGATTACGGGCACCCTTCAACACTGAGTTAATGCACTCGACAAGGTTCATCGTCATATGGCCCCATCGATGTCCCTCGTCGAAAGCCAATACCCAATGTCTAAGTCCAATGGCATCGCATCACCTGGCATATGCCTCGCCTCGCTCTTCCAACCTCTTATAGTTGATGTTGTACTCCTCCACTGTTCTTGAATACCCTATGTTGATAACAAGCTTTTGCAAGTGAGGGACTTTGAATGCCCTCGGGAAGTTGCTGCCGATGTGCCTTATACAAAACATCCACCACGCTCTTGGAGGTTTCCAGTCGCCTCTGAAACAATTTACTACTGCCCGGATTGACTCATGCCAGTCTGAGATCATACCCACACCGTCTTTTCTAACAACATGCATTCGCAGATTCCTGAGAAAGAAGTGCCATGCATCAGCTGTCTCCCCTTCCACCAAGGCAAAAGCGATAGGCACAATGTTCTGGTTCCCATCTTGTGCAATAGTGACCAAAAGTGCACCTTTGTATTTTTCGTATAGGTGTGTGCTGTCAACCTGAACTAGGGGCTTGCAATGCCTGAATTCCCTTATGCATGGATTGAAACTCCAGAATACGCGATGAAGTATTTTTACACCGTGCGCCTCTTCATTCCCGTTGTACAGTAATCGTGTTTCTATTTGGACAACTGAACCAGGAATCTTCTGAACCATGACCGAGAGCCACCATGGCAAGGCTTGGTAAGAATCCTCACAACCACCGAAAACTTTCGCTATGGACTTCTGCTTTGCCAACCAAGCCTTTCGGCAACTGATGGTATAGTTGAACCTTGACTGGACTTCCGCTATTATAGATTTCACCCTGATGGACGGGTCAGTCTCGACCAATAGCGTTATAACCTCAGTAACGATATCCGAGTCCAACTTTGAATGATCCTATGAAATCATTCCCATTGTGCACGTGTGCTTACCGTTATATCTGCGGATCTCCCAACAACTTTTTTTCCGTATCAAACTAGCTCGGATAAGCCAGACGCACCCAAGTCCATACATCTTGCATTTTGCATAGAACGTCTGTGGCTCAGACTCATACACATCGTAGTCAACTCCTCTAAAGATAGTGTAACTTCTAATGGCTGTGACGACCGACTTTCTAGAACTGTATTCCATTTCAATCCGGAACTCTCCGTCCTCAGGATCAACAACGCCTACAAAAAGCAGAAATCATCGTTCATTAATCAATCCAAAGTTTAAATTAACAAAACCTTATTATTCAGTCATCACGTACCTATGTTTGCATATTCCGAAAATTCCTGTGCGTGCATGGCGTTGAGATCCAACTCATGCATAAAAGGTGGCACATTCATCGGTTGACTTCTCGAGGGATGAACCACTACATTCTTCGCTGCTATCTCAACTTCCACATCACCATCCTTGTCTTCGTTGCCAGCTTCATAAGTGGCTTTGAAGTCCTCTTCGCTGTCACTATTCATTCCTTCGTATACTGCATGTCTATCATCCTCTAAATCTAAATCATTTTGTATCCCTTCTGCCTTTACGGTTTCAAACTCAACATACAGCTCAATCTGTGGCTTTCGCATTTGAGTCTGCCGGTGAATTTGAAACATATTCTGCATACTTGCTTCGTCAGTGATTGGCATCGTATCAAACTGTATTAGTCCACCAAAAACTACAACCGGATTCCGGTACAGAATTCTGCTCACTCTCATTAACATACCGTTTTCCATGCTTTGACAGAGACCGTTCCGAAGCTCCATAAAAGCTAATGGTGCATGGAACTACAAACGAAAATGAATTCTGACACACAAACCTCACTCCCTCATGAGTATTCCGTATTATCTCACCATTGCGATATACCACCAAGTTTGCGGTACTCTCCATTACACTACCAACACACTCAGAGAACGCTCAAAGCACACTCTCATTCAAAATGAAAATGGTACCGAACTTTGTCTTATATAGAGCGGAGCATTCAACACGCCTCCCACGTACTGCATGCCTCAGCCAATCACGTTTTGCTATGTGTCATCACGCCCCGGCGTGTTGACTTAGCACGCCCCCCACATGCTTGAAGCTTCACCCAATCACTCTTCGTCACGTGTCAGTACGCCCCCTGGCATGCTGACTCACCACGCCCCCACGTGCTGCGTGGTTCTTCCACCAGTCTCCGCCACGTGGCTTCTACGCCCCCCACGTGGTGCCTGTAACATGCCCCCTACGTGCTGGGTCTGTCATCTGACATGTCTATCCATGTGTAAATACACTAAATTTTTCTATTTTCAGCCAAAATACCTCTTTTTACTCGATACCTAAATTATTTAGCCTAAAATTTAATTCATATTTAATATATTTTATATTAGTGAATAAGTTGAGTGAACATTTAAAATTAAATAATTGTTAATTTTATCATATACCTCTCATACGAAAAGGATATAATCTTTTTTATATATATATAATATTTAGATTAAGATTAGTTTGATTTTGGTGCCATTTTCTCCCTCTGGTGGGTGTATAAATACATGAACTTCCCCCACTGGCAATCATCAAAACCATTCGAAACCACTAGTACTTAATATTGAAAATCCTCACTCAAATAACTCTCTCCCACCATGAAACCATTTTATGCTCTTCTTACTTTCTTCCTCTTGCTTGTAGTAACAAGTAAGAAGGTGAACTCAGCATCCGAAACTGAAACAGTTTCCTTCAACTTCAACTCTTTCGCCCAAGGTAACCCCGCAATAAATCTCCAAGGCGACGCCACCGTTCATTCCGACGGCAATGTACAACTCACCAACCTCAAAAGTTCCTATAGCGCCGGGCGTGTCCTGTATAGCACGCCGGTGCGCCTTTGGGACAAAGCCACCGGCAATGTTGCCAGCTTCGTCACCTCGTTCTCTTTCCAGCTGACGGATGTGGAAGGTTATAATGCGGCCGACGGTATTATTTTCTTCGTCGCACCGGAAGATACGCAGATTCCGTCCGGCGGAGTTGGCGGCACCTTAGGGGTTGCAAGCTCTAACGGCGTCGGTCAATTTGTTGGTGTAGAATTTGATTCCTACTCCAACTCTGAGTTCAAGGATCCACCCTATCAACACGTTGGAATCGATGTAAACACTCTGGTTTCGTCCAAGACTGTGGAATGGAAAAGAGTGAGTGGGTCGGTGGTGAAAGTGACTGTGATCTATGACTCTCCATCAAAGACATTGAGTGTTGCTGTGATCAATGAGAGTGGCGATATTAATACCATCGCTGATGTTGTTGATTTGAAGGCGAAGCTTCCGGAAAAGGTCAAGTTCGGGTTTTCATCTGCTTCGTCGGTTGGCGGTCGTCAGATTCATCTCATCCGTTCATGGTCTTTCATTTCAACCTTGAAGACAACAACAAGCATCAGCAGCAATGGAAAAACAATGGATATTGCAACCGCATGATTTGGTCTACGCTAACTAGTACTTTTAAATAAAGAAACAGACCATATGTGTGTATCAGTATCGACTGTGTCTGTGGGTGACTGCGTGTACGGTTCCATGTATACTTTCTCTTTCACTAATCAACTTGTGGTTGGATAGTTGATTATTTAAAGGTTTAATTACACTTGGTCCTATACTTGCGTGAAATTTTTAATTAGGTTTTTATAGTTTTTTTTTTTAATTGAACTTTTCACCAAATATTTTTTTTTTAATTAAGTTCCTCTTAGTAGTAATTGGCTTAATTTTATAGAAATTTAAATAAAAAAAAATTGATATAGGAACCTAAATAAAAAAAAATGTAGAGACCAATTAAAAAGAATTTTGGTACAAAGATTCAATTAAAAGAAAAAAAAATATAGAAAACTAATTAAAAATTTTACGAAACTATAAAGAATACCAGAATAATTAAACCTTATTTAAATAGCAACTTTGTTACATAACTAGGTGCATTTAATGGTAGCTAATTAGTAATTTTTTTTTTAAAGAACATGAATTTAATTTATTATATAAAAAATACTTGAAATTAAATAAAAAAATTAAAATTTTAAAAATATTTCAAATTAAATAAAAATAAATATTCAATATATTATAAAAATAATATTCAAAATCTAATAAAAAATATTTAAAATGTAATAAAAAAATATCTAAAATTTATTTAAAAGGTATTTTAAATTATTTTAAATTATTTTAAAAAATAAAAAATTAAGACATCTAAAAATGTTTAAAAAATTTAAAAATAAAAAAATATATATAAAACTGTTAAAAAAACATTTAAAATCTAAAGAAAAGACACTTCTAAAATATAAAAAAAACATCTAAATTCTTAGAGAAAAAAAACTGCAAAACTAGTAAAAAAATAAGGGAATCACTTAGATAAAAATGGATAAAACGTTTTTTTTTAAATATATTTTATAATAATTAAAATTTAACATATGTAATCAATTAAATAATATTATTTCTATCATAAGTAGATTGGACAAATCGATTTGGCCGAAAAATTGATGAATAAAATTTTAAACGGACCAAATTAATATTTTTTTATAAAAAGAACGTTTTGACTGAGTGACTCCCACAAAATAATTCAAAACCAAAAAGAACACGACGACGACTCCAACAACAACGGTGCCCTTCCTCGTTGTCCTCTGTGCGGAGCACGGCGTCGTTGGTGGCAGACAAGTGGCTAGCCTCATTTGATAGTGTGTGGCGCGTCGCCGTGGCGTGATCCCCGACCTTCTTCTACTCCAAATGCGTGTGGCGTTGTGGCGTTTGCGGTGGAGGCGTCATGGCCACCGGTCTGGCACGCGTGGCTATAAGATCTGTCATCAAGAGTGGGTGGCAACACGCGTTCAACGTCGAGCGTCCAGCGTCGCGGCGAGAGGTGCTGCATGGAGAGCCGCACGCATCACGGGGAGAGTTGTTGCTTGGAGCCGTGTGCGTCGTGACGTAACGATCAGAATTGGATGCGGAAGGGAACAGTGACGCAGAGAGAACAGTTGGGGAGGACACGGCGGCACACAAGGTACAATTGACCATGGGGACGCTCGAGAAGAATTTCGGAGGGAAGACACCGCTTCGCGGTAGCGACGCAAAAGGGAAGTCACAGCAGGGAGGGAAACGGAGGTCGCGGTGTCGTCGTGGTTGGAAGAGAGTGACACGCGAAGGGTTGGAAGGCGTCATCGTTGAAGATATTGGTTCGGTTAAATAAAAAAATTAATAACTATCCTTAAAAAAATAAATCAAAATTTTCAATTAAATCAGTTATTTGATACGTGTTAATATCTAATACAACATGATAGGTGTGCCTAAAGGTTAAGTAACTGCATTCAGCTGAGTTAGTTAGAATGTAACCAGTGAACTCTGCTTTAGTTAACCCTGTGGTCCAATTAAGTTAGTTAGCTGCACTAGTTAGTTAAGCCATTTAGAGAATTGGTTAGTGCTGGAACCTTCTAGTGACCGGTTCTTAAATTACAACTATAATTAGCAATTCTTACTGCTACAGTGATCACTTTTTATAATACACAATCACATATTCTACATTCCCTTCTTTCCTCTCTCTTCTCTCTAATCTTCTTCTTCTTTAGTTCTTTAATCTTCAACCTAGGTTCTTTATACCTTTCATGGTATCAGAGCTACGGTGTCACTGCTTCCGTAAGAAAATGCAAGAAGGCAAATCTGACTCAATTGAAGCTCAGTCATAATGGCACAAGGATTTACAGCAACTCTAATCTCGATGAAATTGGATGAGGAAAAATATCTACGGTGGAAAGATCAAGTAAAATCAACAATTGAAGGAAATGACATGTTGAATCACATTACAGGAGAAGAAATCCCTTGCAGTTTCTAGTGTCAGAGAACGGTGGAGCTGGTACAGTGAACCCTGAGTTTTAGAAATGGACGAGGCAAGATGCACTCCTCAAGTCATAGTTGTTAGCTTCAATGAGCAAACCGTTCACAACAAGAATGGTTGGATGCACCTATATATGTCAAGTTTGAAAGAGATTGGAAGATCACTTCTCCCCTCAGATCAAGGAAAAGGTAATGCAGCTGAAAAACCAGCTGATCACTATTCAAATTGGTGCTTCTGTTACAGATTATGTGTTGTCTATAAAATGAACCATAGATGCTTTAGCTTCCGTAGGAGAGACTATAAAAGAAAGTGACCATGTGAATGCGCTTGAACGGTTTGACTGAAGAATACTCCTCGTTGATAACCTCTGTCCTAACCACAGCAAGATACCAAGGCATAACAGTAGGAGAGTTAGAAGCCTTACTTTTAGCACATGAAAGCATATTAGCAAGATTTCGGAGACCAAAAACCTTTGTTCAAGCCAATTAAGCTCAGCACTTTCAACCTAGACAAAATCAGCAGTCAAGAGGTGGATTTAGAGGTGGTTTTTGAGGCAGAGGTGGCCGCCCGTACAGAGGAGGCAGAGGCTCATATGAAGGTGGCAGAATGATGCAAGAACAATACAATGGAGGCAGAACAACACAAAGTCATCCTACCTCTGGCTATGGAAGAGGGTAGTATGGAAGAGAAAATTACAGTGACTCAAGAAACTATGGGGATTCAAGAGGCTACAATCAAGAAATAAGCTATAGTCAATTTGACAAGCCACAATGTCAAGTGTTTGACAAAATAGGCCACACAGCAAAAACGTGTTGATATAGGTATGGTGAGGATCAATATGATGCAGGGTACAATGAAGGAGGATACAATAATCAGATATCTCAGCCCACAGCCAATTATAGCAATGTACTGGCAACTCCAGCAACCATTCAGGATCCAAATTGGTACCCTGATTCAGGTGCTACGCATCACATGACACATGATGAACAGATGGAAAAGGAGGAGTATGGAGGAGATGAGCAAGTTGTGATAGGCAATAGAACAGATTTGCAAATCAATTTTGTTGGTAATTTGTGTTTTAAGTTTGATTTGAGCTCTAGGTTGTTCTCGATGAGAAAATTGTTGGATGTACCTGAGATTACTAAGAACTTGATGTGTGTGCATAAATTCTGCTGTGATAACAAAGTTTTCTTTGAATTTCATGCTAATAAATGTTGCATTAAATCTCAAGAAAACAAGGAAGTGGTTCTTCAAGGGAGTGTTGATAGGGGATTGTATAAGTTTGTCAAGTTCACCACTGCACACACACCAGCAACCTATGTTTCTTCTCTTAAAAGCTTGAATAATCTCCTTCTTTGGCATGCCAGATTGGGACACCCAAGCAAAAGTGTCATGTCAAAAGTCCTCAATACTTGTAATCTTTCTTTTACAGCTAATAAACTAGAATGTCCAGCCTGTTGTATTGGTAAATCGCATCAATTACCCTTTCCTGTTTCACAAACAATATACACAAAACCATTAGAACTTGTATACATAGATATTTGGGTCCCAACACCCATATCTGACAATAATAGAAACTAGTATTTTGTGAATTTTATTGATGCTTTCTCAAAGTTCACTTGGATATATCTTTTTAAATCTTGAGTTCAGCTTAAATCAGTCTTTAATCACTTTCACCAAATGATTGAATTGCAACTAAACACAAAATTAAAGATGGTTTAAAGTGACAATGCGGTTGAATATGTTGGTTTGTCAAAGATATTGCAGGAAAGAGGAATTTGTCACAGGTTTTCTAGTCCGCATGTACACCAGCAAAATAGCTTAGCAGAAAGGAAACATAGGCATGTGGTTGAAATGGGGCTAACATTGCTGGCTGGAGCTTCAATGCCTACAAAATTTTGAGGGGAAGCGTTCACAACAATAGCCAAGTTAATCAATGTTACCTACACCAGTCTTACAAGGACAGTCACCAATAGAGAAACTGTTTGGAAAGAGACCTTCCTATGAGAACCTAAGAGTGTTTGGGTGTCTATGTTTTCCTCATCTAAGACCCTTCAACAAGCACAAGTTAGACTTCTGATCATCACCGTGCATATTTGTTGGGTATGGTACAACTCAGAAAGGGTACAAATGTCTCACTCAACAAGGGAAGATCATTACAACTCCAAATGTAACTTTTGTTGAAGATAGATTTCCTTTTGAAGAAGCAGCTAAGCAGGACCAAAAGCTAGATGATCATTACAACTCCATATTTGTTGGCATGAGTCTCAGTCTGGGGTTATAAAGAAGAACTAACTCCCCTGGTCTGAATTCTCTCCTTTTTATGTGCTTGTCATGGACAGTCTTCATCTTCTCTTTGTATCGCCTAGAGTTGTCATATGCTTCTAGGCGAAGGTTCTCTAATTCTGTTAGTTGCAGCTTCCTTTCAGCACCAGCTTCTTCAAAATTCATGTTGCACTCCCTCACAGCCCAGAAATCCTTGTGTTCCACCTCCACTGGAAAGTGGCAACCTTTCCGTACACTAAGCAGAAGGGGCTCATCCCAATGGGTGTCTTGTATGCTGTTCGATATGCCAAGAGTGCATCTTGTAGCCTGGCACTCCAGTCCTTCCTATGAGGCTTTACTATCTTCTCTAGAATGCGCTTTATTTCTCTATTAGATACTTCTGCTTGCCCATTTGTCTGGAGATGGTATGCTGTTGCTACTTTGTGAACTATCTCATGCTTCTTCAGTAATGCTGTTAATCTCCTGTTACAAAAGTGAGTGCCTTGATCACTCACGATTGCTCGTGGTGATCCAAAGCGACAAATAATATGGTTTCTAACAAAGGAAATAATAGTGTTAGCATCATCAGTATGGGTAGGAAATGCTTCCACCCATTTAGAAACATAATCTATAGCTAACAGTATATAAAGGTAACCACTAGAGTTTGGAAATGGACCCATGAAGTCAATGCCCCAAACATAAAAAATTTCACAGAAAAGCATAATCTGTTGAGGTATCTCATCCCTCTTGGATATATTACCAAACCTTTGGTATGGGAAACAAGATTTACAAAAGGTAGCAGCATCTTTAAAAAGAGTAGGCCACCAGAATCCACAGTCTAAGATTTTTCTAGCTATTCTTTGAGGGCCAAAATGTCCTCCACTCTCAGAAGAGTGGCAGGCCTCTAAAATGGACTGGAATTCTGATTGGGGCACACACCTTCTAATTACCTGGTCAACACCACACCTCCATAAGTATGGGTCATCCCATATATAATATTTAGACTCACTTTTCAGCTTATCCCTTTGATGCTTAGTAGAATTAGGAGGGAAAGTATGGCTAACTAGATAATTAGCTACAGGTGCATACCAAGGAACTATTTCAGATACCGCATGCAAGCTATCAAATGGAAAAGTATCATTAATAGGAGTGGAGTCATCCTTAATGTGCTCAAGGCGACTCAAGTGGTCTGCCACTAAATTCTGGTTACCACTCCTATCCTTAATTTCTAAATCAAATTCTTGTAGCAGTAGTATCCAACATATTAGCCTTAGTTTAGACTCTTTTTTAGCTAATAAATATTTTAGAGCTGCATGGTCTGAGTACACTACTACCTTAGTACCAAGTAAATAGGCTCAGAATTTATCCAGAGCAAAAACAATAGCCAGAAGCTCTTTTTCAGTAGTAGTGTAATTAGACTGAGCAGCATCTAAGGTCTTAGACACATAAGCAATTACGAAAGGATCCTTACCTTCACGCTGAGCCAGCGCCGCTCCTACCGCATGGTAGGAGGCATCACACATAATCTCAAAAGGCTGGCTCCAATCTGGTCCTCTCACAATCGGAGCATGAGTCAGGGCGATCTTCAGCTTCTCAAACGCTTGCATGCAATCCTCACTGAACTCGAACTCAATATCTTTCTGCAGCAGTCTGGATAAAGGTAATGCTACCTTACTGAAGTCCTTAACGAATCTCCTGTAGAAACCTGCATGGCCAAGGAACGAACAGACTTCCCTCACAGAGGAGGGGTAAGGTAAACTAGAAATGACATCTACCTTTGCTGGATCTACAGAAATACCAGTACCAGAAACAACATGTCCTAGAACAATCCCTTGTTTTACCATAAAGTGACATTTTTCAAAATTCAATACAAGGTTTGAACTAACACACCTGTCTAATACTCTAGCTAAACTATCCAAGCAAAGGTTAAAGGAATCACCATAAACGCTAAAATCATCCATGAATACTTCCATACAGTTCTCAATAAGATCTGAAAAGATACTCATCATGCATCTTTGGAAAGTAGCCGGTGCATTACATAAGCCAAAAGGCATCCTCTTATATGCATACGTTCCAAAGGGACATGTAAAAGTAGTCTTCTCCTGATCTTCAGGAGCTATATGAATTTGGAAATAGCCTGTATAACCATCTAAAAAGCAGTAATGGAATTTACCTGACAGGCGATCAAGCATCTGATCAATAAATGGCAAGGGGTAGTGATCCTTGCGAGTAGCTTGGTTGAGACGTATATAATCAATGCAAACTCTCCATGAATTCTGCACTCTAGTAGTCAGAAGTTCTCCATATTCATTCTTTACTGTTGTGACTCCAGACTTCTTGGGCACCACTTGTACTGGACTAACCTATTCGCTGTCTGAGATGGAATAAATGATATCTACTTCAAGTAGCCTGGTCACCTCTTTCTTGACAACTTCCAAGATGGTGGGATTCAATCTTTGATGAGCGGATAATTTATACGCTTTTTGGCATTGTTTTTACATAGTTTTTAGTATGATTTAGTTAGTTTTTAGTATATTTTTATTAGTTTTTAAATAAAAATCACATTTCTGGACTTTACTATGAGTTTGTGTGTTTTTCTGTGATTTCAGGTAATTTCTGGCTGAAATTGAGGGACCTGAGCAAAAATCTTATTCAGGCTGAAAAAGGACTGCAGATGTTGTTGGATTCTGACCTCTCTGCACTCAAAATAGATTTTCTGGAGCTACAGAACTCCAAATGGCGCGCTCTCAATTGCGTTGGAAAGTAGACATCCAGGGCTTTTCAGAAATATATAATAGTCTATATTTTGCCCGAGTTTAGATGATTCAAACTGGCGTTCAACGCCAGTTCCATGCTGCATTATGGAGTTAAACGCCAGAAACAGGTTGCAAAGTGGAGTTAAACGCCAGAAACAGGTTACAAACTGGCGTTCAACTCCAAGAGAAGCCTGTACACGTGTAAAGCTCAATGCTCAACCCAAGCACACACCAAGTGGACCCCGGAAGTAGATTTCAGCATCATTTACTCATTTCTGTAAACCCTAGTAACTAGTTTAGTATAAATAGGACTTTTTACTATTGTATTTACATCTTTAGTTTCATCTTTAGACCTCCATGGGAGGCTGGCCACTCGGCCATTCTACCCTATTATCACTTATGTATTTTCAAACGGTAGAGTTTCTACACACCATAGATTAAGGTGTGGAGCTCTGCTGTTCCTCATGAATTAATACAAAGTACTATTGTTTTTCTATTCAATTCAACTTATTCCTTCTCTAAGATATCCATTCGCACCCAAGAACATGATGAATGTGATGATTATGTGACGCTCATCATCATTCTCACTTATGAACGCGTGCCTGACAAACACTTCCGTTCTACATGTAAACAAGCTAGAATGAGTATCTCTTTGATATCTAATACAGGGGACCGAGTCCGAGATATTAGAATCTTCGTGGTATAAGTTAGAACCCATGGATGGCCATTCCTGAGATCCGGAAAGTCTAAACCTTGTCTGTGGTATTCCGAGTAGGATCTGGGAAGGGATGGCTGTGACGAGCTTCAAACTCACGAGTGCTGGGCGTAGTGACAGACGCAAAAGGATAGTAAATCCTATTCCAGTATGATCGAGAACCGACAGATGATTAGCCATGCAGTGACAGCGCATTGGACCATTTTCACAGAGAGGATGGGATGTAGCCATTGACAACGGTGATGCCCTACATAAAGCTTGCCATGGAAAGGAGTAGGAATGATTGGATGAAGACAGCAGGAAAGCAGAGGTTCAGAGGAACGAAAGCATCTCTATACGTTTATCTGAAATTCTCACCAATGAATTACATAAGTATCTCTATCCTAGTTTATGTTTTATTTATATTTTAATTATTAAAACTCTATAACCATTTGAATCCGCCTGACTGAGATTTACAAGGTGACCATAGCTTGCTTCAAGCCGACAATCTCCGTGGGATCGACCCTTACTCACATAAGGTTTATTACTTGGACGACCTAGTTCACTTGCTAGTTAGTTGTGCGAAGTTGTGACAAAGAACTAAGATTATGAACTTGCGTAATTAGTTTTTAGCGCCATTACCAAGGAAGGAACGATCACGATTTCTGTGCATCAAGTTTTGGCGCCGTTGCCGGGGATTGTTCGAGTTTGGACAACTGACGGTTCATCTTGTTGCTCAGATTAGGTAATTTTCTTCTTGTTTCAATTTTTATTTGGTTTTCAAAAATTTTTCTTTGTTTTCGTTTTTCTTAAAATAAATTTTTGAAAAATAAAAAAATTTAATAAAATCATAAAACCAAAAATATTTTGTGTTTCTTGTTTGAGTCTAGAGTAAAGTTTTAAGTTTGGTGTCAATTGCATCTTTTTAATTTTCTAAAAATTATTTTTGAAAATTTCATGCATTGCATTCTTCATGATCTTCAAGTCGTTCTTAGCCAGTCTTCTTGTTTGATCTTCATATTTTCTTGTTTTGTGTCTTTTCTTGTTTTTCATATGCATTTTCAATTTGTTAGTGTCTAAAAAATTAAAAATTTCTAAGTTTGGTGTCTTGCATGTTTTCTTTTCTTGAAAATTTTTCAAAAATAAGTTCTTGATGTTCATCTTGACATTCAAAGTGTTCTTGGTGTTCATCTTAACATTCATAGTGTTCTTGCATGCATCACATGTTTTGATCCAAAATTTTCATGCATTGAGTCTTTTTGATGTTTTTCTCTTTCATCATTAAAAATTCAAAAAATCAAAAAAATATCTTTCCCTTTTTCACTCATAAAATTCAAAAATTTGAGTTGAATTTTTCAAAAATTTTTAAAATCTAGTTGTTTCTTATGAGTCAAATCAAATTTTGAATTTAAAAATTCTATCTTTTTCAAAAATCAAATCTTTTTCAATTTTTCTTTCAAATTTTCGAAAATTCCAAATTGATTTTCAAAAATCTTTTTCTTATTTTCTATTTCATATTTTCAAAGTTAATGCTAACAATTAATGTGATTGATTCAAAAATTTTAAAAGTTTGTTACTTGCCTCTTAAGAAAGGTTCAATCTTTAATTTTTAAATCATATCTTTTTAGTTTCTTGTTAGTCAAGTAATCAACTTTAATTTTTAAAATCAAATCTTTTTAAATTTCTTTTTCAAATCTTTTTTTTTTCAAAATAAGTTTCAATCACATCTTTTTCAAAATCAATTTCAAAATCTTTTCTAACTTCTTATCTTTTCAAAATTAATTTTCAAATCTTTTTCCATCAATCTTATCTTTTTGTTTCAATAATATCTTTTTCAAAACTACCTAACTAATTCTCTCTCTAATTTTCGAAAATTTCTTCCCTCTTTTTCAAAATTCCTTTATTTTATTTAACTAATTGTTTTAATTTTTAATTTAATTTTATTTCAATTTTAATTTTCAAAATTTAACTTTAAATTTTATTTTTAATTTAATTAATTTTCAAAATTCCCTCTCTCTCATCTCCTTCTAATTATTTATTCATTTACTAACACTTCTCTTCCACCCAAAATTCGAACATCATCTTCCTCTCTGTGTTTGAGTTTTTCTCTTCCCCTCCTTTTATTCTTCTCTTCTACTCACATACAGGAATCTCTATAGTGTGACATAGAGGATTCCATATTTTCTTTTCTATTTTCTTCTTTTTCATATAAGCAGGAACAAGGATAAGAACATTCTTGTTGAAGCTGATCCTGAACCTGAAAGGACTCTAAAGAGGAAGCTAAGGGAAGCCAAAGCACAACTCTCTGGAGAAAATCTTACAGAAATTTTTGAAAAAGAAGAAAACATGACCGAAAATAATAACAATGCAAGGAAGATTCTTGGTGAATTTACTGCACCAAATTCCAATTTACATGGAAGAAGCATCTCAATTCCTGCCATTGGAGCAAACAACTTTGAGCTTAAACCTCAATTAGTTTCTCTGATGCAACAAAACTACAAGTTTCATAGACTTCCATCTGAAGATCCTTTTCAGTTCTTAACTGAATTCTTGTAGATCTGTGATACTGTTAAGACCAATGGGGTTGATCCCGAGGTCTACAGGCTTATGCTTTTCCCATTTGCTGTAAGAGACAGAGCTAGAATATGGTTGGACTCTCAACCTAAGGATAGCCTGAACTCTTGGGATAAGCTGGTCACGGTTTTCTTAGCCAAGTTCTTTCCTCCTCAAAAGCTTAGTAAGCTTAGAGTGTATGTTCAAACCTTCAAACAGAAAGAAGGTGAATCCCTCTATGAAGCTTGGGAGAGATACAAGGAACTGACCAAAAAGTATCCTTCTGACATGCTTTTAGAATGGACCATCCTGGATATATTCTATGATGGTCTGTCTGAGCTATCAAAGATGTCACTGGACCATTCTGCAGGTGGATCCATTCAACTAAAGAAAACGCCTGCAGAAGCTCAAGAACTCATTGACATGGTTGCAAATAACCAGTTCATGTACACTTCTGAAAGGAATCCTGTGAATAATGGGATGCCTATGAGGAAGGGAGTTCTTGAAATTGATACTTTGAATGCCATATTGGCTCAGAACAAAATATTGACTCAGCAAGTCAATATGATCTCTCAGAGTCTGAATGGATTGAAGGAATCATCCAACAGTACTAAAGAGGCATCTTCTGAAGAAAAAGCTTATGATCCTAAGAACTCTGCAATAGCAGAGGTGAATTACATAGGTGAACCCTATGGAAACACCTATAATCCCTCATGGAGGAATCATCTAAATTTCTCATGGAAGGATCAACAAAAGCCTCAACAAGGCTTTAACAATGGTGGAAGAAACAAGTTTAGCAATAGCAAGCCTTTTTCATCATCCACTCAGCAAAAGACAGAGAGTTCTGAGCAGGATCCATCTAGCTTAGCAAACATAGTCTCTGATCTATCTAAGGCCACTCTAAGTTTCATGAATGAAACAAGGTCATCCATTAGAAATTTGGAGGCACAAGTGGGCCAGCTGAGTAAAAGAGACACTGAAATCCCTCCTAGTACTCTCCCAAGCAATACATAAGAGAATCCAAAAAGAGAGTGCAAGGCCATTGATTTAACCATCATGGCCGAACCTACAAGGGAGGGAGAGGACGTGAATCCCAGTGAGAAAGACCTTCTGGGACGTCCAGTGATCAACAAGGAGTTTTCCTCTGAGGAACCAAAGGAATCTGAGGCTCATCTAAAGACCATAGAGATTCCATTGAACCTCCTTATGCCATTCATGAGCTCTGATGAGTATTCTTCTTCTGAAGAGAATGAAGATGTCACTGAAGAGCAAGTTGCTAAGTACCTTGGTGCAATCATGAAGCTGAATGCCAAATTATTTAATGAGACTTGGGAAGATAAACCTCCCTTGCTCATCAATGAACTGAGTGATTTGGATCAACTGACATTGCCTCAGAAGAAACAGGATCCTGGAAAGTTCTTAATACCTTGTACCATAGGCACCATGACCTTTGAGAAGGCTCTATGTGACCTTGGATCAGGGATAAACCTCATGCCACTCTCTGTAATGGAGAAACTGGGAATCTTTGAGGTGCAAGCTGCCAGAATCTCACTGGAGATGGCAGACAACTCAAGAAAATAGGCTTATGGACAAGTAGAGGACGTACTAGTAAAGGTTGAAGGCCTTTACATCCCTGCTGATTTTATAATCCTAGATACTGGGAAGGATGAGGATGAATCCATCATCCTTGGAAGACCCTTCCTAGCCACAGCAAGAGCTGTGATTGATGTGGACAGAGGAGAATTGATCCTTCAACTGAATGAGGACAATCTTGTGTTTAAAACTCAAGGATCTCCTTCTGTAACCATGGAGAGGAAGCATGAAAAGCTTCTCTCACTGCAGAGTCAACCAAAGCCCCCAAAGTCAAACTCTAAGTTTGGTGTTGGGAGGCCATAACCAAACTCTAAGTTTGGTGTTGAACCCCCACATTCAAACTCTAAGTTTGGTGTTGGGAGGTTCCAACCTTGCTCTGAACATCTGTGAGGCTCCATGAGAGCTCACTGTCAAGCTATTGACATTAAAGAAGCGCTTGTTGGGAGGCAACCCAAAGTTATCTAATTATATTTATTTATTTTCTATTGTTATTTTCTGTTTTCCTTAGGTTGATGATCATGTGAAGTCACAAAAACTACTGAAAAATCAAAAACAAAATAAAAAATAGCAGAAGAAACAGCACACCCTGGAGGAGAGCAGTATGGCGTTTAAACGCCAGAAACAGGCACCAAGCTGGCGTTTAACGCCAGAAACAAGCATCTACCTGGCGTTAAACGCCAGAACAGAGCATGGAAGTGGCGTTTAATGCCAGAAACAGGCAGCAGTCTGGCGTTAAACGCCAGGATTGCATGTATAGGGCATTTTACACGTCTAAAAGGTGCAGGGATGAAAAACCCTTGACACCTCAGGATCTGTGGACCCCACAGGATCCCCACCTACCCTTCTTCTCTCTCTTCACACCTTTTCATGACTCTCTTCCCCAAATACCCTTCACCAATCAACTCAATCACTCTTCCCCATCACCTCTTCACCACTCACATCCATCTTCTCTTCCCCATAAACCCTACCTACCTTCAAATTCAAAATATTTTCTCTCCCAAACCCAACCCTAATGGCCGAAACTTAACCCTCCCCCACTTCTATATAAATCCCTCATTCCTTCTTCTATTTCACAAACACAACCCTCTCTTCTTCCCCTTGACCGAAACCACCTTTCTCTCCCTCTCCTCCATTTCTCTTCTTCTTCTACTTCTACTTCTTTCTTTCTTCTTTTGCTCGGGGACGAGCAAACATTTTAAGTTTGGTGTGGTAAAAGCATAGCTTTTTGTTTTTCCATAACCATCAATGGCACCTAAGGCTAGAGAAACCTCAAGAAAGAGGAAAGGGAAGGCAATTGTTTCCACCTCTGAGCCATGGAAGATGGAGAGATTCATCTCAAATGTTCATCAAGACCACTTCTATGAAGTTATTGCCAAGAAGAAAGTGATCCCTAAGGTTCCTTTCAAGCTCAAAAAGAAAGAGTATCCGGAGATCCGACTTGAGATCCAAAGAAGAGGTTGGGAAGTTCTCACCAACCCCATTCAACAAGTCGGGATCCTAATGGTTCAAGAGTTCTATGCAAACGCATGGATTACTAGGAACCATGATCAAAGTGTGCACCCGAATCCAAAGCATTGGCTTACCATAGTTCGGGAAAAATACTTAGATTTCAGTCCGAAAAATGTAAGGCTGGGATTCAACTTGCCAATGATGGAAGAGAACGCACGCCCCTACACAAGAAGGGTCAACTTTGATCAAAGGTTAGACCAAGTCCTCATAGACATATGTGAGGAAGGAGCTCAATGGAAAATTGACTCAAGAGGCAAGCCGGTTTAACTAAGAAGGCATGACCTCAAACCATTGGCTAGGGGATGGCTAGAGTTCATTCAACACTCAATTATTCCTACTAGCAACCGGTCTGAAGTTACTATAGACCGGGCCATCATGATCCATAGTATCATGATTGGAGAGGAGGTCGAAGTTCATGAGATTATACCTCAAGAACTCTACAAGGTGGCTGACAAGTCCTCCACTTTGGCAAGGTTAGCCTTTCCTCACCTCATATGCCACCTTTGCAATTCGGCTGGAACTGACATAGAGGGAGACATCCTCATTGAAGAGGATAAGCCCATCACTAAGAAAAGGATGGAGCAAACAAGAGATCATGGACCTCAACATGAGCATGAGGAGATTCCTCACCATGAAATCCCTGAGATGCCTCAAGGGATGCACTTTCCTCCACAGAATTATTGGGAGCAAATCAACACCTCCCTAGGAGAATTAAGTTCAAACATGGGACAACTAAGGGTGGAGCACCAAGAGCACTCCATCATCCTCCATGAAATTAGAGAAGATCAAAGAGCTATGAGGGAGGAGCAACAAAGACAAGGAAGAGACATAGAGGAGCTCAAGAGCACCATTGGTTCTTCAAGAAGAGGAAGACGCCACCCTCACTAAGGTGGACTCATTCCTTAATCTTCTTGTTTATTTATTTTCCTATTTTTTTATTTTTGAGCTTTATGTTTATTTATGTTTGTGTTTTATTACATGATCATTAGTGTCTAAGTGTCTATGCCTTAAAGTTATGAATATGAATCCATCACCTCTCTTAAATGAAAACTGTTTTAATTACAAAAGAATAAGAAGTACATGGTTTTGAATTCATCCTTGAAACTGGTTTAATTATTTTGATGTGGTGACAATACTTTTTGTTTTCTGAATGAATGCTTGAACAGTGCATACGTCTTTTGAAGTTGATGTTTATGAATGTTAAATATGTTAGCTCTTGAAGAATAAGGAAAAAGGAGAAATGTTATTTGATAATCTGAAAAATCATAAAAATGATTTTTGAAGCAAGAAAAAGCAGTGAATACAGAAGCTTGCAGAAAAAAAAAATATAGCGAAAAAAAAAGAAAAAGAAAAAGCAAGCAGAAAAAGCCAAAAGCTCTTTAAACCAAAAGGCAAGAGCAAAAAACCAATAGCCCTTAAAACCAAAAGGCAAGGGTGAATAAAAAGGATCCAAGGCTTTGAGCATCAGTGGATAGGAGGGCCTAAAGGAATAAAATCCTGGCATAAGCGGCTAAACCAAGCTGTCCCTAACCATGTGCTTGTGGCGTGAAGGTGTCAAGTGAAAACTTGAGACTGAGCGGTTAAAGTCAAGGTCCAAAGCAAAAGAAGAGTGTGCTTAAGAACCCTGGACACCTCTAATTGGGGACTTTAGCAAAGCTGAGTCACAATCTGAAAAGGTTCACCCAGTTATATGTCTGTGGCATTTATGTATCCGGTGGTAATACTGGAAAACAAAGTGCTTAGGGCCACGGCCAAGACTCATAAAGTAGCTGTGTTCAAGAATCAACATACTGAACAAGGAGAATCAATAACACTATCTGAACTCTGAGTTCCTATAGATGCCAATCATTCTGAACTTCAATGGATAAAGTGAGATGCCAAAACTATTCAAGAGGCAAAAAGCTACAAGTCCCGCTCATCTGATTGGAGCTAAGTTTCATTGATATTTTGGAATTTATAGTATATTCTCTTCTTTTTATCCTATTTGATTTTCAGTTGCTTGGAGACAAGCAACAATTTAAGTTTGGTGTTGTGATGAGCGGATAATTTATACGCTTTTTGGCATTGTTTTTACATAGTTTTTAGTATGATTTAGTTAGTTTTTAGTATATTTTTATTAGTTTTTAAATAAAAATCACATTTCTGGACTTTACTATGATTTTGTGTGTTTTTCTGTGATTTCAGGTAATTTCTGGCTGAAATTGAGGGACCTGAGCAAAAATCTGATTCAGGCTTGAAAAGGACTGCAGATGTTGTTGGATTCTGACCTCTCTGTACTCAAAGTAGATTTTCTGGAGCTACAAAACTCCAAATGGCGCGCTCTCAATTGAGTTGGAAAGTAGACATCCAGGGCTTTTCAGAAATATATAATAGTCCATATTTTGCCCTAGTTTAGATGATGCAAACTGGCGTTCAATGCCAGTTCTAGGCTGTATTATGGAGTTAAACGCCAGAAACAGGTTGCAAAGTGGAGTTAAACGCCAGAAACAGGTTACAAATTGGCGTTCAACTCCAAGAGAAGCCTGTACACGTGTAAAGCTCAATGCTCAACTCAAGCACACACCAAGTGGACCCCGGAAGTAGATTTCAGCATCATTTACTCATTTCTGTAAACCCTAGTAACTAGTTTAGTATAAATAGGACTTTTTACTATTGTATTTACATCTTTAGTTTCATCTTTAGACCTCCATGGGAGGCTGGCCACTCGGCCATTCTACCCTATTATCACTTATGTATTTTCAAACGGTAGAGTTTCTACACACCATAGATTAAGGTGTGGAGCTCTACTGTTCCTCATGAATTAATGCAAAGTACTATTGTTTTTCTATTCAATTCAACTTATTCCTTCTCTAAGATATCCATTCGCACCCAAGAACATGATGAATGTGATGATTATGTGACGCTCATCATCATTCTCACTTATGAACGCGTGCCTGACAAACACTTCCGTTCTACATGTAAACAAGCTAGAATGAGTATCTCTTAGATATCTAATATAGGGGACCGAGTCCGAGATATTAGAATCTTCGTGGTATAAGTTAGAACCCATGGATGGCCATTCCTGAGATCCGGAAAGTCTAAACCTTGTCTGTGGTATTCCGAATAGGATCTGGGAAGGGATGGCTGTGACGAGCTTCAAACTCGCGAGTGCTGGGCATAGTGACAGATGCAAAAGGATAGTAAATCCTATTCCAGTATGATCGAGAACCGACAGATGATTAGCCATGCAGTGACAGCGCATTGGACCATTTTCACAGAGAGGATAGGATGTAGCCATTGACAACGGTGATGCCCTACATAAAGCTTGCCATGGAAAGGAGTAGGAATGATTGGATGAAGACAGCAGGAAAGCAGAGGTTCAGAGGAACGAAAGCATCTCTATACGCTTATCTGAAATTCTCACCAATGAATTACATAAGTATCTCTATCCTAGTTTATGTTTTATTTATATTTTAATTATTAAAACTCTATAACCATTTGAATCCGCCTGACTGAGATTTACAAGGTGACCATAGCTTGCTTCAAGTCAACAATCTCCGTGGGATCGACCCTTACTCACGTAAGGTTTATTACTTGGACGACCCAGTGCACTTGCTGGTTAGTTGTGCGAAGTTGTGACAAATAACTAAGATTATGAACGTGCGTAATTAGTTTTTAGCGCCGTTACCAAGGAAGGAACGATCACGATTTCTACGCACCAATCTTCTTTGGGGTTGACAGACAGGCCTTGCTCCCTCTTCTAAGTATATTCTGTGCTCACAAACTTGAGGGTTGATGCCTACTATATCCGCCAAGATCCACCCAATTGCTTTCTTATGTTTTCTCAGCACACTAAGCAGTTGCTCCTCTTGTTGGGAAGTGAGTTCCCTTGCAATGATAACTGGGAATTTCTAATTATCCTCAAGGTAAGCATACTTGAGGTGGGGAGGAAGTGGCTTTAATACCAATTTTTGCTCATGGCTAGGTTCTGGATTATCTTGAGCTAATGATAATGGCAAAGTGTCCTCATTGTGTTCAGAGGGTGTCCCCACACTTGGACCTTGCTCCATGTGCTTCTCTTCTACTTCTTCTTGGTGAACTTCAGCTACAGTTTCATCAATGATGTCGCATTGGAAGATAGAATGATCTTCTGGAGGGTGCTTCATAGCTTCATTTAAACTGAAACTCACTGCTCTGCCATCTATCTCAAAGGAGTAAGTTCCTGAGAATGCATCCAGCTTGAACTTCGAAGTCTTCAGGAATGGTCTTCCTAGCAGGATTGATGATGGTCTTTTTGAGTCATTAGGGGGCATTTCCAGGATATAGAAGTCAATGGAAAATGTGAGCCCCTTAATGCTCACTAATACATCTTCAGCAATTTCAACTACTGTAATAATGCTTTTATCTGCTAATACAAAATGAGCTGCCGACCTTTTTAAGGGAGGAAGCCTCAAAGCATCATATATAGACAATGGCATTATACTAACACACGCTCCTAAATCACACATGCAGTCAGAAAATATTACACCTCCAATGGTACAGTTAACCATGCATGGACCTGGACCTCCCATTAAAGCAGATATAGAACTACCTAAAGGAATAGTTTCTAATTCATTAATTTTTTCTTTATGTATGCATAAATCTTTCAGAAACTTTGCATATTTAGGTACTTGTTGAATAACATCAAAAAGAGGAACAGTTACCTCAACCTTTTTGAAAATTTCTACCATTTTGGGATCAAGTTCCATCTGCTTTCTGGACTTCCGTGCAAGGTGTGGAAATGGGATAGGGATGGCGCCACTTGCAGCCTCTGCATCCTTTGGTGCTCCATTCCTTGGCTGAGCTACTTCTTCTTCAACCTTGTCTTGTACTTCTTCTTCCTCTTCAGCATCTTCCACTTCAACTATGTCTTCAACTGGGGTGTGTTCTAGCGGGCTTGGTTCCTCCTGATTCCTCTCTGGCAGTGTGATTCCGGACCTTAGAGTGATGGTATTGATGCCACCCTTGGGGTTAGGTAAGGTTTGAGAAGGAATTTCACTGGAGCTTGAAGGCTGGTTGGTGGAAGCAGGTAAAGAATCTATTCGGGAGACGAGAGCTTGTAAAGTGGCATTCAGACCATTTAGAGTAGAGTTTAGTGTAGTCTGCATGTCTTGTTGTCCTTGTGCAAGAGAACGAAGCATCTCGTCATTTGATGAGGAAGGGGGATAAGTAATTTGAGGGACCTGTTGTTGGTTGTGCTGGGATCCTTGTGACTGTCTCAGGTGAGGTGCTCTGTAAGGTTAGTTCTGATTTTGCTGTCTGTTGTTGTTATTCCACCTCTGATTTCCTTGGTTGTCTCTGCCTCCTCTGTTATAGTTGTCCCTCCAGCCATGGTTGGAATTATCTCTCCAACCTTGGTTGGAGTTGTCTTGCCATCCTTGGTTATAGTTTCCACCTTGGTTGTAGTTCCCGCCTTGTTGATTGTATCATTGATTCGGGCGGTCATAAAAGTTATGAGTAGCTGCCACAGTGTTGTCTTCTTGTTGGAGCTGCGGGTATTCATTAGTATAATGACTATAATCAGCACAGATTCTGCATACTCTTTGAGGAACTAACTGTTGGCTTTGTTGTGGTGGGGAAGGCTGAGTTTGTTGTTGATTCAACTGCATCTGCTTCAGTAGGTTGGTCATTTTACGTATACTCTGTGTAAGAGCAGTAGTCTCACTGCTAGAGGAAACCTCTGCAACAGTCTTTGAGTGGCTGTTCCTGTGCCTGTGATTTCTAGTGGACTCAGCTAAGTCACTGATCAGTTGCCATGCTTCATCTGCGGTCTTGTACTTTTTCAGAGAACCATTACTAGCACCATCCAGTGTAGTTTTATCCCGATGCTTCATGCCTCGAGTGAAGTAGCTGATCAACACTAACCTGTCAATCATGTGATGGGGGCATGCGTCCAGAAAGTTCTTAAAGCGCTCCCAGTACTCATAGAAAGTCTCCGATTCACCCTGAACAATACAGGACATCTCTTTCCTCAATCTATCTGTGACTTCAGCTGGAAAGTATTTTTTCAGGAATTCTCTCCTGAGCGTATCCCAGTTGGCGACAGTTGCTTCAGGTTGGGAGTAGTACCACTCCCTCGCCTTTCCCTCAAGAGAAAATGGGAAGGCGGTTAACAGAATAGAAGTTTTATTTGCACCATGACGCCTTACAGTAGAACAGGCTGTCTGAAAATCCCTTAGGTACTTGATAGGCTCCTGAGCAAGTAAGCCATGAAACTTGGGCATCATGTTGATTAGTGCAGTCTTCAACTCAAAATCTGTAGCTAGAGTTGGATGATGCACTTGATACGGCTGCAGTGTAAAATCTGGAGCTCCAGCTTCCTGGAGAGTAATCCTCCTAGGTGCTGCCATGTTATCTACACGTGAATCAACTGAATCAGTAGTAAAGGAGCTTGTTTCTTCCTCAGATGGCAGTTCAGATTCGCCCTCAGATGAGACTAGTGAATCGATAACAATCACTTCACCACCCTCAGAGGCTAACCTGCGCCAAGCTCGCCTAATACGTGAAAGAGTTCTTTCAATTTCAGGATCAAATGCAGCTAAGCTCGGATCAGGCAGTGAACGCGTCATTCAATGAAAGAAACATACAGCTCATGGTAATAAAATAAAATAAAATACGCAAATAAAATAGAAATATGTACACTAATTAATAATTCAGCACACAATTGCAACTCCCCGGCAACGACGCCAAAAATTGATGCGTGGCAGAAATTAGACCAATTAAGAGATTATAATATAAGAACAGCGTTGCGAGTATAGCTCTTAACCAGCAAAAATCTGCCTCATCAATTTAGAAAGGTTGTCACAAAAGTTTAGAATAAAAATACTGGGAGTATGAGTCCCAGGTCGTCTCCCAACGAGTTGCTAGAAAGGGTGTTAAGTTATTAATCAGAAGTTTTCCAAGAATTTTGAGAGTTGAATAATAGAAAATAAACAATTGTAATTAAGTACAATGAAAATTAAAAGGAATTTATATTATTCAAAATAAAAAGTCTTGACTGCGAAAATGATTAATTGGAAGTTCTATCCTTGTTAGAATTCTCTCAAGTGTAGTATAAAGAGGTTGTTATTTTCACTTAGTTAACCCTTAATAAATAAAGGAAAGTCAAGTGATTGAGCTAACCCTTATTCGCAAATCCTAGTCCTCTCCCTTGGAAAGGTCTAGCGTTAGTAAATACAGAATTAGCCAACAACTTCCAATTTAACTAACCACTTGAGCATTCCAACTCAAGTGTCTCCTCTTAATCAACCCCCATGTCAAGTAGGAAATCTACTCTATTGACATGGATACCATCTTTGTTATTGGGAGTTTGGAATAGAAAAGAGACATGATAATTTAAATAAAATAGTGATTCAAAATTAATTAAAAGTAAAAGTAATCATTTGTATTAACAATCCATGAAAATAATCCAATAGTAACTTTAAACAAGAATTAAGAATATGGAATAATTAAAGGAGTAAGAAAACAAACTAGAATAGTATCTTCAACGGAGGTGATGACTCTTCAATATCCAAAAGCAAAAGCATAAAACTAATAATCTATGAATGTAAAGAAAACCTAGAGGAAGAGTGATTTTCTCTCTAGATTCAGATCTAAAAACCTAAAACTGTGCTAATGAGAATGTCTGTTGAGTCTCTGCAGGTTCTCTGGCTCTAGTCTGTGTTTTTGGGCCAAAAACTGGGTCAAAACTCGGCCCAAAATCGCCCCCAGTATTTTCTGTTATTTCTGCAGATCGCGCACGTCACGCGTACGCGTCAGGCACGCACACGCGTCATCTTGCAAAACTCCAATCCACGCGTATGCGTCAGGCACGCGCACACATCACTGCAAATTTCTCCATATCGCGCGCTCGCGTGAGCCATGCGTGCGCGTCGATGCTCGCTAGTTATCTCCTTAGTTTCTTGTGCTCCTTCCATTTTTTTGCAAGCTTCCTCTCCATTCTCTAAGTCATTCCTGCCCTATAAAGCCTGAAACACTTAACACACGGATCACGGCATCGAATGGTATAAAGGAGAATTAAAATATACTAATTAAAGATCTCTAGGAAGCAAGTTTTCAACCATAAAACAAAACTAGGAAGGGATTGTAAAATCATGCAAATGATATGAATAAGTAGGTAAAGACCTGATGAAACCACTCAATTAATCACAAGATAAACCATAAAATAGTGGTTTATCAGTAAACAACCGACGCATGAGCTCATGTCCTGCTTAGGACAGACATGCATCATATTATTTGCGTATTTGTATTTGGTTGTATTTTGCTTGTTGTATTTTCTCTGTGAATGTGCTAGTTGTCTTATTCTTCCTTGCTTGTGTGTTCAATTGGATCTTTGGTACTACTAGTTTACGTATTAAAGTGTTTAAGAATTATTGTTGTAAATGAGTTTTGTTCTAAGTTCAGAAATTTTAATGAAAGCAATTAATTGTCTAAAGTAAAATTAGAATGTATTTTCAAAGGCTTGAGAAAAGAATAGTTTTACCAATTAAAGTCAATTATTCGCATTTTGTTCATTACTTTTACGGCATTCACTTTTCCTATTGAGAACATGCGAGGACGACGTTCTCACCCCACTAGAGATTTTTCTTTCAGCAATAGGTTCAGGAATCCTTGGCATGGAGCTGCGACTGAACATCGGAGCTATATATATGTAAATATGTACTCCGTATTTTCTGTAGTTGGTTTAGCCTTAGACTTTTCCCTCGCCATTTATTGCCTTTGATTTTTTTTAGAGGGGTAGGACTTGTATTTGAGAATCTTGGAATAAGTCTATGTATATATTGCTATGTGAGTATATATATTTTTGTGATTAAGAGTTTTAAAGTAAAGACCTTTCGATTTCTTGACTAAAATTTCGGTTCGTATTTGTGAAGGCTCAATATTAAATAAGGATAGTATAAAATAAAAAGGTTTAGAGGTAAGTAACGCCTAAGCTTTTAGTATGATCATGAGGTGCTAAAAGTTAGGGTGTTACATTATGGTACCAGAGCAGTTCGTTCCTGTTAGAGCCTTGGGAATGGACTGACTATGCTTCACTGCATATTCTGAGTGTCTATCATGCGATAGGACTTGTCTTAATGGCAAGAGTTTAGATTTTATATGCATGATTGACCGTTGATTAGCACTGTTAGCTTACCGTTGCATTCCTCATAGTATTAGGTCTGGCCAACTTAATACTAATGATTTATGTATATGGGAACACTAATGGGTTGTCATGGACGAAATAGGAATAATAAATAATGCGAAATACGGGGTTTGGGGACGTTAGAGGTTATGAAGATAGCTTGGTTTCGAAGTATAACCCTTATTCGTGCTAATGTGGATCTCTTCCTTGATTGTTTGCTGTAAAATTCTTTGTTTCGAACTTCCTTCTTGGGATATGATTGATTTATATTCTAACCATATCTTATCGCCAATGCATATCCTTGATTGACTATGTTCCTATGCATTGCTTGGATCTTTTGGATCATTCACCATTATCGCTATTTACCTATCATTGTTTTGTGCATCTTTGTTAGAGTCTAATTTTAAGCATCTTTCTAAAATCTCTTTAACATAGTACTTTTTCTGTTACCTTCATAAGATATAATTTCTTTTACATTTGAAAAACTGAACACGCAAAACCTTTCTATTTCATTTCTTTGGTATTTCTTAAAATGGAGTTGATAAGAGTCTTTTTCATTTTATATCAATTTTCGAGAGCAAAAATTTTTGTAAGATGGGTAGAATATAACAACTCGAGTTTTTAAAATTTAAATAATGAGTGATTTACGATTTATTATATTTGTTAATAATTTTACTTAATAAAAGTTATTTTTCTAAAAATAATTAAATTAAATTTTATGATACTTTAAATTTAAAATTTATAAAAATTTTAAACCATTTTTATTACAATGAGATGTTTCAAAAAATATATATAACTAATATAAAAAAAATTATTATTGTTATTATTATTTTTATTATTATTATTTCTTGGTTTCAAGCAATTAGCCGAAACCATTGAATGGAACAAAGAGAAAAGAAAATTAAATGTGGTTTATATATATATACACATGAGCATTCATTACATTAATTGGTCATTTCTAAATTATTCATCATCATCACCATCGAATCATGCACAAAAGGAAAAGGAAATTAGGAAACGTGACTTAGTATATATATATATATATATATAAATAAAAGCATGACACCTGCTTTCTTTCATTAATTGGCTATGCCACCTAATAAAATTTACACCACAAATCCCCATCAATCATAACATTCATCCTTTCAATTTATTCATGTCATGTCATGGGCAAGAAAAAGAAAGAAAGACCGAGAGAGAGAATTTGAGCTTCCATGGAACCGTAACCCTCACCAAAGATTTTAACTTTGATTTTTTGAGATTCGTAACTTCAATAAAAAATCTAATTTGATAAAAGTGTTCGTATCCTACTTTTTTACATATTGGTATTACTTTTGTCCAGTAGAAGTTGACAATGCCATAGCTTTTCTTTCTCTTAAGTTCGACCAATTAGAATTTTAGGAGGCACAAATAATTTCTGACGTTTTCTTCTTCAGCAGCTCGATCAAAAAGTTTTTTCAAAATCTTCGTTGACTTTGATTTCGTATGGAGGTAGAGATTTTGTTTTTAAAATTATAAATTTTTAATTCATGAATACTCAAAAGCTTAATGAGTAATTGCAAATAGTTTATGACTATCTGGATTGGTTGAATAACGAATTTGTGTTAGATTTGTGATTGTAAAAATAATTGAATTTGATGAATATGTGTTTGATTTTCTAAATGTTTGAGAATTATCGAAACTGTGGCTGTGAAAAAATTATGTGTATGCTTTGGTAAAATGATGTAAGAATTGAGTACTGGTTTGGATTGAGATAAGTTAAGGAATGATGGAAGTAAGCGAGCCGTGAGGGTGGTGAAGTCTATTTTAAGGAGAGATTCGACCAAATTTTTATAAAAATATACAAAAAAGTAATTTTATTTTGGAAACCTGATTTACAAGTTTATTTTGAAAAATGACTCTATGTTAAAAAAAGATTTGGTTTACATATTTACTCGTAATTGAGAAAAGGGTTTTTGTATTAAAAATTTGACTTATTGGAAGTGATTTTCGAGAATTGAAAATGGTTTGAAAGGGACCCTTGAAGGATGGCAAAATCCGGATTTTAGAGGAAATACTGCTGAAATTTTATAAAACTCCGAGGCTTGTTTAAAGCTTTATCTAAAAGAAAGTTGAGTTTAAAAACTATATTATTTGTTTTTGATTTGTTAAGAAAATAATAAATTATGCTATGATTTTAAATTGTGAGGAAAAGCATTTTGTTTTGAGATCTTTTATTAAGAAACTGAATTTTTCTTTAATTAAACGTTAAAGAAGTTTGGGTATATGAAAATTAAAGGTTTTAATGCTAAGACTGAAAGTATACCTATATGATGATGGGGAGGTAAGAGTGATTGATTATTTGGTGATGTGGAGGTATGTGTAATTAAGCGGTGATGCGGAGGTACGTTTAATAATGTAGGTGATGTGGAAGTGTGTGTATGTAATTGGTAATGTGGAGGCATAATAAAGAGAAAAAGAATGAAAAGTGCTAATGCGGAAGTGCCCGCCTGACTGATAGCCTAAGGTTGCTAATGTGGGAATGTTCGCCTAACTGATAGCCTGTTTCTACCGTGATGCCAAGATATCCTAACTGACATATCCATGATGATACTTGTGCCTGACTGACACGGTAAAGAAACCATATTCGGGGTTCGTCCCGAGTAACGTTGGGTTGCAAGTAGACAACCGACGCGTGAGCTCATCTCCTGCTTAGGACAGACATGCATGATTTATTTGCGTATTTGCATTTGGTTGTGTTTTGATTGTTGTATTTTCTCTGTGATTGTGCTAGTTGTCTTATTCTGCATTGCTTGTATGTTCAATTGGATCTTTGGTACTATTAGTTTGCGTATTAAAGTGTTTAAGAATTATTGTTGTAAATGAGTTTTGTTTTAAGTTCAGAAATTTTAATGAAAGCAATTAATTGTCTAAAGTAAAATTAGAATGTATTTTCAAAGGCTTGAGAAAAGAATAGTTTTACCGAGTAAATTCAATTATTCACATTTTGTTCATTACTTTTACGGCATTCACTTTCCCTACTGAAAACATGCGAGGACGACATTCTCACCCTTCTACAGATTTTCCTTTCAGCAACAGGTTCAGAAATCCTTGGCGTGGAGCCGCGACTGAACATCAGAGCTATATGTAATTATGTATCCGTATTTTCTGTAGTTGGTTTAGCCTTAGACTTTCCTCTCGCCATTTATTGTCTTTTATTTTTTTAGAGGAGTAGGACTTGTATTTGAAATTCTTGGAATAAGTCTATATATATATTGCTATGTGAGTATATATATTTTTGTGATTAAGAGTTTTAAAGTAAAGACCTTTCAATTTCTTGACTAAATTCTCGTTCGTGTTCGCGAAGGCTCAATATTAAATAAAGATAGTATAAAATAAAAAGGTTTAGAGGTAAGTAACGCCTAAGCTTTTAGTACGATCATGAAGTGCTAAAAGTTAAGGTGTTACATATTTTTTTTCTCAATTTCAATTATAATTTCCATCATTTTATTTTATTCTATCATGAATTATATTTATTGGTTTGGATATTGATGTAGCTTATTAGGTGAACAAAAATGTTTGATAACCAAAAGAAATTAACTAAAAACAGTCAGAACTTATTTAATTTAATATTTATTAATGTTCAATAAGATAAATTTTAACTTTTTTTTTTATCTTCCTAATATTATCGTATGTAAATTGATATATTATGAATTGATGATGTTATTCAATAATTTCTGTTTTGAATCATAAGTATTTATAATTGTTTTTAATACTTTTGAATAATTGACCAACATTTAAATGATTATTGATTTACAATGACTTGGGAAAGAATTTGTAAATAGAGTTAGTTATTATGAACACCAAAAATTAGAGATAGACAAACATAATTTTTGTGACTAAATTCAAAGAACAACTTCCTTTTCTTATGTAATTTTGAACTAAGAGATTAGTACATATACATTATTAATGAGTGTTGGAAGATCTCAAATATTTGAAAACTAAATAATAATTTATTTGTGATTTGTTATATTTATTTATGATTTTATTTTTGAAAAGTTATTTTTATCAAAAATAATTAAATTAAAGTGATGAGACTTTGAATTTAAAATTAATTAGAGCTCATATAATTTTCAATATAATTGAATATTTTTTTATTTAAAATTTAAAATTTTAGTAATTAAAAAATAATGATGATTTGTTAATTTAATTTAAATATTAAAATTTTGAATTTAATTTCATGAATAAAAGAAAATTAATTTGATTACTTCTAATTTTAAATTAGAATAATCATTTGAAAATAATTTGTAAGTTGATAAATAAATAGTATTCTCAAAAGAAATTATATTTAACTATATTTGATTTTAAATTACTACTCTATCTCCTAATTTTATTAAAATTCTCAATTTTATCATTACTTCTCTTTACCGAAAATTAACCCTAACATTAACACAACACACTCACCTCACTCCCTCTAACCTCAGCACCACCATCCCTTTTTTTCACACACCCTCACCCACGAAAAATGAAGAAGAAGGGAAAGAGAGAAGAGATGGCTCAAGGAAGAAGAAGAAGAGAGGGAGAAGGGGAGGAGGAAGGGGACGGTGATGGCAGGGTTGGGAGCCATCGTCGCCATCGAGCACAAAGAGAAAGAGAGACGGTGACGCGAGGAAGAAGAGGATTGGATAGAAGGTTGAGGATTCCATTCGATTCAAATTCTGATTGCGGTGTGAACGAATTAGTTTGAGGATTCTCTATCGTTGCATCACAGTTTCTCTCTGATTGTGAAGTGTAGTGGACACTATATCCCAAGAGTGTGGCGGATACTATATCCCAGATAGCGCTGTCTCCAGTGAGATGGTAGAAGGTTGAGGATTCCCTTCTATAAGGTTGAGGATTCCTTTCTTATTGTTCCTCTTTGAGATGCATGACAGAGAAACAATGTCCAAGTTAGCTACTAGATGTGTCAGATCTGGCAGTTTAACCAATACGTAAGCTCACGACCAATAGGACAGACATGCATCATACTATATTTTTTTTAAATTGATTGGGTCTGCATAATTACTTAATTTGCCTAATTGATATTTTGTTAACTTCTAATTTTACTACTTGTCGTAATTATTCTCTATGTGTGATTGTTTGATTGTCTGACTGATTACTTGTGATTGTGACTTGTTGGTTCGGATTATGATGGAGTGTTGTGGTAAATTTTGGGCCGGAGGGCATGGTTGATTTGAGTTATATGTCTTGATGTATTGTGGTGTATTTTTAAGCTGAAGGCCGTGATTAAGTAAGTTATATGCCTTGATAAGTTTGGTAAAATTGTTTCTTTGGTATATAGTAAAATGTTACGAATTATTGTTGAGATTAGAAAATAAAATATGAAATTGGATTTGAGATGATTAATTGTTATTGTTCGAAAAGTTGTATGAAGATAGGATTTTTAAAATGAGATTGATGAGGATTACAACTTAAATTTGATATAAATTAGAGTTTCGATTTTTTTTGTTTTGGATGAAAAATCACATAATTTAGAATTAGTGAGTAATATGCTCAATGACTTAGATTTAAGGAAAGGATAGTTTAACAAAAAGATTCATAAGACAAGCAATGATCACTGCTGTAAACAAATTCTCTTTTATATATCCTTTTATGACAATTCTAAAACCCTCTGGTGAGACTATGTGATTAGGTTCTCACCCCTTACAACCTTATCTTTTTCAAAAAAACGGACGGAAAGTCTATGAAGATTTTACCGAGCATTCAGTTGTACTTTAATTGTTTTATTTTCTTAGATATTTTTTCCTCATCTTTGTTATTGTTATTTATATTTTGTAAAGAGGGATAGTAGTTGTGATTTTATGCTATGGCTTTATATATATGTATATGCTTGTATAATTATTCTTGTGAATGTAATAGTATTATGATAATTTGTATCTATGTACTTGGTTAAAGAAAAATATTTCTGATTTTTTAAAGAAAAATTAATGAGGAATTGCAGGTAAAGGCTCTTACTTATTATTATTATTATTATTATTATTATTATTATTATTATTATTATTATTATTATTATTATTATTATTATTATTATTATTATTATTATTTATATAGAAGTGGTCATAATAATCTCGCTATCAGAGTGGCCAGCCAGAAGCGTGACATTCTGGTAGTAAGAGTGTTACATTATGGTATTAGAGCAGTCTTTCCTGTAGAGCCTGAGGAATATAATGACTATGCTTCAATTGCATACTCTAAGCGTCTGTCATGTTGTAGGTTTTGTCCAGATGACAAGAGTTAGAGTTTTATGTGCATGACTGTTTATTAATTAACTCTGTTAGTTTACCGTGAACATTTGATGATATTCGGTTTAGCCAACTTAATGCTATTAGATTGTGTATCTGGGAACACTAATAAATTATCATAGGCAAAATAAAATCGATAAGTAACGGTAATGGCTAAGTTTGGAAACATTAGGTATTCTTCTTCGATGGGTTTTTAGTTGACAAATGTGCTTTAATTGTACTCTTAGTTATCTCTTGGATTTTTGAAATCACAACTCTTGACTGTGCATTCCTCTACATGAACTAAGTAACCCCTTGATGTGATACGAACGTACTTTGCTATGATATCTCATAATCCATTATATTCTCTCGAAGTGTTTGTCTCAGACCTTTTTAAAGATGTTTTGATTGATTCTTATACAAGATTTTTCTCGATTTTGCATTTTTTTTTATGGACAATACAATTCCTTGAAAAACTCCGAACTTGTTTGGTTGAATATATCTTTTCTTGTAATTTTCTCCTAAAGTTCTTGTTTGGATTCTCTTTGAAGAAATTTTGATTCAATTCTTCTCTTGGTTGAATGTATCCATAACAATTTTTTAATTTTGATAAGGTCATTTTGAATTTAACATGCACTCCTTTATATGAAGCTTTGAAACATCTTTATGTAGTTAAAATTTGTTTGTTTGTAATGCACCACTTATTTTTCTATTGATCTAGAGAAAAACTTTACCTCAATTTTTTTTTAAATAGAATTCGATTTTCTTCTAACTTTGTTGCAACTTTTATACACATTTTTTTATTTGATTATATATCTAAATATCTTTCAAGATTTTTAAGAAAATATCTTTTTCCTTAGACCTATTTAATTTCTATTTTACAATTTTTGCACAATTTATTGCAACTTGAATCCGTATTGACATAATGTCAGATTTATGCTTTTGTTATTTCCTTTGAAAAGTGTTTATTTCGTACCCTTCCTTTTAGAGCATGAAGATAATTTTTCCTTAAGTTTTTCATTCTTTATGAATGTTTCATTCAATTGTGTTCCTAATCATTTTTTTGAATATTGTAAACGATGCCATTGACTTTAGTCATTTTTTCTTGTGAGCCTTGTACTTCTTTGGTTTAGCTTGGACTTATTCCAAACTAACGCACTCTTTTTCCTTTTCTTGTTCCTATCAAAGTTCTTTGATTCAAAATTCTTTTTTAAGATGGCAGGTTGATTTTCTCTCTGGCATACTTTATTATTTTTCTATATCCTTACTTACTTGAGATTTCAACCTTTTTTCTAAATTCTTGTAAACACCATTCTTAATTTTTGTTCTTCTATTCCTAAGTTTTGTATCCTTCGAGTTAACTCAAGCTTGTATCGGCGTAACATACGATTCCTAGATATAACCATCAATACATTAGTTCTTTATGGCACTAAGTTGTGGAGCTTTGATTCTCGCAAAAAAATTTTGTTGATGTCAGATTTATGATTGGTAATAGGTTTACAAAGTGATTGATGAGATTAAGAACTCTCAGATGAGTTGTGAATTTAAGCTATGTTAAAGCTGGGAAAATTGAAATCTTAAGACTTGATGTGAAACTGGTTATTACCATGGATATATTGGATGTGTGCCACAGAATAGAAAAGGAGATTATAAAGTAAGAGTGTACTTGGAGAGTGATAAATGAGTTAGAAATTAAAGCGCCTAGTGTTTAATTAGTCAAGGGAACAAGAGTATTGGCATGTTAACCACATTGTTTTAGCATATATTTATCTTAAAAAATTTGCACCCTGTTATGCTTCTTCTTCAAATTTTAGTAAAGTGTTAAAACTATGCAATATTTTGTATATTAAGTTAATTTTCGAGGGCGAAAATTTTTGTAGATGAGGTAGAATGTAAGATATTGAATTTTTAGAAATTAAATAATAAGTTATTTATGATTTATTATATTTATTTATGGTTTTATTTTTGAAAAGTTATTTTTACCAAAAGTAATTAAATCAAAGTTACGAGACTTTGAGTTTAAAATTAATTAGGACTCATATAATTTTCAACACAATTGAATATTTTCTTATTTAAAATTTAAAGCTTTAGTAATTGAAAAATAATAAAAATTTGTTAATTTAATTTGAATATTGAGATTTTGAATTTAATTTCATGAATAAAAGAAAATTATTTTGATTACCTTTAATTTTAAATTAGAGTACTTATTTAAAAATAATTTGTAAGTTGATAAAAAAATAGAATTCTCAAAAAAATTATATTGAACTATATTTGGTTTTAAATTACTATTCTATTCCCTAATTTAATTTTATTAAAATTTTCAATTTTACTATTACCCATTTTTACCCAAAATAAACCCTAACCCTAACACAACACACTCACCTCACTCCCTCTAACCTCAGTGCTGCCTCCCCCTTTTTTCCACACACCCTCACCCACAAAAAATGAAGAAGAAGGAAAAGATAGAAGAGAGGGATTGAGGAAGAAGGAGAACAGAAGGGGAAGGGAAGGAGGACGGGGACGATGTTAGCAGGATGGAGCCATTGTCACCGTCGAGCACGAAGAGAGAGAGAGAGAGAGAGAAAGAAGGGTAGGGGAAGGACCGTGCGAGAGAGAAGGTGATGCAAAGAAGAGGAGGACCGTGAGCCGTCGTGCTCATCATCATCGCGAGAAGCCATTTCTGTCAGCGTTGCGGGTCGTCGTCGTCACTGTTGCTGACCTGCTGCACCGCCATCGAGCCGTTGTGCCACCGCAAGAGCTGCCCAGAGCCGTTGCTACCGTCACCAAGGACCGCTGTTGAGAGGAGCAGAAATGGGAGAGGTTGGTGCTGCGGGAGTCACTATCGGAGGAGGAGGAGACCGCGATTCTGGTCACGGAAATCGACGCTGACGTTGCTGGAACCACCGCCAGAGTTACTACTGCTTTGTTCCGTCATTTGTCCTTAGTTACAGTAAGTATTTTTATTCCGGGACCGTCGCCGTTAGTATTCTATTATAATCTGTTAAAAATTTTGAGGTAATAATGTCTCAAAGCCGTGCTACTACGCTTGCATGCTGCGTTTGTGGCTGTCACTGTTGCGAGGAGTCATCGGAGCTACTAGTACTGTTGTTGTTATTGTTGTGTTTATGTTGTTGCCGTTGGTTCAGTCGTGTGGTTGAGTCATGATCGATGTAGGGAGTTTTCTGAAAAAATACTTTTATTTCGAGCAATTGTTATAAATCGATATCCATGTGAAAAATGTATTTTTCTGTAATTGTGCGAGTCTTATAGATTGAATTGGGCTGTGCTTGATAAATGTGTTTGATTAAATGCTCAAATAGAATGTGGCTGCCTTGTGTGACTAATTGGTGAAGTTGATTTGTCTGTGGTTATGAGCTGTAATTGGTTTACTGATTGTCAGAAAAGGTTTGATTGAAACATGATTATATAGAGTTGTGGTTATGTTTGATTGTGATTATGATTGAGGTTGTGGAGATGGTGGTTCGTCCTGCCCATGGTAAGGACGGTGGCTTTGTCTAGCTCACGGAGAAGCAAGTTGATGTTGAGGATTTCCTCTCTTGTGTTATGGTGGACAAGTGAGGTTGAGGATTTCCTCTCTTGTTACACCAGAAGATTGGATAGAAGGTTGAGGATTCCATTCGATTCAATTTCTGATTATGGTGTGAACTAGTTAGGTTGAAGATTCTCTATCATTGCATCATAATTTCTCTCTAATTGTGAAGTGTGGCAGGTACTATATCCCAAGAATATAGCGAACACTATATCCCAAATAGCGCTGCCTCCAGTGAGATGGTGGAAAATTGAGGATTCCCTTCTTATTGCTCCTCCTTGAGATGCACGACAGAGAGACAATCTCTGGGTTAGCTACCGGATGTGTCAGATCTGGCAGTTCAACCAACACGTGAGCTCACGGCCAGTAGGACAGGCATGCATCATATTGTATTTGTTTGAAATTGCTTGAGTATGTATAATTACTTATTTTGCCTAATTGATTTTATATTAACTACTAATTGTACTACTTGTCATAATTTTTCTCTATGTGTGATTGTTTGATTGTCTGTCTGATTACTTGTGATTGTGACTTGTTGGTTCGAATTATGGTGGAGAGTTGTGGTGAATTTTGGGATGGAGACTATGATTGTTTGGGTTAGAGACTGTGTTTGATTTGAGTTATATATCTTGATGTGTTGTGTATTTTTGGGCCGTAGTCCATGATTGTTTAGGACGGAGGCTGTGATTGGGTAAGTTATATGCCTTGGTAAGTTTGGTGAAATTGTTTCTTTGCTATGTAGTGAAATATTACATAATATTGTTGAGATTGAAGTTTTTGTAAATAAAATATGAAATTGGATTTGGGATGATTAATTGTTATTGTTCAAAAAGTTGTATAAAGACAGGATTTTAAAAATGAGATTGATGAATGTTACAACTTAAATTTGATATGAATAAGAGTTTCGATGATTTTTTTGTTTTTGATGGAAAATCGCATAATTTAAAATTGGTGAATAATATGTCCAATGGTCGAGATTTAAGGAAAGGATAGTATGGTAAAAAGATTCGTAGGACGACTAATGAATCTTTTATGACAATTTTGAAACACTTTTAATGAGACCGTGTGGTTAGGTTTTCACCTCTACATCCCTATTTTTTTCAAGAAACAGACGGGAAGCCTGTGAAGATTTTACTAAGTATTTGGTTGTACTTTAATTGTTTTATTTTCTTAGATATTTTTCTCTCGCCTTTGTTATTGTTATTTACATTTTGTAAAGAGGGATAGAAATTGTGGTTTTATGATATGACTGTGTGTGTATATATTATTCTTATAAATGTAATAATATTGTGATTATCTGTATGTATGTATGTACTTGGTTAAAGAAAATATTTTCGATTTTTCAAAGAAAAGTTAATAAGGATTGCACGTAAAAGCTTCTACTTATTATTATTTATATGGAAGTGGTCATAATATTCTTATTATCAGAGTGACACAGTCAAAAGCGTGACATTCTAATAATAAAGGTGTTACGAGTGTTTATTGATCTTGAAAAATACTTGAAACTAGCTAAGAAAATTAGTCTTTATAAATTCTAATGAAAAAAGTTGAGTTACTAAATTAAATATTTTTAATTTCATAATGAGCTGAAGTCAAATATCTTAACAATTATAATTTATTGCATACAAAAAAATTTTTACTAATTGTTTTTGTTATATTTATATTTCTACTGCATTTTTTGGCAGACAATCGAATCAGTAACATAATCAAATTTTATCGATTTAAATAATAGTTAAAAAAATTTGGTACTTGATAATTTTTTGTAGAAATAATATTTTATTCGTATATTATTTATACATCTAATGAAAAATTGATCAATGAATAGTATTGATTCAAATGCAAGATAAATAAAAAAATATTAACACCAAATATTTTTTTTAAGAATATTTATTTAAAATGGTCTCCAAAAAATTTTAAAATGACCATTTTGATCCTCAATAAAAATTAATTATATAATTGATCTTAAACATTTTCTAGCATTAGACGAATTGATCGTTTTTGACACTGTTCCATTAAGTACTAACGGAACAATTTAACATGTTACATCAAACTGGTAACTTAGCTGTTAAGCGCCACATGTTACATTAGAACAAATTGGTCCCCCTTATGCAAACCATTTATCAGGCAGATATATCTTTAAAAAAATTCATATTAGGCAGATAAGTCCCTGAAAAACTCTTATATCAGACAAATAGATCCCTAATTATTTCATTTAACAGTCAGCTAAACCCTTCTATCTTCTCAATATCAGATTTTATACACATAATTCTAATACTACTTCATAGTCATTTGTCTTATACAAACATAGTAATAAGTATACAATTATCCTCACAACACTATAAATGTAATCACAACAATATAAATATAATCACAATAATATAAACATAAACAATGCAAATATAATCACAACATTACAAATATGTTTAGACCATATTAAAATTTTTTAACACAAGTATGTTTTCTTGTTACACATATCTCTAATTTTTTTGTCTTCATATATAGAATGTAGGCCTATATAGAATGTAGGCCTATTTTCATATTAAGAGTTTTTAAATCATATCAATACATCTTTTTGTATGCATAGTAGCCAAATTTTTCAAACATTTTCTTCAAATGAAAATAATTCACTAGGTCAAGATCCAACCTAAAAAATTACTTTACATTATGATCTATGAGCCTAAACAAATTTGTGCTAAAGAATTCTAATATGGCCAAAACATATTTGTATTGTTGTGATTTATTTGCATTGTTTATGTTTATATTGTTGTGATTATATTTGTATTGTTGTGCTTATATTTGTAGTAGTCTTGTAAAAATAATTGCATACTTGTCACTATGTTTGTACAAGACAAATGACTGTGAAGTAGTATTGGATTTATGTTTATAAAATCTAGTTTTGGAGAGATGGAACAGTTTAGCTGATTATTAAATGAAATGATTAGAGACCTATTTGTATGATATATGATTTTCTTAGGGACCTATCTGTCTGATAAATGATTTTTTTAAAGGAGACTAATTTGTCCCAATTTAACACGTAATGGTTAACGGCTGAGTCACCAACTTGACATAACACGTCAAATTGTTCTGTTGGTGCTTAATGGAGCAGTATCAAAAATGACCAATTTGTTTGATGCCAGAAAACGTTGAAAACAAGAATATAATTAATTTTTGTTAGAGACCAAAACATCTACTTTAAAATTCTTTAGGGACCAATTTAAATAAATACTATATTTTAGAAACAAAGATATCATAATAACAAGTTAACAACAGAATAAATTTTAGTATTTGTTTAGATATTATTAAATTATTAATTTTTTTAATAAAAGAATATTATTTTTTATTTTTAATATGTGTGGTAAAATAAATAAAATAAAATATTAAAAAATAAATATATATATTTTTAAAAATTATAATTTATATCTTCTATTAAAAAATTTTTATTTAAAAAATATTTTTAATATAATAAATAAATAATATTTTTATATTATTATACGTAAATATAATTATTGAATAAATAGATATTTTTATATAAAATATTTAAATATAAAATTACATATTTTTTTAAATTTTATAAAATAGATTATCTAAAAAAATAATATTAAATAAAAAATATTTTTACATAAAATATTAAAATATAAAAATATATTTATTTTTTAAAAAAATCTTATAAAAATAGATCATTTAAAAAAAACTTTTCGAATCAGGTCATCCAAACAAATCCTCCCACGACGAATTCTACAATCATTATGGAAACTCTTAAGACCACAAAATAAATAAATAAATAAATTCTCAACCGGGCCACACAAGCTAGTGTACGTAGATCAGAAATTTATTCCACTACTGTATTTGGAAAAACGAATTAAATCATGTTCCTATTACTATCTCTCAACATTTATGTTCCTATTGATATCTCTCAACCACCAATTTGTTCCTCTTTAATTAATCGTAAAATCACTCCTTTCAACGTTTTAAATTATAAAGAGACACATAAATAATGGTCTTATCAGACCGAATTTTTTTTGGATCTGCATAAAGATCTAATATTATATTATAAACTTACTTTTTTTTTCTAAATTTAATCTAATAAAAGAATATATAAATATTTATATTTTTATTTATTTTTCATTTTAAGTTTTGTTTTTTATTGTTTAATTTCAAAATTACGAGTTTACGACAGAAGTTCATAATAATGTAATAAGTGAGAAAAAAAATTATAAATGGCTCATGATAATTATTCTAAAAGAAAATGAGATCTCTAATAAAATAAATTTTTTGTGGTTCTTGATTTTTTTTTTCTAAAATTAGTTAGTTATTTTATTAATATTTTTTTTAGATTATCATAATATGTCTACGTAATATATTAAACTATTGATTTATTTATTAAGTGTCAATTATTAAGATTGACAGATTTTTTTTATTAAGTATCTCATTATTTTTTGAGAATAATTGTGAAGATAGTTAAAAAAAATTTTTTCACATATCTTGACTAAATATACAATGTAAAAATTGAAAAATATTAGTAATTTTTAAATTTTTTTTACTTAAGAAATTGAATAGAGAATATATTTTTTAATTTTTTATTTTAAAAAAATTGTTAAAATATCATATTAAGTTTTAGGTGTACTTGATTTAAATTAATAATAACAATTCACATAAACTCATTATTAGAAAAAATGAATATTCTATTTTATAATAAATAATAAAAAATTAACACAATATTTTATTTAAAATAGATGTAACAAATAAAAATATTAAGTATAATATCAAATATTCAAATTTTAACACTTTAAAATAATTAGTAATGAATAGATAAAACTGATAACAACAACTAGTAATATCATTCTTATTAATATAATAATAGATACATCTTTTGTTCAATTTTTATAAAAAAAAATTTAAAATGATTAATATTTCTCAATTCTTACACTCAAAATGTAGTCGATGTAAAAGAAATAACAAAAAATAGAAAAAAAATTTTAAACGGTTCTTGAAAATTATTCAAAAACACAACGAAACCTCAAACAAAAAAAATTATGTCAATCCTAGTTGGGACATAATGGATAAATCAATTAATTAATGTACTATGTAGATATGTTTGGTTTATTCAAGAGAAATTATTAATAGAGAGACTAACAAATCTCACAAAATTAAAAATTAAAAATCAAAAACAAAATTTTTTCATTAAAATCTCGTAATCTTTCAAAAAAAATTAACAAAAACTGAGATAGTGAATTTTATTAAACTTTCGTAATCTTTAAAAAAAACATTAACAGAGACTGAGATAGTTATTCACTTTATAATAAGCAGAAATCAACACCGTAGGCAATTATTGTGTATAGCCCCCCAATTATTATTATTATTATTATTATTATTATTATTATTATTATTATTATTATCTATTTTATATTTTAAGAATACGTGTTAAATTTATAAATTAAAATTTTTTTTATTAAAAATATAAAAAATTTAAATTTTTAATAATGCATTTGGTTTGTATTATATAAATAAAAATATTTAAAATTTTTTATTAATAATAAATTTATTATATATGCCTTAAAACACATTATTATTATTATCTCTTTTCATGCACATTGTCCATATTTAAATTCCTGAATAATGAAGATAATTTGGAAACAACAAAAAAGGTTAATAAACTAGATAACATGAATTTTTTGGGATTATAATTTTTGAATTGTAAACGTATAGTTTTTGAATTTCTACATTTTTTTTTCTTTTTGTTCGATATTTGGCTAATATTTTAAAAATAAAAAAATAATGTATAATCCAGTATAATAATTAGTTACATTGGTATGTTTTTTTAATATAAATTTTGTTTTATTTTTTAAAATTTTAATTAATAAATGGGACTTTCATATTTAATTTGAGGGTTAATAAAATCTGTAAAGAAACAATTAAATTTCATGATGTAAAACAAATTGAAAGATCTAATTAGTATATTTAAAAATTTTTAAATATTAAAATGACAAATATGAGAGTCAAATTTGTATATTAAAAAAAACTTAAAATTAAAAATAATAAATCTAAAAGTCAAATTTATATATTTAAAAAATTAAAATCAAAAGTAATAAATTTGAGGATCAAAATGTCCCGTCTTCATTTTATTTTTATCATGGATCTTTATCTAATTGTCTTTGTCTTCATTTCATTTTTATTATGGATCTTTATCCAATTGTCTTTACAAAAGATAGATACATGCAAATATTTATGGATATTTATTTTTAAAAATGTTAAAAAAATTAATACAATTATTTAAAGTTATCAGAATTGACGGATTGAAAAATCCCAGTCACAAAATTGGTCTGATTAATAAATCTGATTGCATAAGGAATAAAACCGATGAGACCCAGTTTGGCCCAACTGAATTTAACAAAAACTGATGAACTAACCGATGAGACCCAGTTTGGCCCAACTGAATTTGTGGTCAGGTTAAAAACTTGGACCGGTATGTTGCATTTTTTTTGCCCCTCTTCCCAATGAAACGGCGCGGTTTTTGGCCTTTTGAAGGGAAAAAATGAAACCCTAAAAGCTACCTTCTGTTGGGAATAAGGAGTATGACCACAATCCAATCAATTATGTATCAAATAATTTATTGTTGTTATTATATTAAAATATTAATATAATAAGATCTTTGATTAAATTTAGAGATTTATCATTGTGATAGTGATCATAATATTGAGAGATAAAACTTTTATAATTTAATCTAAATTGTTCTTGGTCATAGGATTATTAAAAAGGACACTAATAATCCGAAAAGATCAATATATATATATATATATATAATGGTTTTCATTAAATGAAGATTAATAGATCTCATTTATAAAATTATATATATATAGATGGTGCATATAGAGATATGACCATTGAACTGACTCACTCTGAGAATTCCTAATGGTTATAATTATCGCATATTTGTCAATAGGATATTCTCAAGATGAACATAGTAATAGAGTTTCCTTTGACCTGCGACTCTTATAGTAATTAACAATGTATTTATTATACTTTGATTCCGGACACCTAATACCCTAGGGTGCTAGTTGAAGGCATATTGGGTATGATTTAAATATTTGTAGAATTAATGATTAGTCAATAAGAAATCCGTCAACTTTCGGTAAAGAGTTTGAGCTCTACAATTATAATGACTGAGATGAATAAATCCTTAGTCAAGAGGATTGAATGAATGAAGAAATGAGTTTCTTAGGTCATTCACAATTCATTATAATAATAGTAACAAGTTAGAGTTTGACCATTAAACCATACTCTAAGGGTTAACCAAGAGCTGGAAAGATGGAAGGAATTATACTTTGTTCTTCTCGGGTTCTTAGAAAAAATATATTACTTCATACTATCGGATCGTTGAGGAGTGTTGTTAGACGCCAACCTTGATTAGTAAATTTAGCATGACTAATTTACTACCCACTTAGTATTGAACCTATGGGGTCACACACTAACGAGTGTTCTAATCTTTACTATAGAATTATTTAATTATTATTTTGATTTAATCAAATAAATAATTATATTAATTCAAATGGAATATTATTATATTCTTTACTAGCACCAAGAATATAATAATAGTATGATAATTGAGAATATTAAATGATATTTGAGAATAATTAGTTATTTTATTTCTAAATTTGGATGAGATCTTAACTAATTCTGTTTTCAAATTGAGTTATGATATGATTCATAAATTTGAAGGATCCAGATTTATAATTTCAAGATATGATTTAAATTTGAATTAAGATTCGAATTTAAAATCAATAACAAATCTCATATTATATATATATGTATGCCAAGAGTAGAGGAATGTGACGGAGATGAGAATAAAACATAAGAGTTTTATTCCTTTACCTCTACACACATAAACGTATGTGAGCCTAATTCTTGGAGACGAATTTTATAGCGTGCAAAGAGTTGCAAGAGGTTTCTCAATTTAGATTAGATGTCCATTGGTCAAGGAGTTGACAGCAAAGGTTGGCCTCGATGTGGATACGTATAGTGCCTTCGTACCATCGAAAGAGAAAATAATTTTTACTAGCGTACACAGGTATTTAGATCTGATCTATATATTGTATATTACTGGAATAAAGTTTAAGCACAAAATAGATCTTTAAGGATTATTTTCTTTTCTTTCGCTGCGTGTTATGAACACATGGTAATCCAACAGTAGTATCAGAGCTTTGGCTTTTTTGTGTTTAAATTTTTATTCCTGTATTTCTAAAAATTTGTGAATTAATCGGATTAATTCAAATTGTTTTTAAGCATGTGATGTATTTATTTTCATTGAGATGGTTTTCTAATAAACTAATAGTTAATTTATTTTAATTATTTAATTGTGATTAAATTATCATTCTTTTAATATAAAAATTATATTTATAATCAAATATTTTGTTTATATATTAAATTTTATGTGATTTTGATCACAATAAAAGGAATAAGATGTAAAATATCTTTTGTTTGTTTCTTATATATATAAGTGTCTATATAAAGGTCAAATTTGATTTGATAATTTTTTAAGGCTAAACGTTAGTATATGAAAAATCAAATTTTGATTTTTTTTTTTTACTAATCAAATTTTGATTTGATTGATGTGTTTTGAACACTATAATTTTAGAAATTAGTTTTTCTAATGTTCTTGATTATAAAAAGCGGCTTGACAACCAGGAGTTTTATTTTCAAGATAACAATCAGTGTATACATTTGATGTATTAAGAATTTAATTTTATATTTTTACCTAGACAACTTAGGAGTATAAAATTTAATCCAAGAATACTGGTAGAAATTCTCTAACAATAGAGATAAGTCCTAAAAATTAGGATATATATTGTCAAAAATAAATTTATCTCTTGTTTACAAGGAATGACCTAACAACCAGGATACTTGTAATCACGGATATAATTTATTCATGTATATGATAATGCATAAGGAGAATTAATTTTATACTTGAACCTAGACAATCTAGGGGTATAAAATATAATTCAGTTAAATAATTGTCTGACAACTAGATAATTATTTGGGATTATAATTGTATGTGATACAATTTAATCATATTTATTTAGAATAGGTATGAGTAACAACTTGACAACTAAGGTACTCATTCATGATTCTAAATAATTTTAACAGAAATATAGATTTCTTAATTTACTTTCATATTTTAAATTTTTAAATATGTCCATTTTTGTGTGGCATACTTGAAAGTAATGCATTGGCTACAATTTAGAATTGTTTTTTCAAAAAGTTATCATTGAGATGACAATCCTACTGAAATAATATCTTCCAATAAAATTGGTTTTGAAATGGTTAGAATTTGTGAAGTATTTGTAATATTATTTTATATGAGTTGTTTTGATAACTATAAGTTCTAATTTCAAAGACATCTCTCCACTATTTATTACTGAACATCTTGAGAAGATGTATGGTGTCCAAAGTAAGATAGTATGACTATCAAAAATTTTGTTTAAACTAGTGGGAGTATTGGACGATATATTTTGAATTAAACAATTTTAGAAGTTAGAATGCCATTAGGCAAATGGCTTTAGTGAGAATTGTTCCTGCAAGCATTTTTGGAGATTTATTTTGTTACAAACAATTTATAATTGGCCTTAATATGATTAATGTTTGTGAGCTTTTTAGAAAAACTCAATATGAGTATTGAGGATGCCAATCAAAATTGCTCTTAAGGGTTGGTTTGACCAATAATAAAGATACTGAGTATTTTTATTATAAGAGTTTAAAGTAAAATCTCTAAATATTTAATTGATATTCTATTGAATAAGGAATGAGATTCTCTCAATGCATAAATATTAGTACTCTATGTACCCTATCATATTTAAAAAAACATGAAATTTAATTTAGTTGAGTATCATTATTAGTTAAATATTTGGATTACATTTTAGAAACGTGGATAAATTAACAAGGTTTTCACTAAATCAATTTTAAACCCATATAAGATGTGGAAAAGGCCATAAACCGAAACTCAAGAACATTAGAATTTGGAGATGTCTTATATGTGTTAAGAGATTGCACAACAATAGAATTGATATTAGGTCTGATAAATGAGATTTATTGGTTACCCTGAAGAAATAATGAGTATTATTTCTATCACCTTTCTTAAGATAAAGTATTTGTGATAAGAGATTGAACTCTTTTTTTTTTTTATAAAAAAGGGAGATTTCCTCCCAAAGGAAGATAAGGTGAACAAATAGAACTTGATAAAGTCAAGACATTCAAAAAGTTTGATTTATACAATATCAAGAAAAACTTTGTATTTACAAAGAAAAAGTGGGAGTACAATTATTTTTATTAGAATTGTTTACCACTCAATAGAGGATATACTTTCTCCGGGAAGTATAAAATGTTTGATCGTCAAACTAAATTTTTGAAAAAGTAACCTATTTGTATAATGATACAATTCTATAAAAATAGATCTAATGGTTACTTAGATTTTTTTTTATAATCATGCTCAATAAGGATTGTCCTTAAAATAAAATTATACACTATTGTAGTGGGAGATTTCATGTTTTGAGAAAATGTGATATTTATTATGCACTAGGTATACCTTGTAAAAGGTCAAGCACATGTGCTCAAAAGCTAAGGTGTTTAAGGTCAAAAGAGTTTTGATAAACACAAATCTGCATTAAAAATTATACACATGATTGATTGGCTCTAGTGCAAGTGGGAGATTATTGAGATAATAGTATGCCCAAGATCCAATCTATCATGATTGGCTCTTGTGCAAGTGGGAGATTGTTGGGAATAAGGAGTATGACCACAATCCAATCAATCATGTGTCAAATAATTTGTTATTGTTATTATATTAAAATGTTAATATAATAAGGTCCTTGATTAAATTTAGAGATTTATCATTATGATAGTGATCATAATATTGAGAGATAAATATTTTATAATTTAATCTAAATTATTCTTGGTAATAGGATTATAAAAAAAGGACATTAATAATCCGGAAAGATCAATATATATATATATATATATATATATATATAATAATGGTCTTCATTGGATGAAGATTAATAGATCTCATTTATTAAATTATATATATAGATGGTGCATAAAATATATAACCATTAAACTGACTCACTCTGAGAATTCCTAATGGTTATAATTACCGCATATTTGTCAATAGGATATTCTCAAGATGAACATAGTAATAGAGTTTCCTTTGACCTGCGACTCTCATAGTAATTATTAACAATGTATTTATTGTACTTTGATTCCGGACACCTAATACCCTAAGGTGCTAGTTGAATGGATATTGGGTATGATTTAAATACTTGTAGAATTAATTATTAGTCAATAAAGAATCCGTCAACTTTCGGTAAAGAGTTTGAGCTCTACAATTATAATGACTGAGATGAATAAAACCTTAGCCAAGGGGATTGAATGAATGAAGAAATGAGTTTTTTAGGTCATTCACAATTCATTATAATAATAGTAACAAGTTAGAGTTTGACCATTAAACCATACTCTAAGGGTTAACCAAGAGCTGGAAAGATGGAAGGAATTATACTTTGTTCTTTTCGGGTTCTTAGTAAAAATATATTACTTCATACTATCGGATCGTTGAGGAGTGTTGCTAAACACCAACCTTGATTAGTAAATTTAGTATGACTAATTTACTACCCGCTTAGTATTGAACCTATGGGGTCACACACTAACGAGTATTCTAATCTTTGCTATAGAATTATTTAATTATTATTTTGATTTAATCAAATAAATAATTATATTAATTCAAATAGAATATTATTATATTCTTTTTTAGTACCAAGAATATAATAATAGTATGATAATTGAGAATATTAAATGAGATTTGAGAATAATTAGTTATTCTATTTCTAAATTTGGATGAGATCCTAACTGATTCTGTTTTCAAATTGAGTTATGATATGATTCATAAATTTGAAGGATTCAGATTTAGAATTTCAAGATATAATTTAAATTTGAATTGAGATTCGAATTTAAAATCAATAACAAATCTCATACTATATATATGTATGCCAAGAGTAGAGGAATGAGACGGAGATGAGAATAAAACACAAGAGTTTTATTCCTTTACCTCTACACACATAAACGTAAGTGAGCCTAATTCTTGGAGAAGAATTTTATGGCGTGCAAAGAGTTGCAAGAGGTTTTTCAATTTAGATCAGATGTCCATTGGTCAAGGAGTTGACAGCAAAGGTTGGTCTCGATGTGGATACGCATAGCGCCACTACAAGATTTTTGTTTATTTGTGGCAGTTTTTTTCCTTATTTGTGGAGGTTTATAACCCCCACCAAATAGTTTGTGGGGGCTTTTTAAAACCCCCAAAATTTGAGGTGCCACGAGGTTTTTTGTGGAAGTTTTTAAAAACCTCCACTATCTATTTAGTGGGGGGTTTTGTATATCTTTAGTGGGGGTTTTATATTGGACTTTTGTGACGATTTTAAATCACTTTTGTGGTAGTTTAAAACCTCCACAAATTATTTTTTAATTTAAAAAAAATAATTATTTTGTGAAATTTTCAAACCTCTACAAATCCTGTAATTATTTATTTATTTTTAATTTCAAATTATTTATTAATCTCATCTCATTTACATACTTTTACATTAGAAATTTATTTTTTAATATCAAAAATAGTAAACACACTCAAAGAAAAGTCTTAAACACCAATTTGGTTCAGAAATTCCATAAAATCACCACAAAACAAGATAATCCAATTAAATTAAATACACAATTGTAAGCTTCAAAGTTAAGCCAATCCAATCAAAAACAGATTAACATAGCTTGCTACCTATAAATGAATCACAATTCTCATGAAAAATATAGAAAAAAAAAATCAAAAGGGTATTATGAGGTAAATCCAATGATTTTCAAACTAAATTGAGTTAACCTGGATTCAAAACACATAGATTTTAAATGGAAATGAATATAAATCAAAGTTAATTTAATTCTGAACATGCATTCAAAACTCATAAAAAGTTAAAAACAAAATGAGTATATCTATTCTAAAACAATACACTTCTTACTATATCAAATACAAATTAAAAATAATAAATCAAAATTTTACACTATATATGGTGTGCAGCGAGGTTCATAACCTATCCATCTCACACCAGCTTTGGCATATCCATCAGTCGACGGGACGAAGAATGAAGATCTTCTAATTGATGCCATCTTTGTTGCCACATATAATGGAACCTGCATCAGAAAAATCTCAAATCAGAAATGAAAAAAAAAAATTCACAAGAAAAGATCTTAGCCGTGAAAGCAAACTAACCCATTTCAATATGAGAGTCAACTGAAATATTTCATAAATAAATTAGACAGGTATCCAACTTTTATAAGTTAACAAGAAAAAAAAGGGTGGAGTGAGGGAAAGAAAAATATGAAAATAACAAAGGCATCCAAGAATATTGAATTGCACTATGCATCAACCTAATCAAATTCACGATCGTCGACAATGTTTTCCAGTTTCTAAATCCCATTGACGACGGAATCATATGCAACATGTCAATTTCTAAGAGCATAGGACAAAAACAGAGCACCATAGCAACTTCATGTGAATAATAAAGAAGTTTATGAAACAAAAATGATGTTATGAACTATTTCCAATCATCAACTACTAGTTGCTGCTATTACAAACATCAAGGATTCATATAATGTTGCTAAAAATTGGCAAGGAGATCCATGTACCCCAATAGCATATATGTGGGAAGGTCTAAATTGTAGTTTTGAAGGCAAAAGTTCTCCAAGAATCACATCTTTGTAAGTTAATGAACTAGAAATCAGATCATGTTTTTATTCATTAATTAACACCAATCATAACCTCTTAATCTGGTTTTTGAAATGCAACCAGGGATTTATCTTCTAGTGAATTAACAGGGCAGATATCATCCTACATATCCAAGCTCATTATGTTACAATACTTGTGAGTATCTCATCTAATATGGTTTACAAATGGTGGAACCAAATTATTCCATTTATATTTTTCGCTTTCAATTTTTGTTTTAAAATTATTTGATATCCCGAATTGTAATAATAAATGCATTTCAATTGCATGTTTCAGAGATTCATCCCAATCAAAGACTCCAAGTAAAAGACTGATACTTTATAGATTTAAAAAGTCACGAGGCTTTCCAGAGTGCAAAACTGGGTCTTTAAGGTTGAAAATGATGGTAAGAGTTGAAATACAAATGAATAGAAATTAAAACCACTAACCTTATTGATGCGGGGAACTAATTCCTACAAATTAAAAATAATATTCTTTGTTATACTCTATTATAAAATAACAGAATTTTTTAGTTAAAAAATATAAGATCAATTATAAATTTTAAAATATAAAGATTTATTTTATATTCACTGCATATCACTGCCTGCATATCCACTCTACCATCCGAATTAAGTTTTCTTGAAAGGGAATGCCCCTATGAAGTACCAGACCAAGTGAAATAAATTTAATAAGCAAGGCAATTACAAATACGCAGCTATAAACTGAAGTAACTTAATCCAATATTATTAATTTGATACCAAAGAAATAGTATATAAATACCTTTCCATTAATGCCTCTGGAAACTCTGTGAGAAGCTTCCCTTGTAGAACTAGCAGCTTCTTTGGCCTCTTCAAATATCACCTAATATGTTGAAGATGCCATCAGAAAACCAACAATACACTAATTCACTCTAGAGAGTTATTAAACCAGATTCTAAATGCTCACCCCATCACTGCCGATCCTCCTTGTCGTTGACGAAGTATAGTATGGTCCATTAGCACCACCATAGCGTACGGGTGAGCTCTGGAAGCAGAATCTTTGAGTTTAAGATTCAGCTCCTGTTGTTTCCTGCATATCACTACCTGTTGCCCTACACTGTTTTAAATGGACAAATAAAAAGGTATCATAAATTTATTCTATCACATCATCGTTAACTTGCAATACCTAATGCAACTGACTAATGTGATATTTGATGTGATAAAGAGCAAGATCTTATTAGATTATCTCTTTTTTGTTCTTTTATTATTTCTCAAACTTAGAACCTAAACACAAGCCTTAAGCAGTAACCCAATCCAAAACCAGAGTGCATATTCCATATATGAAAAAAAGAGAGTACCTTCACACGATATCCCTTCTCCATCAACTTTTTAACCATATCTGCTTTCATCTTCAGGTCATCATTCACTTTGGAAGTCGTGAGAAGCTTGAGTTGAGGCAATTTTTGCTTCCTCTGCAATTCAGTTCTCGAAATCCATAGAAGAGGTGCAGAAATAGCAATCTGGAATCATTGAAATGATAGAAGCAAGTGAAAAAGCATCCGTATGAAGCTGAACTAGGCACAAATTAGATTTAACAGAGATCTCAAATTCAATTCACCTCTCTCAAAAACACGGAGATTGTCTGAACGAGTTCTGAACGGAAGTGAGTGAGAAAATTTAAGTATCGAACTAAACAAGAACAAATTAGGAAGAAATTCTCACCGCAATGACTTGAAACGACATGAAAATCTATTCCACGATATCTGATAGCTTCGAAAGCAGCTTCAATCGAAGCTTCCAGAAACTCCCGCTCGCTCGCCTTCCAGATCTCCTCAGCCAATGCCACCGCGTCCGCGCCGAACCACGCTCTGAGTGCTTCAAGCCACCGGAGCAAAAGCAGAACTAGCGGAAGAACCCTAGAAGACGACGCAGAAGCAGAAGAGAGGCTCCACGATCACCTCGTCCTCCATTCGTAATTCCACCGGTGACGTGCTGATGAAGGAGACAATGACGGCAACAATGGCGGTGGCGATGCCGATGACATTGAGATTCTAGGGTTTCAAAGAGATCTCACTCTCCCTCGTCCTCTCTCTCTCGAAGCCCTATTTGATTTTTTTTCCTCTTTTGATTGGGCTGAGTTAATATTTGTTTTTTTTGGTGACTTGAGTTAATATTTGTTTGAGTATTATAACCGTGGGACTTTTTGTTAGTTATTCAGGGAGTTTTATAATTTATCACAAATAAAATATATTATGGAGGTTTTAGTAACTCCCATTAAAAAACTACCACAAATAAATATAAATTTTGTAGTGCGCCTTCGTACTATCGAAGGAGAAAGTGATTTTTACTAGCGTACACAAGTATTTAGATCTGATCTATATATTGTATATTATTAGAATAAAGTTTAAGCACAAAATAGATCTTTAAAGATTACTTTCTTTTCTTCCGCTGCGTGTTATGACTACATGGTAATCCTTCACCTTCTCCCTCTTCGAGCAGCAGCCGCCCCCATCTCCCCTAACTCTCTCTCAATCTCACTCAAGAAGGAGAGCCTCTGACGGTCAAACTACCAAAAAAGCACTCCCCACTGCCACCGCCGGGCTACTCTGCTTTGTATCGTGACTCTCACGTCGGCCCCTTTGCATCTCCTTCCTGACTCGTCGCCTCCTATGCATGACTGCGTCTTGCGTCATCGTTGTCACATCCTACCCCGACGTGGCTCACCGTCGCTGCTGCCTTCTCCTTGCCAGTCTTTGTTTCGCCGTGCTTGGTCTCCCTCTTCTCAGGTATATTTTTTAATTTTATTCAGTTATTGACTTATTTTTTTATTGGGTTATAATTTGATTAACTGAGAAAGTGATTAATGATATTGATTAACTGAATCTGTTGATTCTATAGGAGTTTTACAATATATGATAAAAAAACATTCTACAATAACTCGTTGCAGGAGCAATTTGAATTAGAATGAATGACTAAAAGGGTCCTTAAGGTCCAGCAACTAATCATATATATAGTTAGACTCTAAAGAGCTAATAACCCTAACACACCTGTAACTTATCAAACCAACATCTAACCAATTTTTACTTATCAACCTTACTTTTCTTGTTTTGGAGCCAATCAATTCTACTGCGTACTACTAATAGATTCTTTATTGTTGTTAATTGTATTTGGTTGATTGTAATTTGTTGTTTTAAACAGATTATTCAATAGTGTAATATATTATTATTTTATATTATTGTTGTTCTATATTATTTTAGAATAGTTTTATCAAATATACCATCAAATACACTATTAAAAATACCACTCCCAAAATTTGTTGGCAGATAATTCAAATTTTATTGATTCATTGTAATATATGTAAGTTTAGTGGTTGATTGATATTTTTGTTTTTTTTATTATTAGTATTTAGGTTGATTTGTTGCTGTTTTTATATCATTATAGTGAATTGAGAGACTATTTTTATGTTGTTGTTTTTATATTATGTGAATTTATATTGTTGGATAGCGGATAAATTTTGTGAATTAAACTATTTTGTTTATATTATTTTAGATAATAGATCAGTTTTGTTAATTTATATTATTCTGCTCATGTTTATTTTGTTGCATAATTTTTGATGGCCTGATTTTGTTTGCAAGAGTTTAAACTAAAAAATATTTGGCACTTCTTAGGTTCTAAATTTTTCGTGTAAATGTTCAAATTTTTGAAACTTTATTGTTTTCTTCTATCTTTTATCTGCAGCACACAACTTTGACAAATAATAATTTGGCAGAATTAGTTATTTTTAGAAATTTAGACGATTGTTATTAAAATATTTGTGATAAATTGACCATATGTATTTTAAATTTTAATTTTAAGTTTTTTATTATTTTATATTTTTTTATTTACGTGAGATTGAATCAACCGGTTTAACTAGTAAATCACCGATTGAACTAATAATCTGTAATTTAACCGATTTAATCACCAATTCAGTTCCGATAACTATATAATTATTATTTAATCCAATACAATTCAACTAAAATTTATTATATTAAAATACAAATATAAATTTAATATAATCTACATACAAAATTTTTTTTAGGTCATTTATAGCGTACAAATGTGGAGATAAAGATATTCTCATTGATTGAGCGGTATGTTGACACCTGGCACTGAGTTAGCTGGGAGGAAGCTTGCGATATGTGTCAGGGCTGGCTTGGGATGGAGCTGGAGCTTAGTTGACGTGATCAATCCCCAAATCTATAAGTGTAGTTTTACTTGTTGGACTCCGTTTTTTGTGGGTGTGCCTTACTAGACTGCTTAATGAATTTATGATATACAAATTTGGGTATGTTAATGGATTTGACTATATCTGTTGTCTAAGTATTAACTGAATTGAAAAATTTGTTATAAGTAGAAGCATATTTAGTCCAAACCCATAGGGAAGAAAAAGGGAATGAAAAGAAGGATATTTAGTAAATCTTTGGTACATAGTAATCTTCTGCTAATATTAAAAAAATGCATTAGATATTGGATTTTTTTTTCAAACATTCGTTCTAAGTATTTAAAACAAAATTGAATGATGCCTTAATTTTGGAATTTTGAAATTCTACCAGAAAATCTTAAATAGTGTCGAAAAATTATTCCAAAAGATAATAAAATTTTTTACCCAAAAAAAAAATTCTTTTCAGTATTTTATTTTTATTTCTATGAGAATAATTAATTTTTTTGTTAATATTTTTTATCTTGATTAACGGAACATGTCTATATAACACATCAAACTGTGATTTTTTTTTGTTAATTGTCAATTAGAATTGATATATTTTTTTTTTATGTTAGGGACCTTGTTGTATTTTAGAGTAATTATTAGGAATCGTTAGAATTTTTCTCTACTTTTATTATTTTTTTATATATATTGACTAAATTATTGCATAAAAATTAAAAAATATTAGTAATTTTTAAATTTTTTATTTATAAAAATTGAATGAAAAATATAATATTTTAATCTTTTTACTGTTGCTTAAAAAAGTTCTTAAGATATGATAGTATTAGAATTATATTAAATTTTAGGTGTATTCAATTTAAATTAACTATCATAATTCACATAAATTTATTATTATTAGAGTAAGTGTATATTTTATTTTATAATAGATAATATATATCCTCTATTTATTTTTTATAAATAAAACAATAAAATTATTAATAATTCTTAGCTCTTACATTATAAATTTAGTCAATATATATAAAAAAATAACAAAAAATAAAAAAATCTTAAATATTATTGATATTCTATTATTTAATATATATTATATTTTTATGAATAGATATCCTCGATAATTACTAAAAATATATAAATTTATATTACAATATATATAGAAAAGTTCAAAAATTATTATTTTGCACATTCAAATATTCATAGATAAAAGTGAAAAAACTATAAAGTGCTGCATATCATGACTTTAAAAATAACGGTCATAACAACGGAAGTATAGAAGTTTATCATTCTCTTAGAGGGAACAAAATTTCTTTCAATAGTTTATTTAATATTTTAACAAAATAAAAATGAATTTTACTAGAATAAATTTCAATATGAGTTGGTGGTTGCACTTTATTGATTGAAAAAAAAAGAAAGAAAAAAAGAAAGAAGGAAGAAAAGACAAGTTTATAGAGTTAGACTTGAGTACTGACGAATCATAATTCACTATAATTCTATTTTTGAACCAGATAAAGAAAAAAGAAAGAGATGAAGAAGATAAAAAAACACTAGAGAAATACTATACACATGTTGGTCGAATATTTTTTACCGACTGAATCGATCAAATGGTCGAGTCGATGAGAGGAGAATTGATGATAAGAGTTTTGATTCATTAGAAGTTGTCGAAGGATGAAGTCATTAGATTGAAAGATCGAAGTGAAAGACAAGCTGAGCGAAAGTGGCAATTATTTGGGCTTGTATTTAGCGGAAACATTTACTTTATGATTATTTAGAGATGATATTTGATAGAGTAGGATTGGTCAAACTAATCTATAGATACTTAGATAAACAATGCTTGAAAAGAATAAGGGATTGGTCAAATTAATCTAGCCGTTGAGATTGTCTAGCATGATAAAATATGGTCATATCATCACTCCGATAGCTGACTCAGCATCGAAAATGACAAAGGGACCAATATAATATCCGGAGCTCTATTTGGAGGATCACTATAAGAAAATTTAGGCTTCGATGACCATTTCGGAAAATTGCGTGAGTCTAAAGAACTATTATAAAAATTTATTCGACTTTAACCCAAAGATTTTGATCGTATGCATTATGCATGTTCTCTATGAGTTGTAACTTGTTTGTGTAAGACCCATAAATTTTAGAAAAAAATCTTATTAAGAGTTAATTTTGATTTATTTATTCATTACGTACCTTAGCCTCAGAAATTATTTTATTAAAGATAAATTAAAGCAAATTTTGATTAATTGAGTTTAAAATAATTTAAGGTTTTATCTGATTTTATAATTATCGAATTATTTTCTAAATTTGAATAATAAAGTTTAGCAAATATAAAATAATAAGAATTTTATATGGCTTGGTTTAAGTAACTGAGATTTTAGAATTTAATACTAATATTTTTATAAATAAAGAAAATTAATTATATTACCTTATAATTTTAATTAGAGTATTTGATTTCAAATCAATTAGTATTTTGATACAATAAATAATATTTTAAAATAATTTTAGAGATTTAATTAAATTTTAGATGAACCCAAAAATTCTCAATTTTATCCCCGCCGCTGAGCCTCGTCGCCGTCGCCACTGGGGCCGCCGAGCCTCGTCGTCGTCGCCACTGGGGCCACCGAGCCGTCACCGTCACTATTGGGTCGTCATCACCGCCAGTTCCACCGAGAGGAGAGTTCGCGCGAGGGAGAGGTGACGTCGAGAGAGAGAGCTGCGCGAGGAAGGGGAGTTCTGTCCAACCGTCGCCTCCACTGTCACGAGTTGGGGGTTGTGCCGCCGAAGCTCCGTTGCCATCCATGGAGCCGCAAGTGTGCATCGCGATCGAGAGGAAGAGCGCCACGTTGAGGGAGAACCAACTGGAGAGAGGGAGAGGTGCTGCGTCTGCTATGAGCCTGCTATCGTCACCTTCATCGTGACTTGTCACTGCTGCTTGTGAGCCTCTTCTCCTGCCATTCAAGGAGCTGTGCCCGGTTTCCGTTTTTCCACCGTTGGAGCCGCCATCTCCTTCTCCTTGGTAAGCTTTAGCCCTGTTCTGGTTTTTTCTCATTGTCGGTCAAAATTCTGGTAACTATAAGAGTTGTTGTTGAGATTGTTTGTGCCAGGGATTGTTTATCATGAGTTGCTCCGTCGTACGCCACCGTTGGAGCCATCATTCCGCTGCTGCCCCCTTGCTCTGAGCCGTTCCATTGTTGCAGCAAGTGTTGTTGTTGTGGCTGCTCGATTTAGTCGCACCTCTTTAGTATGGTAAGCTATTCCTTGATTCAGTTTCGAACTGTCAGTCACTGTTCTATTATATATTGTTAAGATTCTTGTGACATTAATGCAATAGGATCGAGATCCAGTCACCGCACGTTGGTGAATTTAAGTTACTGCTGTGGGTGCAAATACCGTGGAGCTGAGATTGCGATTGTTGCTGATCACAGGTCGAGAGGAAAGGTTTTCTTTGATGCGTTTGGTTTGTGGATTTCGACTTTCCGAGGTAGGGGCACTTTTCTTAAACTTGTTTTACTTTTCAGAGTTGTTATAAATCGATATTAATGCGTAAAATATATTTTTTGTGTAAGACCCAGAACCTGTGAAAAGTCTTTTTATGATCAAGTCTCAAATCATATGGTTATTTATAGCCTTAATTTCAAAAATTATTTTATTAAAGGTAATTAAGGCAAGTTTCGATTTATTGAATTTGAGATAAGTTATGATTATTATCCAATTTTACAATAATTGGATTATTTTCTATATTTGAATTATAAAGTTGATAGTTATGAAATAATAAGGATTTTATATGATTTGGATTAGATAAGTAATATTTTAAATATTATTACTGCTATTTTGGAAAATGAAGAAATCAAGTATATTATTTCTAATTATTTGGTTGGGACATTTTATTGAGAATAATTTGTGAAATTGATGAGTAAATAGTATTTTTATACATTATTATTGTTGGGTTAAAATTCATTTCTAGTTACTACTATATTGTCCCTATTTTCATTTGAAATTACAAAAGTAAACCTAACCCTAATTTTTGAAAATGAACCCCTAACCCTGAAAACCCTAACCCGACCCGTTTCACCCAGTTCCCTAATGCTACAGCAGCAGCAGCTGCTGCCCCTCTCTACCCTAGACACACAAACACACGCACACAGTGAGACCCAAGGGGGAGAAAGAAAATGAAATAGAGGGAGAAGAAGGAAAGAGTTCGCTGGCGGGGGAGTGAGGAGAGCGACGCAGCCGCCGAGCCCATCACCATGCCGATCATCTTCATCGCTGCCAGCTGAAGAGAGATGTGATGGAGAGGGAGGGTCTGCGAACGGAGGTGTCGCCGTCCCCCTGAGGCCGCATTGTCGCCACTGCTTCTCCCAACGACGCTGCTGCACGACCCAGAGGAACTCGTCTCCGTTGGAACTGCCGCACCTAATCCACCCGCGCTGCCGTCGCAGAGCATATTTGAGGCGAGGGAGAGGGTCGTGATGGGGGAAGGGTTGCACTGCCCAGTCGCCGGTCTGCTCGTCGCCAGCGTTGCCGCGAGCTTGCCGCCGCCGTTGTGAAGGATCCGCCATTCCCTTGTTGCCGTTGGAGAGAGGGAGATCGGAACGAGTAAGGGGGAGGAGCGTTGTGTCCGCCACCATCTGAGCTCGCTGCTGCGGGTGATGGCAAGCTGAACTGGAGCCAGAAGAGTGTTCAAGCCGCCGTAGGTGCCGCTGCCGGACAAGGGAGTTACGTCTCCGTGATACTGACCGCCGGGAGTGGTTCTGTGACTTCCGGGACCACCGCCAGAGCCTCTGGTTACTTCTGCCGTCGCCGGAAAACTCTACCGGTAAGGGATTTGAACTTGGTTTTCATTCGTTTGAGATTCCAGAAGCTTTATCGCCTCTGTATGTGGGTTTCAGTTACCAACGCCGGAGTTCGGTCGCCGCTGTCGTTTGAGGTGGCTGCCGGGCTGCCGCCGAACCGGTTCAGAGACCGCCGCTGTTCGGTTCAGCCGTTCCTTCTTTGTTTTGGTAAGTAAGTATTTTCGGAAAGCCTCGCGTTAGTATTTCGTTGTGTTTGGTTAATGAATATGAATTTTGGTAACGTGGGGTCGAGTCCTGATTATTGTATGTTGTGATTAGTGTCGCTATGGTTATTGCGGATGTGGCTTGAAGCTGAGTTTGCAGTTGTTGATGATTTCGGGTTGAGGCGGAAAGGACTCTGTGACGCGTTTGAGTTATGGAATTTGCGTTTTGAGGTAGGGTGCTTTCCAAAAACTATATTCTTATATATTGGAATTATTACATATGGATACTGTTGTGAGATATTGTGTATTTGGTGATTGTATCTGCCTTATGTGTCATTTGATTGACTCGAGTGATTATGGATGTTGGTTTGGTTGAATTGTTGTGCGGCTTTGTGAAATGTAATGTTTTGAAGTTGATTCTTTAAAAGATTTGAAATCTGAGTTTAATCCGTTGAGAATTGGTTTGAATTGAGTCAATTATTTTGATGATGTGGAAAATAGAATACACTCTTGAATTCAGCCTGGCTTGCTTTAAATGATCTGGTTTTTGATAAATGATTGTTACTGAATCGTTTCTTTAAAGCTTTGGAAATGAGTTTATTCGGCTGATAACGATTTGATTTTTGAAACGGTTTCCTTGAAATATGGAATTGAGATGACTGTTGGATTTGGCTTGCCTTGAACTGATTTTGGATTTTGGGCTGTTGGAAAAGGATTGTGGAATGGTTTTGTTGGGACCCGAACCAGGTGGCAAAGTCCAAGTTTTAGGGGAGATGCTGCCAGAATTTCTATAAAATCCGAGTCTTTATTGAAATTTTGTATGGAAAAATGATGAGTTAAAGACTTCTACTATTTTATTTGAATTGTCAAGAAAAGGATGATCCATGCTTTTGAAATGAATTATTAAAGAGGAAATTGTGATTTAGTCTTGCTTCTCAAGAAGGGTTGTATCTCTTTCAGGAGAAAGTTATTTAGATGAAACTTATGTTTTAAAGCTGTTTTAAATGTGACAAGGGTAATGCCTTTGAATTTGACTCGAGAGTTTCAATTAGAGGAGTTTCAATGACTTTGAAAGAACCTAAATGCCTATTGACAAGTTTCATTTTGAAATGTTTTGAGAAAGGTTTTAAATACTCTTTGAATCCTGAACTTTTGCAAGACAAACAATTTTTGAACAGTTGAAACGCTTTAGAATTTGTCATGGGGGTTGAAGCTGGTTTTGCCTAATTAAAGTAAACGGCTTTGAAGGAAATAAATGATTACGTGACTCGGTTTGGCTTAGATCTTATTTATTACTCAAATCGGAGAGCCAAGGTTTTAATGATTTTAAATGAATTTGGCGAAATGAGCTATGCTATTCTCTCCTAAGGACTTGGGACTCTGCCGAGAAACTTTTGTTACAAAAATCCCATTGTTGGATGGGTGATTTTGAATGTTTCAAAAGGAATCTTTAACTTTCCATGGTTTTGGAAGTTTTGGAAAGAGGAAGCCGAGAGTGGCTTGTTTTAAAAAGGGAATTTTCCTTAAGTAAGAGTGGCTTATGAGCCTGAGATAATTTGAGAAATGAGATCTTTAAAGCCAAGGCTGAAAAGAGTTGAAACTTGATTTCAAAGTGAAATGAATTGAGAAAATGATTTATGGCTTAAATGCCGATTTCACGAATTTGATGATTTTGAATGTGGAAGTGCTGTTTTGTTGAGAGCCGGAATGGCTGTGTATGATTACACATATTGATTGGTTCTGGATTGAACCGTGAGCCGAAATGGCTGTGAATGATATGAATATTGGCTGGTTCTAGAATGAACCGTGAGCCGGATGGCTGAGATGGATGTTGATCCATGGATGAGATTGAATGCATGTTTATGCTGAATCATTGATAAATGTGAATGTTACACTTCCACTATCGGAGATAAGAGTTTCCCTGGGAGAAAGCAGTGGCTAGCCACCACGTGCTCCAGGTTGAGACTCGAAGCTCTTGTGACCCTATGTCGTAAGTGTGGTCGGGCACTGTGAAAGGCCCGGATGAGCTCGCCCCCGTGAATATACACCAGTGAGGGTGTTGGATATGGATCATGATTATGATCAAGTTTATATTGAGTATAACTCGAGTTGGGGATGCGCGACAGAGGGACAGTCCAATGGTTAGCTACCAAGACTTGTCGGGTTGGCTCTATAACCGACAGATGATATCATCAGCCACTAGGGACAGGCATGCATCATATGCATCTATGTGACATTGTTTGGGTGTGCATATTATACTTGGTGTACCTATGTGATTAATTGCTAATTGTTCTACTCGCAATAACTGTTTGTTTGTACTTGCATCTTCCTATTTGTGTTTGCTACTGGGATTCTGTTGGATTGTGGTGATTGGTTGTTGGATGGATTGTTTGGGCCTAGAGCCGTGGTTGAATTAAGATGGACCGATGGTTGGTTTCGGTTTTGTGGTTATGGTTTGGGAAAGTATGAAAGGCTATTTTGGTTCTGCATAGATAAACTGTTTTGAAAGGCTTTTGAGTTTTTGAAAATTGAACGGTTCTTCTTTCAGAAAAGATTTCCGACTTTACTTTTATTGTAAATCGTTGTTTTTGAAAAGAGGCATAAGATGGTTATTAATCACTAGTGCGGTTATCTTCACGTATCCTATTACAGTAATTCCCAAAAACCCTCTACTGAGTACCCTTTCGAGGATGATGTTCTCTCCCCCCCTACATTTTTCCCCTTTCAGGATATGGGCGCAGAAGTCACGAAGAGTTTATTTAGTTGTTGAAATGCTCTGTATTGCTTTAGATTATTACTTGTTGTACCCTCGCCTTCATCTTGATATATTCTGTAAGAGGGATAGGAATTGTATTGGTTAATGCTTGTAATGTTATTTATAATATATGGATGTACTCTTTATGAGTTTTTGTAAGTTGTATGGTATCTATGGATGTACTTTGTCGAACGAAAGTATTTTTGGGAGCGGTTTTGCGGTTTAAAGTTTTAAACAGGCTCATATTTTAGTATTAAATAGTATAAGTGTCGTCATAATGTCCAAGCTATCAGAGTCGCGCAGCCGGAAGCGTGAGCTTTGGTAGTTAGGGTGTTACATTATGGTATCAGAGCATTCCTTCCTGTAGAGCCTGAGGAATGGACCGACTATGCTTCAATTGCATACTCTGAGCGTTTGTCATGTATTAGGTCTTGTCGAATTACGAGAATTAGAGCTTTATGCACATGATGGTCTATTGATTAACGCTGTTAGTCTTGCATTGCAAAATTCTTGGTATTAAGTTTGGCCAGCTTAATACTAGTGAATTATGTATATGAAGGCACTGATGGGTTATCATAGATGTTATACGAGTTTTGAGTAAAGCGAATCGCGGGTTTTGAGAACGTTGGAAACTATTTCTCGAGGCTATTCAGTTGTGTGTCTTGAATTCTGTTCGAGTCGACCTGTTCTTTCGTATCCTAACTTGAAGTTCTTGTTTGCTAATTCTTTTAAAAAGTAGTTTGATTTTTTTAACTCTATTCCTCTATTCATATGCATTCTTGTTTGATCTCAATTGCATATGCTTGTTTGGAATCCTTGTTGCATCTGTCCTTTCTCTGTTTGAGTTCTTCCTGATTCAAATATTCCTTGATATAGCTTTGAACTTGTCTTAATGCGCTGTGCCTTTTAACTCCAGATTCCGAGTCCATTCTTGAGAAATTATTGATAAAGTTTTTCTCTTGTTTGACAGTGATTACAGCCAATTTTGAGGTTTTATAAAAAAAAATTGCTGTTGATTAGATATATACTTATCTATATATGAAACTTCATATTTCTTATACAGTTTAACAACTATTTATCTCTAATACCTCGCCTGTACTTTTACTGGTTTACGGAATTGCACTTACTTTAAAAGTAAATTGACTTTCTAGTAATTTTACTATAGTTCCAATGCACATCTTCAATTGATTATGTATTTGGAATATTCTTCAAAATTTTGAAAAGAAAGGATTTACCACTTTTGTCTCGGTTGAGTTTCGTTTGATAAACTTTACTTAATTCATTTTGATTTGAGTTTGATTTAGCATACTACATGGCTTATGCCATTGTTGTTCTTTTGAAAATGTTAGACTCATAGCTTTCTTCTTATGATCGGACTCGCTCCTTCTTAAGCTTTTCACCTCTATGAATGTCATATGTGATTCTGTTTTTAATTATACATCTACCTTTTGGGAACACTACAATCAATCTCAACTTTCCTTTCTCTGGTGAATCTCATTCTTATGAGTTAGTTTGATTCGTTTCAAATTAGTGCATTGTTTATTCTCTCATTCTCTCTACAATAGTTTTTAGTTAAAGATTTACCTTTGAGAAATTACTAATGATTGAGTTGTCTTTTCCTATGACTTTTGTATTCTTTTGGATCAATTGAAAGCTTGTTTGATGACTCATGCCTAGTGAATCTTGTTTGGACTACTTTGGTTTAAGATCCTTTCTTGCAAGGCTTGACTCCTTTTAAGTACATTCTAATCTCCTTGAATATCCTTCTGAGATGGTGATTTCAAGAACACTTTTGGAGTCTTGTTTTGAACTTTTTAAAGAAGTTTTGAATTCTCTTTAAAGGAGTTCTAAACTAAATTTATTTTTCAACTGCTTGATTGTAATGGAAACCATCATTCAACTTTGACAAAGTTGTTTTAAAGTGGCATGCGCTATTTTAAATGAGGTTTTGGAAAGCTTCCTTGTTTAGTGGAAATCGGTTCGTTTGTAACGCACTACTTATTTCCTTTACCAAATTGTAAGCAAATTTTTACTTGGAGTTTCTTTTCTAAAAAGAGTTTAACTTTCTCTTTCGTACTTACTATAAATGTTATACACGCTTGTTTGAATATGGACTTTGGGAGTTTCTGAACAAGCATTTAATTTCTTTCCTGAGTTTTGTGAATTACTTTTGGTTAAGATTGTGCACTTAACTAATTTTCTAAAAGAGTAAAGTATCGTTTTTGTCCCCAACGTTTGGGGTAAGTCTTATTTGTGTCCCTAACGTTTAAATCGTCTTATTTGTATCCCTAACGTTTATAAAAGTGATTCAATGTTATCCTACGATCAATTATACTAACAAATTAGATTATATTTTTCAATTATTCTCATTTGGATGTATTCATTATCAATTAGGTCTCACTTAGATGTGTTCGATTTTAATATTATACCAACTATTTGTGTTTAAATTCAATTATGTCCCTAGAAAAGTGAATTATGTAAATGTTGTAGGAATTAGTTTCAACTTTTGATGAGTTATTTTTCAGAGTGGATCACCGATTTTATCCCAAACATTTATATTCTAACTTCAAGAGATTTTTAAAACTCAAACTAAAGCGTTCATGATGTGTAATTGACAGCAAGATAACATTGAATCACGTTTACAAACGTTAGGGATACAAATAAGACGATTTAAACGTTAGGGACACAAATAGAATTTACCCCAAACGTTGGGAACAAAAACAATACTTTACTCTTTTCTAAAATATTTGATGAAAATATTTTAGCTCTTAGCCAAGCCGGTGTGCATCTTGTTTTTAAAACTCTACATGATCTATTTCAACATGAAATTGTATTGAAGTGAAGCCACGTTTATGCTATTGCTACTCTCTTGAAGAATGTTTGTTGCTCAACTTTTCTTCTAGACTGCAAAGTGGTTTTTTTCGCAAGTTTTCGACTCTTTCATGAACAATGTATTCGAAAGTATTTTTAATCATGCTCTTGAGTTCTGTGAGCTTTGTCTTGGGTTTGGAATATTCTCTTCTGTAAACCTCATGCTTCCTCGACTCAGCTTGAGTTTGTTTCAAACTGATGCACTGGTTTTCTTCTTATTGATCCTAGTGAACTTCTTTGATCTAAGGGTTATCTTTGAAGTTGTCAATTGAATTGTGTCTAGCAAACTTCATTGCTTGAACATCCTTGTTTATCTGGAATTGGATATATTCTTTCAAATCTATGAGTATTGTCTTTGACATTTGTCTCTCCTTTCTAAGATCTCATATTCTTCTGAGTAGACTCGAGAATTGTTTTGATATCACGTGCGATCTGTAGATATAGTAACGCGATGCGTTAGTTCTTTAAGACGTGATGTGTGCATACGAAAGTTGAAGCGGTAGGTGTGCAACGTTAAGAGTTGTGGGTGTTTTATTCCTTGTGAACGGGTTTGCGAACATTAGGCTTATGATCGGATATGGGGATTGTAAAGTGCTTGGTGGAGTTGGGAGATTGAAGTTCTAAAGTGGGAACGAGATTTGTCAGCGAACGTTATGCCGCTGTTTAAATACCAACATGCTTTGCAGCCTTTTACCACACTAATTACCACTTTGCTTGGTGAACGCCTATCTTGATTTGCACCCTATTTTGGCACCTCAAGTTTTTGTAAAGCCTTGAGATCATATGACCTTGTGCATTGAGCCTATCTTGTAATGGTTGCCTTGCAATCACACTCCTACCCTTGCATCCTTATGCATACGATAACCCAAGTATTTGAAAACCGTATATATATATATATATATATATATATATATATATATATATATATATATATATATATATATATATATATATATATATATATGTTTATAGGTTGAGATGTTTTTGCTTCTTCCTTAAATGTGTTCAAGGGTGAACTGTTATGAAATTTCTTTCGTTTTGTATCAATTTTCGAGGACGAAAATTTTTATAAGGTGGGTAGAATGTAAGACCCAGAACCTTTAAAAAGTCTTTTTATGATCAAGTCTCAAATCATATGGTTATTTATAGCCTTAATTTCAGAAATTATTTTATTAAAGGTAATTAAGGCAAGTTTCGATTTATTGAATTTGAGATAAGTTATGATTATTATCCAATTTTATAATTATTGGATTATTTTCTATATTTGAATTATAAAGTTGATAGTTATGAAATAATAAGGATTTTATATGATTTGGATTAGATAAGTAATATTTTAAATATTATTACTGCTATTTTGGAAAATGAATAAATCAAGTATATTATTTCTAATTATTTGGTTGGGACATTTTATTGAGAATAATTTGTGAAATTGATGAGTAAATAGTATTTTTATACATTATTATTGTTGGGTTAAAATTCATTTCTAGTTACTACTATATTGTCCCTATTTTCATTTGAAATTACAAAAGTAAACATAACCCTAATTTTTGAAAATGAAACCCTAACCCTGAAAACCCTAACCCGACCCGTTTCACCCAGTTCCCTAATGCTACAGCAGCAGCAGCTGCTGCCCCTCTCTACCCTAGACACACAAACACACGCACACAGTGAGACCCAAGGGGGAGAAAGAAAACGAAATAGAGGGAGAAGAAGGAAAGAGTTCGCTGGCGGGGAGGTAAGGAGAGCGACGCAGCCGCCGAGCCCATCACCATGCCGATCGTCTTCATCGCCGCCAGCTGAAGAGAGATGTCATGGAGAGGGAGAGTCTGCGGACGGAGGTGTCGCCGTCCCCCTGAGGCCGCATTGTCGCCACTTCTTCTCCCAACGACGCTGCTGCACGACCCAGAGGAACTCGTCACCGTTGGAACTGCCGCACCTAATCCACCCGCGCTGCCGTCGCAGAGCATATTTGAGGCGAGGGAGAGGGTCGTGATGGGGGAAGGGTTGCACTGCCCAGTCGCCGGTCTGCTCGTCGCCAGCGTTGCCGCGAGCTTGCCGCCGCCGTTGTGAAGGATCCGCCATTCCTTTGTTGCCGCTGGAGAGAGGGAGATCGGAACGAGTAAGGTGGAGGAGGGTTGTGTTCGCCACCATCTGAGCTCGCTGCTACGGGTGATGGCAAGCTGAACTGGAGCCAGAAGAGTGTTCAAGCCGCCGTAGGTGCCGCTGCCGGACAAGGGAGTTACGTCTCCGTCATACTGACCGTCGGGAGTGGTTCTGTGACTTTCGGGACCACCGCCAGAGCCTCCGGTTACTTCTGTCGTCGCCGGAAAACTCTACCGGTAAGGGCTTTGAACTTGGTTTTCATTCGTTTCAGATTTCAGAAGCTTTATCGCCTCTGTATGTGGGTTTCAGTTACCAACGCCGGAGTTCGGTCCTCGCTGTCGTTTGAGGTGGCTGCCGGGCTGCCGCCGAACCGGTTCAGAGACCGCCGCTGTTCGATTCAGCCGTTCCTTCTTTGATTTGGTAAGTATGTTTCGGAAAGCCTCGCGTTAGTATTTCGTTGTGTTTGGTTAATGAATATGAATTTTGGTAACGTGGGGTCGAGTCCTGATTATTGTATGTTGCGATTAGTGTCGCTATGGTTATTGCGGATGTGGCTTGAAGCTGAGTTTGCGGTTGTTGATGATTTCGGGTTGAGGCGGAAAGGACTCTGTGACGCGTTTGAGTTATGGAATTTGCGTTTTAAGGTAGGGCACTTTCCAAAAACTATATTCTTATATATTGGAATTATTACATATGGATACTGTTGTGAGATATTGTGTATTTGGTGATTGTATCTGCCTTATGTGTCATTTGATTGACTCGAGTGATTATGGATGCTGGTTTGGTTGAATTGTTGTGCGGCTTTGTGAAATGTAATGTTTTGAAGTTGATTCTTTAAAAGATTTGAAATCTGAGTTTAATCCGTTGAGAATTGGTTTGAATTGAGTCAATTATTTTGATGATGTGGAAAATAGAATACACTCTTGAATTCAGCCTGGCTTGCTTTAAATGATCTGGTTTTTGATAAATGATTGTTACTGAATCGTTTCTTTAAAGCTTTGGAAATGAGTTTATTCGGCTGATAACGATTTGATTTTTGAAACGGTTTCCTTGAAATATGGAATTGAGATGACTGTTGGATTTGGCTTGCCTTGAACTGATTTTGGATTTTGGGCTGTTGGAAAAGGATTGTGGAATGGTTTTGTTGGGACCCGAACCGGGTGGCAAAGTCCAAGTTTTAGGGGAGATGCTACCGGAATTTCTATAAAATCCGAGTCTTTATTGAAATTTTGTTTGGAAAAATGATGAGTTAAAGACTTCTACTATTTTATTTGAATTATCAAGAAAAGGATGATCCATGCTTTTGAAATGAATTATTAAAGAGGAAATTGTGATTTAGTCTTGCTTCTCAAGAAGGGTTGTATCTCTTTCAGGAGAAAGTTATTTAGATGAAACTTATGTTTTAAAGCTGTTTTAAATGTGACAAGGGTAATGCCTTTGAATTTGACTCGAGAGTTTCAATTAGAGGAGTTTCAATGACTTTGAAAGAACCTAAATGTCTATTGACAAGTTTCATTTTGAAATGTTTTGAGAAAGGTTTTAAGTACTCTTTGAATCCTGAACTTTTGCATGACAAACAATTTTTGAACAGTTGAAACGCTTTAGAATTTGTCATAGGGGTTGAAGCTGGTTTTGCCTAATTAAAGGAAACGGCTTTGAAGGAAATAAATGATTACGTGACTCAGTTTGGCTTAGATCTTATTTATTACTCAAATCGGAAAGCCAATGTTTTAATGATTTTAAATGAATTTGGGGAAATGAGCTATGCTATTCTCCCCTAAGGACTTGGGACTCTGCCGAGAAACTTTTGTTACAAAAATCCCATTGTTGGATGGGTGATTTTGAATGTTTCAAAAGGAATCTTTAACTTTCCATGGTTTTGGAAGTTTTGGAAAGAGGAAGCCGAGAGTGACTTGTTTTAAAAAGGGAATTTTCCTTGAGTAAGAGTGGCTTATGAGCCTGAGATAATTTGAGAAATGAGATCTTTAAAGCCAAGGCTGAAAAGAGTTGAAACTTGATTTCAAAGTGAAATGAATTGAGAAAATGATTTATGGCTTAAATGCCGATTTCACGAATTTGATGATTTTGAATGTGGAAGTGCTGTTTTGTTGAGAGCCGGAATGGCTGTGTATGATTACACATATTGATTGGTTCTGGATTGAACCGTGAGCCGGAATGGCTCTGAATGATATGAATATTGGCTGGTTCTGGAATGAACCGTGAGCCGGATGGCTGAGATGGATGTTGATCCATGAATGAGATTGAATGCATGTTTATGCTGAATCATTGATAAATGTGAATGTTGCACTTCCACTATCGGAGATAAGAGTTTCCCTGGGAGAAAGCAGTGGCTAGCCACCACGTGCTCCGGGTTGAGACTCGAAGCTCTTGTGACCCTATGTCGTAAGTGTGGCCGGGCACTGTGAAAGGCCCGGATGAGCTCGCCCCCGTGAATATACACCAGTGAGGGTGTTGGATATGGATCATGATTATGATCAAGTTTATATTGAGTATAACTCGAGTTGGGAATGCGCGACAGAGGGACAGTCCAATAGTTAGCTACCAGGACTTGTCGGGTTGGCTCTATAACCGACAGATGATATCATCAGCCACTAGGGACAGGCATGCATTATATGCATCTATGTGACATTGTTTGGGTGTGCATATTATACTTGGTGTACCTATGTGATTAATTGCTAATTGTTCTACTCGCAATAACTGTTTGTTTGTACTTGCATCTTCCTATTTGTGTTTGCTACTGGGATTCTGTTGGATTGTGGTGATTGGTTATTGGATGGATTGTTTGGGCCTAGAGCCGTGGTTGAATTAAGATGGACCGATGGTTGGTTTCGGTTTTGTGGTTATGGTTTGGGAATGTATGAAAGGCTATTTTGGTTCCGCATAGATAAACTGTTTTGAAAGGCTTTTGAGTTTTTGAAAATTGAACGGTTCTTCTTTCAGAAAAGATTTCCGACTTTACTTTTATTGTAAACCGTTGTTTTTGAAAAGAGGCATAAGACGGTTATTAATCACTGGTGCGGTTATCTTCACGTATCCTATTACAGTAATTCCCAAAAACCCTCTACTGAGAACCCTTTCGAGGATGATGTTCTCACCCCCTACATTTTTCCCCTTTCAGGATATGGGCGCAGAAGTCACGAAGAGTTTATTTAGTTGTTGAAATGCTCTGTATTGCTTTAGATTATTACTTGTTGTACCCTCGCCTTCATCTTGATATATTCTGTAAGAGGGATAGGAATTGTATTGGTTAATGCTTGTTATGTTATTTATATATATATATGTGTATATATATGGATGTACTCTTTATGAGTTTTTGTAAGTTGTATGGTATCTATGGATGTACTTTGTCGAACGAAAGTATTTTTGGGAGCGGTTTTGCAGTTTAAAGTTTTAAACAGGCTCATATTTTAGTATTAAATAGTATAAGTGTCGTCGTAATGTACGAGCTATCAGAGTCGCGCAGTCGAAAGCGTGAGCTTTGGTAGTTAGGGTGTTACATTTTGTGATTTCGTAAGTCTTATGAATTGAATTGAGTTGCTTTGGATGAATGAGATTATTAGTTCGATTGATTGGTTGATCGATTAAGAAAGTTGAACATTCTGATTAGTTGACTGATGTTATTAAAGTGGTTTTCCTTGAATTATTGGAAGAGATTTAATATTGGCATTTAGTTTAATTTTGGAAACGATTTGATTTAATATTGAAACTTGATTTGATATTGAACCCGATTTGATATCGGAATTTGATTTTAAAAACAAATTTGGAAAGGACTTGATATTTGAAAACGGTTTGTTTATTGAGAATGATTTGCTATTTTGGAAACGATTCGAAAAGGGCTTGAGGAATGGTTTGGTTTGAAACTATTTGAGAAGACCAAAAATTCTTAATTATTGATTGATGCTGTTGATTGAAGTTGGTTTAAATTGCGATTTATAGGATTGGTTAATGGAATTCTGGATTTTGTAATTTCCTTAGGTTGAGTGTTGTTATTGTGATAATAGTAATTGGAAGTGATTTGAATGATTAACAGGTGTTTGGTTTGGTTTGGTTGGGACCCGGAAAGGGTGGCAAAGTCCGAATTTTAGGGGAGGTGCTGTCGAAATTTTTATGAGGATTTTATGGAGATTTTATTTTTGGTTAATTGGGATTTGAAGAATTATTTTAATTGAATGATTTGACTAAAGAAAATAGTATGGTTTGGGATTTCTGGTTGGATAAAAAATGATTATTTAAATTACTTTTCTACGGAATGAATTTGGTTTTGTTAATTACAAAGAGGAGTATGTTTTCAGGTATTTGATTGAACGGAAACGAATTTTATTAAATTAATACGAATCAGAGAATTATGGTTTAAGGATTTTGATGAATTTAAAGAAATGAGCCCCTAAAGCTTAGAGGTTTTGCCATGAAATTTGATTAATTGAGGAAGTGCGGAAGGTTGCGAATATGCCGAAGATGCATATATGAGTTAATGAATGTATGAATGGTTTATAATGAATTTGAAAATGAAACTGATTTTGAGCTTGACCTGGCAAGGATCGTGGTGATTTACCACTTGTCCAGTGTCGATATGTTGTGGGGATCGTGGTTAGTTACTGCCCACGTGTGTGTTGTTTTCCAATTGAAAATGTCTGTGAGGATCGAGGTGGTTTACTTCCCGCAGATGGTGGGGATCGAGGTGGTTTACCGCCCACCAGGTGAGGATCATGGTACTGTACCGCTCACCAGTTTTCAAGAGGACGATGCCCGGGTTAGCTACCGGACATGTCGGGTTGGCTATATAACCGACAAATGAGCTCATTAGCCATAGGACAGGCATGCATCATATGCATTTGTATGCTTTCCTTCCGTTTGAACTTGTTTTGCCTAATTGTTAAACTGTTTTTAACTGCTACCTGAACTATTTGCTGTAACTGCTACCTAAACCTGCGTTTTCCTTGTCTATTTTGCCTGTGTTTGTCCCGGTGTGCTACATTTGAGAATGGACTTTGGTGCTAAATTAATGATTGTGTTGATTGATTGCGTGGTTGGTTTCTGATTAGGATTTTCTCATAAGAAAAGAAAGGTTCTAGATTTCTGAAAGGTTAAACATTGTTTTTTTGAAAAGGTTTTGAATGATTAGCTATTGGTTTTTAAAAGATTCATAAGGCAATGATAATCACTGAGCTTGAAAACAGTTTTCTTATTAAATATCTTATGACAATTCTAAAACTCCGTGGTGAGACCGTGTGGTTGGGTTCTCACCCCCCTACAGCTTTACCTTTTCAGGAATCGGATGAAGGAGCATTATGAAGAGTTATACTGCGTTTTGGTTTATATGATATTGTATTAATTAGATAATCTTTCTTCCCTCGTCTTTGTTATTATAATTTTATAAGAGGGATATGAGTTGTATGTTTTATATGTATATTACAATATAAGCTATTATGTAAGAAGTCTTGTATATAATTCTATACCTGTTTGTTTTTTTTAGGTAATGTATTTATTTCTGGTTAAAAAAAAAATTAGCGATACGGTGTCGAGTCATAGGCTCCTATTTTAATATTAAGTATATAAAGTAGTCGTAATACTTCTTGCTATCAGAGTGGCGCAATTGGAAGCGTGACATTCTGGTAGTGTGGGTGTTACAGTTTGTAACTTGTTTTATGGGAACTAATTAATAATTAATATAATTAAAATATAATTAAAACATTAACTAATGAAATATATCTATTGAATAAAATATTTATTATCACAAAAAAATTAGGAAAAAGGTCATACTGTGAAATGAATATTTTATTAAAAGCACATTTAGTTAAAGGTATGACGGTTGGGTGGAACATATCAGCCAAGTATCAAATTATCCGTTTTATATTTTGATCATAGTGCAATAAGTATAATATATTTAGCACCAACGAACTATAACTCAAATGGCATAGTTTCTCTATACTCATTCAAGAAGTTGTGGGTTCGAGTCTTCCTATCTTCGATAAAAAAAAGGTATAGTATATTTAGTTATAGTCCAATTCTTTTATACTGAAGATGGTCGAAAGTATTTAGAAAGATGATATATTTTCGGCATTCGGGGTAAGGGTTAGCTTATATAGTTTAAGGTTTGAATGTATAGAATTTGGATTTAAGTTTAGAGTTATAATTAGGGTTAAGTACGATTTTGGTCTCTAACGTAGAGGTCAAAAATTTATTTTGTCTCTGTCTTTTTTTCGCTACAAATATGGTCCCGAAGGTTTCAGTTTATTTTAAAATCGTCCTTTTTACCAAAATTTTAATTTTTATTCCAAAAATACTCCTAAGTAAAAAAAAAAACAAAAACATTGAATAAGGGGGAAAGGGGGAAGGGATCACGCACACTGGGGGAGGGGGAATTGGTTCAGAAGAGGGGGAAGGGAAGGTGGGGAAGGGTCGCCGCCGCTGTTCCTCTCCCCTTCGCGCTAACCCTAGAGCAACCGCGACCCTCTCCCCTCTTTCTCTCCTTCCCTGTCTCGGATCTCCCCGAACCAGAGCTCCCCGCCGGTGAGCCTCCCCTGCTTCACCACTGCGCAGCAACGTGGAGCCTCCCTTGCTTCACCATTGCCAGCGAGCCTCCCCTGCTTTCCCTCCCTCAATCCCTGTCGCAGAAGGAACCAGAGCCACCACTGCCTGTTACCCTCCCTCCAGCCCCTTCCTGTCATGCCCAGACCGCCGGCGCTCCACCACTGCCTCCCCTGTCCCCTCTTTTCTATTTTTGGTTAGTGTTAGTTCCTTGATTTAATTTTGGATTAGTTTAGCTAGATTTTAATTTTCTATTAGTTGATTTTAGGTTATTGAATTGCTGAAAATTGCTGCTGAATTATCGTTGTTGTTGTTGAATTAGCTTAGCTTTGATAGAATTAGCTTAGGTTATTGAATTTCTATTAATGGTTAATTGTATACATAATTTTAGTAGGTTGATAGTCCAAAAGTGTTGTATGTTATTCTTATGAAAATTTGAGTTTCATTGAGAGTTTTCTATTATTTTTACTTAATATTTTGGACAATATTTTTACATCAAAGGAATATTCCACCAAGATGAAGAGTTGCATATGAAAGTATTGAATCCGATTCATCCTATAACTTCAGAGTTGTTTAACATATCTCTTTCAGAGTTTATCATTGAATATTTTATTTGTAAGTTTTATCTTTTTTTATTTCATTTCGGTAGGAAAAGGCATTTAAGTGAGACATTAAAAAAAAGTCATAGAGAAAAAAGACAAAGAGATACTTAGAGAAAAAAGTCAAAGTTTATGTCTAATTTTTTTTTATTGTATTTCTATTTTGAATCTTGTATGTGAGATGTATCTCTTATTAAGTTGGGTGAGCACTTAGTGTGTTGTGAGTCTAGAAAGTGAACCTAGGCAAATCAAGATTAGTTAGAAGTTTGGTTTGTTCTTATAGGATTAGATTAAATTTTTGGGAATTGGTGTTTATGATATTTGAAAAGATAGTGAAAATTCTACCACTATTGTGATAGAGACTGAATGTAGATTACATGGTACAAGATAGTTGAACTAGGATACATGGCTATGTCTTCTTCTCTTTCTTGTTTGGTTTTTGTTTTTGTTCTTTAGAAGATAAAATAAAATTATCTCATGCATAATCAATCTTACATTTTTTTTATTTGAGAATTAATTAATTAAGTTTAAAAAAAATATAAATTTAACTCCTTATTCTCTAGGCCTTAAAAAACCTTCATAACTGAAAGAGATAGTTAAATTAAAATAGAAGAAATATTTTAATAGATGTTCTTAATTATTACTGCATAAAAAAATTAGATAATCTTTTAATTTTTAAATATTACATTTAGTATAGACTATATACATCTATTAAATTATTTTTAAAATTTTTTGTTTGAACTCCACTTTATTATATTAAAACAGTAAAATTTTTATTTTATACAGTTTATTATATAATGTTAAATGTCCTAAATTTTATAGAATTAGAAATTCAAGTACAATCTATTTAATGAAACTCTTATGTTTTAATTTTTAAATAATTCCAACATCTCATTGTATATAGCATCTCCTTGTATTTTATAATAATAATAACAATAATAATAATAATAATAATAATAATAATAATAATAATAATAATTTATGGCCATGACTTTGGGAATCAGATCTCGCATCATTCTTCTACGCGATTTATACATTAAAATAATATTTTAGATGAAAGGAATTAAAAAAGTAATCCACATGATATGAACAACAACGCATGTTAAAAAAAATCACACATTTACTGTAGTTACTGGTCTATTAGGACAAGTAGGAGAATATGTAAAACGGCTTGGCTTGGACTCTTCAACAAGGCTTCACAAGAATTCAAACAACTTGATCAGAATCTTTAATCAGAATTTCTAATCATTTATTACACGTGTCGTTCAACTATGTAAATCTGTATAAAATTATATGTATACACTAGAATGACCTTTTTTTTAACATACACATTGATTCAGATGGGTTTCGTGAAAAATAGATTAAGTGAAAAATAATAGTTAAGATGAGAGATTAGGGGTAAGTAAACTTGTGAGGAAGACACTTCTATTAATGGCAAATAAGCAATACAAGAACTAATATTGAGGAAGAGAGGTGGAGAACAAGTGTTGAGACCTCCACTAATGTCACAAGAGGATGAATGAGCTTTGTTTAAAGTGGACAGGAATGGTTTACAGAGAAGAGAAGCTCTCAGAAGAGGATGAAGGTGAAGGTGAAAAAGTGAAAGTGAAGGTGAAAAGGGTTTCAAGGTCTGTGAAGAAGATGATCAAGGTGAAAGTGAAAAGTGAGAGTGAAGGATGAAGGATGAAGGAAAAGATAAAAAAGGTTGAAAGGTGAAGGTGAAAAGCGAAGTGCTTTACAGAGGTGGCTTGGGGTCCTTTTTATAGTGTAAAACCATGATGAAGAGGACACCCTTGGCCAATGGTTTTAGTCTGACATTTGGTTTACTGCTCTTTCCAAAATATCTTTAGGTATTTGGGATCACCTCAAGTCTTGTCCACTGAAAAGGGTAGGAAGTTGATTCCCACACGTTAAACTAAAGCTCGTGACATGTGACATTAGTGAAGGGACATCTAGTTTAGTTTTCTTTCAACTAGATGACACCTTTACACTCCAAATCCAACCAATCCACTTCCACCAATATAGTTCCCACTGAAGAGAAATTTAACTCCTCAAGGTGTTCTTTTTGGTTCCATCCTTTTAGCCCAATACCTTTAGGAGGAACTTAACTCTTTTTTGACCATGTTTGTAGGTCATTATAAAAATAAATTATGTACAAAAAAGGTTTATATTTTTAGTACACAATCATAAGCCCCCATGCAGTATTTGAGGGTACAAAGTATTCCCTCAAGCTACATTAAACTTTTTTGTACTCAACAGAACAAGAATAATAATTTTTTTTTAAGAAGCTAACATATCATAACTCTAAAGAATCAAATCTTCCATCTTTTATTCATTTTTTGTTATAATAAGATATGTATTTGTAAATATTATGATATTCAAATATAAATATGTCTGTATAATTTAAATATGATTATGTACTCATAAAAAATGAATAAAAGAACATTATTGTGCAAATATTTTAAATATTAATAAAATAAATAAATAAATAAGATTAGTAAATATATTCATAATTTATTTGTATGAAAAAAGAGGGATGATTTGATTTAATATAATAATTTAATATATAAGGGAATAAGAAGGGGAGAAATTCTTACCCTTTTAATTGGACGCGTTTTAAATTTGAGTACCTGAATTTGGAGAGACACATAAGGAGAGAGAACACCTGAAGGGTAGGGGAGAGGTGTTCCTCATCATCTCTGCTGGGCATTTTTTTACACAGCGCAGTATCATCACTACTATCACCACCATCATCCAAATCCTCTGTCTTCTTCAACAATTGGGAGTTTTTCTTAGGGCAAAGGACACTCCCACATTCAACTTCGTTCTGTTCTTTTTACTCTGTCTTCTTACTTGGTAAGACCCTTTTTCTTCTTTTTCTTGTTTTTGTATTAACCCCTCTCAGCCCCATGTATATTGGGTTGCTAATTTTGGAATTAGCTATAGGAATTTTTGATAAAGATCTTTCTCCTTACAACCTTGGATGTTATATCCTCATTTGTATACGTTTTCAATGAAATCACAAATAAAAAAGAAATTGAATTAAAATTATGAGCAATGTTCATTTGTAACCATAAATAGATATTTAAAAATAAAAATAATTTATTTTAATTAATTTTTTTTTTGCAGGGAGAGTGTATGATTTTAAGAAAAGCAGTAGCCATTTTTTTCTAGGCCAAAAAAAGGAAGGTACCCATAACTTTCTTGCCCTGTTTATGCTCGACTCTTTTTAGGAGCTTGGAGGGTGGGACACTTCACTTTTTCGAAACAGTTCCAAAAAAAAGGAAGGTACCCATAACTTTCTTGCTCTATTTATGCTCGACTATTTTTAGGAGCTTGGAGGGTGGGACGCTTCACTTTTTTGGAACTATTTTGTACTGCAAATTTCTTAAGATGCATCACTCACATTTTGAGTGTATGATTGCTAAAGCAGTTTTCTCATGCATTGCAGGATGCTTGCAGAATAATATAACATAAACATTGGCTCTTGATAAAGAAGCCTTTTGGAATTAAAATTCTAACTTCTAAAACTGAAATTAGGCATAGTACTATTTAACGTACTTGAAATTGATGGGGCCGATGGTTGTTCCATGATTTGGGTCCAGCAAGATGCGGTGTCCGTTGGGGTGTACCTCAGAAACAATGTAAGGACCCTCCCATTTGGGAGCCCATTTTGGCAAAGACATTTTCCTTATTACTGCGTCTACTGATTTTTGGTACCAGATCTCCCTCTAGGAACACCCTGGGCCGAATGTGCTTGTCATAAGCTAATGCCAGTCTCTGATGATATTCTTCCATCTTGCTTCCCACAACTTCTCTTTTTCCTTCCAACTCTTGTAACTCAGCTTCACGATCCCTTGACTTTTAGAATACGCGTCAACTATCTACAAGTAGTTGGGGTGTTCTCGTCTTCCTTTATATTCTCTAGATTCGCGAACAGAGGTGGTGAGGGAGTTCTATACCTCGTTTGATCTCTAGCCATCATGTCGAAGTGTTCCTCCCCAGTGGAGTCGCCAGATGATTCGGGTGGGTTTCGTGAAAAATAGATTAAGTGAAAAATAATAGTTAAGATGAGAGATTAGGGGTAAGTAAACTTGTGAGGAAGACACTTCTATTAATGGCAAATAAGCAATACAAGAACTAATATTGAGGAAGAGAGGTGGAGAACAAGTGTTGAGACCTCTACTAATGTCACAAGAGGATGAATGAGCTTTGTTTAAAGTGGACAGGAATGGTTTACAGAGAAGAGAAGCTCTCAGAAGAGGATGAAGGTGAAGGTGAAAAAGTGAAAGTGAAGGTGAAAAGGGTTTCAAGGTCTGTGAAGAAGATGATCAAGGTGAAAGTGAAAAGTGAGAGTGAAGAATGAAGGATGAAGAAAAAGATAAAAAAGGTTGAAAGGTGAAGGTGAAAAGCGAAGTGCTTTACAGAGGTGGCTTGGGGTCCTTTTTATAGTGTAAAACCATGATGAAGAGGACACCCTTGGCCAATGGTTTTAGTCTGACATTTGGTTTACTGCTCTTTCCAAAATATCTTTAGGTATTTGGGATCACCTCAAGTCTTGTCCACTGAAAAGGGTAGGAAGTTGATTCCCACACGTTAAACTAAAGCTCCTGACATGTGACATTAGTGAAGGGACATCTAATTTGGTTTTCTTTCAACTAGATGACACCTTTATACTCCAAATCCAACCAATCCACTTCCACCAATATAGTTCCCACTGAAGAGAAATTCAACTCATCAAGGTGTTCTTTTGGGTTCCATCCTTTTAGCTCAATACCTTTAGGAGGAACTTAACTCTTTTTTGACCATGTTTGTAGGTCATTATAAAAATAGATTATGTACAAAAAAGATTTATATTTTTAGTACACAATCACACATTAAAAAATAAAATAGAAATAATTTTTAATAAAATAATATAACAATTTTTCTATATAGGTGAGAGTATTTTAACAATTTCATCCTTGGTACAATCAACATGCATGGTTTTCTTATGCGTGCGTTTTTCACGTCATCACGTGGAACCAGCAAGGCAGCAAACCCCGCCCGTATAAACCGTGCTAATAACTTTAATAATCGTTCTGTAACAATTAATAGAGTCGCTCTAAATACAATAATATTGTCTCCCTAGCTCTAAATAATATAGCGGTCAATAAATACACAACATCAATAATAGAGCGGTCAATAATATTACTGAAAGATTTATCCTTAGCACTATTGTTGAGAGAGTGATGAAAACAGAGAAGACAAGGAACTCTGCAGAATCTAAAGTTATTTTATTTGTATTTTTAAGTAGGTCAATTAATAGATGTAAATTTATACAAAAAATACATATATTAGTAACACTGTTGATACACATATATTTATACACGTATATTTATACATATATTTTTAAAGATGTAAATTTATACAAAAAAATACATATATTTATTTTAATCTATACAAATTATTATTTAATAATATTAGTAACACTGTTGATACACACATATAGCTATTTTTCAACCACAAAAACATAATCTATACAAAATAAATTTTTACAGTAGTATTTTCTAATTAAGTATTATTTATTTTATTTTATATTTTTTAATTATTATTAAAGTAATTAAATAATATTAGATTAATAAATATATAATTATAAATGAGTTAAATAAATTAATAAAATATAAATTAAACTATATATATAAATTTATATATAAATACATGATAATTGTTTTTAATATATATACACGTAATATTTTTTAATAAAAAATACTACAACATCCATATTTTTTTAGATCGCATAAAAATATACAATATTGCATAACTCTCATTGTTAGTCACCGATTATAACATCCGAAAAATCTTCATAGTAATATCTAAAATTACTTAATTATACAAAATATGCAATATATTAGCTAGATATATAAACATATAATAACACTATTTCATAATTATAAGAAGTATCTACATCTTTCAAGTAAAAAAAGCTCAAAATATTTTTTAAATAGCTACATATTTAAATTTTTTTATAAATCAAATTCAACCAAATTATTAAACAATAAGACTTAGAATAATATTATATATTTATAATTAATTTTTATTAATATTAGATTAATTTAGTTAAACTTAATAATTAACAAAAATATTTAGATATATAACATTATTTATATTTCTTTTAATGTGATTGAAGACAATGAAATTAAAGCGAAGATCACAAAAATATTAATTATCAGGATTTAAAATAAAAGTTTTTTTTTAAAATGATATATATGCATATTCGTACTAACAGACTAGAACGTTAAACACTTTATTTATCAATTAAATTCATAGGTAAATTTGATCAATGTTAGGTATATATTAAAATTAATTATTAAATTTAATTATTAACATAAAATATATATTAAAATAATAAATTGATTTTAATGATTGATTTTAGTGTATAAATAATATTTTAAATAAATTTTCATTTAGTTTTTAAATAAAAATAATATTTATATACTAAATAAAAAAATTGAAATAAATTAAAAAATAATTATTTTTTAGAATAATTTTTTTATCTTTATTTTTCGAAATCTATCCTTTTAAGCTAGAGAAAGTTTGCAATTTGTAGATTTTGTTAAAGATAGGCAAGTGCATGGACAAACTTGATTGAAACTAACAAGTTTGTTTATTGGTATTACGAACTTGCTCTTATTTCTATACAATTTAATCGTATTAGTATATTTTTATTTTTTTATTTAATTTATATAATTTAAAATTTTAATTATAAAATTTTTAATTTAGAATTTAAATAGATATAATTTAAATTAATAATTTAATTTAATTTGATAAAAATAAATGTAGTCGTATTTTTGTACTCATAAGAACAACAACAATTATGTTTAGTAAAATAACTTTTAAAAAAATTAATTTAACAACAATGGACGAACTTGTTAGTTTTAATGAAGTTCGCTGATGCAGTGGACAAATTTTAACAAAATCTACAAATTTGTCGATACAATGGACAAACTTGCTCTAGTTTAAACAAAAAACGGATTTTGAAAAATAAAGATGAAAAAATTTGTTTTGGGAAATAATAACTTTTTGAATTTATTTCAGATTTTTTTCTAAAATTAGTCACTAAAAATGAGATATTATGTATTTGTGTATAAATATATATATAGTTTAACTTATTTTTAATATGTATTTTATATTTTAATGTGTATTCTACTTTAATAGTTAATTTAGTAGTTAAGTTTACGATTATGCTAAGTGTACATCAAAATCAGCCACCAATATAAAATATATATATTGAAATATAAATACACATTAAAAATAAATTAAATCACACATACATATAGTATACACAAATATATTAGTGACTGATTTTAGTGGTAGAATTTAGTATAAAAATAATATTTTTGTTAATTTAATATACACCTAAAATAGCGTGATTCTTAAATAAGAATTATTCTCCATATCCAAACAATTTTAACATCTAAGTGATTTAGAGTCACGCGCTTCTTGTTTCAAATTCACTTCTTCTTCTTCTTCTTCTTATTCTTCTTCTTCTTCACTTTCGTTATTGTCATCACCAACACCACGACCTCCTCCTCCTCCTCCTCCTCCTCCTCCTCTTCCTTTTCTCATTGGAATTTCTTCTACTCCTTCTTTTTCATCATTCTCTTCCATCATCATCATAATCATTATCTCGCTATCGTCATTGTCGTCTTCTTCTAATACGTATCGTCTTTATCGTTATCATTTCATTCGGAATATAATTTCGGTTCATTTTAGATTTAAATAAGGTGCACTTAGTCAGTGCTTATTTTGAAACGAGTTTATATTCTAAATTTAATTTTCGATTCATTCTTAAATATAATTTCGGTTCATTTCTGAGTGAAAGATGCATTTGGTCTCGTTGTTCTGCAAAATTCAAAACTCTTCCTCCTCAACTTTTACTGCTTCTTCTTCTTTTTTATTTTTATCTTCTTCATCTTTTTCTTCTTATTTCATTTGTTATAATTTTTCTTATTTCACTCTTGAGAAGAATAAAACAAAAAAAAAGGAAGAAAAATCAAACAAAAAAAACAAGAATAAAAAATTCCTCATCGTATTCTTCTTCTTCTTGTCTTGTTTATCTAATCAAACAAAGAAGAAGAAACAAATAATGCTCTAAAATTATTTGATGAATTTGGATGTGTTTTTGTTCATGATTCAATTTTGTTTGTATGTTTATTTTCGAACTGAGTTTGTGTGTTGCAATTATTAAATAATTTTGGTTTATTCTGGATTTAAATAAGATGCATTTAGTCTATGCTTATTTTGAAATGAGTTTACATTTTATATTTAATTTTCAGTTCATTCTAAATATAATTTCGGTTCATTTCTGAGTGAATTAAGGTGCATTTGGTTTCGTTATTTTGCACAATTCAAAATTCTTCCTCCTCATCTTCTACAATCACTTGATGGATTTGGATATGTTTTTGTTCATGATTCAATTTTGTTTGTGTGTTTATTTTTGAATTGAGTTTGTATGTCTCAATCATTAAATAATTTCATTTCATTCTAGATTTAAATAAGATGCACTTGGTCTGTGCTTATTTTAAAACGAGTTTACATTCTGAATTTAATTTTCGGTTCATTCTAAATATAATTTCGATTCATTTCTGAGTGAATTAAGGTGCATTTGATCACGTTATTATGCACAATTCAAAACTCTTCCTCCTCACCTTCTACAATCACTTAATGGATTTAGATGTGTTTTTGTTCATGATTCAATTTTGTTTGTGTGTTTGTTTTTTAATTGAGTTTGTGTATCACAATTATTACGTAATTTCGGTTTATTATGGATTTAAATAAGGTATACTTGGTTTGTGCTTGTTTTGAAACGAGTTTATATTCTGAATTTAATTTTCGGTTCATTTTATTTGAATATATAATTTCGGTTCATTTTAAAGTGAATTAAGGTGCATTTGGTTTCGTTGTTCTGCACAATTCAAAACTCTTTCTCCTCATCTTCCACAATCACTTGATGGATTTGATGCGTTTTTCATGATTCAATTTTGTTTGTGTGTTTGTTTTCGAATTGAGTTTGTATGTCATGATCATTACATAATTTCGGTTCATTCTGGATTTAAATAAGGTGCACTTGGTCTGTGCTTGTTTTGAAATGAGTTTACATTCTGAATTCAATTTTTTCATTTTGAATATAATTTTGGTTCATTTCTGAGTGAATAAGGTGTATTTAATCTTGTTGTTCTATACAATTCAAAATTCTTCCTCCTCACCTTCTACTATTTCTTTTTTTTTTTATCTTTTTTATTATATTTTATTTTGTTATAATTTTTCTTGTTTTACTCTATTGAGAGAAATAAAATAAAAAAAAAATAAAATAAAAAAAACACTTAATGATATAAAATCATTAGGAAAAAAAAAGATAAAGAAAACACAAGCAAAAAATTTCGGTATGTGAATGTACCTGTTATCACACTCTTTTAATAAGAATGATTTTTATTGGTGTTAAAACCTACTTAAATAAATTTAAATGACAATAAAAATTGAATGCGTAGCAATTCCCTTGAATAACTATTATTATAGGAGGTTATTGCCACTACAAGATTTCTATTTATTTATGGGACTTTTTTTATGGAGGTTTTTTAAAATCTCCCCAACACATTTTGTTTATGGCAATTTAAAAAACCTCAATTAATTAAAACTCAAAATTATTAATGGAAAGTATATCGTGTGAAAATGGAATTTGAGCGTGGTTGCTTGATTTTCATTTTGTTCCATGCTCATTTTCTCTTTTTCCCCAAATGAGAGGCGCTGAGTTAGCCGAGAGAGAGGCATGAAACCCTAAGTTTTCTACCGCCATTTTTGCCACCATTTTCGCCGCCGTTTCTGCCGCCGGCACCGTTATCACTGCCATATCCGTTGCAGTAGAGAACTTCTAGATCGAGCCACCTCTTCTATTAACGCATCTATTCTCTCTATACTGTTGTTGTTGCCATTGTTGCCACCGCAGTTTTCACCGTCGTTGCCGCAATAGTTTCTGCCGTCGATGCCACCGTAGTTGCCGTGGTACAACGCATTTTCAGATCTGTTCACTTCGGAGCTTCTTCTTCAACGACGCTTTCTCTCACTCTAATTTCTCCTTTGAACTGCTGCTGGTACTTCTTTTTCTTCTTCTTCCCTATTAATTTGCTGATATTACTCCTTTGAATGACGCGTTGTTTATTATATTTCAAGATTGCGGTGTTCGAACAAACAGGAATTGAAAAGAATGCCAGCCACGTATGTTTCTTCAATTTCAATCACTTCTCGATGATTTGATTCTTTTTCACGAGGCTTTTTTTTTCTACAACGAAAATCATTGTTATTCTTTTTGAATGTTACTTAATTTTGTTTTCTTTGCCAAAGTCTCAATGCAATTATCTTATTGACTCAATGCAATGATCCTTTTGGAGCAGTCAGTAATCCGGCTGTATCAGACTACTACTTTTAAGCAGGTGAAGCTTTGATTTTTTGATACACACTGTGACATGAACCTTTCCAATGTATTTGTACATAAATGTGTCTAGATACATTATTTTTTGATGTACCGAAAAAGTAAGAGTGCTAATTGGAATGGAGGGAGTAGTTTTCTCTTGATCTCATTATGTTTATTGACCAGTACTCCTATTCATGCAGCCTAATGCAATAGAAAATGGTCCCTATGATTATACCAGAAGTGGAAATTCCACTCGAGATGCTTTAGAAAGGTTCACTATGTCCTATTAGTTGTGTTTATTTACCATTGCAACTGTCAATATTGTGGCATTAATGTTTTCTTTTCTCACCATGTTTAACCTTACATGATGTGTTCTCAGTTTGTTGGCGAAACTTGATAAGGCGGATAGAGCCCTATGCTTCACCAGTGGAATGGCTGCTCTGAGTGCTGTTTCTCATCTTGTTCAAGCTGGTGCCTTTTCTTTCTTCATTGTGCTATAATTTGGTTTTTCTTCATTTTTAGTTGTGAAATTTAGATTAGATTCATCACTGAGAATTTAAGAATATGAGTAGTTTCATGCTTTGGAGTCTCTGCATGCATTCACTCCTGCAGTGCCGTGTCATTACTATTGGTATTTTTCTTAGATTATTCGTTTGTTGGATTCATTTTTAAAACTTACCGATTAATGCACTATGGGACTGAAAGCCATGAATTCTCAAAGGACTGTTTTTTTCCCCTTTTTTGATGCAAAAATTATATTTTCTGATATTTGACGCTAATAATATAATATAATGTAGATGAGAAAATTATTGTTGGAGATGATCTATATGGTGGAACAGACAGGTTGCTGTCCCAAGTAATTCCAAAGAATGGCATTGTGGTCAAGTTAGTCTAACTTGTCAATTATGCTTGTTCATTTTTTTTCATAACCAGTGATTAATTATGGCAACAAACCAATCAAGTTTATTTGTTCCATGAAGTAAAAGACCAATTACTCTTTGGTGGTTTGATTCTTTTAGGCAAATTAAATGACAAAAACCAATTACTAAATAAGCAATTAAAATAAAAGATTGATTCTTTTAGGCAGTCGGAAAGATTGGCAACTATTAATTTTTAGGTGAATGATACCTAACTTTCTCTAAAATAACATGTAAGTTACCTTTTATGATATGTCAAATTTTAATTAGTCATTATTTTACCCATAGTTGAGTTATTTTGTAATTTATTATTTGATATGGATAATGGTATAATTTCTTCAAATATCAAAACCTCACTCCCGTTAATTGAAGCACCTTTCTACTCTTTCATTCTTTCTTCATCGCTTATCTTCGGTCCTTCCAAGTATCGCCGTCACCGTCGTGACAAGAAGCGCCGACGTCGTTGTCATCTACTGCCCTCGATCGCATGCAATTTCTCTTTTTTCGGTGCATCATCCCTTAACTACTCGTCGAATGTCCGTCCTTTCTAGTATAGGCAGCATCGATGTCATTGCTATCTCTTATCTTCTCATTCCTTATCAACATAATTAATGGTTAGTTTGGTTATTAAATTTTTTTATTAAAAAATATATATCTTTATTTAATTACATAATGGAACATATATTCATATGTAAAATATAATATAATAAAATAAATCTATATTCAGAGTACTTAAAATATAATTAAAATTATGAACATATAAATATAATAGTAAAATTTGTACTCTAAACAAATAAACATATGCTTTATTATACATAAATTATTTAAAAAAATTAAAAAAATTATTAAAATTAATAACACAAATTTAAAATGATAAAATCCGACTTTTATACCGTATTTTTATAATATTTTTATTCTTTTAATTTTTATTTATTAGTACTTTATTATTTAATTAATGATTAAATAAATTATTTTTATGAGAAATTATTTTTTGTATTATTTTAAAGAAGAGATCAATATAACAGTTTAAAAAATAACGTACAAATAATATTTTAAATAAAAAATATTTAATATTAAAATTTTTAAATACAAAAATAAATTGTATAAATATTTAAGAGATAAATACGAAATACATGCCTAAAATAAACAAAACATATAAATAAGAATACTCCAGAGAAATAGAGAATTATTTTGTTTGTTTTATTTATTTTATGCATGTATTTCATATTTATCTCTTAAATATCTATATAATTTATTTTTGCATTTAAAAATTTTAATATTAACTATTTTTTATTTAAAATATCATTTTTACGTTATTTTTTAAACTGTTATATTAGTCTCTTCTTTAAGATAATACAAAAAATAATTTCTCATAAAAATAATTTGTTTAATTATTAAGTAAATAATAAAGTATTAATAAATTAAAATTTAAAAAATAAAAATATTATAAAAAATACTTGTAAGAAAGTTGAATTTTATCATTTTAAATTTGTGTTATTAATTTTAACCATTTATTCATTTTTTTAAATAATTTATGTATGATAAAAGATATGTTTACTTGTTTAAAATACAAATTTTATTATTATATTTGTATGTTCTTGATTTTAATTATACTTTTAAGTATTTTGAATAGATTTATTTTATTATATTATATTTTACATATGAATATATGTTCTATTATGTAATTAAATAAAGATATATATATTTTTAATAAAAAAATTTAATAACCAAACTAACCATTAATTATGTTGATAAGGAGTGATCCACGGCAGGAAGAGGGATCGAGTGAGAGGATAGGAGATAGCGATGACGTCAGCACTAACTATATTGGAAAGGACGGCAAAGTTACGGACCACTAGAATTTAACGATATCGTTAAGAGATGATGACGACGACGTTGGCGCTTTTGTCACGACGGTGACGGCTATGCTTGGAAGTTGGAAGGACAGAAGCTACGCGATAAAGAAAGAACGGAGGAGTGAAAAGGTATTTCAATTAACGGGAGTGTTTTGATATTTTAAGAAATTATACAATTACTCATCTCAAATAATAAATTACAAAATAATTTAAATATGATTAAGATAATGACCAATTAAAATTTAACACATCATAAATGATAACTTATATGTTATTTTAGAGAGGGTTGGATATAATTCACCTAATTTTTCACATTAATGATCTTGACATTCTACCCCTTTACCCCTTAGTCACCGCGTTTAGTGAGTTAGAAGGATAGGAACATTTTCCCCCTTGTTAATGTCTTTTGCAATTATTGAAAGGCTGTAAGCCACTAGTATCATGCTTAGAACTAGAACTTCTGGATGCATAACTATTATTCTTTTTCCCCTATAAATACACGAACAAAATCCCAATGCAAATCGTCAAAACCATCCCAGAGCAATCTTTTCGGTACATTATTCAAGTATATACAAAAAACGAACCCTCGCTCAAGTGCTCTCCCTCCCACCATGAAACCATTTTGTGTTTTACTTACTTTCTTTCTCTTGCTAGCAGCAAGTAGTAAGAAGGTGAACTCAGCCAAAACCGAAACAGTTTCCTTCAACTACAACTCTTTCAATCAAGGTAACCCCGCAATAAGTTTCCAAGGTGACGTCACTGTTCTTTCAGATGGCAATCTCCTACTCACCAACCTCAACAAGTCCAATAGCGTCGGCCGGGTTCTGTATGCCACGCCGGTGCGCATTTGGAGCAGTGCCACCGGCAATGTCGCCAGCTTCGTCACCTCCTTCTCTTTCGAGATGAAGGATTATAACGATTATGATCCTGCCGACGGTATCATATTTTTTATTGCACCGGAAGATACCCAGATTCCTGCCGGCAGTATTGGTGGTGGAACCTTAGGTGTCTCTGACACCAAAGGTGCGGGTCACTTTGTTGGCGTAGAGTTTGATACCTATTCCAACAGTGAGTACAACGATCCACCCACTCATCACGTTGGAATTGATGTAAACAGTGTGAAATCGTTGAAGACCGTACCATGGAATAGTGTGAGTGGAGCAGTGGTGAAAGTGACTGTGATATATGACTCTTCATCAAAGACATTGAGTGTTGCCGTGACCAACGAGAATGGCGATATTACCACCATTGCCGAAGTTGTTGATTTGAAGGCGAAGCTTCCGGAGAGGGTCAAGTTCGGTTTTTCTGCCTCCGGCTCCGCTGGCGGTCGTCAGATACATCTCATCCGTTCGTGGTCGTTTACTTCGACGTTGATAACAACAACAACTACAACAAGCATCAACAACAACGAAAAGAAAATAATGAATATCTTAACTGCATGATTTGGTCTCTACGCTACTTAGTACTTTAAATAAATAAAGACCAGATCACACACATATATATATATATATATATATATGTATATCCGTGTTAAGAATCAACTTTCTGTGTGCTAAATAAATGTTGTATGGTTCAATATTTCCACTAATTAACTCTTGTATGTGGTCGGACGGTTGATCATTTAAATAAAACGGAAATGTTTCAACGAAAATTAGTCAAAAACAGGACTCACTTTATTTAATTTTTATTAATTATTATAATAATTAATTAATATTTAAAAAATAAATAAAATAAAATCTGACTTTTTTTTTCTTTAGTATTATTAAAAACTAAAAAATAGTCCGATCTTACTTTATCTTTTTATTTTACTTTTTCAATATTTTTGTCAAATATTTTAGTCTTTAATAAATTTCAATTATCAAATAAATTAGTTTCAATTTTTAGTTCATAAACAAATTATTCATTGAATTATATTGTTTTTCTATGTAGATTAATTAATCTAATAATTTCATTCTTAGAATTTTTTTATGTTTTTTATTTAAAAAAATAAAAACTGGTTTGCCTAGAATTTTTTGAAAAATTTGACATATAACGCATTTAATTTCTCAAATAAAAAGGTTGAAAACTAATTTAATAATTAAAATTTATTAAAAAATTAAAGTATTTAATTATTTTTTTAATTGAATTAGAAGATATTACTCGAAAATAAAATACTAAATAAGGTTGGGAAACAAAAGATATTCTAAAGAGATCGAAACAGACTGTTGAGACTAAGATAAGATTTGCATACAATGCATATCTTGGTGTTCAAGACAAGAGCAAACCAGGGAGATTGAAACAGAGAGCAAGAGATTGTCAAAGTTGATTTCTTATTCATTATGTTACTCTTTTTCACTTATAATGTGAGGGATATATACATGCCAACTACTTAAATAAAGATGGTAAAAATATTATTTTATGAATATATTTTATTTAAAAATATAATTTATTTATTTAGTTACATTTTAAATAAAGACAACACTTTTATAAATATCAAAATCCAATCATATAATTCATCATCCAAGAGTAAAAAAAAAAAATATTTTTACATAAAGACAATTATAAAATTTTCATTGTAATATCTACCTATATATTACTCTCGCCCTTTACAGCCTATTTGACGAACAAGGTGCTGGCTTCTTTCTTTTTCTTTTTTTTTAGGTGGGGAGGACGGGGAAATAATTAATCCGCATCTTTTTCTTTTTTTTTTTAGGTGGGGAGGACGGGGAAATAATTAATCCGCACCTTGATGAGGTTGTCATGCTAAAAATTACAAGTAAAAATTGATTTAAATTCACACTCATAATTACGTTCGAATTTGATAGAAATTCTTCTTATTACTTGTGTCAATGTAATGTTAGATATTACGAATATAATGCCAGAAATTTGGAATAATAAATAAAAGATGCTCTGGAACTCATGATAGACAAACGAATGGAGAATAATATTTATGCGAAGATTTTTGGTATTCGAGAACACATATTCTATATAATTTTTTTGAAGTTGGTATGTGATGAATGTGTAAATCGTCAAGAAAATTAAATAGATATGTAGATATAATATGTATATAAATTATGTCAGGCATATACAAAAAACATTAACAATTAAATCAATTATTATGTATTTATATAATAACATATAGATTTACAAAAATTTAGTAGTGAAAATAAAAATATACAAAATAAAATTTAATTAAGTATGCATTTTTTTTTGTTTTTACGATATTTTTCACTCCAATAGATTAAAGATTATTTTGTTACGAATTTGAGTTCTATTTAAAAGTCTGTCACTAACTAATGAGTTGCTATATATATAAGACAAAATTCGAATTCTGAAAATAGTCTAAACAGACAACTGAGTTAACCACTCGATTAACCCAAATTAGTTTAGATATATTTAAAATTTTAAATGACATATAAATATGAACAAAAACTAGAACTATACGCAAACACATACACACATACTCACCTATTATAGTATTTAAAATAATAAAAGAATAATTTTACACATCCATTATAGTAATTAAAATAAAAAAAGATAATTTATAATTATTTTTTATTTTAAATATGATTAAATATTATTTTTTATATATATTTTTAAACAATTATTTAACTATTCATTATCTACTGTTCAATTATAAAATTCACTTATTATAGTATTGATGGTATAAATAAATTTTTTAATCAAAATAATTACTATAATAAAAATATTTTAATAAAAAAAATTAATACATGCAGTGTGTTAATATATGGTTAATATATTTTTTATCTTAAATAATTTTTTAAAAAATATTAATAATTTAAATTATATTTAATTAGAAAACTAAGTTTCAATTTAATTATTAACTAATTATTAGTCAATATTGTAAGTTAATTATCACTAATTTTTAGTTTGATTTATTTATTTATTTTTAATTTTTATACTAAATTAAATTTAACAAGATAATTATTATTGAATATTAAGTTTAATAAAATATTTTTAACATAAAATACAACAAAATTATATTTTATTTTAAAAGCAAACATAATATAAAAAAAAGGATAGATATATACATTTATATATAATAATTATTTTTTTTCAAAATTTTTGCAGGAGTAAATTCTCCTCTTCCCTCAATTTAGGTCTGTGTTTATATATAATTTTTTTATTTTTTACAGTATCTTTTAATTTAATAGATCAAAAATTAATCTATCATAAATCTAAATTTTATTTAAAAATTTATATTTGATCAATATAAATTATTATCACATACACAATATAAAACTTAAACTTTTAATACTAATTTAAATAGATTAATAAATTAACTACTAAACTAACTTAAATTAGTTAAAATATATATAATTTAATTTATTTTAACGTATGTGTTATATTCTAATATATTTTACGTAAATCATAATTTATTTTAAGGTACATGATCTATCTCACATGATTGTACTGTGTAATTGTGTATGGTATAATCTCGAGGGAGAGGAGCCTAGTACGTCGATCTAAGCGTACAACAAATAAACAAGTGTTGTGTATTGTAATGAGTGAACTATCAACATAGTTTTTGTCTATTTTTTAAAATGATAACACAACTCTTTAAGATAAAAATAATTTAATTTTGATTTCTATTTTCTATTTTTTTAATACAATATAGTTTTTATGGATGTTTTTTTATCAACTTTAAATAAACAATATTGATGTCAGTATTTTTTGTTCACGATGAATAGAAAAACATTCACAAAAATTACGTTATGTTATAAAAATAGAAGATAAAAATTAAAGTGAATCATTTTTATCTTAAAAAATTGTATTATTATTTTAAAAAATACACAAAAACTAAATTAATAATTCACTCTATCGTAATTTTGGGGAGGTGGATGAGATTGTTGTAAAATAACTAAATAAATAAAGAAGAAGTAACAAATATAAAACATGGAAATATAATTAAATAACTCAAGTAGTAATATTCACTAGGATTACTATATCAATATAGTAGATATAATTAATAATATTGTAGTAAAGAATATAAGAGAAAATAGTATAGGAGAAAGAGAGAGAGTGTGAAGAATATTTTAATATTCTTATTGCTATATGTTTCTGAGGCTTTAGCCTCCTATTTATAGATACAAAAGTCCAAGCATTCAAAATTTCATTTATTTTCATTTTGGCTTGGGAGCTTCATTTCTCATAGGGAAAATCAAATCGTCCATATATTGAATGGGCATCCACGTACTTTGAACTTATCACAACACTCCCCCTTGGATGACCATTCAAGATTATGCCTCATTAAAACCTTACTAAAGAAAAACCCAGTGGGAAAAAACCTTAGTGAAGGAAAAAGAGTACAATATCCTTTGTGATGGGAACTGCCTCATTAAAAACCTTGTCAAGAAAAATCCAATGGAAAAAAAAAACCTGACCAAGGGAAAAAGAGTACAGTCTCCCCCTCTTGTCGACATCATTTAATGTCTCGAAATCGGCGCATCCCAATCTCATATACCAATCTTTCAAAGGAGGATTTTGGGAGTGACTTTGTAAATAAATCTGCCAGATTATCACTTGAGCGGATCTGTTGGACATCAATTGTCCCTTGATTTTGAAGATCATGAGTAAAGAAGAATTTGGGAGAAATATGCTTTGTTCTATCACCTTTGATGTATCCACCTTTGAGCTGAGCAATGCATGCTGTATTATCTTCAAACAGGACAGTTGGAGCTATCTTATGATCAATGATTCCACATGATGACAGAATATATTGGATCAAACTCCTGAGCCAAAAACACTCGCGACTTGCTTCATGTATCGCTAGTATTTCAGCATGATTAGAGGAGGTTGCTGCTATCGTTTGTTTCGTGGACCTCCATGATATAGCTGTACCTCCATATGTGAACAGATATCCTGTTTGAGATCTCCCTTTGTGAGGATCAGACAAGTATCCAGCATCTGCATAGCCAACTAGTTGAGACTTGGATCCATAGGGATAGAACAGTCCTATATCAACTGTTCCATGAAGATATCGAAAGACTTGTTTGATTCCACTTCAATGTCTTCTAGTTGGAGAGGAACTATATCTTGCTAGTAAATTCACAGCAAATGATATACCGGGTCGTGTATTATTAGCAAGATACATTAGCGCTCCAATGGCACTAAGATATGGTATTTTTGGACTAAGGATATCTTCATTTTCTTCTTTAGGATGGAATTGATCCTTTTTCACATCCAAAGATCTTACGATCATTAGGGTACTCAAGGGATGTGACTTATCCATATAAAATCTCTTCAAGATCTTTTCTGTGTATGTTGTTTGATGAATAAAGATCCCATTTTTTATATGCTCGATCTGCAGGCCGAGACAAAATTTAGTCTTTCCAAGATCTTTCATCTCAAACTCTTCTTTTAGAGTTTTTATAATTATTGGAATCTTTTCAGGAATCCCAATGATATTTAAATCATCAACGTACACAGCAATTATCACTACAAGAAAACAGCTCTATTGCCACGCTTTTTGAGCTACCGCCATGCTTTTGAAAGGGTGGCCTCTACAAGCGTGGCGGTTGCTCTATCGCCATGCTTTTGGTGACCTATCGCCACGCTTTTTCTTTTGCCACGCTTTTTACAAATGGCCACCCGTTAAAGTGTGGCCGTATGTGGGAGATATGGTCACGCTTTAGAAGCGTGGCCATATGGGAGATATGGCCACGCTTTAGAAGCGTGGCCATATGGGAGATATGGCCACGCTTTTGAAGCGTGGCGATAGAGAGAGATATGGCCACACTTTCGAAGCGTGGCGATAGAGAGAGATATGGCCACACTTTTGAAGCGTGGCGATAGCAAGATATGGCCACGCTTTTGAAGCGTGGCAATAGCCTTATAAAATGTAAAAAAAAAAAATCATTTTTCTAATTTTACCTTCATCGATACAAAATATAAATTTTACAGTTCTTTTTTATTACCAAACTTATAAATATAGTATACAATTTTTATTATAAGACAAATCAAATAATAATTAGTGACATATATAATTTTTGCTATAATTGTTTTATACATTAAAAAACTAATACTCAAATACAAAATAAATCTCGAGTTCAAATTCCAAAACTAAAAACTAAAGAAAAATACAAAAACAATACAACTTAAATCCTAAGTCCTTTGCTGTTCCTCCTTCTTCTAGCCCTCTTAAACTTCCTTCCCTTAGATCATACATAATTGTTCAACTTGTTCACTCCCTAAACCGCTCTTCATGATCTCTTCCTTCCCTCGCAAGATCCCGTCTTCTTCCTTCTAAAACCACACAAACTGATTAAACAAGAAGCAATAATAATTAAGGTGAAGAGAAAGGCTTGTTTTGTGTACCATGGTGGGAAAATAGTGATGAAAATGCATGGTAGGCATGAAGGTGAAGCTGTTGTTTTGGATCGGAGAAGAGAAAAGTGTTTCGGATGAGTTTACAACTACGTTGCCTCCCATTGTAGACATTACTTGGCAATCCCCATACATTCTTGCTGCTTCTTCTTTCTTTCTTTCTTATGTTGAGGAGAAAAAGTTTCTTCAGTTGAGGCAAACCTATTTTGTCACCCCAAAGAAAAAGTATCAGAATCAGAATCCAACCAGCAGAAACAACAGCTGAGCTAATGAAGAAAGCTAACGGGACATTCTCATTTCACCAACCCAAAATACAACAATAAGGGAAGATTCCTTTCACAGACAAATAGGCAAAATCTCAGGAGTGTATGAAAGGAAACAAAATAGAATAATGTCCCTCACAATCTTTGGAAGATTTATTTTCTTTTCTTTCTTTTATAGCACACATGTAAAAAATGTAAAAAATAAAATAAGCAAAAAGAGTAGTAAATATTATAGAGAATAGAGAGCATGACCATGGGGAAAGGTTGGAAGCTATGGTTTTGTGACGTTCACAGAAGACACACCCACTACTAGAAGAGTGTGGTGGAGTTGTAATAAATCGGTTATAGTGGTAGTAATTTATTTTACTGGTGGGAAAAGGGTAAATGCGGTTGGACAGAAACCGATCAGCGCCACTTACTGCGTCGGCTGTTACATTCCACGTGCTTCTTTTTTAATGGGTGGTAGTTCTTATTGGCACAGATCAATGGGGCAAAATTTTCATATTAATGGCAAATTGCACCATGCACATATTATATAAGGTCAGCTGGTAGTAGTAAGGACGTTGTTCTCACTAGTTCTTTTTTATGTGAAAAATGCAGTTTATGATAAAGTTCTATTTTTTACATGGAAAATGCAGAGTATTAGGTAAGAAAAAATCAAGTGAGATTTAGTTTGCTGCTAATATTGACATGTTTGAATGAAAGTTATAAAATTTCTTGAAGCAGTTCTATGTTCAAGTAATGAGATGCATTTGAATTTTCTTTTTTCCTTTTTCCATTAATGAGATATTTTTTAATTCTAAAAACGACATCTAAATGAATTTATACATTTGCTATATATGATGAATACAACTTGTTCTTGTATGGATACTTGGAGGGAGAGCTCAGTCTCTGGGAGTCGACGCCGAGCTATTACTTTCGGTGCCGACCTTCAGGCCTTATGATAATCCGAGCTTTACTCCAAGAGGGTGTCCAATCGCGTAGAGCTTTGAGCAAGAAACAGGGGGGAGTGTACCTGCAAAGGCACTCCAAAGCTTAAGTTAGTATTGAGAATTCAATGTGTCTTCAGGATAGAAGATCATACCTTTTTATAGGTGATAGTGTATAAATCGGTTATGTTCCTACTTTATTGCCTGTATTAAAGAGCAATAATAAGGGTTTGGACGTTTCACTTTTGTGAAGCAGTCCGTTAAGCTGATTTGTAACGTTACTTTTTAATAAATGACATTGATTGTTGATTAGTAACTATAACGCCGATTAATAACGTAATTTGCCGAGTAATGACTAAAATGCCGAACTACAATGCCAATTATCTGGGTAATAAATGTGAATAATGGCGAGTTATGAATGATAAAATCAATTTATGATGTAGGATTTGTGATGGCCGGACCACAGCCCCAAGCTTAGCCTGAGAAAATATTTAATGAAGCAGGTTGAGCTTTTAATTATGTATGAGTCGGCTACTGAACAGTTCGGCGTGTGTTTCTATCTTGTAGCCCCCAGGTCAAGGTGCTTTATTGAACAGTTACTGAGACGATAGGCTTTCATGATTAGGATAGAGAAATAATTAAATGAGGGTATTAATGAGTTTGCGTGTTTCCAACGTGGGCTTATTGGGTCTGACGTGACTTATTTGATGGGAAGTAGAAGCGAGATTTTGGGTTAAAGTGTGTGAATTAAAGCTTAGGAATTTCGAAGGTTTGCATGCTTGCTGTTTTGTGTTTTCTCAAGCGTTTTCAACCAAAAATGAGTAAAAGAGGTGAGTGCTCTTAGTTCTATTTGGTTTTTCTGCATAATCATGTTCTCTTCTTCTCCTTCTCTGCTTCTGTTTTTCAAATGGGTTATGAGAAAGAAACAAAAGGGGAGGTAGACTGGTCTTATGACTGGGTGAATGATGATGTAAGGGATCGTATTTCTCTATTTTTGGATGTTGGTGCTGTGAGTGAAATAGATAAGTCTAAGGTTGCTAGGGTTAATTCTGGGATTCGATTGGAGTTGCTCCCTTGTACGAGTGATGATAGGGTTTTTCATAGAGGGGAGGGTTTTGAGCACTTTTTTATGTATAGTTGTGTTTTGGAGGAACTAAGGGTGAGAGTTCCTTTCAGTGATTTTGAGTGTAAAGTTCTGAAGCAGTTGAACTGTGCACCCTCACAACTTCATCCCAATGGTTGGGCTTTCCTTCAGGCGTTTGAGATTCTTATGGAAGTTTTGGAGGAAAATCTGTCAGTGGAGTTGTTTTTCTCACTGTTTCAGGCGAAGGGTGTTTGGAAGGGTGGTTGGGTAAATTTGAACAGCTCTCCGGGGTTTGCTGTGTTCAAGTTGTACAAATCGTCTTTTAAGAACTTTAAGGAAATGTACCTTAAGGTCAGTAGCTGTGAGGATGACTTTTCATTCTATGTGGACGAGCATTTGGGGGAAAAATTTCCTCTCTGGTGGTGTTCAGAGCCTCAAAATATTTTAGAGCCTGAGACTATAAATCCAAAAGATGAGTGCATAATTGAGTTTTTGACTGAAGTTGTTGATCGCAAGGAGTTGATTTCTGGGAGGAAAATATGGCTGATGTGATAGATTATCTGGGTAAGATTTTGAATTGTGGATGTTGTATCATATCTGAGGTTTTTTGAATAGGTTTTTATTTTTCTTGTTTTTCAGGTGGTAAGTACCCCGGTGTATCTGCAGCGAGTTTGAGGTCTCGGGTGAAGAGCAAAGGTTTGGAGAAGGAGGTATCCTCGTCAAAGGCGGATAAGGTCGGCGTTGGCGAGGTTGATCAGCCAAGGCCAGGGAGGAGGAAAGTTATTGCTAAGAAGAGAAAAGGTGATGTGGTAGATTTGTCTGACGTTTTCTGATGATGAGAAAGATGATGTTCCAATGGAAGAGGTTCATAAGTTTTGTGATAACTAGAAGAGGTTGCATGGTTTTGTTGAGCGGAGTGATGGGTCGTCGCTCTGGGAAAAAGATTACCCCTTTATGATTACTGCCGATGAAGTTTGCCAAACCCCTGCCGATGTTAATTTGGCTGAAGAAGTGGGAGATGTGGCAGTTGATCAGTACATGCAGGTAATCTTTTATCTTTTGTTTTGTTGTGGTTGATAATTTTGTGGATGATCTCGTTTAATTCTATATTTGTTTGTGGAAGGTTGTGGGTCTGAGGCTTGCCAGTTTAGGGCAGAGCCGAGAAAAGAAACATCGTCAAGTAGCTGAGCAAAAGTTCGATTTGAGATTGGAGGAACAATTGAGGTTGAAGGCTGCCAAGGTTACAGAATTGGAGAGTAAACTAGCTGGGGTTGAGAAAGATTTAAAATTGATGAAGGAGAATTATGCTAAAGAGGTGGAAGATGTTAAAAAGAAGGAAGCGGATTTGTATAGTATGAGTACTCGGGTAGTGGAGTTGACTGCTGAATTGAAAAGCTTAGAAAAGAGTAAGGAGACAGCGATCCTGGACTCTTTCATTGAGGGGTTCGAAAGAGCTTCTCTGCAAGCCAGGTTCTTAGCTCCTAATGTTGATCTTGATCAGATGGACCCTAGTAAGATTGTTCGTGATGGGGTTATGGTTGAAGATGATGGCGCTGAAGAGGAGGAGGATGAAAATAGTTAATTTAGTGTGTATGTTCGGTACTATTAAACATGTATTTTGGTGGGTTACTTTGCTCCTGTAGTGAGCTTTTGACTGTTAAATTTTTTGTACTGTTTATGAAACAGTTTATTTTGTTTTTGGTTATGTTGACTTTGCAGAAAACATATATATATTGATAGGTGAATCTTGCCTATTTTGTCTGTTTGGTAGTTTGTTATTAGCTCTAGGCAGTGTGATTGGAGATTATTCTGAATGATATGGCTTTCGATTAAGATTGAATGTTTGTATGCTAGATAAATTTTGAATGAACGCGTTTTGAGCAAAATTGGAAAATTTTGGCAAAGTTTGAAATATCGGCTTCCAATTTGGATTGGAGTTTTGTGTGAATGATCAAATTCTGATGTAGATCGGGCATTTGTTTAATTTTTTTAATGATTGGCTTCCGATGTAGATCGGAGATCTGTTGGAATGATTGAATTTCGGTTGAGAGCGGTAATCGGATTGACTGATTGCATCCGGTGATCGGATTCCGTTTTAAGGTCGGCATTCAGATTGACTGATTGCTTCTGAGTTAATCGGATTCTGTTTTAAGGTCGGTAGTCGGATTGACTGATTGCTTTCGAGTTAATCGGATTCCGTTTTAAGGTTGGCAGTCAGTTTGACTGATAGGTTCCGAATGACCTATTTTATTATTTGATCAGTGTTAATAGTATCTGAATGGTCGGGTTGATAGTATAGGTTGACATGATATGTTTATAGATTGAAACGGAAACTATGAAATGGAAAAATATTGATTTGATAAAGTAGGGAATCTACTTATTAAAGAACCCTTGATGTCAAAGGCCCAGGTAGGCTAGCCTCGTTAAAACCTCTCCAAGCAAAACCCTTGTGGAAAAAATCTTGGCAGTAGGAAAAAGAGTACTTGCCTGTCCCTGGTATTAGCTGTAATATAATTTTAAGGAAGATACATTCCAAGTGCTAGGGAGATCTTTACCCTCTAGTGTTTGTAGTCGATAAGCTCCATTGCTGATTACTTCTGTGACACGGTAAGGGCCCTCCCAATTAGCTGCTAGTTTGCCATCTGTTGGTGGTTTCCTAGCTTGTTCTGTTTTTCGGAGTACAAGGTCGTGGACTTGGAAAGACCTTGGTTGAAGTCGTTGGTTATATTTTCGGGCAATGTGCTGTTGCATGGCTAAATGTTTAATTGCTGTGGATGATCTGAGTTCTTCAATGAGATCAAGTTCGGTTTGCCGGGCTATGTCTTGTGTAGTTTGGTCGGCCAATTCTGTGCGTAGTGAGGATTGGGAGATCTCCACAGGTATCATTGCGTCTGAGCCGTAGACCAAACGGAAATGTGTCTCCTTTGTGGTTGAGTGAATTGTTGTATTGTACCCCCATAGGATTTCTGGGATAAGCTCGGCCCAGAGGCCTTTTGCATCATCCAGTTTCTTTCTTAGAGCATGTAATATTACTTTATTTGTGGCTTCAGCTAACCCATTTGTTTGTGGGTGCTCTACTGATGAGAAGTGGTGTTTGATTTTCAAGTTCTGCAAGAAAGATGTAAATTTTTGATCGGCAAACTGGCGACCATTATCTGTGATAATGTGCCGAGGAATGCCGAATCGACAAATAATATATTTCCAAACAAAGGAAAGTATTTGTTGTGATGTAATCTTGGCTAGAGGCTGTGCCTCTATCCATTTGAAAAAATAATCAATTGCTACCACAAGGAATTTTACCTGACCTGCTGCTGTTGGAAAGGGTCCGAGGATATCTATGCCCCATTGGTTGAACGGCCAACTAACCTCGGAACAGTGTAGGAGTTCGGCCGGGAGATGTGTAATCGGATTGTGTTTTTGGCAGTTGTTACAGCTTTTGACTTTTGCTTGACAATCCTGTCGAATTGTCGGCCAATATAATCCAGCTCTGAGGATTTTTGAAAACAGACTTCGGGCTCCGAGGTGTGTACCACAGATCCCTTCATGTGCCTCAGCAAGTGCAAGCTCGGCTTCTATTCTGCAAAGACATTTGAGTAATGGACGGGAGAATCCCCGTCTATATAGGCAATTATTATAAATTGTAAAAAAGGAGGCTTGTCGACGGAAATGCCGAGCATTTTCGACGTCGCCTGGTAAGACCCCTGTCTGGAGATACTGTATGTATGGGGATCTCCAATCTGCTTCCTGTGTTACACTTAAGACTTGTGTTAGTTCAATGCTTGGCTTGAGTAGTGTTGACTGATAAAGTGATGACCTATTTGGTTGAGTACTAGTGAGCTTAGACAGAATGTCAGCTCGGCCATTGCTCTCCCTTGGTATGTGCTGTATTTCATATTTGGAAAATTTTGAAAGTAAATTGTGTACGACATCCAGGTATTTAGAGAGCAAAAGGTCCTTTACTTGGTATAGGTTGTTTACCTATTGGACGACAAGGAAGGAGTCGCAATATACCTTAAGTTCGGTGATGTTAAGGTCGGCAACGAGTCTAAGGCCGGCAATTAGTGCTTCATACTCACTTTGATTGTTGCTTGCTTTAAATGAGAAGTTGAGGGAATGTTCGATGACATTGCCGTGACCATCATCAAGTATAATACCTGCGCCACACCCGTGTGGGTTGGAGGACCCGTCGACATATAAAGACCATTCGATGTAATCTTCAGTTGTATTCGGTACTGAGAACTCGGCAATAAAGTCGGCCAAAAACTGTGATTTGATGGATGCTCGGCCCTCGTACTTGATATCGAATTTCGATAGTTCCACCGACTATTTTACTAGTCGGCCAGCCAGTTCAGGCTTCTGCAGCACTTGTCGCGAAGGTTAATCTGTTCTAACATGGATTTCATGGCTCTGAAAGTATGGTCGGAGTCTTCTGGTGGAGAAGACAAGCGCAAGTGCCAGCTTCTCAATGCTCGGGTATCAAAGCTCGGCATTCTGTAAGGTTTTGCTGGTAAAATAGATCGGGAACTGTTTCTTTGCCCTTTCTGCAACAAGAGCGGAGCTTATAGCCCAGTTAGTAACAGATAAATATAAGAATAGTGGCTCCCCTTGTAGGGGTGTGTGTAAAATTGGTGGTTTTGAAAGAGTTTCTTTTATAGTTGTAAATGCTTGTTCACATTCATCAGTCCATTGGAAAGCTTTTTTCATTTTTAAAGTTTGGAAAAAACATGAAGATTTAGAAGCTAGGCAATGTAAGAATCTAGAAAGCGCCACAAGTCTCCCTGTTAACCGCTGGACTTCCTTGATGGTTTGTGGGCTTGTCATGTCTAAAATAGCTCGGCATTTTTTAGGATTTGCCTCAATACCTCGGCTGGTGAGCATGAAGCCGAGGAATTTACCGCTTTGAACCCCAAATGCGCACTTTTCGGGATTTAACCGCATGTTGTATTTTCTTAGCTGTCCAAAGATTTCTGTGAGGTCATCAAGGTGGTTATTGCTGATCTTTGTCTTGGTGACCATATCATCAACGTAGACCTCAATGTTCCTGCTGATTTGTTTGGCGAAGACTTTGTCCATTAGACGTTGATATGTCGCACCTGCATTCTTAAGTCTAAATGGCATGACTTTATAACAATAGTTTCCATATTCAGTAATAAAGGCTATCTTATTTTGATCAGATGGATGCATGTGGATCTGGTTATAACCAGAATATGCATCCATAAAGCTGAGTTTTTCAAAACCAGAGGCATTATCAACTAAACAATCAATAAAGGGCAAAGGGTAGGAATCTTTGGGGCATGCTTTGTTGAGATCGGTGAAATCAACACACATGCGCCGTTTACCGTTATGTTTTTTAACCATGACGACGTTCACCAGCCATGTTGTGAATCTGATTTCTCGGATGAAATCCGCGTTGATGAGCTTCTTGGTTTCTTCTAGGGAAGCTTGCTTTCGGTCGTGGCCGAGATTTCTCTTTTTCTGTGCTACAGGTCGGATAGATGGATCTAATGCTAACTTGTGTGATATGATGGATGGATCGATGCCTGGCATATCAGCTGGGGTCCAAGCAAACAGGTCGGCATTTCGTTGTAAAAATGCTCGGAATGATGATTTTTCTTCTGAAGATAATGTTGAGCCGACGTATGTGAATTTGTCTGTGTTTTCTGTGAAATAGATTTTATCTAGGTCTTCTGTTGGAGTCGGCCTTTCCAGTGTTCCTGCTCTGGGATCAAGGTCGGCCAGCATGTGTTGCTTGTTCATGTTGCCGATATTATGGACCTGGGCTTTTGTGTTACGGTGAGGTCTTTTGAGACTATTGTTGTAGCACTCCCTGGCTTCTCGGGCATCACTGTGAATGGTTGCAATTGTATTGTTCTGCAAAGGGAACTTAACACAAAGATGAATTGTAGATACTATAGCGCCGAACCTATTTAAGAAAGGTCGGCCAAGTATAATATTATACGGACTGAAGCAATCAACAACTAAGTATTGAATGTCTGAAGTTTTTGACGAGGGAAACTTACCGAGTGTGGTTTGTAACCACACAGAGCCCATAACCGGGACTCGCTCACTTGAGAATCCTACCAAATCACCAGTGGAAGGTTGGATGATGTTATCACTTAGTTTCATTTTCTGGAATGTTGAGTAAAAGAGAACGTCGGCGCTGCTGCCTGGATCGAGCAACACCTTTTTAACTAGGAGATCTCTGAGCTGTAGGGAGATTACGATGGGATCATCCAGATTTGCTACGCTGTTGTCATGATCGGCTGTCTGGAATGTTATCTATGGAGATGTCGGCGGTGGCTACTGTTGACTTTGATCGGCGTTGATGGAAAGTATAGCTCGGTAAGATCTTTTTCTTGCCGAGCTTGTGGCTCTGCCACCTGCAAAACCTCCGGAAATACAGTTGATTGTATGCGTTGGTAGTTCAGGATGGCTATTGTTCGCTCGGTCTCTATCTCGGCTATGTTGTATAGCCGAGCTTTGGTCTCCTGAAGGAGGTGCTCGCCGCTGCATGTGGCCGCTGATGAATTTGTCCAGGTGACCCTGCCGAGCTAGTCGCTCCAGCAGGTCTTTGGCGATGATGCAGTCGTTGGTATTGTGTCTGTGCTTCTGGTGGAAGGAGCAGTATTTTGATCGGTCAGTGCCTTTTGAATCTGGGTAACTGCCAGCTTTTCGTGGTGGCTTGATTAATTTCGAATTCAAGATCTCCTTGATGATGTCATCGCGCTTGGTGTTGAATTTGGTATAGGTTTCATATCGTGGAATTGGTTTGAAATTCCTCTTGCTGTCCCGTGGCTTGTCATCGTCTCTATAGTGAGGCTTTTCTATTTTTCGAGCTTGTCAGAGCTCTTCGATGTCAATCTGTCCTTTAGCTTTTTCATGGAATTCGGCCATGGTTTTTGGTTTGGCCACAGCAATAGTTTCCTGGAATTTTCCTGGTCTTAATTCGCTTTTTATGGCGTGTAGTTCCACCTCGGGGTGAAGGTCGGGTATACTTATGGCTATCTTTGTGAAGCGCGTCATGTAGTCCTTGAGGCTTTCGTGCTTACCTTGCTTGACTGTGTTCAGGTAGTCGGAGTCATGTAGGTAGATGGCTGATCCAGCAAAGTGCTCCTCAAAGGGATTTGATATGTCTCAGAATCGAGAAATGGAACCTGCAGGCAAAGAACAAAACCAATCAAGTGCAGGACCGTCTAAGTAAGATGGAAAACAACGAGATAAAACTTTATCAGATGCACCGTTTACTATCATTATGGAGGTGAACTTTTTTATGTATTTCTTTGGATCACCTAACCCATCATAGGGAATTAGGGTGGTCGGCAGGGTAAACCTTCGGGGTAGCACGAAGTTCATTACCTCCGCCGTGAATGGTCCAGGGGAGCTTTCCTGATCGTCATTTGCTCTGTTTTCCTGAGCTTCCTTGTTATGTTCGGGTTGCTCCTCTTCCTGTCGAGCAATGTCTGAGACATGTGTTGGTCCTGACTGCTGCTCGGCTTCTTCCGTCCGTTCTTGTCGGTCATTGTTTTCGGTTCGAGTGTTATTCAAGTTGGCAATTTGATTTGCCATTCTTTGGTTCTCCTCAGCCACGACTTGCCACAACTCGGTCACCATCCGGAGCAATTTGGACGGTGAGGGTGGAGGTTGTTCAGCCATGACTTCAAAACGGGAACCTTGAGGCCGATGATATGTAGAGAGGTTTATATTTTCGGCCCCACGGTGGGCGCCAATTGTTCTTGTATGGATACCTGGAGGGAGAGCTCAGTCTTTGGGAGTCGACGCCGAGCTATTACTTTCGGTGCCGACCTTCAGGCCTTATGATAATCCGAGCTTTACTCCGAGAGGGTGTCCAATCGCGTAGAGCTTTGAGCAAGAAACAGGGGGGAGTGTACCTGCAAAGGCACTCCGAAGCTTAAGTTAGTATTGAGAATTCAATGTGTCTTCAGGATAGAAGATCATACCTTTTTATAGGTGATAGTGTATAAATCGGTTATGTTCTTGCTTTATTGCCTGTATTAAAGAGCAATAATAAGGGTTTGGACGTTTCACTTTTGTGAAGCAGTCCGTTAAGCTGATTTGTAACGTTACTTTTTAATAAATGACATTGATTGTTGATTAGTAACTGTAACGCCGATTAATAACGTAATTTGCCGAGTAATGACTAAAATGCCGAACTACAATGCCAATTATCTGGGTAATAAATGTGAATAATGGCGAGTTATGAATGATAAAGCCGATTTATGATGTAGGATTTGTGATGGCCGGACCACAACTAATTTTAAATTGTCATTCTCTCAAGTAATCTTTTCTTTTGTTTTTCTATGTATTTTGGAAATGATTTGTTTTCAATTTTATTTTTATATTCTTACATTCATCTAGATGCTTTATTTGAATTGTAGGCTACAACTATGATTTATACAGCTTGGTTCTTGATTATAAAAGCAAAGTTTCATCCAACATATATCAAGCACAAACAAAAAGCTTAATAGAAAATAACTTCAGCAAATTGAAAAAATATAAATTATAGTCACATTCAGTTTTTATAAATTTTAATCAATTCACATTGGAAAATCCAAGAGTAACATGCATTGATCTTCATCTGTAATGCCAAGTCTCCATCTTGTTCTTTGTTCAAATAACCTAAAAGTCACAATGAAAGAAATAATATTACTAAAAGATTTGCCTAGTGAAAGCAATAGCTTGAAGTGTGAATGAGTTGATGGCTTGCTTACATATGGGGGCTGAGATGAACCAGTTTGGCTTCGTTAATATCATTACTCGTAAGCTTGAGAGATAGCAGTGACAGAAATATGCTTGATATGCTTAAGTTGTGGCCAGTGACGGACCCTGAAAATTTATGTTGGGGGGACAAAAATAATACACATTACTATCAAAAGATATATTAATTTAAATTTAAAAAATATAAAAATGCATATTAATTATTCGAATACAAAAAAAAAACAAAAGTTATATTAGCCGCTAACTTTTTTCGCTTCAATTCTAAGAACTTCTTTTTATTAGAGACTAATGGAGTGACTTTAGATTTTAGTGGTAGCTTTCTTTTGAAATATTTTTTTATTATTATTTCTAAAAATAAAAATATATTTTTTAAATTAATAAATTGATCAATTCACTTTAAAAATTTATATGCAACATAATTACATATAATAGAATAGAACGAAAGATAAACAAATAAATAATAAGGATCACTAAATTGAAAATAAAATAATATATATAAATTCATTAAGAGAATAAAAAAATAGATTAATACCTAAACTATAATTGTTTGAATTAAAATTTACAATTGAAAATATCAAAAAGAGAAACAATGAAATTGAAAAATAAATAAAGTCATAGAGAGCTATATAAAACAAAAATAGAGAATTTAAAATTTACCTTTCGATGAAGAGAAAATGACCACTAGATAAGGAATAGAAAAGACGGTTGAAAATATGAAACTAAGAAAAGGGTTTAAAAGAATAAATGAGTGACGGCTAGGATTTAAGAATAGAAGACGACTAAATTTGATTAGGTTAACTAATAGTCAAAATGATAGAAAGATAAAATGGGTTTGAGGCTTTTAACAATTGGACTTTGTTATTTGTAGTGAGGTCATTTAAAATTTAAAATAGGAGCATATTATATATATATAATTTTTTTTTTGTTGAAAAATATGAAATGAGAGTGGGGGCAAGTGCCCCTCACTACTATGCATGGGTCCGTGCCTGGTTGTGGCCAATTAAACAAGAATAATAATAATAGTAATAATAATAATAATAGTAAGTTAGTAACCAAATTAAACAAGAATAATGAAAAATAAATTAAATATGGAATTATCAAATCAAGTTTCTAAGAAAAGGAAAAGGTAGAATTCAATCTAAGATATGACAATTAAAAAAAATAATAGTAAAAGAATACAATTTGAACAGTCCACTTCGATCAAGAAGAGAATATCAACTTTGAGTAATTGAATTCATAAAAGTAAGACGTACTTGGCATGTGGCAAAGGTATCCTTACAGTTTTGAAGACTGCCAGAAAGAAAGAGCCACAGAAAGAAGTTTAGGCTCAAATTATATCCTCACAGCAACCTGAACACAGTACAACTAAGATTTCGTTATACCTCTTACGAAGAGACAATATCATTCCAGTGGTTACACCAGAAGCAGCTTCTTCAGCCTTTGATTTTGCCCGAACCAATAACAAATAGAACAGAGTACAATTTTAGAAAACAAATATCCAACCTTCAACGAGTCACGTACAATTGACGAACGTATTCCATTTTCCACATAGAACATTCTAATTAGAGAACATGTAACGCAAAATCACATAGAATAAACTCTACTATAGTGGATTATATTTGATTACCTTCTTGGGTGCGAAAGGGTCATTATCGTAATATTCGTCGTCATAATCAGAACACGTTCCGGAAAATCCGCCTTCAAAATTGAAGTCTTGCTGCGTTTGACAAAATTGAAGTGAGGGCCGAGATTCATAGATAGAAAGGGAAAAGAAAAAATAAAATTCAAAAAGGAGGAGTATTTTACATCATCAAAATGAGGAGAGGAAGCCATTGGTTTCAAAAACCCTAGATAGGGAAGGAGAAGATTGTTCACAACAGGTGATTCAGCAGCTAGGGTTCCTGAATTTGACCCCTTAGGAGGTTTATCTGAACTCTTCATCACGCCGCGTTGTGATTCAGTTTCGCAAGGCGATTCGCTAGCTCGTTCTTAATTATACAATCAAAATGATCATGGTTACATCAATGCAATGAGTTTAATCAGAAAACGTGTACAATACCATGTACACTGCAAAAAAGAATCAAACAAATCCAACGCCTAAATTCAAATAAGTTGGTAAGAACATAGATCATGTTCCTTATTCCTACTACTATTTCTTTCATTTAGGTTCTAGCCAACAAAGTAACAAACCAAGAAAGCCAAGTTATCAGATCCAATTGCCATAAAAAACCAAATCCCTTTATATCAAACTCTAAATCAGAAAAATTATCAGTTTAGTTGAAATTGAAACATACCAATCCATAAGCTCCCGGAAATCCAGACCTGCGCTTTTCGTCGTTCATAGATCCCGAAACCTTGGCGTCGGAGTCAACGTGCACCGCAACTAATTCCTTCTGCTCCTCAAGATCTGTGGAAGAATTCCCACTCTTGCCTCTGCCATCAACTACTCCCAAGTCCAAATAGAACACGAGACCAACGAAGAATGCATAAAACCCTACGAATCCAATCGCCTGCCACATGAAGATCTCCGCGCTAAGATACACGTAGAAGAGGAACATCGCTGCCGTCAAGTAGAAGAGCACGTCTCTGACGAAGGGCGCGAGATCGAGGGGGAAGGGAGCGGCGTAGATGGCGACGAATCCGACAACGAGGGCAGAGACGAAGGTACCGGCAGAGAGGATGGGGCCAAATCCGGTGCGGTACTGGCCGGAGCGGAGGGCAGCGAGGGAGGAGAAGACGTCGGGGGAGCCTGATACGACATCATTGGCTGCATGTGCGGCACAGACGCCGGAACTGCAATGCCACCAGCAGTAGAGGCGACGCCGGGAGCCATTGTAGCCGCAGAGCTAACACCAGGAGGTGGAATCGACAGATTCTGGTAGGCAAGGCTGGGCGGAGCGGCGCCTCCGGATAGATTTGGCAGCGGGGAGAAGTGCGGTGCCTGAGGAGACAGCGGCCGGAAGGAGGGGGCGGCGGAAGGCACGAAGGGAGGTCCAGTGGAGACCTGAGGCGGCACGTAGGATTAGGTGGGATGATGCTGCTGCAACGGCGGCGGGGCGGTGGCGCGGAGAGCAGAGTCGGATTGGGATTAAGGTTTGCGGGAGCTGGAGATTGAGATAGGGATGTGGAAGGTGGAGCGTGATGGGTTATTAGGGTTAGGGGTTGTGAGTGACGGAGACTGAGAGAGTCTCGAAGCTTTTGAAGTTTTAGGGTTAGTAGGATTCAGGGTTATTGGGTTTGGGGTTATTAGTTTTTTTTTAAAAAAAAAAACCTTTTGGCCACGCTTTTAAAGCGTGCCAAAAGAGTACCAGGATATGGCCACGTTTTGTAAGCGTGGCCGTAATGAAATCCTGTCGCCATGCTTTTAAAACGTCTTTGTTTCTCTCTATGGCCACACTTTTGAAGCGTGTCAGAAAAAAACGTGGCCGTTTCTCTAATCAATGGCCACCCTTACAAAAGCGTGGTCGTTGATCCTTTTCGCCACGCTTTTGAAGCGTGGCAAAAATAAAGTGGCCAAATCTCTAATCTATCGCCACCCTCATAAAAGCGTGGCCATTGCCCACTTTTGGCCACGCTTTTGAAGCGTGGCAAGAAAAAAGCGTGGCCATAGGCCTTTTTTCTCATAGTGTATAATGAACCCAGATGCAGATTTCTTTATGGAAACACATGGGCAGATATCATCATTCTTGAATCCGTTTTTGGCCAGATACTCAATAAGACAATTATACCACATTCGTCCAGATTGCTTTAGACCATATAAAGATCTTTGCAATTTGACTGAGTATAACCCTTGCGAATATTCATTGGACGGTTTAGATATCTTTAGTCCTTCAGGGACTTTCATATAGATATCCTGATCTAATGAGCCATATATATAGGATACTACCACATCCATTAAATGCATATGCAGTTTATGATATGCAGATAAACTGACCAAATAACGCAATATTATTGCATCCATTACAGGGGAATACGTTTCTTCATAATCTATACCGGGCCTTTGTGAAAAACCTTGTGCCACAAGTCGGGCTTTATAGCGCACAACTTCATTTTTCTCATTTCATTTTCTCACAAATACCCATCTGTATCCAATAGGTTTTACATCTTCTAGTGTACGGACTACAGGTCCGAAGACTTCACGTTTTGCAAGTGAGTCTAATTCAGCCTTCATGGCTTCTTTCCATTTTGGCCAATCATTCCTTTGTCGACATTCTTCGACTGATCTTGGCTCAAGATCCTTACTTTCATGCATGATATTTAATGCCACATTATATGCAAATATTTCATTGACAATTGTCTTATTTCGGTCACATTTCTCTCCTGTAAAGACATAATTTATCGAGATCTCGTCATTTTCACAATTTTCAGGTACCTGAACGTCTTCTGGCGTTAAAACTATATCAGAATTTTGGACAACTGCAGGTGTCTCTACTATGTCTTTTTCAACAGGAATATTATTTACCTCTTTTCGCTTTTGAGGATTTTTTATCTTTGGAACCGACAGGCCTGCCACGCTTCTGGCGTGAATTTGCTTCAGTGGCTACTTGTCCTACTGGGACATCAATTTGAATTGAGGTATTTTCCACTGGTATATAAGATTTGGTTATCCTCTTTGTATCGGAAAATGCATCAGGCAATTCATTTGCTATTCTTTGCAAATGTATAATCTTTTGAACTTCTAGTTCACATTGCCCTGATCGAGGATCTAAATGCATCAAGGATAATGCATTCCAATTAAGTTCCTTTTCAGGAAACTTATTCTTTTCCCCTAATGTTGGAAATTTTGATTCATCAAAATGACAATCTGCAAACCGAGCTTTAAATACATCTCCAGTTTGTATCTCAAGATACCTCACTATAGAGGGAGAATCATATCCAACATATATCCCTAATTTTCTTTGGGGTCCCATTTTAGTACGATTAGGTGGTGCAATGGGAACATATATCGCACACCCAAATATTCTTAAATGGGAGACATTTGGCTGCTGGCCAAAAGCTAGTTGCATAGGAGAGAACTGATGGTAACTCGTTGGCCTCAATCGAATAAGTGCTGCGGCATGTAAAATAGCATGCCCCCAAACCGAGGTTGGGAGATTTGTTCTCATAAGTAAGGGTCTAGCAATTAACTGGAGGCATTTAATAAGTGATTCTGCTAACCCATTTTGTGTGTGAACATAAGCTACTTGATGTTCAACACTTATTCCATTAGCCATACAATAAGCATCAAAAGCTTGGGAAGTAAATTCACTAGCATTATCAAGACGAATTACTTTGATTAGATTGTCTGAAAATTGTGCTTTTAATCAAATAATTTGAGCAAGTAATCTCGCAAACGCCAGGTTGCGAGAAGATAATAAGCACACGTGTGACCATCTCGAAGATGCGTCTATTAGGACCATAAAATATCTAAAAGATCCACATGATGGATGAATAGGTCCACATATATCACCTTGAATCCTTTCTAAGAATTCAGGGGACTCAAATCCAATCTTTACTGGTGATGGCCTTAAAATTAACTTTCCTTGAGAACATGCAGCACAACAAAATTCACTAGTTTTAAGAATCTTCTGGTTCTTTAGTGAATGTCCATGAGAGTTTTCAATAATTCTCCTCATCATGGTTGTTTTCGGATAACCCAATCTATCATGCCAAGTTATGAATTCATTGGGCTAGTAAACTTCTGGTTTACAGTGGCATGTGATTCAATTGTACTAATCTTGGTATAATATAACCCAGATGAAAGTGAGGGTAATTTTTCTAATATAACTTTCTTATTTGAATCATGAGTTGTGATACATAAATACTCATGATTTCCCTCATTCATTGTCTCAACATGATATCCATTTCTGTGAATATCTTTGAAACTCAACAAGTTCCTCAGGGACTTGGTAGATAATAGTGCATTATTTATTATAAATTTTGTTCCTCCAAAAAACAAAATTATAGCTCTTCCGGAGCCTTCTATCACATTGCCTGAGCTAATAATACTATTAACATATTCCTCTTTTGGCACAAGATGGGTAAAATATATATCACTTTTAAGAATGGTGTGCGAACTTGCACTATCCGCAAGGTATACATCTTCATTATATATCCTTGCCATTTTCTTCAAAGACAAATAATAAAAATGAGTAGTATGCGCAGTTAAATTGAATACTTGATCGGAATTATTTTTCTAAGAAACACTGTTCAAAATAATGTCATATACTGAAATTTTATTTTAAAACATGACACATTTAATGATTTCAAAATTTATAAACATTAATATTTCATTATTTATATACATCACATTTGAAACTTAAATACATAAAAAATAAAACTTAATAATAAGTTCTTTACATTATTTATTTACATAGATACTTCACAATCCCATATATTAAACTATTCCATCATTGATCAAATGACCAATATTTCCCTCAGGGTCCTCAAAGAAATCAGATACATCATAATGAGTGGTGGAATTTTCAGTATCATTTGAAACAAAATTTGTTTCCTTTCCTTTGTCATCCTTTTTCAAAGATGCCTGGTAAAGATCGACTAGGTGCCTTGGAGTACGACAGGTATGTGACCAATGGCCCTTTCCACCACAACAGAAACACTTATCCTCTGTTGAATTATTCTGCCCGATATTTCTTTCTTTATCCCACTTCTGGTGAGATCCTCTCTTTTGAACATAATTTATTTTCCTTCCATAATTTTTCTTGTTATTAAAACCTTGCCATTTACCTCTTCTGGGGTAATGATTTGCCGCATTTACTTCAGGAAATGGGGCGGCGCCAGCTGGACGCACTTCATGATTTTTCAATAGCAACTCATTGTTGCGTTCAGCAACAAGAAGGCAAGAAATTAACTCGGAATATTTTTTAAACCCTTTTTCTCGATACTGCTGCTGCAGGAGCACATTCGAGGCATGGAAGGTTGAGAAAGTTTTCTCCAACATATCATGGTCAGTTATCTTTTCCCCAATTAATTTCATTCGTGAGGTGATTTAAAACATAGCAGAATTATAGTCATTTATAGATTTAAAATCTTGTAAACGCAAGTGCGTCTGATAAACCCATATTTTATGATATATTTTGTGCTTAATTTGAGTGATTTATCCAATCCTTCACCCACTTATTCATATTAATTGCATGGTTTTACTTCTCCTTCCTTATTATGTGATGTATGTGAAAAACATGTTTCCTATGCTTTAAAACTAAATATTTTAATTACCTTTAATTCCATTCGATGCCGTGATCAGTGTGTTGAGTAGTTTCAGATCTTCTAAGGCAGGAATGACTTAAAGAATGGAAAGGAAACATACAAAAATGGAAGGAAAGCACAAAACGGAGTTTTTGGAGAAACTGGCATCCACGCGATCGCATGGGCGACGCAGACGCATGCCAAGCGCGAATCAATAGCGACGCGGCCGCATGACTGACGCGACCGCGCGCCTTATGCAGAACGCATATGACGCAGTCGCATGACTGACGCGACCGCGTGACAAGAAAAGCTCCGAATGACGCGGCCGCGTGACCCACGCGGATGCGTGACAGAGGCCACGCACTAGAAATTACAGAAAATGCTCCCAGCGATTTCTGAAGCCCTTTTTGGCCCAAATCCAAGTCCAGAAGGCATAGACCAGAGGTTATGAAGTGAGGGAATGCATCCATTCAGGAGAGCTCGCCAATTTTAGTTACTTTCCATGAATTAGATTTAGTTTTAAGAGAGGTTCTCTCCTCTCTCTTTTAGGATTAGGATTTAGGACTTTTCTTAGGTTTAGGAGTGACTTTCGATCCCAGGTTTAATGTTCCTTTACTTTAAGCTTCCCTTTTACTTTTATTCATTGCATTACTTTAGTTGATTATTCACTTTTGCCATTTAATTTATGAATTCTTCTATGTTACAGATTACTCTTTTGAATTAATGTTATTTGAGGTATTTCAGTTTAATATTGCTTTCTTTTATTTATGTCACCATTGCTTCCAATCTGAAGATAATTTTTATTCCAGCAATTTGGCTTTTTCCCCTTTTGGGCTTGGTTAAGAAATCAGTAACTCAGGAGTTATCTTAGCTCAACATAATTGATAACTGTTATCTTTGTTAGTTGAATTGACTTTTAATAATCCCAATCTTTTCTTAGGAAATAAATAGGATTCGAAGGTCAAACTAATTAGTCCCTTGACTTTCCTTTGCTTTAGCAAAGATTAACTAAGTGGAATTAATATTGAATCTTCTTTATTGTTGAGAAGGGTGACTAATTTAAACTTCCAATTTCTCATACCTTGCCAAAAGTTTGCTTTACAGTATTTATTTATTTTAATTGCCATTTAAATTATTTGTCATACTTATTCCTCACTCTCAACCCCGATTTACAACCTTTATAGCCAATAATAAGAACATACTTCCCTGCAGTTCCTTGAGAAGACGACCCGAGGTTTAAATACTCGGTTATCAATTTTTAAGGGGTTTGTTACTTGTGACAACCAAAACGTTTGTATGAAAGGACTTTTGAAGGTTTAGAAACTATACTTGCAACGAGGATTTATCCGCAAAATTTCTAGACCACGCAAAAGTTCCTCTCATCAAAATGGCGCCGTTGCCGGGGATTTGCTAGCGTGTGCCTTATTATTGGTTATTGTAAATATTTTTCTTTTACTTGTTTATTTATTTCTGTTTTTCCTTTTTAATTTTATTTGCTACTATGAACTCTCACCCTTCTCGCTTTGAGTTTGGTTCTAACTTCGTTGAAGGAAATAGAAGTTACAGCAGGAATATGCATCAAGGTCAGACCAATCAAGGATGGATGGAGCCAAGAGGATCTAATCAACCCTTTAGGCAACAACACCCTCCAAGATATCATGGACAACGACCATTCTACAATGCATACCCAGCTGATAGATATGGTGGACAACCTTGTAACTACCAACAAGCCCCACCACGTGCCTATAGACCATCCTCTCAACATAACCTCGAACCACCACACTCACAAGCTTCTCTTCACCATTCGCCACCGTATGATCCTTTCCTACCCCAGTTCCAATCCACTCACTCCCAAGCACCACCACTTTCCCATATTTCATGTCCAAACCCATCACCCCGAGAATCAGAGGTTCGCCTCAAGGAAACGATAAATAAACTTCAAACAACCATTCGACAACTGGAGCAAGCAGTAAAGCAATTAGCTGCTAGATGTTCGAACACCCAAGGACCCTCCACAACCCCAGGTGGACAATCTAATGAAGAGCGTAGCATGAAGAAAATACTAGAAACTCCAGTGGACAAGACAGAGCATGGCTTCGTACTGGAACAAGTAGAAGAAGCTGTTATTATTGAAGAAGAAGAGTTGGTTGAAGACTTAGGAGACACTGAACTTCCATGGGAAGCCAGAGTCGTGGAAAATTCTGTCAAGGACGTTACAACAGATGCTAAGGAGGATTGTGCACAATTCCCAGGGCAGGTACTTCATAAAGAACTAGACAGAATAACCCAAGAAGTAAGTTTCCTTGATAATGATAATCTCCAGTCAAGTCCTCCTAGTGATGGACTTGCATCCACAAGTGAATTCTCTGAGATAGAAGAATCTTCCCCAAGTGACTATGAAGATGATACGGAGGTAGATTTCTCTCAACCTCCAATCTACGACTTAAGTGACGAGGAAGACATAGATGGCTTTGATCAGGACATGGATACATTTGAAGAATCTTGCAAAGAAGTGGAGAAATTCACAGAAGAACACAAGGGAGTAGAACTCACAGAACCATTGGAATCACCTACCCCAAGGCCATTACCACCCAATACAAGCTTCAAGTGGGTACAATCCTTAACCTTTAACTGTATTTTTCCACTTGAATATGGTTTACTTGAAACAGATGGTCAGCTTAGAGTTCTCTGTGGCTTTAAGAGTAAGCGGGAAATGGCTTGTGCTCAGAGCTGGTGCACAAGGTTCAGTAAGGTTCCACGCTTCAACTTGAAGTGCAAGGATTGGTATCATATTCAATCGAATGGATCTCGGAAAATATTTGGTTATCCTGGTGAGAATCCAATTTCTAAACCGCCCAGATGGAAAAGTATGGATCAAGATGAAGGCGGATCTAACAGCAAAGTTAGGGATCCTGGAATCTATTCTGACATTCGTCACCCCGGGAGCCTGACAATCTATTTGAAGCTGCTCAGAAGCTTCACATGCCTAGTATGGGACCCCGGAGGCTATTGGCATTCCAAGCATTGGTGGAGATTTTTGGATGAATTTAAATATAAGCCGCCAAAACAGGAAGCTCTTCCAATGTCCAACTTAAGGACTTTAACTAAAAGTGCTAGGTGGGAGACAACCCACCATGGTATGATCGTTCATTTTGCACTTTTGATTTTATTTAGTTTTTTTTGTTTTTGAGTTTTATTTTATTTTATTAAACCTGGAATCATGCATAGCATCTCATTCATCATTGCATTCTGCATTTTTCATGCATAAAAAAAAGGGGTGCGCGACGCGACCGCATCATCCATGCGATCGCATCAAATGGCGAAAATATACTTCCCACGCGACCGCGTCATCCACACGGCCGCGTGACCTGGAGATCGGCGTAAAGATCCAACGTCCAGAAAGTTAGGCTGGAATCGTGCGGCCATTGTGCGTTTCGCACAAATAACCCACGCGACCGCATCACCCACGCGATCGCGTCACTTGCACAATGCCAATCCCACGCGGCCGCGTGAGCGACGCGACCGCGTCGCATGGATTGTACGAACACCCCAAAGGAGACAGAGAGTTGCGCTGAAACGACGCTGGATTCGTGCGTTTAGCACAAATCCCAGCAACGCGATCGCATGCCCCAGGCGATCGCATCATTCGATCTTTTTTGCCCTCCATGCGATCGCGTCACCCACGCGATCGCGTCACGCCCCATTTCACTCCAGTCACGCGACCGCGTGCCCCACGCGGCCGCGTGGATTCAAATTTATAACCCCCCAACCACGCAAACCCTATCAGTCGCGCCCCCCCTGAAACCCTCTCCACCCTCTCTTCCCCTCCAATCCAACCACCACCACCCAGCCACCATCACTGCCAACCCCAGACGCCACCGACCTCCCAGACGCCGCCGCCACCTACCCCCCTTCCTCCTTTCCCCTTCTTTCTTCTTCTTTCTTCCTCTTTCTCCCCTCTCCGCCACTGCCCCCTTCGCAACCACCACCCACCGCCGCCGCCCGTCCCAGCCGCGCCCCCCATCCGCCACACACACACCTACCCCCTCCCTTCCCCTCTTACCCTCCTACCCCATTACCCATCCCTTCTTTCCCCCTGCCCCGAACAGCCGTCACTACCACCCCCAGCCACCTTTTTGCCACTATCCTTATTCGGCCTACCAGGTTCCGACGAACGCCACCCTTCTATCCTTCATAGTTATTTCATATTTTTCTGTTTCTGTTCATCATTAGGCTAGTTAGATATGCATGTTGTAGTGGATTTTAGGTTGTTAGGTAGCCTAGAATGTGGTTAGTGGATTTAGGTCTGTTTAATTGCGATGTTCGTGTTTCTTGTTTCATTATTTTCACAATTCTGCTGTTGCTGTGATCATGTTCATATGCTGTACTTTTCTGTATATTGCTGCTCTTTACACTGAATTTTCATGTTTATATTCCTTATATGTAATTGCAAGCTTTAATTTTAATTCATATGAACTATTTGACTGCTGTTTATTTTCCGGGACAATCCAATTTTAGCCGGAATGCTGCCCAAATTTCTCTAAAATGTTTTCATTCATGTTTTGGTTTTGGCGTTTTGAAAACTGCTTTCCTTTGCTTTAACCAAACCCATTCTTGAATGCCAGGGCAAGTTTTCTTATCCTTTTTAATTTCCCGGTTCATATATTGCATTTTTGATGTTTGATTCCAATTTTTGCTATTTCTATATCTATTTGAATCATCATCAACCTGTTTTTCTTGTTTGGTTATGAGTTACCTATCGCTTCTAATTATGAATGCTTGTTACTTAGAAACTTATCCTTATGCCACTTACCTTAACCCATTTTTCATTGACTCTCACTAATTCTAATTTCCTGAACTCTTTTTTTTTAATTCTAACCAAACTAACCTTTTAAAATCTTTTTTTTGGTTTTTCACTTTCTTTTAACCCTCTAACTATGGCATACTGATAATTTTTCCTACTTAACATGCCTTCTATTACATTTTGGATTGTGAATTTTTCCTTTCGAACTTTTAACTCCTATACAATCCTTAATGCACATTTACTTAACTCATTTACCTCATTCTAATTCTCCTTTGCCACTTTGTAATTCTTGTGACTATTTGCCTATTTGTTTTCCTATTTTTATTATATCCTGGTTCTCTGTTTTTCAGGATGTCAGATTCCCAGAGAAAAGGGAAAGGAAAGGCAACAACTGGCAAACGGAAAAGAGGAGAAGCCTCTATGTCCATCATAGATCTCATGCATGATGCCTCCTTGCGGGAGAAAAATTTTACCCCGCAGGAGAAGGCCGACCAGCTAATCCCTTCCACTGATCCAATAAAGTTTGCAAACCGATACTGTGAGCTGAGGTATCCGGTGTTTGCAACCTCCAGGAACTTATACCTGGAGAGGACTCTGAAGATCCCAGAAGAACTCCAGCAATACACCTCTGACCAGATCAAACAAAGAGGCTGGTTCTTCCTGGAGAGACCTCTGACTGAGGTCAATGCATCTTGGGTTAGGGAATTCTACTGCAATTACTTCAAAACCTCCCTAGATGCAGTGAACCTCAGAGGAAAGCAGATTCTGGTTACTGAAGAGGCAATTGAAGATGTTTTGAAGCTTCTGCCTAAGACTGATCAGCTGGATGGTTATCAGAAAGCTGAGGAAGACATGCGCTTTATGCGATTTGATTGGGATGCAGTCAAAGCCCGGATAGCCCTTGACTCGACCATTTCCTGGATCATGGGTCAGAACACCACGATGCCCAAGGGAATCAAGCGGGCATACTTGAATGATGAGGCTCGGCTATGGCATCAGATATTTAGCAACTACATTATGCCGAGTACTCACGAGACTGAGATACCAGCTGCTATGATCACCCTCCTATGGTGTGTGATGGAGGGTAAGGACCTGTACCTGCCACGCTTTATCCGGTACTATATGGCCAGGGTCCACGTCCGAGGCACTCTTCCCTTTCCTTACCTGATTACCCAGCTAGGCCGTCGAGCTAACGTGCCATGGGAGGATGCTGATGAGAGGCCACCTGCTGCAGATTGAAAGAAGATTATCCCGCACAGCAGAAACTTTCTGGCCTTGGGCTACAGACCTCCATTCCTCACTGCCCCTGGTGACACTGCCACACCATCTGCCGGCCCCTCTTCCTCTACAGCTACACCTGCCACCACCACTGCCCCTCCACCTGCCCCAGAGCCCATCTATCATCTAGTGCACCGCCTGTTTCGACGGCTTGACCAGATGGAGCGTCGTAACAAGCGACGCTATGAGCACCTGAAGTTGATGATACGATCTGGCGACATCCCCTCCGAGCCTGACACACCTTCTGAGGCATCTGAGGAGGAGGCGGATGCGCCTGAGGCAGAGACTCTTCCACAGAGGGAGGCTGAGCAGCCAGGCACCCAGCAGGCAGACACAGAGCAAGTTGCTTCACAGCAGGAGGCCCCACACCAGATCCAGGGTGCAGATCCTGAGATCCCTATTCAGACAGCACCTCCTCTGCAGCAGCCAGACCCTCAGCCCGCCACCACAGAGACACCAGCTACCCGTCCTTCCAGTGATGACACCCCTTCACACCCTGCTTGAGTGAGCATCGGGGACGATGCTACATTTTAAGTGTGGGGAGGTCGCCATCTCTGGCGTATATTTTTTGGTGAACCACTACATACTCTTTCATTTTATTTTGCTACTTTTCTGTATTTTTCTTTTTATCTTTATTTTTATTTTCTGATACATGGCTATTTTTTATGTATTTTTACTCTATTTCTGCATTTTGCATTTTAGTTCATATTATTAGCCATTTAGTTTTAGATGCAATTCTAACTTATTAGTTATAGAATTGTGGATTAATTAGTATAGTTTACCCTTTTTAGCATAAGATAACTTGGAATAGATTGAAAAAAAAGGAAGTAAACTAGAGACTTTAAACAGAATCAAAACAATCCACACACCTTGTATATATAGCATTACATGTTAGTTAGTTAACAAGATTTCATCAAGGAGAAACACTAGAACTTTAAAGCCACCTTAAGTTTTACATTGAGAATAATGAGAATTTTTAACTAAACCTGCATGACATACATAACTGATAAATGATTTTTGAGCTAGAGAACACATAGCCTGTGAGTTTTGAGCTTAATTGTATGGTTACATTCAAACCATAAATTTTATTCCTGTGTGTTCTGCCCTTCTTTTATATTCTGGTGTTCTTTACTTTGTTTTAATCTATATGTCCGATTATAGAATATAGATGCATACCAAAAGAGTGATTGAGGCCATTGTTTGATTTTAGCTCACTTATCCCAAAATAGCCTACCTTTCACATCACCCTTGTTAGCCCCTTGAGCTTTTAAATCCCCTTTTATTCTAGTAGCCACATTACTAGCCTTAAGCAGAAAAACAAAATAAAATCCCAAGTTGAATCCTTGGTTAGCTTAAGATAGAAAATCAGGTATAGTTTAAATGTGGGAAACCTATTGGGAACATGGATGATAGAAACAAAGGGTAGAAGGTTGAAAAAAAAAAATAAAGATGTTTCAAAATAAGAATTTTTGGGAAACATGCTCATGTGAAGTTAAAGAAATTAAATTACCATGTGCAAAAAAAAAATTTATATATTTTTAAAGTCTTTGAATAAAGGGGATACAAAAGAATTCCCCAATTGCAACAATAAAAGCAATGCACATGGGATAAAAAAAAATTGAAACATGAGCATGTAACATCAAAAGTGGGAAAAGATGGGAAAATAGGTAAAGAAGTTTTGTTTTACTAAGTATGTATGTAGGTGAGATCTTAGTCTAATTAAGGATTCACTTATTAGCTCACTTAACCTTATACATATTTCCTTACCTTTACCTTGGGCCCAGTACAACCTTAATTAAAGACCTCATGACTTTTGTATGTCTATATTCTATAATTGTTGATTGGTTAGATGAAGAACAAAGTTATAGAAAGTAAGAATAAAAAGAAGAATAGAGTGATTAACCCAATAAACACTGAGTGATTAGAGAGTAAACACAAAATCCAGTGAGGGCTCAATAGCTCATTAACATTTATCTCTGTTTAAATTATTAATTGTCTTGCAAGTTTTTAAAATGTTTTTCTCTCCCATCTCAATTGTAAAGGCACTTTATCACTATCTAAGGCTTGGCTATATATATACATGACTCCTTGAGAATGTGAGTTAATTCAACTACATGCAAGCTTTATATGCAAGTGAATAAAAATTAGAATTGCATGATGCATCATTCATTTAGGTAGTTGCATTTAGATTAGATTGCATTACATGACATTCCATCACTTTAAACCTTACTTTTCACCTTGGATTTAGCATGAGGACATGCTATTGTTTAAGTGTGGGGAGGTTGATAAACCCATATTTTATGATATATTTTGTGCTTAATTTGAGTGATTTATCTAATCCTTCACCCACTTATTCATATTAATTGCATGGTTTTACTTTTCCTTCCTTATTATGTGATGTATGTGAAAAACATGTTTCATATGCTTTAAAACTAATTATTTTAATTACCTTTAATTCCATTCGATGCCGTAATCAGTGTGTTGAGTAGTTTCAGATCTTCTAAGGCAGGAATGACTTAAAGAATGGAAAGGAAACATACAAAAATGGAAGGAAAGCACAAAACGGAGTTTTTGGAGAAACTGGCATCCACGCGATCGCATGGGCGACACAGACGCATGCCAAGCGCGAATCAACAGCGACGCGGCCGCATGACTGACGCGACCGCGTGACAAGAAAAGCTTCGAATGACGCGGCCGCGTGACCCACGCGGACGCGTGACAGAGGTCACGCACCAGAAATTGCAGAAAACGCTCCCAGCGATTTCTGAAGTCCTTTTTGGCCCAAATCCAAGTCCAGAAGGCATAGACCAGAGGTTATGAAGTGAGGAAATGCATCCATTCAGGAGAGCTCGCCAATTTTAGTTACTTTCCATGAATTAGATTTAGTTTTAAGAGAGGTTCTCTCCTCTCTCTTTTAGGATTAGGATTTAGGACTTCTCTTAGTTTTAGGAGTGACTCTCGATCCTAAGTTTAATGTTCCTTTACTTTAAGCTTCCCTTTTACTTTTATTCATTCCATTACTTTAGTTGATTATTCACTTTTGCCATTTAATTTATGAATTCTCCTATGTTACAGATTACTCTTTTGAATTAATGTTATTTGAGGTATTTCAGTTTAATATTGCTTTCTTTTATTTATGTCACCATTGCTTCCAATCTGAAGACAATTTTTATTCCAGCAATTTTGCTTTTTTCCCTTTTGGTCTTGGTTAAGAAATCAGTAACTCAGGAGTTATCTTAGCTCAACATAATTGATAACTGTTATCTTTGCTAGTTGAATTGACTTTTAATAATCCCAATCTTTTCTTAGGAAATAAATAGGATTCGAAGGTCAAACTAATTAGTCCCTTGACTTTCCTTTGCTTTAGCAAAGGTTAACTAAGTGGAATTAAGATTCAATCTTCTTTATTGTTGAGAAGGGTGACTAATTTGGACTTCCAATTTCTCATACCTTGCCAAAAATTTGCTTTACAGTATTTATTTATTTTAATTGCCATTTAAATTATTTGTCATACTTATTCCTCACTCTCAACCCCGATTTACAACCTTTATAGCCAATAATAAGAACATACTTCCCTGCAGTTCCTTGAGAAGACGACCTGATGTTTAAATACTCGGTTATCAATTTTTAAGGGGTTTGTTACTTGTGACAACCAAAACGTTTGTATGAAAGGACTTTTGAAGGTTTAGAAACTATACTTGCAACGAGGATTTATCCGCAAAATTTCTAGACCACGCAAAAGTTCCTCTCATCAGCGTCCATTCATATCGGGCTTGAGGAAGTATCACCGTTTTCTGATGATTATACCTTTCTTCAAGGTCTTTCCAAAGATCTGCAGGATCTTTTAATGTGAGATATTCATTTTTCAATCCTTCGTCAAGATGGCGAAGAAAAATTATGGCTTTGGCTTTATCCTTTTGGGATGCATTATTTTCAGCCTTAATGGTATCTCCAAGATCCATTAAATCAAGATGAATTTCAGCATCTAGTATCCATGATAAATAATTGTTTCCAGATATATCAAGAGCATTGAATTCAAGATGAGAGAGTTTCGACATAATAAAATTTTGTTACCTGAGTCTTCCTAAACTTTGATAAGAGTCTCGTGCTGATAACGTGTTGTAAAATAACTAAATAAATAAGGAAGAAGTAACAAATATAAAACATGGAAATATAATTAGATAACTCAAGTAGTAATATTCACTAAGATTACTATATCAATATAGTAAATATAATTAATAATATTGTAGTAAAGAATATAAAAAAAATAGTATAGGAGAAAGAGAGAGAGAATAGAAAATATTTTAATATTCTTATTGCTATATGTTTTCTGAGACTTCCTATTTATAAATACAAAAATCCAAGCATTCAAAATTTCATTTATTTTTATTTTGGTTTGGAAGCTTCATTTCTCATAGAAAAAATCAAATCGTCCTTATATTGAATGGGCATCTATGTACTTTGAACTTATCACAAACTGGGTCCAACTGGGTCCATCTTTTATATTTTTCTTGGTCTACATTATTGCTAGTAGGTCCATCTAAGCCTAGAAGTGAATGAACAAGTGTTGTGAATCCTTGGGATTGGATGTCTTCTTCATCGTTATTATATTGGGGACCCAACATACACTAATAAAGTTTTATTATGTGACTACTTGTCCGGGTCCAGTTGCTTCGAACAAAATCTCTTTTAATTTGGACACACTTTTTAAAATAACTTTAATGTAAATAGTAATGTTAGCACGATAAAAAAAATTAACTAAAATTTATTTTAATTAATTTTTTTTATTATTAAATATTTTTGAAGGTCAATTATTTATATGAAAGTTATAATATAAGAAAAACGTGGACGAATATATGTGGTAAAATGATATCAGACTTGAAGAAGAAGAGTAAAGAAAGGAAGGAAAGAAGAATAAAGTAAGAGAGAGCAAGATAATTCTATTGTTGGGTCACTCTACCGTAAAGATCAAAGTTGGGAAAGATGTAAAGATATTGTGTTTTCTGCCTAGAAATGAAACACGTGTGCCGTTGGGTTTGCATAACGGAGGAGGCTGCGAGTAGGCTTAGATGGAGTGAGCCTAGCCATTTTCATAAAGATAGCTTGAGCTGTTGATTCAGGGCTGGTTGGGCATCTGGGTTTTTGTTGGGTGTGGGCTTTGGAGAAAGCAGATTTTTGGGCAGCCTCCAACCTCCCAAAATATTATGTGTTAGTGAGTGGGGAGAGATGTATTGTTTCCACTATCCAGTATGATCCTGGAAAATGGGGCAGCCCAAAAATATTAATCTAGTAGTGCCATTATCAGGTATTTAATATTCGTTCTCTTGTCGAAGAGTCTCAGTTCAGGTAGTATTTTATCCTCTCCCCACCACTAAAGTCTAGAATTCAAACTCTAGAGGTTGCATTTGAGGGAAAAATATGATAAATGTGTGAGGAATGTGTGAGTGTGTTGTGTACCTAGGATTGGAGGTTGTTCAATCCATTGGGATACTTAGAATTGGGGGTTGTCCAATCACTGACAAAAAAAAAATATTCGTTCTCTTTATTCATTACTTTTTAAGTTATACGAAATTAACCTATAACGAATACATCACTAAAACAACTACTTCCTGCTAAATAAACTAAAAATGTGTTTGATAGACCCGTCCGAAAAGAAAAAGCACGTTTAACTTTTTTGAAAGTTTAACTTTTTATTTGGCTAATTTTTTATTAGGCAAACGCAGAAGTGATTTTGTATTCAAAACCACGTTTACCAGAAGCAACAATTTCTAACTTCTGCGTTTCACTAACAGACTTTGAGCCATTTTAACTAAACATCTATTTTTCCTTTATCAATTTTATCCTTTAGACATGTTATTAGGCTTTTTTACTGAAATGCGCATGAAAAAATCTTTAATTCCCAATATACGCACGGTTTGATTTTTCTCCTCAAATACGCACGGCCATTTTACTTGGGTCAGCCACGAAATGGTTCTAGGCAGCAAGTCAAGCATGGTGAACACGAAATGATGCATTAGGTCTGACACAGGCTATATCTTCTGTAGCAGGCACGAGATGGGAGACCTCACCTATGACACACACGAAATAGTGGAATTCATATATGAAGCACACGAAATAGACCAACTCAATGCAGGCACACACGAAAATTTTTTTAAAAAATACCCAATAGCAAAAATTTTATTTTTTATTATTAAAATTTGTTTATTAAAATACTTTTTAATAAATTATTCTTTTATTGATTAAATTGTATTTTTTAAAAATTAATAATTATATTTTTTTTAAAATACCCTTCAATAATTTTTTAATTATTAAATTATAATTTTACCAAAATTTTCATTAACAATTTTTTTATATTTTACTATTAACTTTTCGATATCTATATATATTATTTTAACATTAAATAAAAAATTTTAGTAAAATTATTTTCAATATCAATATATATTAATTGTTATACATATTAATAATGATAAAATTTTTTATTTAATGCTAAAATAATAAATATTGATATAAAAAAAATTAATAATAAAATATAAAAATAATTGTTAACAAAAATTTTGATAAAATCATAATTTAATAATTAAAAAATAATTGAAGGTTAGGTATTTAAAAAAAAATAATTTAATTATTAATTTTTTTAAAAATATTTTAATAAAAATACAATTTAATCAATAAAAAATAATTTATTAAAGGATCCTATTTTCCCTCGTTCATCTCCTTCCTGTCAAACATTAAAACACTAATCAACAAAAAATTTATAATTTGTATCTAATTACGTCTAAATACGTTTTTGTTGCAAAAATCCTAAAAAGAAGAACACATTTAAATCAAGCTCATTCTTACCATTCTCATGTGATATTTGTCGGTGGGATCATGGTTTTCTTCACTCTTTTTTTTCCCTGCACTCACCATCCTAAAACTCTAGTTCCTTTTTCGTTTTTGTTATGCGAACACGTGAAACTCTAATTCCTTAAACCCACTCCCAATCCATACACACTAGGTCCAACTTGTTTTCTCCATTCAGTGTACAACAACGGTTACGAAACCCACATCCAAAGCCCATTACGGGCTTCCCTCCTTCTGGCCACTTAGCGCGGCTTCCAGAACACCCAGCCCCGACAACGCCTGCAACTGTTCTGTCGAGCTGCTCCCCTCCAAAGATCCACATGCCACTTGTCACCGCAACATTCAACATCAGGGAATCTCTTTAAATCTGTATAACTTTACCTCTGTACGCTATAATTTTCCTTATTGAGATTATAAGAGAATAACGAAAAGTTAGTGAAAATAGTTGGCAATGAGTTACTTATAATAATGAGATTAGCCAGCTGTCATCTTGAAAGCCACATAAGTTAAAACAGGTTAACTAACAGATTAACTAGTAAATGATGAATGTAAGCTAACTAATGTAAGCTAACTAACTGAGTTAAAGCATGTAAGTAACTAGCAGTCATATTTAACTGACTAGCTTACTTTATCATGACTCCTACTACTCAATTTCTTTTTTGGTGCTTTAAATTTGTTAAGCTCATTTATTGACTTACTGTCATGACCCTTACTGTTCTGTAGTTATGACATTTATTTGAGAAATTATATCACGGCTACTGCTGCTGTTGCTACTCTCCTCTGTTGCCTTTTCATATTGTTTTGAGATCACCTTTTTCTTTGACTCTTTTTCATTCAGCCTGATAGAGGGAGACCTGTATTGCTTCAGGTCTTCTATCATTAGTTTTTTTCTGAATTCTGAAAAAGCAGTACTTGATAATGATTTTATCAACACATCAGTCAATTGCACAGTTTTAGATACATGACTAACTTGAACAATCTTTTTAGTGACATAGTCTTGGACAAAGTGAAGATCCGTTTTAAAATACTTTGACTTTAAATGCAAGATTAGATTTACTGCCAACAACACTGCACTGAGATTGTCACAATATATTAATAGAGATGTCGAGAGTGGAACTTGCAGTTCAACCATGAGATTTTTTATCCAGGTCAATTCAACAACTAGATCTGCCGTAGCTCTATACTCAACTTCAGTGCTAGACCTTGCAACAACACCTTACTTCTTTGAGCTCCAAGACACCAGATTTTTTTTCAAGGAAAACACATAAACCCCAGTTGATTTTCTATCATCTGGATCACCTCCCTAGACAGAATCAGTGTATGCTCCAATACTTTGGATACTTGTTTGGTGTAGGTGCAAACCGAAGCTTGCTGTGCCACTCACATATCGCAGCACTCTTTTTACCAATTTTCAGTGCTCATCCAGAGGTGTATGCATGAACTGTGACACCTTGTCTACAAAATATGCCAGTTCTAGGCGAGTGACAGTAAGATACTGTAGCAATAGGATTAGTCAGTTGTCATCTTAAGAGCCACACAAACTAAAACAGATTAACTAACAGATTAATTAGTCAATGCTAAATGTAAACTAACTAATGTAAGCTAACTAACTAAGTTAAAACCTAATGTAACTAACTCACAGTAATACTTAACTGACTAACTTACTCTATCATGTGAAATATCCACTTCCCTTAAGAAAGTCATTTACAGTTAATTTGATTTATTAAATATAACTCGTAGAGTAGATCAATAGGCATAGGCGAACATTAACATGTTTATTCATCTATCATTTTTTTTAGTAAATATGTGTAATAAAATAAGTGCGAAATAAATTAAAATGTCAATATTTGTAAATTTTTATATTATTTTTTTAAATTTAAATCTATTAAAAAGTTTTTTTAAGATTTTTTTTATTGATTTTATACTGAAATTTTTTTTTTTTGAAAGTCAATGATGAAACTCTAAAGTTTTATTAGGTCATAGAAGTTTGAATGTTATACTATAATATATCATTTTTTTTTTAATTTAAGTCGATAGAAATAGATACATAAGTTATTATATTTTTAATAAAATAAAAATTTATAAAGGTAATTTTAAAAAAATTAGACCGTTATTAGCTTCTTTATGTACAATATATGTTTTATTTGTATACTGTTATCGAGTAGATTGTCCAATGCAATGAGCTTTTCACCAAAACCTAATAAATAAGCAAGCACAGGGAAAGAACAATTAAGTTCTAGATCCCCACGCTTTACCCCTCTAATCTTTACTGAAGTTAAGCCTCTCCTCAACGTTTTCTCACTCAATAATTGGATATCACTAATGTCAAGGTTGAGACTTATTATTAATTTGGCTTAGCTTTAAATAAGTTGTTGGTTTTTATAAAGTCTTTTTTGGTCTTTGTAATATATTTTTTGGTGACTCGGTCTTTGTAATATATATATATATATATATATATTGGATTTTAGTATGATAAATTTAACAATGATTTGTTTTTATCATTAGTTTATTCTATTAAATAGCGACATGACGTGAAAAAGCAATTAGAAAAGTTTAAATTTTAATGAACTAAAATCAATTTCTTTCGATAACAATCAAAATAAAAAGAAAAAATAATATTATAGAGAAAAAGCCTTGTTAAAACCTCTAATTAAACTTATTTACTTGTAATATAGAAGTATATGCATTAGTAATTATCTTATTCACAAGTATCAACACAATTTTAATTAAAAATATGTTTTTTAATAATATTTTTTTAATATGATATCAAAATTATAGTATTTTTTTTTTCGCTCCTCAAAACTCTTTTATATATGAGAGTATTATTTATATTTTTGTTCTAATTTTCTTATTTGTACTTAAGTTTTTGTAATTCTGTTTGTAATATATTTTGTTGGTGTTCCATTCTGATAATTTTGTCTATATTTTATTTTAGTAATTTTGTCTGCGCTTTATTTTAATTTTCGATAAATTTATCTGTCTCATTCCAACAGTTTTATCTGTATTCTATTTCAGTAGTTTACTCTATTTTTGTCTGTATTTCGTTTTAGTATGTAGTTTGCTCTATTTCAATAATTCTATTTGTGTTTTATTTTGACAATTTCTTCAAATACATTTTTTTTAACTTAATTAAGCTTATTAAATAAATTACTTTTATTTTTATTTATCAAATATAGTGATTATAAGTAAAAAAAAGTGTCGTTAAAAAACCAACTTTAATAAAGTATTTTTAAAAGTTAAAATTTTACCAAATAATCTAGCCAAAAGATCGAAAGCCCACTACTCTTTGGCTTATTATATGGCCTATCGTCTATATACGTACATGTTTCACAAAGAAATGGTGCTGGGAAAAATATAATAGAGACCAAGGGGATATTCCAAATTTATGTATTGATTTGGCGACACCAAGAAGCAAAAGGTACCAAGGCCAATCCAACGCACTCTAAATTTGTTTGTCAAGCTATCCTTTTCATATCATATTATGAAATCACTTATTTAAAAAATTTAAATTAGATCGATAAAGACATTATATATCCAACAATATTAACCCTGTTTGTTACCGTGATAAATGGTGTATGTCAGTTTATGTGTGGGGGTGAAAGTGAAACATCTGCAAAATGGATACTCTAGAAGGCGATAACAAAAGTAATAAAGTTGACGACACTTGTAATAAGAAGATAACAAACTCATACATTATTCATACAAAAGAAAGTTGGTTCTACACGCACGCCCATGGCTTTAACATTACGAAATAAAACTTAGACCGTGGACAATACTTGTCCTATTATTTCCATATCTTACATGCATGAAAGGTAGATTTGTGATATAGAGACGATTATTCTTCCATATCATATCATGAAGCGTCCAAGTTTAAGGTAGTGGGGTGAAGTGTACAACAAGGTTGAGGTGAAGGACCAAGATTGAAGCTCATGAGATTGGTATTGTTGTCCCGAAGCAGCTGAGAATCCAACCCTACCCCATTCTGGAAGATAGTCCCTCAAGTCAACGTTATAAGATACCTGATAACTTTGACCATCAGGGTAGCTAGCAGTCACTTGTAGGTTTTTAGAGTTAGCATCATAGCTTACGAGAACATTTAGGGTTTGGCCATTTCTCCTCTCCCACTTGGTGGTTGCAGCGGATTTAATAGAGTTCACATCAATTCCGATGTGTTGGTAATTGGGGTCCCAACCATTGGAGTCTTGAGCATAGAAGGTGTCAAATTCAACGGCGAGAACTTGGTTGGCCGAAGGGTTCTGGGCAGTTGAAGGGTCAAAGAGCCCTAAGGTCCCTCCGGCCGAGTTGTTTGGAATTTCGCTATCTGGTGCCGCGATGAAGAAGGCTATGCCATCGGCACCATTGTCAATAGGCGAGTTGATAACGAAGCTGAACTGTGCTTGGAAGTTTGTGAGCCGGTTCGTGCTCTTCTCCCAGAGGCGCACCTGGGTCGAGTGCAAGACTCGACCCACAGTACTCTTTGCAGGGGTTCCGTTATCGTCTACCTTGGTCAGTTGGATTCCCTTGCTTGCTGAGAACGTTGCATCACCTTGCAAGATTAGGTTTCTTTCATCGTCTTGTTCAAAGTTGTTGTAGCTGAAGGAAAGGGAATCTAGTGAATGGGCTTTGTTTAGGAGCAAAAGGAAGATGGTTGCTATGGAAAGAAGAGGGAGGATTTTCTTGGAGATAGCCATGGTGATGATTAATTAGATGAGTGTGTAGGCTCACTCCTTTGGTTTGTGTTGTGTGAAGAATGGTTTGAGGCTTATGCCTATTTATACTTTCAAAATAGGACTGTTCCATTATTTTTCAAATTATCATTCATTTTTATATATCTTGAAATTAGTATTATGATTTTAACTATATTTATTAATAAAAATATATTATTAAATAGAAGAGAAAGAGAAAGAGAAAAAGGTATCCACCACACTAAGTTCCTGTTTTGTTATATTATATTCTTTTTAATAATAACAATATTATTTAAATTAATTTTATTTTAGTTTAACTAAATGATTCCAGAAATTTATTTTTAGTTTACTCCTCAAATCAAACATATTTAGATTCTCTTTAAGTTAATATCTATTAGTGTAACTTATTCGAAAGGTTAAATAATATTAGTTAACTTTACTATCACAGTTACATTAATAATATCTTTAAAAATAATACTTAGTTCTATTTTAAAAAAAAAAGTTCTCCTTATATATATTAGAGTAATATTATATAATCAATAAAATTACTTTTTTTGCTAACAATTAGTCAATTTTAAACTACTAAATTTTAGATCTTTTTCAATTTAAATTTTAATAATATAAAAATAAAATATTCATCTAAAATATTGATAAAAATTATTTGGTTTTTTTAATATTTTTCTACGTTATCTTCTTGTCCGCTATTTTAAATTTCCAATCTATACTTTTGTCTCAACCCCAAGTGTTATCCATATATCAATAGTATCATATTATATATGGCTCTAACTTCCAAGAGAAATAATTGTTAACCGGGGAAACAACTACACATGGAACGGCCAGGCATCGATCTGTGTTTTTTTTTTCCCATGACGTACATGAATTATGATTTATGAGTTAGAAACTAGAATATCTAAAATTTAGATGTTTTAAATTTTAAATTTTTATTTTAAAAGATAAAATAAAATCTACCATACAAGTAATTTGAAAATAAATATAGGAAAATTTGCATTGTATCACATATATAGGTGTTTTTTACGGTAAAATTAATGGTCTAACACACATATAAATACGTAGGCTAGGAGTTAGGATGCAGTTATAAACGAAAATTAATATATTATTATTTTTATATTTATTTTTTATTTAAAAATTCACATTTGTTAATACAATAATTTCTCCTAAATTAAAGTACAGATTTCCTATATATACGAATTATTTTAGCTTACAAGTTGATATAAATTAGGCTAAATTTAACAAAAATAATCCTCACAATAATTGCGTGTAAACACGCGCTTACTCAATCGTTTCAATAGCGCACTTAAATTATAAAAGACACTTCTTCTTCTTCGATCAAAATTCCAATCCTAAAGATTCAAACGACGCTCGAAATCTCTCAAGAAACTGTCAAAATCGTCGCGAAACTCAAGGAAACCTATAAAAAACTTCAAAATCTCCATAAAAATACAAAAACAAAAGAAAAAAGATTATTCAAGGTATTATTTTACTAATCGTCCAATTTTTTCACTTTTCTCTTTCTCATTTCGAACGCAAAATACTAGATAGTTGTATTTCTATTTATTAAGTAGATTCATTATGTATTCTTGATTTAAAATACATACTATTATTCTCGTCATACTATTCAATCAGTGATAACTGTTTTACATACTGTTTCGTGTCTAGTTTAACATATATTTTCATGTTTTTTGTGCATATTTGGAACTGAGTTTCTATAAATAGAAACTTTCATTATATTTTAAGTAAATTCGAATGTAACTGGTGATGTTGTTCTTGAATATTGTTCTTGTGCTTCTGGTGTCATTTTATGCATGTTTTGTTGACTTGAATATCATTTTGAACTCATATTATGTCATGTAATCTACAAAATAATAAAGGTATATATGGCTGATATTTCGGTATATATCAAGCGAATTCGACTGTAACTGGTGCTATTGTCCTATCCCTAGTGTAACTAGAAACAGAATATTGTCCTTGTACTTCTAGTGTAATTTTATTTGTGTTTGATTGATTTGAATATTATTTTTAACTCATATTATGTCATGTAATCTAAAAGATACTAGAGGTGTATATGGCCGATATTTCGGTTTATATGAAACAAATTCAACTATAATTGTTGCTGTTGTCCTATCCCTGGTGTAACTAGAAACAGAATATTGTTCTAGTGCTTCTGGTGTCATTTTATCCATGTTTGGTTGACTTGAATATCATTTTGAACTCATATTATGTCATGTAATCTAAAAAATAATAGAGGTGTATATGGCTGGTATATATTTCGGTGTATATCAAGCGAATTCAACTGTAACTGGTGATGTTGTTATCTATTAACCTTATTTTTTTATTCCTTACAATAAAAGTGACAAATAAGAATCATGCTGCACCAAAATATAATGTAAGCACATATATCTTATACCAACTCAATTGTTTTTTTGTATAAATATAGTTTATTTAAATGATTCTTGTTTCGTTTGTTTACAAAAAAAAACTCGTGATTTGAGATGCTCGACAAGACTCCTGAATGAAAAGTTACAAAACATGAGCAATGAAAAGAAGGCCATCATCCAGGAATTGTGATTTGATGGTTTGATGCACATCCCTCCAATAAATGTGCCGCATAAGCTCTTGAAAGAGTTGGCATATTCTTTTGATTTGATAAGAAACACATTGGACACCTAGTACGGTGTGTTGACCATCAACCAGGAAAATATAGAAGCGGCCCTCAGCTTGAATGCATCTTGTAACACCTTCACTATCAGAATGTCACGCTTCCGGCTGCTCTACTCTGATGGCAAGAAGTATTACGACGACTTCATATACTTAATAATAAAATAAGAGCCTTTGACTCGAAATCGTATCATTGTTCTTTTTTGAAAAACGGAAAAAAATACTTTTTAAATAAAACAAAACAAACATATACATATACAAAATTAATTTATTTTTCAAAATCAAACCGCTTCCAAAATCAATTCATTTTTCATATCTCAAATTATTTCCAAAGCTGATTCATTCACATTATTAAATTAACTCCAAAACCATGAAAAAAAACCATTTTTTCATACTATTCAACTAAATACTCTACAAACCAATTTCTCGTCAATAACTGCACACCACTCAAATAATCAGTAATTCAGTCCAACAAACAACCACGTCCATAAGGAAAATAAAATGACAGAAATATATTTTTCACTTCATTATCTATTTATAACAATTCTGTAATATAAAATAAGTTTTAAGAAAACTCCTACCTCGACAAGTCGAAACACAAACCTTTTTCCTCGGCCCTAAAACAAAGACAACCGCGACCTTAGCTCCACTCGCTTCCGCTACAACATAAGCAACCTTAATCGCAACATGTGGCCCCGAAGACTAAATCCTAAAACATTAACATCGCAAGAATCTTAACAACATACAATAGAACAACGACTAAAAGAGTTCAAAACTGAAACATGGAATAGCTTACCGTACTAAAGAGGAACGACTAAACCGAGTAGCCGCAACGACAACAACACTCCCTGTAACAATGGCTCAGAGCAAAGACGGTAGCAGTGGGATGGTGGCTCCGACGGCGGCGTACAATAGGAAAACTCGCAGTGACTGTATAACCTGACGCAGACAACCTCAGTAACAACTTACGGTAGAACCAACTTAACAGAAAAGAAGATCTGAGGCAAGATTAGAGCTTACCAAGCAGACCTGGGCTTCAGTGGCGGTTTTTGGTGGCAGCGGCGGCGGCGTGGAGCTCTGGCGATGCAGCAGCAAGCATAAATGGCGGCGAGCAGATCGGTGAGGGCGGCCATCCTTCCAGCAGCGGCGGCCATCCTTCCAGCAGTGGCGGCTGGACCCAGCGACGGTAACTGAAATGGCAGTGGATCTCGACGGCCGTAGAAGCTCGGCCACCCACCTCCAGGAGTGGCGACGGAGCAAGCGACGGTGGCTGGACGCGGTGATGGTGGCAGAACCGGCTCCCTCTCTCTCTTCGTGGTTCTATTGCTCGACAGCGGCTCGTGGGCGGTTCGGCGGTGACGGCTCGGTGGTGTGGTCTCCCTCCAAGGTCCGAGGACGACGCGAAGATGGCGTTGAGGCGTGGTGCAGCGGTGGCACGACTTCTCTGCTCCCTCAACTCCGCGTTCTTTCTCTTATTCCCAAATCTCCTCTCTTCTGTGTCAGTAGCAGCGGCAACGGTGGTAGTGACGCCCACCGCGCCACCTTCCCTTCTTCCCCCTCTCCTTGCTCTCCGCGGTCCCCTTCCCTCTTCCCCTTTTCTTTCTTTTTCTTCCTTTCTTTTCTTTCTTTCTTTCTTCAGTTGCTGTGTTATGTGTTGAGTGTGTGTTGTGTGTGTGTGACCGTGAGTGAGAGAGGGTGCGGCGTGTGTGTGTGTGTGTGTTAGTGTGGGTAAGGGTAGAAAATTAGGTTTAGATAAAATTAGGGTTATGTTAGATATTTTATTAAAACTTTAGGTGTAGTAGTGTAATTTTATAAAATAAATAAAAGATAGGATAATAATTAAAAATAAAATTAAATATAAAATATTCATCTTTAAAATACCTTTCAATTACAAATTTGTAAATTAGTTTCAATTAAATGCTAATTAAATAAAAACTGGAGATAGATAAATTAATTCTCCTTTATTTATAAAATAAAGTTAAAAATATAAATATTTAAAATTAAAGCATATAAAATATTCACTATTTTTCAATTATAAGAACTCTAAATAAAAAATAAGAGTTTACTCAACTTTTATATAAAAATCTCTAAAATATAGTCTTAATAAATATAATGCATCATAAATAATTAATTAATAACTTTTAAAAATTTAGGGGTCTTACATCCTACCCCACTTATAAAAATTTTTGTCCTCGAAAATTGACTTAATATACAAATTACTAAAATAGTTTTGAATACTTTAGAAAAGCAGAGGTCTTGGCAGATATATGTATATAATTTTCCCAAATATCAAATAATTTGTAAAACTTAGGTGTAAGGAAAAAGCGTGGTTTAAAGTAAAAGTGCCAAGATGGTTCAAAACAAGAATGTCACACGGGTTACTAACCAAAACTTGAAGCACAAGAAGGTACAAGTGTTCCAGTTAGGTTTTTGCAAAAACAAAGCGGTATCTAGATAGCAAAAGTTTGAAAACAGGTTGACATAAACAAACAGGATAACGTCTGCATACAGACCTCGTACCAACTTCAAAACTTCAACCTCCCAACTCCATCAGTCACTTCACAACCTCCTAACCCGTCACAAGCCTAATCATCCGTAACTTTTTTCAAGGAACAAAACTCTCACAACTTCTCATAATGTTGCACACTTACCACTTCACCTTCCATATTCTTAAACCACTTCTTAAAGAACCAACGCATCGCATTACTATCTAAAGGTTGCACGTGACATTAAATCAATCCCCGAGTTTAATCAGAAGGGTACTAAATCTTAGTAAAAGGACAAGCGACCAGGACAATATCCACAAGAATTTGAAAGAATTGTTGGGGTCACAAGTAATCGAGGATGTACAAGGAATGAAGAGGGTCGGAAAGAAAAATCAGTTTGACAACCTCAGGAACGACCCTCGAATCAGAGAAGACCGATAGGAACAACAAAAGAAAAATCAGTGTGGTAGTTTGAAACAAAGTCAAGCTGAGTTAAAGAAGTATAAAATCATAGAAGAAGATTAACTAGAGTCAGTGATGACGCTCACAAGGTTTAAAAATTTATGATTAAGAATACCTTCTAATACATTTGAATATAAAGAATGAAAAAATTAAGGAAGATCACCTCATGCTCTAGAAGAAAAGGTATACAACCCACATTTTGCAAAAGGATGACAGAAACATATATCAAAACTGCAATATGGCTAAAAGAAAAATTAAATTGTATTTCTCCGAATAGTTTCCAAGTAAAAGGCAGAATAGGTGAGGCTTGAAAAAATGAAATTCAATTGTGTTAAGGCCAAAATAATGTCTCACCATTCTCGAAAGACATGTAGGTACTAAATCAAATAAAGTTGTGCAATGGAATCGCGGCAAGGTTGGAAAGAGTCAAATTTTGTTGGAAAGGAAAGTCTGGGGTAAAATTTTAAACTACACAAACTTTCAAAGTTCATATTCAAACTCCATTTAGAAAAGAAATTTCGAGGTAAAGTTTTCTTATAGGTTAGTAAAGGAAATAAGTGATGCGTTGTAAACAAACAGGTTTCTGCTAAATAAGGAAGCTTTTTAAAACTTCATTTAAAATAGCGCATGCCAACTTTAAAACAACTTTGTCCAATTTAAAGAATAGCTATGGATGGAATTAAGCGAGAAAAATTGATTTAAAATTTCTTAAGAAGGGACTCCAAAATTTGTTTTTAAAAAAAATTCACATCAAAACTTCAAGAATACACTTGAAATTGCCATCACCTAGGGACATTCAAGCATATTAAGGTGTACCGAAAAAGAAATCAAGTTATATGAGAAAGAATCTTAAATCAAGGGAGTTCAAACAAGATCCACAAGGCATGAAACATCAAACAAGCTTTCAATCGATCTAAAAGAATACAAAACTCGTAAGGAAAGACAACTCAATCAATAGTGAACTTTTGAGAAAGAACCACTGACTAAACAAAGACAAATAAGAGGATAAACGGTGCACTTAATGGAAACGAATTTAAGTTGACTTGGATGAGTATGAGATTCACAAGAAAAGGAAAACTAAGACTAATGGTGACGTTCACAAAAGTTAGAGAGTAATTAAAAACAGAATCAAATATGACATTCACAAAAATGAAAAGCTTAAGAAGGGAATTGGTCCGTTCATAAGAAAAAAGACACGAGTCCAACATTTTCAAAAGAACAACAATTGTATAGACAATGTGTTATACTATACTAAATTCAAATTAAAAATAAATTAGGTGAAGTTTATTAAACGAGAATCAACTGGAAAGAGACAAAAATCTTTCTTTAAAGAATATCTAAATACATAATCAAATAAATATATTTGTAAAAGCTATAATATAGTTGTTGGAAAATCAAGTTGTATTTTTAAAATAAGTATATTTTCACAAACTAATAAAAGAACTGGCGAGGTATTGGGAGTAAATAATTTTTAACTGCATAAAGAATTTTCAAAGTTTTATTCAGAGAATGTTATATCAAATCAAAAATGATTTTATAAAGGCTTTAAGAATAATGGTTGTAAATATAGTCAAGTAAGAGAAAAGTTAAATCACAACTCTTTTAAAAAGAACTCGGAATAGGGGCTTAAAGGAATACACTGCATCAAAACAAATTCAAAATTGTACCAAATAATACATGGATCAAGAAAAGAGTTCAAACAAAGAAAGATAAACACACCAAGGACGTTAAGCAGACATATGCGTCTAGGATCAAACGAGGGAGCATATGAACAGAAGAATAAGATTGAAGAAACATCAACTTACTTCCCAAAAGAAATAGCAATTGAGGACTCTAAAGTAAACTTATAAGAGAACAAGTCACATGGCATCAGTAGAAATAAGACACTTAACCGAGTAACTTTGAGAAATAGTTTCTAACGTTCTCAAAACCCACGATTCGCATTATCTGTGACTCGCATATCATCTATGATAACCCATTGGTACTTCCATATACATAATTCACTAGTGTTAAGCCAGCCAAACTTAATACTAGGAATTATGTAAGGCAAGATTAATGGCATTAATCAATAGACCGTCATGTGCATAAATCTCGAATTCTCGTTATCTGAACGAGACCTATTACATGACAAATGCTCAGAACATGCAATTAAAGCATAGTCGGTCCATTCCTCAGGCTCTACAGGAATGACCGCTCTGATACCATCATGTAACACCCTCACTATCAGAATGTCACGCTTCTGGCTGCGCTTCTCTGATGGCAAGAAGTATTACGACGACTTCATATAGTTAATAACAAAATAGGAGCCTTTGACTCGAAATCGTATCACTGTTCTTTTTTGAAAAGCGGAAAAAGAATACTTTTTAAATAAAACAAAACAAATATATACATGTACAAAACTTCTTACTCAAATAACTTATACATATTATATACATACAAATCATACAACTCCTATCCCTCTTACATAATATAATATTGATGGCAAGGGGTAAATAAATAAAAACTAAATATCATTATCGACTAAGCGAAACGCAATACAACCCTTCGTGAGCTTTTTCATCCGTCTCCTAAAAAAGATAAAGCTGTAAGGGGTGAGAATCTAACCACACGGTCTCACCACAGAGTTTCAGAATTGTCATAATAAGATATTTAAAGAGAAATCTATTTTTAAGCTCAGTGATTATTGTTCGCCCTTTGAATATTTTAAAAACTAACAACTAGTCATCTAAAAACCTTTCTCGAAAATCAATATTTAAATATCTAGAAATCTAAAACCTTTCTTTTCTTATAAGGAAATCTTAATCATAAACCAACCACGCAATCAATCAATACAATCATCAATTCAGCACCAAAGCTCATTCTCAAAAGTAGCACACCAGGACAAACACAAGCAAAACAAACAAGGAAAGCACAGGTTTAGGTAGCAGTTACAGCAAATAGTTCAGGTCGCAGGTAATAACAGTTTAACAATTAGGCAAACAAAAACAAATTCAAACCCATGCAAAGCATACAAATGCATATGATGCATGCCTATACTATGCCTAATGAGCTCATCTGTCGGTTATACAGCCAACCCGACAAGCCTGATTTGCTAAACCCTTGGACTGTCCCCCGACGTGCATCCCCATGAGTCTATGCATAGTTTTTTCTCATATATATATCAAATCGCTCAATAGGAGTACCATTCCCGGGAGTTTATAAGTGCCCGGTTACCCTTACGTCGTAGGATCAACAGAGTATTGAGTCTCAACCTGGAGTAAGTGGTGGCAAGCCACTGCGTCTATCCAGGGAAACTCGTGTCTCAGATAATTCAAATAAATAAGCCATATGAATATTTCAATCATAATTCATCAATATCCATATCATTCTCAATATTATCATCATTCATCAGTTCATATCTCATTTCCAAATTCATTCAAGAATATACTTTAAAATCAATTCTCATAATCCTTCACTCAAATTCAATCATCATCATCCATCCTCCCATTCCGTTCTTCAACAACCCCAACTCAAAATATAATTTGTTCTTTTCTAAATAAATCAAATTTAAAACTTATAATCTTTAAAACCAAATCTTTTTAAATAACTATTCCAAACGAAACTTTCAATTTTTATAAAATTTCGGCAACATTTCCTCTAAAACTCGGACATTGCCACCTTTTTTGGGTCCCATCCAAACATTCCTCAACCATCCTCAATCATTTCCAAATCTCAATCATTTTCCAAAATTCAACCAATTCTAATAATAAATCTTTTTTCAAAGTCAAACCAGCTCCAATATTAAATCATTTATAAAATCAAACCAACTCAAAATCAAACCGCTTCCGAAATCAATTCATTTTTCATATCTCAAATCATTTCCAAAGCCTATTCATTCACATTATTAAATTAACTCCAAAACAATGAAAAAAACCACTTTTTCATACGATTCAACTAAATACTCTACAAACCAATTTCTCATCAATAACCGCACACCACTCAAACAATCAGTAATTCAGTCCAACAAACAACCACATCCATAAGGCAAATAAAATCACAGAAATATATTTTTCACTTCATTATCTATTTATAACAATTCTGTAATATAAAACAAGTTTTAAGAAAACCCCTACCTCGACAAGTCGAAACACATAAACCTTTTTCCTCGGCCCGAAAACTGCAACAATGACAACTGTGACCTTAGTTCCACTCGCTTCCGCCACAACAGAAGCAACCTTAATCACAACATGTGGCCCCGAAGACTAAATCCTAAAACATTAACGTCGCAGGAATCTTAACAACATATAATAGAACAGCAACTGAAATAGTTCAAAACTGAAACAAGGAATAGCTTACCGTACTAAAGAGGAACAACTAAACTGAGTAGCCGCAACGACAACAACACTCGCTATAACAGCGGCTCAGAGCAAAGGTGGCAGCAGCGGGATGGTGGCTCCAACGGCAGTGTACAAAAGAGAAACTCGCGATGACTGTATAACCTGACGTAGACAACCTTAGCAACAACTTACGATAGAACCAACCTAACAGAAAAGAAGATCTGAGGCAAGATTAGAGCTTACCAAGTAGACCTAGGCTTTAGTGGCGGTTTCTGGTGGCAGCCGCGGCGGCGTGGAGCTCCGGCGACGCAACAGCAAGCATAAACGGCGGCGGGCAGATCGGCGAGGGCAGCCATCCTTCCAGCAATGGCGACTGGACCCGGCAATGGCAACTGAAATGGCAGTGGATCTCGACGGCAGTAGAAGCTCGGCCACCCACCTCCAGGAGCGGCGACGGAGCAAGCGACGGCGGCTAGACGCGGCGGTGGTGGCAGAACCGGCCTCCTCTCTCTCTTTGCACACTCTCTCTCTCTTCGTGGTTCTGTTGCTCGACAGCAGTTCGGTGGCGACGGCTCAATGGCGTGGTCTCCCTCCAATGTCCAACGACGATGCGACAATGGCATTGAGGCGTGGTGCAGCGGCGGCGCGACTTCTCTGCTCCCTCAACTACACGCTCTTTCTCTCCCTCCCAGATCTCCTCTTTTCTCTGTCAGCAGCAGCGGTGATGGTGGTAGTGACGCCTACCGCGCTGCCTTCCCTTCTTCCCCCTCTCCTTGCTCTCCGCGGCCCTTTCCCTCTTCCCCTTTTCTTTCTTTTTCTTCTTTTCTTTTCTTTCTTTCTTTCTTCAGCTGCTGTGTTATGTGTTGAGTGTGTGTTGTGTGTGTGTGACCGTGAGTGAGAGAGGCTGCGGCGTGTGTGTGTTAGTGTGGGTAAGGGTAGAAAATTAGGTTTAGATAAAATTAGGGTTTAGGTTAGATATTTTATTAAAATTTTAAGTGTAGTAGTGTAATTTTATAAAATAAATAAAAGATAGGAATTTTATAAAATAAATAAAAGATAGGATAATAATTAAAAATTAAATAAAATATAAAATATCCATCTTTAAAATACCTTTTAATTACAAATTTGTAAATTAGTTTCAATTAAATTCTAATTAAATAAAAATTGGAGATACATAAATTAATTCTCCTTCATTTATAAAATAAGGTTAAAAATATAAATATTTAAAATTAAGGCATATAAAATATTCACTATTTTTCAATTATAAGAACTCTAAATCAAAAATAAGAGTTTACTCAACTTTTATATAAAAATCTCTAAAATATAGTCTTAAATAAATATAATGCATCATAAATAATTAATTAGTAACTTTTAAAAATTTAGGGGTCTTACACATCTGGTAACTGATTGCATTAACTGTTATAATAGAGGTGTATATAACTGTATTTCGGTGTATTTCAAGTGAATTTGAGTGTAATTGGTGATCTTGTTTTGCTACTTTTGTAATAGGGGTGCTCTTTCCAAGCAAAGTTAATTTTAAAGAGTTTACTGAGGAGGACAAAGAAGTTTATAGAAGCTTCTAAGGCAAAACATTGAAGCAATTAACAGACTTGATGATGAAAATAGGTGTTGACCGTGATGAAGATCAACTTACGTTCAAGAGGGCATTCATCCTCCTCATTCAAATGTCGTTCTTATTGCCGATAACAATAAACAAGATTTCTCCCATCCACATGCCTCCGATTTTTTGTGTGGACACCATACGGAATTGGGGTGGCCATATCTTCGACTTCCTCATCAAGGGCATAAGTGAGCACGTCTTAAAAAGGAAAAAATCAGTTGATAGCTACCTCTATGGTATGATAATTGTATACTTTCACGAATCTAAACACAAAAACAAGACGGCATATGCAATCCCTGGATTACCCTAGGTGATGCATTGGACTAAGGAGTTACTGCTTGAGAGGATAGAAGCTGAAATTAAGGGTCATACGGTAGCTGAATAAAAACATTTCTTTAATTCCGATGTATTTCTTTTTGTATATGATGTAAACTAATGTTTTACCTTTTTTAGGGCATTGTCAAGAGGGCAAAGCTGAAAGAAAAATTGACGAGAATAAAAAAAAAGAAGGAAAAAAGGAAAAGACACAAAAGAATAAGGACATTTCATCGGAAAGTGATAGTGGTACTTCCTCTTAGTCTGATTCTGAACAAGATTCAAAGGAGCCACCAAAAGCAAGAAAACAACCAACTATAAAAGCAAAAAGGTAAGTATTATTTTTAAGTTTATTTCGTCGTTTTTACTATATTTTTTGCCTCATGACTGTTTGTTGTCCAGAATGATATACAAAAAGAGGAAGCAAATTGTTCAGGATTTATCTTCTGAAATCCAAATTGAATCTGATGATGAGTAAGATTCTCAAATTATCATTGGAATGCTATATTTTCTGTTTATATCAAAATTTTATGTATTAACAGAATGTTTCCAATTTATTGTCAGAAGTGAAGAATTGGAGCGAATAACAAAAGAAAAATCGAAGAAAAAAGTTTAGATTCCTACAAAAACGTATACATTGCTTTAGGGGGGTATTTAATCAATTTTGTTGTGTTTGTTTGATTGATAATTCTTTAATTTTCAGGATGCAATAAAAAAATCACATTATTGAGGATTCATCTTCTAAAAAAGAAATTGAATCCGATGACGAGTAAGAGACATTTTAAAGCTATCTTTTCTTTTTCATCAAAATTTTATTTGTTAACATAATTTTATTTGTACTGTCAGAACTGAACAAACACAAAAATTTTTAAGAGAAGCAAAAAAGAAGAAAACAAATGACAAACCTGCAAAAAGGTATGTTGCTTTTCGATGTATTTTGGCAATTTTACTATATTTTTGGTGGCTGATGATTGGTTGCTTTCCCAGGATGCAGGAAAAAATGACAGATATACCAGAAGGTGGGCTCTGCTCCACAGAATCTCACTATGATTGTTCCCAAATGTAAGATCCTTTATTTGATAACATTTCTTAAATCCTGATGTAACTAATTATTCTAATTTTACTGAACAATGTTTATTTTGCCTTAGAATGCTGGATGTGTACTTGGTAAGTAAAAATGATCCTGTCTTTCAAACACAAACAAATCAGAGCAATATAAATAAACCAAGTGATAACATATAATTTCTATTTCTATTGTATTTCCTTAATTCTTGTGTTACCATGTTCTACTTCTGATTCTGTATATATTTTTTTTAGAAAAAAAAAGCCCTTTAATGATTTATTCAAGAAAAAAAAAACTACAACTATGTAAGTTCTCATAAAACAGAGGTTGTGTTTCTATGCTTGAGGTGTATTCTGACATGATTTCAGTGTATTTAAGGTTGGGGGAACAAGAAGAATCGTACAATGACCCAGCTCAAGAAAAAATAATTGTTCTTCAAAAAGAGATACATTCACAATCTGAATTGCTCGATATGTGAGTTTTCCAACTTAATTTCAACCTTCTATTCTTCTATTTTAAAAAAGTTTATTAACTTTTTATTTTTCTCTTCATTAGACTTCCACTTCAAATATGTGCACCTCCATCAAAGACAACGACATCAAGCCCTCTGCAAAATCAACCAATCCCTGCAAATTCTCTCAGCGAGGAATTTAAAGAAGAAAAAAAATTAATGCGTAAGAAATAATGCTTTTAATGTATTTGGTTTGTCTTTGGGTTTATTTGTTCATGGTTTAAGGGTTTAAATATCTTTTATATAGAAGTGTATTTGGTTCTTATTTTAGTGTATTTCTTTTGAATTGAGGTGCAATTATTTTTTTAATTTAATTCTTTTTCTGTAATTCTCCAACACTCCACAATTTCATCAACCTGCTGAAAACACACCAACAGAGCCAATAGCTCCTTCTAAAATGTAAATTCTACACAATATAGCTCTCTTTCAATATTTTTGTCTATTCTTATACTATGTTATATGTTACAATGCAGTTATCCACCCCCTCAATTCACTACAGCATTAAGGGAAATTTACTAAAATAAAACATTTGGCCTCTAAATTTAACAGAATATAACTTTTGCATAATGGATACCAAAATAAAACTTTCCCATAAACCTTGTAAACCGCAACAGGAGACCCACAGTTTACAAATGAACGTAAACCGCTACAGGGATCTCGCGGTTTACGTTGGAAGAGCAAATGAACAGAATCCGCGGTAGGGGTGTCGCGGTTTCTGTGTGAATGGTGAATGGGCAGAAACCGCTACAGGGGTCCAGCGATTTATGCTTTGGCATAAATACGCGTTAGGGTGTCACGGATTATTCAGTTTGAGTCACTTTCATATCTTAGAGAGAGAAAGAGACGTTTTCTAGAGAGAGGGAGAGAGGAAAGTGTGGGTTTCTTGATTTTGTTGGGGGCGAGACTATGGCGGACGAACGCAGTCTTTACGGGCTCAACAGTGTTGTGCACGTTGCCGGCAGCAGAAACAAAGATGTTAGTTTTTTTTAGTTATTATATTTCATATAATATTTTGTGTAGTATCCGGCTGCGGTAGTTAGGATAAGAAAAAGGCCCACGACTCTGCATTCTCCCCCTCCACAAGCGCAAATGCAACGGGCAAGATATTCGAGTTTCCATCTTGCACAATAGCCAAAAGCAAAGTCCTGCCATACTTCCCATACAGATGAGTACCGTCAATGCTTACTAGTGGCTTGCAATGCCTAAATGCCTCAATGCATAGAGGGAATGTCCAGAAAAAATGGTGAAAGTACTCCGTAGACTCATTAACCTGATCACCTACACTCACTGGAGAAGTCTTCAACAATGCAACGGTTCCCTCCATCGTTGCTTGCACCCCAAGGATCCAACGAGAGGCAACTCGGCATACGACTCTTTCCAATCCCCGTAGATCTGCAACTGCCTTCTGTTTTGCCATCCACACCTTCCTATAACTAGGCCTGAATCCATAGGTTGACTCAGTAGCTTCTTACAACACCTTCATCGTAACCGCAGCATCCGCCCTAACCAATGGAAAGATCCTCACACAAATTTTGCGTGGTGATCGAGCTGTCGGTGGTCTCTTGAAATCGACGTGGCCAAGTAAGTGTGAGGTCCGTTGTACTTTCTAACTTTCCAATGACCCTTGTGCTACCGACGTGTGATGCCAATCATCCACGTGCAGCCGTTACCAAACTCCTTGCATCTCTCATGATACTTCAGATGATCTGACTCCATCACCCGATACTGAACTCCACGACGGATGCTATAATCCTTAACACTTAACACAGCTTCTTCCTTAGTCTGGAAAGATTGGCTAATCTGAAATTTTCCAGAAGGATTTCCTTCGTGTAATCCTTGGCCTTCGAAGGTGGGATCTATGTCCGGCTACTGGCCCACTGCTTCCAAGTTCAATGCGGAGAAATGTGGCGGTTGTTGGTGCGACCCAAAGCTGGATGGCCCCTGACGTGCTGGTGCCCCCTCCCCCCGGAGTATCCTCCTCACTATCCTCCAATATGTGATCGGGCTCATTGTCCGAATCATCTTCCGGCATCACCTTTTCAACATGATCTGGCTCACCATCACCAAAAAGACCAGTAATCAAACTAAGGGACCTAGCTGTCGGTGGTGGAACAGATGGAGGTGCAGCCAACAGACAACAAGGTGCAACGACAGGAATCAAAGTAGAAGTACCCCCACCGTCATCGACTGAGGATTTGGCGCTGAAGCCCCAGAACTGTCAACACCATCTTCCAACTTGGCATACAACTCGTGTATTCTCACCTCCGGAAATCTGCATGTCTTCGTCCAACCCTATCACAAATATTTCGTATTGTACACCACTTGACACAATCACAATCGGAATCTTGTAGAACACCTTCTTTACCCACTTGGCCCCACACAACCCTGCCTTTTGTAATATACTCATCTTTAGATCTGACAAAGTATTTGTCGATCGGATAAAAACGCTCAATGGTTCTTTATCCTTGAACTTAACACCATGCCTTTTACTTTTTTTTTTTATTTTACTAGAATAGTGGACTAGAACAAAAAAACTCTCCTCACTATCCATTTGTGAAGGTGTGAAAATGACTCTCTACAAATGCACCATTCCCTCTTGTGGGGTATATATATATAGGCGAATTTGCCAAAGCATAAACCACTGGACCACTGTAGCGGTTTATGCCCATTCACCATTCACACAGAAACCGTGACACCCTACCGCGAATTCTATTCATTTGCGCTTCCAACGTAAACCGCGAGATCCTTGTAGCGGTTTACGTTCAATTATAAACTGTGGGTCCCTTCTTGCGGTTTACATACTTTATGAAAAAATTGTATTTTGGTATCCATTATGTAAAAGTTGTATTCTAGTAAATTTAAAGGCAAAATATTTTATTTTGGTAAATTATCCCAGCATTAATAATGATTACTAAGATAGCATCATTTGTAAAGCATGAATTTCTTGCGTCATCGTTCAGCCTTGGTTTTCTGAATTGAGCAGGAAGATACACTGACTCAAGAGGGTCAACCACAGTTGAGACAAGAAAAAAAATAATAGTAAGTTATGTCAAATATTTTCAAGCAGATGGTTAAGTGTTGGTTTAAATTGAGTTATTTGAGCAAAAAAAAAGTATTTTTTAAAAATAAAGTATTTTTATTAAATTTTAAATATATTTAGATATATTTTAAAAAATATTTTTATTAAAAAATAAATTATTTATTTATTTTAAAAGTCAATAATATCTTATTTAAAAAAATAGCATAAGCAAAAAAATTTTTAATGTTAATTTTTTTAAAGCCAATCTAAACTGATCCTAAATTTAAATTAAGATCACTTGTCACTATCCTAATACCTAATCACATATATTCACATATTATTTAAATTAATTTATTTTATCTTAATTAAAATGATTTCAGAAATTTATTTTTAATTTACTCAAATCAAACATATTTAGATTCTCTTTAAATTTAATATCTATTAATGTAACTTATTCGAGAGGTTAAATAATATCAGTTAACTTTACTACAGTTACACTAGTAATATCTTTAAAAATAATATTTAGTTCTATTTAAAAAAAGTTCTCCTTATATATATTAGAGTAATATTATATAATCAATAAAATTACTTGTTTTTTTGCTAATAATTAATCAATTTTAAACTATAAAATTTTAAATTTTAAATTTTAATAATAAAAATTATAATAAAGTCGGGTTGTTCTAGTGGTTAGCTCACTAGTCCACTTAATCAAATGTCACGGATTAATCTTTATCGATATACTTTTAAGTGGAACTCAGATTCATAACGAATTAATTATTGGCCTGACTTCTTAAGTTAAGAGAAACCGTGAAAAATAAAATAAAATATTGATAACATTATTTGTTATTTTTTTATATTTTTCTATGTTATCTTCTTGTCGGCTATTCTAAATTTTTAATCTATACTTTTGTCTCAATTATTGTTCATAATGGCTCCAACTTTCCAGAGAAATAATTGTTAACGGAGAAACAACTATGCATGGAACTAGATGACGAATCCGAATTAGATAATGGCGAGGCAGCGATCTGTTTTTTTGGTCCCCATGACGTACATGAATTATGATTTATGAGTTAGAAACTAGAATACCTAGTGCCACGCACAAGTAGTTTGAAAATAAATATAAGAAGATTTGTATTACATATATAGATGTTTTTTACCGTAAAATTAATTGTCTAACACACATATAAATGCGTAGGCTTAGGAGTTAGGATGCAGATATAAACGAAAATTAATATATTATCATTTTTATTTTTTATTTAATAATTTACATTTTTTAATGCAATAACTTTTCTTAAATTAAAGTAATAATTAAGGAGTCACTCAAATAAAGACGTTTAAAATATTTTTTTAAAGATATTTTTAGTAATTAAAATTTAATACATATAATCGATTAAATTGTATTATTTTTGTTAAAATTAGGCCAGACAAATTAATTTGACCAAAAAAATAGTGAATCAAATCATAAACTGATCTAAATTAATATTATTTTTTTTATAAAAAATAACTACAATACCCTTATTATAAAAAATGACTAAAATACTTATTTTATATATATTAGTTTTGAGAATCTTAAATTCTAGCCATTTACTTCTCTGTCGTCATAAAGTTAGAATTTTGAATTTTTAATATATATATATATATATGATAAGAATATTTAGTCATTTTCTATAATAAGAGTATTGTAGTCATTTTTTATAAAAAATAATATTAATTTAAACCGATTTAAGATTTGATTTACCATTTTTTCGATTTAATTAATTTATTTAACCTAATTTTTAACAAAAATAATACGATTTAATCGATTATATGTGTTAAATTTTAATTATTAAAAAACATCTTAAAAAAACGTTTTAAACGTCTTTATCTAAATGAGTCCCAATAAATTACGTCAAATATTTTACAATCAAAGCAGAAGATTAAATTCAAATCAGCGTTACTTGTGAGTATATATCCTAATACCTAATCACATATTCATCTTTACAAATATTATTTATATATTAAAATCAATCACTAAAATTAATCATTAATATATTTATATATAAATATTAATTATTTTTAATATATATTTATATTTTAACATATATTAGTATATATTAATAATTAATTTTAATATTAATTTTAATATACACATAATATAATTATTTATCTTGGTCACCAAAAAGTGTAACCATCGTATATGGTACCCAAAAAAAAAACGGTTTCTTTTGATATATATTTTTAAATATTTCCAAAATTACTCGGACTACTAATCTATTTGTAATAATTATATGGCGTGTGCTATGATGACTATTATGTTGATTATAATAGCTATACAATTTTGACAATATTTAAGATGATTTTTTTCTATTTCAAAATATTTTTTAATGTAACGAAACAAAAGTAAAAGGTAAATATTTTTATGCGTTACTAAATTTTTATCGGAAACTTTTAATGATCTATTGTAGTATTACTAAAGTTGTATCTAATCCAAAATGCCATCCAGATACCTTCACAATCGTCCATTTTATCTTAGCTTTCCGGACCGGTTCCCACCTTACAGGTAATGCCATGTGAATTGATCGACACTGTCGTACAACGACCATATTAAATTAGTACTGCTATACATAATAAATGATGAGAAAACAACATTGATTGTTTTTTTTTTCTTTTTTTTCGACAAAAGAAGAATTAAATCTAAGATTTAACTAATTTTGTGCCTTAAAGTACATTTTAAAAATATAATAATAGAATAATTTTAATGTTTTCCCGACAAAAGAAGGATTAAATCTAATAGTAATAGATAAGAAAGTTACACTTACAAAGATGAAACAATTAATGGGCATCCTCAAGTGAGGGCTCATTAAAACTACCTCCAGAAAATCCAATTATTGATGATATTATTAGAGGTTTACACGAGTTAAATTAATTCGGGTTTAAGAGAGAATGAAAACTAACATGATAAAATTTGATCGGTTTGAATAAAAGTTTTTGTGAGTAAATCTGAATCAGTCTAGTTCAATTAAATTAAATTAGATCGATTCAATAATTAGATATTCGATTAAAAATTTAAAAATAAAAAAATTAAAAAGAGCATATCTTTTTAAAAAAATATAAATATTAAATAAACAAGTTATTTTTAACTAAGTTTTATTAATTATCTCTAGCCATATTTTTTAATTGACATTATTTATTTGTTTAATTTTAATTTCAGCATCTTCTCTACCTTTTTTTAACTTAATTAATTTAGCTGTCAAAAATACTTGTATATATAATATTATTATTGTTATACAGATTTTTAGCAAAATATGAGTTGGTTCAATTTTTAATGAATTTAGGAGCGAAACCTACTTATTTTTAAGGATTTCAGTTTTTAATTGTGCATCAAACATTTTTGTTGGACTAATGATAAAAACAAAAGAATGTAGAAACTAAAGATAAAAGCTACAAAGTTTGGAATAAAAAAGATACAAGAGAAACAAAGTAAATAGCAAAGTTGAAAGAAAGTAATAAATCGCCTTTGGCATGATCAAAGGACTTTAAAATTCAAATACATGGAAATCAAAGAAAGAAAGAAAAAGACGTTGAAGAGAAAATAAATTGCTGGAAAGAAAATTTGCAAAAGGAATTGAAATGAAAGTGAAGACTATGGAAGGAACTCTACAGAAAAATGAACTCTAAGCAAGATCAGAAAGTTTCTGGAGATGTGATATTGCAATAGCTTTTTCTGAAAATGAATTATAACCTCTATTCCTTCTAAGCTGTGTCTATTTATAGCCATTTTCAACCAATCAAAATTCTTTCACGTGCTCCACATACAAGAAAACCAAACATAACTGTTTCTACCATAACGATAGTGTGATAACCGTCTTCAACTGCCTTAATTAGTAGCCTCCCCATTGCTTCAATCACAGATCCTCATTTTCGATATGCATCTTTGATCAACCTAATTTGCTCATCGATGATTTTCCTTCGATCACCTTGAGCACCTTCTCGACATAGTCCAGACAAATGTCTTCGATTTGTTCATTATTATTTTTAGCCAATAAATTACCCCCTTGAATCAACGATTCCTTTCTTAAAACAAAGAATGTGTCGATTCAATAGAACTTTCCTTCTCTTTTATTTAAAACATAAAGAGAATAAAATTTAAACACAAAATGTTTAGGATCCCCAATTGATACCAAATTTTGGAAACCACTTCATTTCGTCACACCCATTAAATGCGTGTCCCATCATGCACACTTTTTCATTAATTTCGGACGTTGATCCTTTTCAATTCCAAATTATAAATACCACTCCACTAGCTTTTAACACTTTTTCAGAAAATTCCCCGTTGCGTATCTTCTCCTTCCTAGTGCCATATCCTTTCATCTTTCTTGTTCAACATCCGAAAAAAAAAACACTTTCTCTATAAAGTTCCTTACTACTCGTGATATTCAAACCCATCTACTCTCTTTCCTCAAGGTATTTTCATATACTTACCATTAACGTTTGAGCTATCAATTACATATATTTATTTCTATAAAGGAGTATTTTTCATTTCACTTATCTCGCCGCTGCTTATTTTCTAGAATCACTATAGCTACAAGTAGCAATCTTTCTCCTTCCACAAAAGGGAAAAAAACCATGGAGGAAAACCCATGCAATTGAAGATTCTGTTGATGCCGTCAATGCACAAAAAATTCTTTTCTCTTTTGGTGTTAAGGACTAAATGCATTGGTTCGTGAGCCCTTTACTTCCCCCTCTGAGATTGATCAAGTCCTTTCTTTTTTTTCCTTCTCTCCTTAGCCAAGAACTGTTAATAAAAAAGGACATTTATATGGCTCCCTTTGATGATCATACAAAACCATTTCGAAATAACTCCAAAATTTCTTCGAAAAATATTAACTATATGGCCTGGTTCAAAAGGATTGAACTAGAAAATAATGATTTTTGGACCTGATGTGACATATATGACCTCCTTCGCCTGTCTTAGTACCAACTCACTACTTATCATTGGATGATCGGAGCTACGTTATACTTTTGGAGTCAGTCGACTAATAACCTTCATTTGCCATGCGGTATGGTTTGCTCTACCCTTTTCGATGTAGCCATTATCACAGGGCTAACTCCTTCGGAGATCGATATTTCCCCTAACATGGAACCAACAAAGAAGTACAAAATCAACTGGTAAAGCTCTTCTTACGTGAAATTTATAAAAAATAACATGGGTCAAGGTAAAGACCCCATTTATGATTATGAGCACGTAGTCTTTTTATGTTTTTGGTTGAATAATGTTGTAGTTTTTTGTTCTCGAAGTGTCACCATGTAAGGATTCTATCAATCTTTTGCTGAACTGATCCACAAGAGTTGATCGACCTTATGTCTTTCTAAACTACTCTTAGGTAACCTGTATGATGAGCTTGGTCACATGGTAACAAGACTCGAAAATCGATCTCCTCTCAATGCAGGGGGGACCACTCTGGCTCCTTCAATTGTGGGTGAATGCAGTTTTTGAGAAGTTTATGGAAGTTGATGGCGTCCTTATTTCAGCTAAACAAATCATTAAAGGCATCCACCTTACATCTTTGAAACCAACTTTTCCTGGTCCCAAAATTAGAGATCTTTTTTGGGGAGTCTTTACCAGATTTTACCATGCAAAAATCTTTCAGAACGGGAAGCTTAACTTTGCATCTTTTTCCGATAAAAAATGTGGTCCTACTTAATTTCGAGCACCAAGAATTTCAAAGGACAATAATGAGAAGGTGTAATGTTCAAATGACAGAAACTGGAGCAATTATATTGCCATCCAAGTTTCCATTACTGGCATTCCTATGTACAAAAAGGACCAATATTGAGTCACTTTACATGCTCTTCATTTTGTGGCTCGACAAATAAAATTTTCTTAAGCCTTTCCAGCTCCATTCGGTTCAAAATTATCAAGTCAACTGGGCCAAAAAATCTACAGCTCCATGTCACTTATAACTCGAGAACTAAAGCACAACAAAGGTCATCGATCTGAGTACGAAGCAATTGAATTTGTCCCGAGTCGATATGTGACCAAATCTTTTCTTGTTTGGTGGAAAAAATATTATTCTCAATACAATCGCAGCCTTGAAGAGATTCTTGAAGGTATGTTGATTTGCTCAAGCATGGGTGAAAAGTCTGCCATCATTGCTGTCTCGAAGAGGAAAGCAAAATCCTCGAAAGCTCCAAGAAAAAAATTGAAAGCTTCGAAAACTTCTTATGCAGCATCAAATTTGGTAGAGGTATCAAAACAAACTATTTCTATTACTTTCTTACTTATATTTGCAATTAAGGTTATCTAAAAAACTTTTCATTTTCTTAGGCTAAATAACAACACATCAGCAAGTCTGTCGAAACCCCTTTAGAAAATTCAAATACCAAAACTTCTCCATCGAACACTAGAGGTTTCGAAGCTGACTCTGAAGATATCTCTTCCAGTTCTCACAACATTGCAGATTTTGAAGCTACCAAGATATTTGCGCTTTCTTTTTTCATATATGTATAAAAAGAAAAAACTACAACCTCTTTATCGAAAAGTTTGTATGCAGGAAATGACTCCTTCTCCCAGGAGAACTAGTACCAGCGTCCCACCATTCATCAATTATCTTTTACATCTTCCAGAACTAACTCGATCCCACCAATCAATACTGAGCCAAAGAAGACAAAAGATGTTTAGACAGATTTGTTACAAACTGGAGTTGTCATCGAAGCTCCATCGACCACACATGATGTCATCGTGGATACTCCTTCTGACAGGGTCAAACTCATACCCTTTGCACAAGACCCAATTCCCCACATGCTTCAAACTGGAGGTGCAGAAGTCAATAATCAAAGGGAAGAAACTATCAATCTCAGTCAGGGTGATGACGTGTTGAGTGAGCTTTTTGGAGTCATCTCGAAGATCTCCAAAGACAAAGAAACCAAGCTATCGAGTTCTGAGAACAAATTAGTTCATTTAGATTAGAATCTACAAGTTCCTAACCCTCTTGAAGGCACACATGATCCAAATGTGACAAAAAATTCCATTGATCCTAATATTCTTGATCTCCTTCAAAAACTAAAACTTTTGCTTGCCAATCCTGTTGATGCATGGTTCTCACAAGATGGTCTTGATGCTGCACTTAACTAGATTTTGAGTCCAATATTTTCCTTCAAGATCCTTCTGATCATATCAAATCACTTGCATTTTTTATCAATCACATAAAAAAACTTTTCTCGTGTCAGAACGAGCTTGAGTTCCATCAAAAGGAAATGAAAGAGGTTAAAGATCGAAGTGACAAGGTTGAGATTTCCTTAGCTGATAGACAAAAGAAAGTCTTAGATTATGAAACCCATCTAACCGAGACTTTTACCGAATTGAACCAATGATTAATAGGGCAAATGAATTCGAAAAGAAACTTGCTAAAATCAGGCAGAATAATACCCTTCTCTAAAAATTTCTCAAGAAGCCCCAAAGTATAAAATAATTGCTGGACAAAAAAAGTCCTTTCTCCAAAATATAAGATTGATCGTATCTATTTATAAGTCCCATAAATTTTGGCCTTTAAAATTACATAACTTTTTAAATCAAAGTCTTATATTCTTACTTATAAATAATAATTATCATGATTATTAGATTGTGTTCTAACTCTAAGTTTAATATATATAAAATAAAAAATTATTTGAATTTTTTATTTACATGAATTCTTTATCTTTTTTTAAAAAAACTTTTTTATAGGTACGATCTTATTAAAAATATAACATAACACTTTAGAAATTAAAGTATTGGTTGTTTACTTGTTTACAAATGAAATGTGCACTTACATTTTTTTATAAATAGTATTGAAATATTTACTTATTGTATTATACTTTTTTTTTTAAATTTAATTACCTTGTGAATTTCTTTATTTTATATCAATATTGAATATTCATATAAATACCAAAAAAATATACAAACTTGTGTTATGTAAATTAAATATATTCATAAAAAATATTTAAAAGCATTTTAGACATAAATATTTAAAAATAGTCCTTTCTTTTTTCATTACACGGGTACATAACCCTAAGAATAATAAATAATAATTAATTATGCTACAATCCAAATCTTTTTAACAACCAAATTTAATCAAGTTAGTTCAAATCCAACAAAAATTAGTTTCATTAGTGAGAGCGTATAAATACGCTCCAACTCTCAGTAACGGCATCACGCGTTTCTTTTTCTTCTTTGGATTCTTTCTTCTTCTTTGCGCTCTTCCTCCTTTTTCTTCGCATTCTGCATGCAATTGCTGCATTTTTTTCTTTTCCTCTTTCTCTTCCTAGTAATTTTGTAATATTATATATTTATTTTTTTCTTTATTTGATTTTTTTTCCTTATGATGATGATGAGGAGGAGGAGGAGGAGGAGAAGGATGATGATGATGCTACATAAAGATACCAAACTCAAGCCTATAACAAGAATTACATTGAATCTAAATAAAAATAATACCGAAATTTTAAAATGGTGACCCAAAAAAAAAACTGAACTCAAAACAAGTACAAAAACATGAATCACATTGAATCTAACTCATGATAACACCAAAATTTGAAAACGATGACACCAGAAAACTCATCAACATGGTTTAAATCATATAAGAAATACTACAACTACATAGATATTCCAAATCCAAGCCTATGACAAAAATCACACTAAATTTAGATCAAAATAATATCGAAATTTTAAAATGGTGACACTAGAAAAAACTAAAGCCAAAACATGCATAGAAACATGAATCATAATAAATCTAACTCATAATAACACTGAAACTTGAAAATGATGGTACCAGAAAACTCATTAACATAGCTTAAATTACATAAGAAACACTACAATTACATAGAGATTTCAAATTCAAGTCTATGACAAGAATCACAATGATGATGATGATGATGATGGAGGAGGAGAAAAAGAAAAGAAGAGAAAAATATCAAATGAAAAGGAGGGAAGAGGGAGAGGTGGAGATGGCGATGGCGGCAGTGGTGGTAGCACTACAAGAAAAACGTTGAGTACTGTCAAATTCATTGAATATATTTGACGGTAATTATTTTACTGTCGGATTTACCGTCGAAAAATATCAGCTGGTATAAACCTTTTCGGTAAATATTTACCGTCAGATTTTTGTGTCCGACAAAATTTACTGTCGAATTTTCCAATGGAATATATTAACAATAAAAACGGATCATGGTCGATGGTACTGTCAGAATAATCTTATGGTAACATTTGGCACCACTTCGTTTTGCTTTTCCTGCCATATCACCGGTAGATTCATCCTATGCTATTTTCGACAGAAAAGTTATTTGAATTTTTTCTTTAAAAAATATTACTGTCGGAATAGTCCAACGGTAATTCCAACGGTAGAGTTCTTCTTTATTTAAATTATATTTTTGCATCCATTTCTAGTGTACCTTGATAATTAATAATTGAAATACTGCTTCAAATTTGACGTGAATTACGAAAAATTTAAAATACAAATACCGAATAATGGTAATTGAAATATCTAAAAGAATGCTAACTATATTACATTCAGAGAACTATGTTTACATTCACTGAAACATATATTATAAATATGCAAAGTTTCATAAAGAAATACATATCACAAAACTATATTTACGTTAACCCTAATCAGATTCAGCATCTTCTACCTCTGATTCACCATTCTCCTCTTCCGATGTAGTTTCCTGATTATCATCGAACTCATCTTCCTCTTTTTCGCCGCCATCGACCCCATCTTCACTACAAAAAAAAGGGGTTAAAATGACGGTTTTTTAAGGTAATTACGGCGGTTACAACCGCCATTATTGCCGAAAATGTCACCTCCAAGAAACGCCGAAATTCTGGGCGCCATTCTGGTTATTACGGCGGTTTTTTGGCAGTTAAAATGGCGGTTTTTAACCGCCATTTTAACCAAATAAAACGGCGGTTTTGTTGTTGTTTAAAATGACGGTTTGTAACCGCCGTTTTTACCTGGGTTTAATGGCATCCTCCTCGTTTAAAATGGCATTTGTAACTGCCGTTTTTACCTGGGTTTAATGGCATCCTTCTCGTTAAAAATGGCGTTTATAACCGCCATTTTTACCTGTATTTAATGGCATCTTTTTCGTTTAAAATGGAATTCTAAACGCCGTTTTTACCAGGGTTTAATGACATCCTTTTCATTTAAAATGGCATTTTTAACTGCCGTTTTTACCGGATAAAAATGATATTTTTTATCTTTTAAAAATGTAATTTTTACTATTATTTTTATCTTGCTAAATAAATAATTTTTTTATTAAAATTCTACAATAACAAAATCATAATCCATAGACAAAATATTATATAACTCAAAGTATTAAACATAATATATGATTTTTTAGTATTACAAATAAAAAATAATAATTCCTATACAAAGTATCAAACTATTATATAACTCATAAACAAAGTATTAAACATAATATATAACTTTTTCGTATTGGAAATAAAAAATAATAATTCATATACAAAGTATCAACTATCTAACAGGCCTATAAGCAGTAGTTATCCACAAGTTCTGATTTAATTCAATAAATAGTCCATGGTATTATGATTATCACTGGCTACTTCTTCTGATTATTCCAATTGCCACTTCTACCTTCTGGGATTCTTTGGACGCTAAACATGTACTCATTTGCAGTTGTAACCTGATAAAAAATTGCCACTTCTACCTTCTGGGATTCTTTGGACGCTAAACATGTACTCATCTGCAGTTGTAACCTGATAAAAAAGAAAAAAAAGAAAATACAATCAAATTCGTGTGTAGTTTCTTTTACATGAAATTGAATAGTTTTGAGTATATATAATGGTACTGGTTTATTTAATCTTATCATTGACACCAAGATAAACTTTCATTGGAAATCTTTTCCTAAAAATTAAAAGTAGAAAAGATGAGAAAAAATGGAAGAAACAGAGAAACTCGACCTATAATCAAGTAGAAGAAGATTGCGAGCCTTGTCCAAGAACTAATGACATGTGTCTGATAAATGATGTTTTATGAGTATCTGCATGTGCACACACACAAGTGTCATAGATGAATATAACTAAATTTAAGAATTTGACATATGAATATATTCATCAAGTGGCATAGATCACAAACAAAACTATATTCATCAAGTGGCATAACTGTCATGAACCTGGATAAAATGTCTAACCTGGACAAGCACCAATAGCAATCAGCCTCTATTAGAAATTTTCTCTGCAGATAGATCAAACATTGACCAATTATCGATACCCCTTGCAAGTGTTCTGATAGGAAAACGACTAAAAATGGTGTAACAAGATCATTTATCCCCTGTACATATCCACTGGCAGGATGCCGAATAGCCCTGGCAAAAGAACAATAAGTCATATAAGTAAATGACTAAAATAATAATACAAAAAAAATTAGCATTAAAAAATTAGTCAAAACAAAGTATGATCCGGAGTATCAACCAGGGATAAAGTTTGATATACTTAAAATCGGAAAAATAAGAGCCTAAAACAAAAAGATCTATTCTGGTTATAGGTTCTTTTTCCTATATACTTTTCCTAAGTAAGCTATTGCTCTGAACTGATAATCAAAAGTAAAGGTACTCTAGAACAGAGCAATTATTCCCAACACCTTCTGAAGTATACACTACAGATGAGCTCTAGCAATCAGCTTCAGACTGTTTGTATGATTAAATTGTTCAGATATATCCTGAAAGGACAAATGTGATCAATAAAAGGAGTTAAATTTTATATTACATTAAGCCATCTTAAATTATCAACAGTAGAGCTATAACAAAATCATAACTTCCTAGAGCAAATTAAATAAGCAAGCAACTAACCTTGCTTTCATCATGGAGACGAAATTTCAAACTATTTACTGCTTCAGTGACTCTCTCTTTATTAGCTGACATTAGGTGTGTGAATGCTGCCTACAAAACAGCTTTTACCTTCCCTTCATCATCCTGATCACTGGTTCGTAAGACCAGGTCTGTATTTTTAGCCCCAATCAATCGTGCAACTTCCGGAACAGTATGAAGCAAAGCCTTAAGCTCCGAAAATAAAACACAACACACCGCTGAGTTAGCCCATACTGCATAATTTTTCAATGATGCATTAGAATAATCCTGCCAGCCAAATATGGATAAGAAAACTTCTATTAGATACACATAAAAACAGATTAAATAATCAATTAACAACAATCCAGTATGATGATGTACATACCGAAACTTTGTTCCCACTCTTGACCTGTATTCGAATACTAAATTACAATGAAATAGAATGACAAAAAGGTCGACCATCTGAATATGCTATAAACATCAGAGTTATAGGCTGATTACATGTACATACTTTTCAGAATAATGAAGGAGGTACAAGTACATGAGCTTCTTCACTTTCAATGATTGAGAAGCAACATTTTTAACAACCTACAATTTCTCGTTCAATGAGTAAATGGAGGGAGAACAGAACATGAGAAAGAGTAAATGAGCAGCATATCATTTTCTAAAGCTACACATCATATATATGCATACTCTAATTATTTCCCAAGCAATCAAGGTACTCTTTGGGTTAACTGTAAGGTAAAATCCTGCTATATTAAAAAAAGAATAACAAATTCACAACAAAACTAGTTCATTATGTAGTTTCAACTCAGCTAAACAAAAAGAAAGCCATTTAAGGTATGTTTGGTTGAGGTGCAAAAAAGGCCTGGAAGTTTTTGCGGATGACTTTAGGTGAAGTTAAAAAGGGAGCTCATCCATGGACCCTAAACCTTCAACCAAACATATCTGTATTGTCAAAATTTCAACAATACCTAGAGCAGCATCATACCCCTGCTTGGACAGCAATGGAGGGGGCTTTTCCATAGGCTCAGGATCGATCATTTCGGTCTTCACAGCCTTTCTTACAGCTATAGCTGTAAAACCAGAAACAGAAAGTATAGCCAGCCATCCTCCAACTGCACAGCATTAACAACTCTCACCATTACATAGTAAACAAAAACATCAATTACACAAACAAACATGAAACCAGGAATTTTGGCTTTGGTCCAAACTGTGTTCTTTTCAATTCTTATTTCACCCTACAACCATCCTTAATCCAATTAAAACCCCACACTTTCTCCCCAGATATAAGTTTATTCTAACCATAACAAGAGTTTAACCAGTTAACCGAACGATACAAATGAAATATTTCAATTGGAGCATATTTTCTCATTTTCAGATTTTAAATAAATTTCTCTTTATCAATCGAGGTACAAAAATAAAATGAAATTTGCTATGGTTCAAGATCAAAATCAAGATGTAACTGAGTGCAAAATGAAACGAGAGAATAAATGAAAAGCGCAACAAGCTACTGAGAAACTATTCATAAATAACCGATGGAGAAATCAACGCTTACAAGTGAACAAAAAATGAATAATGGAAATTACATTCTTGTGCTTATTTTCCTTCCCCTACCAAAACAAGAAGATTATAGTGCCACTTTAAAAGCCTCAAACTTCATCTAATTGGCTTGGCTAAAAGAGATTAGAACAGAACCAATAGGAACATATGTGACATGTAACAATGAATCAAAGAAAAATTCTCCCTATAATTTATATTTACATTGCATTTGGAGAGGCATAGCTTTCTAGTGATAAGGATTAATCCCCTCACCAAAGACTAATAAAAGCCTTTCTAATTTTATACCTGAATAAAAGATCAATTTTATACCTGATTGACATAAATCACCACAGGAAAAGGATAATTATCTTACTCTCCTTCTTGGTTTCTTTTGAAAGTTGTTAACAGAGAAGAGCTTCTTCAAGACCTTCACATTCACCACCATGCTAGGCCTATTGATATTCTTAGTTGCTAGAACTAGTGCATCATCATTATTGTTATTATTGGCAAATCTTGATGAAGCTGGAGTAGCACATCTGAAATCAACACATATTCTATTATCACAAAACTTAATAATACTTTATCAAAAGCCTAGAAACCAAGGAAATTAGATTCTTAATTCGATAGTGAGCAAAAACAAACAACCATTGATAGAAAATTAGGAATTTAAAAACCCTAAATTTCAGTAAAAAAGTGAAAAGAAGAAAGAAAGACCTATGTGGCGCTGGCGAATGAGGACCATGGCGTGGTGGATTGACTTGGCCACGCCGAACTTGAAGACGAAAGTCTGGAGGCGGTGCTCAAGGAAGTTCTCGACGGTGAGAGCGAGGACGTAATCGCGGAAGTTACAGAGAAGGCGGCACCAAATCACAGAAGCTCGCTAATGGCAGTAACAATGCTGCCTGCGGCGGCGAGGTGATAAACAGAGCAGCAAGGAGATGATAGGCGATGGCTAACCTTCAGATCGAAGCCAGAACAAGATCGTAGAAGCTCATTGAAGGCAGCGGCACGATGTTGATAGGTGTCGCGAGGGGATGAGCAGCGGCAGGGAGATGAACGATGGCGGTGAATTAAGCGGCAGCAACAAATATTCAGATCGAAGCCAGATCGAGAACCAGATAGAAGCTCGATGAAGGAAGCAACAATAGCGTTTCTTGCAGCGGCGAGGAGATGAGAAGCGATGAGAGGATAAATGATAGCGAGGAAATAATTGGCAGCGACGTGAGGTGAAGGACAATGGCGTGAGATGAACGGTGGAAAAAGATTAGGGTTCGTCATTTACATTACCCACAAACTTCTCATATATGCAGCAACACATCATCCAAATTAAAAAAGAAACTGAAAATGATAGGGGCGGTTTTAAACCGCCAGAATCAACTAAAACCGCCACAAAAATATGAAAATTCTGGCAGAGACTAAAAACGCCGAAATTGGCAAACAAAACGGCAATTTTGTGTAACCGCCATAAAACTATTGCCATTTTAATCTACTTTTTTTGTAGTGCTTCTTCTTGAAGATCGTCGTCCTCTGGTGGAAGTACATCGGCATCTAGTCCAAGGTCAATGATGTCATCATCCATAACAGTAGATTGAAGGGAGATTGGCTCACCGGTATCAACCACCATTTTTGGAGGAGTTGGGTTATCAATTTGATAAGGTTTCTGATGTAACACCCTAACTTTTAGCACCTCATGATCACACTAAAAGTCTGAGTGCTAATTACCTCTATTCCTTTAATTATATACTATGTTTATTTAATATTGAGTCTTTGTGAATACGAACTGAATCTTTAGTTAAGAAAACGGAAAGTTTTTACTTTAATCACTTAATCACAAAGATATATATATATATATATATATATATATATATATATATATATATATATATTCACATAGCATTATTTACATAGACTTATTTCAAGATACTCAAATACAAGTCTTATCCCCTCTAAAAGCTAAAAACAATAAACGACGAAGGGAAAATAAAATTTAAGAACTTAACTCGTAAACTCAATCTTCTATGCTCCTGTAGTTCCGCACTAAACCTTCGCACCTGTAGCTGAAAGGGGTGAAAATAGGGGGTAAGAATTGGGAAGTTCTTTGTAGGATCGGTGTTAGAAGTTAAGTTCGTTTCATTATGTTTCCAGTCAATAACAACATCCAACAAAGTATAATCCAAATGAACAATTACAGAACATAGAAACCCGATCACAAACACACACAATCATAGAAAACACAATCACAAACAAATATATGCAAACAAGTATGATGCATGTCTAGTCCTACGTAGGCCATGAGCTCATGTGTCGGTTGCCTACCCGCTCCCAACATTACCTGGGCCCAAGTCCCAAATATGATTTTTCAGATGCATACAGTGTGCATATAAGTCTTACAGCCAGACCGCATACAGTGTGACTTTTAAGGGTATTTCAATATTCTTACATATGAAAAATAGTTCTCAGTGTGTGGGCGTCCCCACTATACATTCGATACTAAGGCCCAAACAAGGTCGCATCTGCTCTCCTGTGGCAGACAGTCTTTTAAAGTCTTTTTATCTGTGTCCTCTGCTCTGTTGTGGCAGATATCCCTTTAGTTAATACATTTTTTTCTTTTCTGTGCTATGCTCTTCTATGGCAGAGGTTTGTTAGATTCTTTTAATCTTTGCTCTCTACTCTCCTGTGGTAGAGATCCCTTTAGTTAATACATTCTTTTATTCCTGCTTTTTGTTCTCCTGTGTCAGAGGTTCTTTAGATTATTTTAATATTTGCTCTCTTCTCTCCTGTGGCAGAGGTTCTTTAATATTTTTCTTTCCTTTTCTTTTCTTTCTCCTTCTTTGCTTTCCTATCATTCCATAATATAATTTATCTTCGCATTATTCCCTTGCCTTTCCCTAAGTGTCTTATGAAAAAGAATTATAAAGTACTTTAATTAAGTCTGCGTTCTCTAAAATTTTTAAGATTACTCTGCTTACTTGCTTTCTCATTAATATTACACATTATAATATTCTTACAAAGTAATATATTTGATAAATACTAATTATAATAATGATTTATTTTAATATAAATGAGTAATTTTAAAAAATTATTTAAAATAATATTTATAATCTTCTTTTAAAACATAGTTTATAAAATCTTATTTTTAAATTTTTATTAATTACTTTCTGAATTACGAATTTTTTAATATTCTATTTTTAACCTTAATATTTTATAAAATTATATTTGGAACCCTAACTTATTTTTATATTTATAAAAAATAACCTGAACTTTTATAAAATACCCATTTTTACTCTCGTGCTTTATTTATTATCCAAAATACTCGAAAAATTATATAATTTACAAATTGTACCTCGATTTTTATATACACATACAATGTTACCCTTCAAAAATAAAGTTTAAATACTAATCTTCCTCTATACCAAAACCGAAACCCTTAGCCCTTTCCTTTCAAAATGTTACTTGTGTGTTTAATCTGTTTTCGAGTTTTTCGATTGCTGATTTTTCTCAGCTTTTGATTTAATTTTTCAACTACTAAATCTCATCAATTTCTTCAAAATACTATATCACAACAGTTCCAAAATCATTAAAACAACCACAGCTGAGCTGTTTCTCATAGCCAAACCAACAAATTACAAGCAACAACAATAATTCAACATAAACTCATTCAAACTCAAACAATAATCAACCAAATCAACATTCACTTATCAAATTCACATTTAATTATTATAAAGTTACCAAACCCTACCTCCATACGAAATTAAAATACTCGAAACTCCAGAGAAGTTTTTCAACTGAGTTGCTGAAGAAGAAAACGTTAAAAGTTGTCTGTGCCTCTTAAAACTCTAATTGGCCGAACTCAAGGAGAAGAAGAGCGTAGCTATGTCACCATCAATTTCTACTAATCAAAAATAACATCAACATGTAAAGAAAGAGAATATAAATACTTTTATTAAATTATATTTTTTTATTAGAGTTGCAGATCTTAAGAAATCGAACTTGAAAGGAGATTGGCCATGGATTCACGTTCTCTCGCACGGTCTTTCTCTTTCTTTTTCTTGTGATTTTCGGTGATCAAGACGAAGAAAGGAATTAAAATTATGTATGATGGTGATGATGCATTTGATTAAAAGGGGCAGGTGTTTTATAAATATAAAAGAAACGTGGCATTGACTTTTTATATATATATAAATAAAAGTTTCATTTTTTTTCTTCTATTCTTTTAGAGGCTAAATTTAATTTTTGTTTATTAAAATAATTTTTAATAAATAATTTAAACTAATAGAATAAGTCATAATTAAATTAAACTTCAATAATTATAAAATTTTATTTAATAATTTTTGGTAAAATATTTTTTAAAAAAAATAAAATCTCAACAAATATAATGACTCATAAATAATTAATTATTTAATTTTTAAAAATTTGGGGTGTTACATCTGATCTTCTGTAGCTTCATCAGATTCGATGCGGTCTCTTGGCTTAATCTTAACTACAACCACCCAACTAGATTTGCATAAATCTGGATAAGACAAATGGTATACATGTCGTGCATTTTGAGGTAGTATAAAAGGATCGTAGTGCTTATATTTCCTGGTCACATTAACTTCAGTGATATCGTAGTCCTTATACTTTTGTGTTCCTTATCGCGAATTTGGATCATACCATTCACATTTGAATACGCATACCTTGTATGTAGTGCGACAGAAATACTGTAATTCAATGACCACCGCATGAATTCCCGTGAACCCAAACTCCAATGTTATCTGTTTTCTTTCTAATCGACCATTGTAAGGTATAGAACCGATATCCATTGACATTATAAATTGGATAGCTAGTAGTCTCATTCATTGGGCCCCAACTAAGTGCAACTAGTTCCGAATCTGTTGTGTCAGTTAGCTGCACACAGATGTATTCTCGGAACTAACATGAAAAATTATTCAATGAGATTTCAAGATTTGTCTCTTGGAATAACCTATATGATAGAATAGGATAACAAAATTTTAATTAGATTAAGGCCCAGTTTGGGTAAACAGCTTAATTAAGCTCATTTTGAAAAAATAGGTTAAACAATAAATGACTATATTAAAAGCATTTTATAAATAAGTTATGTTGTGTTTGGGTTTTTAGTTCTAAAAGTGCTTATTTTATAGAAATGTGATAAAAAGTAGTAGTATTATGAGAGACGTCATTTTTTTAACTTCTCTATAAGCTCCTAAATAGCTTCTTAGAAAGCTGCAATTTGGTTTTAAAAACTGCATCAGACATTAATACTACTACTTTTCATAAGTCAAAAGCTCAAAAAAGTTACTTTTGAAACTTCTCAAACGGGCTCTAAGAAGCTAGTATGTTACTAATTGTAATATTTACGAAGACTTAAAAAACTCACATGAGGTAGGGTTAAATTTGGTCACAGTTAAACAACACATGCAAATGTCCAGTGTCGATTTCTTTCTGCTCTAATAACCAATAGTCACTGTTCGCACCCATTGCAACTCCTTCAGACAAAAGATTGGATATATTGTTCCATTTGACGAGGATTCTCTCATCTCACTATTCTTTGCAAGTCTCGTTCTATGTGACTCAACATGAGACTGAAAATAGAATAATCAAATTACGGAAGTTTTCTTAGTTAGGAATGCTTCACAAATGCTGTCCTCGATCCGAGCTCTGTTCTTGACGGTGTGCTTGAATGAACCAATCATCCTCTCAAATGCGTATATCCACTGAAATTGGACTGACCCACATAGTATTGCTTCGTACGATAGGTGGACTACTAAATATTTCATAACATCAAAAACAAATGGAGGGAATATCCTCTTCAGCTTACAAAGTATGATGAGAATGTTCTTGTCCATGACTGTGAGATCATTAATACTAAGTTTCATAGAACATAACACCTTAAAGAACTCACTTAGTTCTGTGAGCGGTTTCTAGATGTTGGTTAGAAGTTCTCAGAATGTAACCAAAAGCAAAGACTCCTTGAATACATGATAATTATGACTCTTCAACCCAGCAAACCTACCTTGTGACACGTTTTCACATCTGCTTATGTTAGAGGCGTAACCATCAGGAAACCTCAATCCTCTAATCCACTTACAAATATTTTGCCCCTACTCCCTCGTTAGAACGAAGGACGTCTTTGGTTTAGTCCATCGCTCATTATCAAGTCTCTTTAAGTGCAAATTTGGCCATCTGCAAATGTCCATCAAGTCTAACGTAGCCTTATCATTGTCCTTTGTTCGCACATCATCCATTACTGTGTGCGTGATGTTATCAAACACATTTCTTTCAATATGTATTACATCAAGACAATGTCGAACCAAGTTGTCTTTCCAATAAGGCAACTCCCAAAATATACTCTATTTAATCCAATTATGTCCCCTACCATATCCCAGAGGTCTCAGACCTACCGCATTATTGATGATTTGTGGGATTCTTCTGACACGCTGCCAAACTTACGTACCAACCAACTGATCAAGTGCCGCTTCTTCTTCAATTTTATTTTTTTAAACGAGTCCTTGTTGCACCGAAAAGGAGAATCCATGTCGAGAAATCTTCTATAGAAATCAAACCACAAATTCTTACCCCACATTCGTCAACCAAAATCCTTTTGTATCCTCCATAAAACTGGGACATGCCATTTTGCCTTGAGTCAACCAACCTGACAACATGCCGTATGCAGGAAATTCATTAATGGTCCATATTAACATAGTCTATAGTTGAAAGTTTGTCTTCGTTGAAATATCATACCTTTGTATAATATTCATCCACAACTTCTTTAACTCATCCACCAAGGACTGCAAGAAAACATCTATTTTGGCCTTTGGATTGATGGGACCAGGTATGATGCAAGTTAGGGAACATTTATAGGTCTTTATGCACATATCGGCACTCAGGTTATATGGTGTCACCACTACGGCCCAACAAGAGTACGCGTACCAAAATTGGAATTCAGTGCGAACCTGTCATAGCACAAAGTTAGTCTAACGTTTCTGGGCTCGCTCGCAAATGTAAAATGGATCCGATCAAACTGCTTCCAGGTTTCTCTGTTTAACGGGTGCGTCATGATTCCATTATCTGTCTTGTTGTTACTATGCCAAGTCATGTGAGGGGCCGAACTTATCGATGCATACAATCGTTTTAGCCTAGGGATCAAGGGCAAGTAGTATATTCGTTTTATTGGAACTCTCTTTAACCAGCGTTTACAAATCTGTTCTCTTTCGAATTGAAACCTTAGTGAATTACAGAATCTGCACTAAGTTAAGTCTGCATCTGTCTTGTAATACACCATACAACCATTCAAATAACAGTCAATTTTCAATGAATTTAGACCCTATTTTGAAACTAGCTTCTTTACTTCGTAGTGATTTCGGGGGATGCCAGTGGTCTCAGCAGCCACCAGTTCGTTGCATAGAGTGGCCTACTTATCAAAAGACTCTTGGATATGATTTGACTCCAACTTAATAGTCATCGTTCTAACACATGTAGACAACTCCGAATGAAGGCAACCCTCGAACAACGGTCTCGTAGCAGACAACTCCGAGTTAGGCTCTTATTTATCCTCTTCCAATTCCGTAACATCTGTTGCATCAAACACCATCTTGTTATATCTCTCTTGGTTATCCTCCCAAGTCATTTCTTCCATGTTTATGTCTCTCTCCACCCGAACCCTAGTTTATCGATAGTCGGACCTATTCAAATTTGAGGCAGAACTTTAACTCCTTATTCGTTCACTTTCCTGTGCTCTGTCCACATCCAATACCCATTCTTAAACCCATTACGGTATAGGTGGTGGTTATATCCGACGTTCTAATCACTTAGATAATAATGCACACAAACCTTTTATCCAATGATTGCTTCCTCTCACCAACAAGCTATAACTCAAATGGCATAGTCTTCCCATCTTTACCTAGAGGTCTCGAATTCGAGTCTCACTCCTAACTTAAAAAAAAATGATTGCTTCCTCTCACTAGAACGAAAAAGAAAATATCCTAAAAATCGGGGGGATAATTTATCTAAATCACTTGATGCCTGATCGTACTCGTTGCTAGATCTGAGCAAGAACCTCAGCTGAGCACCCAACACAGAATGTTAAGAAAAACATCACAATTTTCCGTCACTACAAGATTTATATATATTTGTGGGTATTTTTTAGAGGAGATTTTTAAAAATCTCTGCAATTTATTTTATATGTGGCATTTTAATAAACTCCCACCAAATACCTAACAATAAAATCCTACTATTATCAATTACCACAATTAAAATTTCTTCAAAATCCAAGAAACACTAGAAGAGAAAGAAGAGAAGGAAGAGAAGAATGAGAGCTCACCGAAGCCCTAAGCTCACGATAGACATCTCCACCGCCGTCTCCATCGCCGCCATCGCCGCCGCTAAAGTTAATCTCCTTTCTGCTTCTGCCATAAAGCTACTGAGATCAAGCCAAGGCGCTGCCTTCATCAACGCATTTTCAGATCTAATTGCAACGCCCAAGCCTATGAGATCGAGAGAAACCGCTTCTTCGGTTAACTCTCCTTGGGCAATAACGCTCGTGTTCTCCATCGATATTCTATCCTTTCTGTACGCTTTTCTTTTTACTCATTCTTAATTTCTGGTTCTCCTTCTCCTTTTCCTTTTTATTCGTTTTCTTTGTTTTTAATTCTCAGATTTTGAATGATTTGTTATGTGATATAACATTCGATGAGTTCTATTATCTATTGATTGATAACATTATTTCAAATTCTCAAGCACTCCAAGTGTTCGATGAATTGTTTATTCTCTTAATTGAAATCCTGATAAATTGATTTGCTAATTTTTGAATTTTGATTTCGCGACACTCTTTTTCTTTGATACTAATCTATATATTTGAAATCCTGATAAATTGATTTTATTTAGAAACAGCTATGTTGCTTGAACATTAGAATACAGTGAAAATCCATGTGAGCATGAATAACTTTACCTTAAATCCTCTTGTATTTGTCATGAAAAATAGGTACAACCGAGTAACTGAAACTTGTGATTTATCTGCAGGTTTTTTATAACTAGTATGATACTAAATTGCTTGAAATAATCAATTTAAAGTGTGTTCATGAATAGATTCAGTAATAATATTGTAAGAACTAATGAGAAGGTTCTTATTTATAACAATCATTCTTTTTCACCATTTTACATGTGACATTGCACTTATGTCATTTTTCAGGAGAGGAATGAGAGGCTATTTTATAAGCTTCTGATTGATAACATGGAGGAACTACTTCTTGTTGTTTACACTCACCTCCTCCTCTAGCCACGCCTCCTCACTCAGCTCCTATGCATATGGATTCCACCGATTCTTCGGCAGTTCAAGTAATCACTCCAAGCATCACTCTCTTCACTCTGCTGTTACTTAATTTTGCTTTTTTATTTCCACGTTAGTTAGGTGTTTTTAACTTTGAAAATTTGCATCGTTGGATTCTTTATTCTTTTTTTGTTGGTTTGATTTTGAAGGCAAAAGATAAAGAGAAAGAGCAGCTCACAGAGAATATGAACAAATTGCATATTGAAGGATCATCATCATTTGGGAATGGATCACCTAACTTCAGAAGAAAACCGGTCATTATCATAGTTGTAGGAATGACAGGTAAATATTTAATAGTTCTTGCTTAGTTTCTCTCTTGTGCTAAAGTAACAGAAAATGGTGTTAGAAGAACTGAACAATGATTGAGAATTAAAACTAAATTTGTGCTTAGATACTGGGAAAACAACATTTCTTCATACGTTGGTTTGCCACACACAAATGTCGAATATTCGGGGTTATGTGGTCAATCTTGACCCAGCTATCATGACCCTGCCGTTTGCTGCAAACATTGATATTAGAGATACTGTTGTTGATACACCCCGTTCAGAAAATCCCACCACTTTCATGAGCAACATGCTTTATGCTTGTAGTATCCTCTACAAGACCAGGTTACCTCTTATCTTGGCTTTCAACAAGGTTGATGTAGCTCAGCATGAATTTGCCTTGGAGGTATTCTTTATTCTTGAAGAATCTTATTATTGTTTTGTTTACTGATTTGCATCTAAAGTATAAAGATGGAGACATAATGACATTGAGCTGTATCTATAACGATGTTGTGGATACCACTAGAACATATTCAAAAATCACAAAAGATTGGATGTTAACACTTATCAATTTTGGATGTTCATATATATATATATATAGGGGAAGCATTGATTGAATTTCTGAGGGCCCTCAATGATTCCAATAATCAAATTAAAGATTGGAATAGTTTTTTTGTGAGCCCCTGCTATAGTTGGTCTAATGTTGATTGTAGCAACAAACATGTTATATCTCTGTAGGTTCACAATCTGTATATATATTCTTTTTGATTTTGTGTTCCCTTTCTTTTTCTTATTTGGTTTTGAGTTTTGACAATGCATTAGTTGCTTCTTGCAGGAACTTGGCATCAAAAGGATTTTCTGGAACACTTTTTCCCTGAATTGCCAAATTGAAATACTTGGTTAGCTTGTATGTTGTTACTGTCATAGATTCACATTTTTTATGAGATTTGATAATTCTGATATTGTACGAATCTAAGAATCAGATTACCATAGCTTATCTCAAGTACATTTTCCTGTATGCTATAAATGTTATTGTTCATATATAAAGTGTTCACCAAGTGTTTGATCAAATGTTAGTGACTTATTGGTACATAAAAGTAACCTGGTGGGATACTCTTTCTACATGTAGGGAGTTGCAGGACAACAAATTTTGCAGGCCCTTTACCTGACTACATCGCCAACTTAATGCGCCTCGAATATCTTAATCTTGCTGACAATAATTTCAGTGGTTCTGTCCCGGCTACTTGGGACCGACTTTCAAGTCTAAAGCATCTGTACTTTTCCAAAGGCCTTTTCCTCCTTAATGTCTAAAAAGGATGCTCCTTCCAATTCACAATAACATCAATACAATCTGTATCAAGATACATAAATTTATGAATGTACTAAACAACAGTTAAAATGAAAGTTATTGTAACCGGAGGTAGTATTAGAATGAGTTTCCCACGTGATGATCTCATTTGTGATCCAGGTTGTTGAAAGGGAATGACTTATCTGGACATATTCCAGATACAATTGCAAACCTTACTGGATTGGCAGAATTGTAAGAACACTATTCTTGATTACATGAAACTTATCCTTATATTGTATACACTATGGCGCTTCTATATATTTTATAAATGTTTTTTATTTCACAGGGATCTTTCATCTAATGGTCTTACTGGAACTATCCCAATGCCACTCTTTTCAATTCCAATATTTAAGTAAATCTCATTACAACTTCATATACAACTTGTTGAGTATTTTCGGACTTTCAATTAATGTCCCTCTAATCTTCATTTTTATTGTATTTTAATTTTCAGTTTTTCGAACACACTTCTTCATTGCTGCTCTAGCTTGGATCAGCCTTGTGCTTCTAAACCTTCACTTCCTGGTTTGTTTGCATAAACTGCTATGTTTTGTCCACATAGCTTTAACTAATGTTTAAGAAAGAAGAAGAGGTGCTTATATTTTTTCCTCTTATATTGCAGGTTCAACCAACAAACCAAAACTTGTAAAGATTGTTGGTTTTGCAAGTTTTGGTTTATTTGCACTGATAATTCTTGGGGCTATCTTTATATATAGATACAATCACATGCACAGACATAAAACTAATGTCTTTTTTTATGTTTCAGGTAAGGAAAAAAAAAAGCATTCCCTTCAATGCAAGTTTCTTTTCTCATAGCACACATTAATAACAAGTAAACCACAAATTTATCTACTAATAAAGTTTGAAATGCTGATAATTTCGTCCTGAAAGAATGAAACAAGCACATGATACTTGAAAGGCACTTCTTTGTAAAATTTCACATATCCACGTTATTAGAAATGAAATTTTCACATAGTAAAATTTTGTTAACGAAATTGTCAGCCTATAATATGTCTCTGTTAATTATTAATTAATTAAAATGCAAGAAAACATTTGTACACATATATGTATATAAATGATTTTAGATACCTTCAAAGCATCATAATTCATAAATGTGATGGCATCTAGAAAAGTTATAACAGAAGTTAAGTACCTTATGAAATTTGCAGGTGAAGATGAGAGCCAAATTTCCTTTTGGCAACTGAGAAGATTTTCATGGCGTGAACTGCAACATGTGACTAATAATTTATAAAATACTCTTTAAAGGTTTTCTGGGATTGTATTTATATTTTTATTTTGAGATTTTTATGTAATTAGATGATATTGAAATATTGAAGTTGTTGTTTTATTTTACTTTTTAAAGAAAAACAATAATAGCTATGTAGAAGAATACCATGTGGAATTATGTTTGGAACTATTGACATTGTGAATTTTTTTTTATATATAGAGTTATGCTTTATACTGAGGAATTATGTTATAAAAGATTTAGTTTTTAAATTTTGATATTAAAAAATAATAATTATAAAAGATGAGATTAACGAATGATTTGAAATTAAAAATAAATAAATACTTATAGGGTTTGTGGAGATTTAAAAATCTCACAAAATAGTTTATTTTTATTAAATTAAAAAATTATTTTGTGGGGATTTTAAACCATCACAAAAGTGATTTAAAACTATCATAAAAATCTAATATAAAACCCCCACTAAACACACACAAAACTCTCCACTGAATGAATTGTGAAGGTTTTTAAAAATCTCCACAAAAGACCTCGTGGCACCTCAAATTTTAGGGGTTTTAGAAACCTCCACAAATTATTTGGTGGAGGTTATAAACTTCCACAAATAGGAGAAAAAACCTCCACAAATAAACAAAAATCTTGTAGTGCGTGTAATATTACTTGACCAACTAAAGGGAACAATATGAGTGTTTCAAAACAATACCAGTTCCCCAGCAAGCTCATACAGAGATTCATCAAGTGTTGCCTGTGTATGATAACACTTACAGACACATACATTACCATTCACTCTTTTTACGTTTAATAAAAAAATAATTTTAATACAATGAGGAGAAGGCTAATAGAAGATGGAGGATAAGAGTTCCTCTATACAAAAGCAAAAGAAACAAAAAGATTATCTATAAAGCATGGCTTTCCTACCTCTCAACATGTCCGAGAAAGAAAGCCCTATATAATGATCATGATCTTTACACCAAATAGATGCCAGACATCTAATAACATAAAACTTTCTTGTTAAAATATTTATCATTTAAGGTGTCAGCATTACGCTCCATTCTCCAACGAAATAATTCAAATGGTGGCGTATACTGCACAGTGCCACAAAAACTTTGCCTCTTTCCTGATTCCAAACCCAACAAACATAGCCAATAAGAACTGATTTAAAGTTGCACAACATGCACAACATTCATCAAAAATACTAATCAAATTGTTCCATGAAAACACAGCCATAAGACAATGCAAAAACATGTGAATTTGATTCTGAATTTGTCCCACACATAACACGCACACACATATATAAATTATGAATGCCACAAAGTGCAATATGAGAGGATTAACAAAAGCATAGAGAGAATAAAAAAATATAAAAAAATAAAAATAAAAAAACAGCATCTGCCCTGTTTACTATTTATTTGTTGCAGATAACAAACCAAAAACCAATTCAATAAGAGAGCAAGGAGCTTGATACTATTTAAGAATTGAACGAAACAATTTTTATACAGTGGACTGCAATGATTGAAGAAATAGACAAACTACACATATCAGAAAGCGAAAAATGTCAGGAATGTAACGATTCTACATATGAGCAAATCTATTCAGAAAGGCAAGTGAATCTTACCAATATATAGTAAGCTGCAGTGCGATGCCATCTACGTTCAAAGCATTCCTCAAACAATCTATAATAAACCAAAAAAACTTAAAACATTTACACTACTAGAATACAAAATGGAAAAGCATTGTAACTTCCAGCACTGGACAAATAGTAAGGAGTTTAAACTGGTCATAATATATAAATAGATATCAGATGAATGCAGTAAAATTGTTAAATATTCTTTAAAACATATATATATATATATATATATATATATAAAAGGTGAAGTCGTGGCCAGAATATTAATGGCTAAAGATGGCCAAGAATTGACCTTCAAATAAAATAATGACACCTGGTAGATTTGGTTTCACAACTTTTCAATAGTTCAAAAGGTGATTAAGAGTGTGCAATAATTACTAGAAAGTTATCATGTGGATAGAATTGTCATTTAAAATTACTTTATGTGTTGTTGGATCTTGAACAAAAATATTATTGGGCTATTATACAAAATAAAATCAAAACTGCACAAGCATGAGCTCCAATAATTTTTTTGGCACAATTGTAAAATAAAGTTTATTTCTTCAATAATTTATTCCTTAGTTTGTTTGTATTTTCTAAAAAAATAACCGTAAAAAATATTATAATACCCTAAAAATTTTATTAAGGGAACAAAATTTATATTTTTTTGCCACATATATTTGTAAGATTTATTTTTTATATTTGTTTAAAAAATTGTTGGATTGTGAGAGTGTTTGGTTTTTTTTTAATAATTATATAAAAAAATAATAATGAATTAATATAAATATATTAACATTTGTAAAATACATGTTATAAACATTAAAGTCAGCTATCAGTATAAAATATATGTTAGAATATAAATACATATTTATTATCTATTATATACTACTGATTTTACAACTAAAATATGCCACATGTTACTTTTTCATTGTAATTAAAATCAAATTTTTCTCTCGAAAATTAAAGAATTCTCTCCTCCTCTCTCTCTCTTTCTCTATCTCTCTCATTCCTTCACTCACTCTATCTCTCTTATATATCATTATCAATTACTAATTATAAATTTGACAATTAAAATATACAACATAGAATTCTCTAATTACATTCAAACAAAATTAAAATTTTGAAATTGAATATAGCTATATTATATATTATATTTATATATTACTAACTAATTTAATAACTAAAATGTGTCACATGACACTCTCTTATTAAAATTTAAAGAAAATATTTTCTTCCAAAATTACTAAATCTCCTTCTTACATTCTCTTATCTACCTCTTTTTTTTTTTCTATTTCTCTCTATCCTTCACACTTTATATATAATTTATATTTTATATTAAAAATTTGACAAATCAAAATGTGCCACCAAATATTCTTTTATTGTAATTAAAATAAAAAAATTTTTTAACTTCCAAAATTAGCAAACTCCTACTTCCATTCTTCTTTTTTATCTTTCTCTTTCTTTTCTCTCGTTGTCTATTTTTCTCTACCATTTTATTCTACAAAAATAAAATTAACAACATAATATAATTTAAATAAAAAATTTTATTATATACATATTTTTTATTTAGCTTTAAATTTTTTCTACTTATCTTTCTAATTTATGTTTTCACTTTTTTTTTCAAATATTTATTGTATATAATTTAAAAAAAATACTAATATTGTGATTAAAAGTTAGAATTGATATACATTTTTTTATGCTAATAATATCTAATTATATTTTTATATATATAGAGTAACAAATATTATTTTTAAATAACAAGCATAAAAATTAATTATTTTTAAATGTACAACAAACTTAACACCTAATTAAATATAAGAGTATACAAGTTATAAATTCTTTCAAATTTTAGATAACGAATGTTAAAATTAATTATTATTAAAAAGTTAAACTCTTTCATATGAAATACTAAAAAACTTATTGTTAATTTTGGAAGCTAAAGAAAAATTTTATTTGATTACAATAAAAGAATTGGCGGCATATTTTGATTTGTCAAATTACTAATATAAAATATAAATTATATATAGAGTGCGAATGATAGAGATAAACAAAAAAAAAAAAGAGAAGTAGATAAGAGAATGTAAGAAGGAGGTTTAGTAATTTTGGAAGAAAATATTTTCTCTAAATTTTAATAAGAGAGTGTCATATGACACATTTTAGTTATTAAATTAGTTAGTAATATATAAATATAATATATAATATAACTATATTCAATTTTAAAATTTTAATTTTATTTGAATGTAATTAGAGAATGTCATGTTGTATATTTTGATTGTTAAATTTATAATTAATAATTAATAATGATATATAAGAGAGATAGAGTGAGTGAAAGAATGAGAGAGATAGAGAAAGTGTGAGAGATGAGGGAAGAATTCTTTAATTTTGGAAAGAAAAATTTTATTTTAATTGCAATAAAAAATTGACATGTGACACATTTTGGTTGTAAAATTAGTAGTATATAATAGATATAATACATATGTATTTATATTTTAATATATGTTTTATATTGGTGGCTGACTTTAGTGAATAATTTTAGTGTACATATAACATAACCTTTTATTTAGTGAACCCTTTATTTAGTGAAGTTTTAGTCATGCATGAAATGGTTAATTTCATTAAAAAAACTTTTACTGTAAATTTTACACATAATCAATTCTGCAATTAAATAACAAAAATTTATTGAATAATTAATTTACAAACAGAAAGAGATTTCATTATTTGAACTTAATTTAAAAAAAAAATTGTGATGATTTAGTTTAAATTTTAGTCTTTTTTAAATTTATGTTTTTTTATCTCTCTTACACAATTATATATTGACATGTACTTTTTTTTATATTATACAAAAGATAACTAATAAAATATAATGGCACAAAATATTTACGAAGACACTATTATTAAACATATTATAAAAAATATTGTCAACATATTAAAATAGCAAGAAGATACTTTTTAATTATTAAATTTTATGATATGTTAATTAAGTTATTAAAATTTTATTAATATACTTAATTTTACAAATGTTAATATATTTATATTAATTCATTATTATTTTTTTGTATCATTATTAAAAAAAACGAACACTCCCCAATCCAACAATTTTTTAAACAAATATAAAAAATAAAGCTTACAAATATATCTCGTAAAAAAATACTAATTTTGTTCTCTTAATAAAATTTTTAGGGTATGATAATATTTTCTACGGTTATTTTTTGTAGAGAAATACAAACAAATTAAGAAACAAATTATTAAAGAAATAAACTTTATTTTACAATCTAGCCAAAAAAATTATTGGATCTTATACTTGAGTAGTTTTGATTTTATTTTGTATAATGGCCTAATAATATTTTTGTCTAAAACCCAACAACACATGAGGTAACCTCAAATGACAATTCTATCCATAAGGTAACTTTCTAGTAATTATTGTACACTCACTTAACTTTTTAGAATATTGAAAAGTTGTAAAACCAAACCCACCAAATGTCACTAGGTCAACTCTTAGCCATCTTTAGCCATTAGTATTTTAGCCACCAAAGACTTCACCTATATATAAACCATAAAATATAAAAACAACACTTCTTTTACCAATTCTATTCACTTTTTGTAAGTGTAGCATTGGTCAATCCAAAGTTCACTTTTAACCATAAACAAGTGTAATAGCCCGTGCCATGTACGTGATAAGATTGAAATTATAATTTTAAATTTTTTTGTTAAGATTAATTTAAATTATAATAATTTGATTAATAAAAATGTAATATATTATGTATTGTTTGTTTTTTCTTAATTTAATATTAAATGTATTAACTCTAAAATAGTTATTAATTAGTTTTAGTAATTTACTTTTTTTAATAAATCAAACATATATACTCAATGTGACCATAAATAACCTAGTAATACTTAGATCCACCAACAAATTTTTATATGTTGTTTTACTGTCAAGTAAAAACATATCAAAATTAGCTCAAAATAAATAATAAATTATTAGAGAATTCTAATGCACAAAATTCTCTAATAAACAATAAATAATTTAAACCCACTAAAAAATAACTCAACACTTTTCTTTGATACCTGCAAAACATATACCTGAAATAATATTATATCAATGTTAGTATATAGTTTTACAATTATCGACTGTATTTACTATACGTGACTCCTTCTTAAAAGTTATTCTACATACGTGTGCAGTCGAAAAATAAATTACTGGACTTTATTTTATTTTTCTAAATTACTATAATTATGCATTATTCATTAAATGCTACTTATAATATAATTGTAATATTGTAATATAATTATAATAAATATATTTTTCTAAAATAAATTTAGAAGAGAGAATAGTGCTTTTATTTTGTAAGTGTAGCATTGGTCAATCCAAAGCTCACTTTTAACCATAAATTTGGACTATTGAGTAGTACATCAATGTCCAAAATTAAAAAATGGAATCAGGTGACTTTTAAACTTCTAATATTAGCCATCTATGCATATAAAATACAAATTTGCTCATCTCACTTTCATAATAAATCACTCCTCATCACTAGTCATCACCCCATGTGTGTGTAGAGAGAGAGAGAGAAGAGAGAGGAGGAGGAGCGGCAAGGATGCATCAAGTCGGAATGAAATTGTTGTGAACAGTGAAGAAAATGAGCAAAAATCATAAAGGAGCGGATATATAATTTGGGAAAAATTTGAAGTATACAAAAAATATCGGTATTTTAGTTGTTTTAACCATAGTTGTCAGAACCGAACTAGTAATCGAACCGGTCAGATTATTGGGTCATTGGTTCAACCGGTGGATCACTGGTTGAACCGATTGACCCAGTCCTATGTAAATAAAAAATAAAATATAATCATAAATTTAAAATTAAAATTTAAAATACATATTTTCACTAACATTTTAAAAATATCTAGCTATTCTAAAACAATATGAAACGGAAACCGTAAGTATTTTGTTAATTTTACTCTATTATAAATATTTTTATTTTGTTTTTATATTAAAATAACTATTATTTTCGAATTTTAATAATTTATTAATTAGTTTATATCTATTATACTATTATATACTATAAGTATTTATTGAAAAATAATATTAATAGATATTATATAATTATAAAAAAATAAGTGAGTTTATAATTATTGTTAAATAAAAATATAATTAATTTAAGAATGAATGCGTTTATAACTAAAATTAAAATAAATTAAATAGAAGTAAATTATTTGCTGAAAGATATATATATATATATATTAATTTGCATATAAATTGATAACAAGCTTAACAGCTTGGTGGTTGTGAGTATCATGCTTTTTTTGGATGAGGGGGGTTCGAACCCCAACTTCAACATTTTAGAAAAATTTTGAAATTCAAACGATTCGATTGAACCGGTCAAACTCGGTAAGACCGGTTCGCACCGGTTCATTTCCTTATTCGGTCAAATCATCGGACCGGACCAGTTTAGGATTTGGTTCATCGATTTTTCGGTCAAATCGATCGGTTCGGTTCGGTTTTGTTAACTATGGTTTTAATCGTTTAATCGTTGATTTTAATTAATATATATTATATATATTTTTTATAATTTAAATCAACGATTAAAATAATTGGAACACCAATATTTTTAATACACTTAAAATTTTTCCTATAATTTAACGTCACGTGGTACTCTCAAAGTGTACATGACAATCTCATTCTTACATGATACATATCAAACATTTCCATCCCTGTCTATTTATGCTGCCAAATGAGCTCCATAAATAAATTAACATGCAGAAGCGGTTAGGAAATTAGTTTAATTTTTTAATTTGTTTGTGCGCGCACATATATATATATATATTAATTATAATTATAAATTATGTTATTTTAAATTAAATGATTTATATAATGGTGGTCTCATTTATCGTTATAAATGTTAAATTGGATAATTCATAATTATTTTTTATTTAAAATTAAATGAAAAAATATCAGATATTATATTTTGTTCTTTAGATATATTATCTTTTGGACTTTAGATACTATTTTATTTGGACTTTAGAGTTTAGTAGGTGCCATGCTTAAATATAAATAGTGCCTTCAGGGTTTCGGTCCCTAATATACCAAAAGCCGTCTCAGCAACTCTTTCCCCATAAGTGAAGTTGCAATTCAGTCGCCTAGGAATACAGAAGGCTTTGGTTGAGGAAGATCGAAAGTACCACAAGATCCAAACTCTTCCAATCGTGATTCATGTTTATGAATTAAAGTACGCTTCCGTACTCAAGTATTTTATTTCTTAATGATTTAACATGGATAATCTTTGGGCTAAGGAATTCGGAGGAAATTCCAACAAGTGGTATCAGAGCCATCTATGATTAAATCATTAAAAAATTATAAATTTATTTTATTTCAATTTAAATCTTAATTTAAATCTATGAAATTAAATTTAAATATGTGTTATTTTTGGATTGTGTAGCACATGTTAATAAAATTAAAAGAATTTAATTACCATAAAGTTTTTTTTGTATGCACTGTAATTTAATATGTGAATATGAATCCAGATTTAAAAAAAAAAAATTCTTCGTTTGTTTATCTTTTTTATACCATTCTATATGGATTCATTCCTTTAGTAAATTCATTATTTTTTTTTTGTTTTACGTGAATTGAATCATAATAATTGATTCTAATCTTAATTGATCAAAATTTTGTTTGACATATCAATTTGTTGAATAGTTATAATTATGTCTTTTTTTAAGGTCTGAAAAGACACCATTAAGATTTAATTCCTTTTGCGATTTAAATATTTTTTTAATTGTTACATAAGAAAACTAGTAACAATTTAGATTATTATACCCACCTATTTTATAAAGATTTAGTTTTGGAATAAATTGATTGAATATTATGCTACCAAAGTAGCCTTTTTGTGAAAATTGATTTATTTAAAACATTAGGAATATGGTGATATGTAATTCATACGAATATTGGTCAGTCCAAAGGAATGTCTATATTTGGCCGAATTACATACACATATTGATGGTAAATACATATTTGGGTAGCTAATTAAGAATAAAGTAATGCTTATTATTTATGCGCACAATAATCGGCCCAAAGGAAGTTTAGTGTTTGGCCAAATAATAAGCATTGTACACTTTTGTTTATTTTCTATTAATTATGTGATTAATAATTAGCCCAAAGGAAGGTTATTGTTTGGCCAATTAATAGAAAATATATGCGGTAATAAATAGGTTGCAAAGTTTAAGTTTCCATATGCGCATTCAGTCGGTCCAAAGAAAGGCTTAATGTGTGACAAAAATTTTGACAACATTTGATTATTGCAACGAGAGTATCACGTACAGTTAATTTTTCTATCCAAAGATTGAACATTAATGTTGTTCTAGATATCTCAATATGAATTTTTTTTCCATTATTTAACTAATGTTTACTGCATGTTTTGTGTTCTAATAAAGAAACTATGGCTTCAGCTACCAATGTTTCTTTATAAATTAGCAGTATTCCTATGCTCAATGGTTTAAACTTTAAGGTTTGGAAGGATACCGTGGAAATTGTCCTCGATTGTATGGATCTGGATATAGTTCTTTGAGAGGAGAAATCCACTTCCATTCCAGAAAATCTCAATGAGGTTAAAATAGAGAAGTGAGAGATATCTAATTGAATGAACATTATGATCATGAAGCGCTCAATTTCTGAGACATTTCGGTGCTCAATTACTGAGGATAAAGATACAAAACAGTTCTTGAAAGATGTTGAAAAATTATTTGCTAAGAATAAAAAGGTGGATGCAAGTAGCCTTTTGAGCAAACTTGTCTCCATGAGGTATAAAGGTAAAGAAAATTTCTATCGAACAAATTTGAAATGAAAGATCTTGGTGATGCCTCTTTTGTATTATTGGATTATCACAAAAAATTATATCGAAAAGATTTTAAGTAGATATGGTATGAAAAGATGTAGACCAATGGACACACCCGTAACTAAAGGAGACAAGTTCAGTCTCAAGCAATGCCCTAAAATTGATCTTGAGAGGACAGCAATGCATGATAAACTTTATGCATCAGCACTAGGGAGCTTAATGTATGCTCAAATCTGCGCACGTCTCGATATATCATTTATAGTACTAGTGGGAGTATTGGGTAGATACTTGAGCAATCTAGGCATAGATCATTGGATAGCTGTTAAAAGCGTAATGCGTTATCTAAAGAGAACAAAGGATTACATGCTTACTTATCGGAGATCAGAAAAATTTGGAGATCATTGGGTACTCTGATTCCAATTTCATGGCATATGGTTGCGAAACTTTGTCACTGGGCTTCGTATAGTAGATGACATTGAAAGGTCATTAAAAATATTTTGTGACAATAAGTCAACAGTACTATCTTCCAACAACAATAAGAGCTTAACAAAATCGAAGCATACAGACATCAAGTTCTTAGTTGTCAAGGAGAAAGTTTAAGAAAAATAAAGTTTCATAGAACATATAGGAACAAAGTATATGATAGCAGACCCATTAACCAAGGGATTGATCTCTAAAGTCTTTCATGAGCACACTGCTCGGATGGGTGTCAATATTTGTGATGCCTTGGTTTAGTGAGAGTTTATTTTATGCTATATGTCCTATCATAGATAATTGAATTATTTTCTGCAGAATTAAGTTGATGGTTTATTTCATGTTATGTGAAATGTTCATTTTGCAACATTTGTTTTGTGTTTGATCTCAATAAAGTTTTAAAGTTGGACCAACTGGAAATAGACATGCATGAGATCACTTGGCATGTAATTTTCATATTACTCATCCAAATTTGATCTATGTCGTCAAGTATATTAGCTTGGTGACAGAGACGGATTCAGGGGGGCAAGTAGTGGCCTTGGCCCCCAACAAATTTTAAAAGCTCATATACTATTATAATAGATATCTTGTATAGAATAAAATTTAATAATGTAGTGATAGTAAAAAGAGTTATTATTCTTGTTAATAAGCTATAGTTTAAATGGCATAATCTCTCCATACTCAATTAAGAGGTCGTAGATTCGAGTCTCTCTATTTTTGATAAAAAAAAGAGTTATTATTCTTTATGTATTAGGGTTTAAATTTTTCTACATATATTTATATTATTTATATTTTTTATTTAATTCGAATTTTTTTTACATTTTTTTAAAGATTAATTTTAACATTTATAATCATATAAAAATACTTTAATATTATTTATAATAATATTTTTTTTTCTAATTTTATTTAGTTGTTTTCTTAATTCTTTTTTAATTAATTTTTATCCTATTATTATCTAAAAATACTTTAATATATTTTAAATTCACGTAACAAAATTGTTAGTGCAATTAACTTATATTATTTTATGTCATATTTTTTAATGATATAAAACATAAAAATATAACTTACCGTCACATAAATACTTAATAAAGTAAATTAATTAACAAAATATTTAAAAATATATAATTTTATATTTTATTAGATATAAAACCATAAAAAAATTATAAAAAAATTATAAAAATTGAGATAATTCTTTTATTTGACAAATATTTATTAAATTTTTAAATTAAAAAATTAATTATAGTTATATCTATTATTAAATATATAGCATTATATTTGATTATACAATATTTTAATTTTCGGCCCCTCCACTCTTAGATTTCTAGATTCGTCCCTGCATGGTGATTGTCATGGTTCAATCACGACATTAATGTGATAAAAGTTGCGATAGTTCCATATCTAATGTATGAGATGGACCAGATTGTTAAAGTAATAACGGAAATAGCATTCAGATGCACACATAAAGTTTATAAGATGTGATTATGTCAAGAAAGAATATATGTATAGCCCAAGTGGGAGATTGTTAGAAAATTATTTTAATTTCCTAATTTGTTTGTGGGCAATACATATATTAATTATAATCACAAATTATGATATTTCAAATTAAATGACTTATATAATGGTGGTAGAATAAAACTATATATTATCTTTTGTTCTTTAGATATATTATCTTTTGAATTTTAGATACTATTTTATTTGGGCTTTAGGGTTTAATGAGTGCCATGCTCAAATATAAATAGTGCCTTTATGATTTCGGTCTCCAATATACCAAAAAAGCCACCTCAACAACTCTTTCTCCATCAGAAAAGTTGCAATTCAACCGCCTAAGAATACAGAAGATTTTGGTTGAGGAAGATCAAAAGAACCACAAAATCTAAACTCTTCCAATCGTGATTCATGTTTATGAATTAAGATACGCTTTCGTACTCAAGTATTTTATTTCTTAATGATTTAACTTGGATAATCTTTGGGTTAAAAAATTTTGAGAAAATTCCAACAGAAGCATGTACAAATGAAGCATTTAATTGTGTACAATACCAGTTCTGCTTCTTTTTTTTTTTTTTTCCCCTTCACATGCCAAACAGAAATGCATCCAGCATGAAAAAGGATATAGTATAAACTATAAAGTTTTCTCAGTAGGATTTATCCAAGTCAATAATTGTCCAATAGTATACAATTTCAACATAAGAACACATACAGCACAAGTGAGTAGTCGATGCATTTCTCTAAGTTAAATTGTAAACCGACATAGCACCAAACTCAGAAGAGACACATGTCGCCATGTAATACAAGCATTTTGAGTATAATTCTGACATAACAATTTATCATTTAATTAAGTAATTTAGTAGCAGATTAATTAAGTACCAAGCAGCAGCAAAGCAGAAGCAAAATATAATATCATTGCAGAAAATTATAATTAAAAATATCTCAAATTATTATTGAAAATAAAACAAAATTATAATGAAACAAGCAACTTTATCATCATCAAATAACACTACAAGAAAAAATAATATTTGTAATAAAAAAATTGTTACAAAAAATTAAAATTTTGAAACAAAAGGATTTTGTAACAAAAAAAGGGGCCATTGTAGTATGTTCCGTTACAAAAAGTTTTTGTAACAAAAAACAGAACTGTTACAATTTAAAATGATATTTTGTAACAAATTTTTCTGATACAAAAAATCAGAAGTCGTTACAAAAGTGATAACAAATTTTGATCTTCAAAGTATTTTTGGTGACAATCTATTTTTTTCTATCATAAAATTTTGTTACAAAATGTAACTTAATTTTGTAACATTTTTTTTCTTTAGTTACAAAAGCAAAATAATTATTTTGTAACAATTTTTTTTAATACAAATTGCATACATAATTTACTAAATTATTTTTTTAATTAACTAATATATTAACTATTTTACTAAGCAAGTCTATATTTATATAATATGTAAAAACATACATAATTCAAACATGTCTCATTTAGCTAAAATTGCTTTAAAACAAAATAACATTAGTGAGTACATTGATTAGTTCTACAAGTTATATGTCTTGCACTAGTTCAACCAAAAGTTAAAAGTTCTAACATAGATTAGTGTCTCTATAAATCAAAATATTCTTGAATCCTTTAAGTAGCATGTTGTCACTATTTTTGCACTCCTGTAAATGAGAAAAATCAAAATAAAAATTAGAAACAAGATATAACACTAATTACAATTTTTTTCATTCACTTTTATTCAAAAATAATAGTAAACCTAATTTGGCAAAACAGACTTTCACCAATTTGAATCAACAACCAAGAATATTATGACAACAAGCTACAAAGTAATTACTTAACCAACTATGTCTTTAAAATGTCTCCTCATAACATACCTCCAATACTTCATCAAATTCAACTAGGCTCTTTCTTATGCTGAAGAACTTTTTCTGCATTGATTTGCAACCCCAAGAGTTGTACATATGTGACAATTCCCCTGTGTATCATGAAAGAAGAATTGTAATTATATGAGAAGATGAGTAAAAAAGCACAGGTTCAGACATCTTCCCTCTTTCCAAAATCAAATATATCCTAATGATAATGTTAATAAGTAGATTATAACCTGCTTCACAATGGCATCACCCTTAATTAGGATATCCTCTCATTTGTAATCTTTGATATAAGTTTGATAGCCCATTATTCCGTATCAAAATTGAACTTTTGAAACATCTCGTCGTGTAAGTTGTAACAAGGATAATGTGAAAATTGTTGACATCTTTTAATTAGTAAAGTAGACTCATCTCCACCACAAGAAACCTAGATGTAAACAAACAAAATAAGCAGCAGAAAACATTTAAAAATTTAGACATAAGATTCAGTCCTTATCTTTTGCAGACAAAAGGGATACAAATTCAAACCTATACCTCATTGAAACATTCTATTCATAAAAACAATATTTGTATTTGTTTCCATAAAGAGATCAGGCACCCAAAGTGCGTAAAATAGATCTCTCGCACGATGCTCTTCCTATAAACGTAACATTATTAACACAGTTAGAAATGGAAGTTATAGAACATGGATAAAGTATTACCTTTCCTCTTGCCTCCCCTTTGATCAATACCATTGGATGTCCCATTTGTTCTATGTATGTAGCTGCCAGTGGCACAGATATTGTGAATAGAAACGCCAATTCTCCCTGCTGATTTGCTAATGACAGCACACTCCTTCAAAGTATCATATATTCCCTCTATACTATCATCTTTCATATATATGAGGAAGCAACTACTCAACTGTCAAGCATATAAAGATAGCCAATTAAATCAGGTCTCCAATGATCAGTTCACCAACAGTGGGAAAAAATAAAAAACAGGCTCACAAAAAGACAGGGAAAACCTTACTTGGCGTTGGCTCCTTTTTGCATGGGTAAGTGAGGCACAGATTTTTCTTAAGCTGGGTGTACTTCCACCAATTCTTTGTTTGCTTCCAACAATGGATGCTATGCTCTAACTATTTCTAACACTATGAAAAAGCTGCTATAGGAAAAACATAAGACGAATTAAAACAAGAAAAAAGAACAGTTGTAGAGGAAGAACAACCGAGATGAACCAGAAACCAGCAACCAAACGATGCACAGCAACTAGGGAACGACAACGCCGAGAACTACCGGGGAGGAAGAACGGCCGAAATGAACTAGACCAGTAGAGGCAGAGGACCAGGGACCAGAGGAGCAGAACAAGCAGAAACAAAACAAGACAAAACAGAAGCAGTTTCAGTAATTCAACAGAACAACCAGCAAGGCAGCAACAATGAAATAAACAAGTCAACAACCAACAGCAATCCATCAAATAGCTTACCATACTAAAGTTCGAAACTGAATCAAGGAATAGCTTACCATACTAAAGAGGTGCGACTAAATCGAGCAGCCACAATAACAACACTTGTTGCAACAATGGAACGGCTCAGAGCAAGGGGGCAGCAGCGGAATGATGGCTCCGACGGTGGCGTACGACGGAGCAACTCACGATAAACAATCCTTGGCACAAACAATCTCAGCAACAACTCTTATGGTAACCAGGATTTTGACCGACAATGAGAAACAACCAGAAAAGGGCTAAAGCTTACCAAAGAGATGGCGGCTCCAACGGTGGCAAAACAGCGATGGAGCACAGCTCCTTGAATGGCAGCAGAAGAGGCTCACAGCGGCGGTGACAAGTCGCGATGAGGGTGACGATGGCAGGCTCGCAGCAGTCGCGACGCCTCTTCCTCTTTCCAGTTGGTTCTCCCTCGGCGTGGCACTCATCCTTTCGATGGCGATGCACACCTGCGACTCCATGGATGGCGACGGAGCTTCGACAGCACAACCCTCAACTCGTGATAGTGGCGGCGACGGTTGGACAGAACTCCCCTTCCTCGCGCAGCTCTCTCTCTCTCTCGACGTCACCTCCCTCTCGCGCGAACTCTCCTCTCGGTGGAACTGACGGCGATGACGACCCAATAGTGACGGTGACGGATCGGTGGCCCCAGTGGCGACGACGAGGCTCGGCGGCGGTGACGTGTGATGGCGGTGCGGACATCTCCTCTCCCGACGCTCTCTTCCTCTCTCTCGAATCCCCCTCTGCTCTCATCCCTTTCCTTATTTCTATTTCTTTCTTTCTATTTCAGAGTGTGTATTGTGCTGCTGAAGGGGAAAGGTGAAGGTAGTGTTGAGGTTTGGGGGAAGGTTGCAAGGCGGTTAGGGTTAGGTTAAAGGGGTTAGGATTTGTTTGTTTAAAAATGATTTAGAAATTTAGGGTAAAATCAAATTGGGAATTAAGGTTAGGATTTTTGATTTGGGGATAGAATATTTATTTGAAACCTAAATAAATTTTAAAAATTGCTTTTAAGAATATTATTACTTATTAATTTACTAGTTGACTCTTAATTAAGTATTCTAATTTAAAATATCAATAATTTTAAATTTAAATAAAATTTTTAGTTTAATTATCAAAATTTAGTTTAGTTACTTTTAATAAAATAGTTTATAAAAATAAAATTTTTAATGAATAAATAAATTAAAATTAATTTATAATAATATCTTTAATAATAATTATGTAAAAATATTATTTAATTATAAATTTTGAAATTACTTTTAAATAAATATTCTGATTTTAAGAATTAGAGATAATTAAATTAATTATTTTTAAAATATCATTTTATTATTAATTTATAAATTATTTTTAAATAAACACTAATTAAAATAAAATTGGAGATACTTAAATTAATTTTTTTTCATAAAATTTAAAGTATTGAATTTAAAAATCTCAAATATTTAAATCAAATAATATAAATTTTTTATATTTTTTTAACTACTAAAACTTTAAATTATAACTAAAAAAAATTCTGTTTAAATGACTTATTATTTAATTTTTAAAATAATTTTAAACTTAAAATATCATTAATTTGACTTAAATATTTTTAGTAAAATAAATTTTTGAATATAAAATCTTAAATAAATATAATAAATCATAAATAACTCATTATGTTAATTTTCAAAAATTTAAAGTCTTACATTTAATATGTTAAAATAAATTTTTTTTTTAGTTGCAAAGAAATCTTTGAATTTTGTGACAAATAAATAACTTGTTACAAAATATTTAGACCTTTTGAAACAAATAGATATTTTGTTACAAAATATTTTGAATTTTTGCAACAAAAATAACAATTCGATACGAAAGCCAACATAATTTGTAACAAAAGAAATCACATTGTTATAAAATATTGAAATATTTTGTAACAAATTTTCTTGTTGTTACAAAATATTCTTATTTTGTAACAATAACTAATTATTGTTACCAAAAAATAATAATTTATAATAATTTTAAATTTGATACAAATTTTTTTGTTACAAATACTCTATTTTCTTGTAGTGCAAGCACATATCTCATGATGATCATCATAAAACAAGGGCAGCAACATATCAAACATTTATATTATAATCAAATAACAAAGGCGGCAACACATCAACAAATTTTTTTATGCTTAAGACATCCATGATCTGTCAACAGAAGCCATTTTAACAATGTATAATGAATTATTATCAGATCCAGCAAAATGTATAATAAATTGACTAGACAATAAACTAATGGAATGATAGGAATGTTAGTCCAAATCTGTGATACTAAAAATGCAAGCGACTAAAGTTCTTTCAAATGAACAATATTTAACTTTTTTCTTGGTCTAAACTAAGATTTGAACTATTGAAATTACAATTTTACTTAATATAAAATTGACAAGAGTGAACCGAAAATAGATCTCAAATATGTAAGCAGACATAATAGTGATATAGTAGCTAAATACATGCATTAAAGATAAGAAATAGGGTTTACCAGCTCTCAAAACCAGCTTGGCCCTACACGAGGAAGGGTTTTTTTCGAGCGACAGAAAGGAGTGGCCTTGAACAACAAACCTTCTCCAATGCTCCGACTGAAGGGAGCGGTGGCAGAAGGGGTTAGAGGTTTGCAGCGACGAAAGGGAACAAAGATGGAGGGGGCATCGACGAAAGGTCTTGCGAGGGACAATGAGCGCCGAGTAAGTCACCACCAGAGAGAGTCACCGCCAAAGGAGGGTTAGGGGTTTATGGTAGGAGCAGCGATGGTGGGAGTGTTAGAAGAGGGAGCGCCAATGGAGGCACTGCGAGCGTTGGCAATGTTCTTTGGAGTGTTAGGGTTTTGATATTTATTTTTCAATGAAGCACAAAAGGGTCGAAGAAGGCGAAAGAGTTTCGAAGCAATATAACTCATCATATTTGAACGAAAGCTTTTTTTTTTTGGAACCTTTTGGCCACACTTTTGAAGCGTGCTAAAAGAATTACCGGAAACTGCCACACTTTTAAAAGTTCACTATAACGAAACTATGTCGCCACGCATCAAAAGCGTGACTGTTTCTTTCTATGGCCACGCTTTTGAAGCGTGACAAAAAAACATGATGAAATCTCTAATCATTTGTCACCCTCGTAAAAGTGTGGCCATTGACTCCTTTTGCCACGCTTTTGAAGCATGACAAGAAAAAACATGGCCAAATCTCTAATCAATTGCCATCCTTATGAAAGCGTGACCATTGATCCTTTTTAGCCACGCTTTTAAAACTTGGCAAGAAAAAAGTGTGGCCACAGAACTTTTTTCTTAGCTTACCATTCCAGTCGCTGCCATATTTTCTAATTCTACTAATATCTTCGACTGTCGCTGTTGCTGCTACTGCTACCATGCTAAACGTCTGTCCTTCAGTTTCGCAATGATCTCTCCTTCTCCTCTCCTTCCCTTGGATTTCTAGCTTGTCCCTCTGAAGCTTCGAATGCACAACTCCGAGTTTCTGCGTCAACTCCAACTCTTAGGTTAGTTGATTCTAAAACCTAGATTCTTCTTCTTATTTATTCTGTTGCCTGAACCGTGATTACCTTTTTGAAAGTTCTATTGTTAGATTACAATAGATATGTTTGCTGCTTCACCTCGTTTCAAATTGGAATTCTTTAGACTCCATTAAAATCAAGGAGAGGATATGGAGCTTGAGAGGAGGTGTACGTAGCAACAATAACAAGAACATGTTTTGCAATTAGGATTTTGGAGAGAAGGCCTATTTTTGTTTTTTTTTTGTTTTTATTCGGTAACAGTTACCAACAAAGCTCTGCTACAACGGACACTAACCTCCGGGTATATAACAACGTTACAAAAATATTAGTCAATTTGATAGTAGGATAACATTGATATATATAAATTAAAAATGTTAAAAATATAAATAAAATTTTTAAATATTAGAGACAATTTTAAAATTTATTTAAATTTTGAGGACAAAAATAATATTTACTCTAAAAAAAATAACACGTTCAGTTTGGTATTGTGTTTTGGATTATGGGTGTATGTGGAATTTTCAATTGACTCTCATTCAATTCATCCTTTCACCAAATATGCTTAAATTCAATAAGCAAATCTGAATATTAATTTAAGACAATTATTAGTAAAAATTTTAATTTTAATTATTTTTGTGTATTTTTTTTATTTGTTTTATGTTGATATCTTTTTTAGAGTTCATCAAATATCGAATTCTATATTTTTTTGATATAAAAATTTTGTATATCATAAAATTATTTTTTTCAAAAATTTATACTAAAAAACTATATAAATAATTATATTTTTAATATTATTAAATATGTTAAGTATATACTAATATTAGTAACTAATATAAAATATATATTAAAATTAAATTAAATATCATATATAATTATATAAATATATTAATAATTGATTTTAGTTTAATATATATTATAAGTTAATTGGTAATGTAACTTTTTTTTTATTTTATATTATAGTTTTTATTAATTTTTTCATTATAAAACAAATTTAAATAAAAAAAATGAAAGTAATTAAAAAAACACATATAAAAAGAAGTAGCATTATTAGAAAGAGATTTTTTGTTGTTGAAAAGTCTATATTGTGCAATATGTATAAATTATACTAATCCAGCATATAATTTTTATATGCGTATTTATTATAACAGGGCTTCTTTTTAATCAAAGGGCAATTGTATTAAAAAATTTAAATTGATTGAAAAAACCACATAAATAATTATATTTTTAATATTTGTTTTTATCTAAGAATTTTTTTAAAATAACGATAATTAAATTTTAAATTTTTAAATTTTAAATATTTTAATACTATATATCATATAAAAAATATTAAATAATTTAATGTATTTAACTAAATTATTTAATGTAATATATATCTAGATATTAACTATTACTTTTGTATAAAAATACATCGTATAAATTATCAATTTGTTACTATTTTACATACAGAAAAATAGTAATGGACTAGACTTGAACGTAATGTCCTTATTATTATAAGGTCAAATATGGCAACGTAAGAAAGTCCATCCTCTGCCAAGTGCACGCAACGTAGACTTGAACGTAATGTCCTTATTATTATTGTTGCGGGTCAAATATTGAATCATGGAAAAAAGGATCCCAGCTATTACACAACTAAGGTTGAATTGAAACTCCAAGAATTAACGTGGTTCACTTCTGCATATTTTCCGGTTGAACCAGAGAAACCTGCATAAACCTGTTCAGAAAGAACACTTCCAAAATCAATTCGATAGGCTAAATCAACGTGATTGTTTCCGTTAGTGTAAGAAGCAACAACCCTTAGCCTTTTAAGTGAAGGATCATAGGTTATTGTTACATTCAATGGTTCTCCACTTCGAAAATTCCACCGAGAAGTAGCGGAGGATTTGATGGAATTAACGTTAATTCCAATGTGTCTATAGTTTGGATCCCCAATATCAAGATTAGGGTATGTATCAAATTCGACTGCGACAATTGAAGTGGTTGATGAAGAATTGGTTTGATTGCTGAAGAGTCCGAGAAACCCCCCGCCGGAGCGTGGTGGTAGGTCGGAGATGGGAGCGATGAAGAAGGTGATGCCATCGGCGGGAGTAGCGGTGGAGTTAGGTTGAGAGATATTCAAGACAAATGAAGTGGAAATGGTTGCCACCCTTCCGGACATGTGTAAAACTATCGGGAAGGTGGAGAACGTACGACCGACGCTGCCGGATTGGGGGATGCCGTTTCGCTCTTTGGTGAGTTCCAAGGCGAAGTTGGGGGAAAAGACGGCATTGCCTTGCATGAGGAGGTCGGTGTCGGAGTCGAACCGATCGTATGTGAAGGTGGTGGAGTAGGTTACAGAGGTCACTACATTGAGACAGTAGAATGTTATGAAGGTGAGAACAAGTGGAAGAGTAGATGAGTGGTGTTTCTTTGGGATAGCCATAATTATGTAAATAGAATAATAATGATGATGGGTTTTCTTTGTTAAATACCCAAGGAAGCTAGTTGGTTCTTAAATAGATGATGACCGATCTCTCTTTTATTTGCACGTAACGTTTTATGTATTATTCTTGACATTAATTTTTGAATATGATTGGTAGCTTATATCTGGATATAAGATTAAAATTAGAGAGGTGAGGCTGATGATACGTCATGTCGGCTGAAGGGAGTCGCCGTTTCATATGTATTGAGGGTTCAGGTTGATGATACGTATGGAGAAGGACTTCTTGTAGGATCTTGATTATTCTTATGGTCCAGCACGGTGGCGTTTGATGCTAATAAAAATAGTGATATACAAAAAAGTAATCGGATGGATCGGATAAAATATTGATTCGAAAAAAGGTGGAAATTGACATAATTTTGATGCGTTAGTAATTTTTAGTTGGTGCTGTTTTGACAATAATTGATATTAATATAAGTGAGAATATTGTTTTTCTTTAGAAAAGAACTCTTATAATAAATTTGTTCTGTATAAAAAAGTTATTAATAATGATACAATAAAATATATATGTGAAAATATTTTTTATATACGTTGATGTGAATAAGTGAATTGAAGGAAAGATCGCAGAGATATTTATTTTATAATCAGATAAAGTTAAACTGGTCACTTTTCTATTTTATCATTTTATTTTATGCATATTATTTGAATAGAGTCAAATGCTTTAATTTAGACAGATGAGTTGAGATTTTGTTTTTCATAGTGATCCTACCACTCCACGAATTCCTGACCCAAATAAGCAGCTCCTTTGAAGAATTCGAGAAACTAATATTTTTACTCCTCAATACCTAGAATATCGATAAGTTTATTTTTTAAAAAATTAACTTTAAATTTATAAAAGATAAATTTTTTCTGATAAAATTATCAAAATTTTAAAAAATTATTTTAAATTTTTAAATTGTTCTTTTACCTATTTTAATCCATCTCTAATCTCTTTTGCTACCAATTTTTAAATTCTCAATCTTTTATCACTATCATTTAAATCCATTACCATCCAAATCTCATTCCTAATTATTACCATTATGATCACTGTCGTCGTCATCATCACCATTGTCGTCGCCATAACTATACTTCCACCACCACTATAACTCGTACTTGGACAGTTCCAAAATCTCTAAACCAAGATTTCTCTTTTTTTTATAGTCTATCATCACTATTATCAGAAATTTAACTTCTCAAAATCTTCCATGGTTGCATTATCTCTAGATTTTTAAACTCAAAAATTTTCTAAAACCCCACTTGAAAAACCAAAACAGAAAGAAAAGAAAAAAAAAAGCAGCAACATTTAAATGGTGATAGCTCATCTCACACCCGACAATAGCTCCTCCCTTCTGTGTTTCCTCCTTTTCACTGCGTAGCATCTTCTCTCTCTCTCTCTCTCTCTCTCTCTCTGCGTGTGTATGTGTGAGAGACAGTATTGATTCCCTCCGTCGTCTTCATACTTACTCCTCACCATCGCGCCTTTTTTCTTTTTCTTCCCTTTTTTCGATTTGGTCTTTCTCACTTTTGGATCTTTCAATAGCGGCAATGACAGCTATGGTTCCCGCAACTGTTGCCTCCTCTCTTTCCTTTACCTCAATCTATCTTTCATGGAGTTTTTGGAAAAAAAGGTTTGCAATTCGCTCTCACATGAAGCAAAGAAGATTTGTGATCTATATGAGAAAGAGGATGGGTTCGTTTGTTGGTAGTGATTGGAGGGAAATAAAATAGTATAATAGTGGTAGTAAAGAGAATGAGGTGGCAATGGCAGCAATGATTGTGGTAGTTGGGGATGAGTGGTGGTGAGAAAGAATTTGGGTGATGGTGGGGTTTGGAATTAGTGTGGTGGTATTGTGGAGTAAAATTTGAATTTAAGGTTAGGTTAGATTAGAGGGTAGTTTAGGAATTTTAAATAATTTTTTAAGGTTCGGTAGTTTTGTCCGCAAAATTTCATCTTTCATGCACTACAAGAAAAACGTTAAATACCGTCAGATTTAGAATTGGATGTTAGCAATAAATTCGTCGGATAAAAAGATTATCGTTGGATTCGATTTTTCGACAGTAAATTTTCCGGCAATAATTGGAGGAAAAAAATAAAAAAATGGCGCGATCATTATCGTCGAATTATTCGAATTAGTGCAATGCTGCATTTTGGTCATTCGCAAAGCATTACTGCGGTTTTATCCGCCGGTAAATCATCCAATGGTAATTTTGCCCTAAATTCAAACAGCGAACCTTCTCCCCTCTCATTTTTGAACTACTCTTTCTCTCTCTCTCTCTCTAACCTTCTCCTCTCTCTCTCTCTCTCTCTCTCTCACAAACCACCTCTGGTAGCCCCTCTACCAGCGTCGGCCACTACCAACAACGTTCAAAGACTGTGTGGACATCTTGCGTTGCTTTGGTCATTCTATCGCTACCGTTTTTGTCACTCCTGTCACTGTTGCCGCCACCACTGTCAAACTGCTGTCGCCACTGCTCCCTGTGTTGTTGGAGCTGCCTCCTACCTCCTTTTCAGGTATGTTGTCCTCCTCCTTCTTCCTATTTTTTTTTTAATTTATTTTTAAAAAATCCTAATAATGCAACCCTGCTGGTTGGTCACTGCCGCCACCACTTTGTTGTCTATGCTGCCACCACTTCATCGGAGCTGCCTCCTTCCTCCCTCCAGTTATACTGTTCTCCTCATTCTTCTTATTATTTTTTTTTCAGATTTAGTTCATGTATTAGTTTAGATTTAGGATTTTTTTTATTCTGTTTTGATTTAAGAATTTTAACCATGTTTGATATCATGTTATTAATATGCCTTTTGCTTTGGAGTACATGTATATGCTGGAATTCCTGTGTTATTTGAAACTAACATGAAACTATGTTAACTAAACTCAATAAATTCAATAATTTTAAACTTTAGGCATAAATGAAACTATTATTCTATGGAATTTGGGTGTGGTGATTGTAATGAAAACATGTCTTGATCCACCAGAATTTTTGTCCTTAGTTATTGTTCCTGAAATGTAATTTTGGCATTCATTATTTATATTTTTTTATTTTTTATTGTGTTGTAGTTGCTATACATCAGAATCAAGCTTAGAGATTGTGGAGGTTGGGTTAGAACGATGAAGCAAGTCGTAGGAATGGTGGTTTCCAATAAGATGCAGAAGTCCGTGGTGGTGGCAATGGACATCCTATTCCACCACAAAGTGTACACTTGTTACATCAAACAAACTCCTAAATTTATGCCACACGACGAGCACAATCAACGTAACATTGGTGATCGAGTTAGTAACAACTTTCAACTTACCCATCTAATTTGCAGTCCTTCTTTATTTCTTAAAATATTGAACTTAATTATTAGTATTGTCTTTGTAACTTTATATTTTAGTATTTTTACTTTAGACATGGTTTATGATAGGATATTATGATGGCATTTGATCTATATAGCTTATTTCTCTTAGTGGAATAAGCTAAGGTTTGGTAGTTGTATTATTCTTATTACATGATGCTTAAATGTTAATATACCCTCTAGATTTTTCAAGAAAACTTAGTAAGCGATCTCTTTTGCTGTTGTTCTTTTAGGTTTGACTGGATCCTTTAGGCCTTTGAGCAAGCACAAACATTGAATTGTTGCTGAAATTCTCAAGAAAGCACGCATATATACTCTTCCCATTGCACCAATATCCGAGAATGTGCCCTCCAGCACTGAAGCACCTGCTCCCTAAATTAGTGTAAGGTGTTGAAAGAATCTTAGTTGTTAAATCTACAGCAATTTTACTGTTGACGTAAATGGAACTAGAAATAAAGTAGAGTAGAGTCAGCTAGTTGTTTGATATTTTATTCAAGTATAGTAGAAATGGTTTATATGCATACTTTTTACAGCTTGAATTTGATTATGTTGTTTTGTTATTGTTAGTAAGAAAGCTTGAAATGTAACCTTTGCTTCTATCATTGGTGCACAGAATTGTGATCATCAACAATGGCGCCAAAGGACTTAGAGCTCTTAAACGTGAATCACACTTTGTCACAATTCCGCACAACTAACCAGCAAGTGCACTGGGTCGTCCAAGTAATAAACCTTACGTGAGTAAGGGTCGATCCCACGGAGATTGTCAGCTTGAAGCAAGCTATGGTCATCCTGTAAATCTCAGTCAGGCAGATTCAAATGATGATGGAGGATTGATAATTAAAAGATGAATAAAACATAAAATAAAGATAGAGATACTTATGTAATTCATTGGTGAATTTCAGATAAGCGTATGAAGATGCTTTGTTCCCCTTGAACCTCTGCTTTCCTATTGCCTTCTTCCAATCATTCATACTCCTTTCTATGGCAAGCTTTATGTTGGGCATCACTGTTGTCAATGGCTACATCCCGTCCTCTCAGTGAAAATGGTCCTGATGCTCTGTCACAATATCGGCTAATCAGCTGTCGGTTCTCGATCATGTCGGAATAGGATCCATTGATCCTTTTGCGTCTGTCACACGCCCCACAATCGCGAGTTTGAAGCTCGTCACAGTCATCCCTTCCCAGATCCTACTCGGAATACCACAGACAAGGTTTAGACTTTCCGAATCTCAGGAATGGCCGCCAATAATTCTAGCCTATACCACGAAGGTTCCAATTTTAGATTAGAAACCCAAGAGATACGCATTCAAGCCATTGCTAGTAGAACAGAGGTGGTTGTCAGTCACATGTTCATAGGTGAGAATGATGATGAGTGTCACGGATCATCACATTCATCAAGTTGAAGAACGAATGAATATCTTGGAGAAGAAATAGACTTGAGTTGAAGAGAAAAACAATAGTACTTCGTATTAATTCATGAAGAACAGCAGAGCTCCACCCCTTAATCTATGGTGTGTAGAAACTCCACCGTTGAAAATACATAAGAACAAGGTTCAGGCATGGCCGTGAGGCCAGCCCCCAAACGTGAAAAGATCTATGAAAGTATATGAAAAGTGTGTAAAAGAGATGAAAATACAATAGCAAAAGGTCCTATTTATAGAAAACTAGTAGCCCAGGGTTACAGAAATAGGTAATTAATGCAGAAATCTTCTTCCGGGCCCACTTGGTGTGTGCTTGGGCTGAGCATTGAAGTATTTTCGTGTAGAGACTTTTTTTGGAGTTAAACTCCAGCTTTTGTGCCAGTTTGGGCGTTTAACTCCAGCTTTTGTGCCAGTTTCGGAGTTAAACGCCAGAATTCTTGAGCTGACTTGGAACGCCGGTTTGGGCCATCAAATCTCGGGCAAAGTATGGACTATTATATATTTCTTGAAAACCCAGGATGTCTACTTTCCAACGCAATTGAGAGCGCACCAATTGGGCTTCTGTAGCTTAAGAAAATCCACTTTGAGTGCAGGGAGGTCAGAATCCAACAGCATCTGCAGTCCTTTTTCAGCCTCTGAATCAGATTTTTGCTCAGGTCCCTCAATTTCAGCCAGAAAATACCTGAAATCACAGAAAAACACACAAACTCATAGTAAAGTCCAGAAGAGTGATTTTTATTTAAAAACTAATAAAAATATAATAAAAACTAATTAAAATATACTAAAAACATACTAAAAACAATGCCAAAAAGCGTATAAATTATCCGCTCATCACAACACCAAACTTAAATTGTTGCTTGTCCCCAAGCAACTGAAAATCAAATAGGATAAAAAAAGAAGAGAATATTCAATGAATTCCAAAATCATCTATGAAGATCAGTATTAATTAGATGAGCGGGGCTTTTAGCTTTTTGCTTCTGAACATTTTTGGCATCTCACTTTATCCCTTGAAGTTCAGAATGATTGGCATCTATAGGAACTCAGAATCCAGATAGTGTTATTGATTCTCCTAGTTAAGTATGTTGATTCTTGAACACAGCTACTTTATGAGTCTTGGCCGTGGCCCTAAGCACTTTGTTTTCCAGTATTACCATCGGATACATAAATGCCACAGACACATAACTGAGTGAACCTTTTCAAATTGTGACTCAGCTTTGCTAGAGCCCCCAATTAGAGGTGTCCAGGGTTCTTAAGCACACTATTCTTTTTGCTTTGGACCTCAACTTTAACCGCTCAGTCTCAAGTTTTCACTTGACACCTTCACGCCACAAGCACATGGTTAGGGACAGCTTGGTTTAGCCACTTAGGCCAAGATTTTATTCCTGTCGGCCCTCCTATCCACTGATGCTCAAAGCCTTGGATCCTTTTTATCACCCTTGCCTTTTGGTTTAAAGGGGTATTTGGATTTTTCTGCTTGCTTTTTTTTTTTGCAAGCTTTTCACTGCTTTTTCTTGCTTCAAGAATCAATTTTATGATTTTTCAGATCATCAGATAACATTTCTCCTTTTCCTTTCATTCTTTCAAGAGCCAACAATTTTAACATTCATAAACAATCAAATTCAAAAATATGCACTGTTCAAGCATTCATTCAGAAAGACAATAGTATTGCCGCCACATCAAAATAATTAAACTATTTTAAAATTTGAAATTCATGCACTTCTTTTTCTTTTTCAATTAAAAACATTTTTCATTTAAGAAAGGTGATGGATTTATTTTCATAGCTTTAAGGCATAGACACTTAGACACTAATGATCATGTAATAAAGACACAAACATAAATAAACATAGAGCACAATTTTCGAAAAACAGAAAATAAAGAACAAGGAAATTAAAGAACGGGTCCACCTTAGTGATGGCGGCTTGTTCTTCCTCTTGAAGATCTTATGGAGTGCTTGAGCTCCTCAATGTCTCTTCCTTGCCTTTGTTGCTCCTCTCTCATGATTCTTTGATCTTCTCTAATTTCATGAAGGAGGATGGAATGCTCTTGGTGCTCCACCCTTAGTTGTCCCATGTTGGAACTTAATTCTCCTAGGGAGGTGTTGATTTGCTCCCAATAGTTTTGTGGAAGAAAATGCATCCCTTGAGGTATCTCATGGATTTCATGATGAGGAAATTCCTCATGCTCTTGTCCATGAGTGGGATCTCTTGTTTGCTCCATCTTTTTCTTAGTGATGGGCTTGTCCTCATCAATGAGGATGTCTTCCTCTATGTCAATTCCAGCCGAATTGCAGAGGTGACAAATGAGATGAGGGAAGGCTAACCTTGCCATAGTGGAGGACTTGTCTGCCACCTTGTAGAGTTCTTGGGATATAACCTCATGAACTTCCACTTCTTCTCCAATCATGATGCTATGTATCATGATAGCCCGGTCTATAGTAGCTTCGGACCGGTTGCTAGTGGGAATGATTGAGCGTTGGATGAACTCCAACCATCCCCTAGCCACGGGCTTGAGGTCATGCCTTCTTAGTTGAACCGGCTTCCCTCTTGAATCTCTCTTCCATTGAGCGCCCTCTTCACAGATGTCCATGAGGACTTGGTCCAACCTTTGATCAAAGTTGACCCTTCTAGTGTAGGGGTGTGCATCTCCTTGCATCATGGGCAAGTTGAATGCCAACCTTACATTTTCTGGATTAAAATCTAAGTATTTTCCTCAGACCATTGTAAGCCAATTCTTAGGGTCCGGGTTCACACTTTGATCATGGTTCTTGGTGATCCATGCATTGGCATAGAATTCTTGAGCCATTAAGATTCTGACTTGTTGAATGGGGTTGGTGAGAACTTCCCAACCTCTTCTTCGGATCTCATGTCGGATCTCTGGATATTCGCCCTTTTTGAGCTTAAAAGGGACCTCGGGGATCACTTTCTTCTTGGCGACAACTTCATAGAAGTGGTCTTGATGCACCCTTGAGAGGAATCTCTCCATCTCCCATGACTCGGAGGTGGAAGCTTTTGCCTTCCCTTTCCTCTTTCTAGAGGTTTCTCCGGCCTTTGGTGCCATAAATGGTTATGGAAAAACAAAAAGCTTTAGCTTTTACCACACCAAACTTAGAAGGTTGCTCGTCCTCGAGCAAAAGAAGAAAGAAGAGAGTAGAAGAAGAAGAAATAGAGGAGATAGAGTGGGCTTTGTGTTTCGGCCAAGGGGGAGAAGTGGTGTTTAGGTTGTGTGAAAATAAAGGAGTGAAGATGGATTTATATAGGGGTGAGAGGGGTGTGTATGGTTCGGCTATAGAGGGTGGGTTTGGGAGGGAAAGTGGCTTGAATTTGAATGGTGAGGTAGGTGGGGTTTTATGAAGGATGGATGTAAGTGGTGATGAGAATGGTGGGATTTGATAGGTGAGGGGTTTTTGGGGAAGAGGTATTGAGGTGATTGGTGAATGGGTGAAGAAGAGAGAGAGTGGTGGGGTAGGTGGGGATCCTGTGGGATCCATAGATCCTGAGGTGTTAAGGATATCTCATCCCTGCACCAAGTGGCGTGCAAAACGCCCTTTTCTGCCAATCCTGGCGTTAAACGCCAGTCTGGTGCCCTTTTCTGGCGTTAAATGCCCAGAATGGTGCCAGACTTGGCGTTTAACGCCCATTCTGCTACCTTTACTGGCGTTTACACGCCAGTAACTGTCTCCTCCAGGGTGTTCTATTTTTCATTCTGTTTTTCACTTTGTTTTTTGCTTTTTCAATTGTTTTTGTGACTTCACATGATCATCAACCTACAGAAAACATAAAATAACAATAGAAATTTAAAGTAAAAATTGGGTTACCTCCCAACAAGCACTTCTTTAATGTCAATAGCTTGATAGTGGCTCTCATAGAGCCTCACAGATGTTCAGAGCAATGTTAGAACCTCCCAACACCAAACTTAGAGTTTGAATGTGGGGGTTCAACACCAAACTTAAAGTTTGGTTGTGGCCTCCCAACACCAAACTTAGAGTTTGACTGTGGGGGCTCTGTTTGACTCTGTATTGAGAGAAGCTCTTCGTGCTTCCTCTCCATGGTGACAGAGGGATATCCTTGAGCTTTAAACACAAGGGAGTCTCCATTCACTTGAATGATCAATTCTCCTCTGTCAACATCAATCACAGCTTTTGCTGTGGCTAGGAAGGGTCTGCCAAGGATGATGGATTCATCCATACACTTTCCAGTCTCTAGGACTATGAAATCAGCAGGGATGTAATGGTCTTCAACCTTTACCAAGACATCCTCTACAAGTCCATAAGCTTGTTTCTTTGAATTGTCTTCCATCTCTAGTTAGATTCTTGCAGCTTGTACCTCAATGATCCCTAGCTTCTCCATTACAGAGAGAGGCATAAAGTTTATGCTTGACCCTAGGTCACACAGAGCCTTTTCAAAGGTCATGGTGCCTATGGTACAAGGGATTGAGAACTTTCCAGGGTCCTGTTTCTTTTGAGGTAATCTCTGCCTAGTCAAGTCATCCAGTTCTTTGATGAGCAATGGAGGTTCATTCTTCCAAGTCTCATTACCAAATAACTTGGCATTTAGCTTCATGATTGCTCCAAGGTACTTAGTAACTTGCTCTTCAGTAACATCTTCATCCTCTTCAGAGGAAGAATATTCATCAGAGCTCATGAATGGCAGAAGTAGATTTAATGGAATCTCTATGGTCTCAGTATGAGCCTCAGATTCCCATGGTTCCTCATTAGGGAATTCCATGGAGGTCAGTGGGCGTCCATTGAGGTCTTCATCAGTGGGAATCACTGCCTCTTCCTCCTCTCCATGTTCGGCCATGTGAGATGTGGTTATGGCCTTGCACTCTCTTTTTGGATTTTCTTCTGTATTGCTTGGGAGAGTGCTAGGAGGGAGTTCAGTAATTTTCTTACTCAGCTGACCCAATTGTGCCTCTAAATTTCTAATGGAGGACCTTGTTTCAGTCATGAAACTTTGAGTGGTTTTGATTAGATCAGAGACAATGGTTGCTAAGTCAGAGTGGCTTTGCTTAGCATTCTCTGTCTGTTGCTGAGAAGATGATGGAAAAGGCTTGCTATTGCTAAACCTGTTTCTTCCACCATTGTTGTTGTTGAAACCTTGTTGAGGTCTCTGTTGATCCTTCCATGAGAGATTTGGATGATTTCTCCATGAAGGTTTATAGGTGTTTCCATAGGATTCTCCCATGTAATTCACCTCTTCCATTGCTGGGTTCTCAGGATCATAAGCTTCTTCTTCAGAGGACGCTTCCTTAGTACTGCCTGTTGCTGCTTGCATTTCAGACAGACTCTGAGAAATCATATTGACTTGTTGGGTCAATATTTTATTCTGAGCTAGTATGGCATTCAGAGTATCAATCTCAAGAACTCCTTTCTTCTGAGTTGTCCCATTATTCTCAGGATTCCTTTCAGAGGTGTACATGAATTGGTTATTTGCAACCATTTCAATGAGTTCTTGAGCTTCTACAGGCGTCTTCTTCAGATGAAGAGATCCTCCAGCAGAGCTGTCCAATGACATCTTGGATAGTTCAGACAGACCATCATAGAAGATTCCTATGACGCTCCATTCTGAAAGCATGTCAGAAGGGCACCTTCTGATCAATTGCTTGTATCTCTCCCAAGCTTCATAGAGGGATTCACCATCCTTCTGTCTAAAGGTTTGGACTTCCACTCTAAGCTTACTCAATTTTTGAGGTGGAAAGAACTTTGCCAAGAAGGAATTGACTAGCTTTTCCCAAGAGTTCAGGCTTTCCTGAGGTTGTGAATCCAACCATGTTCTAGCTCTGTCTCTTACAGCAAAAGGAAAAAGCATAAGTTTGTAGACTTCAGGGTCAACCCCATTGGTCTTGACAGTGCCACAGATTTACAAGAACTCAGCTAAGAACTGATGAGGATCTTCCAATGGAAGTCCATGAAACTTGCAATTCTGTTGCATTAGAGAAACTAATTGAGGCTTAAGCTCAAAGTTGTTTGCTCCAATGGCAGGGATAGAGATGCTTCTCCCATAGAAATCAGGAGTAGGTGCAGTGAAGTCACCAAGCACCTTCCTTGCATTGTTGGCATTGTTGTTGTTTTCGGCTGCCATGGTTTCTTCTTCTTTGAAGAGTTCTGTTAAGCCCTCTAAAGAGAATTGTTCTTTAGCTTCTCTTAGCTTTCTCTTCAAGGTCCTTTCAGGTTCAGGATCAGCTTGAACAAGTATGCCTTTATCTTTGTTCCTGCTCATATGAAAGAGAAGAGAACAAGAAAGTAGGGAATCCTCTATGTCACAGTATAGAGATTCCTTGAGGTGTCAGAGGAAAAGAAGAATAGAAGGAGGACGTGGAGAAGAGGGAATTCGAACTTATCAAGATGGACAGAGTTCGAATTGCACCTTGATGAGGAGTCTTAGTCCTTTAAATAGAAAGATGTGAAAAGAGGGGAAGAATTTTTGAAAACAATTTAAAAAGATTTTGAAATAATTAAAAAGAAATTTGAAAATTTGATTGAGATTTTCGAAAACTAAGATTGGGAAAGAAATAAAGTGATTTTTTAAAAAAAAAAATTTGAAATTAGAAAAAGATATGATTGAAAAAAATTAATTTTGAAAAAGATGTGATTGAAAAGATATGTTTGAAAAGATATGATTGAAAATCAATTTAGAAAAAGAAAATTTTTAAAATTAAAGTTGATTACTTGACTATCAAGAAATTAAAAGATATGATTTTAAAATTTAAAGTTTGATCCTTTCTTAATAGGCAAGTAACAACTTGAAAATTTTGAAGTAAATCTTTAATTGAAGCAAGGATTTTTGAAAATAGCAAAAATAAATATAAAATGGAAAGAAATTGATTTTGAAAGAGATATGATTGAAAAGATATGATTTGAAAAAGATTTGATTTTGAAAAATTATGAAAACTTGAAAAAATGTGAATTAAAAACAAAATCTTCCCTCTAGTGTCATCCTGGCGTTAAACGGCCAGAATGGTGCCCATTCTGGCGTTTAACGCCCAAATCTCTACCTTTTTGGGCGTTAAACGCCCAGCCAGGTACCCTGGCTGGCGTTTAAACGCCAGTTTTCCTTCTTCAATGGGTGTTTTGAACGCCCAGCTTTTTCTGTTTGATTCCTCTGCTGAATGTTCTGAATCTTCAATTCTATGTATTATTGACTTGAAAAGACACAATTTTGAAAATATTTTTGAATTTTTAATGATGAGAAACAATAAGAATGCAACTAAGATAAAATAAACAATGCATGCAGGACACCAAACTTAAAAATTTTGATATAAGAGACACTGACAAATTGAGAATGCATATGAGAAACAACAAAACACACAAAACAAGAGAATTTAAAGATTAGAGCACTGAAATCATCGAGAACAACTTGAAGATCAATGAAGAACATGCATGAATTCGAAAAATGCAAGAAGAACAGAAACATGCAATTGACACCAAACTTAAAAATTAATACTAGACTCAAACAAGAAACATAAAATATTTTTGATTTTTATGATTTAAATTTTTTTTGTGATTTTCAAAACTTATATGGAAAAGAACTCATAAAAAGTGTACACAACTTGTTACATCAAACAAACTCCTAAATTTATGGCACACGACGAGCACAATCAACGTAACATTGGTGATCGAGTTAGTAACAACTTTCAACTTACCCATCTAATTTGCAGTCCTTCTTTATTTCTTAAAATATTGAACTTAATTATTAGTATTGTCTTTGTAACTTTATATTTTAGTATTTTTACTTTAGACATGGTTTATGATAGGATATTATGATGGCATTTGATCTATATAGCTTATTTCTCTTAGTGGAATAAGCTAAGGTTTGGCAGTTGTATTATTCTTATTACATGATGGTTAAATGTTAATATACCCTCTAGATTTTTCAAGAAAACTTAGTAAGCGATCTCTTTTGTTGTTGTTCTTTCAGGTTTGACTGGATCCTTTAGGCCTTTGAGCAAGCGCAAACATTGAATTGTTGCTGAAATTCTCAAGAAAGCACACATATATACTTTTCCCACTGCACCAATATCCGAGAATGTGCCCTCCAGCACTGAAGCACCTGCTCCTTAAATTAGTGTAAGGTGTTGAAAGAATCTTAGTTGTTAAATCTACAGCAATTTTACTGTTGACGTAAATGGAACTGGAAATAAAGTAGAGTAGAGTCAGCTAGTTGTTTGATATTTTATTCAAGTATAGTAGAAATGGTTTATATGCATACTTTTTACAGCTTGAATTTGATTATGTTGTTTTGTTATTGTTAGTAAGAAAGCTTGAAATGTAACCTTTGCTTCTATCATTGGTGCACGAAATTGTGATCATCAACAATGGCGCCAAAGGACTTGGAGCTCTTAAACGTGAATCACACTTTGTCACAATTCCACACAACTAACCAGCAAGTGCACTGGGTCGTCCAAGTAATAAACCTTACGTGAGTAAGGGTCGATCCCACGGAGATTGTCGGCTTGAAGCAAGCTATGGTCATCTTGTAAATCTCAGTCAGGCAGATTCAAATGGTGATGGAGGATTGATAATTAAAAGATGAATAAAACATAAAATAAAGATAGAGATACTTATGTAATTCATTGGCGGATTTCAGATAAGCGTATGAAGATGCTTTGTTCCCCTTGAACCTCTGCTTTCCTATTGCCTTCTTCCAGTCATTCATACTCCTTTCCATGGCAAGTTTTATGTTGGGCATCACCGTTGTCAATGGCTAAATCCCGTCCTCTCAGTGAAAATGGTCCTGATGCTCTGTCACAACATCGGCTAATCAGCTGTCGGTTCTCGATCATGTCGGAATAGGATCCATTGATCCTTTTGCGTCTGTCACACGCCCCACAATCGTGAGTTTGAAGCTCGTCACAGTCATCCCTTCCCAGATCCTACTCGGAATACCACAGACAAGGTTTAGACTTTCCGGATCTCAGGAATGGCCGCCAATAATTCTAGCCTATACCACGAAGGTTCCAATCTTAGATTAGAAACCCAAGAGATACGCATTCAAGCCATGCTAGTAGAACAGAGGCGGTTGTCAGTCACATGTTTATAGGTGAGAATGATGATGAGTGTCACGGATCATCACAATCATCAAGTTGAAGAACGAATGAATATCTTGGAGAAGAAATAGACTTGAGTTGAAGAGAAAAACAATAGTACCTCGTATTAATTCATGAAGAACAGCAGAGCTCCACACCTTAATCTATGGCGTGTAGAAACTCCACTGTTGAAAATACATAAGAATAAGGTTCAGGCATGGCCGTGAGGCCAGCCCCCAAATGTGAAAAGATCTATGAAAGTACATGAAAAGTGTGTAAAAGAGATGAAAATACAATAGCAAAAGGTCCTATTTATAGAAAACTAGTAGCCTAAGGTTACAGAAATAGGTAATTAATGCAGAAATCTTCTTCCGGGCCCACTTGGTGTGTGCTTGGGTTGAGCATTGAAGCATTTTTGTGTAGAGACTTTTCTTGGAGTTAAACGCCAGCTTTTGTGCCAGTTTGGGCGTTTAACTCCAGCTTTTGTGCCAGTTTCGGAGTTAAACGCCAGAATTCTTGAGTTAACTTGGAACGCCGGTTTGGGCCATCAAATCTTGGGCAAAGTAAGACTATTATATATTGCTGGAAAGCCCAGGATGTCTACTTTCCAACGCAATTGAGAGCGCACCAATTGGGCTTCTGTAACTCCAGAAAATCCACTTTGAGTGCAGGGAGGTCAGAATCCAACAGCATCTGCAGTCCTTTTTCAGCCTCTGAATAAGATTTTTGCTCAGGTCCCTCAATTTCAGCCAGAAAATACCTGAAATCATAGAAAAATACACAAACTCATAGTAAAGTCCAGAAGAGTGATTTTTATTTAAAAATTAATAAAAATATAATAAAAACTAATTAAAATATACTAAAAACATACTAAAAACAATGCCAAAAAGCGTATAAATTATCTGCTCATCAATCATCGTCTTAGAAGAAATCCAAAACCTCCTTTATTCTCCAATTTGACATTTTGATACCATCTCTAAATTTCTTATGGCAGGAGAAATTTATTGTGCTACGTTCTAAGGTTGATTAGCTTGTTACTTGATGGTTTGAAAACCAATCTTCTCCAATCTCATTTTCACATAAGTATTGCTAGAATTTAAGTTGCTAACTTAGTGTGAATGTTTGATCTTTATTACCCTCAAGTTTCGAAATCAGCTGTTTAATATGCATGAATTACTTTTTTCTGTTTATAATTATTTTTTGAGTTAATTAGTTTATTGTTGTTAATTGTCTAATTTATTATTGAGGACATTAAACATTTTGTTGACTTATTGTTTATTGTTGTTAATTTTCTAAGTTTGTTATTATCTGAGTTAATTAGTATTTTATTTTCTGATTTATTAGTTTAGAAATTATTGAATTTAAACATTTAAAATTATATATTAATTTTTAAAAATTTGACAATAAAAATTCGGTAGATGAAAAAATCTGCTGATAAATAATTACCGGCGAGGTTTATACCGTCGGATTTATTTTGACGGTAAACATATTATTACTACCAGATTTTTTTAATAAATCTGACTATATTCAACATTTTTCTTGTAATGATGAATATAAGGTTAATTTTATTTTTTCATGAATAAATTTTTCAACGTCTTAAACTTTTATAGATAAAAATAATATTTTACCTGAAGAATCCTGAAAAAACTCAACAAGAGTAGGCCCAATAAAAAAATACCCCAAAAGGTTGTAGGGTAAATTGGGCCAACTCATCCTACAAGAGCCTAACGATCTAGGACCGGCTACCCATTACTTGTTTGGGGAGCAGAGGAATATATTATTTTAGCGAGTAATACTATGTTTATATTAAAATAAGTCACTAGTATAAAATAAAACTTAATATATAAATATATAATAATAAAAATGAGTTAAACATTACATATGACTATAAGAAACATCATTAAAATCGACGACCATAATTGTTACTTTTTAACGTGTCAATTTTTCAAAAAGCTAATAAAATCGACAACTTGCTAAATTGTCAATAAATTTTTAATAAAATCGATAACCATTGTGTCGATAATATGAGTTTAAGACTTTTACATATTTAATAAAAGCGACATCTTTATTATCTAAACTCAACGACTTATCTATCGATATTTTGATTTATTAAAATTGACAATGTTACTATCGATTTTTAAATTAAAAAGTGACAATATTGCGGTCAATTTTTTTGTCCATTTTAAATTGAAAAAGCGACACAGCGTTATCGATTTTAATAAACCATATTTTTTTATTAGTTTCTTCATTTGAAAATAATAAATAGTTAATGCAAATAACTTTTAAATATAGAAATAAAATTTGAATACATCTCATTAATTGGGAGTATAATTTTCGGTAAAAGTTTCTTCACCTTTTCTACTGTATAGATGAAAATTTTTCTCAAGACACTGCAGAACTCACTGCTGTAAATTAGCAAGCAAGAGTTTAATAGACATAAATACTATAGGAAGAGCTTCAAGTATACTGGGAACACCGATGTTCTAATTGTTTTAACCGTTAATCTGAATTATAAAAAATATATATAATATATATTAATTAAAATCAACGGTTAAAATAACTGGAACACCAGTGTTTTTCGATAGGAAAAGTATGAGGAGCCAATGGAATATTTATACAATGTGTACAATGGAAGTTTAGAGAGTATTAGAGATATAATCATTAGTGTTAACTAGATCCGAAAGGTCAAGAGTTCGAGCCTTAGTAAACCCCAAAATCAGTTTAAGCTTTTGGGAAGATGTTTATTATCGCTAGTACTCGGATGATTATTCTAGATAGTATGGGAGATGTTCATTTTGTAACTCAATAGCGCCCATTGTGTCCCATTGTACACATTGTACAAATAGTCTATTTTCTCCCTAGCGGGATCCTTTCCGATATACTTGAAATTTTTCCAATACTATAGTAGTATGTGACAAAAATATGATTCTACGTAAAAAGCTAGCACCAAATGAATCTTACAGCCACGGATCATCTCCAATCATCATCATGTCATCTTCATTATCAGCGCAAACAACCTGCCACTTATTTTCGAATAAGAAAGCCTTCTCCATCTGCAGAACAAGTAGTAGAAAGTGTGAGATTTCAGAAGCTAAAAATATAGAAATATCCTATAAGTACTTATAAAATATGAAAAAGGGTAAGCATCTATGAAACAGGTAAGGCTCTAAAACTCCCGTATTGATTGCAATTGTGTGCACAGGAGTCTAGGATGTTTTTCGATTCAGTTAGTAGTAAAGCTGAAAAGATTAACAAATATACATACATTTTAAATGAACAAAACTCAACAAAACAACACAACATAAAAAAATTTAGAATTAATATTATGAGCAATATTCATGAAGACTAATTAAATGGTGAATGCTATCATATTCTCTCTAAAATAAAGGGTAAATTACTCTCTGTGATATATATAGTGCCTATAATTATAATTAAGTTGAATGTTAAATGTTAATCATAATAATTAGGTATATATTCTCTACTTTTCTTTTTATCTCTTGTGATTATTTAAATTTAGTTTAGCACCACCAGTCTATGGTGGTGGTGGTGACTGTCACCACTGGAAAAATTTCTTTGCGGTGAACTCACAAATCCATCAACAAGGTGCAAGTACGTATTCAGCTCGTTATACGTGGCAATATTTGTGCTACCAAGGTACGGAGAATCTCTACTACATAGGCACAACTCCTTCTCAACCTCAGCGTACACCCACTGTGTCTCCTCTACCCTCTTCTGTATGGTGATAACATCCTCGGAGTTCACTATCCGCAAAACTTTTGTCCCATGAAAGTGATTAAATTCTTGTGTATAATTGTCACCTCATCTTGCAAATTCTATTGATCTCCACCTCATCGACAACAATGTCTTAAATCTCACGAGGATCCGAATCTACCATCCCTTGAAACTTGTATTTAATATCATCAACAACAATGTCTTTAACTGTGTTTATGACTTGAGGATCTAAAGAATCTTTTCAAATGTTTTTATGACTTCTATCATTACGGACTATAAGTTCTTCTCTACCTTCAAGTGCATCAATTGCATTCGTAAAGATCTCTTCCACGTCATAAAACTCATCTGGTAAATCACTTTCAATATATATATTACAAGGGAGTAATTTACCCTTTATTTTAAAGAGGGTATGATAGAATTCACCTAATTAAATACTACACAGAACAAAATATGAGTTTTCCTGGGATCCAAAGAAGGCTTCATTAGGTAATAGTAAGTGGATAGTGTTTGATGCATCACATAGTTGCCGGTATACTTCGATGATCTAGAAAGATAAATTACAACAATAACCAATGGTAAGAGAATACACACGCCAACAATCCAAAGAAGAAGTATGCCACCAGATGTACAGAGGGAGTGCTATGCCCATTTGAAATCCCTACAATGAAATATCATTTTTTCGCCAATATGTAAGCAGAAAGACAACAAGCCACTAAGCACTTTTCCATAATATTCAGTTTATTTACCTGTCTGCCATCAAGATGACCATATTTTTCATAGTTTTCACGTGCTACAGGATCTGTCAGAGCTTGACAAGCCTTAGCAATGAACTCAACAAAATACTTGCAAGCCTCTGAAATAAAAGAATAAAAAAATTACCAATTACAAGCGAACTTACAGGAGGTCCAACTTCTTGCAAACATGAAAGTTTGCAACTATATAAGAAGCATGCAATAAACTAAAACACCTTCAATCTGGATCTGGATTTTTATCAGGATGGTATTGAATAGAAAGTCTCCTATTTTTTTTCTTTATTTCAGAATCTGGTGCTCCAGGCTCTAACCCAAGAATGCTAAATGGATCAAAAACTTAAATCTACATAAATTTACCCCCGAGAAAGTTTAGAATCCATGACCTATATATTTGAACACTCAACCAATAAGAAAAGTGTTATACAATGAATATAAGATCCCTCAATACCGAACATGAATCTCATGAAGTAGAATACTTATATATAATTGCTTACCTCTCCACTCATAGACTTTATGTAGTAAACCAGAATAATCATGACCACCCGAAGCAGCAACAATGTGAAATTACTACATGTTGAGACACTCGAAATTTGCAACATTAAATCAAATTCACAACTAAATAAAAAAGCCAACAAGAAGAACAACACAGGGAGAAAAAATTATCTCACCGTCATGAATATTGATTTACGGTACTTCTCAAATTTTGAACATTCAGAACAATGACAGTGAATGCTCTTTGATTTTTTGGTGGCAGCACAGCATAACTTGGTAATTGTATAGGGCACAATGGGGATGGCCATTATGGTCAATATGGAAATTTGGGAACGGTGCATTGCTTACTACACTCAGCAATCTCTTACAATGTTACTAGACCTGCTTGAATCCAGTTACATTTCATCACTCAATCGTGAAACACTATAATCTTCCATCAGATAATCCTGCAGAATTCTACATTGTTAAACAAAACGCATGGAATGAAAAAACCCAATCACTGATTCTACAAGGCTATTGAAAATGGAAGAAATTTTCTATAAGAAAACTAGAAAACAAAAATTCAAAAATACACTCCAGAATTCTCTATGCTAAGCTAGATTCCACATTAATAAAAACAAAATAAACAATAAATTAGTAAATAAATTCACCAAATAGATGTCAAATCAAATAGAAATCCTACCAAACCAAAGTGACCAACAGAAAAGATAAAAATTCAATAAGTAAATTGAATCTCCAAATCAAGAAGAACTGATTATGCTAATTAGGTTTTAGTAATATTGATGCGATTGTTATTTGTAACACCCTAACTACCAAAGCTCACACTTCCGGCTGCGCGACTCTGATAGTTCGGACATTACGACGACTTTATATTATTTAATACTAAAATATGAGTCTGTTTAAAACTTTAAATCGCAATACCGATCCAAAAATACTTTCATCCGATATCATACATCCATAAATACCATACAACTTACAAAACTCATAAAGAGTACATCCATATATATACATACATATATATAAGTAATATTACAACCATAATCCAATACAATTTCTATCCCTCTTACAGATTATATCAAGATAAAGGCGAGGGTACAATAAACCATAGCTAAAACAATACAGAGCATCACAACAATTAAATAAGCTCTTCGTAACTTCTGCGCCCATATCCTGAAAGGGAAAAAATGTAGGGGGGGTGAGAACATCATCCTCGAAAGGGTTCTCAGTAGAGGGTTTTTGGGAATTACTGTAATAGGATACGTGAAGATAACCGCACCAGTGATTCATAACCGTCTTATGCCTCTTTTCAAAAACAACGGTTTACAATAGAAGTAAAGTCGGAAATCTTTTCTGAAAGAGGAACCATTCAATTCTCAAAAACTCAAAAGCCTTTCCAAACGGTTTATCTATACTGAAACAAAATAGGCTTTCATATTTTTATTCCAAATCAGAAACATAAAACCGAAATCAACCATCAGTTCATCTCATTCCAACCACGGCCCTAGGCCCAAACAATCCAACAATCAACCAATCACCACAGTCCAACAGAGTCCCAGTAGCAAACACAAATAAGAAGTTCAAGCACAAACAAACAGTTATTACAAGTAGAACAGTTAGCAATTAATCACATAGGCAAACCAAGTATAATATGCACACCCAACCAATGTCACACAAATGCATATGATGCATGCCTGTCCCTAGTGGCTGATGATATCATCTGTCGGTTACCAAGCCAACCCGACGTGTCCGGTAGCTAACCCGGACACAGTCTCTCTGTTGCGCTTTATTATCATTAGAGGGTATCTGCGCCCTGTCGCCATTAGAGGGTATCGGTGCCCTGTCACCCTTACAACCAGAGAGAAAACACAAGCATACTCGCATACAACATTCATCTCAGCCATCCGGCTTAAATTCACAATTCATTCAATTGCATACATGCATTTATACTCAACCATGGATCACCATCCATCTCAGCCATCCGGCTCACGGTTCAATCCAGAACCAGCCAATTTATCAATAAATACAGCCCTTCGGCTTAAGTTCATAATTCATAATCAGTCATACGGCTCACAACTCATTCGGCAATCAGCCATAGTTCAATAGCATACACGGCCATTCCGGCTCACAACAAAACAACACTTCCACCATTCAACATCATCAAATTCATAAAACCGGCATTTAAGCCATAAATCACTTTTCTCAAGCCATTTCACTTTGAAATAAAATTTCAACTCTTTTTAGCCTTGGCTTTAAAGATCTCATTTCTCAAATCATCTCAGGCTCATAAGCCAAATTTACTCAAAGTGAGTTCCCTTTTTAAAACAAAGCCACTCTCGACATTCTCTTTCCAAAACTTCCAAAACCATGGAAAGTTAAAGATTCTTTTTGGGAACATTCAAAATCACCCATCCAACAATGAGATTTTATAACAAAAGTTTCTTGCCAGAGTCCCAAGTCTTTAGGGAAGGTCAACTTATATAAATTCCTTAAAATTCATTGAAACTTTTAAAATCATAGATTCCCGGTTCAAGTAAATAAAACTGAATTTATTATGAAACCGATCATACAAAATCACAAGTTCCAACCCGGTCCAAAAATCAACTCATTTGAAACGGAACCGGTTCATTTGAATCAAACCACTTTCAGGTTTCTTTTTGAAACCCATTTTTCTAGCTCTTCCAAAATGCCTCAAACTTGATTACTCAATCAAAAGTCTAAATTCCTTTAAAATCACTAAAAGCTCCTTTTTATATTGAAATCAATATTAGAGCATCATTCTTTCCTTCAGTGATTCAAACTGTACAAATAGTTCGTTTCTAAATAAGCCGAACTCAACGCATAAAGTTCATTAAATAAATTAAGCTTGAAAACATAAATATTCTCTTAATAAATCAATTAATACAATTTCTCAAATCCAACCCTTTTTAAATAACTTTACAAAAAAGAGTAGGATTTTGTAGAAATTTCGGCAGTACCTCCCCTAAAACTTGGACTTTTGCCACCCGGTTCGGGTCCCAACTAAACCGATTCTCATTCCTTTTTAACAGCCCAAAACCAGAAATCAATTCAAAAGCAAACTAAATCCAACAGTCGCCTCAGTGGCATATCTCAAGGAAACTATTTCAGAAATCAACTCAATATCAATCAATTTAACTCATTTCCAAAGCTTTAAAGAATCAGTTCAGCAACAAATCATTTATCAAAACCAAATCAGTGAAAGCAAACCAGGATGAATTCCAAAGAGTATTCTATCTTTCACATCATCAAAACAATTGACTCAATTCAAACCAATCCTCAACGGATTAAACTCAGATTTCAAATATCTAAAGAATCAGCTTCAAAACATTACATTTCACAAAGCCGCACAACAACTCAGCCAAACCAACATCCATAAACATTCGAGTCAATCAAATAATACATAAGGCCGACACAATCACCAAATACACATTTTCTCACATCAGTATCCATATGTAATAATTCCAACATATAGAAATATAGTTTTTGGAAAGCGCCCCTACCTCAAAACGCAATTCCATAACCCAAACGCCTCACAGAGTCCTTTCCGTCTCATCCCGAAATCACCGGCAGCTTGAACCACAGCCTTGCTCACTTTTGCAGTAACCACATCAACTCTAATCGCAATACGTAACAAACGGGATTAACTCTCATAACAACGAATGCTATAACACTTCAACGTTTAATAGGACAGCGACTAAAGGGGTTACTGGAATGTAAACGCTTACCACAAATAAGAAGTGACTGAACCATGAAGCGGCAGTCCCGGTGGTGGTTCCGGCAACAGCAACACTCTTCCAGTGGCTCCAACTCGCAGCAACTCCAACCACAGAAGGATGAATACTAAAAATGAAACAGCCACTTTTATGGCAACTCCAAATCGATGGTAGTAACCCTGGCGGGCAGCAAGGCACCAAGAACAGCCATTAAACAGAGAGCAGAACAAAGCAGAACAGGGCAAGAGCAGCAGCAGTTGCGGGCTCTTACCAGGCAAGACGGTGCCAGCCCTAGCCTCTCTCATTTCGCGACGAGCTCCAGCCCGTTCCAGCAGTGATGGCAGCGGCTCTAGAAGCCTCAGCAGGGCACGGCAGAGGTAGCAATACAGCGACAAAACCCAGCCTCCATCCCTTCTCACTCATCGAACACGCTCTCTGTTCTCCGTGGTACTCATTCGGCGGCAGTGGACTGCGAGGAGGTCAACGGCGGCGAGGCAAGGTTCGGTGATGACACAGCTGATAGTGGCGGGAGGCACGAACGTCGGCGGCTTCTTCAGTGGCACCAGGGAGCGACGGCGTTGCACGAAGCTTCTCCAGCGACGACAACGGCGCGGTGGCGGTGCGACAGAGGCTCCCTCCTCCTCTGCCCCTCGCACGACTCTTCCTTCTACCCTGAACGGCGCCGATGGCGCCCTCCTTTCCCGGCGACAAGGGCAATGGCGACAAGCTCTCGCTCCCCTCTCACTCGCGAGTCACCCCTCTTCTTCGGCGCTGGTGGCATCAGCGGGATGGATCCGATGGCAGGACACGGTAGCGTGGCAGCAAGGCGTGGTGGCGACGCCGTTCCTCCCTCTGGATCTCCCTCTTCTCAGACCCCTTTCTCTCTGGTTCTATTCTCCACGAAAGCAACAGGCGTGGTTTTCCCCCCTCTCTTCCCCTTCCCTGACTCTGCCTTCCCCTTTCTTTGCTTCGTTTGTTTCTTTCTTTTTTTTTTCCTTTTGCCTCTGCGTGTGGGTGTCTAGGGTAGAGGGGCAGCAGCTGCTGCTGCTGAGTGTGGGTGGAGGGAACCGGGTCGGGTAACGGGTCACTAGGTTAGGGTTTCATTTTTGAAAATTAGGGTTAGGGTTACTTTTGTAATTTTAAATAAAAGTAAGGGTAATATAGAAATTGAAACCCAATTTAAATCCAACGCTAATTATATATAGAAAATACTATTTGCTCACCAATTTCACAAATTATTTTCAATAAAATATCCAAATCAAATAATTAGGAGTAATATAATTAAATCCTTTATTTTCCAAAGTAGCAGTATTAATATTGAAAATATTTTTAATTCAAATCATATAGAAATCCTTATTATTTCACAACTACCAACTTTATACTCTGAATATAGAAAATAATCCAATAATTGTGAATTTGGATAATAACCATAACTTATCTCAAATCCCATAAATCAAAACTTGCCTTAATTATCTTTAATAAAATGATTTCTAAAATTAAGGCTATAAATAATTATATGATTTGAGACTTGATCATAAAAAGACTTTTCAAAGGTTCTGGGTCTTACATTCTACCCACCTTATAAAAATTTTTGCCCTCGAAAATTGATACAAAATGAAAGAAATTCCATAACAGTTCACCCTTGAACATATTTAAGGAAGAAGCAAAAATATCTCAAAATATAATCATATATACGGTTTCCAAATACTTTGATTGTCATAAGCATAAGGGTGTAAAGGTAGGAGTGTGATTGCAAAGCAAACGTTACAAGGTAGGCTCGATGCAAAAGATAACATGGGTCAATCATGTGATAGTAGGGCAAAGCATCAAAGGCTATAAAACAGGATGGAGTTAAAACGATGTGCTCAATATCCGCACACTAATCTCATATCGACCTCAAGGTTTCAACTTTCTAACTCCATCAAGCACTTTACAATCCCATACTCGATCACAAGCCTTACAACCGCAAACCCGTCAACAAGGAACAAAACACCCACAACTCATAACGTTGCACACCTACCGCTTCAACTTCCGTATACACATATCACGCCTTAAAGAACTAACGCATCGCGTTACTACGTCTACAAGTCGCACGTGATATCAAAATAATTCTCGAGTCTACTCAGAAGGATACAAGACTTTAGAAAAGAGAGTCAAATGTCAAGGATAATACTCAAAGATTTGGGAGAATGTATCTAGGTCCAGATAAACAAGGACTCTCAAGCAATGAGGTTTGCTAGACTCAACTCAATTGGCAACTTCAAAGATGACCCTTGGATCGAAGAAGTTCAATAGGATCAATAAGAAGAAAATCATTGCATCAGTTTGAACAAATTCAAGCTGAGTCGAAGAAGTATGAGGTTCACAAAAGAGAATATCTCAAACCCAAGGCAAAGCTCACAAAACTCAAGAGCATAATTAAAAGTACTTCTGAATACATTGTTCTTAAAAGAATCGAAAACTTGCAGGAAAATCACTTCGTAGTTTAAAAGAAAAGTTAAGCAACAAGCCTCCTTCAAGAGAAAAATAAAAGCATAAACGTGGTTTTGCTTTTAATACGTTTTCATGTTGAAGTAGATCATGTAGAGTTTTAAGAACAAAATGCACACAGGTTTGGCTAAGAGCAAAAATATTTCCTCAACTATTTTAGAAAGATAGTTAGGTGCACAATCTTAACCAAAAGTAGTTCAGAAGACTCGGAAGAAAATCAAATGCTTGTTCAAAAATTCTCAAAGTCCATATTCAAACAAGCGTGTATAACATTTATAGCAAGGACGAAAGAGGAAGTTAAACTCTTTTTAGAAAAGAAATTCCGAGGTAAAAATTTACTTACAATCTGGTAAGAAAATAAGTGGTGCGTTACAAACAAACCGGTTTCCACTAAACAAGGAAGCTTTTCAAAACTTCATTTAAAATAGCGCATGCCAATTTTTAAATTAACTTCATCAAAATTGAACAATGGTTCCAATCTCAATCAAGCAACAGAAAGTAAATTCCGTTTAATATTTCTTCAAAGAGAATTCAAAACTTCTTTAAAAGATTCAAAACAAGACTCCAAAAGTGTTCTTGAAATCACCATCTCAGAAGAATATTCAAGAAAATTAGCATTGTACTTAAAAGGAGTCAAGCCATGCAAGAAAGAATCTTAAATCAATGTAGTTCAAGCAAGATCCAATAGGTATGAGAAATCAAACAAGCTTTCAATTGATCCAAAAGAATACAAAAGTTATAGGAAAAGGCAACTCAATCATTAGTAGTTTTTCAAGAATAAATCTTTGACTAAAAACTCTGGTAGAGATAATGAGAGGATAAACGATGCACTATTTTGAAACGAATTAAATTGACCCACATAAGGATGAGATTCACAAGAGAGGACAAACCAAGATCAATGGTAATGTTCACAAGATGTAAAAGATTAGTTAAAAACAGGGTCACGTATGACATTCATAGAGGTGAAAAGCTTAAGAAGGAACGAGTCCGTTCATAAGAAGAAAGCTATGAGTCCAACATTTTCAAAAGAACAACAATGGCATAAACCATGTAGTATGCTAAATCAGGGTCAAATCAAAATAAATTAAGTAAGGTTTATCAAATGAAACTCAACTGGGATAAAAGCGAGAAATCCCCTTTCTTTCCAGAATTTTGAAAAATACCCCAAATACACAATCAAATGAAGATGTGCGTTGGCACTATAGTAAAATTACTAGAAAGTCAAATTGTATTTGAAGTAAATGCAGTTCCGCAAACCAGTAAAAGTACAGGTGATGTATTAGAAATAAATAGTTGTTAAAATGTATAAGAAATCTCCAAAGTTCCACATATAGATAAGTGTATATCTAGTCAACAGCAATTTTTATAAAAATCTCAAAATTAGCTGTAATCACTGTCAAATAAGAGGAAAACTGAATCAACAAGTTCTCTAAGAATGAACTCGGAACCCAGAGTTAAAAGTCACATCACATTAAGACAAGTTCAAGACTATATCAAAGAATACTTGAATCAAGAAGAACTCAAACAGAGGAAGATAGATGCAACAAGGATCTTAAACCAGCATATGCACTTAAGGTCAAACAAGAATGCATATGGATAGAGGAATAGAGTTGAAAAATCAAACTACTTTTCAAAAAGGACTTGCAAACAAGAACTTCAAGTTAGGATATAAAAGAACAGGTCGACTCGAACAAAATTCAAGACACACAACTGAATAGCCTCGAGAAATAGTTTCCAACTTTTCCAAAACCCGCGATTCGCTTTACTCAAAACTCGGATTTCATCTATGATAAGCCATCAGTGCTTTTATATACATAATTCACTAGTATTAAGCCGGCCAAACTTAATACCAAGAATTATGCAATGCAAGACTAACAGCGTTAATCAATAGACTGTCATGTGCATAAAGCTCTAATTCTCGTCATTCGACAAGACCTAATACATGACAAACACTCAGAGTATGCAACTAAAGCATAGTCGGTCCATTCCTCAGGCTTTACAGGAAGGACTACTCTGATACCATAACGTAACAGCCTAACTACCAAAGCTCACACTTCCGGTTGCGCGACTCTGATAGTTCGGACATTACGACGACTTTATATTATTTAATACTAAAATATGAGCCTGTTTAAAACTTTAAATCGCAATACCGATCCAAAAATACTTTCATCCGATATCATACATCCATAAATACCATACAACTTACAAAACTCATAAAGAGTACATCCATATATATACATACATATATATAAGTAATATTACAACCATAATCCAATACAATTTCTATCCCTCTTACAGATTATATCAAGATAAAGGCGAGGGTACAATAAACCATAGCTAAAACAATACAGAGCATCACAACAATTAAATAAGCTCTTCGTAACTTCTGCGCCCATATCCTGAAAGGGAAAAAATGTAGGGGGGGTGAGAACATCATCCTCGAAAGGGTTCTCAGTAGAGGGTTTTTGGGAATTACTGTAATAGGATACGTGAAGATAACCGCACCAGTGATTCATAACCGTCTTATGCCTCTTTTCAAAAACAACGGTTTACAATAGAAGTAAAGTCAGAAATCTTTTCTGAAAGAGGAACCATTCAATTCTCAAAAACTCAAAAGCCTTTCAAAACGGTTTATCTATACTGAAACAAAATAGGCTTTCATATTTTATTCCAAATCAGAAACATAAAACCGAAATCAACCATCGGTTCATCTCATTCCAACCACGGCCCTAGGCCCAAACAATCCAACAATCAACCAATCACCACAGTCCAACAGAGTCCCAGTAGCAAACACAAATAAGAAGTTCAAGCACAAACAAACAGTTATTACAAGTAGAACAGTTAGCAATTAATCACATAGGCAAACCAAGTATAATATGCACACCCAACCAATGTCACACAAATGCATATGATGCATGCCTGTCCCTAGTGGCTGATGATATCATCTGTCGGTTACCAAGCCAACCCGACGTGTCCGGTAGCTAACCCGGACACAGTCTCTCTGTTGCGCTTTATTATCATTAGAGGGTATCTGCGTCCTGTCGCCATTAGAGGGTATCTGCGCCCTGTCGCCATTAGAGGGTATCGGTGCCCTGTCACCCTTACAACCAGAGAGAAAACACAAGCATACTCGCATACAACATTCATCTCAGCCATCCGGCTTAAATTCACAATTCATTCAATTGCATACATGCATTTATACTCAACCATGGATCACCATCCATCTCAGCCATCCGGCTCACGGTTCAATCCAGAACCAGCCAATTTATCAATAAATACAGCCCTTCGGCCTAAGTTCATAATTCATAATCAGTCATACGACTCACAACTCATTCGGCAATCAGCCATATTTCAATAGCATACACGGCCATTCCGGCTCACAACAAAACAACACTTCCACCATTCAACATCATCAAATTCATAAAACCGGCATTTAAGCCATAAATCACTTTTCTCAAGCCATTTCACTTTGAAATAAAATTTCAACTCTTTTTAGCCTTGGCTTTAAAGATCTCATTTCTCAAATCATCTCAGGCTCATAAGCCAAATTTACTCAAAGTGAGTTCCCTTTTTAAAACAAAGCCACTCTCGACATTCTCTTTCCAAAACTTCCAAAACCATGGAAAGTTAAAGATTCTTTTTGGGAACATTCAAAATCACCCATCCAACAATGGGATTTTATAACAAAAGTTTCTTGCCAGAGTCCCAAGTCTTTAGGGAAGGTCAACTTATATAAATTCCTTAAAATTCATTGAAACTTTTAAAATCATAGATTCCCGGTTCAAGTAAATAAAACTGAATTTATTATGAAACCGATCATACAAAATCACAAGTTCCAACCCGGTCCAAAAATCAACTCATTTGAAACGGAACCGGTTCATTTGAATCAAACCACTTTCAGGTTTCTTTTTGAAACCCATTTTTCTAGCTCTTCCAAAATGCCTCAAACTTGATTACTCAATCAAAAGTCTAAATTCCTTTAAAATCACTAAAAGCTCCTTTTTATATTGAAATCAATATTAGAGCATCATTCTTTCCTTCAGTGATTCAAACTGTACAAATAGTTCGTTTCTAAATAAGCCGAACTCAACGCATAAAGTTCATTAAATAAATTAAGCTTGAAAACATAAATATTCTCTTAATAAATCAATTAATACAATTTCTCAAATCCAACCCTTTTTAAATAACTTTACAAACAAGAGTAGGATTTTGTAGAAATTTCGGCAGCACCTCCCCTAAAACTTGGACTTTTGCCACCCGGTTCGGGTCCCAACTAAACCGATTCTCATTCCTTTTTAACAGCCCAAAACCAGAAATCAATTCAAAAGCAAACTAAATCCAACAGTCGCCTCAGTGGCATATCTCAAGGAAACTATTTCAGAAATCAACTCAATATCAATCAATTTAACTCATTTCCAAAGCTTTAAAGAATCCGTTCAGCAACAAATCATTTATCAAAACCAAATCAGTGAAAGCAAACCAGGCTGAATTCCAAAGAGTATTCTATCTTTCACATCATCAAAACAATTGACTCAATTCAAACCAATCCTCAACGGATTAAACTCAGATTTCAAATATTTAAAGAATCAGCTTCAAAACATTACATTTCACAAAGCTGCACAACAACTCAGCCAAACCAACATCCATAAACATTCGAGTCAATCAAATAATACATAAGGCCGACACAATCACCAAATACACATTTTCTCACATCAGTATCCATATGTAATAATTCCAACATATAGAAATATAGTTTTTGGAAAGCGCCCCTACCTCAAAACGCAATTCCATAACCCAAACGCCTCACAGAGTCCTTTCCGTCTCATCCCGAAATCACCGGCAGCTTGAACCACAGCCTTGCTCACTTTTGCAGTAACCACATCAACTCTAATTGCAATACGTAACAAACGGGATTAACTCTCATAACAACGAATGCTATAACACCTCAACGTTTAATAGGACAGCGACTAAAGGGGTTACTGGAATGTAAACGCTTACCGCAAATAAGAAGTGACTGAACCATGAAGCGGCAGTCCCGGTGGTGGTTCCGGCAACAGCAACACTCTTCCAGTGGCTCCAACTCGCAGCAACTCCAACCACAGAAGGATGAATACTAAAAATGAAACAGCCACTTTTATGGCAACTCCAAATCGATGGTAGTAACCCTGGCGGGCAGCAAGGCACCAAGAACAGCCATTAAACAGAGAGCAGAACAAAGCAGAACAGGGCAAGAGCAGCAGCAGTTGCGGGCTCTTACCAGGCAAGACGGTGCCAGCCCTAGCCTCTCTCATTTCACGACGAGCTCCAGCCCGTTCCAGCAGTGATGGCAGCGGCTCTAGAAGCCTCAGCAGGGCACGACAGAGGTAGCAATACAGCGACAAAACCCAGCCTCCACCCCTTCTCACTCATCGAGCACGCTCTCTGTTCTCCGTGGTACTCATTCGGCGGCAGTGGACTGCGAGGAGGTCAATGGCGGCGAGGCAAGGTTCGGTGATGACACAGCTGACAGTGGCGGGAGGCACGAACGTCGGCGGCTTCTTCAGTGGCACCAGGGAGCGACGGCGTTGCACGAAGCTTCTCCAGCGACGACAACGGCGCGGTGGCGGTGCGACAGAGGCTCCCTCCTCCTCTGCCCCTCGCACGACTCTTCCTTCTACCCTGAACGGCGCCGATGGCGCCCTCCTTTCCCGGCGACAAGGGCAATGGCGACAAGCTCTCGCTCCCCTCTCACTCGCGAGTCACCCCTCTTCTTCGGCGCTGGTGGCATCAGCGGGATGGATCCGATGGCAGGACACGGTAGCGTGGCAGCAAGGCGTGGTGGCGACGCCGTTCCTCCCTCCGGATCTCCCTCTTCTCAGACCCCTTTCTCTCTGGTTCTATTCTCCACGAAAGCAACAGGCATGGTTTTCCCCCCTCTCTTCCCCTTCCCTGACTCTGCCTTCCCCTTTCTTTGCTTCGTTTGTTTCTTTCTTTTTTTTTTCCTTTTGCCTCTGCGTGTGGGTGTCTAGGGTAGAGGGGCAGCAGCTGCTGCTGCTGAGTGTGGGTGGAGGGAACCGGGTCGGGTAACGGGTCACTAGGTTAGGGTTTCATTTTTGAAAATTAGGGTTAGGGTTACTTTTGTAATTTTAAATAAAAGTAAGGGTAATATAGTAATTGAAACCCAATTTAAATCCAACGCTAATTATATAGAGAAAATACTATTTGCTCACCAATTTCACAAATTATTTTCAATAAAATATCCAAATCAAATAATTAGGAGTAATATAATTAAATCCTTTATTTTCCAAAGTAGCAGTATTAATATTGAAAATATTTTTAATTCAAATCATATAGAAATCCTTATTATTTCACAACTACCAACTTTATACTCTGAATATAGAAAATAATCCAATAATTGTGAATTTGGATAATAACCATAACTTATCTCAAATCCCATAAATCAAAACTTGCCTTAATTATCTTTAATAAAATGATTTCTAAAATTAAGGCTATAAATAATTATATGATTTGAGACTTGATCATAAAAAGACTTTTCAAAGGTTCTGGGTCTTACATTATTAACAAACATAAATTCAGAATTTCATGATGAAAATAATAGATACAAAAACTACAAAAATAAATTTAATAATCAGAGAGAGATAGAAAGGAACTTACAAGAAGCTGACGGTTGATGAGCGGATAATTTATACGCTTTTTGGCATTGTTTTTACATAGTTTTCAGTATGATTTAGTTAGTTTTTTAGTATATTTTTATTAGTTTTTAATTAAAATTCACATTTCTGGACTTTACTATGAGTTTGTGTGTTTTTTTGTGATTTCAAGTAATTTCTGGCTGAAATTGAGGGACTTGAGCAAAAATCAGATTCAGAGGTTGAAGAAGGACTGCAGATGCTGTTGGATTCTGACCTCCCTGAACTCAAAGTGGATTTTATGGAGCTACAGAACTCCAAATGACGCGCTCTCAATTGCGTTGGAAAGTAGACATCCAGGGATTTCCAGCAATATATAATAGTCTATACTTTGCCCAAGTTTAGATGATGTAAACTGGCGTTGAACGCCAGTTCCATGCTGCATTCTGGAGTCAAACGCCAGAAACAGGTTGCAAAGTGGAGTTAAACGCCAGAAACAGGTTACAAACTGACGTTCAACTCCAAGAAAGACCTCTACACGTGTAAAGCTCAATGCTCAGCCCAAGCACACACCAAGTGGGCCCCGGAAGTGGATTTCTGCATCATTTACTTATCTCTGCAAACCCTAGTAACTAGTTTAGTATAAATAGGACTTTTTACTATTGTATTTGCATCTCTGGACGTTTAGTTCTTAGATCATGGGGGCTGGCCATTCGGCCATGCCTGAACCTTCATCACTTATGTATTTTCTACAATAGAGTTTCTACACACCATAGATTAAGGTGTAGAGCTCTGCTGTTCCTCAAAGATTAATGCAAAGTACTACTGTTTTTCTATTCAATTCAACTTATTCCGCTTCTAAGATATTCATTCGCACTTCAATATGATGGATGTGATGATCGTGACAGTCATCATCATTCTCAACTTATGAACGCGTGTGTAACAGCCCAGACCACCCGCTAGCACGATATTGTTCGCTTTGGCACACAAGGCCTCACGGTTTTGCCTTTGACGATAGGGATGATAGCCGAAGCCCCCCACACTCACTCGTCAAAACGCGTCATGCTAGGGAGAGGTATCCACACCCTTATAAGGCATGCTTTGTTCCCCTCTCCAACTGATGTGGGCCTTACAATCCACCCCCCTAAGGGAGCCCAGCGCCCTCGCTGGCATATCGATCCGGGTTCTGGCTCTGATACCATCTGTAACAGCCCAGACCACCCGCTAGCACGATATTGTCCGCTTTGGCAGACAAGGCCTCACGGTTTTGCCTTTGACGATAGGGATGATAGCCGAAGCCCCCCACACTCACTCGTCAAAATGCGTCATGCTAGGGAGAGGTATCCACACCCTTATAAGGCATGCTTCGTTCCCCTCTCCAACCGATGTGGGCCTTACAGCGTGCCTGACAACCACTTCCGTTCTACCTTAGATTGAATGGATATCTCTTGGATATCTAATACAGGAGACCGAGTCCGAGTTATTAGTGTCTTTGTGGTATAAGTTAGAACCCATGGACGGCCATTCTTGAGAATCCAGAAAGTCTAAACCTTGTCTGTGGTATTCCGAGTAGGATTCAAGGATTGAATGACTGTGACGAGCTTCAAACTCGCGAGTGCTGGGCATAGTGACAGACGCAAAAGGATCAATGGATCCTATTCCAGTATGATCGAGAATCGACGGATGATTAGCCATGCAGTGACAGTGCATTGGACCATTTTCACAGAGAGGATGGGATGTAGCCATTCACAACGGTGATGCCCTACATAAAGCTTGCCATGGAAAGGAGTATGAATGATTGGATGAAGACAGCAAAAAAGCAGAGGTTCAGAGGAACAAAAGCATCTCTATACGCTTATCCGAAATTCTCACTAATGAATTACATAAGTATCTCTATCCTTATTCATACTTTATTTATCTTTTAATTATTAAAACTCTATATCCATTTGAATCCGCCTGACTGAGATTTACAAGGTGACCATAGCTTGCTTCAAGCCAACAATCTCCGTGGGATCGACCCTTACTCACGTAAGGTTTATTACTTGGACGACCCAGTGCACTTGCTGGTTAGTTGTACGAAGTTGTGAAACAGAATTAAGAACATGAACATGCGTATTAAGTTTTTAGCGCTGTTACCAAAGAAGGAATGATCACGATTTCACACACCAAGTTTTTGGCGCTGTTACCGGGGATTGTTCGAGTTTGGACAACTGACAGTTCATCTTGTTGCTCAGATTAGGTAATTTTATTTTATTTTTAAGCTTTTTATTTCTTATTTTCGAAAATAATACAAAAAAAATTTCATTTTCGTTTTTTCCAAAATAATTTGCGAAAATCCAAAGAAAAATTATAAAATCATAAAATCAAAAATAATTTTTGTGTTTCTCGTTTGAGTCTTGAGTCAAATTTTAAGTTTGGTGTCAATTGCATGTTTTTAAAATTTGTGCATTTTTCGAAAACTCATGCATGTGTTCTTCATGATCTTCAAGTTGTTCTTGACAAGTCTTCTTGTTTGATCTTTAAAATTTCTTGTTTTATGTTTTTTCTAGTTTTTCATATGCATTTTTAATTTGTTAGTGTCTAAAGTTTGAAAATTCCTAAGTTTGGTGTCTTGCATGTTTTCTTTTATTGAAAATTTTTCAAAAATACATACTTGATGTTCATTGTGATCTTCAAAGTGTTCTTGGTGTTCATCTTTGCATTCAAAGTGTTGCATATTTTTCTTGTTTTGATTCATAATTTTCATGTTTTGAATCTTTTTGATGTTTTTCTCTTTCATCATTAAAAATCCAAAAATAAAAAAAATATCTTTCCCTTTTTCTTCTCATAAAATTCGAACACTTGAGTTGACTTTTTCAAAATTTTTAAAATCTAGTTGTTTCTTATAAGTCAAATCAAGTTTTCAATTTAAAAATTCTATCTTTTTCAAATCTTTTTCAAAAATCAAATCTTTCTCATTTTTCTTTCATAATTTTCGAAAATCTTATTAGCATTTAATGTGATTGATTCTAAAATTTTAAGTTTGTTACTTGCCTAGTAAGAAAGGTTCAATCTTTAAAATTTTAAATCATATTTTTTAGTTTCTTGTTAGTCAAGTAATCAACTTTAATTTCAAAATCAAATCTTTTTAAATTTCTTTTTCAAAATCTTTTTCAAAATAAGTTTCAATCACATCTTTTCAAAATCAATTTCAAAATCCTTTCTAACTTCTTTTCTAACCTCTTTTCTTTTCAAAAATTAAGATTCAAATCTTTTTCAAACTAATCCTATCTTTTGTTTGATTCTTATCTTTTTTTCAAAACTACCTAACTAATTCTATCTCTAATTTTCAAAAATCACATCCTTCTTTTTCAAAATTCAATTTTAATTAACTAATTATTTTAAATTTCAATTTAAATTAATTTTATTTTTCTTTCTAATTTTCGAATTCTAACTTTGATTTTAAATTAAAAACAAAAATACTTTCATTTTAATTTATTTAATTTTCGAAATTCTCTCCCCCTCATCTCTTTCTAATTATTTTATTTATTTACTAACACTTCTCTTCATCTCAAAATTCGAACCCTCTCTTCCCCTTGGTGTTCGAATTTCTCTTCTTCTATTCTTTTCTTCTTCTACTCACATAAAGGAATCTCTATACTGTGACATAGAGGATTCCATATTTTCTTTTCTGTTTTCTTCTTTTTCATATGAGCAGGAACAAGGATAAGAACATTCTTGTTGAAGCTGATCCTGAACCTAAAAGGACTCTGAAGAGGAAGCCAAGGGAAGCTAAAGCACAACTCTCTGGAGAAAATCTGACAGAAATTTTTGAAAAAGAAGGAGACATGGCCGAAAATAATAACAATGCAAGGAAGATACTTGGTGACTTTACTGCACCTAATTCCAATTTACACGGAAGAAGCATCTCAATCCCTGCCATTGGAGCAAACAATTTTGAGCTGAAACCTCAACTAGTTTCTCTGATGCAACAGAATTGCAAGTTTTATGGACTTCTATCCGAAGATCCCTTTCAGTTCTTAACTGAATTCTTGCAGATCTGTGATACTGTTAAGACCAATGGGGTTGATCCCGAGGTCTACAGGCTTATGCTTTTCCCGTTTGCTGTAAGAGACAGAGCTAGAGTATGGTTGGACTCTCAACCTAAAGATAGCCTGAACTCTTGGGATAAGCTGGTCAAGGCTTTCTTAGCCAAGTTCTTTCCTCCTCAAAAGCTTAGTAAGCTTAGAGTGGATGTCCAAACCTTTAGACAGAAGGAAGGTGAATCCCTCTATGAAGCTTGGGAGAGATACAAGGAACTGACCAAAAAGTGTCCTTCTGACATGCTTTCAGAATGGACCATCCTGGATATATTCTATGATGGTCTGTCTGAGCTATCAAAGATGTCACTGGACCATTCTACAGGTGGATCCATTCACCTAAAGAAAATGCCTGCAGAAGCTCAAGAACTCATTGACATGGTTGCAAATAACCAGTTCATGTACACTTCTGAAAGGAATCCTGTAAGTAATGGGACGCCTCAAAGGAAAGGGGTTCTTGAAATTGATACTCTGAATGCCATATTGGCTCAGAATAAAATATTGACTCAGCAAGTCAATATGATCTCTCAGAGTCTGAATAGATTGAAGGAATCATCCAACAGTACTATAGAGGCATCTTCTGAAGAAGAAGCTTATGATCCTGAGAACCCTGCAATAGCAGAGGTGAATTACATGGGGGAACCCTATGGAAACACCTATAATCCCTCATGGAGAAATCATCCAAATTTCTCATGGAAGGATCAACAAAAGCCTCAACAAGGCTTTAATAATGGTGGAAGAAACAGGTTTAGCAATAGCAAGCCTTTTCCATCATCCACTCAGCAACAGACAGAGAATTCTGAGCAGAATCCATCTAACTTAGCAAATATAGTCTCTGATCTATCTAAGGCCACTTTAAGTTTCATGAATGAAACAAGGTCCTCCATTAGAAATCTGGAGGCACAAGTGGGCCAGCTGAGTAAAAGGGTCATTGAAACTCCTCCTAGTACTCTCCCAAGCAATACAGAAGAGAATCCAAAAAGAGAGTACAAAGCCATTGATTTCACCATCATGGTCGAACCTACAAGGGAGGGAGAGGACGTAAATACTAGTGAGGAAGACCTCCTGGGACGTCTAGTGACCAATAAGGAGTTTTCCTCTGAGGAACCAAAGGAATCTGAGGCTCATTTAGAGACCATAGAGATTCCTTTGAACCTCCTTATGCCATTCATGAGCTCTGATGAGTATTCTTCTTCTGAAGAGAATGAGGATGTTACTGAAGAGCAAGTTGCCAAGTACCTTGGTGCAATCATGAAGCTGAATGCCAAATTATTTGGTAATGAGACTTGGGAAGATGAACCTCCCTCGCTCATCAATAAACTGAGTGATCTGGATCAACTGACATTGCCTCAGAAGAAACAGGATCCTGGAAAGTTCTTAAAACCTTGTACCATAGGCATCATGACCTTTGAGAAGGCTCTATGTGACCTTGGGTCAGGGATAAACCTCATGCCACTCTCTGTAATGGAGAAACTGGGAATCTTTGAGGTGCAAGCTGCCAGAATCTCGTTAGAGATGGCAGACAACTCAAGAAAACAGGCTTATGGACAAGTAGAGGACGTGCTAGTAAAGGTTGAAGGCCTTTACATCCCTGCTGATTTCATAATCCTAGACACTGGGAAGGATGAGGATGAATCCATCATCCTTGGAAGACCCTTCCTAGCCACAGCAAGAGCTGTGATTGATGTGGACAGAGGAGAATTAATCCTTCAACTGAATGAGGACAACCTTGTGTTTAAAACTCAAGGATCTCCTTCTGTAACCATGGAGAGGAAGCATGAAAAGCTTCTCTCACTGCAGAGTCAACCAAAGCCCCCACAGTCAAACTCTAAGTTTGGTGTTGGGAGGCCACAACCAAACTCTAAGTTTGGTGTTGAACCCCCACAACCAAACTTTAAGTTTGGTGTTGGGAGGTCCCAACCTTGCTCTGATTATCTGTGAGGCTCCATGAGAGCTCACTGTCAAGCTATTGACATTAAAGAAGCGCTTGTTGGGAGGCAAACCAATGTTATTTAACCACTTTTATTTTATTTTCTCTTTGTTATTTCATGTTTTATTAGGTTGATGATCATGTGGAGTCACAAAAACTACTGAAAAATTGAAAACAGAATGAAAAATAGCATTGAAAACAGAACACCCTGGAGGAAGGGCTTACTGGCATTTAAACGCCAGTAAGGAGCATCTGGCTGGCGTTTAACGCCAGAACAGAGCATGAAACTAGCGTTAAATGCCAGAAACAAGCAGCAGTCTGGCGTTTAAATGCTAGGATTGCACCAAGAGGAAAGCTTGCGTTAAACGCCAGAAACAAGCATCAGACTGGCGTTTAACGCCAGAAACATGCACCATACTGGCGTTCAACGCCAGTAACATGCTATAGACTGGCGTTGAATGCCCAAAACAAGCAAGAAAGTGGCGTTTAACGCCAGAAACATGCTGCAGTCTGGCGTTAAACGCCAGGATTGCATATATAGGGTGTTTTACACGTCTAAAAGGTGTAGGGATGAGAAATCCTCAAACACCTCAGGATCTGTGGACCCCACAGGATCCCCACCTACCTCTTCTCTCCTCTTCACACCTTCCCACAACATTCTTCCTCAATTAACCTCCACCACACCTCCATCTCCTCCACTTTCTTCTTCTTCTACTCACTTGTTCCTTCTTTTGCTCGAGGACGAGCAAACATTTTAAGTTTGGTGTGGAAAAAGCATTGATTTTTTTGTTTTTCCATAACCACTAATGCCTCAAGGGATGCACTTCCCTCCACAAAACTATTGGAAGCAAATCAACACCTCCCTAGGAGAGTTAAGTTCCAACATGGAACAACTAAAGATGGAGCACCAAGAGCATTCCATCATTCTCCATGAAATTAGAGAAGATCAAATAGCTATGAGGGAGGAACAAAGACAAGGAAGAGACATAGAGGAGCTCAAAAGCACCATTGGTTCTTCAAGAAGAGGAAGACGCCACCCTCACTAAGGTGGACTCATTCCTTAAATCTCCTTGTTTATTTATTTTCCTGTTTTTCAATTTTTGAGCTTTATGTTTTAATTATGTTTGTGTCTTTACTATATGATCACTAGTGTCTAAGTGTCTATGCCTTAAAGTTATGAATATGAATCCATCACCTCTTTTGAATGAAAAATGTTTTAATTACAAAAGAACAAGAAGTACATGGTTTCAAATTCATCCTTGAAACTAGTTTAATTATTTTGATGTGGTGACAATACTTTTTGTTTTCTGAATGAATGATTGAACAGTGCATATGTCTTTTGAAGTTGATGTTTATGAATGTTAAATATGTTGGCTCTTGAAGAATGATGAACAGGAGACATGTTATTTAATAATCTGAAAAATCATAAAAATGATTCTTGAAGCAAGAAAAAGCAGTGAATACAAAAGCTTGCAGAAAAAAATAAAAGAAAAAAAAATAGCGAAAAAAATAGAAGAAAATATCTAAAAAAAAAAAGCAAGCAGAAAAAGCCAAAAGCTCTTAAAACCAAAGGGCAAGAGCAAAAAGCCAGTAGCCCTTAAAACCAAAAGGCAAGGGTAATAAAAAGGATCCAAGGCTTTGAGCATCAGTGGATAGGAGGGCCTAAAGGAATAAAATCCTGGTCTAAGCGGCTAAACCAAGCTGTCCCTAACCATGTGCTTGTGGCGTGAAGGTGTCAAGTGAAAACTTGAGACTGAGCGGTTAAAGTCAAGGTCCAAAGCAAAAACAGAGTGTGCTTAAGAACCCTGGACACCTCTAATTGGGGACTCTAGCAAAGCTGAGTCATAATCTGAAAAGGTTCACCCAGTTATGTGTCTGTGGCATTTATGTATCCGGTGGTAATACTGGAAAACAAAGTGCTTAGGGCCACGGCCAAGACTCATAAAGTAGCTGTGTTCAAGAATCAACATACTGAACTAGGAGAATCAATAACACTATCTGAACTCTGAGTTCCTATAGATGCCAATCATTCTGAACCTCAATGGATAAAGTGAGATGCCAAAACTATTCAAGAGACAAAAAGCTACAAGTCCCGCTCATCTGATTGGAGCTAAGTTTCATTGATATTTTGGAATCTATAGTATATTCTCTTCTTTTTATCCTATTTGATTTTCAGTTGCTTGGGGACAAGCAACAATTTAAGTTTGGTGTTGTGATGAGCGGATAATTTATACGCTTTTTGGCATTGTTTTTACATAGTTTTCAGTATGATTTAGTTAGTTTTTTAGTATATTTTTATTAGTTTTTAATTAAAATTCACATTTCTGGACTTTACTATGAGTTTGTGTGTTTTTTTGTGATTTCAAGTAATTTCTGGCTGAAATTGAGGGACTTGAGCAAAAATCAGATTCAGAGGTTGAAGAAGGACTGCAGATGCTGTTGGATTCTGACCTCCCTGAACTCAAAGTGGATTTTATGGAGCTACAGAACTCCAAATGACGCGCTCTCAATTGCGTTGGAAAGTAGACATCCAGGGCTTTCTAGAAATATATAATAGTCTATACTTTGCCCAAGTTTAGATGATGTAAACTGGCGTTGAACGCCAGTTCCATGCTGCATTCTAGAGTCAAACGCCAGAAACAGGTTGCAAAATGGAGTTAAACGCCAGAAACAGGTTACAAACTGGCGTTCAACTCCAAGAAAGACCTCTACATGTGTAAAGCTCAATGCTCAGCCCAAGCACACACCAAGTGGGCCCCGAAAGTGGATTTCTGCATCATTTACTTATCTCTGCAAACCCTAGTAACTAGTTTAGTATAAATAGGACTTTTTACTATTGTATTTGCATCTCTGGACGTTTAGTTCTTAGATCATGGGGGCTGGCCATTCGGCCATGCCTGAACCTTCATCACTTATGTATTTTCTACGGTAGAGTTTCTACACACCATACATTAAGGTGTGGAGCTCTGCTGTTCCTCAAAGATTAATGTAAAGTACTACTGTTTTTCTATTCAATTCAACTTATTCCGCTTCTAAGATATTCATTCGCACTTTAATATAATGGATGTGATGATCGTGACAGTCATCATCATTCTCAACTTATGAACGCGTGCCTGACAACCACTTCCGTTCTACCTTAGATTGAATGGATATCTCTTGGATATCTAATACAGGGGACCGAGTCCGAGTTATTAGTGTCTTCGTGGTATAAGTTAGAACCCATGGACGGCCATTCTTGAGAATCTGGAAAGTCTAAACCTTGTCTGTGGTATTCTGAGTAGGATTCAAGGATTGAATGACTGTGACGAGCTTCAAACTCGCGAGTGCTGGGCATAGTGACAGACGCAAAAGGATCAATGGATCCTATTCCAGTATGATCGAGAATCGACGGATGATTAGCCATGCAGTGACAGAGCATTGGACCATTTTCACAGAGAGGATGGGATGTAGCAATTGACAACGGTGATACCCTACATAAAGCTTGCCATGGAAAGGAGTATGAATGATTGGATGAAGACAGCAGGAAAGCAGAGGTTCAGAGGAACAAAAGCATTTCTATACGCTTATCCGAAATTCTCACTAATGAATTACATAAGTATCTCTATCCTAGTTCATACTTTATTTATCTTTTAATTATTAAAACTCTATATCCATTTGAATCCGCCTGACTGAGATTTACAAGGTGACCATAGCTTGCTTCAAGCCAACAATTTCCTTAGGATCGACCCTTACTCACGTAAGGTTTATTACTTGGACGACCCAGTGCACTTGCTAGTTAGTTGTACGAAGTTGTGAAATAGAATTAAGAACATGAACGTGCGTATTAAGTTTTTAGCGCCGTTACCAAGGAAGGAATGATCACAATTTCGCACACCAACGGTGACCGGCTCTGGCGCTCTGGCGACGGGCTCAACAGCGACGGTCTTGTGTTCCACTAATGAGCGGATAATTTATTCTCTAATTCTGCTAGTTGCAGCTTTCTTTGAGCACCAGATTCTTCAAAATTCATATTGCATTCCCTTACATCCCAGAAAGCCTTGTGTTCCACTGATGAGCGGATAATTTATACGCTTTTTGGCATTGTTTTTAGTATGTTTTTAGTATATTTTAGTTAGTTTTTATTATGTTTTTTAGTTTTTAAATAAAAATCACTCTTCTGGACTTTACTATGAGTTTGTGTGTTTTTCTGTGATTTCAGGTATTTTCTGGATGAAATTGAGGGACTTGAGCAAAAATCTGATTCAGAGGCTGAAAAAAGACTGCAGATGCTGTTGGATTCTGACCTCCCTGCACTCGAAGTGGTTTTTCTGGAGCTACAAAAGCCCAATTGGCACACTCTTATTTGCGTTGGAAATTAGACATCCTAGGCTTTCCAGTAATATATAATAGTCCATACTTTGCTCGAGATTTGATGGCTCAAACAGGCGTTCCAAGTCAGCTTAAGAATTCTGGCGTTTAACGCCGGAACTGGCACAAAAGCTGGAGTTAAACGCCCAAACTGGCACAAAAGCTGGCGTTTAACTCCAAGAAAAGTCTCTACACATGGAAGCTTCAATGCTCAGCCCAAACACACACCAAGTGGGCCCGGAAGAAGATTTCTGCATTAATTACTGATTTCTGTAAACCCTAGGCTACTAGTTCTCTATAAATAGGACCTTATACTATTGTATTTTCATCTTTGGACGTTTAGTCCCTAGACCTTGGAGGCTGGCCATTCGGCCATGCTTACACCATTATCACTTTTGTATTTTCAACAGTGGAGTTTCTACACACCATAGATTAAGGTGTAGAGCTCTGCTGTTCTTCATGAATTAATACAAAGTACTATTATTTTTCTATTCAACTCAAGTCTATTTCTTCTCCAAGATATTCATTTGCACCCAAGAACATGATGAATGTGATGATTATGTGACACTCATCACCATTCTCACCTATGAACGCGTGACTGATAACCACTTCCGTTCTACATGCAAACAAGCTTGAATGTGTATCTCTTGGGTTTCTAATCTAAGATTGGAACCTTCGTGGTATAGGCTAGAATTATTGGCGGCCATTCCTGAGATCCGGAACGTTTAAACCTTGTCTGTGGTATTCTGAGTAGGATCTGGGAAGGGATGGCTGTGACGAGCTTCAAACTCGCGATTGTTGGGCGTGTGACAGACGCAAAAGGATCAATGGATCCTATTCCAACATGATCGAGAACCGACAGATGATTAGCCATACGGTGACAGCGCATTTGGAACATTTTCACTGAGAGGACGAGAAGTAGCCATTGACAACAGTGATGCCCAACATAAAGCTTTCCATGGAAAGGAGTATGAATGATTGGAAGAAGGCAATAGGAAAGCAGAGGTTCAGGAGGAACAAAGCATCTTCATACGCTTATCTGAAATTCCAACCAAAGAATTACATAAGTATCTCTATCTTTAGTTTACGTTTTATTTATCTTTTAATTATCAATTCTCCATCATCATCTGAATTAGCCTGACTGAGATTTACAAGGTGACCATAGCTTGCTTCAAGCCGACAGTCTCCGTGGGATCGACCCTTACTCACGTAAGGTATTACTTGGACGACCCAGTGCACTTGCTGGTTAGTTGTGCGGAATTGTGACAAAGTGTGATTCACGTTTAAGAGCTCCAAGTCCTTTGGCGCCATTGTTGATGATCACAATTTCATGCACCAAGTTTTTTGGCGCCGTTGTCGGGGAATGTTCGAGTTTGGACAACTGACGGTTCATCTTGTTGCTTAGATTAGGTACTTTTCTTTTTATTTTTCAGAATTTTTAAGAATGAATTCTAGAGTTTCAAGGTGATGCTCTTATCATCACAAAAGCTGATTGATTCTCATCAATTTAGCTGCTGAATGTAATGTCCTGCTGAAGCTTGGCCAACCATGTCTAATCTTTTTAGACTGAAGCTTTAGACTAACATTGCATGATTCCTGGAATTCTTATTAAAAGTTTTGAATCCCTTTATTTTCCTTTCCATATAAGTTTCGAAAATCACAAAAAAATTTATAAAATCATAAAAATAAAAAATATTTTATGTTTCTTGTTTGAGTCTAGTGTCAATTTTTAAGTTTGGTGTCAATTGCATTCTTCTTGTATTTTTCAAAAATATGCAATATGTTCTTCATTAATATTCAAGTTGTTCTTGATGATTTCATTGCTCTGATCTTTAAATTCCTTTGTTTTGTGTGTTTAGTTGTTTCTCATATGCATTCTCAATTTGTTAGTGTCTCTTATATGAAAATTTTTAAGTTTGGTGTCCTGCATGCATTGTTTGTTTGATTCGAGTTTCCTAAGATTAATTATATTTTGATTGTTTCTCATCATTGAAAAATTCAAAAAAATTCTCAAAACTATGTCTTTTCAAGTCAATAATACAGAGAATTGAAGATTAAGAACATTCAGCAGATGAATCAAACAGAAAAAGCTGGGCGTTCAAAACGCCCAGTGAAGAAGGAAAACTGGCGTTTTTCTATGGATAAAAGATCCAATTGATAGAGGAAGCGCCGTAAAGATCAATTGGCGAGGTTTTAGGCTGAGACAATAAGAACTGCTTACAACTTATATCATGATACTTGGCTGGGTGTTTAACGCCAAAAAAGGTAGCATTTTGGGCGTTAAAAGCCAGAATGGATGCCATTCTGGGCGTTTAACGCCAGGATGACACTAGAGGGAAGATTTTGTTTTTAATTCAAATCTTTTTCAAATTTTCATAATTTTTCAAAATAAAATCTTTTTCAAATCATATCTTTTCAATCATATCTCTTCAAAATCAATTTCTTTCCATTTTTTTATTATTTTCGAAAATCCTTGTTATAATTAATGATTTACTTCAAAATTTTCTAGTTGTTACTTGCCTATTAAGAAAGGATCAAAAGTTTTAATTCTAGAATCATATCTTCTAATTTCTTGTTAGTCAAGTAATCAACTTTAATTTTAAAACTTTCTCTTTTTAGTTTGATTTTCAATCATATCTTCTCAATAATATCTTTTCAATCACATCTTTTTCAAAATTAACTCTCAATCATATCTTTTTTATTTCTAATTTTAAAATCTTTTTCAAAAATCACTTAATTTCTTTCCCAATCTTAATTTTTGAAAATCTCAATCAAATTTTCAAATTTTTTTTATTATTTCAAAATCTTTTTAATTTATTTTCGAAAATTCTTCCCCTCTTCTCACATCCTTCTATTTAAGGGACTAACACTCCTCCTCAAGAGGATTCCATACTTTCTTGTTCTCTTCTCTTTCATATGAGCAAGAGCAAAGACAAAGGCATCCTTGTTAAAGCTGATCCTGAACCTGAAAGGACCTTGAAGAAAAAGCTAAGAGAAGCTAAATCATAACTCTCTCTAGAGGGCCTAACAGAGCTCTTTAAGGAGGAAGAAGCCATGGCAGCCGAAAACAACAATGCCAACAATGCAAGGAAGGTGCTTGGAGACTTTACTGCACCTACTCCCGACTTCTATGGGAAAAGCATCTCAATCCCTGCCATTGGAGCAAACAACTTTGAGCTTAAGCCTCAATTAGTTTCTCTAATGCAACAGAATTGCAAGTTTCGTGGACTTCCATTGGAAGATCCTCATCAGTTCTTAGCTGAATTCTTGTAAATCTGTGACACTGTCAAGACCAATGGGGTTGACCCTGAAGTCTACAGACTTATGCTCTTCCCTTTTGCTGTAAGAGACAGAGCTAGGACATGGTTGGATTCACAACCCAAAGAAAGCCTGAACTCTTGGGAAAAGCTAGTAAATGCCTTCTTGGCAAAGTTCTTTCCACCTCAAAAATTGAGCAAGCTTAGATGGAAGTCCAAACCTTCAGACAAAAGGAAGGAGAATCCCTCTATGAAGCTTGGGAAAGATACAAGCAATTGATCAAAAGGTGCCCTTCTGACATGCTTTCAGAATGGAGCATCATAGAGGTTTTCTATGATGGTCTGTCTGAACTATCCAAGATGTCATTGGATAGCTCTGCTGGAGGATCTCTTCATCTGAAGAAGACGCCTGCAGAAGCTCAAGAACTCATTGAAATGGTTGCAAATAACCAATTCATGTACACTTCTGAAAGGAATCCTGTGAATAATGGGACAACTCAGAAGAAGGGAGTTCTTGAGATTGATACTCTGAATGTCATATTGGCTCAGAATAAAATATTGACCCAACAAGTCAATATAATTTCTCAGAGTCTGTCTGAAATGCAAGCAGCAACAGGCAGTACTAAGGAAGCTTCCTCTGAAGAAGAAGCTTATGATCCTGAGAACCCAGCAATGGAAGAGGTGAATTACATGGGAGAACCTTATGGAAACACCTACAATCCTTCATGAAGAAATCATCCAAATCTCTCATGGAAGGATCAACAGAGACCTCAACAAGGTTTCAACAACAATAATGGTGGAAGAAACAGGTTTAGCAATAGCAAGCCTTTTCCATCATCTTCTCAGCAACAAACAGAGAATTCTAAACAGAGCCACTCTGACTTAGCAACCATTGTCTCTAATCTAATCAAAACCACTCAAAGTTTCATGACTAAAACAAGGTCCTCCATTAGAAATTTGGAGGCACAAGTGGGTCAGCTGAGTAAGAAAATTACTGAACTCCCTCCTAGTACTCTCCCAAGCAATACAGAGGAGAATCCAAAGAGAGAGTGCAAGGCCATAAACACATCTCACATGGCCGAACCTGGAGAAGAGGAAGAGGCAATGATCTCTACTGAGGAAGACCTCAATGGACGTCCACTGACCTCCATGGAGTGCCCTAATGAGGAACCATGGGAATCTGAGGCTCAGACAGAGACCATAGAGATTCCATTAAATTTACTTTTGCCATTCATGAGCTCTGATGAGTATTCTTCCTCTGAAGATGATGAAGATGTTACTGAAGAGCAAGTTGCTAAGTACCTTGGAGCAATCATGAAGCTAAATGCCAGGTTGTTTGGTAATGAGACTTGGGAGGATGAACCTCCATTGCTCATGAAAGAACTGGATGATTTGACTAGGCAGAAATTACCACTGAAGAGACAAGATCCTGGAAAGTTCTCAATACCTTGTACCATAGGCACCATGACCTTTGAGAAGGCTTTGTGTGACCTGGGATCAAGTATAAACCTTATGCCTCTCTCTGTAATGGAGAAGCTAGGGATCATTGAGGTACAAGCTGCAAGAATCTCACTGGAGATGGCAGACAATTCAAAGAAACAGGCTTATGGACTTGTAGAGGATGTCTAGGTAAAGGTTGAAGACCATTACATCCCTGCTGATTTCATAATCCTAGAGACTGAGAAGTGTATGGATGAATCCATCATCCTTGGCAGACCCTTCCTAGCTACAGCAAAAGCTGTGATTGATGTTGATAGAGGAGAATTGATCATTCAAGTGAATGAAGACTCCCTTGTGTTTAAAGCTCAAGGATATCCCTCTGTCACCATGGAGAGGAAGCATGAAGAGCTTCTCTCAATACAGAGTCAAACAGAGCCCCCACAGTCAAACTCTAAGTTTGGTGTTGGGAGGCCACAACCAAACTTTAAGTTTGGTGTTGAACCCCCACATTCAAACTCTAAGTTTGGTGTTGGGAGGTTCCAACATTGCTCTGAACATCTGTGAGGCTCCATGAGAGCCCACTGTCAAGCTATTGACATTAAAGAAGCGCTTGTTGGGAGGCAACCCAATCTTTAATTATCTATGTTAAATTTCTATTTTCTTTTATTATTTTATGTTTTCTATAGGTTGATGATCATGTGAAGTCACAAAAACAATTGAAAAAGCAAAAACAAAAGGAAAAATAGAATGAAAAATAGAACACCCTGGAAGAGAAACTTACTGGCGTTTAAACGCCAGAAATGGGTACCAGACTGGCGTTTAACGCCAGGAATGGGCAAGAAGCTGGCGTTAAATGCCAGAAATGGGCAGTAGCCTAGCGTTTAACGCCATGATTGGCAACAAGGGGCGTTTTGCACGCCACATGGTGCAGGGATGAGAAATCCTTGACACCTCAGGATCTGTGGATCCCACAGGATCCCCACCTACCCCACCTCTCTCTCTCTTCTTCACCCATTCACCAATCACCTCAATACCTCTTCCCCAAAAACCCCTCACCTATCAAATCCCACCATTCTCTTCACCACTCACATCCATCCTTCATAAAACCCCACCTACCTCACCATTCAAATTCAAACCACTTTCCCACCCAAACCCACCCATAATGGATGAACCATACCCCCTCCCCACTCCTATATAAACCCATCTTCACTCCTTCATTTTCACACAACCTAAACACTACTTCTCCCCCTTGGCCGAAACACAAAGCCCCCTCCATCTCCTCTATTTCTTCTTCTTCGACTCTCTTCTTTCTTCTTTTGCTCAAGGACGAGCAACCTTCTAAGTTTGGTGTGGTAAAAGCTAAAGCTTTTTTGTTTTTCCATAACCATTAATGGCACCAAAGGCCGGAGAAACCTCTAGAAAGAGGAAAGGGAAGGCAAAAGCTTCCACCTCCGAGTCATGGGAGATGGAGAGATTCCTCTCAAAGGTGCATCAAGACCAATTCTATGAAGTTGTGGCCAAGAAGAAGGTGATCCCCGAGGTCCCTTTTAAGCTCAAAAAGGGCAAATATCCGGAGATCCGACATGAGATCTGAAGAAGAGGTTGGGAAGTTCTCACCAACCCCATTCAACAAGTCGGAATCTTAATTGTTCAAGAGTTCTATTCCAATGCATGGATCACCAAGAACCATGATCAAAGTGTGAACCCGGATCCTAAGAATTGGCTTACAATGGTCTGGGGGAAATACTTAGATTTTAGTCCGGAAAATGTAAGGTTGGCATTCAACTTGCCCATGATGCAAGGAGATGTACACCCATACACTAGAAGGGTCAACTTTGATCAAAGGTTGGACCAAGTCCTCATGGACATATGTGAAGAGGGCGCTCAATGGAAGAGAGATTCAAGAGGGAAGCCGGTTCAACTGAGAAGGCATGACCTCAAGCCCGTGGCTAAGGGATGGTTGGAGTTCATCCAACGCTCAGTCATTCCTACTAGCAACCGGTCTGAAGTTACTATAGACCGGGCTATCATGATTCATAGCATCATGATTAGAGAGGAAGTAGAAGTTCATGAGGTTATATCCCAAGAACTCTACAAGGTGGCGGACAAGTCCTCTACTATGGCAAGGTTAGCCTTCCCTCATCTCATTTGTCACCTCTGCAATTCAGCTGGAATTGACATAGAGAAAGACATCCTCATTGATAAGGACAAGCCCATCACTAAGAAAAGGATGGAGCAAGTGAGAGAACCTCACCAAGAGCATGAAGAAACTCCTCATCATGAAATCCCTGAGATGCCTCAAGGGATGCATTTTCCTCCACAAAACTATTGGGAGCCAATCAACACCTCCCTAGGAGAATTTAAGTTCCAACATGGGACAACTAAGGGTGGAGCACCAAGAGCATTCCATCCTCCTCCATGAAATTAGAGAAGACCAAAGAACCATGAGAGAGGAACAACAAAGGCAAGGAAGAGACATTGAGGAGCTCAAGCACTCCATAAGATCTTCAAGAGGAAGAACAAGCTGCCATCACTAAGGTGGACCCGTTCTTTAATTTCATTGTTCTTTATTTTCTGTTTTTCAAAAATTGTGCTTTATGTTTATTTATGTTTGTATCTTTATTACATGATCATTAGTGTCTAAGTGTCTATGCCTTAAAGCTATGAAAATGAATCAATCACCTTTCTTAAATGAAAAATGTTTTTAATTAAAAAAGAAAAAGAAGTGCATGAATTTCAAATTTTAAAACATTTTAATTATTTTGATGTGGTGGCAATACTATTGTTTTTCTGAATGAATGCTTGAACAGTGCATATTTTTGAATTTGTTGTTTAAAGAATGTTAAAATTGTTGGCTCTTGAAAGAATGATGGGAAAAGGAGAAATGTTATCTGATGATCTGAAAAATCATAAAATTGATTCTTGAAGCAAGAAAAAGCAGTGAAAAGCTTGCAAAAAAAAAAGAGGCAAAAAAAAGAGAGAAAAGAAAAAGAAAGAAAAAGAAAAGCAAGCAGAAAAAGCCAATACCCCTTTAAACTAAAAGGCAAGGGTGATAAAAAGGGATCCAAGGCTTTGAGCATCAGTGGATAGGAGGGTCCACAGGAATAAAATCCTGGCCTAAGCGGCTAAACCAAGATGTCCCTAACCATGTGCTTGTGGCGTGAAGGTGTCAAGTAAAAACTTGAGACTGAGCGGTTAAAGTCGTGGTCCAAAAGCAAAAAGAGTGTGCTTAAGAGCTCTGGACACCTCTAATTGGGGACTCTAGCAAAGCTGAGTCACAATCTGAAAAGGTTCACCCAGTTATGTGTCTGTGGCATTTATGTATCCGGTGGTAATACTGGAAAACAAAATGCTTAGGGTCACGGCCAAGACTCATAAAGTAGCTGTGTTCAAGAATCAACATATTTAACTAGGAGAATCAATAACACTATCTGGATTCTGAGTTCCTATAGAAGCCAATCATTCTGAACTTCAAAGGATAAAGTGAGATGCCAAAACTGTTCAGAAGCAAAAAGCTAATAGCCCCGCTCATCTAATTAATACTGATCTTCATAGATGTTTTTGAAATTCATTATATATTCTCTTCTTTTTATCCTATTTGATTTTTAGTTGCTTGGGGACAAGCAACAATTTAAGTTTGGTGTTGTGATGAGCGGATAATTTATACGCTTTTTGGCATTGTTTTTAGTATATTTTAGTTAGTTTTTATTATGTTTTTATTAGTTTTTAAATAAAAATCACTCTTCTGGAATTCACTATGAGTTTGTGTATTTTTCTGTGATTTTAGGTATTTTCTAGCTGAAATTGAGGGACTTGAGCAAAAATCTGATTCAGAGGTTGAAAAAGGACTGCAGATGCTGTTGGATTCTGACCTCCCTGCACTTGAAGTGGATTTTCTGGAGCTACAGAAGCCCAATTGGTGCACTCTCAATTGCGTTGGAAAGTAGACATCCTGGGCTTTCCAGAAATATATAATAGTTCATACTTTGTCCGAGATTTGATAGCCCAAACAATGTTCCAAGTCAGCTCAAGAATTCTGGCGTTTAACGCCGGAACTGGCACAAAAGCTGGAGTTAAATGCCCAAACTGGCACAAAAGCTGGCATTTAACTCCAAGAAAAGTCTCTACACATGGAAGCTTCAATGCTCAGCCCAAACACACACCAAGTGGGCCCGGAAGAAGATTTTTGAATTAATTACTGATTTCTGTAAACCCTATGCTACTAGTTCTCTATAAATAGGACCTTATACTATTGTATTTTCATCTTTGGACGTTTAGTCCCTAGACCTTGGAGGCTGGCCATTCGGCCATGCTTACACCATTATCACTTTTGTATTTTCAACGGTGGAGTTTCTACACACCATAGATTAAGGTGTGGAGCTCTGCTGTTCTTTATGAATTAATACAAAGTACTATTGTTTTTGTATTCAACTCAAGTCTATTTCTTCTCCAAGATATTCATTCGCACCCAAGAACATGATGAATGTGATGATTATGTGACACTCATCACCATTCTCACTTATGAACGTGTGACTGACAACCACTTCCGTTCTACATGCAAACAAGCTTGAATGTGTATCTCTTGGGTTTCTAATCTAAGATTGGAACCTTCGTGGTATAGGCTAGAATTATTGTTGGCCATTCCTGAGATCCAGAATGTCTAAACCTTGTCTGTGGTATTCTGAGTAGGATCTGGGAAGGGATGGATGTGATGAGCTTCAAACTCGCGATTGTTGGGCGTGTGACAGACGCAAAAGGATCAATGGATCCTATTCCAACATGATCGAGAACCGACAGATGATTAGCCGTGCGGTGACAGCGCATTTGGAACATTTTCACTGAGAGGACGGGAAGTAGCCATTGATAACGGTGATGCCCAACATAAAGCTTTCCATGGAAAGGAGTATGAATGATTGGAAGAAGGCAATAGGAAAGCAAAGGTTCAGGAGGAACAAAGTATCTTCATACGCTTATCTGAAATTCCAACCAAAGAATTACATAAGTATCTCTATCTTTATTTTACGTTTTATTTATCTTTTAATTATCAATTCTCCATCACCATCTGAATTAGCCTGACTGAGATTTACAAGGTGACCATAGCTTGCTTCAAGCCGACAGTCTCTGTGGGATCGACCCTTACTCACGTAAGGTATTACTTGGACGACCCAGTGTACTTGCTGGTTAGTTGTGCGGAATTATGACAAAGTGTGATTCACGTTTAAGAGATCTAAGTCCTTTGGCGCCATTGTTGATGATCACAATTTCATGCACCATCCACCTCTACTGGGAGGTGGCAAGCCTTTCCGTATGCCAAGTGGAAGGGGCTCATCCCGATGGGTGTTTTGTATGCTATTCTATATGCCCAGAGTGCATCTTGTAGCCTTGCACTCCAGTCTTTCCTATGAGGCTTTACTATTTTCTCCAGAATGCGTTTAATCTCCCTGTTAGATACTTATGCTTGTCCATTGTTTTGAGGATGATAAGAGGTTGCTACTTTGTGAACAATCCCATGCTTCTTCAGTAATCCTGTTAGTCTCCTGTTACAAAAATGGGTGCCTTGATCGCTCACGATTGCTCGTGGTGATCCAAAGCGACAGATAATATGGTTTCTAACAAAGGAAACGATAGTGTTAGCATCATCGGTACGGGTAGGAATTGCTTCCACCCATTTAGAAACGTAATCTACAGCTAACAGTATATAAAGGTAACCATTAGAATTTGGAAATGGACCCATGAAGTCAATGCCCCAAACATAAAAAATTTCACAGAAAAGCATAATCTGTTGAGGCATCTCATCCCTCTTGGATATATTACCAAATCTTTGGCATGGGGAACAAGATTTACAAAATTCAGCAGCATCTTCAAAAAGGGTGGGCCACCAGAATCCACAGTCTAAGATTTTTCTAGCTATTCTTTGGGGGCCAAAATGTCATCCACTCTCAGAAGAGTGGCATGCCTCTAAAATGGACTGGAATTCTGTTTAGGGTACATATCTTCTAATTATCTGGTCAGCACCACACCTCCATAAATATGGGTCATCCCATATATAATATCTAGACTCGCTTTTTAGCTTGTCCCTTTGATGTTTATTAAAATTTGGAGGGAATGTATGGCTAACCAGATAATTAGCTACAAGTGCATTCCAAGGAACTACTTCGGATACTGCTTGCAAACTATCAAATGGAAAAGTATCATTGATAGGAGTGGAGTCATCCTTGATGTGCTCCAGGCGACTCAAGTGGTCTGCCACTAAATTCTTATTACCACTCCTATCCTTAATTTCTAAATCAAATTCTTGTAGCAACAGTATCTATCGTATTAGCCTTGGTTTGGATTCTTTTTTAGCTAATAAATATTTTAGAGTTGCATGGTCTGAGTACACTACTACCTTAGTACCAAGTAAATAGGCTCGAAATTTATCCAGAGCAAAAACGATAGCAAGAAGCTCTTTTTCAGTAGTAGTATAATTAGATTGAGCAGCATCTAATGATTTAGATGCATAAGCGATTACGAAAGGATCCTTAGCTTCACGTTGAGCCAGTGCCGCTCCTACTGCATGGTTGGAGGCATCACACATAATTTCAAATTGCTGGCTCCAGTCTGGTCCTCTCACAATTGGGGCTTGAGTCAGGGCGATCTTTAGCTTGTCAAACGCTCTCATGCAATCTTCACTGAATTCAAACTCAATATCTTTCTGTAGCAGTCTGGATAAGGGTAATGCTACCTTACTGAAGTCCTTAATGAATCTCCTGTAAAAACCTACATGGCCAAGGAACGAACGGACTTCCCTCACAGAGGAGGGGTAAGGTAAACTAGAAATGACATCTACCTTTGCTGGATCTACTGAAATACCAGTTTTATAGACAACATGTCTTAGAACAATCCCTTGTTTTACCATAAAGTGACATTTTTCAAAATTCAATACAAGGTTTGAACTAACACATCTGTCTAATACTTTAGCTAAACTATCCAAGCAAAGGTCAAACGAATCACCATATATGCTAAAATCATCCATAAATACTTCCATACAGTTCTCAATAAGATCTGAAAAGATACTCATCATACATCTTTGGAAAGTAGCAGGTGCATTACACAAGCCAAAAGGCATTCTTTTATATGCATACGTTCCAAAAGGACATGTAAAAGTAGTCTTTTCCTGATCTTCAAGAGCTATATGAATTTGAAAATATCCTGTATAACCATCTAAAAAGAAATAATGAGATTTACCTGACAGGCGATCGAGCATCTGATCAATAAATGGCAAGGGGTAATGATCCTTGCGAGTAGCTTGGTTGAGACGCCTATAGTCAATGCAAACCCTCCATGAATTCTGCACTCTAGTTGTCAGGAGTTCTCCATGCTCATTCTTTATTGTTGTGACTCCAGACTTCTTGGGCACTACTTGTACTGGACTAACCCATTCACTGTCTGAGATGGGGTAAATGATATCTGCTTCAAGTAGCCTGGTCACTTCTTTCTTGACAACTTCCAAGATGGTTGGATTCAATCTTCTTTGGGGTTGACGGACAGGTTTTGCTTCCTCTTCTAAATATATTCTGTGCTCACAAACTTGAGGACTGATGCCTACTATATCCGTGATAAACCCATATTTTATGATGTATTTTGTGCTCAATTTAAGTAATTTATTCAATCCTTCACCCACTTATTCATGTAAATTGCATGGTTTTACTTTCCCTTCCTTATTATGTGATATATGTGAAAAACATATTTCCTATGCTTTAAAAATATTAATTTTAATTACCCTTTATCACCATTCGATGCCATGATTTGTGTGTTAAGTATTTTCAGATCTCCTAAGGCAGGAATGGCTTAGAGGACATAAAGGAAACATACAAAAATGGAAGGAAAGCACAAAAATGGAGTTTTGAAGAAAAGGGCAGCGACGCCAACCCATGGACGACGCAGTCGCGTACCTAGTGCAAAAAGGCATCGACCTGAATGCGTGACTAACGCGGACGCGTGCCTTGAGCAGAACGTAAATGACGCGTACGCGTGACCGAAGCGAACCCGTGACAAGGGAAACTCTCAGATGACCCGAACGCGTGACCTATGCGAATGCGTGATAGACGCTACACACCAGAATTTGCAAAAAATGCCCCCAGCGAATTCTGGACCCTTTTTCGGCCCAATTCTGAATCCAGAAACACAGAATATAAGCCAGAGAATGGAGGAATCAAGGAAGCAGGATATCATACATTCATAATTCATAATTTTAGGATTAGATGTAGTTTTTAGAGAGAGAGGTTCTTTCCTCTCTCTTAGGATTTTGGATTTTAGGATTTCTATTAGTTTAGTTCAATTCATCTTCAGTCACAGGTTCAATATTCCTTTTACTTTATATTTCTCTTTTACTTTCAGATACTTTAATGCTTTTATTTGTTGATTACTTATGTTGCCAAATTGGCTTACGAACCATTCATGTTAGTATTTTCTTTATTTAATATAAATTGAGGTATTTCAGATTTATGATTCTTATTTAGCTTTTTATATTCTTGGTTTTAATTGATTAATTGGAGACTCTTGAGTTATCAAACTCATCGTGATTGATAATTGTTATTTTTACTAATTGAATTGAATTCCAATAACTCTAGTTCTTTCTTAGGAATTGACTAGGACTTGAGGATCAAACTAATTAGTCCACTTGACTTTCCTTTGCTTTAATAAAGGTTAACTAAGTGGGATTAAAACTCAATTCTCATCACCATCGATAAAGATAACTAGGATAGGACTTCCAAATTTTCATACCTTGCCAAGAGTTTTATTAGATACTAATTTATTAATTCCTGCAATTTATTTTTCTTGTTCAAACCTTTTGAAACCCAAAAACCCTGTTTTTCATAACCAATAATAAATCATACTTCCCTGCAATTCCTTGAGAAGACGACCCGAGGTTTGAATACTTCGGTTTATAAATTTTATTGGGTTTGTTACTTGTGACAACAAAACTTTTGCACGAAAGGATTCTCTATTGGTTTAGAAACTATACTTACAACGCGATAATATATTTGTGAATTTCTTTACCGAGAGGAAATCCGATCGTCAAAAAATGGCGCCGTTGTCGGGGAATTGCAAATGTGTGCCTTATTATTGGTTATTGTAAATATTTTTCTTTTGCCTGTTTATTTGTTTCTGTTTTCATTTTTAATTCTTATTAGCTACCATGAGTTCTCACCCCTCTCGCTTTGAGTTTGGTTCTAAAATTGTTGAAGGGAATGAAAGCTATAGCAGGAACATGCATCAAGGTTAGAGCAATCAAGGATGGATGAAGCCACGAGGACTTGATCAACCCTTTAGGCAACAACACCCTCCACAGTATCACAGACGATGACCATTCTACAATGCATGCCAAGGCAATAGATACGGTGGATCCCTTTGTAGTTACCAACAAGTTCCACACTGTGCTTATGAACCACCCTCTCAACATAGCTTTGAACCACCACACTCACAAGTTCCTTTTCACCATTCACCACCGTATGACCCTTATCCACCACAATTCCAATCTAATTACTCCCAAGAACCACCACCGCAACATTCACCATCCCCATATCCTTATCAAGAAGAACCACCTCTGTATTATGAGCCCTCTCTCCCAACCAATGAACCCTCATATCCACCCCAATCTCCAATGGATGACAAACTTCGTGTTCTTCTTCAAGGGCAAGTGAAGATGCAAAGGGACGTGCTGGAACTCACTACTGCCTTAACCGAGGTGGTAAATAAATTAGCTCCCAACATCTGAGCACTCAGAGTACTCCCATGGCTACATGTGGAGAATCAAAAGAAGAGCGTAGCATGAAGGAGACACTAGAAACTTCGGTGGACAATGAGGAGCATGGCTTTATATTGGAACAAGTGGAGGAAGCCATAATAGTTGTAGAGGAAGAAGTGGTTGAAGATTTAGGAGATGCTGAACCTCCATGGGAATCGAGAACTGTAAAGGATTCCACTGAGAAGTTCGAAATTGATGCCAAGGAGGATAGTGCACAACCTCCAATGCATATACCTTGTGAAAAATTGGATGGAACAGACCAAGAAGTTGATTCCATAGGCAGTGATGATCATGAATCAAGCTCTCCTAGTCACGAACTTGCATCCGCAACTAAACTCCTTGAGCCTAAAGAACCTTATCCAAGTGAATACGAAGATGATGTCGAAGTAGATTTCTCTCAACCTCCAACTTATGACTTGAGTGATGAGGAAGACATAGAAGACTTTGATCAAGATGCAGTTGCAGTTGAAGAATTTTGCAAAGAAGTGGAGGAATTCACAGAAGAATATAAGGGAGTAGAGCTTACAGAACCACTGAAAACACCTATCCCAAGGCCATTACCACCTAATACAAGCTTCAAGTGAGTACAATCCTTAACCTTTGTCTTTACTTTTTCACTTGAATATGGTTTGCTTGAAACAGATGGCCAGCTTAGAGCTCTCTGTGGCTTTAAGAGTAAGAGGGAAATGGCTCGTACTCAGAGCTGGTGTGCAAGATTCAATAAGGTTCCACGCTTCAATTCGAAGTGCACGGATTGGTATCAAGCTCAATTGAATGGGTCTTGGAAGACGTTTGGTCATCTTGGTGAGAATACAACTTCCAAACCGCCCGGCTGGAAAAATACAATTCCAGACAAGGGCTGGTGCAAAAGCAAGGTTTGGGACCCTGGAATCTATTCGGACATGCGTCACCCCAGGAGCCTGAGAATCTGTTTGAAGCTGCTCAAAGGCTTTGCGTGCCTTGTTTGGGATCCCGGAGGCTGTTGGCATTCCAAACATTGGTGGAGATTTCTGGATGAATTTAAGCATAAGCCACCATAACAGGAAGCTCATCAAATGTCCAACTTAAGGATTTTAACTAAAAGTGCTAGGTGGGAGACAACCCACCATGGTATGATCATTTCTTTTTCAATTTTATTTCGTGTTGTTTGTTTTTATTTTATTTTCATCGAACTTGGAATTATTCATAGTATCTACATTAGCACTGCATATTGCATACTGCATAATTGCATTATATATATATATATATATATAATCACCACACGCGAGCGCGTAGGCCACGCGTGGGCGTGGAGTAGAAATCGGCGTAAGATCCAACGTCCAAAAAGTTGGGCGGGAATCGTGCGGCTGGTGTGCGTTTAGCATAAAACGGCTCACGCGTTCGCGTCCCTGACGCGAACGCGTCACTCGAAAAACACTCATCCCACACGAAAGCGTGAGCGACGTGTCCGCGTCGCATGATATAATGGCCCCCTAAATGGAAACAGAGAGTTGCGTTGAAACGACGCTGGAAGTGTGCGTCTAGCACAATTTACAGCGATGCGGTCGCGTGCCTCACGCGTCCGCGTCACCCATCTTTTACCCAACCCATGCGATTGCGTCAATCACGCGACCGCGTCAAACCCATTTCACCCTAGTCACGCGATCGCGTGCTCCACGCATTCGCGTGGATTCAAAAATACTAACCCCCTTCACGCGAAACCCTACCCGTCGCGCCCCCATACCCCCCTTCTTCTTCTCTTCTCTGCAACCCCCTCCCTCCTCTGCCACCCAACCACCACCACCCCCAACAACCCAGAACCGCCGACAACACCCTCGCCCCCTTCTTCTCACCATCACCACCCCCCTCCACCATTAAACCCTACCCGAAGCCCCCAACCACCAAACCGCCACTACAGCGCCGCCTCCCACCACCACAACCTTCGACCTAATCTCCTCCCTCACCCCTCCCTTAAACCTAACCCAACAGCACCAACAACCCTAAGCCGCCACCTTCGACCGCGCCACCGTGCTCCCTTCTAGTGCCGCCATGTCACCACCACCATCTCTCTGCCCTCACCTCTGTTCATCTACATACCAGGTTCCGCCGAACACCGATTACCTTATCATCCGTAGTTAATTGCATATTTTTCTGATTCTTTTCAAACTAGGATTGTTAGAGATGCATGTTTGTAGTGAATTTTAGGTGATTAGGTAGCTAGGATGTGGTTAGTGGATTTAGACCTGATAATTGCGCCGTTCTTGTTGCTTGTTTTATCTATTTCGCAATTCTGATTTTGCTGTGATGATTATATTGTTCATATACTGTTCTTCCATGTTTCTTGCCGCTCTTACACTGCTCCTTCATGTTCATGTTATTTGTGTCTCTTTGCAGCTTTATTTAAATTTATATGAACTGATTTTTCCTGCTGTTTATTTCCGGGAACATCCAATTTTAGCCAGAATGCTGCCCAATTTTCTGCAAATGGTTTCATTTTTTTTTCATTCATGCATTGGTTTTGGCAATTTTGAATTTTTCACTACATCGCTACAAACAACCAATGCATGAATGCACGGGCTCGCATTCTTATTCCTTTCGATTCCCTGGTTAATAAATTGCATTATTGATGATTTCATTTTAATTTTAGCTACTCCTGTATCTATATGAATTATCATCAATAACCTGATATCCTTGCTTGACTATGAGTTGATTATTTTTTAAACTTGTGAAATTTATTGTTAACTAGGAAACCATTATCATGCCCCTACTTTAACTTTCTTTTTACTAACTCACTGCTTTCCACTTTCTAACCTCCTTCTTACTCACTAACCACTTTAACTTTCTAACTCAGGGCATAATCTTTGTTTTTCCTAATTAACATGAATTCTACTTATAATATATTTTGGATTGTAATTTTTCATCTCAGATTTTTTAACACAAATACAGTCCAAAATGTACATATATTTAACTCATTTCATGATTCTACTGCTTGTTTGCCTTTATGATTACATTGATAAATCCTATTTGCCTACTTGTTTTCCTGCTTTTGTTCTTCAATTATATCCTGGAATTTCTGCTTTTCAGGATGTTTGACCCTCAACGCAAAGGAAAAGGCAAAGCAACCACTGGTAAAAGGAAAAGAGGCGAATCCTCTATGTCCATCCTCGACATTTTGCATGACGACTCCTGGCGGGAAAAGCACTTTACCCCGCAGGAGAAGGCTGACCAGCTCCTCACTGCCACAGATCCAGTTAAATTTGCAAACAGATACTGTGAGCTAAAGTATCCAGTGTTTGCCACTTCCAGGAACCTGTACCTGGAAAGAACTCTAAAAATTCCAGAAGAACTACAGCAGTACAACTCCGAACAGATAAAACAGAGAGGCTGGTTCTTCTTGGAAAGAAACTTGACAGAGGTCAATGCTTCCTGGGTCAAAGAATTTTACTGTAACTATTTCAAGACTTCCCTGGATGCAGTGCACCTCAGAGGGAAACAGATTTTGGTCACTGAGGAAGCTATTGAGGACATCCTCCACCTTCAGCCTAAGTCATATAAGCCTGACGGTTACCAAAAGGCTGAAGAGGATATGAGATTTATGAGATTTGACTGGGATGCTGTCAAGCATAGAATAGCCCTTGATCCTATTGTCCCTTGGGTCATGGGAAAGAACACAGTGATGCCTAAGGGAATCAAGCTGATTTACCTATATGATGAGGCTTGGCTCTGGCACCAGATTCTGAGCAACTATGTGATGCCGAGCACTCATGAGATAGAGTTGCCCGCTGCTATGATCACCATCATCTGGTGTGTGATGGAGGGTAAGGACCTGTATCTACCACGTTTCATCAGGCATTACATGGCCAGGGTCCATGTCAGAGGCACCCTTCCTTTCCCTTATCTGATCCCCCAGCTAGGCCACAGAGCTGACGTGCCTTGGGAGCTGGTCGATGCGAAGCCAACTGCTGCAGATTGCAAGAAGATCATCCCGCACAACAGGAAGTTTCAGGCTTTAGGCTACAGACCCTCATTCCTCACCGCTTCTGCTAAGACAGCCACATCTTCAGCTGCTCCTTCTGCATCCACTACTGCACCAGCCCCATCCACTGCACATCCACCTGCTCCTGAGCCCATTTATCATTTGGTGCATCGACTCTTCGCCCACCTGGATCGTATGGAGCGTCGCAACAAGCGGCGCTATGAGCACCTTAAGTTGATGATCCGATCCGGCAGTGACATCCCCTCCGAGCCTGACACCCCTTCTGATACATCTGAGGCGGAGGCGAGCGATCATGAGGAGGAGACACATGCCCAGGCTGAGCAGGCAGGACTAGAGTAGGCTGCGCCACATCATGAGGAGCACCACCAGCTACAGGCCACAGATCCAGAGATCCCTCTACAGTCAGCGTCTCCACTGCAGCAGACAGATCCTCCTACACTTATCCAGCCTGCAGACCCTCAGACCACCACAGAGACACCAGTAGCCCATCCTTCCGGTGATGACACTTCTTCACACCCAGCTTGCGTGAGCATCGAGGATGATGCTATATTTTAAGTGTGGGGAGGTCGCCATCCTTGGCATATCTGTTTGGTGAACCACTACAGACTCTTCTATCTTATTTTGTTTATTTTTCTGTATTTTTATCTTTATTTTTATTTTTCAGTACTTGCATATTGTTCTTTTGCTGTATTTTTACTTTATTTCCGCATGATTGCACTTTAGTTTATATCTTAGACATTTGGTTTAGTTTTCAACTCTAAACTTATTAGTTATAGAATATGTGGATTAATTAGTATAGTTTACCCTTTTAGCATATAATAGTTTGATTTAATTGAAAATAAAAAAAGAAGTAAACTAGAGACTTTAACATAATTAAACATCCACACACCTTGTATATATAGCATCACATGTTAGTTAGTTAACAACATTTCTTCAAGGAGGAACACTAAGATTTTAAGGGCCACCCTAAGATTTACATTGAGAATAATAGGAACTCTTGATTTCCACTTGCATGACATACATAACTGATATATGATTTTTTGAGCTGGAGAACACACAGCCTGTGAGTTTTGAGCTTAATTGTATGGTTACATTCAAACCATAAATTTCATTCATGTGTGTTTTGCCCTTCTTTTTCATTCTGGTGTTCTTTACTTTGTTTTAATCTATATGTCCAATATAGAATATAGATACATACCAAGAGATGATTGAGGCCATCATTTGAATTTTTCCTCACTTATCCCAAATAAGCTTACCTTTTTCATCACCCTTGCTAGCCCCCCTGAGCCTTTTTAATCCCCTCTCGTTCTATAACCACATTACTAGCCTTAACCAGAAAAACAAATAAAAATTCCAAGTTGAATCCTTGATTTGCTTAACATAGATATTTTGTATTATTTAAGTGTGGGAAATTCTATGGGAACATGGGATGATAGAAAAAGTGGGAAATTAGAATTGAATAAGTTCTTTGAAAATTTGGGAAGCATGCTCATGTGAATTTGAATTAACTAAATTACCATGTGCATAAAAAAAAATAAAAAAATATTTTCAGTATTTAAATAAGGGGATACAAAAAAAAGTCCCCGAGTGTAAAAAAAAAAAGAATCAATACACATGGGACAAAATTTAAAAGTAGATTTGATACATGAGCATGTAACACAAAAGTGGGAAAAAGTTTGGGTAAGCTAGGTAAAGAACTTTAAATTATATAAAGTATGTGTGTTATGTGAGATCTTAGACTAGTCAAGGATTCACTTTGTTAGCTCACTTAGCCTTATACATATACCCTTACCTTTACCTTGGCCCCATTACAACCTTGAAAAAGACCTCATGATTTTTGTATGTCTATATTCCATAATTATTGATTGGTTAGATGAAGAATAAAGTTTTAGAAAGCAAGGATAGAAAAAGAATAGAGTGATTAACCCAATAAACACTGAGTGACTAGAGAGTAAACACAAAAATCCAGTGAGGGTTCAATAGCTCATCACCATATATCTTTGCTTAATTGTTAATTGTCTTGCAGGTTTGTGAAATACTTTTACCCATCTCAATTGTAAAAGTGCTTTAACATTATCTAGGGTCTGGCTATGTATATATGATTCCTTGAAAATATGAAACAAATTAACCACATGTAAGCTTTATATATATAGGTGGATAATAACTAAAGTTGCATGATTCATGTAGGTAGTTTGAATTTAGAATAGAATGCATTGCATGAGCTTCCACCATTCTAACTTTACCCTTTCTCTTGGATTTAGCATGAGGACATGCTATTGTTTAAGTATGGGGAGGTTGATAAACCCATATTTTATGATGTATTTTGTGCTCAATTTAAGTAATTTATTCAATCCTTCACCCACTTATTCATGTAAATTGCATGGTTTTACTTTCCCTTCCTTATTATGTGATATATGTGAAAAACATGTTTCCTATGCTTTAAAAATATTAACTTTAATTACCCTTTATCACCATTCGATGTCGTGATTTGTGTGTTAAGTATTTCTCAGATCTCCTAAGGCAGGAATGGCTTAGAGGACAGAAAGGAAACATACAAAAATGGAAGGAAAGCACAAAAATGGAGTTTTGAAGAAAAGGGCAGCGACGCGAACCCATGGACGACGCAGCCGCGTGCCTAGCTCGAAAAGGCATCGACGCGAACGCGTGACCGAAGCAAACGCGTGACAAGGGAAACTCTCAGATGACGCAAACGTGTGACCTACGCGAACGCGTGCCCTACGCGAACGCGTGACAGACGCCACGCACCAGAATTTGCAGAAAATGCCCCCATCGATTTCTGGACCCTTTTTCGGCCCAATTCTGAATCCAGAAACATAGAATATAAGCCAGAGAATGGAGGAATCAAGGAAGGAGGATATCATACATTCATAATTCATAATTTTAGGATTAGATGTAGTTTTTAGAGAGAGAGGTTCTCTCCTCTCTCTTGGGATTTAGGATTTTAGGATTTCTATTAGTTTAGTTCAATTCATCTTCAGTCATAGGTTCAATATTCCTTTTACTTTATATTTCTCTTTTACTTTCAGATACTTTAATGCTTTTATTTGTTGATTATTTATGTTGCCAAATTGGCTTACGAACCATTCATGTTAGGATTTTCTTTATTTAATATAAATTGAGGTATTTCAGATTTATGATTCTTATTTAGCTTTTTATATTCTTGGTTTTAATTAATTAATTGGAGACTCTTGAGTTATCAAACTCATCGTGATTGATAATTGACTAGGACTTGAGGATCAAACTAATTAGTCCACTTGACTTTCCTTTGCTTTAATAAAGGTTTACTAAGTGGGATTAAAACTCAATTCTCATCACCATCGATAAGGATAACTAGGATAGGACTTCCAAATTTTCATACCTTGCCAAGAGTTTTATTAGATATTAATTTATTAATTCCTGCAATTTATTTTCCTTGTTCAAACCTTTTGAAACCCAAAAACCCTATTTTTCATAACCAATAATAAATCATACTTCCCTGCAATTCCTTGAGAAGACGACCCGAGGTTTGAATACTTCGGTTTATAAATTTTATTGGGTTTGTTACTTGTGACAACAAAACTTTTGCACGAAAGGATTCTCTGTTGGTTTAGAAACTATACTTACAATGCGATAATATATTTGTGAATTTCTTTACCGAGAGGAAATCTGATCGTCAATCCGCCAAGCTCCATCCAATTGCTCTTTTATGTTTTCTCAGCACACTATGCAGTTGCTCTTCCTGTTGAGAAGTGAGTTCCCTTGAAATGATAGCTGGAAACTTCTGATTATCCTTAAGGTAAGCATACTTGAGTTGTGGAGGGAGGGGCTTCAATTCTAATTTCTGCTCATGGCTAGGTTCTGGATTATCTGGGGCTGGTGGTAATGGTAAGGTGTCTTCATTATGTTCAGAGAGTGTCCCCACACTTGGACTTTGCTCCAAGTGCTTCTCTTCTAATTCTTCTTGGTGAACTTTAGCTATAGTTTCATCAATAATATCGCACTGGAAGATAGAATGATCTTCCGGAGGGTGCTTCATAGCTTCATTTAAACTGAAACTTACTGTTCTGCCATCTATTTCAAAGGAGTAAGTTTCTGAGAATGCATCCTGCTTGAACTTTGAAGTTTTCAGGAATGGTCTTCCAAGAAGGATTGATGATGGTCTTCCTGAGTCATTAGGGGTCATTTCCAGGATATAGAAGTCAATGGGAAATGTGAGCCCCTTAATGCTTACTGATACATCTTCAGCAATTCCAACTACTGTAATAATGCTTTTATCTGCTAACACAAAACAAGCTGCCGACCTTTTTAAGGGAAGGAGCCTTAGAGTATCATATATAGACAATGGTATTATACTAACACATGCTCCTAAGTCACACATGCAATCAGAAAATATTACACCTCCAATGGTACAGTTTACCATACATGGACCTGGATCACTACATTTTTCAGGTATACTTCCCATTAAAGCAGATATAGAACTACCTAAAGGAATAGTTTCTAATTCATTAATTTTATCCTTATGAATGCATAAATCCTTCAAAAACTTTGTATATTTAGGTACTTGCTGAATAACATAAAAAAGGAGAACAGTTACCTCAACCTTTTTGAAAATTTCTACCATTTTGGGATCAAGTTCCGTCTGCTTTCTAGTCTTTCTTGCAAGGTGTGGGAATGGGATAGGGATAGTGCTACTTGCGGCTTCTGTATACTTTGGTGCTCCATTCCTTGGCTGAGCTAATTCTTCTTCAACCTTGTCTTGTACTTCATCTTCCTTTTCAGCATCTTCCATTTCAGCATCTTCTACTTCCACTGAGTCTTCAATTAGGGCGTGTTCTATTGGGCTTGGCTCCTCCTGGGTCCTCTCTGGCAATGTGGTTCCGAACCTCAAAGTGATGGCATTGATGCCACCCTTCGGGTTAGGTAAGGGTTGAGAAGGAATTCCACTGGAGTTTAAAGGTTGGTTGGAGGAAGCAGGTAGTGACTCTATCCAGGCGGCGAGAGCTTGTAAAGTGGCATTCAGACCGTTTAGAGTGGAGTTAAGTGTAGTCTGCATGTCTTGTTGTCCTTGTGCAAGAGAACGAAGCATCTCGTCATTTGATGAGGAAGTGGGATAAGTGATCTGTGGGACTTGTTGTTGGTTATGCTGGGGTCCTTGTGACTGTCTTAGGTGAGGAGCTCTGTAAGGTTTGTTCTAATTCTGCTGTCTGTTGTTGTTATTCCACCTTTGGTTTCCATTGTTGTCTCTGCCTCCTCTGTTATAGTTGTCTCTCCAGCCATGGTTGGAATTATCTCTCCAACCTTGGTTGGAGTTGTCCTGCAATCCTTGGTTATAGTTTCCTCCTTGGTTGTAGTTGCCGCCTTGTTGATTATATCCTTGATTCGGGCAGTCATAGAAGTTATGTGTAGCTGCCACAGTGTTATCTTCTTGTTGGAGCTGCGGGCATTCATCAGTATAATGACTGTAGTTAGCACAGATTCTGCATACTCTTTGTGGGACTAGCTGTTGGCTTTGTTGTGGTGTGGCAGGCTGAGCTTGTTGTTGTTGGTTCAACTGCATCTGCTTTAGTAGGTTGGTCATTTCACATATACTCTGTGTAAGAGCAGAAGTTTCAGTGTTGGAGGAGATTTCTGCAACAGCTTTTGAGTGGGTGCTCCTGTGCCTGTGATTTCTAGTAGACTCAGCTAAGTCGCTGATCAGTTGCCATGCTTCATCTGCAGTCTTGTACTTTTTTAGAGAACCATTACTAGCACCATCTAGTGTGGTTTTATCCCGAGGCTTCATGCCTTGAGTGAAATAGCTGATTAACACTAGCCTGTCAATCATATGATGGGGGCATGCATCCAGAAGGTTCTTAAAACGCTCCCAGTACTCATAGAGAGTTTCTGATTCTCCTTGAACAATGCATGAGATCTCTTTCTTTAGTCTGTCTGTAACTTCAGCTGGAAAGTATTTCTCCAGAAATTCTCTCCTGAGCGTATCCCAGTTAGTAACAGTTGCTTCAGGTTGGGAGTAGTACCACTCCCTTGCCTTTTCCTCAAGAGAAAACGGGAAGGCAGTTAACAGAATAAAAGTTTCATTAGCACCATGACGCCTAACAGTAGAACAGGCTGTCTGGAAATCCCTTAGGTGCTTAATAGGCTCTTGAGCAGGTAAGCCATGAAACTTGGGCATCAAGTTGATTAATGCAGTCTTCAGCTCAAAATCTGCAGCCAGAGTTGGATGATGCACTTGATATGGCTGCAGTGTAAAATCTGGGGCTCCAGCTTCCTGGAGAGTAATCCTCCTAGGTTCTGCTATGTTATCTGCATGTGAATCAACTGAATCAGTAGTAAAGGAGCTTGTTTTGTTCTCAGATGGCGGTTTAGATTCGCCCTCAGATGAGACTGGTGAATCGATAACAATCACTTCACCACCCTCAGAGGCTAACCTGCATCGAGCTCGCCTAATACGTGAAATAGTTCTTTCAATTTCAGGATCAAACGCGGTTAAGCTCAGATCATGCAGTGAACGCGTCATTCAAGGAAAGAAACATATAGCTCATGGTAAAAAAATAAAATATGCAAATAAAAATAAAAATATGTACACTAATTAATAATTTAGCACACAATTGCAACTCCCCGGCAACGGCGCCAAAAACTGGTGCGTGGCAAAAGTTAGGCCAATTAAGAGATTATAATATCATAGAACAGCGTTGCAAGTATAGCTCTTAACCAGCTAAAATCCGCCTCACCAATTTAAAAGAGTGTCACAAAAATTTAGAATAGAAAAATACTGGGAGTATGAGTCCCAGGTCGTCTCCCAACGAGTTGCGAGAAAGTATGCTATTTTATTAATTAGGAATTTCCGAGAGTTTTGAGAGTTGAATAATGAGAAATTAAATAATTGTAGATTTAAGCAGTAAAAATAAACTAAGAATAATTATTGATATTCTAAATAAAAAGCCTTGACTGGGGGAATGATTAATTGGAAGTTCTATCCTTGTTGGGATCTCTTAAGTGCAGTATTAAAAAAGTTGTTGTTTTCACTTAGTTAACCCTTACTAAATAAAAGAAAGTCAAGTGATTAAGCTAACCCTTATTCGCAAATCCTAGTCCTCTCCCTTGGGAAGGTCTAGCGTTAGTAAATACAGAACTAGCTAACAATTTCCAATTTCAATCAACCCCTATGTCAAGTATGGAGTCTACTCCATTGACATGAACATAATACTCAGGAAAATATAAGAAGATATAATAAATTAATTAAGATAAAATAGAGACTAAAAATTAATTAAAAGTAAAAGTAATCCTCTTTATTAACAATCCACGAAAATAATCCAATCAGAACTCTAAATAAAATAAATAAGGATATGGAAGAATAAGGGACAGAGTAAACAAACTAGAATAATGTCTTCAACGGAGGTAATGAATTCTTCAATATCCAAAAGCATAAAACTAATTAACTATGAATGTAAAGAGAACCTAGAGGGGAAGTAATCCTCTCTAAATTCAGATCTAAAAATCTAAAACTATCCTAATGAGAATATGTGGAGTTGTGTCAAGTTGCGTAAAGAGGTGTGTTGAGTCTCTGCATATTCCCTGGCTTTATTATGTGTTTCTGGGCCAAAAACTGGGTCAAACGCGGCCCGAAATCGCCCCCAGCATTTTCTGTTAATTATGCAGATCGTGCAAGTCACGCGTACGCGTCGTCCACACGTTCGCGTAATTCAGCGATTTTCCTTGTCACGCGAGCGCGTCGTTCACGCGTTCGCATCATTCGTGCGGACTCCAATCCACGCGTACACGTCAGGCACGTGCACGCGTCGCTACAATTTTCTCCATTCCACGCGTTTGCGTGGGCCATGCACGCGTCAGTGTTCGCTGGTCATCTCCTTAGTTTCTTATGTTCCTTCCATTTTTGCAAGCTTCCTCTCCATTCTCTAAGCCATTCCTGCCCTATAAAGCCTGAAACACTTAACACACGGATCACGGCATCGAATGGTATAAAGGAGAATTAAAATATACTAATTAAAATAATACTATGAAGGGATTATAAAATCATGTAAATCATATGAATAAGTAGGTAAAGGTTTGATGAAACCACTCAATTAAACACAAGATAAACCATAAAATAGTGGTTTATCAATTATATTTTGGTATGTTAGTTGTTCCATTTTTTATTGTAGTTCTATATACACATTCCTCTGGGTACAAAAGAAAAATTAATTTGGAGACTATTTGAAAAATTAAATTTGTTAGAGACTAAAATGTTCGAAAGATTTGGAGTATGATTCTAATTTATTATTTGTAATGTGATAGGATGATTTTGCTGTGGAGTAAGGGAGAATGTTGCACTTTGGGAGGCAGACAAGAAGACATAGAAGAGGATCTGCCTTAGTTTTGTCAGGGATTTTTTTCACTTTATGTAAATGAAAATTTTTTTTGTTTGTTTTTTGCATTCATTTGGAGTTATTGGCTATAAAGCCATCAATGTACATTTTAAATTGTACATCATAAATTTGATGTATTTATAAATTTTGTCTCTTTTAATTTTTATATTTTGATATGGATATTGTGAATATTTTTTGTATTTATTTGAAAAATTGATTTATGTTTGATTCTTTTTATATTTTGTTGAAATATAATTATTTATGAAAATAAAGTTTTAATAGTGGTATATGTGAAATTAGTAAATGTCTATAATTAGAAAATTAATAATAGTGACCGATTTAACGACTGATTTTAGATTTTCAGATCAAACATCAGTGACCAATTTTATCAGCAACTGATTTAGCAACCGAAAAGTCGATTGCTATTTAGCGACCGATTTTCGCAGCGACCAATATCGTTTGGTACTAGTTTTGTAGTATTAATGGAAAATCAGTTGATAACGGTTAGCGACTGAAGTTAGTCGCTATTTTCAAATTAGCGACCAAGATTTTAACAACTACTAGAATCGGTCACTATTCTAGTAATTTCTTGTAGTAATTATATTGCAAGTTTCAAAATTTTAACCTGTTTTGTATAGTGTTTGATGTGTTATAAAACTTATTCAAAACACATTTACAAGAAAATAAAGCTAGGCAGCCTAGTCATTTTTAACTAAGTTTTACTTAATTTATGTGCGTGCTTCTTGTAGCGCTCTTCTTTTTTTTGTTTGATTAATATATTCAATAAAATTGTTAAGTATAGAAATTTTGATGCACAAATAAAATATTAGTACACAACACACACTACAAGAAAACAGCTCTATTGCCACGCTTTTTGAACTACCGCCACGCTTTTGGTGACCTATCGCCATGCTTTTTACATATTGCCACGCTTAAAAGCGTGGCTGTACGTGGGAGATATGGCCACGCTTTTAAAGCGTGGCCATATGTGAGATATAGCCACGCTTTTTTAAACGTCGCGATATCAAGATATGCAGCCACACTTTTAAAGTGTGGTGATAACGAGATATGGGCATGCTTTCAAAGTGTGGCAATAGCGAGATATGGCCACGCTTTTAAAGCGTGGCAATAGCAAGATATACGGCCACGCTTTTAAAGTGTGGCGAAAGCCTTGTCAAATTAAAAAAAAAAATTCTTTTCCTTACTTGATCTTCATCGTGCACAATATAAATTTTCAGTCCTTATTTTATTACTAAACCTATAAAATACAATATACAATTTTTATTACAAGACAAATCAAATAGTTATTAGTGACATATAATTTTTGCTATAATTATTTTATACATTAGAAAACTAATACTCACATACAAAATAAATCTCGAGTTCAAATTCCAAAACGAAAAACTAAAGGAAAATACAAGAACAATACAACTTAAACCCTTGATGTTCCTCCTTCCTTTAGCCCTCAAACTTCCTTCCTCACCTCAGCAACACCATTTCTCTCTTCTATACACTTTTCCAGTTTATCTTCACAACTAGAAAATGGCTTAATACAGACAGATTTACAGACAGATTTAGTCCATATTACAGACGAATTTTTGGTTACCGATGAATTTTGTCCCTCTGTAAAAGCCCCGCGGAAATTATTTACCGACGGATTTTTTTTCCGTCGAAAACTTACCGACGGATTTTTACCGGTTACCGACGGATTTTCCCTTTGTAATTCTCCATCCATTCCCCAACGGCGATGAACTTTCCAACGGATTTTCCGTCGGTAATTGCAGACAGATTTTCCGACGGTAATTACAGACGGATTTTCTGTCTGTAATTACAGACGAATTTTCTGATGGATTTTCCGTCTGTAATTACAGACGAATTTTCTGACAAATTTTCCATCTGTAATTTGAACCTTGGAAAATCATCTCACACTTTGATTACAGACAGAAAATCTGCCTGTAAATTCATCAGTAAAGTAAAATAATTTTTTTATTTTTCCATTGCAAAATGAATACTTTAGGTTTGTTTTCTAAATTTACTCCATCAAACACTGTAAATTGAAAAAAGAAAGCCAAAAATCACATAAATAAACATAATATTCATTACATCATACCTATAAAATTGGATGTTATTTTTCAACATCATTGGCCAATATCTCACTGTCTTAATAAAAAGATACCCAAAAACAATAAGATGACCATTCCAATATTACATGAATGTCACAAATTACACTTAGCACTTAAAGATGGGATAATCTAAAATATTAATAGATAACTAAGTTGCATTGGTAGCATCAAGCTCCCCATTGAAAGTTAATCTTGACATTCCTGACTGAAATAGAATTAAAACCCGAATTGAAATTAGAGTGAATTGGAATGCTTGAATAAAAATAAAGTATATTATTTAAAGCATTTTGCACTCAGGAAGTAGTCTCTTTTGCATGAACAATTTTCTATAAAAGAATCGGTACATAGAGAATCACATTTCTTCTTAGAAAGCAAGAACCATGAGCTTCTTAAAGAAGGGTAAATGAGGAACTGTAGTAAAATTTGGAGACATAATACCTACATATAGTAGCTGAATGCTTGCTAAGTAGTAGCATTATCCAAAATAAAGTATACCTGCCATAACAAAGTACAATCACATACTTTAATACCAAAATATACGAAGAGCTAAACAAAAACTCTCAATTGAACCATTATCAAATAGTGGTTGTATACTTAATGCCCCATTATCACTGCCAACTTCACTTTTCTATATTAAATGTACACATGACAAATTTTGCTTCACTCATAAAGGTACCTCTAGAACAATCTATGCCAAAGAATCAAAACAGAAAAAAAAAACAGAGAGAACAACAAAAACAAACAGAGATCAGAACAAAAATAAAATAATTAAAAAATAAAAAAAAAATGCAAAGTTGAGGTTGAGATTTTGCTTCTCTCACATGAGGACAATTAAAAAATTCAAATAAGTCTTACTACTCCCCACGTCAGAAGAGTTGAAGGATTCACACTTTGGTGTGGTAACAACTTAATTGGTACCGCTCTCCTTTCCATTCCCAGTTTCAATTAGTACTGCATGCCAAAATAATTGAAACATTTAAAGGGTTCTTCACAGAGTGCAGAATGAAAAAGAACATTTGAAAGAATTCACCTGGGCTAGGCAAAGTCAAACCAGCAGGAAGGCTAGGCACAACAACAGCAGGATGATTCTGCACACGCGCCAGAAAACCCTCAGACGGTTCAGGAAATACAATCTCATCGTAAGATTCAACAACAACAGGTTTCTTTGTTGACTGAGGACCAGATTCCTCTTCTGGATACAATTTCAAATGGTGATACCTACAAGCACAAAAATCCAATACCATTCATAACAAATAAAAATAAATAAATGAAAATTGGTTCCTCAACTCTAAAGTTTAAAGTCTAAACATAAAAAATTCAAAACAAACATGAAGACAGCATAATAAGTAACTAAAACTCACAAATCCAGCTGTTTATCACAGACATCATTGTGGAAATGGAAGGTGATTGCAGATTTTTTTATAACATAATTCAGCATTATTCGAGGCTATTATTACAGTAGTGTATATATGTTTATGTAAGAAGTTGCTTGTTTAAGATGTTAAAATAAAGAAGAATATTTGCACAGTAGCCTAAAATTGAAAACTCCAAAATCCTAAAAGAGAAAAAAATACACTTGGATGACTAATAATTGTTTGTGTGTTCACTAATTGACAACATATATATTTAAATATAATGAAAAAGATAAAAAAGAGAAGATATATACTGAGATAGAGTTGGTGAAGCAGAGTGAGTAAGATGCAGCACAATTTTTGTGTGTTCATAATAACTTTGCCACATTAACTAGCTTAATAAGCAACACCTCAGAGCTTAGCGTTGCTGCTGCAGCATCATCCATCAGCTTTTGCATTGAATAAGAATGCAGCTTTTGGTGTCAGAAGATAGAATCCTATTCTATTCTATCTCCATTATGTATCTGAGTCCAAAATTATCTCAAAGTTCAAAGCCTATTCCTGATTTCAGGGCCACATCAAGATCAACGCTCTATATCCCTCTTTCCATATAAGTCACTGTCACACATTACTCCACCATCAATTGAATACACTAAACTATATTATATAAATCAAGCATTGTATAAGGGAAGCTGTTATCTCATCAGGCATGGATTCCATAACAATTCATAAACAACATTTTTTGTCTTCGTGTCTTTGAATTATCAAGGAATTAAACCATTGACATGTATATAATTGGTTTCAAGAGAAACATATCAATTTGGCCTCAACTATCTAACTAAAATTACCAAATGAATCAAATAGTGTCTTAGTAATGAACAACCACTCCCAAGTATGTGCTTAACCGGTGTTAGCTGGAGGAAAGAAAAGTAACAGAAGGAAAATGTAATGAAGATTCACATGTAATAATATTGATAGTGAGCCATCTATTCTTAGTTCATATGGTTAATTTGTTTAACAAAGTACTGAAACGGTAGATTAAATAATTAGAATATTACTTATCAACATATGGTTAATCCTACGTAGGCATTCTTTTCCTTATCAACATGTAAAGCATAATAATTACAACTAATGAAGGCAATATTTATTTGGTGAATGTTATGGTGCCTATCACTTTATACCTAAGTTACTAAAAAAGGTAAATAAATAATATTTAATAAATTTTATATGATTTATTTTTTATTTTAAACATTTTATTTTTTTACTTTATAAAGGAAGTTAGGCAATTTAGATACCATAAAACTCACCTATTTATTTATTGTGGCTGCTGGGGTTTCAAACGCAATGGTAGACGTCATCATCCGCACACCACACTTGAAAGTAGTTCAAACTTTGATATCTGATTCTCTTTTATTTTTCGTTGCATCCTCCTTCTATAAATAGTAATACCCCTTTATTAGTTTTCACTTGACTTACTTAATAATACTTAACAGTTAACACAATTTGATCTGATTCCCACAAATAATTACAACTAATGTCTAAATGAAATAATTACAACTAATGTCTCTTGCAGAAAGTAAAAACTAATAAGAATTTCAAAAAAAAAGAAACTAATATACCTTGAGTGCCATGTCATCAATTCCTTTAGTAGTCAGAACAACATTGGCTCCAGCTTTCAATAGTTTTTCAATGCGTTCCTTAGTCATATCAGCCTCTCTGCAATACGAAATAATAGGGGTGTCCGCGGATCGGATCGGATCGGATATGGCCGAAAATTCGATCCGATCCGCACAATTTTCATCGGATCGGATCGGATATAATATCCGCACTTTTTAGTGCCGGATCCGATCCGATCTGATCTGCACATTTGCAAATCGGATCGGATCGGATATCGGATATATCCGCATAATTAAACCTTCTCTTTTTAATCATATTTCTATGTAAAAAAATTTGATAAAAATATTTCTTTCATTCTTTTAAACTTATTTATTCTTAAAATATTTTTAATCAAACTCTCTCTAAATAACAAAAATAAAATAATACAATATATGAATAATAATTACTAACTAAAACATACAAACAAGTAAATATAATACCATATATATATATATTTTAATTATTATAATGCGGATCTGCGGATCCGCGGATCGGATACGCGGATGTAGAGCAGATATCCGCAATCCGATCCGCAAAGGGTGCGGATCCGACCCGATCCGATCCGATCAATTTGCGGATCGGATCGTATCCGCAATTTTCGGATCGGATGCGGATATTTACCGCGGATCTGCAGATACGATCCGATCCATGGACACCCCTACGAAATAAAATGACCAATTGCCAAGCCATGGAGTGAAACTTGGATATTATTTTATTTTCGAGGTGGTAACAATATTGTTTTAGACAAGCACAAGCAAATTTCCACAATAAAAGACATTGGCATTACACAGTTATTTACTATTTTAAGGAATTGCAAAATTATAGAATTATTAACCATAAAAATAATCAAAGAGAAAAATCTATAAAGGAAAAATTTCAGTGTACACAACGGGAAACCCCTGGCCAATTCTTAAGACCATTTTAAAATTTAACACTTAGCAATATATGGTGAACAACAACGGTGTTGGTATATAACACTATTTAATTTCTAACAACAAAATAAATATTCCAGCTGAAATATGAAAGGGAATCTGGCAGGATTTTTTTAGAATAATATGGAAGGCAGAGGCGAAGCTAGGTTGAAGTTGAGGGAGGGGCCAAAAATTAATCTTGTAATAGAAAAAAGTAAAATAAAATTTTTAAGGGGTACTAAAATAAAATTTGTACACAATTTATAAAAAAATTTGAAGTTTGGGAGGGGCCATTGCCCCCCTTTTGTTATAGGTAGCTCCGCCCCTGATGGAAGGCATGATCATATGTCACTGACAAAAGATTTAAGCATAAATTGTACTAGTATTACCTTTGACGAATTTTCTCAAACTCTCTGGGATCAGTAACTAATATTTGAACACCCAATTGCATTTTCGTCTTCTGAAGATTAACCTAATTGAAGTAGCGTAATAATAAAAAAAGGACATTCTTGACTAGCGCGTAAAGGCAAGATTTAACTAATTGAAGTATGCATCACAGATTCTCAACACATGCTGAAAATAGAATGTTTTAATTTCACCTAGGAGCAAGCTATATAAACAATAAGATGAAAAGGAATTCGAAAAACCAACCTTGATTGGGTATTTAACTTCCCCCCTAGCATTGGTCATCTTTACAGCTTGCACTGCCTCTACAACCTGTGTAAATAACCAAAACCACCAGAACCATAAACCCACATGATGAGAACTGAAACTGCTTTTTGCAATTGCGCAGTCCATATATCCCCAAAATTTAACCTTTTCGAGCACTAAACTTCAAACATACCAAGTTGGCAAAGAAGTCGCTATCACCAGCTATCAACTTTGACGACATGCTGGTCTTGGCACAGTTAATAAGGGATTCCTTTCCAAGCTTGTCAACCTAAAGTCAATAGAGAAATCCGATTTAGTAACAAATAAGATATACCAGAGCTAGTAACTGCATCGCACTTATGGCAAGAGAAGCAAGCTCTGGTCAATACAAAAATTGCATTGCAGCCAGAGGTTTGTCCTGAGACCTACCAAATCATATAAGCCAACAAAACTAATCAGCATTTGCAATCTTTGCATGAAATGCATACCTCTTATACCAAACAGAATATAAAAGCATAAACCAAACAGACCCAAAAAGTGAAAATCAAATTCATTTGAAGTATATATACCAAAAACTAAAACACCTTCGAAAAGAAAAAAGGAAATAAATCATGTTCCTTATTAATTTAAAACCAACCTTAACGTGGCAGTGACATTATACTTGGGCAACATCTTGCCACCAAAATAACCAGGTCAGTAACCAATTCCTATTTGACAAATCCATAGAATCAATCAGTGCACTAACCTAATATCTTTTATGAAAAGCTGTTTGGGCTTTTCCACCAAACTTGATATCATCCCAGAGTATCTACTCCTCACTCCTCAGCCAAGTAGGTCATAGACAAAGTTAATTTTATTTTCCATTAATATTTAAGCTGAAAAGAAGGTCATAAAACAGAAGGAGAAAAAAAAGGAACCTTTCAATATTGTATCTTAACATATCACCTAACTACTTCTACAACTTCCAAATCACAGAAGAGAGAATAATACTGCAATAAATAATCCTAATACTACAATTTCTGCATAGATAAATTTATCTGCTGCAATAAGTGATTAAGAGAAGCCATAATCTAGAAGTTCAATTCCATTCTATATCTATAACAGTTCAACGAATTTCACTGTATTGCTAGAACACTGATTAATTAAGAATGTGCAATTCTAGGGTTCCAAAAATAATTAACCAAACAGAATAAACAAACATGCATACAATATGAGAGGAAATAGATTAAACCAGCGTTAAAATGGTGAAACTGAAAAAGTTTCAGAAAGCCTCTTCAAGCTATATATATAAAATTGAAATCCAAGTGTTTCGCACATTGTATAACACTACAAGAATTTGGCCGATTAGCTACTACAAAAAGAGTCGTAAAATCATCGCTAATCTGACGCAAAATATAATTTGTGGCAGATTAGCTACCGACTAGCAACTAATGGTTTCCTCGCTAATTACAAGTTGCAGATCAGTGACGCAAACACAACAGTCGCTAATTCATCGGAAAGTTTTTTAGCTACCGAATAAATAGTCGCAAATCAATCACTAAAGTAAAAGCTAATTCCGTAGAAGAAATGGACTAAACGGTAGTCGCTAATTAGCGATAAACTCTACTGCAGCAGATTCATCGCTAAATGAAAGCTAAGTGCGTAGACAAAATGGGATGGTTGGTTGACGCTAATTAGCGAGGAATTTTTTCGAACCTAACTCGTCGCAAATTGTCGGCTAATATGGTCGCAAATCTGTCACATTGTGTAGCAAATCTATAGCTAATCTTTGAAAATCCTTAATCAAATTTGTAGGAATTTTATCGCTAAACCAAAGCTATTCGAAATTATAAAGTAGAGTTATGAAATAGTCGCTAATTTGCTAAGAAATAATATGTAGTCAATTAGTTGCAATATTATCGCAAAATGTCATCGCAAATTTCTTTTAAAATAGTAACAAATCGATAGGTATCTTACAATTGTTTCAGTCGCAATAGAGTCTTTAATTTGTCACCATCATCAACAGCGAGTACGTCGCTAATTTTACTAGAATATCAGTTAGAATTCCAATTTTTTCGTTATACTAAAATAAACATCATATTATTTTTTGTTTTTTTGATTGAAATGAAAGATTATAATGCATAAAAATAAAATTAGTTCATAAAAATTATACATGTTTAAAAAAAATAAACCCAACATATTTATTAAAATAAAAGTCTAATGCAACATCTCCAACATAGATACTTCACAAATAAAATACCAAAACAAGTTAAATCTAACAGTAACTATAAAAATCAATCCAAATAATTATTTATCAACTAAGTAAACTACCAATAAAAGTAAGCCAACTTCTATAAAAACTGAAAATGAAACAAATTGCCTAATCAATTGTCTATCAAAAAAATAAACTACGATAATAAACTAAGCCTAACAAAATGCATTAACATAAGCCACCTAATCAAATATTATTCCCAGCAAAATCACTCTACTGATTCTTCTCTTGGGGGAATCCTGGAATCTTAGAAAGGAGAGACAGTAAATTACTCTGTATAGCTTCATTTACAACACTAGGCAAGACTGCATTTATAGCACTAGGCAATGCTTCTTTAATAGCCTCAGTGATGTCTGTTTGTGAAACTGACTTGACTGTAGAAACACCTGTATCTTTAGTTAATGGCACATCTCTGTGATCATGAATACCAATATCCAGACTGCGGCCTAACCCATGAACTCGTCCTTTCTTGTTGGTTCCTGCAACTTCTGTCCACACGTCAGGATCAACTTCAGGTTGATCTATTAAATCTTCTCCATATTTTTATGATATTGCCTCTCCATATGAGTCCTACAGCAGAAAAATAAGGACATATTATTAAGAAAACTAAAACTAAATTATACTACAAAATTAAAGACACTTACAATAATTCCCTTGGATACTTCAGAAACATATTCTCCACTTTTTTTCTTATGAACATCATCATATACTTCAAGGAAAGATACACGACGCTTCAACTTAGCTTCCTGTAACAACATTTATTAGAATAGACTATCATAAATCATTTGTTATAGACAATATTTTTCTTTATACCTTTCTTCTCTTGTGTTCGCCAAAACTGATAGACCCTGCAGTGTGTAATTTATGAGCAGGCATAGCAGCCCTATTTTTTTGACCGGCCACAGACTTGTTTTGCCACTTTGAATCTAACCAATGATCAACTAAGCCATTCCAAACATCAACTTTCATTGCTTTAGGTCCATGACCCTTAATATCAGCAATACTAGTAGAGTTTGCCTCCTTAAAAGCTCTATCCATTGCTCTTTTCAAAATATCAGGATAGCGGTCATGCATTGTCTTATTCCAAACAGTTCTTGCCATAGCCTTATCATAATTTGATGCAAATTCATGTTTTTCCTAAATTTAAAGAGTAAAAGAATTAACAAATACTCAATCCAATTATTTGTAAAAAATCGCAGTGAAACAACATTATAATTACTAACCAGAAAATCTTTGAACAATTCGTCCTTCATGTTTGGACAATAATCCTGCCATCTTGGCGCTGGAGAAGGCATCCTACTTAATAAATCTTTCGTGATGTCACGAGTTACCGTATGATCTGTAAATCTCTTCCTACATTAAAAAATACACAATTATCAAAAACAGTTTAACACACAATAACATAGATCATCAAAGCAACAACAAATTCTAGACTTAGCTATACTACTCAACTTTAACATAATTCATGAAAATAAAATAGATCAAAAGAATATAAAGCTCCCAAGAATGCAAGACTAAAGCAGCAACCATTGTTATCTTCATGCAAGCAATCCCAACAAACAGTTTTTCAAATAAAAATCAAGTTTATCAAATGCACTATAAAATCATGCATTGATTAAATGAAATTCAGGTAATAATAATGTTGTACTCTTGTATTTTCTAAAATATAATGGTAAACTGTAAACACTCCTAATGCATCATTTAAAGAGAGATGAATGTCACTCGGACAAATAGAGAGGAGTTATCACAAATTTACCAAATCTCGGGAGGTTAGTGTCTTTTGCACTAAAGACAAATATATTTTATCTCAAACTGTAAAACCCACAAGAAATGAAGAGGGAAAAAGAAGTGATCTCATTTCATCCCAAACATGTCTTAAAAAGTAACGATAATAAAGGAGTAATAAGCAAAAGTAACAACTTCAGCATCACTATAATTTAATTTGTGATTGCACAGAAAAAACAAGTAGGAGTATATTGAATCAGTTTTAATAATTTTAACATTTAGATAAGCTGGATGTTCAAGGCTTGGCATCAAGACTTGTGTGATCATATCTATCTATCTATCTATCTATCTATCTATCTATCTATTAATAGAATAATACAATTAATAGAAAAGTTGAGTAATCTCAATGGAGAAGCCAGCCAAGTGTCACAAATACATACAATTAATAGAATAATATACTATTTTAATTTAATTTTTATATGTTATTATACTTCTTTTAAAAAATACAGCACATGCATTTCTAACAAAATTAATGAATGAACAGTAAAATCAAAGCCATGAATTCTACCTTTGTGATAATTTGAACACGATAAAGTGTGAAATAAATATATATACAACTCACAACATAATCAGAGCTAAAATCTAGTAATAAACTAATAAATTAAAGGTACTGCACTTAATGATATTCTTCTTTTTTATTTCAAGTAGAAAGTATGCTATAGGTCAAAATAAATTTATAACTACTTACGGTTTATCGCCTTTCTCTACAGCTATTACCAGCTTCCTGTTACTCCTAGTTTCAGTATGCAAACTTGATTGTCCAACACTAGGTAGCTCATTATCTTCTGCGTCTAAAGCAGATGCGTCAGACGAATTCGCACCTACAGTGAATAAGAGACAATTTTCAATTAGTTGTGTTGTTATTTGTGAATACGTAAACAGTTAGCCGCTGAAGTAAATCATACCATCTAATTGTGGTGATGGTTGTGATAAAATTTGTGGGGATGGTTGTGATGCTGATCCCACATTCAATTGTGTAAGATGAGGTTCATCATGAGTATTACTCTGTTGACCTAAACAAAAGAAAAAGACAAGAAAAATATAGATGCGATAAAATCATTTCCTAGCCTAGGATTAAATAAATCACAATGAAGACATATAACTCAAATATATAGTATAGCTATGTACCTAACACATGTACCGATGGTTGAGAAGAATCAATATCAACATTTTGCTCACCTAAACTCAATAAAATAGGCACACATCATATTTCCTAAATAAAGAATTGTTAATGGTAAAATAAATTAAACGGAAAATGTATACCTGACATACGCGAGGGAAGCCGAGATTGATCAATACGAGTGTTTCGTACTATTCGTCCACCCCTACCTTTCGGTGCCATGATTATCTGTCAAATAAAGAATAAAAAGAAAAGAAAGTGTTATTAAAAATATTTAAAATACAACCAGTTGAGATACCTAGGAACGATAGTTACCAATAAATAAGAAGAATAAAACATTATTGCACAATTTAGATCACAAAAATTTAAAAAAAATAAACAATAAAGAGTTGACAGTCACTAATTAACTAAGGCAACCAAACATGATTCAAAGCATTACTAATCAGCCAAAGCAACCAAACAATGATATGAATCATTCTTTTGACCACAAAATGCCATATATAGCTACTACCGAGTGTATGGTGAAAATAAGAAAAATCAACTCAAAGTTATAGTCTTCATGAGTTCCTATCCTAATTCCTATGATGACATGTTCAATAAAAACATATTCACTAACCCAACATGTGCTTCTGCCTTTTTCTTTGGTCAACAACTCCATATATCACATATCTCAACAAATTAATTTCACATAATAATAATAATAATAATAATAATAATAATAATAATAATAATAATAATAATAATAATAATAATAATATAGTCAAAGAAAGAAATCACAGGGAGGCAAAAGGTATCTCTTATCTAAGTCTAAGGCTAAAAACATTGCGGTAGTAAATTGGTGTAAATGCGTGAGTGAATCTAATAAAAAGGGTGTTATAAAATCTCATCAGAAACAAATAATGATGGCAAAGGCCCAACAATAATAGTTCTCTTCTCCCTTAGTAGTAATAATCCATTCAAACCCTGTCTTAAATAACCCATTTTGTTTTTACCCCTGCAAAATATTAAAGAGTTGAGAGTCACTAATTAGCTAAGGCACCCAAACATTATTCAAAGCATTACTAATCAGCAAAGGCAAAAAGGTAGTTCTGCATGTGATGTAAATTTAGGCTGTGTTTTGTTAATGAAGGGAAGAAAATAAGACTTAGACACAAATAGACATAGACATAACAATACACAATTTTTTTAGGTTTATTTAGTAAAATAATAAACAACACAATATACAAATCACAATTATATTAAAATGTTATTATTATTCTTCTCTTTCCATCATTAACATCATATAATAGTAACACCACATCCACTGCCCCCACTTCAGTTTGTTACTTTTCTTTTAAGATTGGGGCAGTGTTTGGTTGAGCCTCAAGAAATTAATAGACACAGGACGTATTGTTCCAAAATCAAGATTAAATTTTGTGCAATTCATAGCTGAAATAAAAGTCCCACAAGTTCTAGGATCACAATTTGGAAAAGTTGAAATCCCATTTGATTGAGTTCATACATAGAAACAAAAGAGGAAGCAAGGAACAAAAGAGGTATTAGAAGAACAGCAAAGAGGAGCTAAATCAGTGTGTAGAAAGAGATTAATTCGAAGGTGAAAACAAAAATGCACATTATGGCACCAAAACAAATAACTAGTTCGAGTTAAAATTTGGTTAACAAATGACTAGTTCATGTACCATTTTTCTTTAGGAATATGCTTTGCTTACTGTGACCAAAAGGCAGCTAAATCCATACATGTTTTAAATTTCAGCAAACAGGAATCTGTCATCATGTAACAAGAAACAAATAGAATGTATTATCCAGAACAATGCATCATGCCATTTTTTTTGTTTTCTTACTTTTCATATATTTAGAACTATTCATGTCTTCAACATGCCTGCCAGCACAATAATTGACCTTAGTAGTGATCCTGTTCTTATACTTTTTTTTGGGCTTTTCTGCTCAATTGCTTGCTTTCTCAGGATTTTTACTTTTCTCTCCGGCAAAGTGTCTAGTGATAATAAACTACAACATTTATTGAAGGAAAGATTGTATACTTTTAACCAATAGTAGGTAAGTCAGTTTGGACTAGTCATGCTAATTCCAAAATCAGCCACCAATCAATATAAGGACATTTGATTATGCTGTACTAAAAATATTGAATTATATTATTTGAAACCTTTGATTATTTTACTTATGATTAGTTGCCAATTTTTATATTCATATAGATTTTTTCTTACCGGACTAAACTAATTCCACTATCCCGTTGAACCTTGATCATCCTAAAAGAGTTAAGGAATATATAGCGGGAAAGATTCCAATGCAACTCTCTCATCAACCTAACAAATGAATACTAATATTTTCAACAACTCAAATATAGAGGCAACAAACTCAGATATAGATTATTTTAAAAAAAATAAAAAATGAACAATAAAATTCACCGCAGCAACAAAATCTAATCCAACAAAGATGGGATAATCCATGAAAATTTTGAATGCAAGTACCATCACAATCATATTAAATTATCGACAAGAACAAGCCTGGGGAGAGATTAACATAACCTGCGATTTGTGAAAAAGAGCAGCGGACCCTTCAGTGGTGTCGTTGATCAGACCTCTATTAGCGAACCTCCTTCAGCGAACCTACTTCAAACAAATGGCACCAGCAATCCTTATTTTAATTTCTGTTTCTATGGTGAACTAATAACTGAAGGGGAAATAGTGGAGATAGTGGGACTGCAAAAGGCGCTGCGCGCGTTTTATGTTTTTTACTTTTAGCGCTTTTTTAAAATTAGATATAGTATAATTTTTTGAAATTTTTGTGTTCTTATTTTTAAATTTAAAATTTATATTTTTTTTAAATAAGAATTTAAATTTTAGTAAAATTTAAAACAAAAAATCACAAACAAAAATAAAAGGCAAATTAAAAACCAACGAGTTCAAGAACAAAAAAACCACAAGGGTTGGAACAACAAGAATTGAATCAGCAACTCACTAATTAAAACAAAAACCAAGGAAAATAATAACTGAATAATTAATAAAATAAAGAAGAAGGAAAATAAATCACCTAAGTTTTTTCAAATGTTCTGAAAATCAAAGAGGAGGGCGAGGGAGATGAAGCTTTCATACTCGATGGAGATGGCTGAATGGAGGGATGCACAGCGGCGGATGAGAGGCTGCAACAGCGGGGAAATGGCGGCTGAGTGGAGGCTCGAACAGGCGACAGAACACAGGCGTTTGGATGGAGCTGGCGCTGCGCGCACCACGACAGAGCAGACGCGATGACGGTGGTGGCTGGACAGGTTGAAGAACGGCGACGAGATGGAGATTGCATGTTCTTCTCTGCTGCGATCGAAGCAAGTCAAGCACCGTTGTGCTCTCGAGTTTTGGGAGTGAGGTGAAATAGCTGAGGGCAAGAGTAGTTAGGGTGTTTTGGTTTTGCTCTCTTTCATTCTTCTGATTGCTAACTAAAACGGCACCATGTACTTGTATGGTTTTTTTTTTCTTTTTTATTTTTTAAGATGTATATATAAATATAATTTAAATTAACTATTTAATCAATCCAAAGCAAATAAACTAATTTGTCTTATTGATTGTATGGTTAACCGTATTTATATATTCGATTAAATTGAAGTGAGAATTACATTAATATTCAACAAATTAAATAAAGACAGCAAAATTAAATTAACATTCAACAAAATTTTGAAAAAAAATTTTCGATTATGACAGTTCATTATTCTTAATACAATATAATGTTAATAATTTATTATAAAATTATAATATAATATTATTATTTTTTTTCAAAGATACAAATAAGAAGAATTACTGATATAATAATGATCTTGTTAAGATTAAATAGAAATAACATTTGAAAGCAAAAAAGAAAACACTAAATATATAGAGCCCTCCGAAATTGAAGAACATTAATTTTGACATGGGAATTTAATTTTGTACCTAGAGAATCACCAACTCTAAAGAAATGATTGAGACCAATTGGTGTAGTAAGTTGAAAAAAAGCTAGGAAGATTTGATTTTATTTTTATTTTTATTTTTATTTTTTTTATTAAAGATAAGAAATATTATAAATAATATTTAAATACATGAAGAATAAGCATTTTACTATTACTCTACTAGAATAGAAATCACACTAAAAATTATAATGATAAAATAAAGACTCAATTATAATTTCATCAAATTTTTAATTAGATCTTTATAGTTTAAAGTTTAGAATGGAGTCCCTCTATTAGATAAATATTTTAATTAGATCATTTCTAATTATTTTTTGTTAAAAATACAAACTCTCTAAATTTTTGTTTTTATTTGTTATGTAGAATGAAATATAGAATATTCTAAAAACAAATATTCTAAAATTATTGTATTTTTCTAAAAAATAATAAATAATAAAAATCTAATTATAAGTCCAGTTTGATAAATTAAATTACATCTATTGTCTCAAGCACTATTATAGCTAAACCCCAAACATATTCTCAATTGTGAGTGATATCTAAACAAATAAATAACAATTTTAATTATTATATAAACCCTAAAACTAAAACATAACATAGATTTGAAAAGAGATTCAATGGAACAAGCATAAAAGCTTACCTTGATTTTGTAGAATGGCCGAGACATTTCATCGAACATATGAGATATATAAAGACAGAAAATATGTGAATCTACATCACATAGTCTTCATTCTCAAGTTCAGAACTAGCACTTTCACTATCTTCACTATCAAATTTTTCGTTATCGTTGATGAACTCATTATTGAGCAAAATGTCCATTGGACAATTTATATCTTCTACATTTACATCTTCCATTGGAGCATTTGCATCAAACAATGAAATAACTTCATCCTCCAAAACAACACTTTGCTCTCTTAATTCAGATACACTTTCTTGATAAAAATCATTACTATCAGCCTTCTCATTAGGTTCTTCATCTGGATCATGCAAACTTTCATTCATAAAGAGCTTGGCTCTAACTTTACAAGCTGCCCACCATTCCCCACTAGACTTATACCCACTATGTGGGTATTTTGTGTAATATACCTGTTGTGCTTGTTCAGCTAAAACAAACGGCTCGTTTGATTGTAGTCTTGATTTATACTTTATGTCCACTAACCCATATCTCTCATCAACTTTTACTCCATTAATTGGGTCAAACCAGCAGCATCGAAAGATAAATACAGTATTTCCATAGCCTAAGTATGACAGTTCCAATATCTCCTCAAGAATGCCGTAGTAGTCTAAGTCATTTTCCCCATAAATATTTCCCTTAACACATACCCCACTATTCATGGTAGCTCTATTTTTGTCGTGATCCTTAGTATGAAATCTATATCCATTAACTTTTAAGCCATTGTATGAAGTGACAGACTTGGAAGGACCATGAGCTATCTGTTGAATCATTCTACTTTCAATGTGACCTGTATCTACCTACAAATGAATACAAAGACCAATTGAAAGTTATACATTCTTGCTTTAAAAATAATTTTAATGTTATAGGTATTTAATTTCAAAAATCACTCACTTGATTCTTTATCCATCTACTGAAGTCCTTATCGCAGGCATTTAGTATTTCATCTTCGGAGATATTTGGATGTAATTCTTTCAGTGAATCCTCAAATTGTCTAATAAATAAAGTAATCAATATAACATTCAGATTAATTGTAAAATTAGTCTATATATAATATGAATATAAAAACTAATTCTGACGTACTGGAGATAAGGTTCTATTTCTTCGCAGTTGACAAGAATGTATGTGTGGGCGATATGAAGCTCTTCATCAGTTAAGTATTTCTTTGAACCTCGCCCGATGGAAAGGCATGGGTATCTAAAAATAGACAAGTGATTTTCATCCATATTTGAACCACCATCATCGTTCCTAGGAACTTGAGTCCGCCTTGTTTGTACTGTTGACTCAAAATACATAGAAGTAAAATTTGAAATTTCTTCCAAAATATATGCTTCGCAAATAGATCCTTCAACTCTTGCCTTATTTCGTACTTTTCGTTTTAAGTATAGCATACACCTTTCAAATGGATACGTCCATCGATACTGCACAGGTCCTCCAACCTTAGCTTCATAAGGGAGGTGGATAACTAAATGCTCCATCACATCAAAGAAAGCTGGCGGAAAAATTTTTTCCAGCTTACAAACCGTTTCAATAATGGAAATCTCTACCTTCTCCACAGCATCAGAGCGTATTTCAGTAGCACAAATTTGTTTAAAGAACAAGCTGAGCTCTGTTAGCACTCCCCATATGGATTTTGGCAACACGTCTCGAAAGGCCAATGGAATTAGTCTTTCTATGAAAACATGGCTGTCGTGACTCTTCATTCCGTATATCTTCCCATCTGCTAGATTAACACATCGTGAAATATTTGATGCATAACCATCAGGAAATTTTAATTGCTTTATCCACTCGCATACTGTCCTCCTTTGTTGAGAATCTAAGACATATGTTGCTTTTGGTTTTTTGCACTTTCCATTCTCAAATACCAACTCCAAGTTAGGGCGTTTGCATATTATCTTCAAATCTTCTCTTGCATTTGCGTTGTCTTTTGTCTTGCCCTTTACGTCCATAACAGTGTTAAAGATGTTGTCAAAAACATTTTTTTCAATGTGCATAATGTCTAAATTGTGTCTTATCAAATTAGTTGACCAATAAGGCAACTCCCAAAATATGCTTTTTCTCACCCAATTATGAATGGTGACTTTTTTTCCTCTCGGATTAGCCCCTAAGTTAGCTTCTTCGAGTTTGTCCAACTCATTTAAGATTTCAACTCCACTCATTCGTTTCGGTAGAAAAGACTTTTCCACGGTTGACTTTTTAAAAGAGTACCGATCACGACGAAATGCATGACCAACAGGCAAGTACTGTCGATGACAATCAAACCAACAGGGTTTAGCACCGTGTTGTAGTCGAAATGATTTAGTGTTCTTCATGCAAATCGGACAAGAAAGACGACCGTGTGTGCTCCAACCAGACAACATTCCATAAGCCAGAAAATCGCTTATAGTCCACAATAATGCTACCTTCATGTTAAAATTTTTCTTTTCCCATGCATCATAAGTAGTAACACCATTGTCCCACAAAACCTTTAACTCATCAATCAGTGGTCTAAGATAAACATATAATTTTTTTCCCGGAGACTTCGGTCCAGGGATCAAAAGACTGAGGAATATGTACTCTCTTCTCATGCACATACATGGAGGAAGATTGTAAGGTGTGACAAACACAGGCCAACATGAGTATGGAGTCTTCGAGCCAGAAAATGGATTAAAACCATCAGTGCAAAGTCCAAGCCTAACATTTCTAGACTCTTGGGCAAATAGTTCATGGGTGGCATCAAATTGTTTCCAAGCATCAGCATCAGCCGGATGTGTGATCACCGATTCATCTTGGCGTACTCCATCCACATGCCACTTCATATATTGCGCAGTAGTTTTAGACATAAACAAACGTTGAAGCCTTGGAGTAATAGGAAAATATCTCAATATTGAGTATGGCACATCCCTACTACTATTACATGTATCCCCTGCCTTTGGCTTAAATCGTGGATGCCCACACATTGTGCAGGCTACATAACTAATCTTGTCACTTGTTTCTTTATAATATAGCATGCAGTGATTAGGACAAGCATCAATTTTCTCATATCCTAATCCCAATTCTTGAATCATTGTCTTTGACCGGTAGAAATCTTCTGGCAACTTCTCTGATTCTGGGAGCATGCTCTTGATTATGGCAACCATTCGATTATAACAGCTCTCACTCATGTTGAATTCTGACTTCAAGTTAACTAGCTGGGTTACAGCTGACAATATTGTATGCTTGGTGCAGCCATCCCACAAAGGTTCGTCAGCACTCCTCAGCAACTTATAAAACTTCGACGCGGATGGATTTGGATCCTCTTCTAAACCTTCCACTACGTTTAAGTTACCACCTGCAGCATCAATAACCATGTCTACATATGGATTTGTATTCTCCTCTTCATGTTCTTGGGTAACATTTGTTGCGTCCTGTTCAACCCATCTTTCCTCACCATGAGCAGTCCAATTTATATAACCCTCCATAAATCCACGATCACACAAATGCTTTTCGACCCAGAATATTTCATCCCTAAGCCTGTTCTTACATTTTGTGCATGGATAAAGAATGCGACCTAAACTATCAATGACTGTCGGGTTTCTTTCTACAAAATCTATGAATTTCACAACACCGTTCTTAAATTCCTCGCTTAGATGACCAGTGCAATCTTGCCATCGTGACATCCAACTTCTATTGGGCGCCATGATTATCTGGACTAAGGTTTCATTTTAGTTGTAATACCAATGTTTAACATGCATATAAATGGACATATTCTCGTGTATATTTTCTCCAAAATTTTATTAATATATTTTTATTCACAATCACACTAAATAATCCTTTCTACAAGTTATAAAGTAACAAACATAATACATTCAATTTGAAAATAAAGATATAAATCATAAAAAGATAATATACAAAGCTTGAAGAAAATAATCATAAACAATTTGAAGCATTAGAAAAACCAAAAACAATTGGGTATCATTAATCTCATGTCAAGAACTTCAAGTCACGAGGTTAAAAAGTATGGAGATATAACGGGTTTAATAAAAAAAATATCAATAACATGGTTAGGATTCTAGCACAAAATTTTCAATAACAAATGTGGAAAGTGAGTGTGTAGTAGTGATCCACTAAGTTAGCTGGATTTAAATTGGGGAATGAAAGTTTGAGATAAGTACAAGTATATATGCCTTATTGAAAATCAAGATAATATCTCTAGAACATTAAGGAATATCAGATGTGATCTCTTAGAATTAATATTGATATTTATTGTTATTATTTTCTTATTTGATTAGGATTACGGCTTCCCTATCCCTGTTATCATAAATATCAAATCATCCAATTTTTTTTAAGAGAGTACAAATGAACATGAACCAATTCAAAATGAAGCAAGTAGACTTATACAATTGAAAAACCCCAGTTACTTAAAAATAGGTAAAAAAAATCAAAGAAACACAATTTTAAGTGATCATTTCAGAACAGCAACAAGTTAAAGGTTCCAGTAACAAATTTCTCATCCACACATTCAACTTTCAGCAATAAATCCAACTTTGAACAAAAAAATCAAAGTGCATTCAAGTTCAATCAATAATAAATTCTTTCAGCAATGAACAATTTTAAGTGATCATTCCAGATAAGCAAAAAATTCAAGGTTTCAGTAGCAAATTTCAACCACACATTCCACTTTCAGCAACAAATTCAACTTTCAACAACAAGATCAAAGTGCTTTCAAGTTCAATCAGTAACAAATTCTTTCAGCAATTAACAAATTTAACTGACCATTTCAGATAAGCAAAAAATTCAAGGTTCCAGTAACAAATTTCAGCCACACATTCAACTTTCAGCAACAAATTCATCTTTCGACAACAAAATCAAAGTGCATTCAAGCTCAATCAGTAAAGTGATCATTTCAGAACAGAAAGAAATGAGAAATTAATTGGAACTCACCAAATTGGATTGTGCGAAGGAACCTGAGGCAAGGCTCAAAGTAAGAAGATGAATGAAGACAAGCCCACCTGCTACCTCCGTTGCCGGCAACGACGAGCGCAGGGAAGGCGCACTTCTGAGTACGAGAGGATGACGAGACAGAGTGCGACCCCGGGACCTGCTGCTTCTGCGTTGACGATGATGGGGAATAAGCGACTGGGTGCAAGACAGTGATGGTGAAGAGAGCTGGCCAACTGGCTTGACGACCGAAGCAAGAAGATGACAACGAGCGCGGTGACCGAGCTTGAGAGAGTGAGAACACAGAGCGACCGAAGATGATAATGGCGTGAGAGAGACGTTGGGGGTTCAGGGTTGGTGGTCATTCAGCTTAGGAGGGGGACTTGGGACGACACCATTTATGCCCCCTTTTGTTTCCTAATATTTTTGGAAAATTAATTTTTATATTTTTTGAATAATAAATTTAAGATAAAAAATAAAAATTTTGTAAATAATAAATTATTAATAAATAAAAAATAAAAATAAAAGTAACAATTTTATAAGTTATTTAATTTTTCTAATATATAGAATAATAAAATTTGAATAAATTTAAGTATAATATTAAATTTGTAAATTTTTTTTCTCAATCTTATTTAAATTGAAGCAAATGTAAAAATTTAAATTAAAAAAAAATCTTTTTTTCGCATAATTTTAATTGCTATATTTTTTTATTTTATATTTAATATCTTAAATCATCATTAGTCATTATCCTTTTGAAATATTTAATTTTTATTTTCATTATTTTTATTCTCCATACATATATCTATCATTATTTCTTTCATTAAGTGAAATAAAGATAGAAAAAGAGTATTATATGTACTCAGTAGAATAATACAGAAGATAATAAAAATATAAGTTATGTGTAAAATAATAAAGACAAATGACCTTAATTTGTTCTTATTAAAAATTAAACTATAATTTTATATATTAATAAATATACAAATTTATTTAATTTTTATATATTTATATTTATTATAATATTTTTAAAATTTAATAATGGTGCAACCAGCAGCATGATGAAGTTGGATTTAACTATATAAGTTAGGGGTATAAGATTTTATTGACATTATCTTTTTTGAAAGAGTAGTAAGAAGCTAAGTTAAGAACATGCCAACTAAGTAATTAGTTAGACGATAGTTATACAATACACAATAATAATAAATATTTTGTTAGCTTATTTTTTTTAATGCATAGAATAAAATAATTTTTTTAATTTTAAAATTATTAGTTATATAAAAGAGTATTATATTTGATTCTCATTTTAGTGAAAAATTCACGTTGAGCTCATATTTTTATTAAGTATTATTATTATTATCTTTATTAAGTATTGTCAATATTATTATTATTGTTATTATTATTATTATTATTATTATTATTATTATTATTATTATTATTTATTTTGTCCAAAAAGAATCAACAATTTATACATAATAATCTTATTATTGAGAGTACTTAAAAGAGTACCAAATTATGTTATTTTATATGTTATTTTTAATTTAATAAATAAAAATTAATTTTAAAAAAATCTCGTAATTAAATATTTTGTTAGCTTTTTTTTAATGCATGGAATAAAATAATTTTTTTAATTTTTAAATTATTATTGATTATGCAAAGTATTTTAATAAAACCATCAAATTTATTCGAATTATGCACGACGAGAAATGCATGTAACTCGAAATATTTAAATTCAATTTACGAAACCATCAAATCGAATCAAATGGTTTCGATTTATGTTGGGCATGAAATCTGTTACCTAAATCGAATCTTGTTAATTTGATTTAAACGTTGTTAGAAATTGAATTCACTAAATTCGATTTATTCACTTTTCAACCATTCACGTAATTCGAATTAACTCGTTTCGATTTTTATTCAGGAAATCGAATCATTTACTATGTGTTTCGCTAAATCAATTCGATTTATATAAAAACGTAGTTTGAGACTTTGACGTTGTATTTTTTGAATTAGGATAATCAGGACATATTGAAATGCATTAGGTTTATTAAGGTCATTTGCCCAAATAAAAAGGTAACGGTAAAAAGAAGAAAGAAAATTTAACTGATAATTATATTTTTGACCAATTTTTAAAATGACAGTTATATTATTTAGAGATAATAATAATTATACATGTATAAAGAATAAAAAGATAAAAGGATAGTGTATAATATGATGAGATGATATAATCAAAATATAAATTAATAATTTTAAAAAATAATAAAATTAAAGATAATTAAAGATATTTAAGATAAAATTAAAGTAATACATTTTTTTATCTATTAGAATTATGGATGAAAATAAAAAAATGCTTTGCATATAAATTTTTAAATTTTCTTCTAATTAAATAGGATTGAGAAAATAAATAAAATTTAATAACATTTATAAGTAACTAATCTTTAAATAATATTAGTAAGTGTTTATATTGATTTAGTTACACATAATAACAACCTTATATTTTTTTAATCTTATTTTTTAATTTAAATTTATTTGTTTTAAAGATTTTACATGTTAAATAATTAAATATATTTTATCTTTTTCATAATTTCTTTACAATTATTAATATTTAATTTATAATTTTAAAAATAAAAATATAAAATTAATTTCTTAAACTCAATAGAAAAAGTGGCTGAATAGGCACGATAGTGCCGGATGAGCCGTTAATTAAAGTAATGACAAAATAAGGACTAACATTTTTCTGACAAATTAGTAGCAACATGAAATAAGCGAGAAAAGTCTATCAGTTGTTAAACGGTCGCTAATTCCTCACTAAATAAGCTTTTGATTCGTGACTCAATTGCGACTAGTTACTTCTAAAATTTTCTCGATTAACTTTGGATTTGTTATAACTTTGCGACTGATTTCCAACGAGGTTAGCGAGTAATTTGCTACAAAATAGGTAGGATATAGCTTTTGCTTTGCGATAAGATTGCAGTTGCCAAGTCGCTCGCTAAATTAAACTTGCGACAACTTAGCGACAAATGTATTTCGCCCGCTAATCAGCGACTTGAAATCAGCAAACGAAGTGTGTCAGTTGTTAAGCGGTCGCAAATTTCTCGCTACTTAGGTCATAGGCGCTCAATATCCGTATTTCCACTTTAGCGACTAATTAGCAAGGAACACTTTCCTAGCTGAATGATATATCCGTTGCGACGAGTTAGCGACGACTATTTTCTGTCGCTACCCTAATTTTGAATTTTAAAAATATTATGCAACAAATTAGCGAGAAATGAATTGCTCGCTAAAAATAAAAACTATAGCGACAAATTAGCTAGGAATTTGTCCATTGCAGAATGCATTTCAAGTCTTTGTGACAGATTAGCTAGGGACATTGTTCCTCACTAATTAGCCTTTTCACACAAAGTTTATTTAGCGACAAACTAGTGTGTGAATTGTTTCTCGCTACTTGTATAGCAAACACTTGCGACGGAATAGTGACAATAATATCCCTCGCTACTTTACTTTTATTCGATTGAACTCCTAAGCGACTGATTTGCTAGAATATTGTCACTCGCTAATTAATTTGCGAGAAATTAGCGACGAAATTTTCCTCGCTCTTTTTTTAGCTACAAAAGTCAATCTTCGAGAAACAACCTTACTCGTAAATCTCTCACTAATCAGTCGTTTTTCTCAAGTTCGGGTATTTTGTGACCGCTCATTATTTTGTCGTTAGTGCATCACTAATTCCTCGCAAGTTAGTGACGGATTAGTGACAAAAAATATTTCTCGCAAAAATTCGTCGCTAATTTGTCAAATTCTTGTAGTGTAAGAACGAAAAATTAATTTGGAGACTATTTGAAAAATTAAATTTGTTAGAGACTAAAATGTTCGAAAGATTTGGAGTATGATTCTAATTTATTATTTGTAATGTGATAGGATGATTTTGCTGTGGAGTAAGGGAGAAGGTTGCACTTTGGGAGGCAGACAAGAAGACATAGAAGAGGACCTGTCTTAGTTTTGTCAGGGATTTTTTTCACTTTATGTAAATGAAATTTTTTTTTTGTTTGTTTTTTGCATTCATTTGGAGTTATTGGCTATAAATCCATCAATGTACATTTTAAATTGTACATCATAAATTTGATGTATTTATAAATTTTGTCTCTTTTAATTTTTATATTTTGATATGGATATTATGAATATTTTTTGTATTTATTTGAAAATTTGATTTATGTTTGATTCTTTTTATATTTTGTTGAAATATAATTATTTATGAAAATAAAGTTTTAATAGTGGTATATGTGAAATTAGTAAATGTCTATAATTAGAAAATTAATAATAGTGACCGATTTAACGACTGATTTTAGATTTTCAGATCAAATATCAGTGACCAATTTTATCAGCAACTGATTTAGCGACCGAAAAGTCGATTGCTATTTAGCGACCGATTTTCACAGCGACCAAAACAGTGGTCGCCATTCAGCGACCAATATCGTTTGGTACTAGTTTTGTAGTATTAATGGAAAATCAGTTGATAACGGTTAGCGACTGAAGTTAGTCACTATTTTCAAATTAGCGACCAAGATTTTAACAACTACCAGAATCGGTCACTATTCTAGTAATTTCTTGTAGTAATTATATTGCAAGTTTCAAAATTTTAACCTGTTTTGTGTTGTGTTTGATGTGTTATAAAACTTATTCAAAACACATTTACAAGAAAATAAAGCTAGGCGGCCTAGTCATTTTTAACTAAGTTTTACTTAATTTATGTGCGTGCTTCTTGTAGCGCTCTTCTTTTTTTTTTTGTTTGATTAATATATTCAATAAAATTGTTAAGTATAGAAATTTTGATGCACAAAGAAAATATTAGTACACAACACACACTACAAGAAAAAAGCTCTATTGCCACGCTTTTTGAACTACCGCCACGCTTTTGGTGACCTATCGCCACGCTTTTTACATATTGCCACGCTTAAAAGCGTGGCTGTACGTGGGAGATATGGCCACGCTTTTAAAGTGTGGCCATATGTGAGATACAGCCACGCTTTTAAAACGTCGCGATATCAAGATATACGGCCACACTTTTAAAGCGTGGTGATAACGAGATATGGGCACGCTTTCAAAGTGTGGCAATAGCAAGATATGGCCACGCTTTTAAAGCGTGGCAATAGCAAGATATACGGCCACACTTTTAAAGCGTGGCGAAAGCCTTGTCAAATTTTAAAAAAAAATTCTTTTCCTTACTTGATCTTCATCGTGCACAATATAAATTTTCAGTCCTTGTTTTATTACTAAACCTATAAAATATAATATACAATTTTTATTACAAGACAAATCAAGCAGTTATTAGTGACATATAATTTTTGCTATAATTATTTTATACATTAGAAAACTAATACTCACATACAAAATAAATCTGGAGTTCAAATTCCAAAACGAAAAACTAAAGAAAAATACAGGAACAATACAACTTAAACCCTTGCTGTTCCTCCTTCCTTTAGCCCTCAAACTTCCTTCCTCACCTCAGCAACACCATTTCTCTCTTCTATACACTTTTCCAATTTATCTTCGGTGTCCTGCAATCCAGAAGTTACAGCTTTCTCCACTGCTTCAGAGACAGAACTGTCCACTTTGCTTTTTGCCTCTGCCAGCAAAGATTCAGAATACTACAACAACGACGGCACAAAGAGAATCCGAGTTCAGTCACACATCATCAGCAATATTATTGCATCAAAAAATCATCACATGGAGGGAATCATTATTTAGCTTTATCTATAATCCTAAAGCATTTATCATAAACCAAAGCATGCAGGTTCAGTACCCCTAAATTCTAACCACTCCTGTAATTATAATACTTCTAATGATATGTCAGGAACAAGTAGTTTCCAGTCAACCTTGATGATATGATATAGTCTATAGTTTATACATCCAAAGCAGAGACTGTTTTCCATAGTTATTATTAAAATATCCTAGAGAATGAGTTTTAGGAGCATTAGTGTCAACTTACTTGTCTTTGAGTTTCCAACTGAGATGTTAGAAGACGGTTGTATTCATCCAAAATCTGTTTTTGAGAAATAACAATGAATCACTAACCACGTATTGAAATGGGAAATATACTTAGAAACAGTGGTGCTAATAACAATGAAGACTTAGTGTTGTTAGAAAATTAAAATGCTATCCTATAAAATGATGATGTGGAACTATGTCTACAAGACAATATATCTATTAAATGTAAATTGGTCCATGCAAGCAGGCCAGTGTTAATTAATCACAGCAAGTAAGATTATATAAGACCCAGATATGCATATATTTCTATTTCAGGCTATCTGTCTATGTTAGTTTCAGCATAAAAACAGGACATTCAAGAGTTTATATAGAACAAACATAGTGCCTCAACTTTAATACAAATTGGAAATATAATACTTTTTGCAATTATTATATTAGTAATTGCTTTGTCCTCTAACAGATTTCAAGGACTAATGATTTTGTTTTTGGGGCTGGGGGGAGGGGAGATGGAAATCAATTCTAAAAAAATGATAATGTTCCATATTAATGTAGGACAAAATAAGAGTTGCATAGTTTTATTATTTTTGTTTTTTTGTTATAATGTCAGAGAAAGTATATTTGTATTATTCTTTAGTATATCACTCGTGTAAGCTTTTTTTATTATGTATAAGATTTTTTTTTTACTTTTTATCCATTATTTTAATACCAAAAATAAAAAGTATACACATACATAAGATATACACAAATCCTGATGCATATAAATTTTCCGTCCAAATGCTCCTCTTCAAGGTGATTTGAATTGAGATTTCTACTTAAAATCTAATGCAACAGAACAAACAGAGTAAATATATAAATTTAATAAAAAATATATTAAAATTTGAAAATGATAATAAACTAAGTATTGTGTAGAAAAAGTTAGTGTTTAAAATCTCAGCACAAAAATTATACCCTCTCTAAATTAGAATAATATTACAGATCTAAGTCTTTTATGAACTAAGTTCAACAAAATTAAATAATAAAACTTAATAATACTAGTCATAACTAATTTTTAATTTTTTATTATGATTATAAGCCCTTCAGAAATAATTATCAAGCAACATTATAATCCTTTCATGTCACTTGCAATAAAACCAGAAATAGCTGTTGGTACTAGAAATTCCCACATAATAATAGCAAATACAACAACCCCAATTGGCTTCTATTGCACCAGATCTATGTATCTAACAAACCAAGAGCTAAGAAAAATTATCATAAGCAGAAAGAAAAACATAAAAATATATATAAACATAAATTAAAAAAAAAGGGCTCATATAGAAAGGAAAAAGTCAAAATAAGAAGTAAAGAAAGACAAGTGGAACTTCTTGTTTGCAGAACAACAGAGATATAAAGAGGAAAAATAAAATCTCTATATCTCTAGAACTGAATCACAAAAAAAAAAAAAGAAAATGATTGTGATTTTTCTTGTTCTCCAAAATCAAATCCTTCACAAGATCTATTTATAGGAACAAAAATCTAAGAACTCCAAAATCATAATTTTTAGCTGAACAAAAGAACTAAGAAACTTTGGAAGAAAAAATGTCACAAAAAAGGGAAGAATGATGGTGAAAATAATCTCTACCTGTTATTAGCATATTCATAAAGACGACCACGGCTGGAGAAAACTATAAGAGCAACCTCAGCATCACAAAGCACAGATAACTCATATGCTTTCTTGAGAAGACCATTTCTGCGCTTGCAAAAGGTTACTTGGCGATTTGTAGTGTTCTCAATCCTCTTGATCTCAATCTTACCCCTTCCTATCTTTCTCTGTGGTGAACTTGCTCCTGAAATGGATTCATTTGCTCCTGGAAATGCCATCTTCTTTATTTCACCTATACCTACCCTGAAAAATCACACCACAAAATCTTCTCAACAATATGAAGAAAAATTCTGGTCTTGATCAGCTTCCAGATGGTGTTTGTGTTAGGGAAAAATCTAAAAAGGAAAAGACAATGAAATATTAAAACTTTTGGGGAATCTATCTATCTCATTACAGCATATTTTTTCAACTTAGTTCACAACATTTATATTGTTAGCTTCTAAAATAGTTTCATTTGCTTCTAATCTTATAGCATAGTATGCACTCTATGTCAAAGTACAATTTCAATAGCTGCACGCTGGATAAAACTAAGTTCAATCAGCACACTGTAGCGATTTTCCATTCCATCATTCCTACACATGTCAAATCACGATTTTGGAATTTGAACGAAAGAAATATGCAAAGAAAGCAACAAACATTTGCGGAGAAGAAACGGTACCTGATGAAGAGGAGGCGGTGGAGATGGTGGAGGAGGGGTCCGCACCAGCGATTGAGGTCATCAAAGGAGAGGTGATTGGGAATGGTGAGAATGAAGACAAGAGAAGAGCGAGACCTAGGGCTTGGGATCGAGGAGTGAGAAGAGCGCTCCGGAACAAGTGGAGAACCCCTCTTCGCTCCCTGAATTTAGGGCTCGAACCTTCATCGTTCTCGGAGAAGATGGATTCAGGGTCCAGAGGCTGCTCCGAGTCAATCGAGTGAACTCGGAGGAAGTCACCACCAGAGAGACTTGCGATAGAGGGCTTGCGACGGACGGTGTGCGACGAGGGAGTCACCACCAGATAGAATCACCGCCGAAGGAGCAGCGATGGTGGAAGTGCCAGAAGAGAGAGTGACGACGGAGGCATTGCGAGTGCCGACGATGTTCTTCGGAGGGCTGGGGTTCTTCGCGGAGTGCTGGGGTGAGGATTGGGGTTCTTTGAAGCTTTTAGGGTTCTGGCCTTCCAGGTTCTTTGAAGAGAAAGGGGATTTCGAATGATGAAGGAGATAATAAGCCGCGTTTTGAATGAGGAAGTAAAACAAAGCGTTTTATTTTGTACAAGGACCTTTTGGCCATGCTTTTAAAGCGTGCCAAAAGAGTTATAAGAAACGGCCACGCTTTAAAACGTCACTATAACGAAACCCTGTCGCCACCCTTTAAAAGCGTACCTGTTTCTCTCTATTGTCACCCTTATAAAAACGTGGCCATAGACCCCTTTCGCCACACTTTTTAAGCGTAGCAAAAAAAAACGTGATCAAATCTCTAATCAATCGCCACCATCGTAAAAGCGTGGCGATTGACCACTTTTGACCACCCTTTTAAAGCGTAGCAAAAAAAAAGCATAGCCATAGGCCTCTTTTCTTGTAGTGACATAAATTTTGATAAGTAGTATATATATTTTTTGAAGATTATATGCACATAACATTATTATTGTCCAACTAGCAAACTATGCATGCCACACACATTTTAAAGCACAACATAAAAATATTGGTGTATAATATAAAAATTTTGGTGTGCAGTATATAAATTTTTAAAAGATTAGATGTCTATAATAATATTGATATTGAATCAACAAAATAGGCACAATACAAAAATTTTAATGTACAATACATAAATTTTTTAAAGATTATATACTCAAAATATTGACTCACTCAACAAACAAAATACATATATTATATACAAAAATTTATATGTAATGTGCAAAGAATTTTATATTAATAAATTATGTGCTATGTAGTACAATTAATAAGTTTTTATACTCTTCAAAAAAATTTATCCCCCGATGAAGCATGTGATACATGCACACATTTTTTTTCATTGACGTTCTGGCACTTTGATTGAATTTGGTTATAAAAAAAGGCAATTATTTCCATGAAGATGTCAAAAACATCTTCTTATGATGATTCTTGTTTAAAAAGTGTAACTTATTTATTTAGCAACACTTTAAATAAATGTAACACTTTTACTTCAAATAAGAAAGGGGGCCTGAGAGCTAGAAATAGGTTACGCAAGCAGCAAGTAGGCTTATTGGAATACCAGCCCTTCCTGCAGACAGATAAGCCGGAGCTAGTGTACATAGTCGGGTTATTAAGTTAGCGCTAAGATCCGGAGGAATTGAATTTTCTACTTGATCTGGGAACTGACTATTGAATCCAATCCGAAGTCGGAAAGAAGTAAGTCTATTGTGTTACGAAAGCCGTAACTAATAACTACCAATAGGAGGTAGCCCATATCTCTAAGAATCTCTTCCTAATCCCAGGGGAAGAACTTCAAAAACCCCTTCACAATTGGAACTTCGAACTACCGTAACTCCTAATAAATCCAATAAGCCTGGGTGGGCTACAATCTATCATTCAATGGTCAAAATGATGTATCTTCACATGATGATAATCATTAAATCTTCATTGGAGTAGCTACCATAAAAAAAATTCGTACGTGTAACATCACCAAAATTTTAAATATTAAAACATAAACATTTAATCTTGAATTTAAAATTATAAATTTAAACATTAAAATTGATAAATATTAATTAACTAAAAATTAGTGCACTAAACTTTCTCCTTTATATTTCTCCTAAAAAATCATATATACCTCTATCTTTTTTTTTTCTTTTCCTTGACATGTGTCACTTTTCCTAACGAAACGAAAACAACAGAAAAGTACAAAAATAAAAAAGCATCTTATTAGGAAGAGTTCATTGTTCATAGATATATTACATAGAAGGCAGTAACACCACAAGCACAGTGCAGTATTCACATACACAATGGACAGTCACATGTACTTGTCCTTATTATTATTATGTAGCGTCATGCCCAATCATTACACAACACTTGCAATACCACCTTTCTCAACCTTGAAGCTTTTCCCTAAAATTGAACCAAAAGACCAAGATATTATGTTATTAATTTGTGAGTACTGTCCAGTGGCACCAGAGAACCCTACCCTAACTTGTTCAGGAAGAACAGTGGTCAAATCTATGTCATGAGTGAAGTCCACGTTGTAACCATTACGGTAAGAAGCATAAACTCTAAGAGTCTTGGCATTGGGATCATAGAATATTGTTACCGCCACCGGTTCTCCATTTTGAAAGTCCCATTCAGCGGTAACTTCCGACTTAATAGAGTTCACATCAATTCCGATGTGTTTGTAATCGGGATCCCCGAGATTGAGATTAGGGTACGTATCAAATTCAACAGCAACAACTTTGTCAGATGTGGATTTAAAACCAACGAGCTCTTTGCGCGTGTTGTTGAGCGCATTCGAGGCGCTAAAGAGGCCAAGGTAGCCACCACCGGAGTTAGGAGGGATAGTAGTATCCGGCGAAGCGAGGAAGAAGGTAAGGCCGTCACCCGGGGTATCAGAAGGTGAAGAAATGAGGAAGATAAAGGAGGTGAATATGGATGCTACTCTTCCGGTGGATTTATCGTAGAGCGAAATGGGTTCGGAGTACAAGGCTCGGCCGACACTACCTCCTTGTGGGACGCCACTGCTGTCAACCCTAGTGAGTTGCAAGGCTCCGTTGCTTGAAAAGGAAGTGTCGCCTTGGATGATGAGATTCTCGTTAGTTACTTTGATCGAACCTGTCGAAGAGGAAAGTGGTGACATCCGCTGAGTTCACACTGTGAAGTAGGATGAGGAAGATGGCCACGGAGGCAAGAAGGGGAAGGGATAAGGGTATTTTGGAGTTAGACGCCATGGCTGGTACGTATAAAGTGGAAATAAGTATAACACCGCAGAATAAGTTATGTTTAGTGTGGGTTGCAAGTTTAGTGCTAATTTATTGGGTATATATAGAGTGGGTGACACTCCGTGACAGTAGGTTCAAGGCGCATGATGCATGCAAAACGTTACTTCTGTAAATATTAAAAAAAATGTTACGTGGATATTAAAAATTAATTATTAAATTAATTAATTATATATTTATATATGTAATTTAATTTTTTTAATATATATTTTATATTTTAATGTGTATTTTATATTAATAAATAATTTAAATGATTGATTTTAGTGTATATTTAATATAATTGTAAATATATAATATTAAAAAATATTGTGTATTTTAGAAATTCTAATAGCTGTTAATATATGCGTGTAAGTGAGAATATTTTATTTAAATAAATTAAATAAATATATTAATTATTGAAATAAATAATTTTAAAAATTATTATTAAAATTCGTCCCAAACTTAATTTTCTTTACATTACAATGTAAAGGAGATAATTTTGCATGTATTTTGTCTATATTGTAAATGAGATCAGACATATGCATGTGATACGTATATATTTCGTTTACAGTGTAAATGAGATATGTGCAAAGTTATCTCGTTTAGACGGTAAACGAGATACGTGTTAAATCAATACATTTACAATATAAACGAGATACAATAAGACAAATTTTCAGCAGCGGTAAAAGAATATGTAACCCTTGTCATTCTCTACATACATTTCATATCTTCTTCTCTCCCGTTTATCTCACAAAAGAAGGCAGAAATCGCCAGTAATAGCGTATACATAGTTGTGTGTGTTTACTCCGAATTATCGTATGAGAAATGGCGACAGTAGGTGATATTTGAGTGTGAGAATTCGATATTCTTGTGCACTCGGCGTGTAAGTTCGTTATCCGAGTTGAAGAGTTTGATATTGAACAACCTTGGTGGCATAGGAACGAGGGAGGTCAGAAGGGTGGGGTATAGGTTGCTAGCACTGTTGGGTAATGGAGTTTTTCGATTTCGACTATTTCGACTTCTAGAAGACGAGCATATGCGACTCATGTTTGACATTCAAGGAAGAATAATGGCAGAACAAGTGATGGAGCTGTCTGCCAAGGTTGGAGATGTTGGTGGTGGTGGTTCTATACACTCGACCTATGTGCAAGAAGACCGACCTCTTGCACCACCCATTCATGTTGGCATTCTAGTGGAAGACATGGAGGTGGGTGAGGAAGACTCCGACGAAGAATACGTTGTTGATAGTGATTTTCCTGAAGGGGGCTACGAGGAGGAATTTGTACTAGAGAAGCCCACCGAGATAGCGGTGTGCCATGTTTTGCCTCCGCCCCCCACCCAATTCCGATGCTATCAGATGCGCCAAGTCACTATCATACATTGGATATGGACACCATGCATGAGAGAACTTCGTTTTCCAACACGGGAGAAGAGGATTACAACCTATACAGTGGTGTAGATTTTCAGGTTGGTCACAGATTCAAATGCCGAGATGCATTGATACAGAGTGTGAAGAACTATAGTATTCGCAGTGGTGCTGAGTACCAGGTGATCAAATCGGACCGATTAAAGTACTATGTGCATTGCCGTCAAGCTGCAAATGAGTGTCCATGGAGTCTCCGTGTTGTCCTTCAACAGTACCTCGGATACTGGTGAGTTCAAGTTTAATTGAGGCATACTTACTCATTTATGGTTACTATATATTAATTAGTTTCCAACCATGGTTGTTTTATTTCGTTAGGGAGGTCCGTATGGTTGGTGGAGCGCACACTTGTTTAGCACCCACCATGTTCCAAGACTATCGACAGTTGGATAGCAGTTTTATCTGCAAGGTCATCTTGCGGTTGATACAGTTCTACTCATCCGTCAGTATCCTTGTCCTGTAAGGTGCAGTCCAACAGAGTTATCACTTCAAACCCTCCTACCAAAAGGTGTGGATGGCGAAGCAAAAGGTAATTGCTCATATCTACGGGAATTGGGAGGAGTCATACAACAAGGTGTCAAAACTGCTTCAGGCGCTACAGAGTTGTTTTTCGGAAACTATTTGTGAGCTACAGGCCGTAATCAGGGAGATGATGGCCTCACCCCACGGGAGATGGAACGTGTGGGTCTCCAAAGGCCATCACTCCACGAATGCCGTAATCAGAGAGTTGTTGAAATCTCTGAGAGACACCATGTCGCTGAATCCAGCCTCCCTCAGATACAGGACGATGGCATCGGGTGGAGGAAGCTCACTTGCCGGTTGAGGAGAAAGAGAGGCCTCTGACAAAAAAATATATATTTACAATTATTAAAAAATAAATAATTGGATAGGTCCACTAACAACTCCGCCTATATTACACTTGTGGTACATAGCCGGTCCCAAGCCCGGATAAAGGAGGAGGGTTGTGTTAGGTCTTCGACAACCAACATAAAAACATAGTCGAATCCCATGACATGAATCAAAGACATTATTGTTCTAAAGCTAGGTCGTTGCCCAGAAGCAACGCGCTGTATGGCTCAAGTACGGTGTCAAATGAGCAAGAGCCGCTGCATCAATGCCCGGATGTAGTGTTAAATGAGTAAGAGTTCCCGCGTTTTCGTGAATGGACAAGGGTAAATAAGCTAGTTCACAAAGTAAAAAGTAAAGGTCGGAGTGACAGAAGGTTGAGATTTAGGACATAGAACATAGACACTCTAACAGAAAAATCCATGGAGGTGGTGGACACCATGACAAGGAGAAAGATTAACATTACGTGCCTACAAGAAACAAAATGCGTTGGTGCGAAGGCTAGGAAGTTTGATACATTCGGTGTCAAACTTTGGTATACAGGAAAGGTGAAGAATAGGAATGGAGTTGGTATTATTGTGGTTAAGCAGTGGAAGAAGGACGTAGTGGATGTCAAGGGGGTGGAAGATTGGATCATCTCTATCAAACTTGTGGTGGAGGGAGGTGCTTTCATGTGATTAGCACCTATGCACCACAAGTGGGTTCGGACGAATAACACAAGATAAGGTTTTGGGAGGATCTAGAGAGTTTGGTCCAAGACATACCTTCGGGAGATAAGATTGTCTTAGGAGGAGATTTAAATGGCCATGTTGGAAGAGACGTGACTGGGTATGAAGGTATTCAGGGAGGCCATGGTTTCGGGGTGATCAATGCCGATGGTAAAACTATTTTGGACTTTTCCTCAACCTTTGACCTTCTCATCGCAAATACATGTTTTAAAAAGAGAGACGAACATCTTATAACCTATAAGAGTGGCATGAAAAGTTCTCAAATCGACTTCTTCTTATTGAGGAGAGTCGACCGAAAATTTTGTATTAATTGTAAAACTATCCCGGGAGAGAATTTGACAACACAACATAGGATGCTCGTCATGGATTTGTGCATTGAGCAAAAGTTGAGGAAAAGACATCATACGAAGAACCCAAGGACGAGATGGTGGCGGATGAAAGGTGAGGAACAAAGAAGTTTCCTAAGACGGGTAGGAGAAGAGGCAAAATGGGATGCAAATAGAAGCGCGGAAGAGATGTGGAGGGAGATGGCAGAAGTTATTAGAAGAACAGCAAAAGAAAGTTTTGGTGAATCTAAAGGAATAGAACTAAGAGACAAGGAGTCTTGGTGGTGGAATGCGAGTGTACAAGAAAAGATAAAGATAAAAAGGGAGTGCTTTAAAGAGTGGTCTTTATGCCGCAATGCAGATAATTGGGAAAAATATAAGGCGGCTAAAAAAGAGACAAAAGTGGCTGTAAGTGAAGCAAGAATAAGAGCATATGAGGGTCTCTACCAGTCTTTGGGCACGAAAGAAAGAGAAAAAGGTATATATAGAATCGTAAAGAGCCGTGAAAGAAGAACGAGAGATTTGGACCAGGTTAAGTGCATAAAGGATAAGGATGGAGAGGTGCTGGCTCAAGAGGAGAAGATTAATGAAAGGTGGAAGAGATACTTCTACAAGTTATTTAATGAAGGACATAAGACTCTTCCGAGCCTTGGTCGGTTATGCACAAGGGAAGAAGATCAAAACTTTGACTACTATCGAAAGATTTGAGACTTCGAGGTAAAAGAGGCTCTAAAGCAGATGAAAAATGGCAGGGTAGTAGGACTTGATAATATCCCGATTGAGGTTTGGAATGGCCTTGGAGAAAAAGGCATCAACTGGTTAACCAAGCTTTTTAATGAGATTTTAAGGTCAAAGAAGATGCCTGATGAGTGGAGAAAGAGCACATTGGTACCTATCTACAAGAATAAGGGGGATATACAAAGTTGCGGTAACTATAGAGGGATCAAGCTCATGAGCCATACTATGAAGTTATGGAAAAGGGTGATAGAACGGAGGTTGAGAAAAGAGACACAAGTAACAGAGAACCAATTTGGATTTATGCCAGGCAGATCCACTACCGAAGCGATATACCTGTTAAGAAGGATGATGGAGAGGTATCATAGTAATAAAAGAGACCTACATATGGTGTTTATTGATTTGGAAAAAGCGTATGATAGGGTGCCAAGGGAGGTCTTATGGAAGGTTTTAGAAAAGAGGAGAGTAAGGATCGCATATATACGTGCAATTAAAGACATGTACGATGGGGACACAATTAGTGTGAAGACTTAAGGTGGTGTGACAACGGAATTTCCTATTGGTATAGGATTACACCAGAGATCATCCTTAAGTCCATACCTTTTCACATTAGTCTTGGAAGTACTCACAGAGCACATCCAAGAGCCTGTGCCATGGTGTATGCTTTTTGCCAATAATATCGTCCTTATGGGAGAGTCAAGAGAAGACCTAAATAAGAAGTTGGACTTATGGAGAGAAGCTCTAGAAGTGTATGGTCTATGCGTAAGCCATAGCAAGACAGAATATATGGAATGCAAGTTCAGTCTGAGAAGGGAAAATCCTAATATAGAGGTGAAGATTGGAGAAAACATCCTATAAAAATTTAAAAGTTTTAAATATCTTGGGTGCATCATACAGGATAATAGAGAGATTGAACAGGATGTAAATTATAGGATCCAAACAGGTTGGTCAAAATTCGGAGTGCATCTAGTTTTATATGCGACAAAAAAGTGCCTTTAAAACTTAAAAGTAAATTCTATCGCACTGCTATAAGACCGATTATGCTATATGGTACGGAGTGTTGGGCGGCCAAAGGGGAGCACGAACATAAGCTGAGTGTGGCAGAGATGAAGATGTTGAGATGGATGATTGGTTATACGCGATTGGATAAAATAAGGAACGGGGATATAAGAGAGAGTTGGAGTAATACCCATTGTGGAAAAGATGGTAGAATCGCATCTCAGGTGGTTTGGACATGTGGGAAGAAGACCGACAGAACACCTAGTTAGGAGAGTGGATGAGATGGAAGATGGACAAGGGGTAAGAGGCAGAGGAAGACCTAAGAAGACCATCCATGAGGTGGTCAAACGAGATCTACATGTAAACGGTTTCTCTGTAGACATGATACATGACATAGCTTAATGGCGTCGTTTGATTCATGTAGCCGACCCCACCTAGTGGGACAAGGCTTTGTTGTTGTTGTTGTTGTTTGTTGTTGTTGGATAGGTCTATCAACATAGCAAATTGTCTTTACTATTCTACGCATAATCCTAACAGAATCTTACACGTATGTACAAGCTGGATTTATGCCGACACGACATTCTCTGTGACTATGTATTTTCTTAACTAATATACATTTTCTCATTCCATTACATGAATTTAAAACATTCAATAAAGTTATTAACAATGTAACCAACAAAGTCTGACCTAACTTAATAATCTAATTATCAAATTTGGCTAGTTATTAACTAAATTAATAATTATGTAGTAACAACCTAATACAGAAAAAATAATTAGAGTTCCAAATTTCAATCAGTGACATATTCCTAGTAATACAAACTGTATAGTAGTTCTTACCAAGTATCCTAACTATGGCTACATATATACATATATATTTATACGGGATTGCATAAAAGTTAACATATCAAAACTAACCTCAAAGTCCTTTGTCCCGGCGTAATGCCAAGTCTCATTCAGCTGGTTGATGTCCCGATCACTACCTTCTGTGTACGTCATCATCGTATTACTCGATAATATAGATAGAAATGGGTAAAAAAGAGAAAAAAAGTGATCGAAAAGTTGAAATTGGGGTCTAAAATTTTATTGTCAACGACATATATTTATAGCCGTCGACAAGCTTTATCTCATTTACAGTGTAAACGAGATATGTACAAAAGTATCTCGGTTACACTGTAAACGAGATAAGATTTAGAGACGAATTTCGATAATAATTAAAATTATTTATTTCAATAATTAATATATTTATTTAATTTATTTAAATAAAAAATCCGTGTAAGTGATTGTAGTGTATTTTAGGAATTTTAACTGTCCGTTAATAAATTTATTCGTATTTATTATTTTAAAAAAATGATAAATTAAAGTTAATTATTAAAATAATATAACGTGATTCAACAATAGTTTAATCTATAATATTCAAAATATATAAAATATAGTCACCGAAAAAAAAAAAAAATATATATATATATATATAAAATATTATTATAATATAAATCAACAAAATTTATTATTAATATAAGTGATGATAGATTGGTACTTTTTTGTTGCATGCATGGTGTCCGATTCCGATCACATCATATGGGTATGCAGATTTCTTCTTAGCAAAAATTATTATCCGTAGTCGCGCCCCAGGGGGGTTGTTTTGGGGTGGTTAATGCAGATTTCTTCTTAGCAAAAATTATTATCCGTAGTCGCGCCCCGGGGGGGTTGTTTTGGGGTGGTTAACGCCATAATGACCTTCCCAAATTAATAATTTTACATATAAAATTTTTTTATTTTTATATTTTTGGGAAAAGGAACGGAGTGTTAATGACCTTTCCAAATTAATAATTTTACATGTGAAATTTTTTAATTTTGTATTTTGGTCCTCTCTTAATTTTTTTAGCCTCTTAATTTTTATATTTTAGACTTAGATTATAAATATTTTTTATCTATTATCTATCTTATTATTTATACTAATGTGATAGCCTACTAAAATCCAATATATAATACATAATGAGATTTAAAATTTAGAGTAGATCATCCAATTACTTCATAAACATATTAAATAAGCAAAAAAATTTTACGTGCCTCCTTTTTCTTTTCCTCCTCTTTGTCTTTCTTTTTCTTCTTCTTCTTTTAAATTTACACACACAAGTTCTTCTTCTGCTTCCCTCCTCCTCCTCCTCCTCCTTTTCCAATGTTGCGTCTTCTTCTTTTTCTTTCTCTTTTTCGTTATCATCATCATTACGTATAACACCAACATTTTGCTAACATCTTTACACTACAAGAAAAACATCCATTTAGGTACATTTAAAAAGTGTAGCCAAAAGTAAAAAAAAAATGATGCCTTAGGCTAAGGCTATGCTTTTTCGAGCTACGGAGACGCTTTAGTGGGGGATGCCTATTCCGCCGTTGCCTATTCTTAAAGGCTACGCTTTTCTGCACCAAGGACTACGCTTTTGGCATTTGGGAATAGGAGGAGTGCTAGGGGACTAGCAACTTTTGTATTTCGTAACCATCAATTGGCCATCAATAGTATTTTTAATGGTGTGAGATTAAATCCAATGGTGTGGGATCATTCAATTCTCTTTTGATGGTTAAATGTTGGCTAATTTTTTTAAAAGTTGCTGGCCCCCTAGACTTTCCCTGGAAAGAGGGTGCGCTTTTCAAGTGATGCTGTACAAGACTAAAGGCTACGCTTTTCAGCTTCCATTTTTACCAGAATAGGCTACGCTTTTCAGTGCTACTACATCACCTGTAAAGCGTAGCTACGTTGTATACTATGGCTACTCTTTATAAGTGTAGCCTTAGGTCCCTCATTTTTTTTGTATACTATAGTTACTGTATATAAGTGTAGCCTTAGGTCCCTTATTTTTTTCTGTATATATATATATATATATATATATATATATATATATATTTATATATAATAATAATAATAATAATCTAATAATTATTAATAGAACATAATATTTAGTAATATGATTACATGTATAATAATTCTGCATTTTTTATTAAATAAATTAAATATTATAAAATAAAAATAAATACATAATTATACTAAATATTTTCTTTAAATAATAAAAATGATCTCTAACCAAAATATATTTATAATAATAATCTAAAAATACTAGAATGAAGTTAATTGTGAATATTCATACATCTCACACTAAAATAAGCATAGCCATATCAAAATAACCATACTACCACTTAGAATTTACTACTAATAGTCTACAAAAAACATATCCTACATAAGTATCTTTTAATAAAAGTCATTAGTCAACTAACCATATATGTAACCATTCCCAACATTACTCTATCTTAGCCAATAAACCACAATTAACTTGACGATATTCCGCAATCCATAAATCTCTTTCTCTTGTTTCTGCTACTTGTTCTCCATATTTCCAAGTTTATCCTTCAAAGTTGTCAAAAACTTGTTCTATAATTTGATCATATTCAAAAACTTGTTTATCAATGCATTGTGTACATTTTGAGTGAGTCAAACTTGAATTTTCATTTTTGACAAGATCTAATAGCACAATCATTTCACAACATATTAAGAATGTAGAGCTGACAATATAAAAAAAGAATAAATAAATAAAAGGGTAATTACCGCTTGGAGAAATTACTATCAGAGGTGATAGTGATCTTGTTCTTCTCACGGAAGACAGTGACAGAATCACTAAGAGCACCAACTATGCCACCAACCTTAATCAAAGTATGGAAAAAAGACAAACACAGTAAAATTTGTATCACCAAATAAATAAATAATTACAGATCAATTAAACAAGTGCAGTATCTGAAATAAATAAATGTAGATCCATTATTTTACTTATTTATTTATTGTTAACTTTGAAATCAAGGCTGCTAAATTCCCTTACCCAAATTTTAGAAAAATATATGTTGGTTTGAATGAGGTTGGAAACAAAGGCTATTTATGCAAAATCATACACTCACCCAGATTTATGAACTTGAAATAAATAAATCAAATTAGACATAATAAATAAATTAATAACAGTGACAAGCATACAGAAACCCAGAATCAATCTTATTCCTTTTTGTATGAATTAAGAGTGAAATCAATCAACTACACTAAGCAGCAAAATGCGCACTCATACAAAGCTTTTCGTCAATGGAGGCAACGTTGAGATCTAAAATAGCATTGATCTCTTTCACTTTTTAATGTAGCACAGCACAAAGCAAAAATCAAAGAAAACACAACAAGTGATTTCACTCAGCAATCCCTTGATTTCTATCAAAGATTCTAACAATAGTTTTCTGTGGGCAGCATCTCTCTATAATAAATCCTTCAAGATTTGGTTCTCTCACAAAAATTCCAGAGTTTTAAAATCCATTTTGATCAAAACACAAATCAAATTGCTTAATTGATTAAAGTACTTTTTCGTCCAGCTGCTAGTCTCTCTTGCAGACTGTCATCACATCATATAAGATCTAGAAGAAAAGCCACTGTTTGTTGAGCAATGGGCAGCAACAATAACTGGAAATCTCACAAACCAGTCGCGGCTATCGTCGGTGAAAATCTCACAATAGAAACAAAAATTGGTAATAACAACAAGGTGGTCTACAAGACTTGCATGTTAAGAACATTAACAAGACACATAAAACTATAGAAGCAAACTTCAGGAAGACCTGCGAATATCGAAAAACAAAATAACAAACCTTTTATCAAGACTGTAGGCCCTGGATTTCAAAAATTTATCTTGGCTTATTACGCCTTCTAAAGTCTTTGGAAGAGTAGGAAGTTTGAGTGCCTTAAGTTGTCGTATATCCAAGTAAGTTTCAAAGAAGTACATAAAGATCATAAACCCTGAAAATTGATTAGATGAAAAAAATAAATCAGGTATATCCTATATGTTTCTGACATATAATATTACCACAATCATACACAAATTAAAATAATTTTTAGATGGGGCACAAGACAACTCAAAGTTTCTTTCCAGTTCATTTTAATTTCGTGCAACAGTAACTTGCAAAGTAGTACAACACGAAATGGAAAATCCAAACTGACAATGAGTCCAACTCATTTATTAAACAAATTTTGGCAAGGAACTGGTAGGCAGAAACCATAATACCTGACTTCAATTACTCATCCACAGCCCAGTCAAGGGCTTTCTGAGCTGGTTCGATCAATGGAGGATGCTCGGGGCTAAAGAAATACAGGTCAGATTTTTCAAGTAGCTTTACTATTTTTTTCGGTACTTTGAAAAGAGAAATTCCATTGGCTCTCAAGAATTTTGCAGCTTTACTTGTTCCTAAAAGAATACAAAAAAAATTTATGTTAGTGCTTATGAGTAGAAGAAACACTACTACATAATTGACTTTTACTAACATTTAAAAAATGTTACCAAATCATATTAAAATGTTAGCTATGTATATTAGTAACATTTTAACAAATGTTAAATATACCCTATGTTACTAAAGAGTTTTATTAACATTTTTCTAAAGATTTAATAACATTTAATAAAAATGTTACAATAGACCTTTCTTAGTAACACTTAAAGAAATGTTACAATAAATATATTTTGTAACACTTAGAAAAATGTTACCATAGATATTTTTTATAACACTTAAAAAATGTTACAATAGATATTTTATGTAACACTTAGAAAAATGTTACCATAGATATTTTTTGTAACACTTCAAAAAATGTTACCATAGATATTTTTTGTAACACTTAAAAAATATTACAAAAGATCTTTAGTAACATTTTTTTTACTTATATTATACTATTTTTTATTTTTTATTTATATTATACATAATATAAATATACTAAAATTAATTACTACAACATGAAATATTTCATTAAATTCACAAAATAAAATTTTTATAGCCTCTTTTATTAATCAATAATCATTGTACAAATTTTCTTCGTGATGCAAATAAAATGGAAAAAGAAAAAATACTTATAGCACTTAAACTCTATAAACATTCCATATAAAAAAGAAAAGAAAAAGTGATACTATGTACATAAAAAACTTAGTCCTTATACTAATCCTAGAAAAATGTATTTATCTGCTTGACTAGCTCATCGCTGCGACGACTTATTACCATTCCCTTAAACTAGTCAACCAAGTTCATCTGATGCACATCAAACAAAAAAGCAATAAGAACTCATATAGTGGGCAGAAATAAAACCTGAAAATTTCTACTTTGGCGAGTTAACTGATAAATCACATAGCAATTCTACTTGAATAATTCAGAAGCCAAGTACAAAAGAAAAGCATTTATTAGTCAGCGAGATTTTTATATCTATTAGCAAGATCTATACCTTGTCTATTTCAATATCTGACAATTGATTCAATCCAACAATATAAATATTCATAAACAAGGCAGCTACCACAGCCTGAAACGAAGAAAACTCTAAAATGCATTACTAGACTAGAAGGAAATAACAGAAACTTTTAGCCATTTAAGAGAAACAACACACTTCAGTGGCTCACCTCCAACACACCAGTAAAAAATAGAGGAGATATGTATGATGATTTCTGCACTGCTAGGAGTGACAATGTCTTGGCTTAAGACAGCTGGGTAAGGCATGGCTGAAAGGAGAATCCCAAAGTTGCTCATGGTACTGGTACTTGCTTGACTCCTGCAACTGTAGCAAACAATGAAAAGAATAAAAACACATGCTAAAGCTTGAACTGTTAATCATCATAGCTAGAATGAACAAGACATCCTTACATCACGCATCAGAAAAATGAACCCTCAATCTTAAGACATTTTGAACTCAAAACAGTTATAGTAAAAAACTTTCAAGTTAGATTTTGAAAATAAACAAATAAATACATGCAGCAATTTTCTTAAATTAAGCTGTTAGTTACTAATCATACTGTCAACTAGCAAGCAAAAAACCTCTAGTCTTAATCTAAAATCTAAATGACTATCACATATAGATCGATAATAAAAATGAGATGATGAAAATTTAACGGATGCAAAATATACTTATGATTTTACTCATAAAAAAAAAGCAAAATTACCTCCTTCAGACCAACATTTTGATAAATTTCTGTCAAATTGTTGAAATCTTTGTAGCCAAGCTGGACAAGTTCCTTCACAAAGATTCTAGGAGAGCTTTGAAGCACTTTCAAATCATCAAAAATCAAGTACATGGCTTCTCCTTTAACAAATGCTCCATCCTCATGACGATGAGTAACTTCACTACTGGAATCATTCACCATTATCTTCAGTTCTTTGTCCATCGGGTTCCCACATTTGATGCAAGTAACACCTGAAAAAGCACTTAACAACAAAGAATTACTTCTCTTATAATAATTACTACAATGTTTGGATGTTCCTCAATGAGTTCATGTTAGTGAACTGCAGAAATGATAATCCCACAGAAACTGAAACATGCAAAGAGCAATTGTCATCAAAAGATAGATAATTGAAGCATAGATAGGCTCCAATGAAATCGAAGGTGAAATGAATTAAACGGTTGTAGCTTATACTCACCTACAAGACCAAATAGAATGCAGTGTGCAGCTGCAAAAATAGGTAAGGGTATTGATGCAAAGAAAGCTCCAAATTTTCCTGAAGAGGTATATTGTGCTTTGTAAGAAAAAATCATGAAATAAACTGTCAAAATAAATTTAGTTAAGACCAATGTTGCCCCACAGTTTACTACTCACCTAACATTGAGAAGAATATCATAAAGCCCGCTGAAATTTGAATGACCCTTCAACTTCCAACGCGAGTGCTTCCAAGGAGTCCCACATTCTCTCTGTCATGATCCTAGGAGAATCAAATTTGTGTCCTATAATAGTGAAACTGGAAACTAGGAACATGAAGAATTGCACTTACACAGAAACTGATGAACCAGTTGCGGCTCCTAAAAGTCCATTTAGCAGTATTCCAATTCCCTGCCAGCCAATACCACGGCTTAGAACATGTGAAGGAGGTGGTATTGCACTTGCCAGTCTTGATGCAACTTTGTATGCCCCAGTTGACTGTGAAAGGTTTTCCTAATTTATTTAGTCAACTATGAAGCTCAAGTATTGATACAGAATATGAACATGATATTAGAAATTCCAAGACACCATAATAGTTACTATAAGGAATGAGATCATCTCTAACCCTCTTACTCTTCCTTCTAGTTAACTTAGGAACATTCTTCTTAAGAGGGTGAAATGGTTGAAATGGCATCCTTGAGCCTTTCTTGAGAAGCTTGAAGAAATCACGCCATTGGTTGTTAGCATTTGAACCACCACTTCCTGGTAGAGCCTCGGAATCAGAAGTGCTTGCTTAACAAGTGGTCACCCCATAAGTTGTTCGAATGCTGTCCCGGCAGTTAGGATATCATCATAACTACCTGACTGGGTAATTTTCCCTCCCTCCATCACCTAGAACATATTTTGTGACATTTGACATGAATTAGTCTCTAATATGTAATGGAATATAACACTAAAATTGTATCAAGTGGTCAAGAGAAAGCTAAAGAGTTTAACAAAAATGCTACATCTTGACCCAAAACATTAAAATGAATAACCTATGCTTTGTTTCAAATTTATATCATTCACTTAAGTCAAACTTAACCAATGTGAGATTAAATGACTCACACTTGAAATCTCAAAAAAAATTGAGATACTTTACTAGGATTTTATCAACTTCTGAGAGAAGCTCCACTTGATGAGTCACTAGAATGATTGTTTTTTTCCTAAGAACTGTCATGACACATTCCTGTAATTTCATAAATGTAAAAAACATTAGTTTATTTCAAATATATTAGGCCTATAATTTTGTTGTGATTGAGAATCCAAAGTGAAATCTTTCTTACATTGAATAAATGAGCAGCAGTGTGCGCATCAACTGCACTATGGAATGCCATTTAACCTGTTGTGCATTATCATGAAATGCCATTTAAGGATAAGAAAAAATTTGTAAGATACTAAAATGATAAGGTAAACAATCAAAATAGTTGGGACACTGATCCCTGATCCCAATGAACATTACCTACAATGAAAGAGGGAAGTGTTTTTCAAAGAAAGTGGTTCTGCCCCAACAAAATCCCACTAAGAGAAATGCCTCAAGTTCAAATCTCACTAATCCCTCAATTGAGTTTGATAACACAAATTCAACTCATACTCTTTAAATAAAGCAAGAATAATCCAAAACACATTTGCACTTTTTATGGCATAAAATAAATTCTTTGTTATTCATAATCATTAGTCTCTTTTATTATTAGAATTTCCTTATTTTAATATATAACAGAAACTCAATGAATTCACATCATTTAGGAATATATCTAGGCAAGTTCTATTCAACTTAATTACAAATGAATTTATAGGAATGACCAATAGGTATAAGTGTAACATGTATGGTAAAAGAAAGTATAACATGCATACTGATTAGATCTGCATATGAATCTATCTCTTTTTTTGCTTTCTCAATTAAACCAGCTTTGGAATATGAATCTATCTCTTTTTTTTGCTTCCTCAATTAAACTCAAGACCGTGTTAGCAAGGATGGAACGAGATCAGGTTTTTCCTAAAAAATAACCAAATGTCAAATAAGGAGAATAATTATGATGGAACAATCTAGCTTGAGATTAGAACATTTAGGCTTGTAAGCCACAGTTGCAACAATCACATTAGGTTAAGCACAAAAACAAATTCTAAGAAAGAAAAAAAAATAGAGAGAAACAAGTGCAAAAAATTGAATATGAACTATAAGGATTGAAAGATTCAGATCTCAATTGAAATCAGCAAGGGATGGAAAATTAAAATCAGATTGAATCGAATGAATTAAAGAAAAGAGAAAATCCTTACCAAAATCGGGATTGAAATCGAGAAAAAGAATTGGAATTTGGAGAATGAGTCACGCTGAGATCATAAAGCCTTGACTGAGAAGAAGAATATGATCTGATTGAGGTTAATAATTGGGATAAACTTGATTGAGAAGAGAACAAAAATTCGATCGGTAAGAAGTGGAGAGTGAACAAAATGTGATGAAAGTGGCTCTATTTTAGACCCGTGAAATATGACAAAAAAAAGAGAATCATCACCCCCTTGGTATATTTGGTGACATTTCTATCTGAATTTTTTTTAAAATATCTTTTCTAATATTTATGAAATAAATGTTGCTAAAGGTGTAATTTTATTAGTATAGCTAACATTTTAAAAATATTACATAAAAAGTGTTAGTAAATGTCTAAACTCCAGTAGTGAAAGGCACAGAGCTATAAATTTAGAAAATGGATTCATTCAACTTCATGAAATCAAGATGGAAGGACATTTCTTTCTGATCAGCGCTAAGACAGCACACACTTCAGGATTTCTGTTTAAGACTGAAGTTGGAAATCAAATTTCATTCAGTATCCAATCCAAATTCTGACCTGACCTTCCCACGATCTACAACCATCAAATTTTACCATTGCATTTTTATTTATTCAAAGAAGATCATATTGCTCTTGTTTCAAATACTGCAACAAAACTCTACATCATTCTAACATCCTCGCACTTGGTTCTTGCACAAAATAACCAAATACCTTAAAACATAACTTCGATACAAGTAATTCCCAAAGAGGAAACATATGAAGCAAACGGTAATGCAATTGGATAAGTTCACTGCCAGTAGCATTAAGCAAGCTACAACTGAAATTTATAAGACACAATTATGCATTCAATCAATGGATACTGCACAAGTCCAGTGGCTGAATCACAGCCTTCATGGCAAAACACAAATCAAGCATGGTATCACTATATATTACTGAAATTTCAAAAGGCATCCAATTACAACAAGTTAAGTAAGTGGTATTGATTAGCACCTGACATGTTAAGTAAGTGAATAAGTGTGAGTATCAAAATTGTTTAAGGTGGAGTTAATGTCAAAAATAAAAACCAGACAAATTGATTTCACAATTTATATATTACATGCAAACTTTTTATTTTACTTATTTATTTATTGTTAACTTTTTATTTCTTTTTTTGCAATTTGCATAATTCTATTCTCTATTATCATAAATTCAAATTTAAAAACTATATTTGGATCTACTAAGAGTAAGAAACCAAATTTAGAAACAAAAAAATGATTCAAGGAAAATCTGATAATGCAGGAAACAAGTGCTGCTAAATTGTCAAAAAGCAAGCTGCGTGAGAACTTGAACAAACTACAGGTAAAATATTTTGGTTTAACACAAAAATGCAGAACACAAAAAGAGAAGCATGTTCTTCATTTTTCACATTTCACTGTAAGGACACTATTCTATTCTTTATTAGAAGGTAGGATAAACATAAAAAATTACTAATCTAACAATACTCACTAATCTGTTAAACCACGCATCTTCATCAACAACAACATGCATGTTATCAAATCACAATTCGCAAACCCATATTTCACAGATTAAAACCCCCAAATTAAAACTCCTAAAATCGGAACCCTAAACCTCTGAAATTTCATAACCAAATAGAAATCAATACATACATATTCAATGATGTGAGCACAGAGAAGACGATGATGAGAAGAACGGTGAAGAAGGGCGATGGTCAGTGCAGCAATAGTGACGATCAACAGCGACGGTGACTGGCGGTGAGTGGTTACTGGGTGGCGACGATCACCAGCGACGGTGAGAAATTGAGAATGGCGAAGGTGAGGGTTACAGAGATGATGATTGAACTAAAAGGGGAAGGACGATGAGAAGCACAGAGATGACGATGTTGAGGGCGGCACAGCTCAATGCAGGAGGGCGAAGAGGAGCGACAGTCAGTGGCGATGTGGTGAGTGAGGGTGGTGAGTGGTGAGTGTGTGGCGATGTGGCGATAGTGAGTGGTGCGTGTGGTTCTTCACGATGGTAAGAGGGTTTCAGAAAGGGGATAAAGGCATTTGATAACAAAAATTTCAGAGAGGGTTTCAGAGAGGGTTCTTCGCGATGATGAGTGATGAGCTTTGGAGGGAACAAAAATTTCATTAAGTGTTGTGAGTTTGCTTTCGATCGGGAAAAAGAGGAAAAGCACTCATTAGGCATCACTTTTGAAGCACACCCAAAACTTAACAAATAGGCTACCCTCAAAAAATGCTCTCTTTGATACAAAAAGTGGACCCATAGATATCAACATACGGCTACGCTTTATAAGTGATTTCTATAATACCTAAGGCTATACTTTTTAAATGATGCCAAAATTGTGTTTCCTTTTCTCTTAAAAATAGGCAACACTGAGAAAAGTGTAGCCTATTCATAGAATAGGCTACACTTTTCAAATGTAGCTTGTAACACCCTACCACACTGAGCTTTACGCTCAAGCCGTAAAACAAAGGTGGTGTGGTATTATGACTTCTACAACATAATGTATACGTATAATAGCAGAAAGAGTATAATATACAAGGAGCCTTGAAGAATAGATGAAATAAAAGTCGCGGAATAAAATCGCAACGCTCAAGAAACAAGTTAACTTGCGTGCTAAGAAAACTATAACTATCGAACATAAGATACTAAAAGTAGGAATAGAGTGCCAAAGATACAAAATAACAAGCTCCTAACTCAGCCCGTGAAGTCAAGGCTGGCCAGAGAATATTTACACAGATATATATATATATATATATATCCAAAACCCGAATGTACATAAACAAAGTCTTGTTTCTCCATAAGCTTCTAAGAGGATCAAAAGGAACAAGTTATGCGGAGAGAAAGCTAAGTACATATATAAACAACACTATACAACAAAATAACCCGATAACCACTTCGCTTCAAAAGTCCAGATGCCTCTCGACCTGCATCTGAAAATCAACAACACAGTATGGGATGAGAACCAGAGGTTCTCAGTATGGTAAAGGTGCCACACACATAAGATATAAGGTCCTGGGAATGCCAGAGGCAATCCTAGAACGCCGACATTCAGATTATAGAGCTTAAAGTATTAAACAGAAGCCATAAAAAGTGGTTTTTTAAAAGTATCTAAGCCTAACTTCACTTAATCTTAGATCTAAGTCCCATACTGCCATTCCTCCATACCTCTATCTCCGTCAGTATTTCACAGACAAATAAACAGATAAAGGCAAACACAAGAAGGGTACAAATACTGCAGGTAACAAATATACATTTAATATGGCAAGCACACTTAGGCACACCCAATTAATACACAAACAAGTAATTTAAGTAGTATGCACATGATGCATGCCTGTCCTATGGCTGATGAGTCTCATCTGTCGGTTATCAAGCCAACCTGACAAGTCCAATTTGCTAAACCTTTGGACTGTCCCCCGACGTGCATCCCCATGAGTCTATGCATAGCTTTTACTCATGCATATATCAAATCGCTCAATGGGGGTACTATTCTTGGGAATTTATAAGTGCCCGGTCACCCTTACGTCGTAGGGTCAACAGAGTATCGAGTTCTTAACCTGATACACGTGGTGGCAAGCCACGGTACTTTACCCAGGGAGTCTCGTATCTCATATCATTTAATCATTCAAGCCAAGTATCATACATGATCATCCGTAACATTTCATAATCAATTCATCATTTTTCAGCTTTACTTCACCTCCAAGTTATCCCCATTTCCTAGCTTCATCTGATTATCAGGTTTAATACTACTTTTTGTGACTAAAGGAATGAAAATAGAGGTTTTAGAAGTTTGAAATAGGGTTTAAAACTCAAAAATCATGTTTGCTGGAACAGGGGCCACGCGTACACGTGGGAGAATAAAAATTGCAGCTTGCGTGCGCGTCCCTTTGTCATGCGTATGCGTAGGTGAAAACTTCATGTCACGCGTGCGCATGGGTCATGTGTGCGCGTGGACATGCATGTTGGTCAACTACACGTACGCATGGGGCTATACGCGTATGCACAGTTGAAAATTTCATGCCACGCGTATGCGTGGGTCACGCGTACGCGTGGACGTACGTTCTCCAAAAAAAAAAAACAGATCACCCAGAGAGCTACATAATCAGGAAATGTCACATGCATAACCACATATTCCACACCAAAATTTTCGATGGGCATAACTCAATCGTTTTAAATCGTTTTTCTTCTATTCTTCGAACGGCATAAACTTTACGAACCCAATTTTTATTTAAAACAAGTTGGAATCAATTTGGGGTTCCGAAAGCCAAATTATATCCCACCGAAGTTCAGCCCAAAACCAAAGTTCTACAAACCTCATAAACCTCATTTCATTCAAAAATCTCAATTTCCATTCATAATCATACCTACAATTCTCAACATAACAAATCCTTCTTTATCATCAAAATAACCACCATAACAATCTATTCCTTAAATAAACAGTAATACACATACATTTTCCTAAAATCCATCAAACATTACCAACCAACCAACAAGCATCAAACCATAATAATTCATCAAATCACTAATTATCCAACAAGCCAAATCAAATATGTCTATTGTCAAGATGCTAAATATTAAATATACACCTGCATTCCAACTTATCCTATGGTCATCTAGCCTAAGTTTTCACAAAACATTATATATTAAATGCAAGAAACCTAAACTATACCTTGGCCGGTTTTCTCGTAGTAATCAAGGTGACTTATAAAAACCAACACAGCCCCAAAAACCTCAAGAAAACAGCTTCCTCCAAGTTTCGTTATTCATAATTTCAAGCTCCAATTATTTATTCACAACTGTTATGGTGGGTAACCAGAGATTAGTGGGCCGGATGACGTTGGTTGGCCCAAACGCGTGAGGGAGGTGGCTATCGAGTGCACCTGAAACTCGGTGTTCCTCCGTCCGACTTGTGCGTGTGGAAGAATGGGGGGTGGTACCTGCAATGACGCTCCAATGCCTAAGTTAGCTAGAGTGTGAGCAAGTTGAGAATGTATTGGGACTTAGTGATACCTGAGGGATGTCAGGGTATTTATAGTGGTGAACCAATAACCACCGCTGAAGTAGTGCCACCTTTTTAGGTGGATAACCGTTCCCATATCTTAGGGAGGTTAAGATATGGCTCTATGAAGTGGTTAGAGAGTTTCTAGGGGCAGTTACTCATTCGAATGAGTGTTATCTGCCAGCTAACCCTCGTATCCGACTTCTTTGGAGCAGGTCGTGTTCAGTACCGACTTCTGGGGATGAAGGCTAGTACTGGGGAGGGCCAACCCCTTTGGGTTGGGCTTCTTTGCTTGGATCCTGGGCCCTATTTATTGGGCCAGGGTATGAACAGTGCCCCTACTCGAGCCCAATTTATTTTTAAGAGTTGGGTTCGAGTATTCAACTCGGGGTCATAGCCGATTTGTAAGAGGACCGACGTGATGGTTTGAAAACCGACGTGATTTTTCGTGACCTTTTGGTTCTGACAATTACGTCCAATCAAGCGTTGTGTCTGTTAGGGGTGTGCATAGGGATTTAATAGCCTTGGTAACGGTGCATCCTCATTAATGATTGCCCCGATTTTACCATTATGCCCCTAACGTTCTTATAAATATTTTCCCTCTCTTTCGTTGTTTCGTTTCTGCGATCTTTCAAATTTTCCTTGTATCCGTTCGTGCTGCGTTCTTGCGTCTTCGAAGGCTTTTGCTTCCAACCCTTATTTCCGGATAAAGGTTAGTTCTTTAATATGCCTTTGTAGATAAATTTGATTTGTAGACTTTAGTTTCGCATCCTCCTCCCTTTAGAGACCATGTTGGTGATTTTTCTTTTCCCCTTGTAGGTTTTGTTACCCCCTTTTTTTATAAAAAGAAATGGCTTCTGTAGATGCTCTCTCTCATTGGGTTGATGTTACGGTCTTAGGGGAGGAGCCCTCAGTCGATTCTGAGTTCATTACCAACCTTCGCACTCATCACAGAATTTGCACTTCTGAGGATGACGAACCAAAATATGAATTGGTAGTCCCGGGTCCTGAAGACCGGGTTTGTTTTGGAAGAGTCGATGAGGCGGCCCCTCATTTTTTCTTTATGTATGAATGCATGATCACCCGTTTGGGTGTTTTTCTTCCTTTTTCAAATTTTGAGATATCTGTTTTGCATCACTGTCGAGTCGCTCCCACCCAGCTTCACCCCAACTCTTGGGGTTTTTTGAAAATTTATCAATTTATCAGCCAAGTTTTAGAGTTCCCGACTTCTTTAAAGATTTTTTTCCATCTTTTTCATATGACAAAACCCTTCAGTGGGCTAAACAATAAACAACAGTGGGTGTCGTTCCGAGCCATACAAGGTCGGAGACTTTTTACCCTTTTTGACGAGTCCTTTCATGACTTCAAGAACTACTTTTTCAAAGTGCAAGCTGTAGAGGGTCACCATCCCTTTTTCCTGGATGATCATTCTTCTCCCCGATTCCCTTTATATTGGCTGGAGGCCTCCCCTTGCGAGAAATATGGTCTGGATGACTTAAATAAGGTAGAAGCAGCCATTGTGGGGTTCCTCCGAGAAGCGTGGGGGAGGGCCCCATACTTGGATACTAAAAAATTTCTCCAGGGGTCGCCGACCTTTGTTCAGTCACAATTAGGTAGCTTTTTGCGTTTCTTGCTTATTTCCGACTTGTAATTTCTTTTACCGACTTTGTCTGATTTTAGCTACCATTTTGTTTTTGCAGAGATGGCAAAGAAAAACGCTCAAGAGTCTTACCAGAGGGTTCAGGAAGCCAAGGCAAAGTCTCGAGCCAGGTCTGGAGGTGTTAGGACGGTTGTCTCTCCCCCTCCTCCTCCTCGGAACGTTGGGACTCCCTCTCAACCTATTGTAATTTCTTCCTCTGCTTCCTCTCTGCCACCCCCTTCCGTCCGACCTACTCCCGAACCAGAGCCAAAGAAGCGCAAGACCTTAGAGTCTGGCGCTTCTGGTGAGGCGGACGCTCTTGCGTTCGTTCGAAAGAACATCTATCCTCATGCTCGTATGAGTATGGATGATGTTTCTGTTCGGCACTACCTCACTACTGTGGTTGAGGAGAGTCTCAAGACGGCGGGGGTTTGTGGCAAACTCTTGGATATATTCGAGAAGACTCCCATCAGCTCTTTAGGGACGACCTCGAGGGTCGAGGAGCTGGAGGGTAGGCTTCGTATATATCAGGAGCATGAGAAGGAGTTGGAGGGGAAAGTTGCCAAACTGACGGAGGAGAGGGACAGCCTCAGAGAGAAAGGGAAGAAGTTGCAAGCCCAATGCAACATGGAGATGGATTTGAGGAAAGCAGCGCAAGCCAGCTACAACAGTTTGTTTGCTAATCTTGTGTCTGTAAAAAATGACTTGCTGAACGCTCGGAAGGCCTATACCGAGTTGGAGGACTCTATTGCGGATGGTGCTGATGAGGCCTGGAGGATTTTCAAGGAACAGGTCGGAGTTATTGCTCCTGACTTGGACCTTTCTCCTTTGGACCCTGATAAGATTGTTATTGATGGTGCCATCGTGGATCCTCCTGTCCCCATAGTGGAGTCTGAGTCTGATTTAAAGACTCGGGGGCAGAGGATCATAGAGTCCCCTCCTCACTCTAAGGACGCTCCGAGTTCTTCTACCGTTCCTCCGACTTCATCTTCAACTCCTGCTCCTGGCGTTCCCCCTGACTCTACTGGTGGTGATCTTCTAAAAAAGTGATTTTTGGCTATCGGGGCCCGGCCTGTGGGCCCCTCTTTTTTAAACTCTATATATTTATTTGTTGGTGTTTTGAACAATTTTTTGGCCTTTTAAGGCCGTAAACAAAACAGTAATGCCCCTTTTTTAATAGGGGTTTAATTTAGCGTTAAATAAATGCCCTTTTTGGATAAGGGCTTTGAGTTACCTTATGCGCGCATGCTTTTCGTGGTTCCTTTGACTCTTTGATCTTTTCTGGAGGAAACCTTTTCTTTGGGACTTGCCTGCTTTTCTGAATTTCCTTGATTCTCAAGGCAGCCTTTTTCTTAGTTTTTCCTTATCTCTTTTTGTTATTTCTAGTACTCAATTTTGTTTTATTGAGTTTTTCGTGACTTAGGCTACTTTTGCGATTCATTTTAATTTTACTCGGTTTCGCATTCTGCCTTGTGAGTCGGACTGATCCCGAGTTTATCATGATCGACTTCTATAGCCTCTTTACACCGACTTGTACCTCGTCGTTTTATCCTGACGACCATCTAGGTCGGTTCATGGGATTTTTACGTTTTGTCGAGCTTAAATCGGCGCGTTTCGTAGAAAGAAAATAAAAAGGGAATTCTGAAAGAGATATTTAAAATGAAAGAGTTCTTTATTAATTGAGGAGGTACCTTATTGCTACTAAGGGCTTTTGCTAATTTATTTCCCTTAGCCCCTACTGTGATGCCTCGTTAAAAACCCTTCTTCAGAAAAAACCCTTTGATTCTGGGAAAAAATCATGAAGCTGGGAAAAGAGTACATCAGGGAGTAGAGTTTGCTTTTAACTGTAGTACCTTTTCATATTACAAGCATGCCATGACCTTGGTAACTCGGTGCCGCCTAAGTCGGTCACCTTATAATAGCCTTTTCCTAAGACCTCCTTGATTTTGTATGGTCCTTTCCAATTGGCGGCGAGCTTTCCCTCCCCAGATTTGTTGACCCCAATGTCGTTTCTGATTAAGACTAAGTCATCTGGGGTGAAACTCCTTCGAATGACTTTTTTGTTGTACCTTGTAGTCATCCTTTGTTTCAATGCTGCTTCTCTTATCTGAGCTTCTTCTCGGACTTCAGGGAGCAAGTCGAGCTCTTCTTTATGTCCCTGTATATTCCTGATCTCGTCGTGGAAAATCACTCTTGGGCTTTGCTCATTGACCTCTATTGGGATCATGGCTTCTACGCCATAGACTAGTCGGAAGGGTGTTTCTCCAGTGGCGGATTGGGGAGTTGTTCTGTAAGCCCATAATACTTGTTGGAGTTCTTCAGCCCAAGCCCCTTTCGCGTCTTGTAACCTTTTCTTCAGCCCTGCCAGAATGACTTTGTTGGCTGCTTCGGCTTGCCCATTGGCTTGTGGGTGTTCCACCGAGGTGAACTGGTGTTTAATTTTCATACTGGCTACCAGGCTTCTAAAGGTGGAGTCGGTGAACTGGGTTCCGTTATCTGTGGTAATGGAATAAGGTATCCCATACCTTGTGATTATATTTTTGTAGAGGAACCTCCGACTTCTCTGTGCAGTGATGGTGGCCAGTGGTTCTGCTTCTATCCACTTTGTGAAGTAATCTATTCCCACTATTAGGTATTTAACTTGTCCTGGCGCCTGGGGAAAAGGACCTAACAAATCCATTCCCCATTTTGCAAAGGGCCATGGAGAAGTGATACTAATGAGCTCTTCTGGGGGAGCCACGTGGAAATTTGCATGCATTTGGCGTGGCTGGCACTTTTTCACAAATTCTGTGGCATCTTTCTGTAAGGTTGGCCAGTAAAATCCAGCTCGGATCACTTTCCTGGCCAATGACCTGGCTCCGAGATGGTTCCCGCAGATTCCGCTATGTACCTCCTCCAACACCTCGGTGGTTTTTAAGGTCGGTACACACTTTAACAATGGTGTTGATATCCCCCTTCTGTAGAGAACATTTTTCACCAAAGTATAGTGTTGTGCTTCCCTTCGGATTTTCTGGGCTTCTTTTTCCTCCTTAGGGAGGATGTCGAATTTTAGGTATTCGACTAAGGGGTTCATCCATCCGAGGTTTAATCCGACCACTTCAAAGACTTCTAGTGTGTCTTCTGTTTTTACCACTGAAGGTTCCTGGAGGGTCTCTTGAATCAAGCTTCTGTTATTTCCTCCTGGCTTGGTACTTGCTAGCTTGGATAGGGCGTCTGCTCTGCTGTTTAGATCCCGAGTTATGTGTTTCACCTCGGTTTCTGCAAAGCGCCCCAGGAGCTCCGAGGCTTTCTCCAAGTACCTTTTCATAGTTGGGTCTTTTGCCTGGTATTCCCCACTTATTTGGGAGGTCACCACCTGGGAGTCGCTGTATACCATCACTTTCGTGGCGCCGACTTCTTCAGCCAGCTTCAATCCTGCGATCAAGGCTTCGTATTCTGCCTGATTATTTGAAGCTGGGAATTCGAACTTGAGGGAAACTTCTATCTGGGTTCCCCTTTCGTCTACCAATATTATGCCTACGCCGCTTCCTGTTTTATTGGAGGACCCATCCACGTAGAGTTCCCAGGTAGTCGGTTTGTCCTCTTGATCCCCTGCATATTCAGCGATGAAGTCGGCGAGGCACTGGGCTTTAATCGCCGTCCGAGTTTCATACTTTAAGTCGAACTCGGAGAGCTCTATTGCCCATTGTACCATTCTTCCTGCAATATCCGTCTTTTGGAGGATTTGCTTCATGGGTTGGTTCGTGCGGACTCTTATTGTGTGAGCCTGAAAGTAAGGCCGTAGCCTTCGAGAGGCTATTACTAAGGAGTAGGCAAACTTTTCTAATTTGTGGTACCTTAGCTCAGGGCCCTATAGAACTTTACTGATGAAGTAGATTGGGTGTTGCCTGACCTCCTCTTCTCTTATCAATGCTGCTGAGACAGCCCTGTCTGCCACGGAGAGGTATAGGATGAGGTCTTTTTCGGCTATAGGTCGGGTCAAGATAGGAGGTTGGCTCAAAAACTTTTTGAACTCCTGGAACGCCTCCTCGCATTCGGGGGTCCACTCAAACTGGTGCCCCTTTTTTAGTAGGGAGAACAGTGGAAGGGATCTTAATGCTGATCCTGCCAAAAATCTGGAGAGAGCTGCTAGTCGGCCATTCAGCTGTTGGACTTCTCTCAAACAAGTCGGGCTTTTCATCTCTAGGATAGCTCTACACTTGTCGGGATTGGCTTCGATCCCTCTTTGTGTTAGCATGAATCCTAGAAATTTTCCTGCCTCCACTGCGAAGGCGCACTTTGCAGGATTTAGTCTCATCCCGTGCGACCTTAGGGTGTCAAAGACTTGTGAGAGGTCGGATAGGAGGTCAACTTCCTCCTTGGTTTTTACCAACATATCGTCGACATATGCTTCCATTAAGCTCCCTAAGTGTGGGGCAAACACCTTATTCATTAGCCTCTGATATGTGGCCCCTGCATTTTTCAATCCAAATGGCATGACCACGTAGCAATAGTTGGCTCTGGGCGTGATGAATGATGTTTTTTCCTGGTCTGGTTCATACATCGGGATTTGGTTATACCCTGAGTAGGCGTCCATGAATGACAGGTATTGATACCCCGAGCTAGAGTCCACTAGGGCGTCAATGCTTGGTAGTGGATAAGGGTCCTTGGGACATGCCTTATTTAAGTCGGTGTAGTCGACGCACATTCTCCATTTACCATTTTGTTTTTTGACTAGCACTACATTGGCTAGCCAAGTTGGGTATTTGACTTCTCTGATGAAGCCGGCTTCTAGGAGCGCCTGCACTTGCTCTTCTACTACTAGGGCTCGCTCTGGGCCGAGCTTGCGTCTTCTTTGTTGTACAGGTCGGGACCCTGAGTAGACCGAGAGCTTGTGAGACATGAGCTCGGGATCTATCCCAGGCATGTCGGAGGCCTTCCAGGCGAAGAGATCGGAGTTATCTCTTAGGAGCTTAGTCAACCCTTGTCTTAGGGTTTCCCCTAGGTTGGCTCCTATGTGAGTGTTTTTTCCTTCCTCTTCGCCGACCTGAATTTCCTCAGTTTTTCCCCCGGGCTGTGGTCGTAGCTCTTCTTTAACCCTTGCTCCCCCGAGTTCTATGGTGTGGACTTCTCTGCCTTTTCCTCTCAGGTTTAGGCTTTCATTGTAGCACTTCCTTGCCAGCTTCTGATCTCCCCTCACCGTTGCTATTCCCGACGAGGTCGGGAACTTCATGCAGAGGTGGGGCGTCGATACCACCGCTCCGAGTCGATTAAGGGTAGCCCTGCCGATTAAAGCATTATAAGCCGACCCCACGTCGATGACTATGAAGTCTATACTCAGAGTCTTTGATTTTTCCCCCTTTCCAAAGGTGGTGTGGAGGGGTAAAAATCCTAGTGGCTTTATCGGCGTGTCACCTAATCCGTATAAGGTGTCGGGGTAGGCTCTTAACTCTTTCTCATCTAAACCTAGTTTGTCGAAAGCGGGCTTAAAGAGGATGTCTGCTGAGCTTCCTTGGTCTACTAGGGTTCTGTGTAGATGGGCATTTGCCAGGATCATGGTAATTACCACTGGGCCATCGTGCCCAGGGATTATTCCTCGCCCGTCTTCCTTTGTGAATGAAATGGTCGGAAGATCGGAGGACCCCTCTTCGACCTGGTAGACTCTCTTGAGATGTCTTTTTCGAGAGGATTTTGTGAGTCCCCCTCCCGCAAATCCTCCTGAGATCATATGGATATGTCTCTCCGGAGTTTGTGGTGGTGGGTCTCTTCTATCCGTATCTTCTCGCTTTCTTTTTCCATGACCGTCCGACCTTTCTATGAGATATCTGTCAAGCCGACCTTCTCTGGCTAGCTTTTCTATCACATCTTTAAGGTCGTAACAGTCGTTTGTTGAGTGTCCATATATCTTATGGTACTCGCAGTAATCACTGCGGCTCCCCCCCTTTTTTATTCTTGATGGGTCTGGGGGGAGGCAGCCTTTCAGTATTGCAAATTTCTCTGTATACATCCACTACAGGAACTTTCAATGGAGTATAAGAGTGATATTTTCTTGGCCTATCAAGGCCGAGCTCTTCCTTCTTCTTCGCTTCCCTCTCCCTTTCTTTCGTTGAGGGAGGGTGCCCGATTCGCAAACTCGGGTCTCTTAGCCTAGCGTTTTCTTCCATATTGATGTACTTTTCAGCTCTTTCCTGTACATCATTTAAAGAGGCGGGGTGTCTTTTTGATATGGACTGTGAGAAGGGACCTTCTCTAAGACCATTGACTAGCCCCATGATGACCGCTTCGGTGGGCAGGTCTTGAATCTCCAAACATGCTTTGTTGAATCTTTCCATATAGGCCCGTAAGGACTCCCCGACCTCCTGTTTTATTCCCAGGAGGCTTGGTGCATGTTTTACTTTGTCCTTCTGGATGGAGAATCTCATCAAGAATTTTCTTGAGAGGTCTTCAAAACTGGTAATTGACCTCGGAGGGAGACTGTCGAACCATTTCATCGCTGCTTTTGACAAGGTTGTCGGGAAAGCTTTGCATCGCGTAGTGTCAGAAGCGTCGGTCAGATACATCCGACTTTTAAAGTTGCTCAGATGATGCTTTGGATCGGTGGTTCCATCATAGAGGTCCATATCGGGGCTTCTAAAGTTTCTCGGAACTTTTGCCCTCATTATGTCCTCGCTAAACGGATCTTTCTCTCCTAAGGGAGAATCTTCTCTATTGCCTTGGGAATTCCGACCCTTGAGGGAGGATTCTAACTTTAAGAGTTTTCTTTCTAACTCTTTTCGTCGCTCCATCTCCTCTTTTAGGTTCTTTTCAGCTTCCCTTTGTCGTTCCCGCTCCTGTTCTAGCTGCTCGAGGCGGCTATGGATTAGCCCCATAAGCTCACTAGCGAGAGGGGGTCTTTCTTTTTCTGACTCGCGCCCCTCCGAGGAGTTTACCTTCGGATTTTTGATTCCGGAAGTGCCTTCCTTATTTTGATCATTAGCTTCCTGGTGGAGGTTCTGATCTGCTTCATTGTTTCCAGTGTTCAAATTCTCTTGATCAGAATCTGTCTCCACATGACCTTCTTCAGGGGATCTTTCCGCCATCACTGGTTAATCTCTCGGGTCCCCGGCAACGGCGCCAATGTTACGGTGGGTAACCAGAGATTCGTGGGCCGGATGACGTTGGTTGGCCCAAACGCGTGAGGGAGGTGGCTATCGAGTGCACCTGAAACTCGGTGTTCCTCCGTCCGACTTGTGCGTGTGGAAGAATGGGGGGTGGTACCTGCAATGACACTCCAATGCCTAAGTTAGCTAGAGTGTGAGCAAGTTGAGAATGTATTGGGACTTAGTGATACCTGAGGGATGTCAGGGTATTTATAGTGGTGAACCAATAACCACCGCTGAAGTAGTGCCACCTTTTTAGGTGGATAACCGTTCCCATATCTTAGGGAGGTTAAGATATGGCTCTATGAAGTGGTTAGAGAGTTTCTAGGGGCAGTTACTCATTCGAATGAGTGTTATCTGCCAGCTAACCCTCGTATCCGACTTCTTTGGAGCAGGTCGTGTTCAGTACCGACTTCTGGGGATGAAGGCTGGTACTGGGGAGGGCCAACCCCTTTGGGTTGGGCTTCTTTGCTTGGATCCTGGGCCCTATTTATTGGGCCAGGGTATGAACAACAACCTAATACACATTCATAACACATATATACCGAATTTAATATCCAAAGCTCAAATTCAGTAAAATTAAAATGGAATTATGGTATCCTCACCTTATCCAAGCTTCACATAAGTAAGAATGAATGTTTTTCTCAAGTTAATTGGATCCTAAAACATCAAAGAGCAAAGAAATTCAATACCTCCACCTAATTTCTCGAAAATTGGGGAAGAAGAGGTTGAGAGTGAATAAGCGGGTTACCTATGAAATTGTTCTGGGAGAAATATAGAGCTCGACGCGGTGATCACGTGGTCGTAAATGGTGCGGAGATTGGAGCTCGGACGGAGGAGTTACGGCGTTTTGAATTTTGCCGTAAGCATTGGGGGTTTCTTCCTTCTTCTCCCCTGCTTGATGGCTTTCAGCGTTTTGCTGAAATGGGTAAGAAAGGAAGCGTGCCCCTTTAAATGTGCTGGGCCAGTTGGGCCCGGTTCAACCAGTTCGGCCCGTTCGATCCAATCTTGGGCCAAATTCTTCGAAATTGGTGTCAAAATTCTCGTTTCGATGAGCTCTATCCTAATTTAATATAATATACGCATTTCTAATTCTCTTTATTAAAAACTAATTTATTGACTAATTATTTACTAATTTAAAGGGGTTTACATAGCTTAAAAAAAGTGTGGCTGAATGGGTATTTTTCTTGTAGTGTTATTAGATACCATCATTAAATAATTTTGGTTTATTTTTTAGTTTATTTCGGTTTATTTGTGTGTTAATTAAGGTTCACTTTATAATACTAATAAGTATTGACCAAATTTTTTATTCTTTAAGTAATTTTTTAACTATTTGTTCAAATCTGAATCGAATTCGATTCATTTGTTAATTGAGTTAGGTTCATTTGATACTACTTTTAAGTATTCACCAAATCTGTTATTCCTTAAGAAATTCGGTTCATCTCTTAGTTTAATTGAGTTCATTTGCATGCAGAAATGAATTAAAATGTGCTTTTCTTGCTGATCGAATGTTTATCACTTTTTATTCAAATCTGAACCAAATTCGGTTCATTTATTAATTGAGTTAGGTTCACTTGATACTACTTTTAAGTATTCACCAAATCTATTATTCCTTAAGAAATTCGGTTCATTTCTTAGTTTAATTGAGTTTATTTGCATGCAGAAATGAATTGAAATGTGCTTTTCTTGCTAATTGAATGTTTATCACTTTTTGTTCAAATCTGAACTAAATTCGGTTCATATGTGAATTGAGTTAGGTTCACTACTTGATACTACTGTTAAGTATTCACTAAATCTAAACTAAATTTGGTTCATTTCTGGATCTAAATGAAACTCAATTAAAAGAAGGAAAAAAATGCAACAACAACAACAACAATAAAAGAATGATGATTGAGAGAAAATACGCAAAGAAGAAGAAGAAGAAGAAATGCAAAAAAAAAGAAGGAGGAAGGCGATGAAGAAGAAGAAGGAAGAACGCGAAGACGAAGAAAAAGGAATGCGAAGACAAAGAAGAAGGAAAGCGAAGAAGAAGGAAGAACACAAAGATGAAGACGAAGAAGTGTTATTCAAACATGCGTGTGTACACACGGGTGTAATGAAAGTGATTTTTGATGAATTTAGACATGTTTGATTAGAGTTAAATACAAAAATGCTTAAATGTATAGTTGGGTTGATTAAATAAATAAATATTATAACTAGATCTAAACATTCAATCTGTATTAAAAAAGACAATAATTAATAGAATCCTAATACACGAAATTCTTACATGTTTATCATGTTGTTCTGTGGGCAACAAGTGAAAGTGTATTGAGAATTTAGAAGTTACTCAAATTGATTGGGATAATGATCGAAATTGATTATATTAAAAGGGGCTTTTCATCCTTGATTAATATAATGGACAAATCGTTAGATATATATCATTCTTTTATTTCTATATTGACGGTTTAAATTTTAGAATAAATAATTTTATAATATGATATTAAATTTGTTATAATTGAAATGTCTAAAATTTGGTCTCTAATCTTTGTTAGAGATATAATTTTTTTAGGATTAAGTACGATTTTAGTCCCTAATGTAGAAGCTGAAAATTTGTTTCGTCCCCAAAATTCATGTTTGTTTTAAAATGGTCCAGCGGACAATTATGCCCCTCAGCTAGTTACTATCCGTTATTGATTTGTAATCGAGTAATAATGTTAACAACAACAACAACAACAACAACAACAATAATAATAACAATAATAAAAGGGAACGTTGTAAAAGAAGGAGAAGAGGATCATCTTCTTCGAAAAGCTCAGAGGAAGGAAACTGTGTTAGGGTACAACGAAGCAGAGGAAGGGCTCGAAAACGCTGCGTCGATGGCTTCGCAGAGTCCAACATCGTGTCGAGTTTGATCACCTGTGAAGAAGTTGGTATGTGGGCATGGGGAGAGGCCGATTCTGCGAACCTCAACGACAAAGGACAACCCCAGGCCGACGATTTTGGGGTTGCGTCTACTATGAGGTATTTTGTTGTTTCCATTTTGTGAGCATGAGTTTCGGCATCTGGGTTTCTTTCATCTAAGGATTTCTGGCTTATGATAGGTTCAGGATGCTTGTGATTTCTTTTGGTGGGCAGACCCGGAAGCTGGAGGAGCGCAGTAGGATTTTGAAATTGCAAATTGTAGGAAGAAAAATACAACCTTGAAGACAAGGTTAAAGGATGTTGAATGGAAGCTGAGGATTGTAGCTACTCTAGGGATTGTTGGGTAGATTGAATTTTTGTATTTGTTGCTGTAGAATCCACACAAGTTAAGGCAACCATATAGAATGCACTTAAATTGTAGATGATTAGAACATCAATTTTAGGATTTTATTGTGTTCTTTTGGTAAATTGATAGGAAAACGTGTCATGTTACAATGATCTTTTATGTTGTATCATTTGTGAACCTGTTTGAACGTATGAATAAAAGTATTGTCTTAGTTTCCAAGCTTAAAGCAGAGGAATTGTGTTGCAATACTTTAAAGTAGATATGTGTGCATATGGTAAGGACATATCGTATTGAAGGCCAAATTCAGATCAATGAAACTTAAAACACTGACAATTCTAGTCATGCATAACACAATTCATAAGCCAAAAAGGCCAATTACAGAATTAAAGATGTCACTTAAACAAAAAACACAGACCAACAGTGTGCATAAACAAAGTTCAAACCACTTAACCACCTAGAACAAAATAACAAAATAACATTGTTTGAGGCTTAGAGAAACATTCATAACAGTCAAATCATAACTAGCAACATCTAAAGGTTTCCCCATGCACTAGGAGGCAATTTTTCCATTAGCTGCAGTTTCTGCAGAGGGTCATGTGGTGCTCTAGTCTGGATAACAAAAAATGCCTCTTTCTCTCAGTTGGTTGACTGTGTGAGTCCTTCTTGCTATTGGAGGATGCTGCTGTACTTCTCTTCTTAGGCAATGGCTGAGATGAAGGAGCTTTAGGGTTGGTCTGAGCTGGTGCAGGCCCTAACTTTTTGGGCTGGATCTTGGGCTGAGTTGAAGTATCATTGGGCTTAGCTGTTGATTTGTTGGGCCTAGTTGCTTGTTTCTTTGGCTGACTTGTTGGAGGGTTGGGTTGTGAGCATGAACTCCTTTTAAGTGTCCATCTCTGAACTGTATGGCCAGGGGGTTGTGAGCATGAAACCTTCCAACCTCTCTTAGGACCTTTGCTAGCTTGTTAGGTTGCATATTGGACCTATGAGGGAAATTAAAATTTGATAACATGAATCACAATTTAATATATAACAATGTATACTACCAAATTGAACCATAAAATAGTGAGCCATAAACCCTCTTCTTAGGTTTTGTGAAACCTCCCTTCTTGTGTCCTACAGCACCACAATTAGAGCATATTTGTATTTGTCTCCTACGGGAGAGGTGAGTCTGGCTTCTGTTATCCTTATCTCCAGGTCTTCACTTCCTCTTCTTCACCGATCGGTAACTTGGCCTCCTATATGGTGGTGGCATGAAATCATCATACTAGGTTCTCTCCCACAGATCTGGCCCATTCAGAGGATGTATCACTTCCTGGTAACACCTTAGGTAAGCATCCTTTTGTAGTGGTCATCCACAAACGACTCCAAGTCCAACCCCTTAAAATTGATGCAGCTGATGGCCTGAGGACAGGGTAGCCCGCTCATCTGCCACCTCCTGCAGGAACACTCACCAGTAGACAGATCCACAACAAACTTGTCTAACCCACACATCACCTCATACTTACTAGCAGCTGACCAATATGGCCTCCAGTCCCTAGCAAACTTTGCCCTTTTCTTTAATTTCTTCCTAATTGTTGGCATGATGTTACCCTAGTACAGTTGAATCCTATCTCTATTTGCAGCCCATCTAGTCATCCCTAATGTCCTCTAACATAGTCACAATTGGTTTTTCTCTAGCCTCAACTATGACAACATTAAAACTTTCACTCATGTTGTTAATAAGGGAGTCACATTTTGAATGAAATGTAAGCGAGAACGGGACCAGAACCTAGGTGAAATGCTGTTCAAGTGCCGACATGCACCCTCATTCTTGAGCCTCAGTGACTTCATCTCCTTCTCTCAATCTTTTCAGTGCGTTGACTTTGTACACCTCTACATTTGATTCTTCAGCTCCAATCTAGGAAATTTCTTTCTAAAATTGTTATACAGATGCCTCACACAGTATCAGTTGTTAACTCCTGGAATGACCTCATCAAAAGCTGGTAACAAGCCCTGCAGTATAAAGGTGAACTTGGAAGTTAGTCCAGTATTAACAAATTTCTTAATGCCCAAAACAAATAAAAAATGAATCGTTAATTACCTTCTGCTGCTCAGACATGAATGTGCACCTCCCAATTTTCTCAGCACCCAAATCGTCAGATAGATGTCACAGAAACCAAACCCAGGAGTCCTTTGTCTCAGCTTCAACCACCGCATAAGCAATTAGAAGGATCTGGTCATTGGGGTCTCTTCCTATTGCAGTCAATATCTGGCCACCTTGAGGAGTCTTCAAGAAGCACCCGTCCAAACTAATAAAGGGTCTGCAATGTTAGAAGCTCTTCTTGCATGCATCGAAGCAGACATATAGTCTCTGGAATGTACAATAATTCATCAACTCTGGGTTCTGTATTTCCTGGGAAAAATCTGGGCTCCGAATCACTTTCAAAATCACTGATGAACCTGGATTTGCCCTTAGAATCTCAACACAGTAATCATTAATCCTTTTATACTGCTCACTAGATACACACTAAATCTGGCTTAGTGCCTCTTGCTTCGTTTTGCCTGCCATTGATTTAGTCACAGTGACATTTTGTTTCTTATGTGCCTTTGCCACCAACTCCTTTATTTTTATTCTAGGATTTGACTCTACCTTCTTCTTAAACTTGGCTCCAAGCCACTTAATGTGCAGTATGCCAACCCTGTATGTTTGCATGCAAGTGTGTTGCAGGTTCATGCTTCTTAACTGCCATAAGGATTTATCCCCAACCCTGTGTGCATAGAGCCAAAAAGGGCAATCTTTCTGACAAACAGCCCTAAGCCCACCAAATCACACTTCTTAAACTTGATACTCCTAGCCGTATGAACTGCATAAGCCAACACAGTATCCTTAAATTCTTGCCTGGATGCATAAAGTATTCCTACCACCCATCTATAGCTGCTCATATTCTTCAAAAGTTTATGAACTGAAAACCTTTGACCCCCATGATCTGATGCATCATTAGCATCATCCTCCCCTTCATCTCCACCAATCATATAGTCTATCTCTAATTCATCACTATCTACCACATCCACATCACTAATCTGACTTGTCTTAACCCTCTTTCCCTTGCTAGCAGTATCTTTCTTAGGCACAGAATTATCTTCATCAAATGCACTATCGTACTCATACTCCTCCTCACTATTAGTAAAGTGAATGTCACATGCACTGTCCCCCTCCTCATTGGACGGCAAATACTCGGGGTCATCACTGTCTTCTTCACTGGTTCCATTTCCATCTCCTCGAAACTGTCCTCCACCCTGGGTTCCTTTATTAGGTTCCTCACTTCCCTCCGTTGCTTCAGCCCCATGACCATAAAAAACAACCAATTCAAGCCCAGCATCATTCCCTTCTTTAGCTACTCCCCCAACGTCAATGTAACCCACTTCCCGAAATACCTCCGCATCCCCAACATCGTGGACCACAAACAACTCTACCAATCCCCTTAACCCAGTAATGTCACACATTTCGATTGCATCTGCGTCACCCTTCAGCATCTTCAAGTTAGTCTCCGAATCATCCAAGCCTGGATCTTTACACCACAATGCTGCAATGTTGGACTGCAAGTACCCTTACTATCTCAGCTCTTCATAGGCCTCAAACACAGACCAACGATCGCTGTCAATGTCCTCAATAATTGTTCTTTGACCCTTTAAGTACTTAAATACCCCGTCTTCATAACCGAATGCACCGCCATGATGCACCCTCATGTATATGTACACCATCTTCTGCCAGTCAACCCTGTTATCCAATAGAATACATTACTAAAACAGAGACGATACTAAAATTGAGACGAAATAAAAGAAACACATATATACAAACCCTAGCTATAGCAGCAAAATCGGAAGCCTACATTAAACCCCAAAAAGCTCAAACGGAGCAACATTGTTGTCAAGTTCAAACCCCCAAAATGCTATAAACAGTTGATGTGATTGCTGAAGGCATGAAAAGTAACTGTACCTGAAAAATCAGTTGGTCCAGCGATGAAGATCAGTGACGAATGTCACACCTCACCGATTGTGAAACTTCCACCACCCAAATCCCTACAACCACTTCCGTAGAATCTCTTCGCAGCAACGTATTCGAGGGTTTGACACAAAGGTTTCAACTTTCAAATGTTTTTAAGAACATTATGAGTTATTTGAGGAGCAAGAGTCAAATTCGCGAGAATGAAATTAAGGGACACAAATTACAAGGGACAAACTTGTCATTAAAATTTATTTTTGGTGCGAAAGGATCATTTTAAAACAAACATAAACTTTGGGGAAGATTTTGTTTACAAAATAAACTTGGGGACAAAACAAATTTTCGGCCTCTATATTAGGAACTAAAATCATACTTGACCCTTTTTTTATCAATTTAACCTTTTAAAAAAAATAATTTTATGACATAATATCGGAATTTCTATAATAACAAAATTTAAAGTTCGACCTTTATTATTTTCTCCCTTTCCAACAAAAAAAGAATAACGAATAAAAAGAAAAAAAATTATACAAAAATTTAAGTAAAATCCAAAAAAAAATTATTGTTTGAAGAGATATGCTAAAAAATCTAGAACTTTTTTATTAGGGATAAGTACGATTTTGGTCCCTCACGTTGAGGGTCAGAATCGAAATCGTTCCTCGTGTATATTTTGATTTAAAATCATCCTTAACGTATTTTTTTTGTATTAAAATCGTCCTTTTTAAAAAAATTTAATTTTATTCCTAAAATACCCCTACTTTAATAATAAAAAAATTAAAAAATTTATTAAAAAAAAAAGAAAAGAACACGTTTTGGGGGGAGGGGGAGAGGAAACGCCTTTTTGGGGGTGGGGGGCTGAAAGGAAATGCGAAGGGGGGAGGGGAGGGAGAGGGGGAAGGGGAAGGGGGGAGGGGACGGCGCCGGCGCTGCTACTCGCGTTGCTGTCGTCAGAACATGTCGCCGCCACCATCGCGCCGTTTGCGTCGTGCCATCGTGAGCAGAACCACGAAGAGAGATGGATCGCGAGTGAGGGGGTCACGGGCTTGGAGCCGCCGTGCCTTCATCACCACCGCGTCCTCACTGCACTGCCGCCGTCGTCCTCACCACGCTACCGGGGGGTGGAGAGAGAAAGAAGGGGGGAGAAACAGGGAGGTCGCCGCCGTGATCTCCTCGTCGTCGTCGGCTTCCGTTCCGCTGCTGGTCGCCGCCTCGCCGCCTCTGCTTCTTGCTTCGATTTCTGTTTCTTCTTCGTCTTCTGCTTCTTGATTTGTTGAATATTTGATTTGTTGAATCATTGTTGGTTTTGAGTTGTTGGTTTTCTTGATTTCTGAATTTCTTGATTTCTGAATTGTTGTTTGCTGTTGATGGAAGAAGTTTGTTAATTGATCTCTGTTTGTTGTTTGGTGGTGGTGGTGGTAGTGGCTGATTTTGATTTGTTGTTTTTTTATTTGGTTGTTGAATTTGTTGAATTTTGGGAATTTGTGTTAATTTGTTGAATTTCTGATTTTTAGATTTTTGGATTTGTTGAATTTGTGTTGATTTTATTGATGTTTTTCTTGATGGTGTAGGTAAAGGTGCTGGTGGTGGTGGTGGGAGTAAAGGTGCTGGTAGTGATGGAGGTAAAGGTGCTGATGGTAGTGGAGGGTATTTTTGTCCAAAAAAATTTAAAAGGACGATTTTAATACAAAAAAACACGTTAAGGATGATTTTAAATCAAAATATACACGAGGGACGATTTTGATTCTGACCCTCAACGTGAGGGACCAAAATCGTACTTATCCCTTTTTATTATTATTATACCAACTTACATAACATTCACGTGTATTTTTTTTCTTTTTCTTTTTTTTTTTTGGGATACATTCGCTGGTATATATCTGGTCCAATCGTTAACAATCAATAATATATGATTCAATACAATATTTCATTACAAACAATACGACACCACCAATAAAATTTATTATTTTTTATTAATATTTCATTAATTTTAAATATTAAAAAATAATTTTAAATTTGAATAATATAAAAATAAAATACCAACTTAAAATATTGGTTAATATTAAAAAACATTAATTACTAATAAATTTCTTTCACAAATTAATATAAATAAGTAAAATAAAAAAGATGTGGTTTTTGCTTTAACGCACGGCACTAATATTTTTGTTTTATAAAATTTGGTTTTAATTTATTCATAATTAACTAAACATTTATAATGAATACTTATTTAATCAAAATATTTACTTAATTGAAATATTATTAAAAACTTAACTAACGCTCCCTTGATATTAATAATAGAAGATAATGGACGCAGGTGTTCTGAATCTGAATTGAATTGAATTGAATTGATCACAACTAGAAAATGGATTAATACAGACAGATTTATAGACGGCTTTAGTCTTTATTACAGACGGATTTTTGGTTACCGACGAAATTACCAACGGGTTTTGTCTCTCTGTAAAAGCCCCGTCGGAAATTATTTACCGACGGATTTTTTTCCGTCGGAAAATTACAGACGGATTTTTAGCAGTTACCGACGGATTTTCCCTCTGTAAATTTTCTATCCATTTCCCAAAGGCGACGAACTTTCCGACGGATTTTCCGTCTGTAATTACAGACGAATTTTCCGACGGATTTTTCGTCTGTAATTACAGACGGATTTTCAGACGGATTTTCCGTCTGTAATTACAGACGGATTTTTCGACAGATTTTCCGTCTATAATTTGAACTTTGGGAAATCATCCCACGTTCTGATTACAGACAAAAAATCCGTCTGTAAATCCGTCAGTAAGATAAAATAGATTTTTTTTTAGATTTTTCCATTGCAAAATGAATACTTTAGATTTGTTTTCTAAATTTACTCCATCAAACACTGTAAATTGAAAAAAGAAAGCCAAAAATCACATAAATAAACATAATATTCATTACATGATACCTATAAAATTGGATGTTATTTTTCAACATCATTGGCCAATATCTCATTGTCTTAATAAAAAGATACCCAAAAAAAATAAGATGACCATCCCAATGTTACATGAATGTCACAAATTACACTTAGCACTTAAAGATAGGATAATCTAAAATATTAATAGTTAACTAAGTTGCATTGGCAGCATCAAGCTCCATATTGAAAGTTAATTTTGACATCTCCTGACTGAAATAGAATTAAAACCCAAATTAGAATTGGAGTGAATTAGAATGCTTGAATAAAAATAACAACAGGTTTCTTTGTTGACTGAGGACCAGATTCCTCTTCTGGATACAATTTCAAATGGTGATACCTACAAGCACAAAATCCAGTACCATTCATAACAAATAAAAATTAAATAAATGAAAATTGGTTCCTCAACTCTAAAGTCTAAAGTCTAAACATAACAAATTCAAAACAAACATGAAGACAGCACAATAAGTAACTAAAACTCACAAATCCAGCTGTTTAGAGGCATTCCTTGAGCTGCACGGCCAGTATTTAGAACATAACCATTCATCAGAAAGCTGTCCCTAAAAAGTGGATTCTGCGTAGTTATCACTGTATGTATAATCAAATCATTTGTTTATTCATTGATCATATAGCACTATTAGTTTGCAACCAAGAAAACAATTGCAATAAACACCTTTTTTGTATATATAAAAAGGATTTTAGAAAGCCTTTCAACTTCCTTGAAATTGGTGAGGAAAACCATCCTAATGGCTCTGTGGGCCTGTCAGCAATAAACAAATTGGTGAGGAAAACCATCCCTCAAATTGAATATTATTAGTCAGTAAAATGGTAGTTGGTCACTAAATAAGACAGCATATAGCAATTCAACAAGGGCATTATATATGCCAATGTATAAGCTGATAAGGGAGGCAGAGAAACACAAATTAACACTTAAATAAAGCAAATTATAGAGGTATAGAAGATCAAACTAAGTCACAAGAGTAACAAAATAGATAAATGCATCTAAGATGGCCCCAGGCTTGTTTTGCTTGATTGGCCCAAGTCCAAAGGCTTGGCAAAGGTGAAGGAACAAAACCTGCAACTTTTTAACTATTGTAGCCATTGCTTCCTCAGAGGCTAGCTTGCAATCCCGGAAAGATGAATCTCCATATGCCTAAGACAGAGAAGAACAAACTAAGATATTTTATCAACTATCATAAGCATGTGCCTGTTAAGTTTTTAACTTTTCCAAACACATTTATGAGCACTCAATAATAACAAGAGTGGCCAAATAAATATAATTAATTACCATATTAGCATCTGGAAGTTCTCTAACAGCAACATCAACATTTTCAGCAGTTTGTTTTACCTGATTAACACAGATACATACCAACAATTATCCAATGTAAAATAAAGAGAATTGCAAGAATTAGTTAATGATTAGAAATTAAACAGACCAATAATTGTCCCTCTTTGGCAGTATCATCTGCAATGCAGTTGTGAAGAGGCTCCAATTGTTGGCTACCATCAAGTTGAACACCAATAAAATACTGTACTTCTCCCTGTTAATAAAAACACAATCTTAAAACTGGTTAATTAAATTTAGTATGATTATCTATATGTGTGTGCGCGCGCGCGTGCGTGTTGTACCTTACCTTCTGATCTCGCATAGGTTGCAAATGAAACAAATTCCAAAACTTCTTACCTGAATTATTGAGTAGAAGTTAAGAATCTTCAGTAGCAAGTAGAATAATAAGATTTAAATTGTTAAATTTGTTATTTTTCTCTGTAGAGTGCAGACTGCAGAGTAATCAAAGGATATAGAAAGAATAAATGTTAATTAAAGAAGCTTATATTAATTGTTACCACTCTTTGATAATTAATGAGCTGCACAGTAATTTCTATTTGGTTGTCAATGGCCTCTCTAATTTTTTTAACTGTAGCTCGATCAGTTTCAGGTCCTTGCAGAAATCTAAAATCAACCAAATAGAATCAAGATTAAAATAAGCATCACTATGATCATAGAAACATTTATACATATAATAATTGAAGCCTGTGGAAAAGTTAGAAACAATTGCAATAAACACCTTTTTTATCTCAGCTATATCTATCATATTCCTTTTTAAGTTTTTGTTTATCTCTTATCCTATTCAAAACTGGTGACTTGGAATCTCATCCATATTACTAAGTTTTAGAATTCATTATCATCATTTAACTATCCTTCCTTGTTTTACTCACTCTTTTATCTAACCGTGACACATCGTTCCAAATGTTTTTATAGTGAGATTCTTAATCTTTTCTCAAAGGCGGGAAAAGGATTGAGGAGTCTTATCTTTTTTTTTTTCAGCGTCATAGTTAACTAAATTATTTTGGTAACTCATAAGTGAAAATTTATATTCAAATAAGAGTAATAATAATGACATAGACATTATATTTAAGCATTTTGTTAAAATTAATTTTTATATGTTAAAATATGTATTTACAAGTAAATAGTAAAGTATATTTAGATCATTTTACCTGATATTTGGAACCATTCATCAAAAGTTTCAGCAGAGCTAAAAATTTCAGGCAGAAGAAAATTGAGAAGGGCCCAAAGTTCATGAAGATTGTTCTGCAATCACAAAATAAGAAACCACAGTAAATATCCAACTTGTTAGATGATGCATGTTACGAGGGAAAGTGAACTAGAATAAGAGTTTTAAAAGTTACACCAGTCTATGAACAGATAGTGCTGCGGGGAGGTACAAAAAATAAACAAAAACACAAAACAGCAGTTCTACCAAGTTAACCCAAATTATGAGGACAAATGCATTGAAAATAAGCTTCTCTTAGCAAGCAACAAATTTCCTGCAAGAATTTATATACAAGACCTAGTTAACTCAAGATACTTTAACTATCCTGTTTTCAAAAATCAGCAATTTGGAACAATAAATGAACCACACCACCTTTTGCATCTTCGCTCTCCAAAAGCTTTATAAGAAGGTTCCCACCAACTTGCAACACTCCAGTTTCCGCCAAAGTGGATGGATCATCATGGCTTTGCTCACCTTCCTGATTATCATCACCGTCAGCATAAACTGAAAATGCAGCTCTTCTGCCAACAGCCAAATCCAATGCTCGCATCCCTAGCTCCACTGACAGAGCTGCATCTTTAGTTGTGATTCTAGAAACCAAAGGGCACATGTCCAAAAGTATAACAGAAAAACCTTTTTGCTGAAAAGTCAACAGCCAAAACTTGATTGTATTACATTTAGGAATGGTGATTGTTGAGCAAAACCACCACCAAAAATTCGGAACCCTAATTCCATAAAATGTTTGTTCAGCATTTTTCCACAACAAAGTCAGTCCATTTTCTTTTATTTGGTAAGTTTCAAGTAAGAGAGGGTACCTGTGGAGAGCCAAGCACCCGGAGCACAGCCGAGGTCCAGTACGGATGAGCCAGCCTTGATGAGCTTGTGCTGCTTCTGTATCTGTACCAGCTGTTAACTCAAAGTTAGTTAGTTAGTTAGAAGAAGAAGAAGAAACAGAAGTTTCGAGAACCTTGAAGGCAGAGCGAGCAACATAGCCAAGGCGCTGAGCTTCCTTGTAGAAGATATCGGGTGCCCCCCGTCGCCCCTCCCCCCATCTCGATACCTTTTCAAGGTTCAATGAAACTTGCACATTTTCTTTTCAGGCTAATGTTTAAAAGAATTTAATTTACAAATACATCCAATTACATGCCACAGTAAAAATAATTTTTTATATTATCTTTAAAAAGAAAACCGAATGTATTACATCTGTTAATGTATTAAATTCACCTCTTATCTTCTAATTAGGTGGCCCTGAACCTCGTTTTAGTTTTTACTCTCAAGAAAATAAACCAAACAGAACAAGTGCTAGAATATGACTAGAAAAAGATCAACAATAAAAGGAATCAACATCACTTTCCTATTTCTTTGCTATGTTGTCATGTTCATTGGACAGTTCTACTTACATTCAAGAAATTTTTGGTTGTAACTGTTCACCTCTTGAAGACCCATTGCTTTGAGAAATAGGATCTCTTGAAGTTATTTTTGGTTGTAACTGTTCACCTCCTCTGCTTGCAATCTGATGCTCGAACTCTTCTACAACCTTGCTTAAAATAGATTCAACCAACTGTTCCATGAAGAGAAAAATATTAGTTAGAAGCTTGTAGGCTCAAACGCACTCTCGATATATAGTAATGTAGTAGTGGAAGACTAGTGATTGGACTATGCTCCAACTCTCTGGTTCTGAATGAGAAGATTGGACTATGCTCCAGCTCACTTTGAGCCTTCTCAGATTAAAGGGTTAAAAATTGATTACTAACTCCTCCAATCCTTTTACCATTGCTTCAGAGCTCACAGAAGATAAGAATTAAAGGGTTAAAAATTGATTAAGTATGTCTTCAAGACTTGGGAGAGACAAGGAGGGCCAGCTTTACCTGGGAACTAATATAATTCAGTGAACCCTGTTGAACAAGCTGCAAAATACATAAGCCAACAACACAGAAACCAATACAGATTAAATATTGAACTAAACCTTATTTACCAGAATAACAATTCTGAAACATAAAATAGAACTCTATAAGGGTTATGCAATTGAAATATTAACCTGAGTATTTTGACCTCACCAACTTGATCTCGTCTAATAGATCCATCTCCAGTTCTAGCAGATCCTGAGTATTCCTTCTGTATCAATTGAATCGAATCGATGTAACAGACGTAGTCAAGTCACCAAGAGAACCCCACTGCTCAGCCACCCTTTTATATATTATATTGGAAGTCTGAACCCTCTCCAACATACATATTATGCACTGTCATGCTCTGCAACATTCACAATCTCAATTACTATCAACATAATCTCATAATTAGCATATAATTAGAGACATGAAACCCTAACCTTGAGTAGAGGCGTTACAGATCCATCGTTAAGAGTGAAGATATCAGAAATTTAGAAGCATAGTGTCAACAAGATCTTGAGCTGTAACACTGAATAACAAGCAAATGATTATCAAACAATGAAAGTTGTAAATAATTATCAAACAAATAGCTCAAATTGAATTACAAATTACTTGAACAAAGCAGAACAGAACAGATTCAACATTCGTCCAAGCAAATAATTCAAACGAAAGCTTCGATTGCAGAAAAAATTCATCAAAATCAGAGTAAATCCACAGATTCAAACGAAGCACAAAAGTAGAGTATGATAAACCTAAAACTGGCACAGAAAAATTGAGCCCTAAGGTTTATCACAAAGAACAGAATCACAAAATCAGGATTTATATACCTGAAATTTGAGATGGTTACAAGAAGAACTGAGAGAGTGAGTTGAGATTAGATGGGAGAGGTGCCAGAGGGAGCAGATGCGATGAGAGCGTCGGCAGAGAGAGCTCTGCGATGAGAGCGACGGCGGGGGGATCTCGTAGGACGCAAGGGATGACAGAGAGATTGTGCGATGCAAGCAGCGGCGGCAGCGGCAACGGCCACGGCGGAAGAAGCAGAAGTAGCAGCCACCGAGAGAAAAGTAACTCGTGCCAGGGAGAGAGGAAGAAGCTCGTGTTTGATCTATGAATGGAGCTCGAAACACAGTTTGAATGGGGGCTGCCACGGAGAGAGAAGAGGGTATAGGTTAGGTCTAAATTAAAATTTTCAGACAGAAAATTTTAAATTACAGACGGATTTTCCGTCTGTAATAATTTAATAAAATGCGTGTTTTATCTACTTAATTACAGACGGAAAATCCGTCTGTAACTATTCTACGGAAAAAAAATTAATTTTTCCGACAGAATTATAGACGGATTCTCTTTTCCGTCTGTAATTTATGCTAATCTATTTTTTTTGTTTTCCGATAAAAAAATCCCTCTGAAATTCCGTCTGTATTTCAGTGGGATAAAATCCGTCGGAAATATCCGTCTGTAATAACTAATTTTCTAGTAGTGGATAATCTCTAAATTGTAGACAGAGATATTTCGTATTATATATATATATATATATATATATAATGGATTATATTTCGTTCACTCAATACTATAAAATTGTTTCACCATGAGTACATGTTCGGTTCATTATGCAGAAAGTTGTTTGAATTTGAATTTATATAATGGATAATGTTCCATTCATTTAGTACTATACAATTGTTTCACCATAATAATAACATGTTCGGTTCATTTTTGTTCTACACAATTTAAAACTCTTCCTCCTTGATGCGTATTTTCGGAAAATGAAAAACGAATTCCAAACACACAAAACTAACCGGCAAGTGCACCGGGTCGTATCAAGTAATAAAACTCACGGGAGTGAGGTCGATCCCACAGGGATTGAAGGATTGAGCAATTTTAGTTTAGTGGTTGATTTAGTCAAGCGGATCAAGAATGGATTTGAGTGGTTTGTATTCGACAGAAGCTAAATTGCATGAAATTAAAAAGGGAGAAGGGTAGATTGCAGAAAATTAAAGAGCAAAGAAAGTAAATAAGCTGAATCTTAAAGAACAAGTAATGTAAATTGCAGAAACTTATATTGCAAGAAATGTAAATTGCAGAATCTTAAAGTGCAAGAAATGTAAATGGCTTGAATGATAAAGGGAATTGGGGAGTGGATTTGCAGAAATTAAACAAGGAACAATAAATTGCAACAAACAGGAATGTAGAAGATGGATTCAATTGAACCGGATCTTGACAAAAATGGAAATCAGCTTGGTCTAGCAACGAAACAGTGAAATTGAAATTTAAAGCTGTAGATCTCAGGACCCAAGAGACTAGATAACCAAGTCTAGATCTCATTGCCTTCCTAGATCCAGCAAGAACAATTGCAAGGGAAATGTAAATTGCAGAGAGAATAGAAGAAGAAGCAATGAACAGAAATTGAATTTTGATTATGCAGAAAATTAAACAAGATCCAAAGGTGAGATTGAAATAGAAGTTCTTCAATTCTCCACCTAAGATCCCAAGCAAGAAAAGTAAAGAGTGCTCAACAAGAACCAGGAAGAAGAGAGATCAATTCTCCTCCCCAATTCTCTAGAATTCTAAAACAGCCAAACAAAAATGTAAAGTGAGTTCTCTACTGTAAGTGTTATGAAAATTCTCAAAACAAGCTCCTTTCAAAACTTAAATCCTAAGCTATTTATACACTTTCTTCAAATGGTCTTCAAGCCTTGAATTGGGCCTTTGTTCTTGATGGAATTGGGTTGATAAAGGCTTTGGTTGATTGCTCTTGGAGTTGGAGAAAGATCCATTGTGAACCGGGTTGAAAAACATAAAAGCTTGAGTCAAAGTTTGAGTAAAAGTTTGAGGTCAAACTTTTACTCAAACTTTTCGCATCAGCTAAGCTTCCTTGCTGCTACCAACGTTTGAGCCAAAGTTTGAGGTCAAACTTTTGCTCAAACGTTGGCCCCCTTGTAAATGTGTGTTGCGCCAACGTTTGAGCAAAAGTTTGACCTCAAACGTTGGCGCAAGCTTTTTCCTCCAGGGTGTGCAAGTGTGGCGCCAACGTTTGAGCAAAAGTTTGACCTCAAACGTTGGCACAAGCTTTTCTCTCCAGGGTATTGAGTTTGTGATCCCAAAAGTTTGAGCTAAAGTTTTAGGTCAAACTTTTGCTCAAGCTTTTTTTCCTCTGGAGTGTTTTTCAATTCTTCCAAAAGTTTGAGCTAAAGTTTGAGGTCAAACTTTTGCTCAAGCTTTTTGTTCTCTCTTGCTCCTAGCCATTCCTTCTTTCTTCAACCTTCTTCAAAACTCTTTTCACCTATCATCAATCAACCAAACACATCAAAGCTTTGCTTAAAATCATGAGTTTGTTATTCTTTCATAATATATGACAATTATAGCATAGAATCTCATGAAATTGCCTTAATTCATACATGGTTGATTGAATCAAAGGAAACATGGAAATCTACCCAATTGGCTTGCTTATGGCTCAAGAAAGTGTATAAATCAAGTGAAAACAAAAGAAAAAGGCTAGTGAAACTAGGCTAAGATGACTTGTCATCACTCCTCACCTTCTACTACTTCTTCACTAGGGAGAGAAGGAGGAAAAGACAAAAAAAATACAATAGCAACAACAAAAGAATGACGATAAGAAGAAAACACATGAAAAAGAAGGAACGCAAAAAAGAAGGAGGATAAAGAAGAGGAGGAAGAACGCGAAGAAGAAGGCGAAGAAGAAGAAGAAGAAGAAGAAGCGCGGGGAGAAGAGAAGAAGAAGAAGAGATCAGAAGAAGCATGAGGAAAAAAAACGGAAAAAATGCATGATCTAAAATTACTTGGATGAGCTTGAATGCTAAAATTGCTTGGATGTGGAGAATATCTCTAAAATCTCAATCTATTGAATTTATAATTTTCATGATGTACGCGTTTGTTATTTTGATTTAAATTAAATTTAAATCGCAAAGAGCCGGGAAAGAAGAACAAGAGATTTGGATAAGGTTAAGTGCATAAAGGATAAGGATGGAGAGGTGTTGGCTCAAGAGGAGAAGATTAATGAAAGGTGGAAAAGCTACTTCTACGAGTTATTTAATGAGGGACAGAAGACTCTTCCGAGCCTTGGTCGATTATGCCCAAGGGAAGAAGATCAAAACTTTGACTACTATCGAAAGATTCGAGACTTCGAGGTAAAAGAGGCTCTAAAGCAGATGAAAAATGGCATGGCAGTAGGACCTGATAATATCCCGATTGAGGTTTGGAATGGTCTTGCGGAAAAAGGCATCAACTGGTTAACCAAGCTTTTTAATGAGATTTTAAGGTCAAAGAAGATGCCTGATGAGTGGAGAAAGAGCACCTTGGTACCTATCTACAAGAATAAGGGGGATATACAAATTTGCGGAAACTATAGAGGGATTAAGCTTATGAGTCATACTATGAAACTATGGGAAAGGGTGATAGAACGGAGGTTGAGAAAAGAGACACAAGTAACAGAGAACCAATTTGGATTTATGCCAGGCAGATCTACCACTGAAGCGATATACCTATTAAGAAGGATGATGGAGAGGTATCGTAGTAATAAAGAGATCTACATATGGTGTTTATTGATTTGGAAAAAGCGTATGATAGGGTACCAAGGGAGGTCTTATGGAATGTTTTAGAAAAGAGGAGAGTAAGGATCGCATATATTCAGGCAATTAAAGACATGTATGATGGGGCCATAACTAGTGTGAAGACTCAAGGTGGTGTGACAGAGGAATTTCCTATTGGTATTGGATTACACCAGGGATCATCCTTAAGTCCATACCTTTTCACATTAGTCTTGGAAGTACTCACAGAGCACATCCAAGAGCTTGTGCCATGGTGCATGCTTTTTGCCGATGATATCGTCCTTATGGGAGAGTCAAGGGAAGACCTAAATAAGAAGTTGGAGTTATGGAGAGAAGCTCTAGAAGTGTATGGTCTGCGCATAAGCCGTAGCAAGACGGAATATATGGAAGGTAAGTTCAGTTTGAGAAGGGAAAACTCCAATATAGAGGTGAAGATTGGAGAAAACATCCTACGAAAATTTAAAAGTTTTAAGTATCTTGGGTGCATCATACAGGATAATGGAGAGATTGAACAGGATGTAAATCATAGGATCCAAGCAGGTTGGTCAAAATGGCGGAGTGCATCTGGTTTTATATGCGACAAAAAAGTGCCTTTAAAACTTAAAGGTAAATTATATCGCACCGCTATAAGACCGGCTATGCTTTATGGTACAGAGTGTTGGGCGGCTAAAGGGGAGCACGAACATAAGTTGAGTGTGGCAGAGATGAAGATGTTGAGATGGATGAGTGGTCATATGCGATTGGATAAAATAAGGAATGAAGATATAAGGGAGAGAGTTGGAGTAGCACCCATTGTGGAAAAGATGGTTGAATCGCGTCTCAGGTGGTTTGGACATGTGAGAAGAAGACCGATAGAACATCCAGTCAGGAGGGTGGATGAGATGGAAGATAGACAAAAGGGCGAAAGGCAGAGGAAGACCTAAGAAGACCATCCATGAGGTGGTCAAACGAGATCTACATGTAAACGGTCTCTCTGTAGACATGATACATGACAGAGCACAATGGCGTCGTTTGATTCATGTAGCCGACCCCACTTAGTGGGATAAGGCTTTGTTGTTGTTGTTGTTGTTGTTGTTGTTGTTGTTGTTGTTGTTCATTCACTTTAAAGGAGCATAATTTCTCTTTTTGTATATGCTGTTAAATAGTCATTAAAAAAATATTCATCATTTATAAAATCACAATTCACAAATTCGACTCTCACTACAAGAAAAATAAATTTTAGCAGTCATTTATTTTGCTTTTAGCAGCAATAAAAATAGCCGCTACTATATTTACTGGCAATTAGACATTAGCCGTCTTATATTTTGTCGTTAAAAGGTTTTAACGGAAATTATAACATTTGCCGGTAAAGACTTTTCTAATGACGGCAAAAAGTATATCACTTTTAGCGACCATTTTCTTGACAATCTATATGGCCACCAAAAGTAATTTTAAAATTGCAATGTTACTCACTTTTAGTGACCATTACTATTGCCGTCAAAACCTATTTTACCAGCAATTTATGTGGCCATTAAAAATAATTCTAAAATTATAATGTTATTCACTTTTAGTTGCCATTACTATTACCGCTAAAATCTTAACACTTTTTTTTTAATTATACTATACTCATTTTCTTAGAAGCAACGAACTATCTTTTTTTCTAAAATCTAAATTATTTTTGCCAACAATTATTATTATTATGCATAATATAAATATACTGAAATTAATTATTACAAAATGAGATATTTTATTAAACTCAAAATATTACACAAATTTATCTTGAAAAATAATAAATTATATTACAAAAAACAACAAAAAATACTATAAACTTATAACTATGTTACATCAATGTAGCAATGTGAGTATTAGCAATGATCTAAATCGGCCAAGTTAGTTGCCAGAGACCATTAAATAGATTCTAAACTGCCAAGACTTCACATGCGACTTTGCATTTCAGCATAGTTGAGTTTCCTTCCAGGAAGTAACCACAAAGTGATGATGATCACTTGCTGCTAACATAATCTTCCGGGACACAAGAGATATATCTTTTTCATAAAAACCATGGATGTAAGGGAGATAAACAAAAGGATTTCTCTCTTGACCACTGAACCTTGTCGTTGAAGAGTGAAGAGTTGTGACACTGCTAGTGCTGTGCTGCCACAACTACAAGCCTTTGTAAAGGGTGGCCTTTTTGCATTGCATTAAAAGGAGAGTGGCCCTTTAATTGAAGAATGAAGTCCTCTTTTTAGCTTTAATAGAATAATAATACCTTTGAGAATGGTGAACGAACGAGGGGAAAATGATGTCAAAGCTTCAAAAAGTTGCCAAAATCTAACTCTAACTCTATCAAACTCTACACAGATCCAAGGTATGAGAGGCTCAACTGTTTAGAGTTGACTGTTAAGTAAGTACAGACTCAATATATAAATAAAGATAAAGATGCATATTCATTATTTATTCTATTACTATACATATGATAATAAGTTATAATAATAAATTAGTGTATACAAAATGAATAGAAAAACAAATAAGTCAACAAATCACAAATGGTAAAATAGCAGGCCATATTTTTAACATTCTATTTGCAAATCTACCACAACTACAAGCAAAGTGAAAACTCATACTTTTCATTCAGTGTTTCAGTCTGATCCCATGTATCTAAACTTCCATATATCTTTCTCTATAGGGGTCTTTGATATCCTTTTAAAATTTTTATGTATATTTTAGTGGCAATAATAACAATTGCCATTATAATATATAGTATTAGTGACAAATATATAATGGCCATAAAAATATAACTTGAATAGTTGAATAAAAGAAACAGTGACTATTATGTTATTGCCGCTAAAAATTTGTCGCTAAAACTCATTTTTCTTGTAGTGTCTTTATGATAACATCCCTAGCAAAAAAAAAAAATCTTCTAACTATAATTGTCCAAATCAAAACTAACTTTAAAAAAAAACACTAACTGATAAATAACCTATCTTTTCTAATAAAAAAAATACAAATCCAATTTAAATTTGATTATTGATATTTAGATTGTATAAGTATTTTATAAAAAGTTATCAAGTTAATTATTAGGTGGCAAAAACTGAACCAAAAAAAAGAAAAAATAAAATCGAAGTAACCAAATTACCTTTTCGTTATCTTGAATGCTTCCAATCCGCCTCCACACTTGAAGACTCTGCCGGCTTCACTGCTGCTTTCTGCTCCTCACAAAGGAGAGAGCATGATGATGCTATGTTAGACTACAGTTCACCATGCCAGTCGCTGGTGTAGCACACCTAGCCTCTGCCATCTTCGCTACAGCTCACCATGCTAGTTGTTGCCGCATTTTCTGATTATGCTGATATTTGACTGCCATTGCTGTTGCTACTGCTACCGTGCTAAATGTATGTAGCTCAGTTCCACAGCGATCTCTCCTTTTCCTATCCTCTCCTCGGATTCCCAGCTTGTCCCTCTAAAGCTTCACGTGCACAACTCCAAGTTTTTGCGTCAACCCCAATTCTCAGGTTGGTTGATTCTAAAACCTAGATTCTTCTTCTTGTTTGTTCTGTTGCCTAAAGAGTGATTACCTTCCTGCAAGTTTTATATTGTTAGATTACAATAGATATGTTTGCTGCTTTGCCTCGTTCCAAATTGGCATTCTTTAGGCTCCATTGAAATCAAGGAGAGGATATGGAACTCTAGGGACAAAAGTAATACTTTATTCTAAATAAAATACCATGTTCAGTTTGGTATTGTGTTTTGGATTATGGGCGTAAAATTTTCGATTGACTCTCATTCAATTCATCCTTTCACAAAATATGCTTAAATTCAATAAGCAAATCTAAAATATTAATTTAAGACAATTATTATTAGTAAAAATTTTAATTTTAATTATTTTTGTGTGTTTTTTTTATTTGTCTTATGTTGATATTTTTTTTAGAGTTCACCAAATATCGAATTCTACACTTTTTAGATATAAAAATTTTGATATCATATCATAAAATTATTTTTCTCAAACGTTTAAACTTATAGGAAGAGGTATATAAATAGTTATATTTTTAATATTATTAAATATATTAGGTGTACACTAATATTAGCCATTAGTATGAAATATATATTAAAATATAAAAACACATTAAAATTAAATCAAATATCATATGTAGTTATATACAAATATATTGGTGATTGATTTTAGTTTAATATATATTATAGGTTAATTGGTAATGTAACTTTTTTATTTTATATTATAATTTTCACTACAAAACTTTCGACAGTTAGCGGCGATTTTGTAGCAAAATCACCGCAAAATATTTTGCGGCGGTTATGTAACCGCTCCAACACTACAAGGTTTTTAATAATTAGTGGAGGTTTTCTAGTGGGAATTTTTAAAACCTACACAAAATATTTCATTTGTGGCAAATTATAAAACTCCCCTGCATAATTATAAAAAATCCCCCCAGGCCCCACTGTTACACATAATTAAAATTTCCAAACCCCCCTCCAAACAAACCCTAAAGCTATCACCCGTTGCTGTGTGAGAGAGAAGATCTCGTCAAATCCAAAATGATTATCAAGCTTCAACCCTAAAGCTCACAGCCATCGCCGCCTCCATCGCCACCGCCAACACCACCACTATATCCATTCGTGTCCTTGCCGCCACCGCATGCTTCGATAATCTCTTTTTCCGTTGTCTCCTCTGTCGATGCATCGCCTCCTTTGGTCGCGACACGGTAACTTTTGAGATTTCCCTCTCTGTCTCTGTCTTTCTCTGTCTCTCTCTCTCTTTTTGTTCTTCGTGGAATTTTTCCAATTACGGTTTGATGTATTACTTCTCTGATTTTGGATTTTACTTTTGTTACTTTTGCGATTATTCAGTGAATTTGATGGCGACACAATTAGTCTAGATATTTTTGCTTACTGATTTTGTGAGAAAATTTTTGTTTCTATCTAGCTATTCAAGGAATCAGTGATTTCCGACAATATTTGAAGTATGATTTCTATACATATGCGTGACACTCTTTTTTTAATATGATATCCTTTATTTTATGCTAACGTATAATTTCTTGGATGTTGTCCTTGTTAACTTAGAGAAAGTGTTCGATGATATCCTCATAAAAGTTCAAGGTTCTTTTTTAGTTTTCCTTTCATTTTCTATGGATAGATTTGTTTTCTCTGATTTATGCTATTGGAGATTTATTACTCTCTCCATTTGATTTTGTAAATAACTAAATATATTTTCACCTTTGTTAATTTAATTTTGTTGATGCAATTTCATTATAGAATGATAATATAAAGCTGATTGATTGCTTCCTTTTCTGCTAAAAATCTGTTAAAAGATATTTAGTTTGATTGTGTTAGATGGAAGAGCCTGTCGTAGTTAACAAAGGCAAGGAGCCGCTGGATTTGCCACCAGGTTTCGGACTCCACCCAACAGATGAAGAAATCATCACTTATTACCTCACCGAGAAGGTCATGAACAGCAACTTCAGTGCAACTGCCATAGGTGAAGCCGATTTGAACAAATCCGGACCTTGGGATTTACCAAGTAAGAAGTAGTAATATTATGTCCGTACATGAGCAGTTAGTTAGTTATGACTTATGAGTTATGACTGGTTATTTTGATTATTATTTGGTGTGCAGAAAAAGCAAAGATGGGAGAGAAGGAGTGGTACTTCTTTTGTCAGAAAGGTGACATCACAGATTGAAAAACAAGCTGTGAAGTAATGCAGAAAATTAAGAACAAAGTTGGTTACTTGTTTAGAGAAAAAAAAATAAAAATGAGCTTAATGAAAACCAGTATTATTTCTTCACACTAATGACCAATACAATTGTTATATATATACACATGATTCAGAGTCAGACTCTTCTCAAGAATAACCATGAAGAGCAAGCTTTAACTAACTAACCAAAACACAAAACTAACTAAACAAAAATCTATTAGCTATAGAACTCTGATAACTAAACCAACTAACTTTGTACTATCTCTTAATAGACCATACTCTATTTCTAGGAGCCCTAATGCTATATGAAGTTATGATTATCTCTCATATTTGATAATTTACATCACTTTTCTACTTCTTTTGGATTATTTTCATTGTAGGTTGCGGAATTGTGAGAAAAAATCTGCGATATTACTCGGGACTCGAATGGAGTAGTTCCTGCGTCAGACTTTCCTTACAGTTGTCAGAAAATCTGGAAAATGATTAAGGCAGACAAGGACCTCGATCTTCCTTCTCATAAGGTAAACCTCAGATGGTTCATTATGGTTCCTAACATATGAAAGCAGTATTGAACTATTGTTAATTCTCGTGTCTTGTCTCGTGTGCACAAAATTAATTCTTGCGAAATATATTAGCAAATTTTCTTTCAAGGACTAATCTATGTTGAAGCTTTATCGCTTGATCAACTTGTAGGTTATGCTTGCTACTGTTCGATATGAAGAAATTTCCCGGGAGAAGTATAAAGATGCAAAGGAGGTATTAAGAGCACTTGAAAAAAAGGGGACTCTTATTTAACTGAATTAATTGATTGATTTTATTCAATCTACGAACATAAGACAAGGGATGATTATCGAAAAATTTAGTTAATTAAAACCTCTTTTATGTAGTACAACCATATACCGTTTATATAATTCATTGAAAACTTTGTATATATTTGGATTATTTCATTTTGGTTAAGATAAGTTTACGGAGATGTTCTTATGCCCAATGTCAATTTTGAACAAAAAGGAAGAATTGAAGGAAATAAAACCATTTATAACAAAGAGGCTATAATTGTCCCATTATGTGATATTGAAATATCTATTATGTGTAATCCAATTTATAAATTAATCATTTAAACTCTACATTATTGTGCAATAAGTCTAATCTAATAGATGTACATCTATTCATTCATGTTTGATTACATTATTACATGCTAATTAATTAACATCGACCATATGTATGATAATTTAATTTTGTTGATGCAATTTCATTATGGAATGATAATATAAAGCTGATTGATTTCTTTCTCTTAATGAAGTGACACAAAGTTTTGATCGGCTACACTATTCAACTTCATTGTGAATGTCTTAGAGGTAATTCATCTCCAAAATACTATAGAAAAAAAAATTTTAGTGGTTCTTCAATTATCTCCACATCATTCCAAGTCCAACGAAGCCTTTACACATCCTTCAGAATGTTAGTGGAATCATAAAGCCCAGAAGGTGAATGATTATTTTATTATTATTTTCTTTTGTTCTCTTTCTATATTTTTTATTTATTTTGTTATTGCTAAAAATACACCCACGAGAATCATATAAAACTTTATTTATTTATTTATTTATTTATTATTATTTTGTTGCTGGTATAATGATGAGGTTTGTTTTGTAGAATGACTCTGTTGTTGGGACTCCAGGCTCAAGGAAGACCACATTGCTATTAGCCTTGATTGACATTTTGTTGGAAAACTTGGCAAAGATTTAAAAGTAAGCAAATCAATCAAATTTTGCTATAATAAGTTCATACATTGTAGGCCATAGTTCCTTTTAAATTTTAGTAATTAAATTATTACACATGGATTTTCTTGTTCCTATGTGTTTAATAAAAAAAAGGATAATAATTAGGTTAGTTATGATGATGAAAAAATCAGAAATCAGGGAGAGCAACATACAATGGGCATGGGGTAGAAGAGTTTGTGGCACAGAGAAGTTCAGCGTATATTGGGTAACATGATAACCACATTGGTGAAATGACTGTTAGAGAAACCACATTGGCTATTCTCTTTAATTTCTTGTAATCACTTCTTTTTATTTACTTCTCAGCTCATGGGCAAGTGATAGAGAAGAAATTAATCTCCATGGCTCGTGAAATTTAAAAGCTTTGTGCTGAGATTGCAAGTGCAGAAAAAAGACAATGTGCACCTTCCAATCTAGGTATATGCTTAAAATGTGTCTTGTTTTCTGCTATATAACCATCTATGTTAATTCATGGTTAAGATAGATATATAAAAATGATTGGTTACAAGTTGCAAAATGGGAAAAAAGAATTTCATAGTTTTTGACATGTCAAACTTGGGCATGCTGATCTAGAAAAATGTGTTTTGTTAATCACATGCTTATGTTAGTTATGAGACATTTGTATGCCATTAATTATGCAAAGGAGATATTAAGCTTATCTTCCATGCTTTAGCACTAATAAATTTTTAGTTTTAATGTCAATAATATAAAACCTTAAGCTATGTGTTAGGCTTTTTTTTTTGTGCTTATGTTATTCATATCTAATAAAATTTGTATTTGTATTAATTACTACAGGTGGTAATAATAAACTTAGAGTTGACAAGTGCTTTTCAACTCTTGGAATGGCACCTCATCTTGGAAAGGTATTTTGAATCTGTCATCTGAATGATTGGTTGGTTTTTCTTCTTTTTCAAATTTCAGTCCTCCTAAATTTTGGAATTTGGAATGTGAAGTAAGCCTGAAATTTGATATGATGCATTGAACATGAACATGTATTGTTGTTTGGAGTAATGGCTATAGAGATTAAAAGAAAGGCTCCTCATTGTAACAGAAATTCCTGAATACTCTTGTTTTAGCTTTAAAAATTTCTGCAACAGCTAGTGTAAGCATTAGAACTTGTTAACTGCATTGTTAGTTTGTCATTACTTCTGGATGATAATGATATGGCTAGAAGTCAAGATCTATTTGCATTATTTGCAAATACATTTATCTAGTTATGTTTATTGTTTAGGAGTTTGGACATAAGTCTGTATTTTATCATGTTATTTTTAATATTTTGTAGTTATAATTAATGTGATTGAAAAATGATGGTAGTATACTATATTTTGTTTTAAAGTATTTCTTTTATTTTAATTTTCTTCTACATTTTTAATGTCTTGCTTAAATATTTTTTTTAATAATAAATGATTAGTAGTGTAATAATAATGTAGATTAATTTTTAAAAATTAAATTGACAGGTTTGAAACCTCTACATAATAGCTATTTTTTTAAAATAAAAAAGTCTTTTTGTGGGGGTTTTAAACCGTCACAAATATTGACAAAAAATTGCCACAAAAGTCTAATATAAAACCCCCCACTAACCACACATAAAACCCCCACTTAATAGATTGTGGAGGTTTTTAAAAACCTCCACAAAAGACCTCGTGGCACCTCAAATTTTGGGGGTTATAAACCTCCACAAATAAGAAAAAAAACTGCCACAAATAAACAAAAATCTTGTAGTGCAAAATAGGTTGCAGGTAAACAATTAGCAGTGATTTCTGTTAATTGCTACGAAATTAGCGTTCGGTTTTGCGGCGATTTTACCTGCTGCCATAGTTGGTAACAAAAATGCCTTTCATTTTAGTGGCGGCTTGTGACCGCCGCCAAATAGCACGTATGTAAAAATGGCATATGTTTTGCGGGGGATATATGCCGCTGCCAAATTCATTTTTTTCAATTTCTTTTTTATTATTTTCCCTCTTTTATGTTGTCTGCTTTTTTTTTACTTTAATTTAGTAGAACGTAATTAAAATAAAAAATTTTAATCAAATAGAAAAACAAAATACCATAAAGAACATAAATATATATGCAAAAATAATATATATAATAAAATTGTCATAAATACACCATTCCTTATAAATAAAAATGAGGTAATGTTAGGAAAATAAACATTAAACACTAAAACAAATTAAATTCAATAGTATCTATTTTAGTTGACTCAAACTCATTATTTTTGTTGCAGATTATGATTGTCCTCTGATACTCTTCAATTTGCACACCAGAATCCGACTGTTGTGCAGTACTGTTACAAAAAATTTGCGTGGGACATGGTCCACCACCTAAGTCATGAACTCGTCTTAAGTGCTCATTTCCAAGAACTTATACAAGCGAACCATTTTACGAAAACTACTTGGAGGATTCATCTTGACTCTCAATATTCACAATTTCTTCGTACAAATATACCAGAATTTGGGTTATAATGATTTAAAATTAGCATGATAAATACAATTAGAAAAGTTGAAAATTTTAAAACATTACTTACACCAACAACACGCGCATCGGCATGGATATACGAGGCATTTTTTTATGAACTGTGGTCCACAACTCTCCTCTACTAATTGGCTTTCCTCGTACTTTCTCCTATAATATTGATGTCGACACAATTATATAAATAACAACACTATATTTAGGAAAATGAAGCAAAATCTTAAAGCAAATAATTATTTATTACCTCTTCGTCTTTTTGTCTTGCCAATGTTTTGGAGCTCCCAGATGTAAATCTGCTTCGAATTATTTAAAGCATTTTGTTTACACTTTTTCCATGAACAAATAATAAAACAAATACAAGTGAGACTGGGATGAATATTATAAAATTTAAAGAGACTTTTACATAGACATACATATGTTTTAGGAGAAATAATACAAAATACCATTTATTACCTTTGTTTCTTCCTTCAAGCGATATTCAAGGAACTATTTCTAGTGAATTTTCTTCTATTCCTAATAGACAATGCTTAACATTTTTCTCAAGAGTATTTGTTTCATTGTAAAACTTATGATACAAGTTGTGTCTTATATCTTTCTAGTTCTTTTCTATCCTTTGCATATTTTTTCGCTTTATTTTTCCTTCCCCGTCGTCCTCATAGTGAAAGACCCGCTACAATTATTTGCCATTATCAATAGCCAAAACCAATCAACAAGCATAAGACTATGGTAATGTGAAGAATATCAATAACAAAAAAGAGGCTACTTTAAAATGAAAAATTATAAGAATATAAGAATTTAGAGGGCATGTAGTCGTAATTACATATAACATAGAAATGCTAACTTAAACATGTGAAACACAAAATATGAAAATTTAACCAGCAATATAATTTACTCATGCCAAAGTTTTTACCCAAAAAACACTGATAACTAAATTGCCTTAATATGTTGAAACTAAAAGATCTACCTTAACCATGTTATATGCATGTTTCTTGTTAGTTTTGTTCACGTTCTTCCAACTCTCTTCACAGATGGAAATCTGGAAATAGTCAATACCCAAACTCCCTAAGAAACCACTTAATAATCCAGTTGCTTGGCCAATTGGTTGCAACTATTTATTAAATAGGAATATAATCTTTGCAACCACTTAATACTCAGTTCAGACTCTTTTGTGATGCCATCCTCTAAGAAATATATAAAAAGAATTGTAAGATAATCGTTTCACAAAAGGAAAATAAAAGTAAAGGACTTTAAAAATAAGTATTAACAAAAATAGCAGAAAAAATTTTACCAATGACGGTAATTTTCTAATAATCTGTATCTTTGCATTTGTTGTTGTTGTTCCGACCTTCGGCTTCTTGGACAGCAAACAAGTTGTCATTGTGGTCATCAAACGACTCAACTTCATCCGCTTCCGAGTTGTAATCTTTATCCTCTAAAGGTTATCGGCCACTTCATCATGATGTCGAGTCTGGATGCATTTTGTGTGAGTTTGAGGGTCATCACTTGTACTTGACGGCACAAGCCGTCTATCATTGCGCGATGCACGAATTGGTTCATTAATACAAGAGGCTGGATGTAAAACCTGGTCAAACCGTAATTAATTAATAATAAATTAAATAGGAGCGAATATGGTTAGAAAATTTAGTAATCGGAATTTGATAATTTAAATATGATATTTGGATTCAGTGAAATTTTCTGAGTCGAAAATATAGTTTTCTGCGTAAAAACGCTCACTGGAATTTTGACCGGCAGTACCGGCTGAGATATGTCTGGTACTGCAGCTGGAAAAAATTGATTATAAGTAAATAAGGCTAAGAAATTAGGATTTATAATTAGGACAGGTAGAAATATTTAAAATGCGATTTAGAGCGTTAGTCTTAAAGGTTTTGGCCCAAAATTGGGCCAACGAACTAAACCAAGTGAACCGGGCCCAAGTGGGCCCAAGACCCAACATATATAAACATTAGTTATGAGCATTTCGGCTCATTTACCCTAAAGGAAGAGGGTAGGGGCGCAGCTTTGGAGAAGAGAGAAGAGAGGAGAAAACGTAATCCTAGATCCACCTTCAAATGTCCATAACGTTTGCTACGGAACTCCGATTGACGAGCCGTTTATGGCCACACGTCGCTCTTCTCATCCTCTACAATTCTATCTAAATTTTGTGGTGAGTATTTCATTAATATCTGCCCAATTTTTGAGATTCCTTACTGTTATGCGTTTTTGGGATAGTTAGTTTTAAAATCTTGTGATTTTGGTTGTTTAGGAATACTCTAACATGGATTCTAAGTGGGTTCTATCTCTATTTCATATGGGCTGAGGTAAGAAGTGCTCCAACCCTTGTGATTTATTATTTTCATGAACCCTAGGTTAATGTGTATATGTGAAATTGGTTAGGTTAGTGTATTTGGTGATTTTGGTGCACAATTGGGAGGTTGGTGTTGCTTGAGGAGCTTAGGTGAGGCTTGGAGCTAAGAGTTGGTGGAGACTTCCAAGAAGAAGCTCAATTATTTTAGCTACAAGAGGTACGTTTAAGTTTCATTTAAGTACCATGTGGTGTGATGAGAATTCCTAGGCTAGATGCCCCTATGATTAAGTTTGGATTGTGTATATGGTTAGAGCTAATATGCATAGTTGATATTTCATGTGAATTAATGATTGAGTTGAGAATTGTGTGGATTTGTATGTTTGGTGTGTTGAGAATTTGATGAATTGGATAATGAATATTAGTTTGTGGAATATGCAATTAAATTATGAATTTGGACCGGAGGCTGTGAATTTTGGACCGAAGGCCGGAAAGAGATAAGGAAGGTAAGTTGATGTGTGTATTGTGTGATGATATAAGAGATTGGATGGATTTTAGATATTGAATGTGTGAATAATTAGTTTAGTTATTAAATAATAAGGTTTGAGGAATTGAGGTGTGGAATTTGATGGTTTTTGGTGAAATTGTGTAGATGAGGTAGGTTTGGTTTGGTTGAGTGTAATTATGTGAATGTGGTTGGGTTGTGGTCATTTGGATGAGTGGAATGAATTTGGCTTGTGAACATTGGAAAAATTGGTGATTTCTATTTTTGGGTAAAAACTGATTTTTGACCAACTTTGGCGGTTAGTAACTCGGTCCATGAAGTTTGGAATTCTTCAAAATTGGATTTTTATGAAAGTTTATTCAACGATCTTTCCAACGGTTCAGAAATGGTTGAAAAAGGAATTTTGTAGAAGTTATGTGTGTTGGGAGTTTGGGGTTTAGAAGTGTAATTTTGCAACTTTTTAACTTAGTAAATATTTTGGAAAATCGTACTTCCACGCGCACGCCTGGCCGACGCACACGCGTCTGTCTCAATTTTTACTCACCCACGCGTGTGCCTAACCGACGCGTACGCGTCGCTGCATTGATGCAAATGCCCCATAGAAAATCCCGAGAGTTGTGCGGGTACTGTGTTGGTTTTGTGCGAGGAGCACAAAACGCACCCACAAAATATGTTGGCTTTCGTATCGAACTGTTGTTCTGTTGCAAAATATTTTGTAACAAAATATCTATTTATTTCAAAAGTTCTAAATATTTTGTAACAAAAAATTAATTTATCACAAAATACAATATTTTATAACAAGTTATTTATTTGTCAAAAAATTTAAAGATTTTTTTGTAATTAATAAAATATTTTATTTCAACATATTAAATGTAAGATTTCAAATTTTAAAAATTAACATAATGAATTATTTATGATTTATTATATTTATTTAAGATTTTATATTTAAAAATTTATTTTATTAAAAATATTTAAGTCAAATTAATGATAATTTTAATTTAAAATTATTTTAAAAATTAAATAATAAGTCATTTATGATTTATTATATTTATTTAAAATAAATTTTTAGAAATTTTTATATTAAATGAAATATTTTTTTATTTATAATTTAAAGTTCTAGTAATTGAAAAAAATATAAAATTTTATATTATTTGATTTAACTATTTGAGATTTTTAAATTTAATACTTTAAGTTTTATGAATAAAAAAAATTAATTTGATTATCTTTAATTTTATTTTAATTAGTGTTTATTTGAAAATAATTTGTAAATTAATAATAAAATGATATTTCAAGAATAATTAATTTAATTATTTTTAATTCTTAAAATTAGAGTATTTATTTAAAAATAATTTAAAAAATTATAATTAAATAATATTTTTACATAATTATTATGAAATATTTTATTATGAGTTAATTTTAATTTATTTATTTATTAAAAATTTTATTTTCATAAACTATTTTATTAAAAGTAACTAAACTAAGTTTTGATAATTAAGCTAGAAATTTTATTTAATTTTATAGTTATTGCATAATTTTTTATATTTAAATTATAAATCTTAGTAGTTTTAAAAAAGTAAAAATTTTATATAATATAGTTTAAATAACTAAAATTTTAAAAAAATTTAATACTTTAATTTTATAAATAAAAAAATAAATTATTTTATTTTATTTTTAAATTAAAAAATTTAATTAAAAACTAATTAATTAATTAATAATTAAATTTTAAATCAATACAATATATCCTAATTTTATCTAATCTTAACCCCCCCAACACTAAAAGCAGCCACCATCTCTTTTCTTGCCAAACCGAGCTTCAACACAAACATACACACACAACGTCAAATTAGAGAAGAGAAGGAGAGCTGTGATCAAAAGAGAGGAAGACCCATGCTACTGCCACTGTCCAGCCGCCTTGTCACCACCGTCGGGTCACCGCCAAGCCATCGCAGGAGAGAGAGATGCGTTTGTGAGAGAGAGAGAGAGAGAGAGAGAGAGAGAGAGAGAAAGCTAGAGGGAGTTGTTGTGAACTCGCCAACAAGGGAGCTCGCGTTGCCGTCGCCTCGGCTGCTCCCACCGCCGTTGGACCCGTCGCGCGCGTCATCGACCAAGGAGCGCTTCTGACCCGTTGCTGCTGCCACTAGGGTTTACCGCCGCCGCTGTGCCTTGTCATCGCCATCAGAGCTGCCGCAAATAAGAGAAGTAAGGGGCGCTGCTTCACGCTGTCACCGTCGCCGTGGGAGGAGCCGCCATCGCCAAGGTCTGCTGTGAAGAGGAACGCGAATGGGAAAGAAAACAAGGAAGTTGTTGTTGGGGATTTGGGAAAAATGGCTCTGTTCTGCGTCTGTCGCTTCTCCTCTAGTATGTGATGAACCAGCAATATTGATTATAGTTCTTTTTTCCTTTTAATATGTGTAGTTCCTATTTCTTCCAGATACAACGATTTGAGGCTCAGAATATTTTCCAAACACCCAGATTTGTTCCCTGTAGAGGTGAGTATCATTCACTGGAAGAAATCAGACTTTTAAAGAAAGTATTGATGTTTCAGAGGAAGTGGTATTTAGATCAAAATGAAGGTCTTTAGATCAAAATGAAGATGCTATTGTGGGATCTCTCAAGCAGAGCCTAGTTAGTTGCTATTTTTGGTCCCATTATTGTTATTTTATGATTGCTGTATCATGATTTTCAAAGAATAAGATCACCAACCAGTTCTTGAATAAATAATTTATATAACTCTTATTTTTCTCTTTAGAATTCTGGTATATGTGACAAATTTTTTGCTATATTGGCAATTTTAGTAATATTTTTGTTTTATAGTTCTTCAGTTTTGTGTGAGTACCTTACAAGGTAGCATTTACTGTTTATCAATTAATAATTATACAAAAGAAACTTCTGTATTTGTTCATATAAATCATATAACTGATTTAAACAAGAAATGAGAGGCTCTCTAGTTGAATGTATAGAAGAAATATCTGGTCCTGCCCAAGATCTATGAAATTTAGGAAGTTATGTATAATATTTCTCAATGCTTTAATACTGGTTTTACCACTACTTAGTATTTACAGATTAAGTCATCATATAATATATATAGCCAAGTATATGTCATACAGGTTAGCAAGTGCCACTTAAATTTGAAACATAAGGTATGTGTTGTAATTTTTACCATCCTTAAGGCAACTAGGGCCTCCTGCTAAGCTAAATAACTGGAGAAAATATATCATACATGCTCTAAATATAATTGCAAATTGCTTAGGTTGTTCTTGATTGTTGTCATTCATGTTATTAACATACATGAATAAAGAAACAAGAAGCTGCTTTACATCCGTAATAGGTTAAGGTTAAGGAGTGATTTAATGATAGAACTAGTCTATTTAATTATTTGTAACTCAGTATAAAAGAAGCTGAAATAACAAGAGTTGGATGCCTACAAAAACTTAGATGAAGGTTGTCAAATTAGAGGATACATTAACTTGTTTGGTAGATACAATGAACTGAATTTATTTATTGAATTTTTTCATTGAATTTTGTTACAAATGCTCCACTATTATTCACGTACTCATTCTGAGGATTGACAAGGCTGGGAAAACAGTAATGCATATTTCGAATGCCATATTTTTTACAAAATTGTTGAACTTTGTTATGTTTCCCTGAGTTGCTGAATACATTAACTTTACAGACTTTGGTGGAGAGGATGAAGTCAGTTTACTCAAACATAGAGAGCCTTCCTCCTAATCGAATCGTTCCAACTATGGGGTTGAATATCGATCATATTGAAACTGCAAATCGAAAACTTGTGTTCTGGGACTTGGGAGGTCAGGTATGGGCATATGTTAGAAGGATGAATGATTAATAAAAATTGAATTGAATTTTTCTTGTTCTGGATCTTGTTTTGGATTGATTAAAATGAATGATGGAATTTTTATTGTTGTTGAAATTTTTTTTGTTGTTGAATATTCATTCGATTAAAAAGAGAAAAAAGGAACTAAAAGAAAAAGAAGAAAGTTAGTGTATTTGTTGTTGGCCTGTTGCTGCTGTGATGAGACGATGATTTTATTGTTTACATGAATATTACTTTGGTCAATGGTGATAATTGAAATTAATTCTTATATGTTTTATTAATCATGAACTACAATGGTGATTTTTTGTTATTGCATTGAGTTCAATTGTTGAATTTTTGCTCTTATACTTTAGCTATTTCTTATCTTGATGATAATGAATTTGAAGAACTTCTCCCAGGACCTCCTCCTCCTGCTGTTGATAATGAAGATGGTAATGCAGAAGCTTGTGAAACTCGTGAAGATTTTATGATTGATGAAGAATAGAGTGACTATTAAATGACTTGTTTAGACTTTAGTTAATTAGTTGTTCATTATAGTAGTTTGGTTGATTTATTTGCTACTTAATTTATTTTAGTTGCGTATAAACTTGTATGTTGTGAATTTGTGTTTTAATTTGAGTTGTGAATTTGTGTTGAGTATGTGACTTTTGACTTGTTATGGTATATATTAGTTATAGTCCAATGGATAATTTGGTTTATTTGAGATTTATTTCATTTTTTGTAAAATTAATTTCTGCTATAAAAAATTTTATAATTTTTATATTTTACGAGTTACATTTACATTCCGTCTTATGATTTAACGAATTACGATTAAAGAAATTATTATAAAATAAATATTGTGCTTTTGTAACTAAAAGAATGAAAAATGTTACAAAATCAAGTTATATTTTGTAACTAAATTTTGTGATAGGAAAAATTTTATTGTTAGGAAAAATATTTTAAAGGTCCAAAATTGTTACTACTTTTGTAATAAATTTTGGTTTTTGTATTAAAAAAATTTGTTACAAAATATTACTTTGAATTGTAACAGTTCCATTTTTTGTAACAAACGTTTTGTAATGGGACATACTGTATGCAACGGCCCTTTTTTTGTTACCAATTCTTTTTGTTTCAAAATTCCAGTTTTTTGTAATAATTTTTTGTTACAAATATTACTTTTTCTTGTAGTGTATAGGTTAAAAATTTTTTTCGTCTCCAATCTTTTTTTGCATACAAAATCATCCATAAGGTTTAAAATCAAGTTTTAAAATCGTCATTTTTACTTAAATCTTAAAATTTTGAACCAAATTATCCATAACAAAAAAATTATAAAATAAACAAAAAACATAAGAGAAAGAGAGTGTTTTTACTCTTGTAAAGGGGAAGGGAAAAAGAAGAAAGGGAAAGAAACGAAGAAGAAGAAGTTGTCCACAATCTACTTCTGCCTCTGCTTCCGCTGCCACCTCTGTACGATTTTGGTCCTTAAAGTAAGGATGATTTTAAAACCATGTTAGACCTTAGGGACCATTTTGTATGCAAAAATAGATTGGAAACGTAAAAATTTTTTGACATATACTACTTTAAGGACTAAAATCGTATTTAACGTTTTATTTTTCCATGCTTTGTATGGAGAGATTAAATTTAATTTAAATTATAAATATTATTAAGTATTTCTATAAATTATATATATGCAATTATTAAAGTAGATTATATTTTATAATATTTATTCTCACAAACTTTTTTGCCATTTTTATTTATAAATTAACTTATTTATTTTAATTTTCTAAAATTACTAAAAATTTAGCTATTAAAATTTTAAATTACATAAAAATTACTTAATATTGATTTATTTTTTATATTCACAATATAATGAATTAGTCTATATAATTCATTATTTTGAACAAATTATTTTTGTATTTAAAAAATGTTTTTATTTGATTTTTTATAATAAAAATTATAAATATATTTAATTACTTTAAATTAAAATTTAATTTCGATATTTATCTACTACATTCATTAAAATTATATCTTTTATATTTTACTTTAAGCTTTTAATTTTATCAAAATAATTTTATGATTTAAAATATGTAATAATTAAGTAAATTAACAAATTATTAATGTGGATATATTAAATTAAGTAGATTTTTCTTTCAAATAAAATATGTTAGTGTTATTTACTATTTCAACTCATAATATAACATGTGGTGGTAAATTTAAGTAGAAAAAAAATAACATATTAACAACTCTTTCATGTGTGTAAAATTTCTAGTTAAAGTAAAATGGTAATATAGTTTTCCATAACCAAAAAAAAAAAAAACTAAAGTAACCATACATTTAATACCAAAAGTAGGATCAGATGTCAACAGAGGGGAGGCAAAGACCGGGGTAGGGATGTAATACCCGGTCTAACCAAAATTAATTAAATAATAAGTTAAATAGGAGCGAATATGGTTGGAAGATTTGGCAATTGGAATTTGATAATTTAAATATGATATTTGGATTCAGTGAATTTTTCCGAGTCAAAAAACATAGTTTTCTGCGTAAAAGCGCGTAGTGGAATTTTGACCGGCAGTACCGGCTGAGATCTGTCTGGTACTACAGCTGAGGAAATTGATTATGAGTAAATAAGATTAAGAAATGAAGAATTATAATTAGGGAAGGTAGAAATATCTAAAGTGCGATTTAGAGCGCTAATCTTAAAGGTTTTGGCCCAAAATTGGGCCAACGGGCACAAATAAGTGAACCGGGCCTAAGTGGGCCCAAGACCCAACATATATAAACATTAGTTATGAGTATTTCAGCTCATTTTACCCTAAAAAGAAGGGTTGGGGCGCTGAAATTGAGAAGAGAGAAGAGAAGAGAGAAAACCTAACTCTCTTTGATCTTCAAACCACCATAACTTGAGCTACGAAGCTCCGATTGACGAGCCGTTTGCGGCCACGCGTTGCTCTTCTCATCCTCTACAATTCTATCTAAGTTTTGTGGTGAGTATTCTATTCTTCTCTGCCCAGTTTTCGAAATTCCCCACTGTTACACGTTTTTGGGTAGTTAGTGTTGAAATCTTGTGATTTGGGGTGTTTAGGGATACTCTAATATGAATTCTAAGTGGGTTCTATCCCTACTTCATATGGGCTGAGGTAAGAAGTGTTCAAACCCTTGTGATTTGTCATTTTTATGAGCCCTAGGTTGATGTATGTATGTGATATTGGTTATGTTAGTGTATTTGGTGATGTTGGTGCACAATTGGGAGATTGGTATTGCTTGAGGAGCTTTGGTAAGGCTTGGAGCTAAGGTTGGTGAAGACTTCCAAAGAAGAGGCTCAATTGGTTTGGCTACAAGAGGTACGGTTTAAGTTTCATTTAAGTATCGTGTGTTGTGATGAGAATTCCTAGGCTAGATGCCCCTAGGATTAAGTTTGGATTGTGTAAATGGTTGGTGCTAATATGCATAGTTGGTATGTAATGTGAATTAATGATTGGGTTGAGAATTGTGTAGCCTTGTATGCTTGGTGTATTGAGAAGTTGATGTACTGGGTAATGAGTATTGATTTGTGGTTTATGCATTTAAATTGTGAAATTGGGCCGGAGGCCAGAAAAAGGTAAGAAATGTAAGTTGATGTGTGCATTGTATGATGACACAAGTGATTGGATGAATTTCAGATAATGAATATATGAAAGATTGGGTTGGTTATTGAATAATAAAGTTTGAGGAGTTGAAGTGTGGAATTTGGTAAATTTGGGTGGAATTATATAGATGAGGTGTGTTTGGTTTTGGTTGGGATCTATTATGTGGTCATATATGTGATTATGATTATTGATGCCTTGATAGTATGATGATGCATTAGAGATATGTATGTTGTGATATATGCTTGAGGAATGATTAAGGTTGATTTGTGGGTGAAACCACGTGATAGTGAGTATGATATTGATTATGTATAATGATGGTTGATTGGAAATGGTACTATTGAAAATTGGGATGAGGAAGGATGTATGACATGATATTGTGTTTATCCTTTAGCCATTTGATTGAGAAGTGTTAAAATGGTTGGATGGTGATTTTGAGAATTTTGGTAAACTGTCAATGTGTGAGTTAAGGATGGCTTGATGTGGATTTTGGTACATTTTGATTGATTTCAAAAAGGGTTTAAATTGGCATGTTTTGGTTGATTTTGAAAAGAGTTGAAAATGGCACCTTGTGGTTTTGTATGAAAACATGGTTTTTGGGCATACTTTGATGGGACATAACTTGGACTACAGATCTCTGTTTTGTGCCAAATTTGTTTAGAAATGAAATTGGATCTGGGATGTCCATGCCGTTCGAAGAACAGGTGAAAAACGATTTAAAATGAGATAGTTATGTCCGTCGGAAGATTGGGGGTTGAATCTGTAAATTCTGCAGCTTTTAACTTAGAAAATTTTTAGCAGAACGACCCTCCGCGCGTAGGCGCACTTGGCGCGTACGCGCCGTTCTTCAAGAAAGCACCATCCACGCGTGCGCGTGGTGTGCGCGGGCGCGTCGATGCACTGCACCAAATGCCCAGCCATTTTCCCGAGAGTTGTGCCAGTTTTGTGCCTGGGGCACAAAGGTATTCGCGCGTACGCGTGGTTGACGCTTGCGCGTCGTTTGGCTATTTTTCAACCCGCGCGTCCGCGTGTATGACGCTTGCGCGTCGATGAGTTTTGTGGCCATCCACGCGTGCGCGTGGAGTGCGCGTACGCGTGGCCCTGTTTTCATGCCAAAGTTGATTTTTGATTTTTTAAAGCCAAATCTCATACTTTTAAGCCTCCGATCTCACCCCTTATGAATTAAATCATTATGATATGCCTAGCAATGAGGAAGGAGCTAGGGGATGTGGTAACTTGCGAGTGAAGCAAGGGGAAAGGTTATGATCAATGATGATTAAATATGATTATATGAGATATGGAGGATGACGGTAGAAGTACCGTGTATGCCATGAGTTGAAAGGCTATAATTATTGATAAATGGCCAGTTCTTGATTGAACCATGGACCGGATGGCTGAGTTATTGCCGGGTTACGGCAAAGCAATTATCGTTTATGGCTGAGTATAAATGCATATATGATTAATGAATGAATGTGTTAAATGGATAACAATGAAAATGGTTGAAATGTGATGTGTGACCCCGGGTAGTAGGCAGTGGCGTTGTCCACTTGCTCCGGGTATGAGACGGAAAATGATGCTTATGATAAATGAGTTTAATTATGGAGTTTTGAATAAATGTGTATTTGTGATACCTGGGTAGTTGTAAGGGTGATGGTTCGTCCCGCTTGCTCCAGGTTAATGTTTGAGATTTGATAACAGTGATGATTGCTTCTAAACTGAACGAATGTATGTTTTGAGATCCTGGGTAGTAGCAAGGGTTGTGGTTCGTCCTACTTGCTCCAGGTCAGAGATTGTGACGCCTGGGTAGTAGCGGCAGTAGGGGTGAATCCACTCGCTCCAGGTTGAGCTTTTAAACGCCCGCCTAGGTGGTAGCCGCAGTAGTGGTTATTCCACTGGCTCTGGGTTGAGCGGGTAGTAGCAAGGGGGTTGTAGCTCAAATCTACTTGCTCCGCAATGGATGTTTCTGTCCAATGGTTAGCTACCATGACACGTCGGGTTGGCTATATAACCGACAGATGATATCATCAGCCATAGGGCAGGCATTCATCATTTGCATATGTTTGAATTATTTGGGTTTGCCATTTGTTTTGGATTTCTACATCATATATGCCATGTTACCTGACTATATGCTACTTGTTCTACTTGTACCATATTTGTGTATTACTTGCCTGTATTGCTTGTGTTTGTACAACTGAGAGACCCCTCATGCTGGTGTCGGTGGGTGTTGAGGGCTGTTCCTGATGGGATGAATTGATGATGCGATTGCATGATGATGATGATTATTGAATGAGATAATTGGAGCTCCCTGGGTAGACGCAGTGACGTGGTTTCACTAGCTCCAGGCGAGGGTATGATGTATTGATATAGAATTGCTGAGGCAGAACAACTGGTGATGGTTTTGCTTATGATTCTGAGTCTGATTCGTGGAAGAGTCAGCGAGTTGGGAAACATGTGAAACATGAATTAAATTTAGCACTCCCTTATGACAGTTGTCTATTCATGGATTAGCGAGAATCTAGGATGAATAATTGGTGAAGAAGTTTAGGATGCTTAGTGAGTTTTTATTACAGTGCATTGTATTTATTTGGCACTTTTACCGTACTGGGAACCCATGGGCCCGGGGTTCTCATTTCGTATATATCTCTTATTTTTCAGATACAGGTCCAGGTGCTCAGAAGTGAGTTGTGGGTCGTCTGAGAGACGGCGAAGATCTTTATTTTCCCTACTTTGTGTTTTGCTTAGAATCTCTCCACCTTTGTTTTGGAAAGATTATATTATGTATTAAACTCTTAAAATTTGCCTATAGAGGCTTTCATGTTTCCGTCGGGAGAGATTAGGATATACTGTTGTCAACTACTTTCATACTGTACCCTAGCCGGCCTAAACTTCGCGGGTCGCGACTAGTGGCTATTTACTTATGTTATATATATCTATCTGTTATCTACCTCTTAATCTCATCTACGCCTTGTCCGTATATCGTTTTCGGCTTCACAGTTTATCTTTTGTTGTCGAAACGTGAGTGATACGTCTTCGCGATTTTATTTCTACTCTTTTCAGGCTTCTCGATTAATACTCCTTTCAAAATTACCTATATTTATTTATTAAAAAAAATCCACCTGAGAGTCGTACCACCGTAATATCATTGACTTATGACTCGAGCATAAGGATTTGAATATTAGGGTGTTACATTATGGTATCAGAGCAGTTCGTCCTCGTGAGCCTGAGGGATGGAACTACTTATGCTTCAATGCATACTCTGAGTCTGTGCCTGTGCTAGTTAGGGTATCTAATCGATACATCTAGCATGAAGTCCATGAGTGTACCTTTGGTACTTTGAAGCACTATACTTCCGATATTGAGACTGATCAACTTGATATCGATTGTTTGGTGTGTAAAGGAACCAGATGGAGCCTCGTGGACCCGGTCGGGGACGTGAAAGAGATTGTACTAATATGCAGGAACTGGAAATCAACCCGAATAACCCGGTAAACCTTATGGCGGCGTTGGAAAATATGGTTGCTGCTATGCAGGCCACTGCGAAGGCTCTTAGGCAGCAGATAAACAATAATGACAATGGCGGAAGGGAAGCTTAGGGCCTGATGACACTGGCAACCTTCTTAAAGGTTAATCCACCTAAGTTCAAGGAAACCACCAATCCGACTGAAGCTGATACTTGGTTTCAGGCCATGGAGCGAGCACTGCAAGCGCAGTTGGTGCCTGAAGAGCAGTGTGTTGAATTTGCTACCTATCTACTCACGGGGGAAGCATCGCATTGGTGACAAGGGGCTCGACGTCTCCTGCAATAGGGGAATGATCCTATCACTTGGGATGCCTTCCAAGTGGAATTCTACAAGAAGTACTTTCTGAATTCCACTAGGACAGCCAAGGAATTGGAGTTACTGCAGCTGAAGCAAGGTGCTATGTCCGTATTTGAGTATACAGACAAATTTGAGGAGCTATTCAGGTTTTCCCGCATGTGTCAAGGAGCTCCGGGAGACTTCAAGGAATGGAAATGCATTAAGTATGAAGGAGGGCTCCGGAGTGACATCTTAAGTTCAGTGGGACCAATGGAGATCCAAACTTTTTCAGAGTTAGTGAATAAGAGCAGAATTACTGAAGAGTGTGTGAAAAGGAGGGTTGCAGAGAAAGGAAGTCGTAGAGAGCACAACCAAGGATTCGCACCAAGGGGTCGAGAGTTTAAGCAGAGAGGATACGTACAACACTTTCCCCAAGGACAGACTTGTAGAACCTATGCACAATTACTCAAGAGGGGGGGTGAATTGAGTATTGCAACAACAATGTATCTTTTTGCGAAAGTTAAAGACAATATACAAAAGTGTTATTGTACTAGTATTTTTCCAAGAGCTTAACTCAATTGCTAAGCATTTATAAGGAGCTTTTACTTTCCAATAGACACCAACTCAAATAAATTGATCAAGCTTTTCACCAATCGGACTTAAGCTATTCCTTAAGTACTTACGAAGCTACTTTTCGATCACAATTTATTTGCTCAAAGGTAAAAGACAATAATATTGAAGAGATGAGTTTGGAGAGATGCAAACGCTATTTAGAGTGGTTTGGCACAATCCTTGTCCTACGTCCACTTTCTTTCTCAATCGCTATTGAGAAGTTCCACTATTGCCAAGCTTCAAGGTGCTCGCGCAAAACCTTTTACAATCCGAGTCCTTAGTTTCTAACACCTCACGGTATATGATCACCACTCGTATACTAACCCACTCCACTTAGAGATACCTCCTCTAAGATTTGCCTTGAGTACTTAGTATACTTCTTTGGTATCCTCACCGACTATAGTGTTTATAACTCTTGACTCAACCTTGGAGATCACACTCCAATTTACAAAGTGTTACAAGAAAACAATTCTCAAAGAATTGTTGAGATGAAATGAGTACTCTCTAGAAGAGTGTATGATTACAAGTTTAGCACTATTGAACCAATTGATATTGCTCTCTCAAATTGTGTATTATAACACCTTAAAAATGTGTAGAATGAAAGAATATGAACAAGATAGTTTGCAAATACTCACATGTGTGAAATAAGGCTTTAATCCATCTATTTATAGACTTCCCAAACCTTAGAAACGTTTGGGAGTTAATGGGATGGAGCCGTTTTGTTAAAACTAGCCGTTTTTTATGTTTTTGAATCATTTGCATCGATGCATAACACTTTGCATCGATGCAAATGTGTCTTTGAAGCTGAAATTTGAATTTTCAGCTAGGTTGCATCGATGCAAACATCTTTGCATCGATGCAACAAGTCGTTGCATGCTTTGCATCGATGCAAGATGAGTGTGCATCGATGCAAACCTTAAAGAATGGCTTAAAATCACTTCAAACTACTTAGGATTGATCTCAAACTTGTTGGAGTCATTTCCTATGCTTTTGTACCTTTGAAAACAAGTTTTTAAACCATTTGGCTAGCATCGAATTGCAAGATGTGCATCAAAACATTTTGTGAGTGTGTGTTGAGAGATTTAGCAATTGGTTCTTAACAAGAAGTTACCTAAGTCCTAAGACACTATACTTGTCTTCAAATGTTGTGGACTTGAGTTTCTTGTTGTTGTTGTGTTGCTTTCAACTCTTCATTCCTCAACGTTGAATGTTGGTTGATCTTTCAATATGCTTGTTCATTCAAGTTGTTTGTTGGTTTGTCTTTCATGTCGTTTGTTGGTTTGTCATTCATCAAAACCTATGAATACAAACTTCGCATACAAGCAACATGATTTACAATTTCCCCCTTTTTGATAATGACAAACCAATTTTGAGGATATGCATTTATAAATGATTTTGAAAGCAACAATAATGCACTTTGTTTTATAGAAAGCTTTGGAGAAGACTTCACAAAAAATTTTGCAGGAGTTCCCCCTAAATATGTGCATTTGTTCCCTTAATGGGCGTTTATCAAAGAAAACAATTTAGATATCAAAGTTTTTGCTTAGCGGAAGTCTTTTTGAAAACATTGTTTCGCAAACTTATTTCTTCTTTTCAAATCCTTAAACTTCTTCTTTTTCAAAAGTTTAAAATTTCAAATATCCTCAAACTTCTCTTCCCCCTTTTGACATTATCAAAAAGAAAGGATTTTGAAATGTGTCATAGAAGCATGCATAAAACAATGAAAATAGATATTTCCCCCTTTCAAAAAGAATTTGATTTTCTCTTTTTATATATAAAACAAGCATGCATAATTCCCCCTAAATAAGTGAAATATATTAAAGCATGCTCATTAACTTAAAATAGGGGTACCAAGCCTATTTTGAGTTATTCACCAAATAAGCATACAAGCATTAATCATTAAACAAAATTATGAAGAGCATATCAAAATATTAAAACCATAATAGAAATCCTTAGCTTACTAGGAGTTAGTTTAACAATTCATATAATGAAATAAACATAAAGCAATAAAAAGTGACTTGATGAAGAGGAGACAATCAATCTTGTCTTCATCATCATCAGTGTCCTCTTCATATGGTAGGTGGATCCCGAAATGCTCATATAAGTCATCAATACGACGATCCAAGCGACCCGTGCGACGATCTACACGAGACACACGACGATTAAGTGCTTCAAGTTGCCTACCATGCTCTACGTCAATCCTTTGGATGTTTTGGTTGATGGATTGTAATTCTCTCATTATATCAACCATGGAGGGTGGTTCTTGAGCTTGAGGTGCTTGTGGAGGAGCTTCCTCTTGAGGACCTTGTTCATCAACATTTTTTCTTCCCATTTTGTTGAGAATATGAGTGTTGATACAAGATTGAGGTGGTACTTCCTTGGTAATCTCATTTGATACATCAATACCAACATAATCAAAGACTTTAGACCATAGGCAAAGGAATCCTAATCCACCATTCCTATCCTTCATCTTGAGCCTAACCATATGTTGTATTATAAAGTATGGCCAATTAATCTTAATTCCATTCATCATAGCCCACATGACAATCAAATCTTCATCATTTACATTCGCATGCCCGGATATTCTAGGTTGCAATACATAGGTGACTAGATATAACAAAGTTCTATGTTCCGCACTCATTGAATTGCAACTAATTTTGGAATGAGCTCCTTGTACAAGATTGAACAAATGCATGGCATTGTCCTTTGAATAACCCCATTCATCAATTGGGGTTTTACCACCTTGAAACAAGTCACCTTGATTTGGCAGCTCCCAAATGGTGGCTAACTCATCACCATCTAGCCTATAATCCTTTCTTCCTATCTTGAAGAATAATGTGAAACTTGATTCATCTTCCTCATCAATCTCAATCATGAGTGTACTATAGGCTATGGCAACTAAATCCGGATAAAATTTACTCTTAATTTGAACAAAATCCATGAGACCTTGATGAACTAGAATAGCCTTAAGAGTATCAAAGTTATGAATGACAAGAAGGGTCGGATCCAAATACCTCGGAGGAATTTCCTTTCTTCCGGCGAGCCTTGCCTCATAGAATTGAAGATCTTCATTAGAAGCAAAGTACCTTGCCAAAGGATGATTATTTGGAGGTGGAACCACACTTGAAGAACCTTTTGACTTCTTGACGGTTCTCTTGATTCTAGGCATTGTGGATGATTTTGTTTTATGGGTTTTGTAGAGGAGAATGTGGGGACTTCAAATATGTAATTTGTTTGTAGTGGGTATCTAAGTTTTGTGAGTTGTATGAAGCTATATGTGAGCTTGTTTTGGAGGTAATGGAGGTTTGGAGGTGGAGATATGAGTTGTGAGGTTGAAGATGATGATAAAGTGGGGTTTTGTTGCACAAAAATGCCAAATTTACGTGTTTTTATGTAATTTGGTCTTGTTTGCATCGATGCAATGGGCTTTGCATCGATGCACATAGCACGTCGTGTGCTTTGCATCGATGCAAAGCTTGGTTGCATCGATGCAACATGCATCATTTTGCCCAAAATCACCAAATTTTCATCCTTTGGTGGTTCTTTCTTCAATCCTTTGAGTTCCATCATGTATATACTCATTTAAACTATTATAAACTTCAATTTGTTGATCCTCCATTGTTTATAATCTTCAAATTCTTCAATCTACCTCAAGATTAATCACTCATTCATCAACTCATAAACCTACAAAACAATGGCTAATTGGATATCTCCAATGCTTAAGTTAGTAAGAGATAAAATAGCAATATAAATACAATGAATTCAAACAAATCATATTAGATTAGAATCCAAGATACCAAGTTCATTTCGGATGTTAAAAAAACTTTCTTTACATAAAGGTTTAGTGAAGATGTCCGCTAGTTGTTTACTAGTTTCGACAAATTCAATAACCACATCACCCTTTTCAACATGGTCTCTTATGAAGTGATGTCTAATCTCAATATGCTTGGTTCTTGAATGTTGAACCGGATTCTTGGTTAAATTTATTGCACTAGTATTATCACATTTGATAGGAATGTGATCAAGCATGAGTCCATAGTCTACAAGTTGTTGTTTCATCCATAAAATTTGGGCGCAACAACTACCGGCGGCTACATACTCGGCTTCGGCGGTAGATAAGGCTACACTTACTTGTTTCTTGCTATGCCATGAAACAAGAGAGTTTCCTAGCAAGTGACAAGTGCCGCTAGTGCTTTTCCTATCCAATTTGCAACCGGCAAAATCGGAATCGGAATAACCAATCAAATCACAAGTGGATCCTTTCGGATACCACAATCCAACATTTAATGTTCCTAGGAGATACTTCATAATCCTTTTCACCGCACTTAAGTGAGATTCCTTAGGATTAGTTTGGTATCTCGCACACATGCATACACTAAACATGATATCTGGCCTACTTGCCGTTTTATCAAACAACATTTTGAGTCAAAGGTAACTAAGTTTCCTTTGTCACAAAGTTGGCTAACACTAATGAGATTATGTTTGAGACCTTTGACAAGTATAACATTATCTATGGAGGTAGAAGAATTTTTACCAACTTTTCCAACGCCGATTACTTTGCCGGTGTTGTTGTCTCCATAGATCACATTTCCTCCGTTTGTAGGCTCTATTGCGGTGAACTTTGATTCATCGCCGGTCATGTGTTTGGAGCATCCACTATCAACATACCAATTTGTATCCTTAACTCCAACACGTACCTACAAAACAATTAAAATTGGGATTTAGGTACCCAAGTGAATTTGGGTCCTTGATGGTTAGTATGAGCATAATGCCCATAAGGTGCCCATCTCGTATCTTGACTACGAAAGTTTATATGTTTAATTCTAGTAAAGCATACGGGTGTTATATGACCTACTTTATTGCAATAATGACATATGACATTTGGATTATGCATCCTATGCATGTTTCTAAATGGTTGCCTAGGTTGTTTCCTAAATGCAACATCTTTTGATCTATATGCATTGTGATTATAATTTCTAAATGAAGCATGTTGAGGAGGATGTTTAAAGGCTTCATTCCTTTTAGGCATGCTTGCCTTTTGGGCTTGCGGTTGCCTAATAGGAGTTTTAGTATTTTTAAATTTTCCTTTTTCAAAACCTAAACCTTCCTTATTATGAACATGCTTTTGATTTTTCAAAATTTTATCTAAGTTCTTTGAAGATTCATTGAACTTAGCTAAAGTGTTCTTAAGATTTGTAATTTCATTTTCATGCATTTTACAAGATTTGTATGGATCACTACTTGTGCTACACTTATCTTTTCCAAGATTGATATTCTCATTTTTCAACATCTCATTTTGTTTTAAAAGATCCATATTCTTTTTCTTTAGGAGAGAATAATCTTGGGTAAGTTTTGTGTACACCTCAAGTAAGGCATCATATTCATCTTGTAAATTAAAAGAAGTGGAGTTGTCATTACTAACCTTTTCTTCGCTTGCCATTAAGCAAAGATTTGCAACCTCGTCGTCATCGGAGTCGGATTCATCCTCGTTCTCCCATGATATGTATGCTTTCTCCTTCTTCTTAAATTTCTTGTTTTTGTCCTCCTTTTGAAGTTTTGGACAATTGGGTTTAATGTGTCCAACTTCTCCACACTCATAGCATTTTGGTACCTTTGTTTTGCTCTTGAAGTTTTTCTTCATTGCAACCTTATTGAATCTTTTTAATAAGAGTGCAAATTCTTCATCTCCTTCTTCTTCATTATCATCACTCTCTTCTTGTAGTGATGTTGTTTTAAGGGCGAGACTTTTCTTCTTGCTTTCTTCACCTTTTTGTCTATTTAGCATAGTCATCTCATAGGTGAGAAGATTACCTCGTAGTTGATCAAATGTAAGTTGATCATAGAGCCTTCCTTCCACAATGGCGTTCACTTTGGAGTTCCATTTTGGTGTAAGGCTTGTAAGCACCTTGGTCACAATTTGTTTATCATTGTATTTTGTGCCAAGCATGCTTAGGTTGTTGAAGATCTTGGAGAGTCTTTCAAGAGCTTCTTCAATGCTCTCTTCATCTTTCATTTTAAAATTTTCCCATTCATGAACCAACATAAATACCTTTGATTCTTTAACGTGGTCGGTTCCTTCGTAAGTGATTTGGAGTTTATCCCAAATCTCTTTAGCGGTTTCACATGTAGAGATCTTCATATAATCATGCTCGTTAAGTGCACAATGAATGAAGTTGATGGCTTTATCATTCATTGCCACTTTCTTCCAATCATCGTCACTATATTCATTTTCTCCTTTCGGTACTTGCTTTAAGACGGAGACTTCTCCTTCTTTAGCGCTTGTTGTCTTTGTTGGAATGTGATTTCCATTCTCAATCACTTTCCAAATTCTCACATCTTGAGAACGGATCCAAATTCTCATCTTATTTTTCCAATAAGAGTAATTTGTTCCGCTAAAAAGAGGAGGTCTAGCGGTTGAGTTACCTTCACTAGTGTTGTTGTTGTTAAAGCTTGTGCTTGCCATGATCTTTTCCCTTAAACGGTTAAGTCTTTCAAAGGGTTAAGCTCTGATGCCACTTGTAGAACCTATGCACAATTACTCAAGAGGGGGGGTGAATTGAGTATTGCAACAACAATGTATCTTTTTGCGAAAGTTAAAGACAATATACAAAAGTGTTATTGTACTAGTATTTTTCCAAGAGCTTAACTCAATTGCTAAGCATTTATAAGGAGCTTTTACTTTCCAATAGACACCAACTCAAATAAATTGATCAAGCTTTTCACCAATCGGACTTAAGCTATTCCTTAAGTACTTACGAAGCTACTTTTCGATCACAATTTATTTGCTCAAAGGTAAAAGACAATAATATTGAAGAGATGAGTTTGGAGAGATGCAAACGCTATTTAGAGTGGTTTGGCACAATCCTTGTCCTACGTCCACTTTCTTTCTCAATCGCTATTGAGAAGTTCCACTATTGCCAAGCTTCAAGGTGCTCGCGCAAAACCTTTTACAATCCGAGTCCTTAGTTTCTAACACCTCACGGTATATGATCACCACTCGTATACTAACCCACTCCACTTAGAGATACCTCCTCTAAGATTTGCCTTGAGTACTTAGTATACTTCTTTGGTATCCTCACCGACTATAGTGTTTATAACTCTTGACTCAACCTTGGAGATCACACTCCAATTTACAAAGTGTTACAAGAAAACAATTCTCAAAGAATTGTTGAGATGAAATGAGTACTCTCTAGAAGAGTGTATGATTACAAGTTTAGCACTATTGAACCAATTGATATTGCTCTCTCAAATTGTGTATTATAACACCTTAAAAATGTGTAGAATGAAAGAATATGAACAAGATAGTTTGCAAATACTCACATGTGTGAAATAAGGCTTTAATCCATCTATTTATAGACTTCCCAAACCTTAGAAACGTTTGGGAGTTAATGGGATGGAGCCGTTTTGTTAAAACTAGCCGTTTTTTATGTTTTTGAATCATTTGCATCGATGCATAACACTTTGCATCGATGCAAATGTGTCTTTGAAGCTGAAATTTGAATTTTCAGCTAGGTTGCATCGATGCAAACATCTTTGCATCGATGCAACAAGTCGTTGCATGCTTTGCATCGATGCAAGATGAGTGTGCATCGATGCAAACCTTAAAGAATGGCTTAAAATCACTTCAAACTACTTAGGATTGATCTCAAACTTGTTGGAGTCATTTCCTATGCTTTTGTACCTTTGAAAACAAGTTTTTAAACCATTTGGCTAGCATCGAATTGCAAGATGTGCATCAAAACATTTTGTGAGTGTGTGTTGAGAGATTTAGCAATTGGTTCTTAACAAGAAGTTACCTAAGTCCTAAGACACTATACTTGTCTTCAAATGTTGTGGACTTGAGTTTCTTGTTGTTGTTGTGTTGCTTTCAACTCTTCATTCCTCAACGTTGAATGTTGGTTGATCTTTCAATATGCTTGTTCATTCAAGTTGTTTGTTGGTTTGTCTTTCATGTCGTTTGTTGGTTTGTCATTCATCAAAACCTATGAATACAAACTTCGCATACAAGCAACATGATTTACAATTTCCCCCTTTTTGATAATGACAAACCAATTTTGAGGATATGCATTTATAAATGATTTTGAAAGCAACAATAATGCACTTTGTTTTATAGAAAGCTTTGGAGAAGACTTCACAAAAAATTTTGCAGGAGTTCCCCCTAAATATGTGCATTTGTTCCCTTAATGGGCGTTTATCAAAGAAAACAATTTAGATATCAAAGTTTTTGCTTAGCGGAAGTCTTTTTGAAAACATTGTTTCGCAAACTTATTTCTTCTTTTCAAATCCTTAAACTTCTTCTTTTTCAAAAGTTTAAAATTTCAAATATCCTCAAACTTCTCTTCCCCCTTTTGACATTATCAAAAAGAAAGGATTTTGAAATGTGTCATAGAAGCATGCATAAAACAATGAAAATAGATATTTCCCCCTTTCAAAAAGAATTTGATTTTCTCTTTTTATATATAAAACAAGCATGCATAATTCCCCCTAAATAAGTGAAATATATTAAAGCATGCTCATTAACTTAAAATAGGGGTACCAAGCCTATTTTGAGTTATTCACCAAATAAGCATACAAGCATTAATCATTAAACAAAATTATGAAGAGCATATCAAAATATTAAAACCATAATAGAAATCCTTAGCTTACTAGGAGTTAGTTTAACAATTCATATAATGAAATAAACATAAAGCAATAAAAAGTGACTTGATGAAGAGGAGACAATCAATCTTGTCTTCATCATCATCAGTGTCCTCTTCATATGGTAGGTGGATCCCGAAATGCTCATATAAGTCATCAATACGACGATCCAAGCGACCCGTGCGACGATCTACACGAGACACACGACGATTAAGTGCTTCAAGTTGCCTACCATGCTCTACGTCAATCCTTTGGATGTTTTGGTTGATGGATTGTAATTCTCTCATTATATCAACCATGGAGGGTGGTTCTTGAGCTTGAGGTGCTTGTGGAGGAGCTTCCTCTTGAGGACCTTGTTCATCAACATTTTTTCTTCCCATTTTGTTGAGAATATGAGTGTTGATACAAGATTGAGGTGGTACTTCCTTGGTAATCTCATTTGATACATCAATACCAACATAATCAAAGACTTTAGACCATAGGCAAAGGAATCCTAATCCACCATTCCTATCCTTCATCTTGAGCCTAACCATATGTTGTATTATAAAGTATGGCCAATTAATCTTAATTCCATTCATCATAGCCCACATGACAATCAAATCTTCATCATTTACATTCGCATGCCCGGATATTCTAGGTTGCAATACATAGGTGACTAGATATAACAAAGTTCTATGTTCCGCACTCATTGAATTGCAACTAATTTTGGAATGAGCTCCTTGTACAAGATTGAACAAATGCATGGCATTGTCCTTTGAATAACCCCATTCATCAATTGGGGTTTTACCACCTTGAAACAAGTCACCTTGATTTGGCAGCTCCCAAATGGTGGCTAACTCATCACCATCTAGCCTATAATCCTTTCTTCCTATCTTGAAGAATAATGTGAAACTTGATTCATCTTCCTCATCAATCTCAATCATGAGTGTACTATAGGCTATGGCAACTAAATCCGGATAAAATTTACTCTTAATTTGAACAAAATCCATGAGACCTTGATGAACTAGAATAGCCTTAAGAGTATCAAAGTTATGAATGACAAGAAGGGTCGGATCCAAATACCTCGGAGGAATTTCCTTTCTTCCGGCGAGCCTTGCCTCATAGAATTGAAGATCTTCATTAGAAGCAAAGTACCTTGCCAAAGGATGATTATTTGGAGGTGGAACCACACTTGAAGAACCTTTTGACTTCTTGACGGTTCTCTTGATTCTAGGCATTGTGGATGATTTTGTTTTATGGGTTTTGTAGAGGAGAATGTGGGGACTTCAAATATGTAATTTGTTTGTAGTGGGTATCTAAGTTTTGTGAGTTGTATGAAGCTATATGTGAGCTTGTTTTGGAGGTAATGGAGGTTTGGAGGTGGAGATATGAGTTGTGAGGTTGAAGATGATGATAAAGTGGGGTTTTGTTGCACAAAAATGCCAAATTTACGTGTTTTTATGTAATTTGGTCTTGTTTGCATCGATGCAATGGGCTTTGCATCGATGCACATAGCACGTCGTGTGCTTTGCATCGATGCAAAGCTTGGTTGCATCGATGCAACATGCATCATTTTGCCCAAAATCACCAAATTTTCATCCTTTGGTGGTTCTTTCTTCAATCCTTTGAGTTCCATCATGTATATACTCATTTAAACTATTATAAACTTCAATTTGTTGATCCTCCATTGTTTATAATCTTCAAATTCTTCAATCTACCTCAAGATTAATCACTCATTCATCAACTCATAAACCTACAAAACAATGGCTAATTGGATATCTCCAATGCTTAAGTTAGTAAGAGATAAAATAGCAATATAAATACAATGAATTCAAACAAATCATATTAGATTAGAATCCAAGATACCAAGTTCATTTCGGATGTTAAAAAAACTTTCTTTACATAAAGGTTTAGTGAAGATGTCCGCTAGTTGTTTACTAGTTTCGACAAATTCAATAACCACATCACCCTTTTCAACATGGTCTCTTATGAAGTGATGTCTAATCTCAATATGCTTGGTTCTTGAATGTTGAACCGGATTCTTGGTTAAATTTATTGCACTAGTATTATCACATTTGATAGGAATGTGATCAAGCATGAGTCCATAGTCTACAAGTTGTTGTTTCATCCATAAAATTTGGGCGCAACAACTACCGGCGGCTACATACTCGGCTTCGGCGGTAGATAAGGCTACACTTACTTGTTTCTTGCTATGCCATGAAACAAGAGAGTTTCCTAGCAAGTGACAAGTGCCGCTAGTGCTTTTCCTATCCAATTTGCAACCGGCAAAATCGGAATCGGAATAACCAATCAAATCACAAGTGGATCCTTTCGGATACCACAATCCAACATTTAATGTTCCTAGGAGATACTTCATAATCCTTTTCACCGCACTTAAGTGAGATTCCTTAGGATTAGTTTGGTATCTCGCACACATGCATACACTAAACATGATATCTGGCCTACTTGCCGTTTTATCAAACAACATTTTGAGTCAAAGGTAACTAAGTTTCCTTTGTCACAAAGTTGGCTAACACTAATGAGATTATGTTTGAGACCTTTGACAAGTATAACATTATCTATGGAGGTAGAAGAATTTTTACCAACTTTTCCAACGCCGATTACTTTGCCGGTGTTGTTGTCTCCATAGATCACATTTCCTCCGTTTGTAGGCTCTATTGCGGTGAACTTTGATTCATCGCCGGTCATGTGTTTGGAGCATCCACTATCAACATACCAATTTGTATCCTTAACTCCAACACGTACCTACAAAACAATTAAAATTGGGATTTAGGTACCCAAGTGAATTTGGGTCCTTGATGGTTAGTATGAGCATAATGCCCATAAGGTGCCCATCTCGTATCTTGACTACGAAAGTTTATATGTTTAATTCTAGTAAAGCATACGGGTGTTATATGACCTACTTTATTGCAATAATGACATATGACATTTGGATTATGCATCCTATGCATGTTTCTAAATGGTTGCCTAGGTTGTTTCCTAAATGCAACATCTTTTGATCTATATGCATTGTGATTATAATTTCTAAATGAAGCATGTTGAGGAGGATGTTTAAAGGCTTCATTCCTTTTAGGCATGCTTGCCTTTTGGGCTTGCGGTTGCCTAATAGGAGTTTTAGTATTTTTAAATTTTCCTTTTTCAAAACCTAAACCTTCCTTATTATGAACATGCTTTTGATTTTTCAAAATTTTATCTAAGTTCTTTGAAGATTCATTGAACTTAGCTAAAGTGTTCTTAAGATTTGTAATTTCATTTTCATGCATTTTACAAGATTTGTATGGATCACTACTTGTGCTACACTTATCTTTTCCAAGATTGATATTCTCATTTTTCAACATCTCATTTTGTTTTAAAAGATCCATATTCTTTTTCTTTAGGAGAGAATAATCTTGGGTAAGTTTTGTGTACACCTCAAGTAAGGCATCATATTCATCTTGTAAATTAAAAGAAGTGGAGTTGTCATTACTAACCTTTTCTTCGCTTGCCATTAAGCAAAGATTTGCAACCTCGTCGTCATCGGAGTCGGATTCATCCTCGTTCTCCCATGATATGTATGCTTTCTCCTTCTTCTTAAATTTCTTGTTTTTGTCCTCCTTTTGAAGTTTTGGACAATTGGGTTTAATGTGTCCAACTTCTCCACACTCATAGCATTTTGGTACCTTTGTTTTGCTCTTGAAGTTTTTCTTCATTGCAACCTTATTGAATCTTTTTAATAAGAGTGCAAATTCTTCATCTCCTTCTTCTTCATTATCATCACTCTCTTCTTGTAGTGATGTTGTTTTAAGGGCGAGACTTTTCTTCTTGCTTTCTTCACCTTTTTGTCTATTTAGCATAGTCATCTCATAGGTGAGAAGATTACCTCGTAGTTGATCAAATGTAAGTTGATCATAGAGCCTTCCTTCCACAATGGCGTTCACTTTGGAGTTCCATTTTGGTGTAAGGCTTGTAAGCACCTTGGTCACAATTTGTTTATCATTGTATTTTGTGCCAAGCATGCTTAGGTTGTTGAAGATCTTGGAGAGTCTTTCAAGAGCTTCTTCAATGCTCTCTTCATCTTTCATTTTAAAATTTTCCCATTCATGAACCAACATAAATACCTTTGATTCTTTAACGTGGTCGGTTCCTTCGTAAGTGATTTGGAGTTTATCCCAAATCTCTTTAGCGGTTTCACATGTAGAGATCTTCATATAATCATGCTCGTTAAGTGCACAATGAATGAAGTTGATGGCTTTATCATTCATTGCCACTTTCTTCCAATCATCGTCACTATATTCATTTTCTCCTTTCGGTACTTGCTTTAAGACGGAGACTTCTCCTTCTTTAGCGCTTGTTGTCTTTGTTGGAATGTGATTTCCATTCTCAATCACTTTCCAAATTCTCACATCTTGAGAACGGATCCAAATTCTCATCTTATTTTTCCAATAAGAGTAATTTGTTCCGCTAAAAAGAGGAGGTCTAGCGGTTGAGTTACCTTCACTAGTGTTGTTGTTGTTAAAGCTTGTGCTTGCCATGATCTTTTCCCTTAAACGGTTAAGTCTTTCAAAGGGTTAAGCTCTGATGCCACTTGTAGAACCTATGCACAATTACTCAAGAGGGGGGGTGAATTGAGTATTGCAACAACAATGTATCTTTTTGCGAAAGTTAAAGACAATATACAAAAGTGTTATTGTACTAGTATTTTTCCAAGAGCTTAACTCAATTGCTAAGCATTTATAAGGAGCTTTTACTTTCCAATAGACACCAACTCAAATAAATTGATCAAGCTTTTCACCAATCGGACTTAAGCTATTCCTTAAGTACTTACGAAGCTACTTTTCGATCACAATTTATTTGCTCAAAGGTAAAAGACAATAATATTGAAGAGATGAGTTTGGAGAGATGCAAACGCTATTTAGAGTGGTTTGGCACAATCCTTGTCCTACGTCCACTTTCTTTCTCAATCGCTATTGAGAAGTTCCACTATTGCCAAGCTTCAAGGTGCTCGCGCAAAACCTTTTACAATCCGAGTCCTTAGTTTCTAACACCTCACGGTATATGATCACCACTCGTATACTAACCCACTCCACTTAGAGATACCTCCTCTAAGATTTGCCTTGAGTACTTAGTATACTTCTTTGGTATCCTCACCGACTATAGTGTTTATAACTCTTGACTCAACCTTGGAGATCACACTCCAATTTACAAAGTGTTACAAGAAAACAATTCTCAAAGAATTGTTGAGATGAAATGAGTACTCTCTAGAAGAGTGTATGATTACAAGTTTAGCACTATTGAACCAATTGATATTGCTCTCTCAAATTGTGTATTATAACACCTTAAAAATGTGTAGAATGAAAGAATATGAACAAGATAGTTTGCAAATACTCACATGTGTGAAATAAGGCTTTAATCCATCTATTTATAGACTTCCCAAACCTTAGAAACGTTTGGGAGTTTATGGGATGGAGCCGTTTTGTTAAAACTAGCCGTTTTTTATGTTTTTGAATCATTTGCATCGATGCATAACACTTTGCATCGATGCAAATGTGTCTTTGAAGCTGAAATTTGAATTTTCAGCTAGGTTGCATCGATGCAAACATCTTTGCATCGATGCAAGATGAGTGTGCATCGATGCAAACCTTAAAGAATGGCTTAAAATCACTTCAAACTACTTAGGATTGATCTCAAACTTGTTGGAGTCATTTCCTATGCTTTTGTACCTTTGAAAACAAGTTTTTAAACCATTTGGCTAGCATCGAATTGTAAGATGTGCATCAAAACATTTTGTGAGTGTGTGTTGAGAGATTTAGCAATTGGTTCTTAACAAGAAGTTACCTAAGTCCTAAGACACTATACTTGTCTTCAAATGTTGTGGACTTGAGTTTCTTGTTGTTGTTGTGTTGCTTTCAACTCTTCATTCCTCAACGTTGAATGTTGGTTGATCTTTCAATATGCTTGTTCATTCAAGTTGTTTGTTGGTTTGTCTTTCATGTCGTTTGTTGGTTTGTCATTCATCAAAACCTATGAATACAAACTTCGCATACAAGCAACATGATTTACAAGACTAACTTTGCGACGAGTGAGGAGTCCCAAAGGAATGGTAAGGGAAAAAGGGCAACGGCTGCTTCTGATGTTTCGAGCTGTCAGAGATGTGGGAGTCATCACCCAAATAGGCCGTGCCGATTGGGGTTAGGTGTATGTTACAAGTGCGGGTTACCAGGGCATGTATCAAGAAATTGCCAACAAGGGGAGAGTTAGGATGCGGGCCGATTGCGACAGTAAGATTGAGGTAATTGCAATAATCAGGCTTAAAGGACAGTGGGTGATTTTATAATACCGCCTGTACAGTAAAACTAGGAATGTCGAGTTTAATATTAGACTGAGGAGCAAACCGGATGGTCCGAGTAAGGATTTGCCTTAATACAAATGGATAAATGCCTGTGATGTAAATGATTTTTTTTGTTGAGAATGATGTGTTGTGTTTGTTATGTAGTTGGTTGATTTCTGGATTTTTGGTGAAACGGATTGAACCCGTGACTTTTAGTTCCTTTGATTTAAATAGATAAGGAATGGTCCTAAATGAGGGATTTGGAAACGTTGATTTGAAATGCCAGTCATGCTAAGTTGTGGTTGAGTACTTGAGGAAGTAAGTGATAGAGCTCGTACTAGATGAGAGATCAGAATAAAGCAGCAGAAACTTGCGAAAGCAGTAACACAGGATAGCTACGAATGGGAGCTGTAAAAGTTTACTATAATATCTTAAGTTTGAATGCTAGAAGGGTTAAGTGGGTTACTGCAAGTAATGATCCCCAAATAGTTGGAATTGATTGCGGCTGCGAGCTTTGATGGTTCTAAAGCGGATGAGGAAATTATCATTGATGCATAATTGGATTTAGATGATGAGAGAGTGCAAGTTGTCGTGTTTGAGAGATGAGTACCATGATGTTTGGTCATAGTGACCTTGGAATTAGATTGAGATTTATAATGATTGATTTTGAAAGACAAATGTGAAAGCCACTAAATTGAAATACTGATGCGGTACTGAGATTGGTTTGAGGGAGCCCGTGACGGGCGGTAAACTCCAATTTTTTTGGGAAGATACTATTGAAAATTTTTCCTCAAAAATTTGAAACAGTGTTGGTTATGGTTTTGAGGATAATTTTTTATATGAGTAACTTTAACGAAAGAGATGTGTCTCGAATGCTTTTATAGATTATTAAAGGAAAGCGGATTCTTATGATTTTTGTTAAATTGTTATTTCAAACTCATTTGCTTTCTAGAAATGAAAGGGGTTTTTGATTGATGGGTCAGAGACCTTATAACAACAAGTCATGTAGAAATTCGAGGGTTTGAGAATAAGAAAGTAAGTTTGGAGGTTATGCTTGGAGTTGAGCTGTGATTAGTGGTAATTGGCTTGGCAGAGAGAGAGGATAGTGATGGATGGAATTTTCGAGGGCGAAAATTTCTGTTAGGGGGGTATAATGTAATACCCGGTCTAACCAAAATTAATTAAATAATAAGTTAAATAGGAGCGAATATGGTTGGAAGATTTGGCAATTGGAATTTGATAATTTAAATATGATATTTGGATTCAGTGAATTTTTCCGAGTCGAAAAACATAGTTTTCTGCGTAAAAGCGCGTAGTGGAATTTTGACCGGCAGTACCGGCTGAGATCTGTCTGGTACTACAGCTGAGGAAATTGATTATGAGTAAATAAGATTAAGAAATGAGGAATTATAATTAGGAAAGGTAGAAATATCTAAAGTGCGATTTAGAGCGCTAATCTTAAAGGTTTTGGCCCAAAATTGGGCCAACGGGCACAAATAAGTGAACCGGGCCTAAGTGGGCCCAAGACCCAACATATATAAACATTAGTTATGAGCATTTCAGCTCATTTTACCCTAAAAAGAAGGGTTGGGGCGCTGAAATTGAGAAGAGAGAAGAGAAGAGAGAAAACCTAACTCTCTTTGATCTTCAAACCACCATAACTTGAGCTACGAAGCTCCGATTGACGAGCCGTTTGCGGCCACGCGTTGCTCTTCTCATCCTCTACAATTCTATCTAAGTTTTGTGGTGAGTATTCCATTCATCTCTGCCCAGATTTCGAAATTCCCCACTGTTACACGTTTTTGGGTAGTTAGTGTTGAAATCTTGTGATTTTGGGTGTTTAGGGATACTCCAATATGAATTCTAAGTGGGTTCTATCCCTACTTCATATGGGCTGAGGTAAGAAGTGTTCAAACCCTTGTGATTTGTCATTTTTATGAGCCCTAGGTTGATGTATGTATGTGATATTGGTTATGTTAGTGTATTTGGTGATGTTGGTGCACAATTGGGAGATTGGTATTGCTTGAGGAGCTTTGGTAAGGCTTGGAGCTAAGGTTGGTGAAGACTTCCAAAGAAGAGGCTCAATTGGTTTGGCTACAAGAGGTACGGTTTAAGTTTCATTTAAGTATCGTGTTGTGATGAGAATTCCTAGGCTAGATGCCCCTAGGATTAAGTTTGGATTGTGTAAATGGTTGGTGCTAATATGCATAGTTGGTATGTAATGTGAATTAATGATTGGGTTGAGAATTGTGTAGCCTTGTATGCTTGGTGTATTGAGAAGTTGATGTACTGGGTAATAAGTATTGATTTGTGGTTTATGCATTTAAATTGTGAAATTGGGCCGGAGGCCAGAAAAAGGTAAGAAATGTAAGCTGATGTGTGCATTGTATGATGACACAAGTGATTGGATGAATTTCAGATAATGAATATATGAAAGATTGGGTTGGTTATTGAATAATAAAGTTTGAGGAGTTGAAGTGTGGAATTTGGTAAATTTGGGTGGAATTATATAGATGAGGTGTGTTTGGTTTTGGTTGGGATCTATTATGTGGTCATATATGTGATTATGATTATTGATGCCTTGATAGTATGATGATGCATTAGAGATATGTATGTTGTGATATATGCTTGAGGAATGATTAAGGTTGATTTGTGGGTGAAACCACGTGATAGTGAGTATGATATTGATTATGTATAATGATGGTTGATTGGAAATGGTACTATTGAAAATTGGGATGAGGAAGGATGTATGACATGATATTGTGTTTATCCTTTAGCCATTTGATTGAGAAGTGTTAAAATGGTTGGATGGTGATTTTGAGAATTTTGGTAAACTGTCAATGTGTGAGTTAAGGATGGCTTGATGTGGATTTTGGTACATTTTGATTGATTTCAAAAAGGGTTTAAATTGGCATGTTTTGGTTGATTTTGAAAAGAGTTGAAAATGGCACCTTGTGATTTTGTATGAAAACATGGTTTTTGGTCATACTTTGATGGGACATAACTTGGACTACAGATCTCTGTTTTTTGCCAAATCTGTTTAGAAATGAAATTGGATCCGGGATGTCCATGCCGTTCAAAGAACGGGTGAAAAACGATTTTAAATGAGATAGTTATGTCCGTCGGAAGATTGGGGGTTGAATCTGTAAATTCTGCAGCTTTTAACTTAGAAAATTTTTAGCAGAACGACCCTCCGCACGTAGGCGCACTTGGCGCGTACGCGCCGTTCTTCAAGAAAGCACCATCCACGCGTGCGCGTGGTGTGCGCGGGCGCGTCGATGCACTGCACCAAATGCCCAGCCATTTTCCCGAGAGTTGTGCCAGTTTTGTGCCTGGGGCACAAAGGTATTCGCGCGTACGCGTGGTTGACGCTTGCGCGTCGTTTGGCTATTTTTCAACCCGCGCGTCCGCGTGTATGACGCTTGCGCGTCGATGAGTTTTGTGGCCATCCACGCGTGCGCGTGGAGTGCGCGTACGCGTGGCCCTGTTTTCATGCCAAAGTTGATTTTTGAGTTTTTAAAGTCAAATCTCATACTTTTAAGCCTCCGATCTCACCCCTTATGTATTAAATCATTATGATATGCCTAGCAATGAGAAAGGAGCTAAGGGATGTGGTAACTTGCGAGTGAAGCAAGGGGAAAGGTTATGATCAATGATGATTAAATATGATTATATGAGATATGGAGGATGACGGTGGAAGTACCGTGTATGCCATAAGCTGAAAGGCTATAATTATTGATAAATGGCCGGTTCTTGATTGAACCATGGGCCGGATGGCTGAGTTATTGCCGAGTTACGGCAAAGCCATTATCGTTTATGGCTGAGTATAAATGCATATATGATTAATGAATGAATGTGTTAAATGGATAACAATGAAAAAGGTTGAAATGTGATGTGTGACCCCGGGTAGTAGGCAGTGGCGTTGTCCACTTGCTCCGGGTATGAGACGGAAAAGGATGCTTATGATAAATGAGTTTAATTATGGAGTTTTGAATAAATGTGTATTTGTGATACCTGGGTAGTTGTAAGGGTGATGGTTCGTCCCGCTTGCTCCAGGTTAATGTTTGAGATTTGATAACAGTGATGATTGCTTCTAAACTGAACGAATGTATGTTTTGAGATCCTAGGTAGTAGCAAGGGTTGTGGTTCATCCTACTTGCTCCAGGTCAGAGATTGTGACGCCTGGGTAGTAGCGGCAGTAGTGGTGAATCCACTCGCTCTAGGTTGAGCTTTTAAACACCCGCCTAGGTAGTAGCCACAGTAGTGGTTATTCCACTGGCTCTGGGTTGAGCGGGTAGTAGCAAGGGGGTTGTAGCTCAAACCTACTTGCTCCGCAATGGGTGTTTCTGTCCAATAGTTAGCTACCAGGACACGTCGGGTTGGCTATATAACCGACAGATGATATCATCAGCCATAGGGCAGGCATTCATCATTTGCATATGTTTGAATTGTTTGGGTTTGCCATTTGTTTTGGATTTCTACATCATATATGCCATGTTACCTGACTATATGCTACTTGTTCTACTTGTACCATATTTGTGTATTACTTGCCTGTATTGCTTGTGTTTGTATAACTGAGAGACCCCTCATGCTGGTGTCGGTGGGTGTTGAGGGCTGTTCTTGATAGGATGAATTGATGATGCGATTGCATGATGATGATGATTATTGAATGAGATAATTGGAGCTCCCTGGGTAGACGCAGTGACGTGGTTTCACTAGCTCCAGGCGAGGGTATGATGTATTGATATAGAATTGCTGAGGCAGAACAACTGGTGATGGTTTTGCTTATGATTCTGAGTCTGATTCGTGGAAGAGTCAGCGAGTTGGGAAACATGTGAAACATGAATTAAATTTAGCACTCCCTTATGACAGTTGCCTATTCATGGATTAGCGAGAATCTAGGATGAATAATTGGTGAAGAAGTTTAGGATGCTTAGTGAGTTTTTATTACAGTGCATTGTATTTATTTGGCACTTTTACCGTACTGGGAACCCATGGGCCCGGGGTTCTCATTTCGTATATATCTCTTATTTTTCAGATACAGGTCCAGGTGCTCAGAAGTGAGTTGTGGGTCGTCTGAGAGACGGCGAAGATCTTTATTTTCCCTACTTTGTGTTTTGCTTAGAATCTCTCCACCTTTGTTTTGGAAAGATTATATTATGTATTAAACTCTTAAAATTTTCCTATAGAGGCTTTCATGTTTCCTTCGGGAGAGATTAGGATATACTGTTGTCAACTACTTTCATACTGTACCCTAGCCGGCCTAAACTTCGCGGGTCGCGACTAGTGGCTATTTACTTATGTTATATATATCTATCTGTTATCTACCTCTTAATCTCATCTACGCCTTGTCCGTATATCGTTTTCGGCTTCACAGTTTATCTTTTGTTGTCGAAACGTGAGTGATACGTCTTCGCGATTTTATTTCTACTCTTTTCAGGCTTCTCGATTAATACTCCTTTCAAAATTACCTATATTTATTTATTAAAAAAAAATCCACCTGAGAGTCGTACCACCGTAATATCATTGACTTATGACTCGAGCATAAGGATTTGAATATTAGGGTGTTACAAGGGATGCCTCCGAACTCTTTGACCCTAAACCTTGACCTTCTTCCCGTCTTCTGTAACACCCTACCACACAGAGCCTTATACTTAAGTCATAAGACAGATGTGGCGAGGTATTACGACCTCTAAAGTAAAATTTAGTACATATAGTAGTGTCAAAAATGTTTATAACTATAGGAGCCTTTGAATAAAAAGGGGTAAAACAAAATCATTAAATAGAAAAGTGCAACACTTCGATCGATAACGTAACAAAACAGATAAAGGATAGACTAACGCGAATTCATAAACAAGAGAGTGCCAAAGATATGAATATCAAAACTCAAGACCCGGTTTGCGAAGATAACCGGTCCGAGCATATATATATATATAAAGAAACCCAAGAGAAACCCAAAAGAAAATTTACCAGAAACCTGTTCTCCAAAACAACCTCTAAGAGAAGTCAAACAATATATATTTATTTAATGGAGATAATAAGTATCTAAGTAAGTACATAAAACCAAAATAAAGTCTCGAGAACTAAGGATCTTCGCTAATCCAGAAGTCTTCAGCCTGCCTCAGCGAGAAGCCTCACGACCTGCATCTGAAAATCACAAATCCGCATGGGTGAGAACCGGAGGTTCTCAGTATGGTAATAGTACCCACATATCTAACATGTAATGTCCTGGGAAAGCCGAAGGCAATCCTAGAACTTCCAACAGATAATCAAAGCTTATAAACAGACTAAACCATAAATGGCAACTGACTAAAGATCTTCAGTCTAACTAACACTCCCCTTTCTAAATCCTGCAGATCTCCCAACCGCCTTCAGTAAATTGATATCGCAAACACAATTATATCAATAAGGAAATGCACATATAGGAAGCAGATACATCATTTACACAATTAGCAAGTATTATGCAGTCAATTAGACATTCCAAACAGTTCACATATAATGCATATGATGTATGCCTGTTCTAGTGGCTGATGAGTCTCATCTGTCGGCTATAAAGCCAACCCAACAAGTCCTGGTAACTAACCATTGGACTGTCCCTCTGTCATGCATCCCCAAATCGAGTTATACTCAATCATAATCACCAATACATATTCACAACACCCACACTGGTGTTTATCCACGGGGGCGAGCTCATCCAGAACTTTCATAGTGTCCGGCCACACTTATGATATAGGGTCAGCAGAGTATCGAGTCTCCACCTGGAACACGTGGTGGCAAGCCATTGCTTTCACCCAGGGAAACTCGTATCTCAGATAGTGGAAGTGCAACATTCACATTTCATTCAATAAGCATATATGCAATCATACTCAGCCATAACTCAATAATAGCTCAGCCATAATCCGGCAATAACTCAGCCATCCGGCTTATAATACAATCCATAACCAACCAATTATTAATAATTACAGCCCTTCGGCTCATGGCATATAAAGTACTTCCACCATCATCCTCCATATCTCATACAATTATATTTGATCATCATTCATCATTAATTCTCCCCTTACTTCATCCACAAGTTACCACATTTCCTAGCTCCTTCCCATTGCTAGGCATATCACAAAGATTTAAGACATAAGGAGTGAAATCGGAGGCTTAGGAGTCTGAAATTTGGCTTTGAAAACTCAAAAATCAACTTTGGGGTGAAAATGGGGTCACGCGTGCGCGTCGCCCATGTGCACGCATGGAAAGCAGAAAAGTTATAGTGACGCATACGCATCGCCCATGCGTACGCGTGGATGAGAGAAAAGTAAAGCGACGCCTGCGCGTCAGCTACGCGTACGCGTGGGTGCGTTTTGTGTTCTTCGCACAAAACCCGCACAACTCTCGGGAACTTTGGCTGGGCACTTAAATCAGTACATCGACGCGTACGCGTCGGCCAGGTGCACGCGTGAGGGAGTGAAAATTTGAAAGTGACGCGTGCACATCGGCCACGTGTACGCGTGGGAGTACGATCTGCCAAAAGTTTTTCTAAGTTAAAAAACTGTAGAATTCCAGTTTCAAACCCCAATCTTCCGACGGGCATAACTTTTTCGTTTCAAGTCATTTTCTATTCATTCTTCGAACAGCATAAACATCTCGGATCAATTTCATTTCTAAACAAGTTTGACACAAATCGGGGATCCGGAGACCAAGATATACTCCGTCAAAGTAAGCCCAAAAACCATATTTTCATATAAAACCCCAAGGTTCCATTTTCAAAACAAACCAACTTCAATCCTTTTCAAAACCAACCAAAACATACAAAAAATCAACCTCAAGCCTCCTCAACTCATATGTCAACATTTTTATCAAATTCACAAACCACCAATCCACCATTTTAACTAATCCCAATCAAATAACTCAATTTTAAACACAATATCATATTATATATATTTCCTCATCCCAATTTCCAACCATACCATTTCCAATTAACCATCAATACATACAATCAATATCATCCTCACCATCAACATGGTTTTACCCACAATTCAACCTCAACCAATCATTAAGCATATATCCAAACATGCATATCTCTCATGCATCATACCATCAAAACAACAATATTCATTAATCACACACATAACCACACAATTTATCTCAACCATTCAACAACATCAACCATTCAAATCCTATCTTAGGGCCTCTAGCCTAAGTTTTCACACCACATTATATTTTAGATATAGGAAACCGAGACCATACCTTAGTCGCTTTCCCACTTAACCTGGAATACCTCCAAATCACTTTTTCACAAGCTCTCAAGGCTTCAACACCTCCAAGAACAGATTTTTAGCACCCAAAAGTTTATTCCAAACTCTCTAAGACCTCAATCAAGCTTCAATATTCACATACACACTACCTAAGCCACAATTATCACATCCAAACACAACAACTCAATACCCAAACATCATAAACCAACAAATTCTACTAGGGTTGAGAATCTTACCACACCCAAGGATCAAAGAGACAAGATTAAGCCTCTCCTTCAAGCTAGTTGGATCCTATAACATCAAAGAGCTCAAAATCTCAACACTTTTTATCCAAAAATTCGAATTTAAGGGCTGAGGAAACTGAACTAAAATCGTGGCTTACCTCAAGAACAAAGTAGTGGGTTTTGTAGAGCTCATCGCGGTGAACACGTGGCCACAAACGATGCGGCAATCGGAGCTCCAGATCAAAAGTTATGGTAGTTTGAAGATCAAGTGAGAGTTAGAACTTTGGAAGAGTGTTCTTTCCCCATTCCTCCCCAATTTCAGCGTATTTGAGGGTTTAGAGAGGAGAGAGTGTGTTGTTTTTAGGGTTTTAGGTTGAGTTTGGTTAGACCAAGGGCCCAATATGGGTCCGGTTGGCCCAGTTTGGTTCGTTTGGTCTAATCTTGGGCCGATTTCCTTAAAATTGGTATCAAAATTCTCGTTTTAATTTCCTCTATCATATTAAGCCATAAAAATCACATTTTTAATTTTCTAGATAAAATTATAATTTATGAGTTAATTAGTCGTTAATTAACCGGGTTTTACATCCTCGTCCTCAATTTCCACCATAGGAAAATATTACCCTTATTTTTATTTTTTTTTGTTTCTCACAAAACCCTATTCTCTATTTCTTTTTGATAATTTTTGTAGAAATTCTAATGAATTTTTTAAAAAATATTAAAATATTATAAAAATATTGAAACAACTTATAAATACATCTTGTCCAAACTTATAAATTAAGTAAAGTTTAATATCATGTTCAAAAAAAAAATTTAAATAACACACGTCATAAAATTTTAAAGATAATTGAATAAATTCACCTAATAATTCAAGGATGACGGTGATCTCCACTCAGGTTTACAGTTATCTTTGGAAAAATTTATCTCCATCTCTGCCTCTGCAAAAAAAAAAATTCCATCTTTAAAAATCTATTCCGAGCAGTCCCTATGATGATTTTTGTGTCTTGAAAAGTTTTGCCACACCTAACAAAAAAGAATTATATTTTTTGTTCAAATTTTATAAATAATAGATGTTACATAAATTTACAATGTAAATGAATAATAGTTAAATACATCAAAAAATATATTAACAACGATCAATAAAAACATAAAATTTAAGTAAGACTCAAAGTAAATCATCATGATAAAAGTAAAATGAAAAACAAAAATACTATGTGTACACAAATAATTAGTTATCATATATTTATATATAAATACATACATATATTATTAAATTTATTTTTAATATATATTTTATATTCTAACATGTATGTATTTTATATGAATGACTAATTTGGTAACTGGTTTTTTTATACACATAGCATAGTTGAATGAACAATTATACAGTTGGTTTACTTAATTCAAGTAATTTGAATTATCAAAAATTTAATAATAATAATAATTTAATTAATATTTTATAATTTTAATTGAACGTAAAAAAAATATTTAAAAAAAGAAAATCATTATTACAAAAGTATCAAATATGTAACAATAAAAATATGTAATAAATCAGTTTCATATAAAAAAAATTGTAACTGATGAACAATAAAAATAATAATTCTATTTTTTTTAATAATCACATTAAAATATTACATATAATATAATTAGAAATAATTTATATTACTATTAGAATAATATCTTTTATATTAAATTAAATAATTGTTAGAATTTATTGCTAGAATTAATTATTCAAAATTTGTTAAGTTGGATTAATAAAAAAATATTACCAAGAACATGTTATGTTAGCATAAATTCTATGGTAAATATAATCTAATTTTAAATATATTTAAAATTAATGGTTATTAAATTTGGCACAAAATAACATTAAGTTTTATCTACATATAAAAATTATAAACAGAATCTAACTATTTGTAATTATCACATTCAATTTTAAAAACAACAAATTATTTTATATTAATTCAATTGATTCATATTATCTACATATGATTTTTCAAAAAATACATAAATAAATCTAATATAATATACAAAAAACCCTAAGAATAACATAATATAAGATATTATTTCATCAATATATTCGCAATGTAACATGACGAACTCCTTGTCTTCAATAATTTCTATCAGCATACGAACGAAACGACCATAAAAAGCAAACAAAGTGACAAATTAAAAGACAAGAATAAAATTGTAAAAGATGTAGTACTGATTTTTCCATGTCTGCAAGGTGATTTCCGGTAACAGATCAAAAGTTAGGAGTTTTCAACGCTGGTTGGAAATTCAGATAAATATAACTGAAAAATGCAATCCAATACAAGCGTCTAATTAATACCAAATAAAACACATGTTACCGCTCAAAATACAACATCACACATCTAGTTTGAATAAAACACGTAATTCATTACTCAAAATTCAACCGAACGCACAGTAAGAGGAGAGAAAAAATTTTTGCGATAATTTAGACCATTGCAGCTCTAAATCACTAAATCATAAACCAAGACCAATTTAGAAAAAAATTAATTCCAAGTATCAACTTTTGTTTTTTTTTTCTAACTCAATTAAGTCAGAGGTACAAGAATAGAAAAAAATAAAGTAATTCAACAACAATCTCTTAATCAAATGGACATCAAAGAACACTGAACAAAACCAAATAAATTCAGTTAGTGATAACCATACGTATAATTTCAACCATGGAACGGTGCATAAAAATTAACTTTGATCAGAAGACATACCCATTTTTAGAGAATTCAAACCATTGCATCTGTTAATCGCTAAATTATAAACCAAAAAATCAATTCAGCAAAAAAAATCCAAAATTCACCTTTTGGTTTTTCTAGAACAACTAAGTCACACGTACAAGACTCAGAAGACATAAAGTAATTCAATAGCAACTTCTATTAATCAAATGAGCATCAAAGAACACTGCATGTTCTTAAATAAATTCAATTTTTGATAACCATACAAATAATTTGAAACATGGCACGGTGCATGAAGAGTAACTTTGATCAAAAGACACACCGATTTTTAAGAGAATTTAAACCATTGAACCTATTAATCGCTAGATTATGAACCAAAAATCAATTCAGGAAAAAAACTCCAACATTCAACTGCTGGTTTTTCTAGATCAATTAAATCAGAGGTATAAGAATAACAACACATAAAGTAGTTCAAGAGCAACCTCTATTAATGAAATGGACATCAAACAACAATTAACGAAACAAAAAAAAAACTCAGTTAGTGATAATGATCCATATAATTTGAATAATGGAACGATGCATGAAACGTAATTTTGATCAAAAGACACACTCATTTTTGGAAAATTTAAACCATTGCATCTATTAATTGCTAATCTATAAACCAAAAACCAACTTAGCAAAAAAAATTACAACATTCAACTACCGATTTTTTCTTAATTAACAAAATCAAAGGTCCAAGAATAACAACACATAGAGTGATTCGATAGCACATCTATTAATCATATATATTTACATCAATAAACACCTAACGTAACAAAAAAAAAACAGTCAGTGACAACTATACATATAAGGTGAACCATGGAACAGTGCATGAAATTTAACTTTGATCGAAAGATGCATCCGAAATAACAGTCAGTTAATGGAATTACAACTACTATTTATTACCCTACACTTTGAAACATCACTCCTTATTTATAGGGATAACAACTAGCTATTTTCTAAACCCAATTATACGTTGACCACATTCAAACCCAATTTAAATCCGAAAAGATAAACAAAAATGAACTAATAATCCTATTTTAATCCCATAGTTCTGGATTCTCTTATCCACTATGATTACCAACGCATACAATAGCTCTCCAGCAAAGCATGATTGACCAATATCATACAAAAATTAAGTTCAACTCATATATCAATCCCGCTAATATTACTTAAAATTAGCATCCACAAATTAAAAAAATCATCTTGTATGAATGCCAAACCTTGTAACATGCACCCAAAATAGATCAACAACCTCTATTTACTAAAATCATGAATTACTACTAACCTGTTATCGCAGCGATTCCGATAGAGGAGGAAGACTTTGCGCAACGCGTTTTGGAGGCGATGCTGGGTGCGGCACATTGGCTAGGGTTGATAACGAAGAACATAAGAAGTGGGATGGTGGTGCCTCAACGAGGAAGGGAGATGTCCACCGCTACGTGTGTGGAGGCAGAGCAACAGGAGGTGCCGTCGGGTGGTACCTCGGAGAAGTTGATGTGTCTTCAATGGAGTGTCGACGGTGACATGCAGCAGTAGTGGCGGTGCTAAGTTGATTTCCGGAAGCCATGCGATTGGTCGCTAATGGATGCTGTGGCGATGCTGACCAGGGTTGACGCTGATGACAGCAGGATAGTCCCACAACTAGAAAATGGATTAATACAGACAGATTTACAGACGGATTTAGTCTTTATTACAGACGGATTTTTGGTTACCGACGAAATTACCGACGGATTTTGTCCCTCTGTAAAAGCTCCGTCGAAAATTATTTACCGACGGATTTTTTTTCCGTCTGAAAATTACAGACGGATTTTTAGCAGTTACCGACGGATTTTCCCTCTGTAAATTTTCTATCCATTTCCCAAAGGCAACGAACTTTCCGACGGATTTTCCGTCTGTAATTACAGACGGATTTTCCGACAGATTTTTCGTCTGTAATTACAGACAAAATTTCAGACGGATTTTTCGTCTGTAATTACAGACGGATTTTCCGACAGATTTTCCATATGTAATTTGAACTTTGGAAAATCATCTCGTTCTGATTACAGACAGAAAATCCATCTGTAAATCCGTCAGAAAGATAAAATAGAATTTTTTTTAGATTTTTCCATTGCAAAATGAATACTTTAGATTTGTTTTCTAAATTTACTCCATCAAACACTGTAAATTGAAAAAAGAAAGCCAAAAATCACATAAATAAACATAATATTCATTACATGATACCTATAAAATTGGATGTTATTTTTCAACATCATTGGCCAATATCTCATTGTCTTAATAAAAAAATACCCAAAAAAAATAAGATGACCATCTCAATGTTACATGAATGTCACAAATTACACTTGGCCAATATTCTAATGCCTGTAGAGAGAGTGCTCGAAGCGTTCCTTCTGCTAATTAAGTCTACTGGTAAATTCCTCCTATAATCAGAACACATGTAATAAACATCAAATAATATAGAAAACTATATAGGTCATATACAGGGAAAGAAAATGCTTCATTCCAGTTATTGCATAAATGACATATATATGTACTAACCTGAGTTCGGCCGGCAACTGGGGAAGAACATGTTTGACAGCACAATCCAGATATCCAGCAGCCTTTAAGAAGATATCAACAGAAGCTCGTCTGCTTTCTGTTACAAGTAACGACTATTTTACTTTCACAATCAACACAATATATACTAAAGATCAGTGCAACTGCGAAGACAGAACATTCTTATAAATAAAGTATTACAGTATATACAACAATTATCTCAAGAGCAAAGAGTCTAATTTGAGGTCTAAACCAATTTATTACAATGGATTTTGGCTATTTCGTACAATGGATTTGTATTAAAATTCCAAATTACTTACCTTCAGATACCTTAAGCTGATAACCATCAGTGGATGATCTTGGAAGCAGTAAAAAATTAGCCTGTAATAGTAATAGCATTGCCATCAAATGTAAAACTGACAACACTTCATACCAACCATTAGACATATTATGAAAAATGGTTGGAGTTACCTCAGCATCATCCTCTTGATTCACCCAAACAAATTATACTTTATATTGTAAATGGCTTCCTTCATCATAAAGCAAATATTAGAATATTTATCTTACAGAAAGGCAAAAAAAAAGCACATATTACATAATAAAGAACAAATATAAGACTTACCATCATTGACTAACCCCAAAAGAACCGGAAAATAATCTTCTAGAGCCTGCAGAAGATCAAGCAATGTCGAACCACCTGCAGATGATCATGCGTTGCCATACCAATGCATCAGTAAATTTAATCTTCCTTCTTTTGTTTAAGAAACTGACCATGTTGAGTAGCACTTTTTCTTTTTGTTCTTGTAATTGTAGGGCCTTCTTGGCCAGCCATTACAACTATACGTGTTCTAATAGCACTTTGCTTAGGCATGGACCCTGCATAATCAAATTTCAAGGGAAGTTGAGTAACTTAATTGAATAGAGAAGCTTCTATTCTAAATTCTAATCAATAACAAATTTGATAGTTTGATGGAATTGATGGTTCAAGGCCAAAAGAAAAAAAGAAAGAACGAACTTACAGTCAATTTAATATGCTAAATTTGTAGTGGGTGAAAGTTGTCCAAAGTAGAAAGACTTAAGCTTATGCATAGTTCTATGTGAGTGCTCTAGAAACGGTAGCATTAGTTTCACTGCCATTGATGCTGAGACAGTTTTCTTCATCCACTCCCTGCTCTCATTTCAAGGTGCCAACATGAATCCCAGTGTTGTGAGCATCCTGACCCTACTTTAAATTAGATGGCATCCTAAACAAAAATAATGAACAGAAAAAGGAAACATATTAATTAGATGGCATCCTAAACAAAATGATGTAACTATAGCAGCATTTCTCAAGAAAAAAAAAATCATATATAAACTCCATATGTCCACAGCAAGGAAGTAGGGAGTAGGAAAAACTGAAAGTAAATCATATATAAACTCAATTATTTGAAGCCCAAAGTAAATCATTAAAATTAGAGAAAGACATTATTAGCGTGCCAAGTAGGGAGTACGAAAAACTGAAAAGTGTTAATGGTGATGATTATATATATATTCTGCATGAATGATGGTTTAATTCATGTAAAAGATGTATATAGCTGCAGTTATATATCGACTAGACCTACGTGATCATGAGTGCTTCTTTTAGTTTTGGATGGGATTTGTCTTGTTATTCCCTTGTCCTATACAATAACAGCTACCTAATTATACAATAATACTAAGAAACATGCCAAAATTAATATGCCTTGAGAAAGATAGACACGAGAATTCTAATCCATTAGTGTCTACTTTTAAATTGTACCTGAGACAAGGCTATAAACAGTATTAGCATGGGAATTCCAATTTCGATGCAGCTCCCAACCTAACACAAAAGATTTAGATTAAGAATAGTATACTAAACCATATTAGTGATGAGAAAATAATCGTGAATTTCACTATTAATAATGCAGTAAGTGGGGCTGGTGTTATATGTACCACAAGGAACCCTCTGTTAAATAGTTCAAAACCAACTAATGCAATTACTGGAACCATTCCAAGTCGACTGAAAAACCTGAATGCAAAGGAAAGCACAATAATTATTTGGCGTATTCTCCAATCCAAGTTTCTCTCTTTGACTTCAAAAAGTGTAACATACATTTCAACAATATCAGCTGTGTTTCCGTGGAAGAGAGAGATGGAGGTTTGGGTTACCTTGAGATCGATGCCGAGAACGGAACCGCCATGATTGGGAGGACCGAGGCTCTGGCAAGCAACTTGAAGCCAAGCACCCGGAGCACAGCCGAGGTCCAGTACGGATGAGCCAGCCTTGATGAGCTTGTGCTGCTTCTGTATCTGTACTAGCTGTTAACTCAAAGTTAGTTAGTTAGTTAGAAGAAGAAGAAGAAACAGAAGTTTCGAGAACCTTGAAGGTAGAGCGAGCAACATAGCCAAGGTGCTGAGCTTCCTTGTAGAATAAATCGGGTGCCCCCGCCGCCCCTCCCCCCATCTCGATCCCTTTTCAAGGTTCAATGAAACTTGCACATTTTCTTTTCAGGCTAATGTTTAAAAGAATTTAATTTACAAATACATCCAATTACATGCCACAATAAAAATAATTATATAAAAAATAATTATATAAAATATAAAAAATAATCATGCCTCCGGTTATTAGCTTTCTTTTAAACAATAGCCGGAGGCCGAAAAAAGGTGAGAAAGGTAAGTTGATGTGTGCATTGTATGATGACACAAGTGATTGGATGAATTTCAGATAATGAATATATGAATGATTGGGTTGGTTATTGAATAATAAGGTTTGAGGAATTGAGGTGTGGGATTTGGTAAATTTGGGTGCAATTATATAGATGAGGTATGTTTGGATTTGGTTGAGATATATAATAAGGTCATATATGTGATTATGATTATTAATGCCTTGATGGTATGATGATGCATTAGAGATATGTTTGTCATGATATATGCTTGCGGAATGATTAAGGTTGATTTGTGGGTAAAGCCACGTGATAGTGAGTACGATATTGATTATGTATAATGATGGTTGATTGGAAATAGTGTTGTTGAAATTTGGCATGAGAAAGAGTATATGATATGTAAATGTGTTTGAGTTTGAGAAAGTGTCAACGTGCAAGTTGAGGAGGCTTGATGTTGATTTTGGTATATTTTGATTGATTTCAAAGAAAAGGCTGAAATTGGCATGTTTTGATTAATTTTGAAAAGAGTTGAAAATGGCTTGTTTTGAAAATGGAACTTTGTGGTTTTGTATGGAAACATGGTTTTGGGGCATACTTTGACGGGACATAACCTGGACTACGGATCTCTGTTTTCTGCCAAATTTGTTTAGAAATGAAATTGGATCCGGGATGTCCATGCCGTTCGAAGGACGGGTGAAAAACGATTTAAAATGAGAGACTTATGTCCGTCGGAAGATTGGGGGTTGAATCTGTAAATTCTGCAGCTTTTAACTTAGAAAATTTTTAGCAGAACGACCATCCACGCGTGCGCGTGGTGTGCGCGGGCGCGTCGATGCGCTGTACCAAATGCCCAGCTATTTTCCAGAGAGTTGTGCCAGGGTCGTGCCAGTTTTGTGTCTGGGCGCAAGAGCACCCACGCGTACGCGTGGCTGACGCTTGCGCGCCGTTTGGATATTTTTCAACCCGCGCGTTCGCGCGTATGACGCTTGCGCGTCGATGAGTTTTTGGCCATCCACGCGTGCGCGTGGAGTGCGCGTACGCGTGGCCCTGTTTTCATGCCAAAGTTGATTTTTGAGTTTTTAAAGCCAAACCTCATACTTTTAAGCCTCCGATCTCACCCCTTATGTATCAAATCATTATGGTATGCCTAGCAATGAGGAAGGAGCTAGGGGATGTGGTAACTTGCGAGTGAAGCAAGGGAAAAGGTTATGATCAAGGATGATCAGATATGATTATATGAGATATGGAGGATGGCGGTGGAAGTACCGTGTATGCCATGAGCCGAAGGGCTATATTTATTGATAAATGGTTGGTTCTTGATTGGACCATGAGCCGGATGGCTGAGTTCTTGCCGGATACGGCGGAGCCATGTTGATAAATTGGCTAGTTCTGGATTGAACTGTGAGCCGGGTGGCTGAGTTATTGCCGAGTTACGGCAAAGCCATTATGGATTATGGCTGAGTATAAAGGCATATATGATAAATTAACGATTATGATAAATGAATAATGATGAAAAATGTTGAATGTAAGCATGCTTGTGTTTTCTCTCTGGTTGTAAGGGTGACAGGGCACCGATACCCTCTAATGGCGACAGGGCGCAGATACCCTCTAATGGCGACAGGGCGCAGATACCCTCTAATGGTGACAGGGCACATATTCCCTCTAATGATATTAATACGCAACAGAGAGACTGTGCCCGGGTTAGCTACCGGACATGTCGGGTTGGCTTGATAACCGACAGATGATATCATCAGCCATAGGGCAGGCATTCATCATTTGCATATGTTTGAATTGTTTGGGTTTGCCTATTTGTTTTGGATTTCTACATTATATATGCTAAGTTACCTGATTATGTGCTAGTTGTTCTACTTGTACCCTAATTGTGTATTACTTGCCTGTATTGCTTGTGTTTGTACAATTGAGAGGCCCCTCATGTTGGTGTTGGTAGAGGTTGAGGGTTGTTCTTGATGAGATGAATTGATGATGCGATTGCATGATGATGGTGATCATTAGTTGAAATGATTTGAGCTCCCTGGGTAGACGCAGTGATGTGGTTTCACTAGTTCCAGGGAGGGCATGATATATTGATATAGAATTGCTGAGACAGCACGACTGATGATGGCTTTGTTTATGATTCTGAAATCTGATTCGTGGGAGAGTCAGCGAGTTTGGAGTCATATGAGATGTGATCTAGATTTAGTATTCCCTTACGACAGATGCCTATTTATAGATTAGTGAGAATCTAGGCTGGATACTTGGTGAAAAGGAGTTTAGGATGCTTGGTGAGTTTTTATTGCAGTGCATTGTATTTATTTGGCACTTTTACCGTACTGGGAACCCATGGGCCCGGGGTTCTCATTCCGTATATATCTCTTATTTTTCAGATACAGGTCCAGGTGCTCAGAAGTGAGTTGTGGGTCGTCTGAGAGACGGCGAAGATCTTTATTTCCTCTACTTTGTGTTTGATTAGAATCTCTCCACCTATGTTTTGAAAAGATTATATTATGTATTGAACTCTTTTAGAACTTGCCTATAGAGGCTCTTATGTTTCCTTTGGGAGAGATTAGGATATACTATTGTCATCTACTTTCATACTGTACCCTAGCCGGCCTAAACTTCGCGGGTCGCGACTAGTGGCTATTTACTTATGTTATATATATCTATCTGTTATCTATCTCTTAATCTCCTCTACGCCTTGTCCGTATATCGTTTTCGGCTTCACGGTTTATCTTTTGTTGTCGAAACGTGAGTGATACGTCTTTGCGATTTTATTTCTACTCTTTTCAGGCTTCTCGATTAATACTCTTTTCGAAATTACCTATATTTATATATTAAAAATCCACCTGAGAGTCGTACCACCGTAATATCATTGACTTATGACTCGAGCATAAGGATTTGAATATTAGGGTGTTACACAATATCGACGTAAAGGCTCAATATTAAGTAGATAATACAGGAAATCAGGTCCGTAACGCCTTACTTTTGGTACGATCATGACGTGCTAAAAGTTAGGGTGTTACATTATAGTATCAGTGTAGTTCGTCCCTGTTAGAGCCTTGGAAATGGACTGACTATGCTTCACTGCATACTCTGAGTGTCTGTCATGCAATAGGACTTGTCCTAATGACAAGAGTTTAAGTTTCAGATGCATGACTATCTATTTATTAATACTGTTAGTCGACTGTTGCATCTATCATGGTATTAGGTCTGACCAACTTAATACTGATGATTTGTGTATACGAAAACACTAATGGATTATCATAGACAAAATAGAAATAATAGGTTATGCAGAATTACGGGATTTGGGACGTTAGAAGTTACGTTTTACAGATTTGTTTCGACGTATATTCTTTACTCGTGCTATGTGACTTGGTGCCACCTCTTCCTTTATTATTTTCATTGGAATCCTTGCCTTGAATTTTTCCAGAATGTGATTTGATTATTTTTTTGACTAAATCTTATCGTTCCGGTGTAGTTTCATTGGCCTGCAAATCTAATTGCCTACCTGTCCTCTTTCAAATATTATCTTTATTACATTTTTCTGTCCTTCTCTTCAAGGACCTTATTTTCTTTAATTAGAGTTTAAACTTGTTTTAATATAACAATTTTCGAGGGCGAAAATTTTTATAAGATGGGTGGGATATAACATCCTGAATTTTTAAAAATTAAATAATTAGTTATTTAAAAAAAATATTTTCAACAAAAATAATTAAATAGAATTTTATGATTATGGAAGTTTAATTTAATTATGACTTATTTTATTAGTTTAAATTATGTATTAGAAATTATTTTAATAGACAAAGTTTAAATTGATCTTTATAAATATTATTATTATTATTATTATTATTATTATTATTATTATTATTATTATTATTATTATTATTATTATTATTATTAACGTTTAAAAGAAAGAAAGAAAAAAAAGAATACTTGGTCGAAGCCAGGGGGAACAAAGGCAAAAGAAAGATTAGTAATATTATGTAGGTGACTTCTACCCAATCCCCTTTAAAATAATATGTAAATTACTCTCTATGACGTGACATATTTTAATTGAATATTTAATTTTAGTTTGAGTTAATTTAACTTAATAAGAGTTAATATCTTAACTAAAATAGAATAGAGTTAACATCTTAATTTCAAAATAACCCTACTATATATATAATAATTGATATAATTGCCTTTTTTAATGTCAAAATTGCAACAAAAAAATATTATACATATACACAAAATATCAGCACATCTTTATATATAAACTACATGCATTATTTCATATATTTTTAATACATATTTTAGAATTAACATATATTTACACAAATATATAATTAATTTAATAACTAATTTTTAATTTACATTATACACCAAAAATAGTTTAATATAATTCAATTATTGTTAAGGTTGCAACTCACAATCATTCCTTCTCCCAAAACCATTATCTATGTTTCTAAGTAAATGATAAACATAGTTTGGTTAACTTTGTTCCATCATCATGTCGTTTCAATCATATTGATTATCGTCACTATCAATCCCTCAATAATTATCAATTTTTGCTAGTTAATATTCGTTAAAATTTTGATCAATTGGAATATTAATATAGGTTAAAGAATAGAGTTAACATCTTAATTAAAAAATGATTCTATTTTAGTTAAGATGTTAATTCTTATTGGATTAAATTAACTCAAACTAAAATTAAAATTCAATTAAAATATACCACGTCATAGAAGGTAATTTACATGTTGTTTTAAAGGAGGTTAAGTAAAACTCACCTATTATATATACTATGCATGCATTAACATAACAATGACACACACACACACACACACACACACACACACACACACACACATATCCATTTCCTTTGATAAATATTATGACACCTAACCACCATTGCCTTGCCAAATCATCATCAACTCATTTAAGCATTTTCTCTAATTCATTCAATAATCACCGAACTTGCATTTCAAAATGAAGAGAGAGTAACCGAATTGCATGGTGAAATCGTGAGCTCCTCGCATTTCTTTCCTCTTCAATTTCTTTTAATCCGTAACTCCAATAAAAAAATCTAATCCAATAAAAATGTTTGTATCCTCCTCTTCTACACGTTGGCATCACTTTTGTCCGGTAGAAGTTGACTGTGACGTAGCTCTTCTTCTCCTTGAGTTCGGCCAATTGGAATTCTAGGAGACACATACAACTCCTGACGTTTTTTTCTTCAGCAGCACGGTCAGAAGGTTTTTCTGAAATTTTTATTGATTTTGATTTCGTACGGAGGTAGGGAATTTTGTTTTAAAATTAATCGTTTAATTTATGAATGCCATTAAAGTTTATTAGTGAATAAGTGCAAATAATTTATAAATGTCTCGTGACTAGTTTTGTTATTGTGAGTAGTTAATTGATGAAATTGAATCGCGACTGGTTGAAATGAGGCTGTGACTGATGTTGGTTTTTCTGATTTTGATGGAATTGTTTAAAATTATAATTTATGAGATTATGCTAAATTGGTTGATTGTGGCTAAAAATTTTGATTATTGAGTTGGAAAGTCGGTTTGATTGAATACTATGTAAAATAATTTTCTTTTCTTGATTTGGGGTTAATTTGATATTGAAAATAAATCCGTATTTGAAACGATTTGAAATAGTGGGAATGAGTTTTATTGATTTATCAAAAATGATTCTTTTAGTCTTTTGGAAAAGGTTATAAAGGAATCTCTGCCACAGGAAAGCAGAGAACAAAGATCAAAAGAATGTATTAATTAAAGAGATTGTCTGCCATAGGAGAGAAGATGTGACATTGTTTGGGCTTTAGTGCCAAATGTAAAGCGGGGACGCCCACACATTGAGAACTGTTTTCTAGATGTACACTTATTGATTTGGAAAGTCACACTGTATGCGGCCTAGCTGTATGACTTAAAGTCACACTGTATGCGGCCTAGCCGTGCGACTTATAAGCACACTGTATGCATCTGGAAAGCCATATCTGAGACTTGTGCCCGGGTAATGTCGGGAGCGGATAGGCAACCGATACATGAGCTCATGGCCTGCATTAGGAATAGACATGCATCATGTTGTTTGCACATTTGTACTTGGTTGTGTTTGCTTGTATTACTTCTCTGTGATTGTGCTGTTTGACTTGTTTGTATGTTAATTTGAATCCCTTACTTGTGTTGTTAGTTCTCGGATGTATTGAGGTGAGATGTTGTGGTTGAAAAATGTTTATGTAGCTGAGAGATGGGTAACGTGATTAGTTTTATATTTAAAATTTGATTTGAGTTTAGAGATTTCAAAAGAGGTAATTAGTTAGCTAAAGTAAAACCAAAAGTATTTTTAAAAAGGTTTGATAGAAATATAGTTTTTTTTAGTGAAGTTAATTATTTGTATTTTATTTCATTACTTTTACGGCATTCCCATTCCCTATTGAGAACGTGTGGTTTGTTCTCACCCCAAAATATTCCACCCTTTCAGTGACAGGTTCGAAGATTCAGTATGAAGCTGCGGACGATTAGTAGATTTACTTGTGATACCTATCGTTTTTATAGAGTTTCCTCGTCCTTGTTGCTTTAGCTTTTATTTTGTCCAGAGGGATAGGTATTGTCTTCAAGTTTTATATTAAATTCATTTGTATAGCATTTATTTTTATTAATAATTGTGTGATTTTAATTACTAAAAATAATTTTCTGGTATTTTCTTATAAACTGAAACGCAATATCGATGTAAAGGCTCAATATTAAGTAGATAATAAAGGAAATCAGGTCCGTAACGCCTTACTTTTGGTACGATCATGACGTGCTAAAAGTTAGGATGTTATATTAGTAATAAACCCAAATCCTCTGGATCTGCCAGAATCACAGTCCACAATTATCCTTGCTACAAAAATCACAAGATAAAACAACAATTAACATTGAATCACTAACTTGAAACTAATCCCAAACCAACAAAAAAAATAGCAATAAGAGAATCCAACTATTTACCATCAACAACATCACCATATTTCCCAAAAACCTCCCTTAAACTTTGCTCATAAGTGGAATACGAAACATCTGCAATGGATAAACACACCATGTTCATTACATAATTGTTATTATCAACTAAAGGTGAAAAAGTATGCCAATTCATGGATGCAACTCAGGTAATCCTACAACCGCGCACCTCCTATAAACAGCTTCGTACTTGGAGCATTTGACATGCACCATACAGACCGGAAAACAAACGGGATTTCACATAAATCCGAACTGATCTTCCTACTTGTCACTTGGCTTAGTATATTTCTAGCTCTACTAAGGAAAGTCATTCTGCAGCCAGAAGGAAAATCAGAAATTGTAATCACTGAAGCTATATTATGTAAATCACATTACTCAAAAAATGCAACATTGAATCCATCCCACATAAACCAGAGTAACAAATTCATGAAACCATGAATCAGTACAAAAGGTTTTCCATTTAACCTAACACTCAGCTTATTCTTTACCCAAACAAGCACACATATTTCACAGAAACCGTTAATTAACCTCCACCTAACAAAATATGAAAAATTAGACCATTCTAACCTAAATTTCGTCTGATTTTGGTTCAGGCGTAAAAAGTGTGTTCTTATATATTAAGATCACCATTAAACTATAAATTGAATGGAGAATTGTTGTTCTAATTATCTGTCTCATCATGCATTATTCACTCTATTGCAACTTTACAGCTGCAAATTTCTTCACTGAGCAACAATTTTTATTCTAATCTTAGAAGCATAATAACTAAACTTTTAGCATTCATTTCACAGAACTTGGAATATAATGGTCTTTTCTAATAACAGAGAAAATATTGTATAGAAAGTAGAACTAATGAACTCAAGTTCTTTCAGATATACTAATTTCTTAATCTAAAGTTAATTAGCTCAAAATTCCAACAAATTTTCCATCAGCTTGTACAAAAAATAATTTGTGACCAGGTTAAGATTTCCATTACTAAATTTTCATCATTTTAGTTTGGTGGGAGACTTTGACACCTTTTGCTAGTGGTCTAGTATTCTAGAAAGTTGAATTCCTGCTGGGTATGATAAGCTACACTTCTATTCATGGGGAAAACACTTGATATGCTTTCATTTTAATATGCTTTCATTTTTTATCCATTCCTTTTAATATGCTTTCATTTTTAAATATAAATAGGTATTAATCCTTATTGATTAGGTCAGCTATTAGAACATGATTAGGTCAGCTATTAGATTTTAATCCTTATAGGAACAATACAGGTTGCTTCTGTTTTGCTTAATAATGATATACTTTGGATGTGCTTCTAGCAATTGTTTTAGGAAGGATCAGTATTTGTATGCTTAAATCAGTTACTTTGCTGTAATTAAAAGTTCTAATACAAAGTGAAGATAAAACAATTTCCTATTCTTTTATCTTTTTTTATGCGATCATTCTCAATAATTAGTTATATATAAAATCTATCGAAAGCAAAAGCAAGTAATTTTGGTTCCAGACCTCTGTTTTGACTGTTGTTAAACTCTATAGTTATATTTAATTGTATTGGTTTTGTTTTATCTATGGAAAAAAGGCAACAGAGAATGCATTTTTATTCATTTTTCAAATTATTTTATTTGGAGAGATACTTCATTGTATTTTTGTGTGATTTATGACTAGTAGTTGAATATGGTTACAGAATATGGTTACAGAGGCTAACTATAATCACTAACTAACTAACCAATAAAACCAACAACCAATCTCCTAATCTCTTATAGGAATTAGAATTAGATAGAGTAGTAGTTGAAGTTGTAGGGATGAATGATGAATTTGAACAATGCTGCATAAGAGGGATAGTAAGAACACTTCAAATGGTGACATTGATTCAAGAACTTTAGTAAGAAGTGTATTAATTGTGGTTCAATTAGCAATCATATGAAAAATCATTATTTAGTTGAAGAAAACTAACTTATCTTATACATGTTTCCGGCTTTGTTGTTCTGATTTTTGTTGTAAATAGAATTTTGTTCTGAAAAATCATTAACTGTGTTATGCCTTGGCCTTCTTTTTCTTATCATTATTTACTACCTTGAATCTCTCGCTCTAGCAAGTAGCAACTATAGTATAGGCAATGGAAACAACTCAAGGTCTTAGGACTTAGGAGTGCATGCTTTCACTAGTCCCCACCTTAATTTGTCCACAATATTCTTTGTTATTTCTTTTTGTACACAGAGGCAAAGGCAGAGCTTAATACTAGAAACTATATATAAAGTCATAATAAAAACATCTATGTGTAATTTGGGGTCACTGAATAAATAGCAAAAGGAATCAACAGAAGAGAGAAAGAGAAAAGAAAGATTAACTCACGTTTCTTTCCTTACTGTGGTGGATTCTCTTGTGCTGTGGTGGTAACGACGGTAGTGGCTTCCCCTGGCGGCAGGTCAGACGGCAACAGCAGCTGCAGCAGAGCTTCAACAGCGGCGGTGAAGGCAGTGGAGGCAGTGACAGACACCAGCTCAGCTTTTGACCCCTCTTTCTCTCTCTCATCTTCATGCTCTTTCTCTCTCTCTTCGAAGTTCGATGGTGGCTGGATAGCGGAGGAGCGTGATGCCTACTCTTCTTCCTCGCGGTGACAGGAAGCTCGCAGTGACAAGAAGCTTGTGGTGAGATGCGATAGAGGAGCTCGGCGACGCTAGGGTTTCTGCCTTCGTCGATCTTGGGGGCTGTGACGAAGTAGGGGCTGGGAGGAAGGTGAACGACAATGGTAGGGGCTGGGAGAAAGGGAAACAACGTACGATGGAGGGGGTTGGGAGGAGCTCAGCGAAGGTGGGGGCTGGCTCGAAGGAAAACGGTGAGAATGGGGAATGTGATGAAGTGATAGGGTTTTTTTTGTTATAAGTTATTAATTAGGAGGGAATGGGGATTTTGGTGGGAGGGAGGGGGAATTTTGGGATTTGGGGGGGGGGGGTGACGGCGTTTATAGGGATAGTTAAAAAATAAAAAAATGTATTTAAAAAAAAAACCTTGACCATAGACCACCTTAGGCCACCCCTAATAACCGTGACTATAGAGTATCTATGGTCACCTTCCAAAACCGTGGCCATAGATATCTTTAGGTCACTTTCCAAAACCGTGACCATAGACCCTTTTAGGTCACCCTTTCGAAAAACCGTGACCATAGATCTTTTTTTCTCACTGTAAAAAACTGTGACCATAGACCCCTTTAGGTCACTCCTAAAACCGCGATCATAGACCCTTTTAGGCCACCCACCAAAACCGTGACCATAGACCACTTTAGGTCACCCCCCAAAATCGTGACCATAGACCCCTTTAGATCACCCTTTTTTGAAAAACCGTGACCATAGACCCTTTTTGGTCACCATAAAAAACCGTGGCCATAGACCCCTTTAGGTCACCCCTAAAATCGTGTCCATAGATCCTTTTAGGCCACCCCCAAAACCATGACCATAGACCATTTAAGGTCACCCCCCAAAACCGTGACCAAAGGTACCGTATGGTCACCCTTTTTGTAAAAACCGTGACCATAGACCCTTTTTTGTCACTGTAAAAAACTGTGACCATAGACCCCTTTAGGTCACCCCCCAAAACCATGACCATAGACCCTTTTAGGCCACCATTTTTTAGAAAACCGTGACCATAGCTTTTTTTTGTCACGGTCTATGGTCACGGTTTTTCGCCTTGACCAAAAAAACCGTGGCCATAGTCCCAAAATGTTGTAGTGATTGCTCATAAATGGAAAGCACTATGTGTTGAATTAACATCAAAGAAGAAGCCAATGCCAAGAAGCATCTTCTCTGCATTTGGCAGGTATCTACAATACCAAGAAGAGAGGATGAAGTGGTAGTATCTTGTGATGGCTCTTGGGATATTCATAGACTTTGAAAGTTGTATTTTTTTTTTGTTATTTGGCATTGTATTCATACAATGAATCATGACAAATAATAGCATAAGAGTTCCATTGATATAGTTTTAGGGAATACACAATTGTTTGTTAGATCCTTTACTTGTAATGAAATCGTATGAATTGAAAATTGAATGGAAAGTGGTTTCTTTGAAATTTATTTTGGCTTGCTGTTTGTTTTTAGCTAATAGTATCTAGAGTATATTTTGTTTGCTTTGCACAAAAATGTAAGTACGGAAATTAAAAACTCAAGCTGTAAACATCATGTAGGAAATCAACACATGAAGTGCATTATTTTATAAAGCAAAATTTGATTCGAATTTTGCAGAAGTGCACAATTTTGTTGTGCAAAATTACACTGCACAATTAAAATTTAATTGTACTTAAGTGTAGAAAATTAACATAGATTATGCAAAATTCAATAGAATTTTGAAGGAATGCACAATTTCAAGTGCAAAATTGCACAATACAATTGAAATTCACCTGATGGATAACTTAGTTGCATAATAACAGAAAATCAACACAGAAAAGAGTTGCAATGTAGCAAGTGCACTTTACTTGTATAGCATAACAAAAAAACAACATAACACTGAGAAGTTTAATAAGTTTATCAAAAAACAGTAGTAAGTTTAGCAATATACCCTAATAAGTTAACAACTAAGACCAACTACACCAACAATAGCTAAAAGTTGTCCATATTATCTCGTGTGAATGCCGCATTTTCCTCGTCCAAACTCCAAAAGGTTTCCTTCAATTCTAGATTCTACATAATTTTTTTTCAATTTTCACGATCTCTATTGTGTCGAAACCAAGACTATTCAACATTCGGCCAAGATTCACTTGCTCATTAACCCCAGACAATGCATTGGCTAGTACTTGCACATGCTTTCCTTGATCATAAACCGCAGCCTTAAAAGTTTCAACCAAGTTTGATAGGATTGTAGCATCGTTGATTTTTATTAGTTACAGTTTGACATCCTTGATTTCTCTCACCTGATGAAGCAAAAGAGGTCAAAAAGGTATTTGGTAATTCGCTCTCAACGGCTACTAAATCCTCCATGTCAACATCCTCTCCATATAAACCCAGGCCACCAACTATGGCTATAGCAAATGTAGAGTCCGGAGTAACATCTTCTTCATCATCTATTTCACTGCATGCTTCATGACCGGTAGCTCTATCCTTGCCAAAAATGTTCCCAAGACGTTCAAACAACAGAAATAGCTTGTTTGGAGTGTAGAGTGTCACATTGTGACCCTATACCATATAACAAAGTATACGTTAACAAATGCATATGCGTACACTTATATGAAAATTAAAAAGTACTTGTACGAACAATGATTAAAAGTGCAAAAAAACACACCTTTTCCCAAGCTTCCAATACTTGTTTACTATCCACTTCAACACACATCTTTTGAGAATTCCATCCGAAGTCACTACAACCCAACATCTCATCTACATACATATATTTTTCTTTTAGGCGCTTGTGTTTATTTCTAATGTGCTTCACAATAAGACCACATTCAAGAAACTTCTCATTCATCTTGTTTGCCAGCTTTTGAAATGCCCCTGATTTAAATTGATCGACATCAGCCCTCTTGCCTTCAACAACCAATTCCTCCATGAGGACCACAAATTATTCAATTTCTTGTTCAATCCACTGGCGTGGTGTGGAGGTCATTTGCTGCTGGATAATATATATGCACAATAACGAAAAAGAGCACCATATAGCAGAATTATTTTTAGGATTACACTAGAATTGCTATGATAATGACAACAGATTTACTAGCACAATTGTAGCAGAATTTTTTATCAAATTACTAGCATAATAATAGGGTGGGGTAGGACTATTAAAATAAATAATTACCAGCACAATATCAAACATACTTCAACATTTTCAATAAAATTATAGACATTTAACATCTTTTGAAACAATTAAAACAAACCCTTATCTAGTTGTATCTTTAATTAGAATACAAGTCATCAAACCGAGTTGACAAATACATATGCCACAACAGAAAAAACTCAAATGAACTCAAATATAATAATAGTCTAGGACAATTGCATACATAGTAAAACTAGCAAAGATAAAAACTCTATGTGCCATGATCTCCTCTCCATATTTCTCACATTTCGGTTGCTAGGTCCTCACGCCATTGAGTCTACTTATGGCTACTTTTCACAACATCTATGTCGGTTTCATCAACTATAGTATCATCTCCTGTGGATATGTGTTTTGGTAAAAGAGTTGCATCTTCTTCGGGATCAACATCCATGTTCATAGAAATAAAATTTTGTAACAAACAACTAGCGATAATAATGTGACTTTAAATCCTAATAAGGTAGAACGACAAACTTTGTAGAATTGCCCATCTTTTCTTAAGCAATCCAAAGCATCGCTCAATCACATTCCTAGCCGAAGAATGCTTCTTATTGAATAACTCTAGACGATTTTGTGGTGTATGGTGAGGTGACCTTGAATCCACTCATTCACATGATAGCAAATTCTTCTATAAGGAGATAAAAATCCTCTACCATTGATATAGCTAGTATTCACTAAATAATAAAACCCTAAAACGGAAAGATAGAAAAAAAATATAAGATATACATTGTAATTCTTTAATAAATAGTTAATGCTCTTATCAAAAGATTAATGTAGACATACCAACAGGTATTTTCAAACCATTACGTCGAGTAATTGCATCCCTAAATACCCTTGAATCAGATGTCGATCATTCCCAACCGCCAAGGACATAGATGAAATTCATATTCCGATTGCAAACTGCTACGACATTGGTGGATATTCTAGATTTTCTTGTCTGATATCTAGATTTTCATTCTTCGGGACCGTGACATTTATGTAAGTTCTATCTCATGCTCCTAGACAACCCTATCAACTGTTAAAAAAAATAGTTATTACACACCAGATAAACTTGACCAGTAAAAAATTGAGCTATATACAAGACTACCTTAAACCATTTCCATCTGGGATCTACACAATCTTCCGGTACAGGATCTGCCGTTGCAAATAATATACTTTGAACATGCAAAATTGAACACAATACCTTGTAAAAATACATACTTACAGTTTCACCAGACCTATAGAACCTAACTTGTACGCTGCGATTTTTGGTATGGTGAGCTAATATGTTTAAGAAAGTAGCTATTTGTTCACCTATGCCAACATGACCATCTTCTTCCAACCCACACCGAACTTGTAGCAATTCACACAAATTGGTAAATGCATTCAAACTCATTCTTAACTCCCATATGCAACTTCTATCTCCACACGCCCCAATGATATTATCTAATGCATCTCGCCTTAATGGCAATGTGTTCACTCTTCGACTAATCGAAGAATGACTGCGCCTTCTATTCCTAATATACATATATAAAGTAACTAAAAAAAATATTAACGTGTCAAATTGTATTCTCATAATCTAGTAATATCCAACATATAGCTTAATTTGCTCAGAACGATCCATCATCACTTCCTCACAAACAATAAAAAGTAAATGTATAAAATAAATAAATAATAAATGTCCAGCACCAAAACATTCAAATAAGCTTTACATAGTGACCATAACAGATCTAAAAGAAGCAGAGCTAGCAACACTAGAGCAGGCTAGGATCGAACTGACGTTCAAGAAGTTTAATATATACTATCATTATATACAGTTACCATCAAAGACTTTTTCCACAAACCAATGCTCTAAATTATTAAAAACAAAAACAAAAACTTGAATTCAATACTTTAAACTTCCAATTCCACGAAATTAAAAATCCATGACCCACACCGAATTTCATACCTATATAAAAGTCTTTGAAGTTTCTGGTTGATATCTCAAAATTTCAAATTCATAAAAGACAAAAGCTTAAAATTCATATCTAATGTACTTTTAAGTCCAAACTGTAAGAGCCAGAATTTTTGAAAAAATATTATTATGAGTTAATTTTAATTTATTTATTTATTAAAGACTTTGTTTTTAGAAATTATTTTATTAACAGTAATTAAATCAAGTTTGGATAATTAAGTTAGAAATTTTAATTAATTTTATAATTACTGAATAATTTTCTATATTTAAGTTATACAACTTAACAGAAGTATAAGAATAAGAATTTTATACGATTTAGTTAAATAATTGAGATTTCAGAATTTAATATTTTAAATTAGAGTATTTTATTGAAAGCCAATTAGTAAATTGATACAACAAATAATATTTTTAATGTAATTTTAAAGATCAAATTAGATTTCAAATTAATATTCTATATCCTAATTTGATTAAATTAAAAACAACACCCTAAGTTCCCTAATACTACCCGCCGCCACTGACCTTCCTTCCCCAAAATCCAATACTCAGCAGCTTCAGGGAAACCAAAGAAAGAAACAAAGAAAAGAAAGAAAGAAGGAAAGAAAGAAAGGGAAGAATGGAGAGGGTGAGAAAAGGGGAAGAGGGAAACAGATCCGTAGAGGAGGAGGAATGGGGAAGAGAGAGATCTGAAGGGAGAGGGAGACCGTGTCCAGCGCTGTCGCCGCCTCACCCAGCTGTTGTGATTCTCATCGTCACCGTCGAAGGGAAGAGGGAGAGAAAGTGCCATCGCGAATAAGAGCCGAGCCGAGAAGAGAGATAGCACGAGAGGGAGCTCGTCGCCGCCAGCTACGTCAGATCTCTGGTGCCGAACTTGTCCCTGCCGCAAGCCGCAACCGTCACAGTGGAGACCAACGTCATTGCAGCCACGCTCGCCATCGTCCTTGAGCGCCAGAGAAAGAAATAGAGATCGAGGAAGAGAAGGATGCGATGGAGGTGAAGAACGTTGTTCCGCCATGCACCGTCACCATTCTGGGCTGCGCCGCCGTGGCTGTGACCACCGGAAACCACCGCTGGAGCCCCTGCCTTCTTGGTAAGCATTTTGTTTATGGAACCTTTGAAAAATTAGTATTCCGATATAAGTTATTAGAGATTTTAAGCTACTGGTACCGTAGGGATTCGGTTCCGGTGATTGCATGTCAAAATTGAGATTGCTGCTGAACCATCGGAGCTTCCGGCCGTTGTCGGAGCTGCTGTTCGGTCAGCTTGGAAGCTACTACTGTGTTATTCTATTTTGTTTATCGTGGTGAGATTATTCGGTTCCGTTCTTGTTTACCGCAATACTCTATTACCAATTATGTTCTAATATCACTTAATATCCATTCCGCATCAATTCCAAATTATGTCAGATATGTTGTTGTTGCCGTGATCCTTGTGGTTGCTTGAGAATTTCTGCGATTGCTACTACTGCTGCCGATTAACATGAAAATAAGGATTTAATGGGTTTAATTATGCAACTTATGGCTAATCCTTTTTTATGATACTTGTCTCTTGCTATGTAGAAAATGTCTACGCAGAATAACAAAAATAGGGCACAACAAAAATTTAGCCATCGAAAGGGACTAATAAATTTTGCAAGAATACGTGCAAGATTGGTACAATTTTTTATTCGTTGTGCATTTGTATGTGTATGTGTGGTGTGTGTCTTTCAGTATCAAGTATGTGTTGATTTTAGAAAATAAACTTATTTTAACTCTATATAAATGCTATTTGATCTGGACTTATAGGCTGCTTCTAAGGAAAATAATGAACCACCTACTCAAGCAGAAATGTTTGTTGAAACTCGCCAAAGCACAAAGGGAAAACCATTGGATGAAGACACTTTGGATGTTATTGTAAGTATTGGGAGTTAATTTGATTAAAATATTTTATGGATTTCTTGTGTCTTGGTAATTTGTCAATCACTTGTGGTTACTTTTATGCTTGCAGTTAAGTTAAAGATTGTTGATATTATTCTTAATTTCTATTATTTGTTTTGATATTGTCAAATGATATATGTTTTTTAGTCCAATTGTGTAGTTACTCTTTCTTTTTATTATTATTATTTTTCTTCACATTAATATAGGCACATCTGCAAGCTGAGAATAAAAAGTCTAAAGAATCAGCAATTAGAGCTTTCCAATCCATATTTGGGAAAGAGAAGGCAGGGAGAGTGCGATGTCTGGAAGAGTTACCACACCAACTTTGTTGAAGAAAAATGAAGAAATTGCCACCCTTAAAACAGCAACATGCAGCTGAGAAAGCAACATTAAAGGGTAAAGTTGATGTGATGCAAAAAGAAGTAGATGAAATAAAATCGCTTGTTAAGATGATGCTGCAACAAAAAAGCTCAGCAATGGACCTTGAGATGTTAGCTGCTCAACTAGGAAGCACTTTAGGCAATCCAAACAATGATGCGCATGAGGAGGTATTATTTATTGTTAAAGTTTCTATATGTTATCATATCTTAAATAATGGTTGATTATGTTGATGTTGATTTAATTGTTTTGTGTATCTAAATAGAAGAATGTTATGATATATATGTTTGTCCTCTCTCAAACATTTTTAGTAGACATTATTAGTATTAAATATGTGTAGTTTGATATTTCATTTTTTTTAACAGGAAAACTATGCTGAAGGGAAAATCGAACTCGATTAAGGTCACATTTTTAAGAGCAAATGTTACAGAGTAAAAGTCATGAACTTGTGGACATGATGATAAATCTATTTGCTACTTAGCTATTTCAACTCTTTTTTGTTATATTTTTTCAAAATTAGATGATATAGTTCGAGGTTGTAATGACTTAGGCTATAGTATTACGGTATTTTGAAAAATGATGATGATATAAGTACAACTAGTTATGACCTAGACCAGTATTATGTTATTTTGCAATGATAATATAATGTGATTGTAGATCTTACAACAATATGTATAAGTCGAATTTGATGGGAAATGTTCAATTATTTTTCTTTAGTGACTTTATTCGAATAGTTTAGATTATTTATTAACACTAAATAATTTAAAAAAATTGAAATTAATTTCATTCACGAGAAAACTACTATCGTAAATAAAGAATTATATATTACAAAAAACCATTGTCAAAAGTTACAAAAGACAATGGTGTTAAAACCATTGTCAAAGATAACAAAATGGCAAGAATTTCAAAACCATTGCAAAAAACAACATCAACGGTAACGCTTTAAAACTGTGTCTTAGATGACTATAGTATGGCAATGGTTCTAAAACCGTTGCCGAAAAACGATAGCAACGATAACACTTTAAAACTGTTGTCTTAGATGACTCTAAAATGGCAATGGTATTAAAACCGTTGCCAAAAAAGGACACCAACGGTAACGCTTTAAAATTGTTGGTGTTGTGATTAATAAAACTACAACAGTTTAAAATCGTTGCCTATCAAGTTATGGTTTTAAACCATTGTATCATGAAAGAGAAGGGTTTAAAACCATTGCTTATCAAGGAACGGTTCGAAACCGTTGTTTAACATTTTCTTTCAAAACCGTTGCCTATACCAGTAACTTTGGCAACGGTTTTTTTTGTTACCGTTGCCGTAGGTAAAAAATCGTTGCCTTTGAGCAATGGCAACGACCGCATATACCGCAGGTTAAAAACCATTGCCAAAGTGTTGCCTAAGATTTTGGGGACGGTTTTTCATTCTACGGCAACGGTTTTTGACCGTTGCGAAAACCCTTATTTGTTGTAGTGACACTTTGAAAGCTCCTTTATGTAGTTCAAAACCTGCTTGTTTGTAATGCATCTCTTATTCCTCTTTGGGCAAAACTTAATCTTAGGTTTCTTCTCAAAATGAAACTTAATTGCCTCCCAACCAAATTGCAGTTTTTATGCATGTTTTTGTTTGGCTATGAACCTAAATACCTTTTAAGATATTCGAGAAAAATGTTTTGCTCTTAGCCAAACTAGTTTTCATTTTCAAATGATGCATAATCTATTTCAACTTGAATTTTTTCTAAAACAATGCAAAATTTATGTCTTTACTATTATTTTGTAAAATATTTGTTACGTACTTTTCATTCGAAACGTTAAATGATTTCTTTAAAGTTTCTCATTCTTCATGAACAATGTATTCGAAGGCGTTTTTAATCATACTTTTAAAACTTTGGGAGCATTATCAATGGCTTTAGCTATTCTTCTTCTACGATCTCATACTTCTTTGACTCGGCTTAATTTTGTTTCAAACTGCCGCATTATTTTCTTCTTATTGTTCCTGTTGAATTCCTTTTATTCGAGATCCTTTCTTAAACTTGTGATTTGATTTTCGCCCTAACATTCTTCATTGCTTGTATATCTTTGTTTACTTGTGATCTCAATAGTTCTTCAAATCCTTGTGAGTGTTGTCCATATCACTTGTCCTTCTTTTCTGAGGTCTTGTATTCTTCTGAGTAAACTCGAGATTTGTTTTAACATTACATGCGACCTTTAGGTATAGCAAGCGATATGTTAGATCTTTAGGACGTGTTTCGCAGACGCGGAATGTGAAGCTTGCAAGTGTGCGATGTCACAAGATGTTGTGGAGTTCAGTTTTATGCAAAAGGGTTTTGTTGATATTAGGCTTGTAACCGGTTGTGGGTTCCAAAATGATTGATGAGATTGAGAATCTTTGGATGAGTCATTCGATAAAAGTACAATTGGAAGTTGTGATGTTGAGCTATGTTCAAACCCTTGATGTTGACACCATGCAACTTTTTTTTTAATTGAACCTATCTTGTAACTTTTGCCTCACGCCACATACTTCTCTTATATCCAAGTTTTATGACTTACCCGGTATTTCAAAATTTATATACATGCCAAGACTTCTTGTCTTTCTAAAGTATTCAAAAGTAAAGCATTAAAACTATATAGTATCTTGTGTATTACTCCAATTTTCGAGGACGGAGATTTTTATAAGGTGGGTAGGATGTAAGACCGAGAATTTTTGAAAAAATATTATTATGAGTTAATTTTAATTTATTTATTCATTAAAGACTTTATTTTTAGAAATTATTTTATTAAAAGTAATTAAATCAAGTTTGGATAATTAAGTTAGAAATTTTAATTAATTTTATAATTACTGAATAATTTTCTATATTTAAGTTATACAACTTAACAAGAATTTTATACGATTTAGTTAAATAATTGAGATTCGAAATTTAACATTTTAAATTAGAGTATTTGATTGAAAGCCATTTAGTAAATTGATACAATAAATAATATTTTTAAAGTAATTTTAAAGATCAAATTAGATTTCAAATTAATATTCTATATCCTAATTTGATTAAATTAAAAACAAAACCCTAACTTCCCTAATACTACCCGCCGCCACTGACCTTCTTTTCCTAAAATCCAATACTCAGCAGCTTCAGGAAAACCAAAGAAAGAAATAAAGAAAAGAAAGAAGGAAAGAAAGAAAGGGAAGAACGGAGAGGGTGAGAAAAGAGGAAGAGGGAAATAGATCCGCAGAGGAGGAGGAACGGGGAAGAGAGAGATCTGAAGGGAGAGGGAGACCGTGTCTAGCACCGCCGCCACCTCGCCCAGCTACCGTGCTTCTCGTCGTCGCCGTCGAAAGGAAGAGGAGAGAAAGTGCCGTTGCGAATAAGAGCTGAGCCGAGAAGAGAGACAGTGCGAGGGGGAGCTCGTCGCCGCCAGCTGCGTCAGATCTCCGACGTCGAACTAGTCCCTGCCGCTGCAACCGTCACAGTGGAGACCAATGCCGTTGCAGCCACACTTACCATCGTCCTTGAGCGCCAGAGAAAGAAATAGAAATCGAGGAAGAGAAGGATGTGATGGAGGTGAAGAACGTTGTTCCGCCATGCACCGTCACCGTTCTGGGCTGTGCCGCCATGGCTGTGACCACCGGAAACCGTTGCTAGAGCCCCTGCCTTCATGGTAAGCATTTTGTTTCTGGAACTTTTGAAAAATCAGTATTCCGATATAAGTTGTTAGAGATTCTGAGCTATTAGTACCGTAGGGATTTGGTTATGGTGACTACATGTCAAAATTGGGATTGCTGCTGAACCATCGGAGCTTCCGGCTGTTGTGGGAGCTGCTGTTCGGTCAGCTTGGAAGCTGCTACTGTGTTATCCTATTTTGTTTATCGTGGTGAGATTATTTGGTTCCGTTCTTGTTTACCGCAATACTCTATTACCAATTATGTTCTAATATCGCTTAATATCCATTCCTCGTCAATTCCAAATTATGTCAGATATGTTGTTGTTGCCGTGATCCTTGCGGTTGCTTGAGAATTTCTACAGTTGCTATCACCGCTGCCAATTAACATGAAAATAAGGATTTAATGGGTTTAATTATGCAACTTGTGGCTAATCGAGGTAGGGGCTCTTTCCTTAAACTCATTTTAATTTCTAAGAGTTGTTATAAATCGATATTAATGCGAAATATATATTTTTGTGATTTCGTAAGTCTTATGGAAAGGTTTGAATTGTTTTGATCGATTGTAATTATTTGTGTGGTTGATTGATTGATTGTTTGAGAAGATTGAATAATTTGGGTTATGGATTGATTTTTGGTAAATTGGTGGTTGCCGAATTGATTTTCTTGATAATTGTAAATGTTTTGATAATGGAAACGAGTTTGAGTTATTGAAAAGAATTTGATACATTGGATTTGGGTTGTTAATTTATCAAAAATGATTTTTTGGAAAATTGAACATGGTTTGAGATATTGAAATTGGTTTGGTATTAGAGATGATATAAAGGAGTTTGAGGGATGTCTGGATGGGACCCGAAAAGGGTGACAGAGTCCGAGTTTTAGAGGAGATGCTGCCAAAATTTTATAAAAATTAGAGATTTTGTTTAGATGATTATTTAAAAAGATTTGGATTCAAAGGTTATATGGTTTGATTTTGAGTTATTAAGAAAATGAGTATGTTTTAAGTTTGATTCATTTGGAAAAGAATGAATTATGTTTTGAATTGGAACTATTGATGAACGGAATGGGAGGTGTGATAATGAAGGATAATGATTGAGTATGATTGATGTATGATGATGAATGAGATGCGATTGATAATGATGTGGATATTGATGAATTATGATTGAATTATTTATATGACTTATGAATTTGAATTATCTGAGATATGAGTTTTCCTGGGTAAAGTACCGTGGCTTGCCACCACGTGTTCTAGGTTGAGACTCGATACTCTATTGACCCTACGACGTAAGGGTGACCGGGCACTTATAAATTCTCGGGAATGGTACCCCCATTGAGCGATTTGATATATATATATATATATATATATATATATATATATATATATATATATATATATATATATATATATATATATATATATGAGAAAAAGCTATGCATAGACTCATGGGGATGCGCGTCGGAGGACAGTCCAAGGGTTTAGCAAACCAGACTTGTCGGGTTGGCTTGATAATCGACAGATGAGACTCATCAGCAATAGGACAGGCATGTATCATTTGCATTTGTATGCTTTGTTTGGGTTTGAACTTAATTTGGTTTGCCAAATTGTTAAATTGTTATTAACTGCTATCTGAGCTATTTGTTGTAACTGTTATCTATACATGTGCGTTCCTTGTCTGTTTTGCCTGTGTTTGTTCTGATGTGGTACTTTCGAGATTATTGGTGATGAGATGATGATTTTGTTGATTGATTATGTGATAGGTTGAAAGCTGCGATTGGTTTCTGATTGAGTTATTAGTAAAGTATGAAAAATAGGACGAATGATAATCACTACCTTGAAACCAATTCTTCTCTTTATATGTATCTTCTTATAAAAATTCTTAAAACCTCTACTGAGAACCCTTTCGAGGATGATGTTCTCACTCCTTTACAGAATTTCTTTTCCAGTGACAGGTTCAAGAAGCTTTGGCACGAAGCCGCGAATCGAACTACGGAGCTTTGCATATATATATATATATATATATATATATATATATATATATGTTTTCCTTTTCTATTTTATGATTTAGTTTTAGATTTTATTTTACCCCTCGACATTTGTCATTTTGAGACTTTAGAGGGGCAGGACTTGTATATTAAGAAGTTTTGGATAAGTTTATGTAATTATTATTACTTGAAAATGATATGTGACTGTGTTATTTTTGAAGTAAAGGCTTTTCGCTTTCATAATTAAAAATTGGGTTCATATTTACGAAGGCTCAATATTAAATAAATATAGTATCAAAATAAAGGATTAAAGGTAAGTAACACCTGAACTTTTAGTATGATCATGAGGTGTTAAAAGTAAGGGTGTTACATTATGGTATCAGAGCAGTTCATCCTTATTAGAGCCTTGGGAATGGACTGACTATGCTTTATTGCATACTCTGAGTGTCTGTCATGTTATAGGTCTTGTCCAAATGACGAGAATTAGAGCTTTATGCACATGACTGTCTTTTGATTAACGCTGTTAGCTTACCATTGCATATATGTTGATATTAAGTCTGGCCAACTTAATGTTGATGGTATGTGTACGGGAAGGTTAATGGGTTATCACAGACAAAGTGGAATTAATAAGTGATGTGGTTCACGAGTTTTGGGAGCATTAGAAATTAATTTTTGAAGTTAGTTCCGTTTTGACATATAATCTTGTTCGTGTCGTGTAGATTAGTACACCGTTTTCTCTTTTATTGGTTATGTTGGAATTCCTTGTTTTAGATTTTTCCTTTTAGGATATGATTCGACTCAGTTCTCAACCATACTTATTCATTTCTATATATATTTCTGCTTGATTACAATCTCGATTATTCATTTGAAATCATTTGGAACCTTTATCCTTGATGTTGTTCATATTTCTCTTTATGAATCATGAGTTTTTTTTAGTTGGCTTTGAACTTGTTTTGCATGACAATGGTCTTTAATTCTTTGAAAAATGTCAGATGTTATTCCTTGATTAGTTTACACCGAAGATAGGTGCTTTAATCATGCCACATGATGTGCATATTGCTTATTCTTCGATTTATCATCTTTTTCACTCGTTGTTTCAATTCTTTTTGGAACCAGATTTGATTATCTATCATTGTCATTATTTATACATTGCTTCATAAATCATATATCATTTTATTCGATCTTAATCTGTTCTAGCGTAACACATAATTCTTAATACTTGAGTGATTTGAAACCGTGAGAGTTACAATTCATAGCAAGCGAATTGTGTGATTGGGTTCTTCTGCTTCACCTTCTACAACTTATGCGTATTTTGCCCAGGTTACAATAAAAATTTTGAGTTTGTCTTGGTATGAAATAACAATTCTAGTAGTATTCTTTTGAAGTTCTTGTTTCGGAATCTTCGTTGAAAAGAGTTTTGATCTTTTTATTCTATCTGATCTTGTCTGTAACCATTCTTTGAATTCTGGATATGACCACCTCTAATCTTACATGTACTTTCCTACAAGAAATGAATAAATCCTTTATGTAGCTAAAAACATACTTGTTTCTAAAGGTACTATCTATTCTTTTATTAACTATATAGGAACACTTTACATTAGATTTCTTTCTTTGAACATAATTTGATTCTTCTCCAATATTTACACAAATTTTTATATATGTCTTTACTTAATTATGTACTCTAAGATTCTTGATGAGATATTTTTGCTCCTATTCCAATTAATCTCCATTTGACAAACTTCATATAATTTATTTTAAATTGGGTTGTTTCGACGCAATACCTTATTAAAACTTCTAGTAATTCTTTTGGGAAAGTGAATTCATTCCTTCATAGGGTTACAACTTGATTTTCCCTTTCGGTGCATCTTCTTGTTCTTGTACATCCTTGCTTACTTATAATTTCAAACGTTTCTCCAAGTTCTTGTAAAACACCATCTTGGTTGCTTGTTCTTATTTATCAAAGTTTGTATTCCTTTGAGTAAACTTCAAACTTATTTTGGTGCAACATACCACTTCTTATAATCTCCTTCTTGAGTACTTGTTTCAGATCCTCTTCGAGAAAACTTCAATTCAAATCTTTTCTTACTTGATTGTATCTACAACTCTTCCTTGAAATTTAATGGGATTATTTTTAATTCAGCATATATTTTCTTACATAAACTCTGAAACTTTTTATATAGTTTAATCTTGTTTATTTGTAATACACCACCAAATAATAATAATAATAATAATAATAATAATAATAATAATAATAATAATAATAATAATAATAATAATAATAATAATAATAATAATAATAATAATTAAAATTAAAATTATTTCAGAATTTATTCTTTGTTTTCTCCAACTTTACTATGATTTTATACCTATCCTTATTTAATTATATACTTCAATATTCCCCAATATTTTCAAAGGAAATATTTTGCTCTTAGCACCAAATAAGCCTTAATTTACAAATCTCACATGATTTGTTTTGATTTGAAAGTAATTTGGTATGACATTATTTATACATTATTTAGTTCTTTTGGATCATCTAAAAACTTGCTTGATGTGACCTGCTTTGTAAATCTTGTCTAAATTCCCTTCATTTGAGTTTCTTTGTAAATCTATGGAGCTTTGCATATATATGTTTCCCTTTTCTGTTTTATGATTTAGTTTTAGATTTTATTTTACCCCTCGTCATTTGTCATTTTGAGAATTTAGAGGGGCAGGACTTGTATATTAAGAAGTTTTGGATAAGTTTATGTAATTATTATTACTTGAATATGATATGTGACTGTGTTATTTTTAAAGTAAAGGCTTTTTGCTTTCATAATTAAAAATTGGGTTCATATTTACGAAGGCTCAATATTAAACAAATATAGTATCAAAATAAAGGATTAAAGGTAAGTAACACCTAAACTTTTAGTACGATCCTGAGGTGTTAAAAGTAAGGGTGTTACACAAACTCATAAATCCTTTTGGTAAAGGTAAAAGAAACCTAAATTATGTGTTTTTCATAAAACAATACGTTCCAAAATTACTTGCCCCTCATACAATATAAATAGTTTCCTTGCTATTTGAAAATACAAGAAAGGAAATCAGACCATGACAAATATTATTGAGTTATTGGTTGAATCTTTATAGGCATTCCTCATTTCAACTCTTACAATAGTCAGATAATAGTTCCAAATATTAACTAAACAACAATAAAGCCCACGAGTTACATGGATTAACTTCGAGAGTATAAACAAAGTTAACCTAATTTACTCATCATCCCGCTTTAATCCGCAAAACAAAATTCAGCATTCACAATACTTCTATTTTCTTATTTGATTCACAGCTTGGCAGTATTAGTTGTCCCTCTATTCATACACCACTATTTTTTTTCAAAATAGAATGTATTAAAGTTCACGGTAACAGAGCAAGGAAAGACAAAAGTTGAGAATTTGAGATAATAATAGAGAGGGATAGAATAATTTCAAACCTTCAGTGGAGTTTTCAAGAATAGAGAAAGGATAAAGAAGTTCCACAAAAGTAGCCAGCAATGAAGAAGCTCCACAAAAGATTTTAAGGCTTGTTAGGGTTTGTCAAAGGTGGATGAAGAAGTATGAAATTTGAAAAATTTAATAAGCGTAAAATAATAAAAAAAAAACAATTCAGATCTGTGTCCATTACTATTTGTCCGTGTCTCATCATTTCATTGAGACATGAAATATGTGTATTATGTGTATGTCTGTGTGTAAGCGTGTCTTTCATTTTTTTGTGTCTCACAAACCAAACAAAAGACAGGTTCCACTGTATCTATGTCTTAGCCTGACATACATACAAACCAAACGGAGTGTTACATATCCCTCGTGCAAGAATTTTTTTTGGATTTAAGTATTTTTTTTGTATAGATTTTCTTTATGTTTCTATTATTATCTTATACTAATTTTTTTTTTATAATTAATAAAGATCGAATTCTAAATTTTTAGGTCATAGCAATTATGATATTATATTATGATATCATTTTTTTTAAAAAAATTAAATTGATAAAAATAAAGAGATACATAAATGATTATATATCTCAGATATCCTAAAATAAATAACTTTTACATAAGAGCAATAAAAAAAGGTTAAATTACACAGTTGGTCCCTACACTTTCAGTGAAATTGTAAATTGGTCCTTACACTTTAAAAATTTGTAATTGAGCCCCTAAAAAGAATTAAAATTTGTAATTTAGTCCCCGCCAGTCAAAAAGTGTTGATTTAATAGAATATTCTCAGAATATGCTGAGAATATTCTGTTAAAATTGAGAATATGCTGAGAATATTTTGTTAAATCAAACACTTTTTGAATGACGGGGATAAATTGCAAATTTTAATTATCTTTAAGGACCCAATTACAAACTTTTAAAGTGTAGGGACTAATTTGCAATTTTACTAAAAGTGTAGAGAGTAACTGTGTAATTTAACCAAAAAATCACAAAAATAAAAAAAAAATTCTTATGCAAAGAGACGTAATAAAAATATAATCATTCATATATTTTTTATTTACTTAAATTTTAACAGTTGAATTAGATCCATTCAATTTCAATTCTATTATTATTTCTTATAATCTCTCTTAAGTTAATTTGGGACGAGTATATATGTAACTAGTTCACCATCGTAAAATTTTCGAAAAGAAGAAAAAAATTACTTTTGTTTTGTCTATTTTTTTTTTAAAAAAAATCTTAATGATTATTTTTAAGTACTAGCACATAATTAGCAAAAGCCTAAAGTAAAACGACACAACCTTGTAAGATATTTGTATATTTCTGTGCCTACTAGCTAGCCTAGTGGAATGAACATACTAACTATATAGATAATATGCCTTTTATTATGGCCACGCCTATATATCCATGTATGCAAGAGACAATTCATATGTGTCCGTCCATTTGTTCATTCTTGGCCAAAATAACTGTCACAATCACTCCAAAGAAAAGAAAGAACGGATTGTCACAATCCCATATGCAAAATTTTATAATTTATAACAAAACGAAAATATTAAGCTAGTCGTTAAAAAAAATTCAATTAAGCAATCAATAATTCAAAGAAAAATTCTAATTTTTTTTTTTCACTTGAAAAGAAAAAAAAAAAAAAAGAGGATAGCTCAAAATTTTCCCTTCATTATTGGTTGGTTGCTCTGTTTTATATGTGTTAAATTAGCATATCCTAAATTATTGTTGTTCCTGTACATGTATGTAGGAGCGACAGGGGATATCCACTAAAGGTATTCCAACTCTCAAAATTAATCCCTATCGAAAAGATGAACGTAATACGAGAATGTGATTGACTAAGGGATGAGCATATGGGGGATATCCGGTTTATTTCCTTTAATTTGCTCTTCGACAACCATTGTATTTATCCCACGGATCTATGATGTGATGTATGTATAAGATAGACATTTAACACGTATTTTTAATTGTTAAAAATATAATTATTCATATTATTTTTTATCAATTAAAATTTTTTGAAAAAGTAGTATCATGATATGATATCAGAGTTCTATATTTGAAAGATCTAGAGTTTGGTTCTTGGTGAATCTTAAAAAAAATAGCATAAGGCAAATAAAAAGAGAAAAGAAGGCCTACACAAAAAAATCAAATAAATCTAAAAGAGACTCTTACTTGAAAAAAAAATTTAGAGACATAACTATTCATATTATCTTTTTCTATCAATTTTATATAAGCTTTTAGAAAAAGTGATATCATGATATTAACTATCCTCAATGATCATTTTTAGGTTGTCTTTTGACGAGGGCAATTATCATATCAATTCTAGCTGACTCTTGTTGAACAACATTTTGGTTTAAACCTCATTATTTTAGTCCAAAAACGATACAGCAAGATAGATGAAAGTTAGAATGATACTTTGAAGTATTGGTGCTTTGAAATATATCTTAATAGTAGTCTTTGATTTTGATATGAACACTACACAAATAAGAGTTTTTGTAATGGTCGAAAATCGTTGTCATAGATTGAAAAACTATTCCTAAAATTTTAAGCAACGTTTTGGCAACGATTTTTGATCTATGGTATATGCTGCTGATACCAATTCTAAAGGCAACGTTTTTTTACCTAAGTCAACGACAACAAAAAAACTGTTACCCTTGTTACTGTCATAGACAATGGTTTTGACAATAATTTTTAAAGAACCGTTTTTAATTATTGTTGTCTGTCATTATGCAATGGTTTAAGATCGTAACAGGATAGGCAATGGTTTTATGCCGTTGCAGTTTTGTTAATAATTTGGACAACGGTTTGAAAACCGTTGCCTTTTGTTGATGACTTTAAGAATGGTTTATGAACAATTGTCTTTTGTGTGTTTTTTTATAACGGTTTTAATATCATTGTCATTTTATAACTACCTTTGAAAACGATTTTAACCAAACCTCTAAAAATCAGACCAGTCACTGAATTGTTTTAGTTACTAGTTCACTGATTTACAAGTCCAACCAGTTTAATCATAGTTCAATCGGAATAACTATTTTATAATAAAATAATAAATAAAATATAAATAAACACACTAACACTACAAGGAACATTGTAATTATCGACGCCAAAAATCGATGGCTACATTTAATGTCAATATTTTTTTACGATTTTTCGTCGATACAATAAAAAAATAATTCAGAAATAAAAATATTAAAATCGACAACAAACTTGTCTATTTTTTTAGCGACTTTAATATTATCGTCGTAATGTCGACCGTAAAGAAGGACGAAAATACTTTTTTTAAAATCGACAGATACTTCGTCTATTTTAATATTTATAATATCGACAGCCTTTAGTGTCGATAAATTTAAACGATAGAGAATCTTTGCAGTGTTAGATCTATTATATAAAATCAACGATCAGGATGTTGATTTATTTTTTAACTAAATTCGACCACTTTTGTCGTCGATTTTTATCAACAACAAATTACCCCCGCTCTTATTTCCCGCCTCACTCGTTTCCCCCCAATTCACAGGTTACATTTTACCCTAATTTGTGCTTTCTCCATTTCACCTCAAAAACCAACCTTCCCTCTCCGCTGCCGCCGCACTGTCTTCGCGTCGCCACCGCTCTGTTGTTCAGTCTCTCTCTCTCTCTCTCTCTCTCTCTCTCTCTCTCTCTCTCTCTCTCTCTCTCTCTCTCTCTCTCTCTCTCTTCTTTGATTCGGTTCTATGAATGAAGATTTTGTATAGAGAAATAGTTAGTTCATAAACCCTAGAAAGCAGAGTGAATTGACATTTCTGTTGTTGCTGCGCTGCTGCATTTCACTTCCTTCCCCTAAGCGCCATGGTTATTCCTTTCTTCATATGCATATGTTTCTTCAGATTAGATCTACGTTCAGATTTTGTTTATATATTGAATTGTTTTTGTTCTTATACAACTTGGAATGAGTGTGAACACTTTAATGTATGCAGGCATAAGAGAAGAAGCTTGCGAACCCTATGAGGGAAATCAAAGTGCAGAAGCTTGTCCTCAACATCTCCGTTGGCGAGAGCGGCGATCGTCTCACTAAAATGATGAGAGGTGTTTGATGGATAAATCAAAGTGCAGAAGCTCCATCCCTCGATAGATAAATCGTCTTCCTCAAATTGTTAAGTGAACTTGTTGTTATTTCTTGCATGTCAATCTAGACTTTGCTATATGCAATTTTATTGTTATATCCTAAATGTTAAGATTAGTTTAATTACATTGGGAATAATATAGACACATAGACATACATAATTAATTGCATTGAAGAAACATGAAACATTTATCTAACATTCCAACGAGTTAAGATTGATCACAAAAGATAGATGTTATTTTGACATTGATGACCATGCTGTTACTGTGTTTTCAGTCTAGTATAATGTATAGATCTTGCTTCCTGTGCTTGTAGGGCTCTTTCATTTCCAAGTATAACCACTTCTTTGGATTGATTTTATTGAGATGAACTGTTTGATCCTTGTTTTCGTTGAAGATGCTTCAATATTCAGTTTCTGATTTTTGCTCAATGCAAGCACCTTTTTTTATTATTATTTTTTTGCAAAGGTGAAGTATATGCAGGGTCGGTATGTGTGTTGTTTTTTCTAGCCTAGTGCCTACTCTTTCTCTAATGAACCAAAGTAAAATCCGACCATGCTCTGTTGCATTTCTTTGGAGGGAAAAAAATCTGACTTCCATTTTAGTATTTTAATAACAATTATTTTTATTAGTATTGTTACTTTGTGTTATCCTTGTCACATTAATTTAATTAAAGTACATTCCTTACGACTAATGTTATTGTAGGCTGAATGAGAAATTGACAATGCACCATCAACTGTCTTTGTATTGTGACATGATTTTGTTGGCAAATTGTTTTACCAGTAACCAAGTGATTTAAACTTGAGAATTGAGATAACAGTGCACATTCCATTTCTATCAAGAGTCCCAATACCCTTTTTTTTTCTTAAGAGTCCCAAACTCCCAATATTCAAGTTTAGAGGTTGTGGTTTATTGCACAGCGTTGGCACTAAGAACAAATAGTAGAGTAGCTGAAGAGGGTGTATCATCATTCTGGAAGTTAAAATGTTTTTTAGGAGAGGGTCCATTAAAGTCTCCATCACCTCACGCTCAAAGTGGCTCTTTCAGAAACCTGAGTTCTCTGAATTTGACTATTTTTTTTATATTTTTAATTTATTTTTATGGGGAATAAGATAAAGCTGCATATATATGGGTTAGTGCAGTTGCATACTCATTAGGCGAAGATAGTGGGTCAATAGCTCAAAGCTATTTAAAGATATGATCAAACGCATGACGACCCTATTCTAATTCTTGGAGAATATGATCACCTTGGAATATGATACACCAAACTATTTAAAGAAGTATCTAAGGACTAATTAGAATTAAGTGAAATGGAAGGTTAATAACAACTATTTTCTTTTCCATTTTCAGGTCTCTACAAATCAAAGTATTCTAGATTTGGAGATGGCAACCAAATTAAGATGGTGTGCTTTCTCTGTAATACAAATTCTGGGAACTATTGCAGTGATGTCTCAGGTGGCATGGCAAGTTTTCGCCATTTTCATTCCGGTAACTGCAGTCTGCATATGGTATCAAGTATGTCATCCTTTCTCTCCTCCTTCATATTCCTATGTCATTATCATTACTAGTTAAAACAACATTGATTGTTGCAATCTTTGTGAAGCACATTATCAAGGTTTAGTTATTATGAAAGTCTATAGTTCACTCAATTTTCAATTCAGTCTCTATGTGGAGGAAAAGGAAGAAAAATGAAAGTATATGAAATGACTTGGTGGTATGGAAGACAAGGTGCTAAACTATAGCTATGCAAATTTTGTGTCCATGCTTTGGAAGCAAGAGCAAACAGATATTAGTTAGTTTTAGTGACCTTTATTTATGTGTTCAGCCACTTTTTTCCCTCTTAATATACCATACTTGTAAGCTAGTAGTTCTCTTCTCCTTATTTCAGTATTTTTATATGTATAGTTTCATAATTACCACACATAACGGGAAAAAGTTTAGAAGTTGTTTTGTTATTTAATTTTACATGTATTTTAGTTTTTTTATATGTATAGTTTTCTTCTTGTGAATCAATATTATTAGGCATCCACTACAACAAAATAGCATTTTGACGATGGTTTTTTTTTAATGCTTGGTGACGGTTTTAACAGTCAAAAAATGGTTTTGCGACGATAAAAAAAATGTCACAAATTTGAGCGTCGCCAGTTAACATAGTGACGGTTTTGGACCACCGTTGGTAAGAAGTGTCGCTAAATTGTTTGTGACGGTTTTTGAAGTATAAAACCATCACTAATCTGTAACACTTGTAAAGGTGTTTTTTATGCTGTATTTCGCAACGTTTTAGAACTGTCGTTAAATTACTAATTCCTTTGACCATTTTTCTTTAGATTTCATGACTATTTTAAACCGTCCCTAAGTTATTAGTTCTTATGACAATTTTTAGGTATATTTATAGACTATTTAAACCGTCACAATATTTTTAGTAATGATTTTTCGATTTAAAACCATCACTAAATTATTAATTCTTATTACAGTTTTTTCCTATATTTAGTGACGGTTTTAAACTGTCATAATCTCTCCAACATCAATGCTTTCTTTTATTAATTATTAAAAAATTATTACTATTATAAATAATAATTTATGTGTCTACCAACAAAATAATAAATAGCATTATATTTCAACAAATTTAAACTCAATCTCACAAGTTTTACAAAAATAGAAACAATATATTTCAAAATTGAATTCTACAAATTTTACATAGTCATAATCCATAAAATATAAATTCAAAAAATCCCAACTTAATCCAAACATATAAAGCTAACAATTGTACTTGTAACTTAATCCTCAACTTTTCTCCGCAACTTCGCTTCACCTTCAACCTCAATAGTATCCAGCTTCAACAATTACTTCACAAGCAACTCTTGTCCTCTGCAAATGAGAGAATGCAATGATTAGAATGCATTCACAAATAAAAGGACTTGCAATGGAACATGAAATATAGGAAATTAAAAATATCCAAAGAAAGATTACCACCAAGAATGCACACTTGAATTTGTTTGAAATACATGGCATAACCCCAAGCTCATAAAAATTTACAATTAAATGAACTTATAAGGTTTTCATGTTTGGGATTTGGGATAAAGGTGTGGGGATGGAACCATTAACTGATTTAGTATGAAGGGGGGAATATACAGTAATTTTTGGTTTGGAGAAACAGGGAAAACATACCACTGCTATTGATGACATGGAGAGAAATGAGCCAATGAAAACACCTTCAGACAATTTGGCTCCAAATATCTGCAAATCAAGTGGACAATGATGTTTAGAACCCGTCTCTACTCAACCATAAATGCTTAATTCTATTGAAGACCATAACATATACACTCAGCATCATACCTTGGAATACAGGCTCTACTTGAGTAGGTTGCAGAAGCAGAGAGATCAGAAGAAGTGCTCCTCAAGTGGAATAAAGAATCCGGATTTGAATCCGAAAGATCCCGGAAGCTATAGTATTAAGTAACTCTATGAACAAGCAACAAAATGTAGTTTCAATTGACGGCTTCAGATGTCCAAATAATGGATTAGTGCAACTTCATGAATCTGATTTCACTTTGTCAGAGCTTAATAAAACAGAACAAAGAAGAGCACTAGCTACTAATAACATCATTCCTGATCCAAACATGACAAAGGTTTCACAGATAGGCCTTAATCAAACCTTTTCACCTCTCAATTCAGAAGGAAACATTGAAGTATTTGATTGCACCATACCAACACAGTATACTTGGAATCAAGTTCCCAAAAGGAAACTCCAAGATGATCCTAAATCACAATCAATTGCTTCAATGGTATCCAGTCCCTCTGATGCAAGCTCAATAGCTTCTTTTGCAGTTGACAACATTATTCTGGTTCAGTCCAAAAGCCTTATGGTGAATGATCAATCTTCAGTCACTTCAAATCCGGGTTGAAAACACAAGAATAAACTATGAAAATAATCCAAGAGCAAGAAGTAGTAGTTATAAGCAAAAGATTAAAATATTTGAGGGCTTCATCAACAACTAAACTATGCTTGGGTATGTATACAGTGTAAGAGTTGTAACAGTGAGAAATAATAAGAGTTATTATATCTGCTCTATTATTGATATTTTACACAGAAAAATTAACCAGCCTGGAACCACTAGCAACAATCAAGCACAAGCATAGTACATTTCTTGAACTAGGTTTTAGATTACTATTGTTCATTGCCTCAAATTAATGTCCAAAAGGTGTAAGCCATTCAATATCAGTGAAATACAAAGCATGCTCTAAATTTGCAGGAAGAAATTTCTAAATAATTAATATTTTCATACAAATAGAATGGCCCTAAACACAGACTCCACGGTGCCAGAATCACCCATCATATACAGTGGTAAGTGCATCAATAAGAAGAAAATGCAAAATAGTAATTATTCCAATAGGTTAAATTTTTCTACAAAAAATTGGAAAGTAGTAATTATTTATGACTAAAACAGAACACAATTAAAAATGTCTTAAAGGTGAATCCGTAATGATTGGAGAACACAAATTTGAAGATTGATCGAACCTGGCCTGTGGCATATATCTCAAAAATCAGATATACAAAATACATGAGCCATAGCACCACGTAATGAACAAAGCCTTATCGATGGGATTGGATTCGAATGCCTTAATTAAATATGCAGTAAAGATAATGTCCATCAAAACTCCTAATTAAATAATAACAATTAATTAGGCATACTAGAACTAGACATTAACCAAATTAAATAGTTTCAACTTATAGGCATACTAGAACTAGACATTGACCAAATTATACCAATTAACCAATGCAGAACCACTTGAACTAAGCTAACATTAGTTTAAAAACAAGTTCCAACCTTTAAGGAGAACAAAGAAGACCCAGTTACAAAAATAGATTTTTTTAAAAAGTACCTGGTGTCACTCAACACTAAAAACTATTTATAACTCAATTCTAAAACTCATTAGATTAATAAAAGGAGGGGAAAAAGACTATTTATCATTTTAATTTGTAACATGACGTGCGAACTAATAATTATCATGAATTATATTGTCATTGACTCACTGATATGAAACCTTAGTCTAAAATTAGAAGAAAAATAAGTCATACTCATTTAATATGTAAGTGGAATCAAAATATAAGGAATATAAAGAATAATTAGTTTTTACCCCTAAGCTTGCTGAACTATGCACCTGACGTGAGCCATCTACAAAATAGAGACTGATGTCACAAATTGATGACCGGGACAGTCATAACTCATAGCACATAATCAAGCAGAGTTTGAAAAGTTTAAACGAAAAATAAACTTGACTTAATTAGCTAATGTATAAAACCCAAGTTTTAGAAAAAATACTTGTCCAAATTGTGCCTTCGGAATTAGATAGTAAAGCTCATTCAGAAGGGTTTAGAGAAATACCTGTCCACATTTTAGGGTACCAGCACAACTCATTCAAGTTTTCCACAGCCAACCTGTTTGTTAATTTAGTTGAAGCATTTGCCAACCTGTTTGTTAATTTAGTTGAAGCATTTCATTGAGCAGGTTATGTGCTAGGAAAATAAAAATGAATTCTAAAGCAAATAAAATTTAAAGCTTTCAACAAAACAATCTACCACATAATAAGATATAAAGCATGAGCTCTCATATTAAGAATCAATGAAAAATTGAAAATCACAAGCAACATTAAAAGTACCAAATTATATCAAATCAAAATCAAAATGTAAAAATGGAATCCTTTTCTGGAAATGGTTTTCACTCACATGAACATTTATTCATTGAGTAGAACAATACCATTTGGATTTTTTGTTCTGTTTCTTCTTTTTTTTTTAATTTCTTGTTGGATAATCACTTGCATATCACTTTCCATAATTATAAAGCTATAGATATAGGGCAATCGTAACAGTTTTCAAATCATACCTCGTGATTAACCACCAGTGAACAATAAGTTCAGCAAATTAGCTTTTCCATCTCTGTTGTAGCAATTTGCATAATTCAAGAAGGTCACTAACCCGTTCATGATATCATCAAGGCACAAAAAATCAAAGAAATCAAAAGAAGAAATAAGAAATACAGCATTCAAAGAAATCTAGTTGAAGCATTTTATCGAACATGTTGAGTGCGGAAAAATAAATAAGAGAATTCAAATAAAAATAGCAAATATGAACATGAGGATATAATCATTACGATAAATTACAACAAAATAGAGTACTAAGAACCAACAATTGCAACAATTTCAGCACAACAAACATTAAGCAACAACAAAAAAATTGCAGGGTAAAAATTATAATAGAAGAACAATTGAATACTCACTATCAAAGTCAAGTATTGAGGTTGGAAGAGAAGAAAAAGTCACCGTACGGAGAATTAGGGTTCGCACTCGGAAAAGAGAGGAAAAGAAAGGACAACGCAGGGACGGCGAACGCGAACCGCGACAATGAACAGCGAATGCGAACCGCGATGGTGAATGGTGAGACGATGAACGACGAACTGAAGCATGGTGAAGCTTGCTGTGTTACTTTCCCTATTCTTCACCTCTTCTCATCTCATCGGAAACCACAGTGAAATAGTGAAATCCAGTTTTGAAAAAATTAGAAAGTTAAAAAAAATAGTGAAAGATATAGACAGAGTACTGACGCTTTTAAAATTAAGTGTATAAGTGTCACAATGTTAATTAATAAAGACCCTTAAAACAACTGTCACAAATTAAGTGTAGCTATCTGTTCAATTTGGTGTAGTGATCCTATTGATACATAATAATAGAATATTCTTTAAAAATTTATTTGCCTCATTTTTTAATCTTTAGTATAAATTTTATTTTTATATTTAAAAATTTATTTATCTTAATTGTCTATTATTTTCAAATGAAAAAAAATGAATAAAAAATATAGCTATTAAAATCGACGACACTGTTGTCACTTTTTTAATTTAAAATAGACAAAAGAAAACAAAAATAGACGATGACTTTGTCGATACTTTAATAATTAAATCGACGGCTGATTTGTCAATTTTAATAAATTAAATATCGACAGATATCTTGTCGATTTTATATAATATTATTGACAGTCAGGCTGTTGATTTTATTAAATATGTAAATATCTTAAATTCATATTATCGACACATTAGTTGTCGATTTTATTAAAAATTTATCGACGGCCTAGCAAGCCGTCGATTTTATTAGATTTTTAAAAAATCGACTCGTATAAAAGGGATAACTTTTGCCGTCGATTTTTAATATTATCGATGGCTTTTTTGTCGATTTGGCTATCGATTTTAATGATGTTTCTTGTAGTGATAAGATAAAAAAAATTAACAAGATTTAACTAAAATTAACAAAGTTTTCAAACATAATTTCAACAAGGTCAGCACAATAATTAATATGTTTTAACAAAGATGAACAAAGTTTTCAATCCAATTTTAACAAGTTCATCACAATTATTAACAACAGAAACAAAAAAAAAAAAAAAAAAACACTGAATGAGCACTATCCACTCTTCACTTGCTTTGTTTTTGAGGAGTATGATCCTTCCGTAATAACCTCTTTTCTTTTCCAACTGCTTCAAAATAATCTCCAGTTCATCCTGTAATAAGTTATATTCATTAGAGATTATCAAGTAACATTTATTTTGTATGCAAAAATAGTCTTAAGCATATCTTACACTTTGAACATGGAAGGCTTCATTGCAAAAATTCAAGTTGGGGCTCACAACGAATGAGAGACAACAAGAAGTGAAAAAAATGTAGTGTTAAAAAACCAAATAAAATTCTAGCTGTAGGTTAAGCGTAAGTTAAAAACTTGTAATATGAACTAGCTCTATAGCAAGTACCAATACATAGCAACAAATAATTAAGGTACTAGCTATGATTGTATAAACCTTAACAAATTGTGCAGATATTCGGATAGCAAATCCATACAAGAATTATAATGCACCAAGTTATATGTCTTAAATTGAGCAATGAATCAGTAATATAGACGGTGCTATTTATCAATAAAAAACAAAATTTAACAATAATAAAAAAAGAAAGAATGATGAGCATTAAATCAATAACACAGACAATGCAATTTTTCTAACAGAGTTAACAATTTAAAATGAGAAAATTCTACTTCCCTCTCTTGTGAGATGCTAAAATAATATTTCCCTCTCTTCTATTTATAAAATGTACATTCTCCTCCCTTATAACTTTTAAAAAACTTCCTCTTTAATCCATTTTAATTTTTTTGTGTTAACTCATTTTAACTTTATCCATTTTTCAAGGAAAAATAAATTACTTTTTAACAAAAATACCCTTTAACAAAAATTTTATTTTTTGTCATTAATTTTACTTACTAAAATATCCTTTAATAAATTATTTTTTTATTGATTAAATTGTATTTTTACCAAAATATTTTTAAAAAATTTAATAATTAAATTATTTTTTCTAAGATACCCTTCAATAATTTTTTTAATTATTAATTATAATTTTACCAAAATGTTTGTTAACAACTTTTTTATATTTTACTATTAATTTTTCGATATCAATATATTATTTTAATATTAAAAAATTTTAGTAAGATTATTTTTCAATATCAATATATATTAATTGTTATACATATTAACAATGGTAAGACTTTTTATTTAATGTTAAAATAATATATATTGATATCGAAAAATTAATAGTAAAATATAAAAAATTATTAACAAAAATTTTGGTAAAATTATAATTTAATAATTAAAAAATTATTGAAGGGTATCTTAGAAAAAAATAATTTAATTATTAAATTTTTTAAAAAATATTTTAATAAAAATATAATTTAATAAATAAGAAATAATTTATTAAATGATATTTTGGTAAGTAAAATTTAATGATAAAAAAATAAAATTTTTGCTAAAGGATATTTTTGTAAAAAATAATTTTTTTTTTTGAAAAATAGATAAAGTTAACATTAGTTAACACAAAAAATTTAAAATAGATTAAAGAGGAGGTTTTTTAAAAATTATAAAGAAGGAGAATGTACATTTTATAAATAAAAGAAAGGAAAGTGTCATTTTAACATCTCACAAGAGAGGAGAGTGGAATTTTCTCATTTAAAATTTATTATCAAATACAAACAGGGAGTAAAGCCCATCAACTAAAGCCAAGCACTAAACACTGACTGATCATTCGAGAAAAATATCAAAGGAACATTTAAAATACATCAACAACACAATTACACCAAATGAAAGAAACTTCAATCACAGCTTAAACCAAAACTCACAATCTTCTCAAATTGAAGCAATAAACAACTTAAAAAGGAAAGCAGCAAAAAATAATTTTTAATAAAAGATTCAGATAAGTAATTTTAACCTGAAATAAAATCAAATCCAAGAACAAAAAAAAAAAAAAAAAAGTCTAAAACAGTAAGTAACGCATGAAATTAAATGGTGCCAGAACAAGGCTAAAAATTTTTGATATGGAAGCAAAATGAGTAATATACTTTAACATGGTAATTTTTGGTATTTTTTAAAATTGTGGGAGTACACAAATTGGACCCTTCGATTTGTGTTTAAAAAGTTGAAAAAAATTCAGAGTACACAAATCGGAGGGTTCAATTTGTGTTAAAAAAATTGAAAAAACTAAGAGTACACAACTCGGACCATGTGAGTTCTTTGGTGATGAAATTTTGCTTCACAAATTGCATGATCCGATTTGCAGCTGATGGAATTTGAAATATGAAACGTGGAATTTGGACTCTCCGTTTTTCTTGTTCTGGGTAATTATTGTTTAATAATAAATTATTGTAACGGTTATAAAATCGTTTTTTAAAATAGTAAAAGAATAAATTACTATTTGTATCCATGAAAGATACAAACACTGACAAATATATCCATATAAGAATAAAACGACAATTGTACCACGAAAGATAGCTTCCGTGTGCCAAAAATACCCTAACGGACTAATTGTGTAACCAACGTCCAGGTACTCTTGGCATACGGAAGCTATCTTCTGTGGTTATAATTGTCGTTTTATTCTTATATGGTACATTTGTCAGTATCTATATGTTTTATGGGTACAAATGATAATTTATTCAATAATAAAAAAAACTATAAAATAATATAACATTAAATTTTAACAGCAATATTGTAAAATATTATTGTCTAAAATTATTTAAAAAAATAATAATTTTAAGATGTTGCAAATTTAATGTTATTAAAGTCCATATTTATTGCAGTGGAAGTAGAACGTTTTTTTTTTTCTCTTTCCTTTCAATTTTATAAGTGACTATGTCAAAATATTATTTTGCCCTGTATGATTTCATGGTTTTTGGTCATTTAAGTTACTTTCATATATATATATATATATATATATATATGTATATATATATATATATATATATATATATATATATATATATATATATATATATATAATATTCTAATGGTTACATTAAATGGTTGAAAGATCAAAAAATCTCGTCTTGGAAAGTTCAAGAGTGGGAATAGTAAAAAAAAATCTCGGATACATTACAAAGAGAATCGAATCTTTGTATTTTCCTTTGATATTTCATTTCTATTTTCTGCATATCCTTTGCTTTCTATATACTAATTTATGCCCGTACTTATTGAGATATCAATACGCAATCTGTTGAAAAGTACTTCACCCTTCTTCTAATATAAATAGATTAATTTTAAATATGTTCTTAGTTCATATAATAAATATAATTATATAAGTTACTTTAATTTTGGATAAAGTACATAATTTTTTAGCCATTAATATTTGAACTAAATTATAATTATTTTTTTAACATGTGAAATTTTTTTTATTTCAAATATTTTATTTCATGTCATTTTCGTTATATATTAAATTAAAATTAAAACATATTTTTTCAAGAGTACTATATATTTGGCTGATTTTTTTGGTTATGGAGAGGGTGTAGGTGTTTTGCAGGATTATGGAAGATGGGGTTCTACACCGTTATGTGGGACAGCTTTTTTATCAGAGTTGGTGTGGAAAAATTGGACCTTCCGAGTTCTTTGTTTCCAAAAATTTATATGCAAATCGTCTGTTTTGCTTGGAGGAGATGAAACTCACATCATGGAAATCGGACCTGCGATTTCTCATGGAACAAATCAGATGGTCCGTTTTGTTCGTTGGGGAAGTAGGTTCTAGTAGTCGCATGGTCCGAGTTGTGTGTATATATATATAGTTGTGAAGTTTCCGAACCATAGATAGCCGACCAGATCCAAGTTTGTTCATCTTCTTCGACTTCTCTTCTTCTTTCTCAGGGTGTGGGGTCTGTATTGTTGGGTTAGAAAAAAATAGTTGCTGGTAAAGTTTTTGTTTTTGTTTTAGTGAGTGATAGGAATGGATGATACAGTCATTTTGAAAGTGTATTATTCTTTGATGTACTCTATCTTTGTTTTATATTAATTTATTTTATTTTTTATTTTTACTTTGTAAAATTTGTAATTGTAATTATTATATACTATGTTTATTATCAAAATTTTGTATAATATAAACTATGATCCTATAAAAAATGACAAAATAAATAAAAAATTAATTATAAGTGTTCATACCCTGGCCCAATGATAAGGCCCAGGTCCAGATGAAAGGCCCAGTCCGAAGGATTGAGCCTCGCGCTACACCGACCTTCTCTCTATGAAGTCGGTTCTTACCACGACTTGCCTTAAAGAAGTCGGGAACAAGGATTAGCTGGCAGATAAGCACTCATTCAAATGAGTAACTGCCCCTAAAATCTCTCTACCCACTTCCAGGAGCCATATCTCAACTTCCCTAAGATAAAGGGACGGTTATCCACCTTAAATGGCGGAACTACTCCAACTGTGGTTATGGGTTCACCACTATAAATACACTGACACTTTTCAGGTATCACTCAGACCTAATACTCGCTAGACCTGTTTTGCTCCCTTTGCTGACTTTGGTATCGGAGTGTCTTTGCAGGTACCACCCCCCATTTTCTCATATCGAAGTCGGATGGGGGCCTTGGATCATCAATCCGCTTGGATACTTCCTCATTCAGACGATTGGGCCAGCCAAACTGATCCAACCCAATAATCTCCGGTTACCCATCGTAACATTGGCACCGTTGCCGGGGACCTGAGAGATCAGCCAGTAATGGCGGATGTATCCCCTGAAGATGGTCATGTGGCGTCGAATTCCAAACAAGAGAACCTGGATACCGGAAACAATGACGCAGACCTAACCCTCCACCAGGAAACCAACGACCAACACAGGGAAGGAACCTCCGGATTTAAAAATCCGAAGACAAATTCCTCAGAGGGGCGCGAATCAGAAAAGGATGGACCACCCCACGCAACTGAACTAATGGGGCTAGTCCATGTCCACCAATGTCGCTTGGAACAGCTGGAACAGGAACGGGAGCGACAAAGAGAGATAGAAAAGCACCTAAGAGAGGAGATGGATTGACGAAAAGAGTTAGAGAAAAAACTCTTAAAGTTAGAATCCTCCCTCAAAGGTCAGAACTCCCGTGACGATCAAGAAGAGTTGCCCCCAGGAGGGGAGGACCCTTTTAGTGAGGACATAATGAGGGCAAAAGTTCCAAGAAACTTTAAAAGCCCCGATATGGACCTCTATGACGGAACCACAGATCCGAAGCATCACTTAAGCAACTTTAAAAGTCGGATGTATCTGGCTGATGCTTCTGACGCAACGCGCTGCAAAGCTTTCCCGACCACCTTATCGAAAGCAGCGATGAAGTGGTTCGATAGCCTCCCTTCAAGGTCGGTCACCAACTTCGAAGACCTCTCAAGGAAGTTTCTAATGAGGTTCTCCATTCAGAAAGATAAAGTAAAGCATGCACCGAGCCTCCTGGGAATAAAGCAGGAGGTCGGAGAACCTCTACGAGATTATATGGAAAGGTTCAACAAGGCATGCTTAGAGATTCAAGACCTGCCCACCGAGGCAGTTATCATGGGGCTGGTCAATGGACTTAGAGAGGGTCCCTTCTCACAGTCCATATCAAAAAGACACCCCACCTCCTTAAGTGATATACAGGAACGAGCTGAAAAATACATCAACATGGAGGAAAATGCCAGACTGAGAGAGTCAAGTTGGTGACCTGGGCACCTTCCCTCGATAAAAGAGAGGGAGAGGGAGCCCAAGAAGAAAGAAGATCTCGGTCTCGACAGACCCAGGAAATATCACTCTTATACTCCTCTAAAGGTTTTCATAGTGGACGTATACAGAGAGATTTGCAATACTGAAAGGCTGCCACCTCCCAGGCCCATTAAAAATAAAAAAGAGGGGAGTCGCAGCGACTACTGCGAGTATCATAAAATATATGGTCACTCAACAAACGATTGTTACGACCTTAAAAATGTGATAGAAAAGTTGGCCAGAGAAGGCCGACTTGACAGATATCTCATAGAAAGGTCGGACAATAATGGGAAGAGAAAGCGAGATGACACAGATAGAAGAGAGCCACCACCGCAGACTCCAGAGAGACATATACATATGATCTCAGGCGGATGCGGGAGGGGGACTCACCAAGTCCGCTCGCAAAAGACACCTCAAGCGAGTCTACCAAGTCGGAAACGAATCATCCGACCTCCCTACCATCTCATTTACAAAGGAAGATGGGCAAGGAGTAGTCCCTGGACACGACGATCCAGTGGTGATAACCATGATCCTAGCCAATGCCCATCTCCACAGAACCCTAGTAGATCAAGGAAGTTCGGCAGACATCCTTTTCAAGCCTGCGTTTGACAAACTAGGGTTGGATGAAAAGGAGTTAAGAGCCTACCCCGACACCTTGTACGGGCTAGGCGACACGCCAATAAAACCACTGGGATTTCTACCCCTCCACACTACCTTCGGAAAGGGGGAAAAATCCAAAACTCTGAGCATAGACTTTATAGTCATCGATGTAGGGTCAGCATATAATGCCCTAATCGGCAGAGCTACCCTAAATCGACTCGGAGCGGTGGTGTCTACCCCCCATCTCTGCATGAAATTTCCGACACCTGCGAGAATAGCAACGGTGCGGGGAGACCAGAAGTTGGCGAGAAAATGCTACAATGAAAGCCTAAACCTGAGGGGAAAGGCAAAAAGGTTCACACCATAAAGCTCGGTGGTGCAAGGGCCAAAGAAGAGCTACGACCACAGCCAGAAGGAAAAACTGAGGAAATACAGGTCGGCCAAGAGGAAGGGAGGAATACCAACATAGGAGCCAACCTGGGGGAAACCCTAAAGCAAGGGTTGACTAAGCTCCTAAGAGACAATTCTGACCTCTTTGCCTGGAAAGCTTCTGACATGCCTGGGATAGACTCCGAGCTCATGTCCCACAAGCTCTCGGTATATCCGGGGTCGCGACCTGTACAACAGAGGAGGCGCAAGCTCGGCCCGGAACGAGCTCTAGCGGTGGAAGAGCAAGTACAGGCACTCCTAGAAGCCGGCTTCATCAGAGAAGTCAAATATCCAACATGGCTAGCAAATGTAGTGCTAGTCAAGAAGCAAAATGGTAAATGGAGAATGTGTGTCGACTACACTGACTTAAATAAGGCATGTCCCAAGGACCTTTATCCACTCCCAAGTATTGATACCCTAGTAGACTCTAGCTCGAGATATCGGTACTTGTCGTTCATGGATGCCTACTCGGGATATAACCAAATCCCGATGTATAAGTCGGACCAGGAGAAAACATCATTCATCACGCCCAGAGCCAATTTTTGCTACGTGGTCATGCCATTTGGATTAAAAAATGCAGGGGCCACATATCAAAGGCTGATGAATAAGGTGTTAGCTTCTCACATGGGGACCTTAATGGAAGTCTACGTCGACGACATGCTAGTAAAAACCAGGGAAGAAGTCGACCTTTTGTCAGACCTCTCGCAAGTCTTCGACACCCTAAGGTTACATGGGATGAGGCTAAATCACGCAAAGTGTACCTTCGCGGTAGAGGCTGGAAAATTCCTAAGTTTTATGCTAACAAAGAGAGGGATTGAAGCAAATCCCGATAAGTGTAAAGCTATCCTGGAAATGAAGAGCCCAACTTGCTTAAGAGAGGTTCAACAATTAAATGGCCGACTTGCAGCCCTCTCCAGGTTCTTGGCAGGATCAGCACTCAAATCCCTTCCACTGTTTTCTTTATTAAGAAAGGGACGCCAGTTCGAATGGACTCCAGAATGCGAAGGAGCGTTCCAGGAGTTCAAAAAGTTCTTGAGCCAACCACCAATCCTAACCCGACCTCTAGTCGGGGAAGATCTCGTCCTATATTTGTCCGTATCAGACAAAGCTGTCGCATCAGCCCTGATAAAGGAGGACGAGGTCGGACAACATCCAGTTTATTTCATCAGTAAAGTTCTCCAGGGTCCCGAGCTAAGGTATCACAAACTAGAGAAGATTGCCTACTCCTTGGTAATAGCTTCACGAAGGCTACGGCCCTACTTCCAAGCATATACAATAAGAGTCCGAACGAACCAACCCATGAAGCAAATCCTTCAGAAGACGGATGTTGCAGGGAGAATGGTTCAATGGGCAATAGAGCTCTCCGAGTTCGACTTGAAGTATGAAACCTGGACAGCAATCAAAGCCCAATGCCTCACCGACTTCATAGCAGAGTACGCAGGAGACCAAGAGGAAAAGCCAACTACATGGGAACTCTATGTAGATGGATCCTCAAACAAGGCAGCAAGCGGCGCAGGCATAATACTGGTGGATGAAAGGGGAACTCAAATAGAGGTATTGATGACAAGTCATCTTAGCCTATTTTCACTAGCCTTTTTCTTATGTTTTCATTTGAATTATGCACTTTCTTGAGCCATAAGCAAGCCAATTGGGTAGATTTTCATGCTTCCTTTGATTGAATCAACCATAGATGAATTAATGCAATTTCATGAGGTTTTATGCTATAATTGTCACATATTATAAAAGAATGAATATCTCATGATTTTGAGCATAGCTTTGATGTGTTTGGTTGATTAATGATAGGTGAAGAAAGCTTGGAGAAAGGTTGAAGCAAAGAGGAATGGCTAGGAGGAAGAGAGGACAAAAAGTTTGAGCAAAAGTTTGCCTCAAACTTTAGCTCAAACTTTTGGAATAAGTGAAAATGAACCAGGGAGCAAAAAGCTAGACCAAAAGTTTGCCTCAAACTTTTGTGCAAACTTTTGGGCAAAAAGCTTGAGCAAAAGTTTGCCTCAAACTTTTTGGCAAACTTTTGGCATCACAAATCAACACCCTGGAGAGCAAAATTTTGCGCCAACGTTTACCTCAAACTTTTTGGCAAACGTTGGCGACATGAACAACACACCCTGGAGAGCAAAAGTTTGCGCCAACGTTTGCCTCAAACGTTTTGGCAAACGTTGGCGCCATGAGTGTGCAAGGGGGAGCCAACGTTTGAGCAAAAGTTTGACCCCAAACTTTGGCTCAAACGTTGGTAGCAGCAAGGATGGGGTGGCTGATATGAAAAGTTTGAGTAAAAGTTTGCCTCAAACTTTTACTCAAGCTTACATGATTCCAAACCCGGTTCACTTCGGTTCTTCTCCAAACTCCAAGAGTAATCAACCAAGGCCTCTATCAACCCAATTCCATCAAGAGCAAAGGCCCAATTGAAGGCTTGAAGACCATTTGAAGAAAGTGTATAAATAGCATAGGATTTAAGTTTTTAGGGGAGCTTTCCTTTTAGTTTTCATAAGAGCTTTTCTTTTTGGTTTTGATTAGTACACTTAGTAGAGAGCTCACTTTACATTTCTTGGCATTGTTGTTTTAATTCAAGAGAATTTGGGAGGAGAATTGATCTCTCTTCTTCCTTGTTCTTGCCCAGCACTCTTTACTTTCCTTGTCTTGGATCTTGGGTGGGAGAATTGAAGAAATTCTGTTTCAATCTCATCCTGAGATCTCTCTGTTTCATTTTACTGCATAATTGAATTTCCATTTGGTTAATTGCTTCTGTCTTCTACTTTCTCTGCAATTTACAATTCTTCGTTTCCTTTGCAATTGTTCTTGTTGGATCTAGGAAGGCATTGAGATCTAGACTTGGTTTTCTAGTTTCTTGGGTCCTGAGATCCGGATTTCCCATTTCCCATTCTCTGTTTACTACTTTTCAAGCTCATTTACATTTCTGTTTTTAGATCCGGTTCAATCCAAGCCATCTTTTACTTTTCTGCTTGTTGCAATTTTACTTTTCCTTGTTTAATTTCTGCAAATCCAATTCCTAATTCCCTTTACAATTCAAGCCATTTACATTTCTTGCACTTTAAGATTTTGCAATTTACATTTCTTGCGTTCTAAGTTTCTGCCATTTAATTTCTTGTTCTTTAAGATTCAGCACTTTAAATTTCAGTTCTCTTTAATTTCATGCAATTTACCCATTCCCTTTACTTTCTATGCAATTTAAATTCTGCAAATCACAAATCTCTCAACCAAATCTTGATTCGCTTGACTAAATCAACCACTAAAATAAAATTTCTCAATCCTTCAATCCCTGTGGGATCGACCTCACTCCCGTGAGTTATTATTACTTGATGCGACCCGGTGCACTTGCCGGTGAGTTTTGTGTCAGATCGTTTTCTGCTACATCAAGTTTTTGGCGCCGTTGCCGGGGATTGAAATTGATTGACAATGATTAAGTGAAGTGGAGATCTAGATCTAGCATTTTTATTTTCCGTTTCTCTAACTTTGGACTAACCCACTAACTGTTTGAATTTTTGCTTAAGCTAACTCAAACTTCATTCTAGCAATAGATTGAAGTGTCACTGGTTTTTGTATGTTTCTTGTGTTTTGCTTGTATGTCAGATACAAGAAGAGAGATCCTTACCTTTCACGAAACTGACGAAAGAATCCTCCGAAGGCTAAGAAGAGAAGCAAGAGAAAAAAATGTTGCTGGAGAGGAAGAATCAGATGAAGAATATCATGAATTGGAGGAACACTCAACAAATCCAACAAATCCACCAGTGAGAATGGCCAACAACAATGGTCAACCCCAGAGGAGAGTCTTGGCTTCATATACACTTGCTAATCCAAGGCATTGTGGGAGTAGCATCCTTACCCCAAATGTCGATGCAAATAACTTTGAATTGAAGCCCCAACTCATCACCTTGGTGCAGAACAACTGTTCCTATGGAGGAGGCCCCTTGGAAGATCCAAACCAGTACCTATCCACCTTCCTGAGGATATGCAACACAGTGAAGACCAATGGTGTGCATCCTGACAGTTACAAATTGCTGTTATTTCCATTTTCTCTCAAAGACAAAGCCACTCAATGGTTAGAATCCTTCCCAAGAGACAGCATCAACAACTGGGATGATCTAGTAACCAAGTTCCTTGCCAAGTTTTACCCACCTCAAAGAGTTATTAGATTGAAGACTGAAGTACAAACATTCACACAAATGGATGCTGAACCCTTGTATGAGGCATGGGAACGATACAAAGCTCTAATCAGGAAGTGCCCTCCTGAGATGTTTAATGAATGGGATAAACTCCAAAATTTCTATGAAGGACTGACAATAAAAGCTCAAGAGGCACTTGACTATTCAGCAGGAGGCTCAATGTAACTCATGAAGACAGTTAAAGAGGCCCAAAACCTCATTGATATGGTGGCAAACAATCAATATTTCTTTGCTCATCAGAGACAACGCCAGCCATCACAAAGGAAAGGAGTGTTAGAAATGGAAGGGGTTGACACCCTCCTAGCTCAAAACAAGATAATGCAGGAGCAGATTCAATAACAATTTGAGCAGATGGCTAAAAAGATTGATAGCTTGCAAGTTGCAGCAGTGAATACAAGCCAACCATCAACCACATGGGGGCAAAATAAAGAAAACCAAGAAGATCAGCAGCAGGAACAACCTCAATATGTGCACAACCAAGGTTCAGGCCAAAATGAGGTTTATGGTGACACCTACAATCCATCCTGGAAGAACCATCCAAATCTCAGATGGGGAGATAACCACACTCAAAACCAACAACCATGGCAAAGGAATTCAAACCAAAACAACTCAAGAAGCAACCAGAACAACAACCAGCAAAACATAACCCACAATCCATATAGAAAACCCCAAAATGACCACCCAAATCCCAGCTATTATCCACCCAATAATTCAGTCACTAACCAAAACAACCATCATCCACCTTCCACATCCATATTTCACCCACAAAACAACCCCACAAATAGTTCAAACAACTTCCAGCAACAACCATCTCACTTTACACAACCACAACTAAATCCAGACTCCCAAAGAATCTCTAATCTAGAGATAATGGTGGAGAAACTCATAAAAAATCAAGAGATGGCAAGACAAGATCAGGAAGTAGCACGGAAGGATCAAGCCATAACAAGTAAAAATCTTGAGAGGCATATGGAACAAATGGCTAAACGAATTGTAGAGATGGATGAGAAGCAATCAAATGTATCCCCTAGTGCCACTCAAGACCATTCAAGGGACAAAGAAAAAGCTACAAAGTGGGAGGAGTGCAAAGCAATTATAGTGGAAAGTGAGAAGAAGGCCATCAATCAGGAAGAACACAACAGAGAAGTTCCACAAAAAGAGACAGAAGAGAGAAGTGAAGAAGATCAAGAAATCAAGAATGCAAAAAGCTCAAAGAGAGATAAGGACATCCTTGAAACACAACTACAAGAGAAGAAGGAAGGGGTGAAGCCACATATCCCCAAACTTCCATACCCTCAGAGGTTCAAAAAAGAGAATGAGGATAAGCAATACTCAAAGTTCTTGGACATATTCAAGACCCTCAGCATCAATATTCCTTTCTTAGAAGCACTTGAACAGATGCCAGTGTATGCCAAATTTATGAAGGAAGTGCTGACAAAGAAAAAGTCCTTAAAAGAAGGACAAATTGTTGAGATGACAATGGAATGTAGTGCTATTCTCCAAAGAGAGTTACCAAAGAAGAAAGATGATCCTGGGAGTTTTTATATACCTTGCACCATAGGAGACATAACAATTGAAAAGTCATTCTGTGACCTTGGTGCAAGCATAAACTTGATGCCTTTGTCTCTAATGAGGAAGCTTCGAATTTGTGAGCTGAAATCCACACGAATACTCCTTCAAATGGCTGATAAATCCATCTAGCAAGTAGTTGGAGTTGTAGAGAATGTACTGGTAAAAGTGGGAAAATTCCTTCTCCCAGCTGATTTTGTCATTTTGGATATGGAGGAGGACCCTAACACCCCCATCATTCTAGGGAGGCCTTTTCTTGCTACGGGTAGAGCACTGATAGATGTTGAAAAAGGGGAATTGTTGCTGAGAGTGCATGATGAGCACCTAGCATTCCATGTTTTTAAAATCCCATATGAGCCCACTCAAGAAGAAGAGTGTACGGAGGATAAGGCCAGAGATCAAAGTTTGAAGGAGGTAGTCAATGAGTTAGCTTCAAGACTTCCAAATCCATGCTTGAAAGAAGTAGAGATGGTGCAACAGACCAAAGAAATCAAGGAGGAACTAGATCCAAAACCTCCATATGAGAAATTCAACATCTCAGATAAGGAACCACCAAAGCAGGGAGTATCTTTTGAGAAAGAAAAGAAGAAGAGGCCAAGAGGGTGGAGAAACAAGAAGATCCCTACTGAAGGCTTTTCACCAGGGGATAAAGTAGTGTTAAACACCCAACCAATGAAGGTGTCCCCACAATCATCTGAATACTACACTGTGAACCGGGTCCTTTCACTTGAACACCTAGAGATCATCAAAAAGGAGACCGGAAGGAAGTTCACAGTAAGAGGAGAAAAGCTGAGGCACTATGCTTTTCAGCCTCCATGATCAAAGAAAGAGATGTCAAGCTAGTGACAATAAAGAAGCGCTTGTTGGGAGGCAACCCAACCTGAGGTAGTTTTCTTTTCATAGCTGTTTCAATAAAAAGGTTGAGTAGGTTTGTCTGTATTGCAAGGATCTAAGTTTGGTGTTGCACACCAAAACAATTTAAGGGAGAATGAAGGATTCTAAGTTTGGTGTTCCACCAAAATCTCATTTAAAAGCATACTCTCACCTCTTGCATAATGATAGCTCCAAGCAATCAGACAAATTATTCAACCAGTTAATTGCTTCTTAGTTTGGTTCCATAACCTTTAGCAAGGCCAAAAGAATTTATAAATGTACAACCTGTTGCATTAGAGACAGTGGCAAGGAAGTAAGTTTGGTGTTCCCACACCAAATTGAATCCAAAAAGCCACACTCAATTCATGCATACTAACCAGTCACCTAAGGGCTTGAGAAGCAAGCAACTTTTGAGAATTGTGCAGGGAACGAACCACCATTTGAAGACATTATGCATCATGACTCAAAAGGGGCACAACAGAAGGAAGAACAAAAGAACTGCAAACCAATAGGTTGTATCTACACTTAACTCTTGCTGTTGAAAAATGCTTTGACTTGTGTCTTGCTAAAGTGTTCATCTAGTACAAGTAGAATCACTCTTAAAATAAGTAAGCTAGTCTAAGTGTGTGCTTGTGTGTTTACTTTCACTTAACAAAAAGCATGCTTTGTCCCCTGCATTTTTAATTCAATAAAAGAAATGTTTGAATGTGAAGTGAGATAGTTCTCTGTTAGATAGAAGTACAATAAAAGTAAGTGGTGGTATGAATGTGTGATTGCATAATAGCTCACTTTTAATGAATAAGAGAACTAGGATGTCTCCTCTTAAGTAGAAAGTGGCCTACTGTCTATGAATCTCAATCAAATAAAAATCCTTGGTTAAAAAGAAAAACAAAAAAAAGAGAAAAGAAAAAGCCAAAAATGGCAACAGAACAAAAGAAAAACAAAAAGAAACAAAGCTAGACACCAATAGCTTGAACCTTAGAATATATGCCTGTGGTGTCTTTGTACTAGGATCTGCTTGGACTATTAAGCTCTTTGGAGTGCATCAACACTCGGTGACTTGGGTTAACTAACCTGGGATCATCAGCTGAAAGTCCACTATCAAGAGCAACCTAACTACAAGGCATTTAGTAGCCCAAAGAGGTGCTAGGCATCAATGTTTTAAGAAGGAATGTGAGCCAAGTGTCTATAGTGAATAATGTGTCAAGTATAAAGAAATCAATGAACTTGTTACACATGACACTCAAATAAAGCTTATGAACAAAATAATAGCCAAGGATAAAGAAATAATGAGAGGTTATAGCAGTGTGTTGCTTGATGCTTGAAGAAGACTTTCTAGGCCTAAGAGTCAATAAGAAGTGAGTGTTTACATATCCACATAAAACCCCATGAACTACCAATAATACTCTGCTAGCATGAACATCATCTTCCATTTCATTCTTTCTTCTCAATAATTCATTTCTTGCTTGGGGACAAGCAAGCTTTAAGTTTGGTGTTGTGATGACAAGTCATCTTAGCCTATTTTCACTAGCCTTTTTCTTATGTTTTCATTTGAATTATGCACTTTCTTGAGCCATAAGCAAGCCAATTGGGTAGATTTTCATGCTTCCTTTGATTGAATCAACCATAGATGAATTAATGCAATTTCATGAGGTTTTACGCTATAATTGTCACATATTATGAAAGAATGAATATCTCATGATTTTGAGCATAGCTTTGATGTGTTTGGTTGATTAATGATAGGTGAAGAAAGCTTGGAGAAAGGTTGAAGCAAAGAGGAATGGCTAGGAGGAAGAGAGGACAAAAAGTTTGAGCAAAAGTTTGCCTCAAACTTTAGCTCAAACTTTTGGAATAAGTGAAAATGAACCAGGGAGCAAAAAGCTGGACCAAAAGTTTGCCTCAAACTTTTGTGCAAACTTTTGGGCAAAAAGCTTGAGCAAAAGTTTGCCTCAAACTTTTTGGCAAACTTTTGGCATCACAAATCAACACCCTGGAGAGCAAAAGTTTGCGCCAACGTTTGCCTCAAACTTTTTGGCAAACGTTGGCGACATGAACAACACACCCTGGAGAGCAAAAGTTTGCGCCAACGTTTGCCTCAAACTTTTTGGCAAACGTTGGCGCCATTAGTGTGCAAGGGGGAGCCAACGTTTGAGCAAAAGTTTGACCCCAAACTTTGGCTCAAACGTTGGTAGCAGCAAGGATGGGGTGGCTGATATGAAAAGTTTGAGTAAAAGTTTGCCTCAAACTTTTACTCAAGCTTACATGATTCCAAACCCGGTTCACTTCGGTTCTTCTCCAAACTCCAAGAGCAATCAACCAAGGCCTCTATCAACCCAATTCCATCAAGAGCAAAGGCCCAATTGAAGGCTTGAAGACCATTTGAAGAAAGTGTATAAATAGCATAGGATTTAAGTTTTTAGGGGAGCTTTCCTTTTAGTTTTCATAAGAGCTTTTCTTTTCGGTTTTGATTAGTACACTTAGTAGAGAGCTCACTTTACATTTCTTGGCATTGTTGTTTTAATTCAAGAGAATTTGGGAGGAGAATTGATCTCTCTTCTTCCTTGTTCTTGCCCAGCACTCTTTACTTTCCTTGTCTTGGATCTTGGGTGGGAGAATTGAAGAAATTCTGTTTCAATCTCATCCTGAGATCTCTCTGTTTCATTTTACTGCATAATTGAATTTCCATTTGGTTAATTGCTTCTGTCTTCTACTTTCTCTGCAATTTACAATTCTTCGTTTCCTTTGCAATTGTTCTTGTTGGATCTAGGAAGGCATTGAGATCTAGACTTGGTTTTCTAGTTTCTTGGGTCCTGAGATCTGGATTTCCCATTTCCCATTCTCTGTTTACTACTTTTCAAGCTCATTTACATTTCTGTTTTTAGATCCGGTTCAATCCAAGCCATCTTTTACTTTTCTGCTTGTTGCAATTTTACTTTTCCTTGTTTATTTTCTGCAAATCCAATTCCCAATTCCCTTTACAATTCAAGCCATTTACATTTTTTGCACTTTAAGATACTGCAATTTACATTTCTTGCGTTCTAAGTTTCTGCCATTTAATTTCTTGTTCTTTAAGATTCAACACTTTAAATTTCAGTTCTCTTTAATTTCATGCAATTTACCCATTCCCTTTACTTTCTATGCAATTTAAATTCTGCAAATCACAAATCTCTCAACCAAATCTTGATTCGCTTGACTAAATCAACCACTAAACTAAAATTGCTCAATCCTTCAATCCCTGTGGGATCGACCTCACTCCCGTGAGTTATTATTACTTGATGCGACCTGGTGCACTTGCCGGTGAGTTTTGTGTCGGATCGTTTTCCGCTACATTAGGTATCCCTCAAATTTGAATTCCCAGCTTCAAATAATCAGGCAGAATATGAAGCCCTGATTGCAGGATTGAAACTGGCAGAAGAGGTCGGGGCAACGAAAGTGATGATATACAGTGACTCTCAAGTGGTGACCTCCCAGATAAATGGAGAGTATCAGGCCAAAGATCCAAACATGAAGAGATACCTGGAAAAAACTCTGGAGTACCTCGGGCACTTTGCTGAAACTGAGGTTAAGCATATAACTCGGGATCTCAATAGCAGAGCAGACGCCCTCTCCAAGTTAGCAAGTACTAAGCCAGGAGGGAATAATAGAAGCCTGATCCAGAAAACTCTCCAAGAGCCCTCTATAGAGAAAGCAGAGGGCAAACAAGATGTCCTTGGGTATCCGGGCTAAACCTCGGATGGATGAATCCTTTGGTCGAATACCTAAAATTCGACATCCTCCCCAAGGAGGAAAAAGAGGCTAAGAAAGTCCGGAGGGAAGCACAATATTACACTATGGTGAAAAATATCCTTTATAAAAGAGGAATATCAATGCCATTGTTGAGGTGCGTACCGACCTCAAGGACCACTGAAGTGCTAGAGGAGGTCCACAACGGGATCTGCGAAAACCATCTCGGAGCCAGGTCGCTAGCCAGAAAAGTAATTCGAGCTGGATTCTACTGGCCGACCTTGCAGAAAGATGCCACAGAATTTGTGAAAAAATGCCAACCTTGCCAAATGCATGCAAATTTCCACGTGGCTCCCCCCGAGGAGTTCATTAGTATAACTTCTCCATGGCCTTTCGCAAAATGGGGAATGGATTTGTTAGGTCCTTTTCCCCAGGCGCCAGGACAAGTCAAATACTTGATCGTGGGAATAGATTATTTCACAAAGTGGATAGAAGCAGAACCATTGGCCACCATCACAGCCCAAAGAAGTAGGAGGTTTCTCTACAAAAATATCATCACAAGGTATGGAATACCTTATTCCATTACTACAGACAACGGAACACAGTTCACTGACTCTACCTTCAGAAGCCTAGTAGCCAGTATGAAAATCAAACACCAGTTCACCTCGGTGGAACATCCACAAGCCAATGGACAAGCCGAGGCAGCCAACAAAGTCATACTGGCAGGGCTAAAGAAAAGATTACAAGAAGCAAAGGGAGCCTGGACAGAAGAGCTCCCACAAGTGCTATGGGCTTATCGGACGATGCCACAATCTGCCACTGGGGAAACACCCTTCCGACTTGTCTATGGCGTAGAAGCTATGATACCAGTGGAAATCAATGAGCTAAGCCCAAGGGTGATCCTCCATGATGAAATCGGGAACATACAGGGGCACAAAGAGGAGCTCGAGTTGCTCCCGAAATCCGAGAACAAGCCCAGATAAGAGAAGCAGCATTGAAACAAAGGATGACTACCAGATATAACAAAAAAGTCATTCGAAGGAGTTTCACCCCAAACGACTTGATCTTGATCAGAAACGACATTGGAGTCAACAAATCGGGGGAAGGAAAGCTCGCTGCCAATTGGAAAGGACCCTACAAAGTTAGCGAAGTCTTAGGAAAAGGCTATTATAAGGTGATCGACCTAAGCGGCACCGAGTTACCAAGATCGTGGCATGCTTGTAATATGAAAAGGTACTATAGTTAAAAGCGAACTCTACTCACTGATGTACTCTTTTCCCAACTTCACTATTTTTTCCCAAAAATCAAAGGATTTTTTCTGAAGAAGGGTTTTTAATGAGGCATCATAGTAGAGGCTAAGGGGGAATAGACTATTAAAAACCCTTAGTAGCAGTAAAGTGCCTTCCCAAATAAATAAAGATCTTTTACAATATCTCTTATAAATTCCTTTTCGTTTATTTTCTTTCTACGAAACGTGCCGACTTAAGCTCGACAAAGCGTGAAAATCCCATGAACTGACCTAGATGGTCGTCAGGATAAAAGAATGAGGTACAAGTCGGTGTAAAGAGGTTATAAAGTTGATGGTAAGAGACTCGGAAACATACCGACTCATAAGTCGGGGTGAAAAGCCGAGTAGAAAGGAAAACGCATCGCAAAAATAAACTAAGTCATAAAAACTCAATAAGTCACAAAGTTGAGTATAAGGAATAGTGAAAAAGAGATCGAAAAACCTATCAAAAAGCAAAAAGACTGTCCTAAAAGCGAAAAGCTCAAGAGGACAGACAAGCCAAAGAAAAAAGGTTTTCAAAAAGGTCGAAGAAATTCCCTAAAGTATCAAAAACAGAAAAGCATGCACACAAAAGGTGACTTAAACCCTTATCCAAAAAAGGGTATTTATAAATATTTTGTTTACGGCCTCAAAAGGCCAAGAGAAATGTCAACCAAATCACCACAATAAACATAAAAGAGTTTAAAAAAGAGGGGGCCCACAGGCCGGGCCCCCATATAGCCAACAAATTTTTTAGAGATTATCACCACCAGAGCCAGGAAGAGTAGTCGGATCACCACCAGAGCCAGGAAGAGTAGTCAGAGCGCCATCAGTACCAGGGAGAGAAGTATCCATAGGAGACGGAGAGGAGGTCCCATAAGGCCTTGAGGAACTCGGAGCATCCTTTGAACGAGGAGGGGACTCAATTATCCTCTGGCCCAAGTCTTCAGATCGGAATCGGTGACAGGCTTAGGGGAGGGAGGAGGATAAACTATGGCACCATCAATGACAATCTTGTCAGGATCCAAAGGAGTGAGATCAAGGTCGGGAGCAAGGACTCTGACCTGCTCCTTAAAAATCCTCCAGGCCTCCTCGGCTCCCTCAGCAATAGAGTCCTCCAACTCGGCATAAGCAGTCCGAGAATTCAACAAGTCCTTCCTCACCGCCACAAGGTCCTCGAACAAACTCGAATAACTCTCATGGGCCTTCTTCCTCAAGCCCTCCTCCATATTGCATTGGGCTTGTAACTTGCTCTCCTTCTCCCGAAGGACATCCCTCTCCTCCTTCAACTCAGCGACCTCCTTCTTCAACTCCTTCTCATGTTTCTGATATATGAGAAGCCTTTCCTCCAACTCTTCAACCCTTGAAGTTGAACACAGAGAGCTAAGAGGAGTCTTCTCAAAAATATCAAGAAACTTGGTGCACACCGCCGCCGCCCTGACATTCTCCTGAGCGAGAATAGTGAGGTGGTTCCGGATAGAAACCTCATCCATACCTATATGATTATGGGGATAGATGTATTTCCGGATAAATGCAGGAGCATCCACCTTAGCCTCACCTTCAAAAGAAGAGCTAGACTCTAAAGTCTTGTGCTTCTTCTTCTCTGGCTCAGGAGAAGATCGGGGAGGAGGGGGCGGCTAAGAAGAAGCCGAGGAGGAAATGATGATGGGTTGAGAAGGAGTCCCCAAACTTCGGGAAGAAGGGGGAGGAGGAGGAGGAAGAGGAGGACCAGCTACCCTGGCGCCGCCGGTCCTGGCACGGGACCTCGCCTTGGCCTCCTGGACTCTCTGGTAAGACTCACTGGAGTTCTTCTTCGCCATCTCTGTAACAAACAATTAGTAGCCAAAAAGTCAGACAAGTCGGTAAAAACATATCGCAAGTCGGAAACAAAGCAGGAAAATAAAAGCTACCTAGTTGTGCCTGGACAAAGGTCGGCGACCCCTAGAGAAATTTTTTGGTATCCAGATATGGGGCCCTCCCCCACACTTCTCGGAGGAACCCCACAATGGCTGCCTCCACTTCATCCAGATCATCCAAACTATATTTCTCACAGGGGGAGGCCTCCAACCAGTATAGAGGAAAGCGAGGAGAAGAATTCTCATCCAGGAAAAAGGGGTGGTGACCCTCTACACCTTGAACTTTGAAAAAATAATTTTTGAAGTCCTGAAAGGATTCATCAAAAAAGGGTGAAAACTCTCCGACCTTGTATAGCTCGGAAAGACACCCATTGTTGCTTGTTATTTTGCCCACTGAAGGGCTTGGTCATGTGGAAAAGATAAAAGAAAATCCGCAAGGAAGTCGAAAAGACTAAAGCATGGCCGATAAACTGGTAGATTTTCAGAAAGCCCCAAGAGTTGGGGTGAAGCTGGGTAGGAGCAACTCGGCAGTGACGTAAGATGGCAACCTCAAAATCAGAAAAAGGGAGAAAAACGCCCAGACGGGTGATCATACTCTCATACATGTAAAAGAAATGAGGGGCTACTTCAGAAGCCCTCCCGAAACAAACCCGGTCTTCCGGACCCGGGACCACCAATTCATACTTCGGCTCATCCTCCTCAGAAGTACAAATTCGGTGATGAGTGCGAAGGTTGGTGATAAATTCGGTATCGGCCAAAGGTTCCTCTCTTAAGACCGTGACATCGACCCATTGAGCAAGAACTTCTACAGAAGACATTCTTTCCTAAGGTATGATGAAAACCTACAAAGGAAAAAGGGGAAAGAATCAAAAACGAGAGTTCCTAAGGGGGCATGAAATTAAACAGAAACCTACGATGTCACCTTCCCTCCCTCTAAATAATAAAAAGCATGCAAACAGAAGCACTTAGTAAAAGATAAGGGGAGAAAGAACCAACCTTTGCCTGGAAAAAGGTAGAGGAAAATGAAAGCCTTCAAGCAAAAATGCTTCACGAACGGATGAGAAGAAAATTTGGAAAGTCGCAGAAACGAAACAACGAAAGAGAGGGAAAGTATTTATAGATACGTTAGGGGCATAATGGTAAAAACGGAAAGCGGTCATTAATGGGTGCACCATTACCAAGGTAATTAATACCTACTCAAACCTCTAACGGACGCGACATTTGATTAGACGTAACTGTGAAAACCAAAAAGTCACGAAAGTCACGTCGGTTCCGAACAATCACGTCGGTTCCCTCACAAGTCGGCTACGTCCCCGAGTAGAACACTCGAATCCAAGTCTTAAAAGAAATTGGACTTGAGTAGGGGCACTGTTCATACCCTGGCCCAATGATAAGGCCCAGGTCCAGATGAAAGGCCCAATCCGAAGGATTGAGCCTCGCGCTACACCGACCTTCTCTCTATGAAGTCGGTTCTTACCACGACTTGTGATGACATGTCATCATGTCATCTTTTTCTATGCTTTTTCATACAAGAAATTGATAATTAGTGCTTAAATATTGCATTTTTTTATGCTTAAATGGTATATTTCCTTGATCTTTTAATTTTATAAATTTGGTAGGAAATAAGAAGAAAAAGAAGCACAAAATAAGCTAAAAAGGAGAAAAAAAGAACTTTGGGGCACACTTTGAAGTTGGAGCACACTTTGAAGCCTTAGGCCACGCTTTTAAAAGCGTGGCCCATGACCAAATCAAGAAAAATCACAACCAGCACTCAAAGCTATTAGTGAACTGAGCTTTGCCGTACAAGAAACTTAGCTTGGAGGCAAGAATTTTCGCTAAGTTAAAAGTTGGGCGTTTACAGCATGACCATGCCTTCTTCAAAGGGCCATAACTTGAGCTACAGATGTCCAATTGATGTGCTTCCAGTTGCGTTGGAAAGCTGACATTCAGAGCTTTCCAACGATGTATAATAGTCTATATTTGGCATGAAATTGAGGCACAAGTGAAAGGAATCTTTAAGGACCAAAAACAAGCAAAAATAAACCAAAGTAGCTTCACCAAGGCTCGAAGGGGGAGACACAAGGAAAGCAAGGCAAGAGCAAAATAGTGCTCAGTTCACTTTTCCAACTTAGCTTTATCGGGCTTCCACTCAAGAAAATTCAAGGAAAAGGCTCACAAAACTTCTTCCACCAAGAGTTGAACTTGGGACCTTGAAGACAAAAGCAAGGCGCCACAAGGGGAGCTCAGTTGGTTTTCCCAACTGAGCACTACTTCCCCCCTTTTCCCCACATTTTGACACGGACCAAAGGCACCAAGCAAGCCTTGTGCGCACAATGGGACACGGCCAAGGCTGGGACGTACGCAAAAAATTGGACAAGCAAGGAATTGGAATGCTCAGTTTGGTTTTCCAACTGAGCCGTCCCCTGGGAGATGCACTTGGGCCAAAACTCAACCAAAATTCCATTTAAATTCAATTCTTCACCAAATTGAATCAAAGCCAACCAAACCCATCTCTCTTCAAATCCAAAGCAGGCAAAGCCCACATCATCACTCAAAGGCACAAGAACAAGCTAGAATTAGGATTTTCATTTAATTTGTTTTTCATTTCAATTTCATTTTATTTTCATTTTGTAAAAAGCCTATATAAAGGCATCACTCTCATTTTCAAAAGAGGAGCTCCATTAGAGAGAGGAGGAGGCTGGCTCCACTGAGGAGCATTAGAATTTGAGAGCTCTCTCTTAGTTTTCATTTCTGTTTTAAATTTTGGATCAAGAATTGAAGGAATTCTATTTCACTTGATCTGAAATCTCTTTGTTCCTCTTCTGCATAAAATCTGAGTTTCCTTTATTGCTTTCATCTTCTTTTTCTTCTGCAATATTGTTTTCTTGTTGGATCAAGGAAGGATTTGAGATCTAGACTTGTTTTCTAGTCTCTTCCACTCCTGAGATCTTCAACCTTCTTTTAAATTGCTGCAAATTAAGCATAGTCTTTCTGTTTTCATTCTTCAAGTAGTTTTACTTTCTGTTGCATTGCTTCCAATTTACATTTCCTGCAATTTACAACTCTTGCAATTGCTCTAAGTTCTTATTCACTGAAATTTTGCTTCTCTGTTTGCATTGCTTCCAGCACCCAGCCCTTTACATTTTATGCAATTTACATTTCTTGTCATTTAAGATTCTTGCAATTTACATTTCTTGCTCCTTAAGTTTCAATGCAATTTATTTTCTGCAACTTCAATTTCTCTTGTCATTTACTTTCTGTTGCTTCAATTGTCACTCGAATCACTCAATTTAGCTTGACTAAACTAATCACCCACTAAAGTTGCTTGATCCATCAATCCTCGTGGGATCGACCTCACTCTAAGTGAGTTTTACTACTTGATACGACCCGATACACTTGCCGGTTAGTTTTAGGTGTTTTGGAAAATTCGTTTTTCCACAAAAAAATACCATCAACTTGCCCTAAAGAAGTCGGGAACAAGGATTAGCTGGCAGATAAGCACTCATTCAAATGAGTAACTGCCCCTAAAATCTCTCTACCCACTTCCAAGAGCCATATCTCAACTTCCCTAAGATAAAGGGACGGTTATCCACCTTAAATGGCGGAACTACTCCAACGGTGGTTATGGGTTCACCACTATAAATACACTGACACTTTTCAGGTATCACTCAGACCCAATACTCGCTAGACCTGTTTTGCTCCCTTTGCTGACTTTGGCATCGGAGTGTCTTTGCAGGTACCACCCCCTATTTTCTCATACCGAAGTCGGACGGGGGCCTTGGATCATCAATCCGCTTGGATACTTCCTCATTCAAACGATTGGGCCAGCCAAACTGATCCAACCCAATAATCTCCGGTTACCCATCGTAACAATAAATAACAATAGAGCCATAAATAATGAAAATTTATAGTCCAAAATAATACTAAATTAAAGAGTACGGGTAATATTAGAAAAATTATAGAATATTTTTTTTGTTTAACATTATAAAATTTATAGTACTCTCTTTTATATTTTTTATTGTATTTATTTATTTATATAATAAATATTTTTTATATTATTTTTGTTAGGTTCTGTTTTTGCATGTATATAAAAAAAATAATTTAAAGTAATTTTTACAATGTGAAGTTCCGGAGGATCAACATTTCTAGGTTTTGATTTCTTTGACATTTGAGTTTTTTTTAGTTCAAACAGATGAAGCAGAAATGGTTGAGGGAGGAAGAAGATGAAGGCTTCGAAGCTGGCGGGAGAAGAAAGGGAAAGTGAAATCCTTGGGTACGCATTCAATAGAGGGGGTTGGTTGTGCTAAATGGGCACCGTCTCTGGGGAGCACCTGACCAACGATACGTGGATGGGGATAGCAACAAATCGGACGGTCCGCTTTGGCAGCAGGAACTCGCACGGTCCGAGTTGCGTCTTTCCAGTCGCACAGTTCGAATTCTATTTTCCCTGACACCACCCCAATGTCAAGCACCCCTCTTCTCCATATCAGCGTCTAGCACCAACTATGCCTCCATATTAAAATTCAAAAGCGTATATATTTTTTGTATTATTTTTCTTTTTTATTCTTCTATTACTTTAATTGTCAAATCACTATACAAGCATTGCTGCAAATACCATAATTGCGATTGCTACCGGTACAACATAAAACACGATAGAACGGAAAAGATATATTATTTTTGAAGAAAAAATTTAACTTCAATCAAAATATTAAAATAAAATAAAATATTTAAAATAAAAATAACATATTTCAAATATTAGACAATTTAAAATTTTTTTATTATAATTATTTTATTATTTTACTATTAATTTTAAAATTTGATACTTAGATAATTCTAATATTATTTGAGTTATCTGCGTAGAAGTAATATACACGTAAAAAACATATAATAAAATTTAATTTTTATTATGATTTAATTAATTTTAAATATGTTTATAAAATAATAAAATCTCACATTATATATATTTTCTAATAGAAATGAATTTTAAAAAGAGAAACCACTACAAGAAATTACCCGGATTAGCGATCAATTTGGGTGGTTGCTAAAACCATGGTCGCTAATCAGAAAATAGCGACAACTTTGGTCGCTAAACGTTAGCGACCGATTTTAGCGACTGATTTGTTAACAAGGCTACCAAACCCTTACCAAAGAGTATCGGTCGCTAACAAAATAAATCGGTCTCTAAGTAAATCGGTCGCTAATTTGGGACCAGTGTTTCGGTCTCCGATTCGCAAACGTTATTTCGGTCGCTAAATCAGTCGCTAATTTGTGATCAATGTTTAAGTTTCTAATTCGGTCACTAAATGTGGACCTGTATTTTAGTAACCAACATTTCAGTCGCTAAATCGGTCGCCTAATTAGCAACCAAGCATTTTAGTGACCAAATTTTCATGGCTGATCCTAATTTTTCAATTATCATTTTTACTAAAATTTTAATTTCAGCCATCAAATATTGAAAAATCATTAACACAAAACCTACACCTTAACACAAAAGCAAACAACACTTAAACAATAACCAAAATAACATAACACACTTAAACAATAACCAAAATAACTCATCAATTTAATATCATAGACAACACCAATAAGTAAACAACACTCTCAAATTACTAATTACATCAGTTAAAATCTATTAACTAACTAACATCACAACTACAATGAAATAATCACTCTTCAGACATAGGTTCACCATCTTCATCATTTAAATCTATTAACTAACTAGCATTTGCCATGGTTTCAAGTTCATCCACAGTATAAAATTCAAGCTGTCCATTTAGGCTTTTCAATCCAGCAAGTATTATGAATCGACCAGCAAGTGACCAGAAAATGAACTTACTCTAGCTGGCCGGTTCCCACCACCCAATTCAGGAACAAAAAGTGCAAGGATGGGATCAGTTGGTGACCAGCTAAAATACATTACACTTTCAACCTTTAAGGATTTCTTGTCAACAAGAGAGAATGTATCTGTCTCGTACACAGAGATTATATTTTTTCCAAGTCTTGCAAAGTACTTGTCCTTTCCTCCACCCCATCTAAAAGAAATATTATCATTCCAATAAGTTAATGATAACAATAGTAATTATTACTACTATCACCGTCACAAGCCAAGGCAGGAAAACAAATAATTACCTAAAAATGGGCCATGACACTCCTGCAACACCTCCAATACCTCCAATAGCAAAATCATCAGCATTTCCCTTAAAATCTCTCATGACTTTTCCAGTTCTCACATCGAATATATTTATCACAACCCTCTGTAAGAATAAAATAGATACTACAACAAGGAAATCTTACATTTGCATATCGAGGATTGCTTGGCTCATGCCTACTATAGGTTACCAAAAACTTCTCACCAAGTGAAAAATCAATAAGTTTAACCTGCAGTTGGTACCTTCATTGCTTAAGTAACAAGAACATAGCTCATATAACAATATTGCATGGATAAGGACCAAAATTGACTTGGGGATGAGCATATCGCATGAGACGATTGAATGTTGTGGAACCTCCCCAAACTGCTGCTCCTTGCCTATGTATGGTTGCCAGGTATGTACCCATTGGAGACCATTGCACAAAACTTTCAGTCCAGAACTGCACATGAAAGATACATTAAACGGTAGACAATCTCAAAAGCAAAGATAATCTAAAGAAGCGATGAATCATGCAAAAACTTTGACTACGACATCATATTATCATATTAATGAAGTAAAGGTCCCGAAAACTACTGACTGCACGCTTATAAACTGGATCAGGCTTCAAATGTCTTGCATCATTCCACAACACCTTAGTATCTTAGCCAGCACGAATCACAAACTGGTCTCGAGCTTTTGAGTCAGTCAGCCAATGTTAAAGATTTTCCTGCAACAGATTAGATATATAGCAAGGCTTGTAAAAGGAGAGGAATTTATTTATCGGAGATTTATAAGGACAATGAAGGAAAAAACGTAATGCAAGATAAAGGAATAAAGGCACTAGTGTCCTTATTTGTACACAATCTACACCTACAAGGGAAAATATTCTTAATGTAACACTTAAAGAACCAAGCAATAAATAACATATAGCAAAGTAAAAAATACAAAATTTCTAGTTAGTAGTTGAGTTTAGCATATATTTTTAGCTTCAAATATCAAATACATTCTTTAGAAGGCATTGTGAGAGATAAGTTACCTTCTTGAGTTCAACCTCTGGAGGAGGTTCCTGCACAAAATCCACAAGACAAAATGAAGAAAATAATTTAGAAAACTAAGATCAAAACAAGGAATAGAATCCATTTTGTTCGCGCTAGGGAGAATGCTATGATGCATCACTTTAAACTCGGTACATCATGCACTAAGGTAATCCCAATGGCTCAAATCCGGTGCATAATAGATTGACCTAAATCTACTCAATTGGATTACCATAGTGCATGTTGCATCAAGTTTAACTTGGTGCATTTAAGCCATAAACCCATGCCATATACACCTTTGATTTCTCTTGGAAATTAGTATTTTCAGCTTCCTTTTCCTGAATTTTCCCTTCCAATTTTGAGAAGAACTGAGGGAAACAAAGGATCAATATATCACAATGACTATAACATAATCAATAAGATAAGATGCAAGGTTGCAGTAATAACCTCCTTCCTTTTTTCAGCTCTGTCTTCCAATCTGAAGGAGAATCCAGAACCACTGCTCCTCCAGCGAAGAGTGGTGCTTCTGATAGCATGTAAACAAAGTTTGGTGAATATACAATATTGAAATCCAATCCAAACTCAGAGATAGCGTAGGCATCAGTTAATTCATTCACAACCACATCAAATAAATTTAACAAAATTATCGTGATGGAGAATGATGATGTTGATAATGGTTTCTCACATTCATGTCGCAGGTTGTTCTCCCTAGTATAAGCAGATTTAGCACCCTGAGAAGTATGATGGAGCATTCTTAATCAGATATAAACAAAATGTAAGAAGTGCTTAACGAAGTCTTTGATCCATGCATAAGTGAAAATCATATTTGCATAGACTGGGGGGGAACTTACTTGAAAGATGGTTCCTAACTTCTTTAATGCTTTTGCCCGAGATTTCAAAACATCTTTTGAGACACTTGGATCTCTAAGAACCCGAGATAAATAACAAGATAATTTTCTTAAATCCTTGCAATTAAATGAGATTTCATTATCTGTAAGTGAGATAAATAACAAGATAATCTTAATGTACTGTACATTTTTTTATTAGAAAGTCTAATCTACCTGAAATCAAAACAACTCCTGCAACAAGAGAAAAATTCCCTTAGTGTACTGTAACATAGTTTACACTTCACACACATCCTTCAATGTTTCAAAAATAACCAATTAATAATGAATTTTAATTTTTACTGCCTCACATTACATTACATATAATCTTTCTTTCAAGAAAAAAAGGGACAAACCACATAACTAAGCTAAGGAGAGGGAAATATTACACAAATCCGCCAAACGAAAATGTGGTTCATGAATCAACTAAGGCAGGTTTCTATGTAGTTCAAAGCAGCTCAATTCGAACTCCATGTACATATAATTCGAATCAACTCGATTCGAACTATATACAAACCCAAACACACACTAATTCGAAGGGGCCTAATTCGAATTACACTCAAACAGTAATTCGAATCAGGGTGATTCGAATTACTCCCCAGCACGCAATCCCAAGTAATTCGAAACTGACTAATTTGAATTACACAATGTATAGTTCGAATTAGGCTGGTTCGAATTATATAGGACCAGACGTGTATAAATATGGTCTGAACGTGAATTGATCACATTAGAGTGGAAAAATAGCTAGTGAGGAGAGTTTTGTAGTGTTGGTTCACCAAAGAGGATCAATTAAAAGAAAAACACGATCCGGTGTGAAGTTCACCGATAAGGATCCTCTCAGTATTTTTATGAGGCCTATGACGAGCTATGATGACCTGGTTAATTCTGTACTACAAAAACTTGGTCTGGAAGGCGTGAAACGGGTTAAGAAGTTTTTCTATCGCATTCCAATCTCGGTGCTGCAGGAAACCGTGAAGTATGATTGTTTCACGATCAGGAGTGATGATGACTTGCAGGTCATGTTTCATTGTCGTCGGCAGTTTTCCGAAGTTAGGACACCTGAACTGTTGGCGAAGTTGGTTGACGTGGTATCCAGCTCGGGGGGTTTGAACCGGAATACCCCCACTGTAGGCACGGTAGCCGGTTCTAGTTCCAGACCTGTTGGTGCATCTTCCTTCGTCCCTGTGTTTGAACCTCTGGTCGAGCTTGTTGCTTCCCCTTCGTTCGTTGCTGATCTCAATTGTAGTGGAGGGGGCGAGGTTGGAATAGGGGATACTGTGCTGACCTCTTTACAGTGTGCTGCACCGGCTGGTCTGGGAGATGCATTGTTGGATGATCCAGACGATGATGATGTGGAGCCGGATATCATTGCCGATGACAGTGGCGATGATACTGGAGCGAGTGAGCCAGCTGGGGCGGGAGGTGGTTCTAGCTCTAGCACACAGCAGTACCCTCCACACTTTTCATCTTTGGACTTGGATGCCATGAGGCAGGAGGGGGTTCCTGGGGAGCCTGCTGGATTTGGTGCTAGAGATGCCGAAGGGTGTGCAGGTCTGACAGAGTTTCACATTGGTCAGCAGTTTCAAGATAAAAATAAGGTTGTGTTAAGTGTAAAGACGTACAGGATCCTACGCGGGGTACAGTACAAGGTGGTGGAGTCTGACTATCGCCGGTATGTTGGGAAGTGTTCTGAGTTTGGGAATGGGTGCACATGGTTGATTAGGCTTAGTCTCCGGCAGCGCAAGGGCATTTGGGAGGTCAAACGGTACAACAGACCACATACGTGTCTTGCGACGTCCATCTCCAGCGACCACAGGAGTTTGGATTATCATGTGATCTCGACATTCATCATGCCAATGGTTAGGGATGATGCATCCGTGACCATCAAGGTGCTCCTGAATGCAACGGCAGCACACTTTGGGTTCAGGTCGATGTACAGGAGGGTTTGGTTGGCGAAGCAGAAGGCCGTTGCCCACATCTATGGTGATTGGGATGAGTCGTACAATGAGCTCCCTAGGTGGGTGTTAGGAGTTCAGCTGACAATGCCTGATACTGTTGCAGTCCTTAGGACGAGCCTTGTTCGTGTTGGGGGTCAGTGGACAAGTCGCAAGCTTATTTTCACCGACTGTTCTGGACGTTTCCACCATGTATTGAGGCATTCCGTCATTGCAAGCCCTTGGTCAGTATTGACGGCACCCATCTGTATGGCAAGTATGGGGGAACGTTGCTTGTCACGATTGCACAGGACGGGAACTCCAACATTCTGCCTGTTGCATTTGCACTGGTTGAGGGTGAGAATGCCGAGTCCTGGTCCTTCTTTCTCTCCTACCTGCATCAGCACGTGACCCCGCAGCCGGGTCTGTTGGTAATATCAAACAGGCATCACGGCATCAAGGCTGCCCTTGAGACTCTGGACGGAGGATGGCTACCTCCTGCTGCTTACCGTGCATTCTGTATTCGACATGTCGCAGCAAATTTCGCCCTGACCTTAAAGGGCAAGGACGCTAGGAGGAATCTTGTGAATGCAGCCTATGCTAAGACTGAGGTGGAGTTCAATTAATGGTTTGATATTCTGCGGTCTGAAGACCCTGCCATGTGTGAGTGGGCGAACCGGATTGAGTATTCATTGTGGATACAGCATCGGGATGAGGGTCGGAGATTTGGTCACATGACGACAAATATCTCCAAGTGTGTTAATTCAATCCTGAAGGGGTCAGGAATCTCCCTGTGTGCTCGCTGGTGAAGGAAACTTATGGGAGGTTGGCCGAACTATTCGTTCGCAAGGGGAGAGAGGCTGAGGCCCAGCTGGGAACCAAACAACAATTCAGTCAACATCTGGTGAAGTGTGTAGAGGCCAACTTGAAGACGGCGAGGTGCTTCACGGTGACTTTGTACGACAGAGATAACTCGGAGTTCACCGTTTCGGAGACGACTCCTACCGGTTTGTTCTCACTCGGTAGCTACAGGGTGTCACTCGGGGCCCAGACATGTGACTGTGGATACTTTCAGGCACTTCATTTCCCATGTCCTCACGCCCTAGCATGTTGTGCCTATTCACGGCTAACTTGGCAGCCATATGTCCACCAGGTGTATCGTCTTAGCTCCGTATTCAGTGTGTACCGGATGGGGTTCACACCTCCCATTCTCGAGGGTTTCTGGCCACCGTACGATGGGCCGACAGTGATACCAGACCCCAACAAGAGGCGTGCTAGCAAAGGACGTCCCAGGTCTACCAGGGTACGGACTACTATGGACGAGGCGGATCCGAACAGGCTGAAGAGATGTGGGCTCTGTCAGCAACCAGGACACACACGTCGGAGTTGCCCACAGGTCGGAGGACCAAGTCACATGGAGGGGGGAGATGAGTAGGTGATATTGTTAGCTTTATTATTACGTATGAATCTCTTTTGTATTTAGAATTCGCTGTTTTAAGATTTGTTACTTGAAGTTGTTAGGTGAAAAACTTTGTTTAACTTACTGTCATGTACTTCGCGTGGGTTATTAGTTAACCAATGTGTACCGCTTCTGAAGTGAAATATCAAATTAAAGAAAATAAATAAGGAAATAATGCAATCTTGACAGTAACTGCTACACGATAAGCAAAATATCTAACTCACCTAAATAAAGAAGGTACACCAATTTTCAGAGTAACTGATACATGATAACTCAATAAGGTACGTAACATAAATAACAAAATACAACTAGAATCACATACATACATAACTTAAATAAACAAAGCAAGCTAACATACAACACTGATCATAAACATAACTCATACAACAGAATGAGGTCATCTAAATAGATGCGAACTGGTGAAGCAACGACGGGGAACCGGTGTCCTCTGGCCTCTTCCGGACGAGTGGCTCCTCATCCTCAATGTCATCGTCGTCATCATCCGGGTCTGCCTGTGGAGGTGGCCTAGGCTGGACTGGCAAGGGACGTGAGGAAGACCCTGAAGGAACTGACTCTCCACGGACGGGTGCCCTAGACGGTCCAGCAAAAGAATGTGAGGCGGAAGGAGGGGTACCACCCAATGCAAAATAGTCATGAACAGGCACGGAAGGAGGCTCGTTCAGATCAACGTCTAAGGGTGCCTGTGTCCCCGTCAGCTGACCCCGACGACGTGCCGCATCATCCTCCTGCATAATGGCACTGATCTCATTAAGGAAGTGTGAACCGCCGAAGTCCACATCAAGACCATCACTGGCCAGCAAGTCTGAAAATAGCATCCCCAGACTAACCCATGGCTGACTCTCATGAAGTGTGTGGTCATCAGCGGGGACACCAACAAAGTAATCCCCGAGTGGCCCTAATCCAAGTCCACCATCACCCTGGGCCGAACCGTCTCCCACACCGGACCCGTACCACTCTCCACCATGACTGCCATGGGGAGGACTAACACCCCCTACACCAGCATGGCCTCCACCGTGCTGGTCACCATGGTCGTCATCATCACCATGATCCCTGTGATCGTCCACAGCAGCACGTGCCCTGCGTCGTCCTCCACGACCTCGTCGCCTGCCTCCACCCCTACTGGCCACGTCACCCTCCTCCATAGCCTGGTCGAGCCACCTCCACTCACGTTGGCTCTGTCGTGTCCCGACGCGAGCTCTCCGCTCAATCCGACGCCTATCCGGAACGTCGTCGACACGGTCCATCTCAGGAACTCGTCTGGCACCCCTCTGCATCGCCTCAATAGGAATAGGCACGTCTCTCGAATCCCCAAGGAACATCTCTGGTGACAAGAACCTCTTACCATGCTGACGCCACCAATCCAAGAAGTCATGTGAGGGACCTGGGTCTGCGACAACATCAAACCGGAAAATGTGGTCCGCACGGCTCTCCCAATGCAGATGCCAGAACTGAAAACTGTATGGGAACCAATGATCTCCGCCTCTGCCATCCTTCGACATCAAGAAGTCGATGTTTAGGGCGTGCTGGGGGCAGGACTGTACTCTGCCAAACTACAGTAGCACCCGGTCAACCTGATGCCACTCTATGACGGCGAAATATATCAATGAAGTCACACACCGCCATAACGCCGTATGACGAGGCTCCAACACCTCCGGATGGACAACCTGAAGTACGTCGGGAGAGCTATATGGCATCCAAATAAATTGCAAAAACACGTCAAGAATGTTAGGCTACCTCGTGAAGCGAATTATGAAACGTTAGTTAACTAAACATAAGCGGTTAGTTTACTCACAGTGGCCTGTAACAGGTCTATCCGCAGCCTCCACATCTACACTCGAGGTCCCTTCTCGCTAGCAGAAGGGTTGTGACCTGACCACCTGCAACTCACAATGGTGTTTTAACGAAAGAGAAGTGTGATACAATAGTATAACATTATAGGCGGACATGGAACAAAATAATTTAACTGGAAAGAGAAAAGTCCGACAACAGTACCTCGAGACCAAGGGCCAGCTGAACGTATCATACCCAACAGGTCTAAACCCAGGAAAGCGCCAAAAGATCCAAGATTGAAGTAACTGCAACGGACCAGCTAACTTCACCACATGTTTGTTGGCCACTCGGTACATGCACCGGTACAACCACGCTAGTGCTGCTGAGGCCCAGCTGTAGCCACCCGTCTCCTCAAGCCTAGCCACGTAGGGTAGCCATCTGATGTGTATACGGTTGCCGAACTTGTTGGCAAACAGCTGAGTGCCCAACAGCATCATGATATAGGCACGAGCATAGCGCCTCACTGTCTCCTCGTCGGCTCCCTGGTGGCACTCTCCGAAGGTCTCCTGGAACCAGGTGCAGTTCACTGCAAACTTCTGAATTTGGTTTGCAGGAAGTAACACCCCAAGCAACTCTTGGAACCACACCCATGCTGGACGGCCACCCAGGATGTATAGCTGGAAATCCGTCAAGCAACCACTGACATAACGGCCATCAACTGGCAACCCCAACTGGTACGCCACGTCCTGTAGTGTGATTGTGCACTCCCCGAACGGCATGTGGAATGTGTGCGTCTCCGGACGCCACCTCTCGATAAAAGCACTGACAAGGGGCTCATCCAATCTGAACCATCTATCGTTCAGTCTCGCAAGATGGTATAATCCAGCCATCTGCAAGTATGGAACATACCTCTCGTTGAGTCGCATGCCCTGCTGCCGCCGCATGCTCGAGATGTATCGCTGGGGCTGCGCATATGATGGACCACATAATTAAAACCACTTACAAAACCACGGACGAAAACCACTAACAACATAATCCACTAAAAGAAACCACTAACAGAAAAAACTAACATAAACCACTAACAAAGACTACATGCAAAACCATTAAAAAAACCACTAACAAATCCACCAAAATAAACCACTAACATAAACCACTTCCGAAACCACTAACTAAACCAGTAACATAAACCACCAACAAAACCACTAAAGTAGATCACATGCAAAACCACTTGCATAAACCACATGCAAAACCACTAACAAAACCGCTTGTAAAATCACTAACATAATCCACTAACATAAACCACTAAAATAAACCACATGCAAAACCACTTACATAACCACTTGCAAAATCACTAACATAAATCACTAACATAAACCACTACAATTGACCACATGGAAAATCACTTACAAAATAACTAACATAAATCACTAACATAAACCACTACAATAAACCACATGCAAAACCACTTACAAAACCACTTACAAAACCACATTCTAAACCACTAACATAAATCACTAACATAAACCACTATAGTAAACCACATGCAAAACCACTTACAAAGCCACCTCTAAAACCACTAAAACAAACCACTAAAAAAAACTTTAACTACTAACCTCGTCATTGATGACCCCAGCTATATGAGCAACTCCATCCAAACGATATAGTCTTTCCGGATCATTCCCCATCGCCTCAGTATCCTGCTCGAGCCTTTGTCGGAGTGAATCTTGGTCGTTTTTTCTGGGATTTAGTGGGGTATGAGTTTGGAAAAGTGATTCGAATAAAGGTGGTTCGAACTCCTTTTATAGGCGAACCAAGTGTAATTCGAAACAGCCCAATTCGAATTACTACTAGTGCCAAATATTGTGTAATTCGAATCAGCCAGATTTGAATTACTTAGGGACTCGTGCTTGGGTGTAGTTCGAATCACCCTGATTTGAATTAGTCTATGTGTAATTCAAATCAGGCTGATTCGAATTAGTGGGTGTGTGCGTCTGTGTGTAGTTCGAATCAAGGTGATTTGAATTACATGTAAACTAAGTTCGAAACAAGCTAATTCGAACTACATATAAATGCTCATTGGTTGATTCATGAACTAGTTTCTAGTTTGGCTGAATTGTGTATTATTTTGCTCCCCTTAGCTTAATTAGGTGTTTTGCCCAAAAAAAAAAAATAAAACTGCATATCAAGCTGATTATAGAACAAAAATTCCTATAAGTTCGCCAGTGCCAAAATAAAATAACTGAGCTAAAGGAATTAGAAGAAAGTGATTACCTTTGCAAAATTGGAACAGTAAGAGGGAAGAAGCTTCGAGAAGGTTCCACGATCCGTGCCCGGAAATCTAATCGGAAGACCTTTACGATGGTATTTTAGAGAGAGAGAGAGAGAGAGAGAGGTTCGTATGATAGGACCGGGTGTGTGTGGAGCACTCAATTTCTTTCTCTTGGAAGGGTTGTAGGATCAGATCAGAAAACGAAGAAATAAAAAACAGAGAACAAAACAAAACCTAAAAACAGATCTGATTTGAGAGAAAGAGCATTTTTATTTACCTCTTTGAAACAGATCTGATTTGCTTCTTGCTCCGTGAGCTGGCCTCAATGCAAATGAAGAAGACGACCGGAGAAGATGACACCAACGGTTAGGTTGGAGGAGACGTTAATGCGCGCAGAAGATTGGAGGAGACGAGAATGGTGTGGGTGGCTTAGGGTTAGGTTGGGTAATTTAGATAATATCTTTTTTTTTAACTTAGCGACCACTTCTTTGACTGATTAATTTATAAAATCGGTCGCTAATTTAAAAATTAGCGACCGATTTAGTGACTATAATCTTAACGACTGAATTAGTAACCAACCACATTATTCTAATTACCTATAAATCGGTTGCAAAATCGGTCGCTAAATTAAAAAATAGTGACCGATTTTGTGACCAAGAGTTTCAAGGACATTTCTTCTTTTGTTTTGGTTGCTAATTTGGTCGCTAAATTAAAAAATAGCGACCGATTTTAGCAATCGTCTATATTCTAATTGTATGAAACTAGTCGGTCGCTAATTCGGTGGCTATTAGTGACCGGTTATGTTAGTCACTAAAATCAGTCGCTAAATTAACAATTAGCAACCAATTTAACGACCAATAATTTAGCGACTGAATTAGCGGCCAAACAGTTGTCCACCCTATTTCACTATCAGTCGCAAAATCAGTCGCTAAAATAAAAAATAGCTACCGCTTTTGTGACCAACAGTTCCAAAGATATTATTTCTATTTTGGTTGCTAAATCGGTCACTAAATAAAAAAATAGCGACCGATTTTAGTGACCGATAACTGAATTAGCGACCGAATTTATTGGTCACTAATATCAGTCGCTGAATGTAATTTAGCGACCAATTTAGCGATCAATATTGATTTGGTCCTGAAAATTCTGTATCGGTCACTAAATTGGTCGCAATTAGCAACCGATTTTTTCAGTCGCTAAAATCGGTCGCTATTTTGGTACTTTCTTGTAGTGAACGACAACTAGAGACCATTGATCACATATAAAGCCAAGGAATACACACATTCTTCGAGCCGCGTCTGTTAATCATTGCAGTGATGTGACAATAATTTTATCATTAAAATTAATATAAATATATTATAAATATAAATAAATAATAAAAAATAAATAAATTTATTCTAAATACATTATCAATAAATTTATTTTTGAGAATAATGACTTTTTAATTTATTATAAAAAACTCTCTTTATAAATAAATTATCAATTTTTTAATGAATTCAAAAAATAAAATAAATTTTAACTTCTACTCAAATTTTTTTCCTTTATATTAACATTAATTAAAATATAACATCCAGAAAGAGTTTTTAACTAAAGTTAATATCCGATATATTTTGCTAACAAAATAAGTTGATGATATATAGTATGCCCAACTACGAAATACGAAGACTTTCTTAATTTGTCATATCCGTATGTCAGATATATTTTGAATATAATATTTGTTACGATGGATAACCAGAGATTGTTGGGCTGGACTCGCTGGGTTGGCTCAATCGTCTGAGGAAGGAAGCCTTCGACCGGGGCTGCGTCTTGGGGGCCTCCGTCCGACTTGCGTGTATGAACGAATGGGGGTGGTACCTGCAAAGACACTCCGATGCCTAAGTCAGCAAGGGTGTGAGCAGGTCTAGAGAGTATTGGGACTTAGAGATACTTGAGAGATGTCAGTGTATTTATAGTGGTGAACCAATAACCACCGTTGAAGTAGTGCCACTTTTTTAGGGTGATAACCGTCCCTTTATCTTAGGGAAGTTGAGATATGGCCCCTGGAAGTGGTTAAAGAGATTCTAGGGGCAGTTACTCATTCAAACGAGTATTTATCTGCCAGCCAACTCTTGTCCCGAATTCTTTAGGGTAAGTCGTGGTGAGAACCGACTTTGCAGGAGGAAGGTCGGTGCTAGGTGAGGCTCATCCCTTCGGATTAGGCCTTTTATTTGTACCTGGGCCTTATCGTTGGGGCAGGGTATGAACAATATTCATCAATATTCATTTGATATATTTATTTTTGTGTTCAATTATATCTTAATAAAAAGTATTTTTTTTTTTTAAATATACTTAAGTACACTCAAATATCATCACTAATTTTTATTTTTTATATTATCTAAACCTTAAATTATAACTTTATGTTTAATATATATTTTTAAAATAAATTTAAAAATAGTATATATTATTAATTATTAAAATAAAAAATATTTTAAATATTTTATATAATTAAAAATTAAAAATAATTAAACAATTAATTTATATTTTAATATTAATAAAATATTAAAATATTTTATATTTTATATATAAACTGTGTCGTTGTTATATTTTATAAAATTTTAAATTCATGTATTTATATGTATTTATATTAGTGTTCATACATGATAGATACTGTATCTGACATACATTTTATTAAGACAGTTCATTTCAATTGTCTCGATCAATCGTGAAGGGTGAAAAAAATCTTATCCTACATATGTGATGATATGTGTGATATGTGACGTGTGTGTAATTGTATTATCTAAATAGTTTCTTAGCTTTTATCAATCAGGTATATACATGGAAAAAAAAAATTCAACAATCGACCAACTATAAAGGAACACAACATGTTGGAATAAAGACGAGTTATATATTTATATTTATAATTAAATTTCATAAATAATATAATATAATTTAATTTTTATTTGTAGTTAAATTTTATAAATAATATCATCAAATTCAACTTATATTTATAATAAAAATATAAATAAAACTATAAAAATATCATGGTAATTAAGTAATTTTTTATATTCATTAAAAATATGATTATTATGCTATAAAAAATATTGATTTTGATAATTAGTTATTTTGTTAGAAAATATGTGAAATAATGCATATAAATATATATAAACATATAATAATTGATTTTTTTTTTATAGTTATAAGGTATTTTTGTTAACCTCTTATATTGAATAGGTTAGGAGCCTTTAGAGGTAAGGACTATTATTAGTATATAATCTCATAGAATGATGTGTGAGTCGTATTTCGGTATAATTTATGCATCATATATAGAAAAATAATTTAATTATTCAATTAATTTTCCTACATATTTTTTAATTATTAGTTGTAGAAATTTTTTATTTTTAGTATTTTAGTACATTAATTGTACATACTCGATCTACTTCTAATATATTTGTTACGATATTAATTTTACTAAAATATTCTTTTACAAGAAAATATTGAATACTTCATTCTTATAGTTGTTAAATATTAAATAAATTTAAATATTTCTTTGTTCAAAATTTAGAAAACTACATGGTAATGAAAAATATATTATTAGAAAGATATATCAATGTTGTATATGTATATTATTAGCTCATTCAAATATTATTCGACAATTTTCATTTTCTTTTACGGATGAAATGTTTTATATACATATATCAATGTCTTGCGTTATTTGAATTTACATATTATGTAAAGAGAAAGTCAATGGGCCAGCAATTTTATTAAAATTTGGCCAGTACTTAACTATAAAAAAAGTAAATAATTTTATACTATTAGATATAATTTTACACCATTAAAAATACTAATGATAACTAATTGATGACTACAAATTATAAAACTTGCTGTCTCCCTAGCATTTCTCAAAAAATATGCTACTTAAACACTTATTGTGTTGGTTATGACTTTGTTGGATTTATGATTATGTAAATATATTGTATTTTAAAATGTAATATTGATATTATTTTGATAGATTTTTATACCTTATTTTGTAGATCTTGATAATGTAGTAGATTATATATAGATTCATTTATTAAAAAAAATGATGCAGGGGATATTGCAGCAGTTCAAACTGCCACAGAAACTAGCTTTAAATTATATCAGCAATTTGCGGCGATTAGAAATTGTCGTGATGTTCAAAACAAAATTCTCTGCATTTTTAACGGTGGTTCCCAACCCGCCACAAAACATCTATGCAATATTCTTCATATAAATAGTGGCGGATTAAAACCGCCGCTACGTATAGAGCATCTTGCAGCGGTTATTCCAGTGGTTCTTTTAAACCGCCGCCGCAACTATGCTGACGGTTGACCTGTCAGTGCTTTGAGAATCGCCGCCAGTTAAATCTAACGGCAGTTTGAACAGCCACTATCCGACCAAAAAGCTGCCGCTGGTGACCTGTTTTGCTGTAGTGATACCAGATTTTTATTATAATGATTTTAAATTTAGCAATATAAATACAAAAAGAAAAGTAGAAAATTTTAAAACAATACTTATACTACCAACACACGGATCATCATGGATATACAAGCCATCTTTTTTATGAACACTACAAGAAATACTGTCGAGTTTAGCGATGTATTTGATGTGAAATTCGTCATGCCAAATAATTACTAGCGGATAACCGCTTCCAACGGTAAAATCGCTGTAACTTTTTTGGCGAAAAACCACAACAAATAGATGTAAATCCTGCAAAATTAGCGAATAATTAACCCATAAATTAAATTTTAATAAAGAAAACTAAAAATGTAAATTTTATAGTAAAATAGGATAGAGCTAATTAAAATAAGAATTTTGACACTAATTTTAAAGAGTTTGGCCTAAGATTGGACCAAACGGGACGAACCGGTCGAACCGGTTAATGAGCATCAGCTCATTCTCTTCCTCATTTCACATGCAACACGCTGCTGAGGAAGAACACAAGGGAAGAAAGGTGGAATGTTCCAAAACCCTTGGTTCCAATTCAATCCTCCATAACTTTTCGCTCCGAGCTCCGATCGCCGCACTGTTTGCGCCCACGCGTCGGCGGCGTCGAGCTCTACAAAATCCGATACCTTTCAAGGTGAGGAAATTATATTCCTAGCCTTTATTCTCTCTTCTTCAATTCAAAAATGTTGAGGTTTTGGGGTATTGAGATTTTGGTTAATTTTATGGTTTAGGATCAAATTGACTTGAGAGATTAGTGAGCTTTTACTTAATAAAGTCACATCCAAGGTAAGGATCATTAACCCTAGTTAATTCCTTGTTTATATGTGTTGGGTATTGAATTTTGGGTATATATTTGTGATGAATATGTTAGGTGTATGTATATATGTGATATGAGGCAATTGGGTATGTTGGAAGCTTAATTGGAAGCTTGAAGTGAGATCTAGTTGCTGAATTTTGGTGATTGAAGCTTACAATTTTGCCTTGTGGGTTGTCTTGAGTGATACGAGAAAATCGGCCAAGGTATGGTTTAGGTTTCTCGTATTTAATATATAAGGTTTTGTGAAAACTTAGGCTAAATGACCATAGGATAGGTATGGATGCATGAGTATGATAATTGCCTAGCACCTTTGATGATGATTGTTGATATAGATTGAGTATTTATTGATGATTAATGTTCATGATGAGAGTAGGGTGATAAATGATGGATTAATGATGCTTGATATGTTGATAATGATGAAAATGATTAGATAATGGATTAGTGATGATTTGTTGGTAAAATTGTGAAGTCCATGTATGAGAACCATGTAAAATTAATGTATGGTTGATTATGGTAGGAGGTGGAGGTAGTGTGGCTGTGATAAGGTGTTGGTGGGTTGTTTGTAAGCATAGAATGTTGATTGAGTTTGATTTTTGATGAAAGTAGAGGTTTGAGGTTTTGAATGGAAACTTGATTTTTAACAAACTTCGGTGGTCCATAACTCAAGCTTCAAATCTTGGATAGAAGTGAAATTTGTTTCAAATCAAAGATGGTTTTACAAGCTTTAAAAAGGTATAAGCTTTGTGAAAAAACAAAATTTTGTAGAGGAAGTTATGGACGTTGGAAATCTTGTGCAAAAACTGGTTTCTTTTAAGTTACAGCAAAACCAGAATTTCTGGTTTGTGTGCATACGCACACTGATGTGCGCACGCCCCCAGCAGTGGCAACATTTTCTTTTGTGCGTACGCACACTTGTGTGCACACGCACACCCTGTAATTTTCAGAAAACGTGCGTACGCACACTATGGTGCGCACACACACACACAGGGACATGCCTACTGCTAAGAGCGTTTGCACACTCTGGAGCACACACACCTCTATGTACAATTGCACAAGTGTTCGCACGCACACATCCTGTTTTCAGCAACGTATATTTTTGTGATTTAAACATGGTTTTGAACTTCTAAACCTCTATTTTCATTCTTTTAACCCTAGATCTTAATAGTATGCCTAAAAAATGAGATTGAACTAGGAAAGAGTGGTAACTTAGGGGTGAAGTAAGGTTGAAAAATGATGGATTATGTATGAAAAATGCAGAGAACTGAAGTATATGAGATGCCATGGCTGTAAAGGATGATTATGAATGAATTGAGAAAATGATGAAAACTGAATTGGATTATGAAATTGAAGGATTATGAATGAATTATAATAATGAAATTGAAATTGATTGTGTTATGCCTCCAGGTAAGATGTAGTGGTGTCATCCGCTTGCTCCTGGTAAGAGGCGAGATTACCGGGTAAGATGCAGTGGTGTATCCACTTGCTCCGGTTAAGAGTTCGAAGCTCTGGGTAAGATGCAAGGGTGGAATTCTGTTGCCGCTTGCTCTGGGTTGAGAACTATAACACCGCCTGGGTAAGAGGCAGTGGTGAGGTTCTCCCCTGCTCTGAGTATGCGGGTAAGATGTAAGGGTTGAGGCATTGTCCCACTTGCTCCGTGTTTGGTGTTCTGTCCACGGTTAGCTACTAGGACATATCGGGCTGGTTAAGTAATCGACAGTTGATATCAATAGCCATAGGACAGGCATGCATCATAAGCATATTGTTTGAATTGCTTATTCATGCTCTAATTGGGATTGCCTATGTGACTTTCATATGCTTACTTGTATACGTGCTACTTGCATTACTTGTATCCTAATTGTGTTTGTTATTGTCTGCTTGCTTGTCTGTGTGATTCTACTGGTGATGGAGGTTTTGGAGGAAAGAGGATGATGGAGGGTTAGGTTAAAGTATTTGGTTCGGTTTAGGAATCCTTAGAAAACCACCCTTATTTATGGTTTTAGTTTTAATTCTTAAGTTTTATAATCTGAATGTTGGTGTTCTAGGATTGCCTCTGGCATTCCCAGGACCTTATATCTTATGTGTGTGTGATGAGCGGATAATTTATACGCTTTTTGGCATTGTTTTTAGTATGTTTTTAGTAGGATCTAGTTACTTTTAGGGATGTTTTCATTAGTTTTTATGTTAAATTCACATTTCTGGACTTTACTATGAGTTTGTGTGTTTTTCTGTGATTTCAGGTATTTTCTGACTGAAATTGAGGGACTTGAGCAAAAATCAGATTCAGAGGTTGAAGAAGGACTGCTGATGCTGTTGGATTCTGACCTCCCTGCACTCAAAGTAGATTTTCTGGAGCTACAGAACTCGAAAGGCGCGCTTCCAATTGCGTTGGAAAGTAGACATCCAGGGCTTTCCAGCAATGTATAATAGTCCATACTTTGCCCAAGTTTAGACGATGTAAACTGGCGTTCAACGCCAGCTCTCTGCCCAATTCTGGAGTTCAGCGCCAGAAAGGGATCAAAAACCAGAGTTGAACGCCAGAAATGGATCAAAACCTGGCGTTCAACTCCACAAATGGCCTCTGTACGTGGAAAGTTAAAGCTCAGCCCAAGCACACACCAAGTGGGCCTCGGAAGTGGATTTATGCATCAATTACTTACTTCTGTAAACCTTAGTAGCTAGTTTATTATAAATAGGACCTTTTACTATTGTATTAGGTATCTTTGATCAGTTGTATGCTATCTTAGATCACGTTTGAGGGCTGGCCTCTCGGCCATGCCTGGACTTTCACTTATGTATTTTTAACGGTAGAGTTTCTACACTCCATAGATTAAGGTGTGGAGCTCTGCTGTTCCTCAAAGATTAATGCAAAGTACTACTGTTTTCTATTCAATTCATCTTGTTTCGCTTCTAAGATACCCATTCATACTTCAATCTGAATGTGATGAACGTGACAATCATCACCATTCCCTATGAACGCGTGCCTGACAACCACTTCCGTTCTACCTTTGACTGAATGAGTATCTCTTAGATCTCTTAATCAGAATCTTTGTGGTGTAAGCTAGAATGATGGCGGCATTCAAGAGAATCCGGAAAGTCTAAACCTTGTCTGTGGTATTCCGAGTAGGATTCAATGAATGAATGACTATGACGAGCTCCAAACTCGCGATTGCGGGGCGTTAGTGACAGACGCAAAAGGATAGTAAATCCTATTCCAGCATGATCGAGAACCGACAGATGAATAGTCGTGCCGTGACACGGTGCGTTGATCATTTTCACTGAGAGGATAAGATGAAGCCATTGACAAGGGTGATGCCTCCAGACGATTAGTCGTGTCGTGACAGGGCATTTGGATTATTTTCCCGAGAGAAGACCGAAAGTAGCCATTGACAATGGTGATGTATCACATAAAGCCAGCCATGGAAAAGGAGTAAGACTGATTGGATGAAGATAGCAGGAAAGCAGAGGTTCAGAGGAACGGAAGCATCTCTATTCGCTCATCTGAAATTCTCACCAATGAATTACATAAGTATTTCTATCCCTATTTTATTATATTATTTTCGAAAACTCCATAACCATTTGATATCCGCCTGACTGAGATTTACAAGGTGACCATAGCTTGCTTCATACCGACAATCTCCGTGGGATTCGACCCTTACTCACGTAAGGTATTACTTGGACGACCCAGTGCACTTGTTGGTTAGTTATGCGAAGTTGTGAAGATATGTTTAGACCATGGTTATGTGCATCCGTTTTTGGTGCCATTGCCAGGGAATCAATTTCGAACAACAATTCACAACCTGAGTAGCAATTTCGCATACCAAGTTTTTGGCGCCGTTGCCAGGGATTGTTCGAGTTTGGACAACTGACGGTTCATCTTGTTGCTCAGATTAGGTAATTTTCTTTTTGTTTTATTTTCAAAAAATTTTTCAAAATCTTTCAAAAATTTTTCCTTTGTTTTTGAAAAATTTCAAAAAAAAAAATGTTTTCAAAAATATATTTTTCTTCAGAATTTTTAAGAATGAATTCTAGTGTTTCACGAAGCATGCGAAGCCTGGCTGGCTGTAAAGCCATGTCTAAATTTATTTGGACTGAGGCAGCAATTTGTTATCAAGAGCAAGCTAGTTGTTGTTAATCCACCTGCTGCTGTTCCTGATTTACATGCTAAAGCTTGGCTGGCCATTGGCCATGTCTAGTGTTTTGGACCGGAGTTTTCATTGAAAGCTTGGCTGGCTGGTGAGCCATGTCTAATTCCTGGACTGAAGCTTTAGACTAACATGGCAAGATTCCTGGAATTTATATTAAAAATTTTGGAATCCTTATTTTTCTTTTTCATAATAATTTTCGAAAAAAATACAAAAAAAAAAAGTTAGAAAATCATAAAAATCAAAAATATTTTTGTGTTCTTGTTGAGTCTTGAGTCATATCATAAGTTTGGTGTCACTTGCATATGCATCTTGCATTTTTCGAAAATTTCATGCATTCATAGTGTTCTTCATGATCTTCAAGTTGTTCTTGGTGAGTATTCTTGTTTGATCTTGATGATTTTTTGTTTTGTGTTGTATGTTGTTTTTCATATGCATTCTTGAATTCTTAGTGTCTAAGCATTAAAGAATTCTAAGTTTGGTGTCTTGCATGTTTTCTTTGCATTAAAAATTTTTCAAAATTGTGTTCTTGATGTTCATCATGATCTTCATAGTGTTCTTGGTGTTCATCTTGACATTCATAGTGTTCTTGCATGCATTCCTTGTTTTAATTCAAAAATAAAAGAGAAAAACATGAAAATGATGTTTTTAATTTTTTCTCTTGAATCATAAAAATTCAAAAATCAAAAAAATATCTTTCCCTTTTTCTCTCATCAAATTCGAAAATTTGAGTTGACTTTTTCAAAAATTTTTAAAATCAAGTTGTTTCTTATGAGTCAAATCAAATTTTCAATTTAAAACCCTTATCTTTTTCAAAATCTTTTTCAAAAATCAAATCTTTTTCATTTTCCTTAGTTATTTTCGAAAATTATAAAAATGTTTTTCAAAAATCTTTTTCTTAATTTTATCTCATAATTTTCGAAAATAACAATAATCAATTAATGTTTTGATTCAAAAATTTCAAGTTTGTTACTTGCTTGTTAAGAAAGATTCAAACTTTAAGTTCTAGAATCATATCTTGTGAATCAAGTCATTAATTGTGATTTTAAAAAAATCAAATCTTTTTCAAAACTAATTTTTATCATATCTTTTCAAAAATATCTTCTCATCTTATCTTTTTCAAAAATTTGATTTCAAAATATCTTTTCTAACTTCCTAACTTCTTATCTTTTCAAAATTTGTTTCAACTAACTAACTAACTTTTTGTTTGTTTCTTATCTTTTTCAAAACCACCTAACTAACTCTCTCTCTCTAATTTTCGAAAATATCTTCCCTCTTTTTCAAAATATCTTTTTAATTAACTAATTATTTCAATTTTTAAAATCTTAATTTTCGAAAATTACTAACATTTTTCAAAAAAATATTTTCGAAAATTACTAACTCTTTTTCAAAAATTATTTTCGAAAATTCCTTCTCTCTCATCCCCTTCTATTTATTTATTCATCTACTAACATCTCTTCATCAGTGTGGCACGTTTACCATGTTGAGAACCTCCGGTTCTTATTCCATACTGTGTTGTTATTTTTCAGATGCTGGTCGAGAGGCACCTCAGTAGACGTCTAGAGTTTCTGCGGCGAAGTAGTTTACTTTGGGGTTTCATTTTGTTATTTTGATATTATTATGTATAAATGTATAGTTTCTCCTCTTGTGCATAAGGATGCGTTGTTTTTGTACCTCGTAGAGGTTTTATGGAGAACTAGGGTTTATGTATATGCATTTTGGGACTTGGGGCTATGTACATAAATACATAAATATTCTCCGGCCAGCCTTAACTTCACAGGCTGAGTTAGGAGCTTGTTATTTTGTACCCTTGATCCTTTACTCTTATCTTTTGTATAATTATGTTAGTGGATTCACTACAAAAAAGGCGCTAATTTGCGGGTTTTTTTTTTGGTTTTGTGGGAGTTTTTAACCCCCGCAAGTTGTGTAATGGCAGTTTTAAGAACTGACAGAGTTAGGTGTCCTGCGGTTTAGTTACGGGGGTTTTTCTCCCTCCGCAAATTGTGGGGGTTTTCAGTATATTGTGTCGGTTTTCGAAGGCATCCAGTTACCCTATTCTGTGGCGGTCTTGATTGACGTTGTGGGAGTTATTAACCCCTACAAAAATAAAAGACTAAAAACTGGTTTTCTATTTGTGGAAATTATAAACTGCCTCAATTTAAAAATCACTACACAAATAAAACTACCATAATATTTTTATTATGCATATATATAATTTTTTATTTTATAAGATATTAATAAATATGGAAAATTTTAACACTAATAAATTCATATAAAATATAAATGTAATTCATAACTCATTGTAATGAATAATAACATTTTTATATTATAATAAAATGCATAATATCTTAATTAACATTGTCTTCATATATCTATTCCTAAAAATTAAAAATGTTAAAATTCAATAAATTCACAACTACCACTAATAAGTTCACTATTTGAATAAGTTTGTTTAGTAAATAAAATCTAACATAATATCCTAAAAAAAGAAAAAGAATTCACAACTAATCAATCTTTAAAATAACACTAAAGAATGTCTTCACGATTTTCATTGCTTCCACCTGATGATGATGTTCTTCCTGTTGTTGGTGTAATAGTTTCATTATCAATATCATTAGCCTAAAATAAATTAAAACAAAAATGTCAACCTAAAAATTACCAACATTTATAGAACTATAACAACAATTCAAAAGAAAAAAAAATCGAAGTGTAAAAAAAGCATTAACCTTTTCAAATGTCAAAAATATGAACAACAAATTGAAAAGAGTAGAGGTGTGAGGTTAGAATATACGAAACTAACAATGCTAGAATATTAGATTAATGTAACAATTATGATTCATCATAATTTTCAACATGATTAGTGCAACATAAATGCCACAAGAGAAGGCAATTTACCTAAGCTTCGTGGTCAAATATCCTAGTAAATTCAGCAGGAATTTTTCCTTCTTTAGAAAGGAAATAAGTCTTTAGTGCAGTCAATGTCCCATCAAATTTAAACTCTAAACGTTTAAAATTAGCTTGGGAGTAATTGGTAGAAGACATTGAAATTGAAGAATTAGCAAACTGGCCAGGATGATTGGCACCTCTAAAAGTATTAGTAGGTGTAGCTCCCATTCCCAAGCATCGCACCCTACCAGAATGCTCGTCCCCAAACACTTTGCCAATAGCATCATTTGTGGATGGTCCAGATTCAACTTTCTCATTTTGAGTCATAAGTAGTTCAATTTGTTCCTACAATTGAAATTTAAACAACGAAAATATAATAAAATAACATTAAAATTTGTCGGATTCTGAAGTTACATTTTTTACTAAAATAGACTAATAAATTCAACTTACTGCTATATCCCTTGCTTCATCAGTCACAAATGACCCATCTTTCTTCTTATGAGTTTCTATATACATTTCTCCATGGCTAATTTTTCGCCCAGTTTGTAAAAACTATGTAAAAAAATATAAAAAAAAGTTAAGAAGCATAACATAATTTAATAAAAACAAAAAAAAAGAATTATAGTTCATACTATTTCATGTCTTTTTCTTGAGATGGGTTTTGAGCCACCAGTATGGGGAATTGTTTGCTTCTTGCGAACTTCTTTGTTTCTCCTACACATCTCCTATTAAAAAAGAAAAATGAAGGTTAAAGAATTGATCACATATTAATATTAATTTTAAAAGAGAAAGCATGTTACCATTGTAGAAGGTAGAAACCGATATTGAATGAAGGATGCCCATTGATCTCTGTCGATGCCAACTGGGACATTATCAATGATTGCTTGTCTACTCATACATGGATCATAGAACTCATTCCACAACTTAATTCTATGTTGTGACCACTTTTTTGCAAGGCTCAATTTACAATATCGCTTTGCAATGCCCTCAGAAATTTTGAAATGAAATTTTGGCTATCAAAAAGAATTATACATAAATAACAAGATGTCATTATTAATGTATAACTTTAATAGGCATTTGATAAAAGTAAATATTCATAATACATACCTTCAGCAAGTTACTAAAGCACTCTTCAAACCTAGATCGAGGTATACCTAGAGGTCCTGACCACTTTGAGAAATTGATTGAAAATAACTTACAATCAACTGCTAATGTCCCTAAATATCCAGCAAGCAAACCTTGGCTTTCCCCAATAGCTTGTTGATCTTCAAAGTTTACAACAACTTGCTCATCTCTAGATAGGTTATCCATTTCTTTAACTTTTAGCCTTCTAGTCTTAATAGTTCCATCTGTGCCTTTATTTACATATAAAAAATAATTTATGAGAAATAATAGGAGATTAATAAACTAAATTAGTGACAGATATTTCCTATATAAGTTTTAAAAATTTAAACTAAATTAATTTTTGAACTAAATTAAAAATTTAAAAATAAACTCTTTGTATATAAAATTAATTATATGTAAGAACAAGTAGAAAATGTTTCCTATGTTGGGGAATAAGCTTAATCAAAGTAATCTAAGAATACTTATTACTCCTTGTCTTGTCTGGTGAATCATAGGTGATATTGATATATGAGCAATTTTAAGTAACTTTATATATGACACACCAGTATATATACAGGATCAACATATAATTTGTCAAAGACGGTAACCTAATAAATATTTTTTATTTGAATTTAGAAAATGAGAAACTTGGAGAAGTGGTATATATTATATTCCAGTTTCCAGATTTGTTCATATATATAGTTGGGACTGAAAAAAATAAAATATTAAGTAGTGGAATATGAAATTTAATTAGTTTCGTCACACTTACCAATGGCCAAATTGGGCTAAATTTTCATACAATTGAAATTTTTAACATATGGCTCCAACTAAATAAACTTTAGCATCATTCAATCATAGCAATATAGAACAATGAATGATTGGAACTATATATCTTATGTTATTATTTTATTATGTGGGATGTGATACGTGTAATGAATCTATCTGTTAAGAGAATATTAAAGAAATTTTAAACGCATTACAGAAACCATAATTGAGTAATTAATATTAAAAGACAAATCCTTCTATTAAATTCTTTTTCCCAATAATTAAAATTGAAAAACGATATATATAAAAAATATATATAAAAGGACTTGATACTTTTTTAAACGAAATTCATCTGTATTGTAGAAATCCGCCCTCTCCTTATTTTTTTGTTGTAAGAACACTTTAAAAATAAACCAAGTTTATTAATTCAAAAAATTTATTTAAACCTGCCGAATAAGTATACAACTCAAATACTTATTAATTCAAATACTTATTTTTTTTTCTCTATTTTAAAATAAGTATCCTTTTTAAAACTTGACTTATTTTAAAACAGAAGAGTATAATGGAATAAACTTGATTATTTCAAAACACTATTGATTAAGCTACTTCTATAAAGGATTCAATTTTAAATATTGAAAACATGTGTATTTCCACAAACTAAAAAATGCTATATATAATTTAAACTTATATGAATGAAAAGCATTAGATCTATACATATTGGCATACTGTATATTCAGAAATCATTCGATCACTTCTCTACTTTCATACAAGAAATTGCATAAAAAAATATAACATATAAAGATTGAAATATAATCATCATTTGCATTTATTTAGAAAGCAATTATCTAGAAACTTAGCATGAGACAATAAATTTATTGTGCATCGTACCTATTGTCTCCACTGTCCAATATTTAGAAGATTGACGTCCACCAAAGTGCTTAGTATGTTCTTGGAATCCTTGGTTAGGAAGTGAGTGATCCTTAGTACTATCCGGATTGCCTTGCATTATGGAATCATGATTAGGTGGTGAGTTATCCGTAGGTGAATTGTGTACTATGTCCTCATTAGATTGATCAAAACCCCTTTCGGGTTGAGGAGCTGATTTCAGCGGATTAGTAAAACGTTTACACTTCGGTATTGCTGCAGATGCATTTAACAACAAAAAATTTGATAAATTAACTCAAAAAGCATGTTATATTCACACAAAATTAGGCTAAAGATAAACTTTATGAACAAATCAAAGGATTAATCATAACCTTAAATTAACAAATATAAGCTTAAACCTTAACAAATATAAGCATGTAACTAATGATTTGTTATTAATTAGTAGTACATGATAATATGATTCATACCACTGATAATAACAACTGTGAGTGATTGTGGCACTGACTCGTATATATAGATGGCAAGGTATTCTATGGAGCTTTCAAGAAGAGTTTCACTACATGGACTTATCAAAATAAGTTAAAACTGAGTATTTCTGTTTTTTATATTCACAATTTAATCATCTAGATTTTTTCATTCTATCTACAAATTTAGCACTTAACTTTTCTTAATCAATTCCCACAAATAAAATTTGCAACATTGAATTCTACCTGACAGGTTAATTATGAAAAAATTCAGCTCTTGGTATAACAAGAATAAGAAAAATAATTTCGTTCAGTCTAGAACATCATGCTAGGTATAGGAGAGAAAAACAAAAAAAAGTTATTTATAAAAATTAAAAACTTTAAATTTCTCATATTAGATTTGCTTAAAATTTTCTCAGCAGATTTTAATTGAAAAATGAGAAAAGTCCAAGTTAATCAAGTATGAAGTATTCTTTAGTTCAAATGATCTTAGAGTATCTAAATACCATTTCATCTTTCAACAAGCTAAATATCAAATTCAAAAAAATCAATAACATCTAACAAATTACTAAGATATTATCTTCAATCTCCACTCACAGAGTTCTAAAAAATTATTGATCTCATCAAGGCCTATAGCTAAATATCAATTGAAGGCTTATGCTAACATTTTTTTGTCTTTTCTTTTGATGTATTACTAGTTCATAGTCCTCCAATTTTCTATTAAATAAGCCTACGTAGTAGAAGTATTCTAGTAGCAATCAAAACTATTAATATACCATATATAGTACTGAGCCAAGAATTTAATTAAGATCTTAAGATGTTGTCTTCTTTTTGGAACCTAACTAGTAGTATAATAATAGATAGATATAGATAACATTTTATCATGGTAACATGGACTTAAGAGTCAAATTGATTATATAATCTTGATATATGAGAAATAAAAAGAAAAGAATATTACAAATTCATCAAAATTTATTGTTCTTTGTTATTAATTAGTGATTAATATTTAAAAGTATGAGTATATTGTTAAATTAAAAAAATTAAATTAACAACTAAAATAATAATAAAAAATAATAAATGTAATCTAAGATTTCTCACAAAAGAAAATAACATGGTGACACCAATAAAATGAAATAAATTGTGTGGTTTAACAACTGGCAAAACGGCAGTTGCGGACAGGAAAGAAAAGAGTAGTGCAACAGATTTGAATTGGAAAGAAAGCTTCTAGAAGTTATATGAGCAAGCATACGTATCAACAAAAATTGAGAGAAAGAGATGAAGCATTGAGCAAACACATTTTGTGGGAGTCATTCTTCCTCTTTTTCACAATTAAGTTATTATTCTAGATATATATTTAGTAAAATTTCACCATTATTGAGAAGTGATGAGAAGACAGTGAGTTGGATAAGAAAAGTAGTGAATATATTTTATGTTTTCTATGAGAAGGAATAACCAACTCTGATCCAAATTGTTCAGCCACAATAAGTCATTCAGAAAGAACTGACAACAGATATAACTAGATAACCAAATTAAATTAACTAAACTATTTTATGCTTTTATCTACTCAATATCTTTGTTTGTACTGAGAAAGAGATTGAAAAATTGTAGAAATAGAGAGAGTGATCATTGTGAGAAGTGAAGAATAGGGAAAAAGTATTCAAAGGTTGTGTCCCGTATAGGATTCATCCAAAACAAGTACTGATATATTAGCAACCACTAAATCATGGGAAAAGTTTAAGCAATTGGTAATATAAAATTCTTGCATAAAATAACATTTAATAAACATTACACTTGCAATTTGCAAGTGACTAAGTTGTATGAGAACATACATATGATATGAAATCTCTCAATTTTTCAAAGATAACCTTATCCCCACATGGTTATGTGTGATCTCCATCAGAAAGTGATGAGTTATTACTGAAAATCACTTGTATCATATACAACAAGTGCTGGACATGTGTGCTCCGATCTAATAAAACAACACCCCATTGGCAACAAATACATTTAAAGAACATTGAAAGCACTATAAGCTCTAAGAACAGACATATACTGTACATCGAAAATATTGTAGTCGACGCACATTACAAATTCTTTTTTTTGGTGAATTCACTTTTCTTGTCTATTAATTATTTTTTTGTTCCTTCTGTATTCAAATGTTTTATTTCTGTTTTCCTTCTATCGATTTAATATGAAGTTTAGAAAAAAAAAGTAAAAACAGAATACGGAAGGAGTACATAATCAAGAATCAGCATTGAATAGGGACTCAAGCAGCAACTCATTTAAATGAAGGACACATTAACCTAAATAAACAAAGCTCTGTATAACCATGGCAACAAATCTCTCTTTTATTTATCACACATGCAAATTCAAATATGAGTATATGAACCCTAACAATTCCCATCTGTATATGCTACCAAATTGTTACCTTTTGTATAAAAGCACAGCTGCCACTATGAACGCGAACAGCAGCAGCAAGAGGAACCCAAACCTGAACCCGAACCTGAATCCGAATGCTTCGCAAGGAACAGCAGCTTCAACACGCGCCCGCTAACAACAGCAGCAACACTAGCGCGAGGCAGAATGATGGACAATAACAATCAATGAAGAAATTCAAAGAACAAAGCAATTACAATGTTAGGAGAGTAGGAGCAAAAAAGGGTGGGAGGAGGAAAATTTGGGTTTCGCGGGAAGAAGAGATTTTTGCACCTGCGAGATTGTGTGGCCAAATTGTTTTTAATTTAAGGGGGTTTTTAAAAATCCTAATATTTAAAATTAAAACTCCCGTTAATAAATTTATTAATAAAATAACAGAAAATGTTTTGTTTTCAAATTCAAATTTACAGGATTTTTTTAAAACCTCCGTTAACAAATTCCTATAATATAGCCTTTTTTTGTAGCGACTTTAGATTTCTTCGTACGCAAGTAACCACGTTTTCTGAGCGCTGCGCTTTTATATTTTGTGATTTTTGCTTTACCTTTTCTTCAAGACTCCTCGTATATTATATCCTTTTAATTATTATATTATATATACTTTATTTTAGAAGTTGTAGCGCCTCGCCACCTCTATTTTACATCCTAGGTGAAAAGCTCTGTGTAGTAAGGTGTTACAATAGACGCCAAATTTAGTGTCAGAGTTACCGCCGGAAAAATCCAACGGTAGCCACGTTTAATGGAATATTGCATTTTGGTTATTTGCACCGTGTTACCGTTGGAAATATCCACCAGTAAATCCGATGGTAATCGTGCCCTAAATTCAAATTACGAACCATCTCCCCTTCATTTCGAATTCACTCTCTCTCTCTAACCTGTCACCTTCGTCTCTCTTTCTCTCTAACCACTCACGCTCCCACTTTCTCTCTAGCCTTCTCATCTCTCCTTTCCATAAACCTCCTCTACTGCCACCGCAAATGTCGTCGCTGCTGTTGCAATTCTCCTGCCGCTTCTGCTTCTGCCGCCACTGCACCTCTACCCCTCTTCTTCGTTTTCTCTTATTTTGCATTCAAGGTTTTTTGTTTGAACTCTGTTTATTTCAAATTATATTACTTCAAGTTAGTTAATTAGTTAGTAAAGGAGGGTACTGCTCTGTGCTGGAACTTGAAGGGCTATGTTGTGTACGTGGATCGGCACCTGTATCATCATCGCTGTCCCTAATTATATCAACAGGCTCCTGGTCTGAGTCATCGTCCTGCATTGCATTCTCAACTGGATCAGGTTCTCCCAACCCTACAACATCTAGATTAATGCCAGAACCATTAGCCACCTCATATGTCTGCTGCCGGACCGAACGGTTCTCGAATGGTACAGAACCAACTGCTTCCGTACGGTCTAAATCAACCGCAAAGGAAGGAGATGCAACGTACGGAACAGTTGGTGCAGCCGTAGCCATCGAACTAGAAGCACCGCCCATGGCAGTCGAGTGAGGAATCGGAGCTAATGCCCCAGAACTATCGACACCGATCTCTAACTTCGCATACAGCTCGTGTAGTATGACCTCTGCAAAACTCCTGCGATAATGAAACAGAACCCGAATATCTTCATCAGATACTATCACAAACGTATCATACTTCACACTGGTTGACACAACTGCGATAGGGATCTTTTAAAATAACTTCTTCACTCACTTGCTCCCGAATACCCCAAGCTTCTGCAATACGCTGTTTTTTAGATCTGACGAGGTATTCGATGAACTAATAAATACACTTAAGGGTTCTCTATCAGTGAACTTCACACCGTATTTCTTGCTTCTATGAATTTTTCTAGAACAATGCACTAGCACTTGAAAACTCTCATCCTCACTTGCAATTATAAAAATGATCCTCTTCAACACAATTGATTTCACTGTGTATATATAGATTTTTTTACTCCTTATAAACCGTAAAAGGAGTAAAGAGAATTATGTATGCATCCAGTGACGGATCCAGAAAATTTTGGTAGTGGGGGTAAAATTTATATAACATCATAATAATTTTTATAATAAAAATAATATGTGTATATAAAAAATTAAATATTAAATTATCTATTAACCATTATATATATGTGTATAAATATATGTATTGTTTAACTTATTTTTAATGTGTATTTTATATTTTAATATATATTTTATACAAATAATTATTTTTTATGTACATATAACATGATTATTGTTATGATTATATTTTATTATTGTAAAATATGATTAGCCTTCAAAATATCTAATATATAAATTACAATATTAAAATAGTAATTTAAATAATAATATATAATTTAAAATTCTATTGTTTTAGGTTTTATATTTTAAAAAATTAAATAATTTTTCTCTTAGCACTACCATCCAAATTTCTCTCTTTTTATATATATTACTAAATAATTATTTAGAAATCCACTTTCCAACGCAATTAGAAGTCGACTCTTATTGATATTTATAGTTAAAAAAGTTCTTTCAATTAATACAATTGCTATGCAAAAATTAAAGCTAATTTAAAAAGAAGATAAATAATATTCTTTTGAGTTGATTTTTAAAAAAGAACACTAATTTCGTTTAAATTTGAGAATTAATCATTCTAACGAATTTCTAATATAAAATTTTTAAATTGACGATTAAGTACCAAAAGTTGAGTAAAAAATTATTGTGGGGTCAAATTTAATAATCGTCTAATGGGGGCAAATAAATATTATTATCATATACTACTAAAAAAAATTTCAAATCGTAGTGGGGGTGCTTGCCCCCACACCACTATACATAGAACCTAGGGGTAGCAATGGGTAGGGTAGGGTAGGGTTTGGAGTCAACCCTAACTCTACCTGTGGGTTGAGATTTTTATATAAACTCAACTCTACCCTACCCGCGGGTTGAGAATATCTCAACCCTAACCCTGCCCGCTCTTAACCCGCGGGTTAAAAAAAATACAACGTTATTATATAATTTGATGATAATTTAAAATAGAACTGACTTTTATGTAAAAAAGTTTATTAAATTATCAATTAATGATATTCTTTTAATGACTAAGGATCTTTTGTATTTAGTGAGAAATCTTTTGTTCAACATCCACTTAAAATATATTTTTATATAAGTATATAACATATACATATATAGGGTGCGGGTTGGTCGGGTAGGGTTGAGGCTCAACCCGCACCCTACCCTACCCGCTGCGAATCGGGTTAGTAACCCTACCCGACCGGATGGGGTCGGGTTGGGTACCCGCGGTAGGATACATATTGCCACCCCTAATAAAACCGTTCCTGTATGCATCGCTTCTATTCATAAACCGTAAAAGGGATATCACGGTTTATGTGATTCTACTAAAACGTAGAAGGAGTTTCACGAATTATATAAAATAGTAACAAGACAAACAAATAAAAAATTTTCAATTATTGTATTTGGATAAATTTTTCTTCCATTTATTTTAAGAATTTTATTGATATGTGTTCTGCTGATATATTTCAAGTGTACTATAAAGTTATCATATTAAAATTACTAAAACTGCAGTAAATATAAAATTATAATTATATTCCTAAAATGTGTTTTTAAAATACAAATTAATTAAAATTTTTAATTATTTTTTTTCGATATCATTAGGATTTATAAAATCAGAATCACCAATAATCATCTCTTGTAAGATGTGCCTCCCACGTGGCAACACGTTGCACAAGAAGACGATGGCCGTTGGATCAAGTACTTCATCAGTATCCTAACCCGGCAACTAATTATATAAGGTCTTTGGTTGTTGCACACAGATATCCATTTTCTGTGGAGAGATTCTAATTTTGTAATGTCAGCGATGAAAACGGAGGTAATACCTTTTTAAAATATGGGAAGACGGAAGGTGTCATCTGATGTCATGTGATATAGTTTTGAATTTTGCATTTGAAAATGCATGTTTATAAGCACATGATGAATACTAATAGTCATCTTAACCTTTTTTTTAATACAATTATAAAATATACTATATCTTAATATGATTTTGTCGATCTACTTAAATAACTTTCAATCATACTATATCTCAATAATACTCTCTAAATTTCCATTGTACACATTATACAAATATTTTATTGACTTTTTATATTTTTTCTTTTCCCTTATTATATACAAGATAAAGTTTATTTATCGGTGTTAAATAAATTAAAAAATAAAAAAAGATAACTATCAAATTTAAATTAAAAGATTTTTAATTTAACTAATATTTATAAATTATTCTAACATTTTTTCGTAAATTCAAGTGGAAGCTATAGTAAATATCTTGTTTAAACACTAAAATACTAACATACATAAATAGAATTATAGTAATTTCACATGCAAATAAAATTGAATAAACACTCAATTTGATCTTTGTGCATTTTAAATAGGATATGGCGATTTTTGTTGAAAAAATAAACCTGTTTCGATTTCTGTTTCTAATATGTGTACTGTGAGTCATGGTGGCCCTTCCATCATCTCTCTTCACCAAATTTAACGGAAGAGATCTACGTGGCACTTAATGTTGTTGATGTGGATGCTAAATCACTGTTAATTAAGTAAGGTGTTGGCGAATGAGGAATGGTCAGAGATCAATTCGCAAATTGGCTCCCTATAAACAATGGTCAAGGGTCGATTTGTTCTTCTATGGACAATAGTTAGGGGTTAAATTGTCTCTCTTTAAACCTCTAACTAATGAATTTTTGGAAGTTGTTACCGTTTTTGAGACGATAACTTTGACCCCATGAATTTGTTTTTCGCGCATTCTTTACTATCAGATAGCATAATATGGACAACAACATGGTCCTAAGACAAAAGAAAAAGTGTAAAGTACCATTTTTGTCCACAACGTATGGGGTAAGTCCTATTTGTGTTCCTAACATTTAAATCGTCCTATTTGTATCCCTAACGTTTGTAAGAGTAATTCAATGTTATCCTGCCGTTAATTATAGATCATGAGCTTTAGTTGGAGTTCTAAAAATCTCTTCTTGAAGTTAGAATACTAATGCTGGATCAGAACCAATGATCCACTCCAGATAATAACTCATTAAAAGCTTAAACTGTTCATACCCTGACCCAAAATATAAACCAGACCCAAAGCAGAGAAAGCCCAGAAAACAGCTACCAAGTAACCGACCTCCCAAGAGGTCAGACAGAATGCTACAAAGTGATAACAACCCCCCTGAAGGAGTTATAACTGCCTCCCCAAATCTCTCACCCACTTCTAGAAGGGAGATCTCAACAACCCTAAGATAAAGGGATAGTTATCCACCACCAATAGTGGAACTACTCCAACGGTGGTTATTGGCTCATCACCTATAAATACCCTGACACCCCTCAAGTATTCTTAAGTTCCAATACATTACAAACCTACTTACCCCTTGCTAACTTAGGCATCGGAGTGTCTTTGCAGGTACTCCCCCACCCATTCTTTCATATACACAACTCGGACGGCGGTTCCCAGGTGTAAAGCAAGTTGGAGACCACCTTCCTCTAGCGTTTGGGCCTCTCATTCAAGCCCAACCATCCGATTTTAGGTAAGCCCCGGAACATTGGCACCGTTGCCGGGGAACCTGGAAGATCAACTCATAATGGCGGACGACCAGAACGAGGACGGACATACTGCATCGGAGTCTGAGCAAGAGCATCAAGATGCGGTCAACAACAACAGAGCAATAATATCTCTGCAAGGAGCAGACAAACAACATAGAGAAGGTCCCTCAGGCATTGAAGACTCAAGAAGAATCTCCTCTGAGGTACACGAACCAGATAAGGAGGGACAACCCTACTCTGCCGATCTCATGGGACTGCTACATGGCCACCAAGGACGCCTAGAACAGCTGGAACAAGAGCTAGAACGACAGCACGAAGCGCAAAAAAACCTAAGGAGAGAAGTTGAGCAACGAAGAGAGCTTGAAGAAAAATGCTTAAGGCTAGAATCCAACCTCCGAGATAGGAATTCTCGCGCTGATCGAGAAGACACCCCATTGGGAGGAGAAGATCCGTTCAGTGAAGATATCATGAGGGCTAAGGTTCCCAGAAACTTTAAAAGCCCTGACATGGATCTGTATGACAGAACCACAGACCCAAAACACCACCTCAGCAACTTCAAAAGTCGAATGTACTTAGCCGACGCCTCAAATGCTACTCGCTGCAAAGCCTTTCCGACTACTTTAACAAAGGCGGTGATGAAGTGGTTTGACAGTCTCCCCCCCAGGTTGGTAACTAGCTTTGATAACCTCTCGCGTAAGTTCCTTACACGCTTTTTAATTCAGAAAGACAAAGTCAAGCATGTACCGAGCCTACTAGTAGTAAAATAGGAGGTTGGAGAACTCCTGAGAGACTACATGGAAAGGTTCAACAAGGCATGCTTAGAAATTCAAGACCTCCCCACTGAGGCAGTGATAATGGGCCTTATAAATGGACTTCGAGAAGGACCTTTCTCTTAGTCCATCTCTAAGAGGCACCTGACCTCTTTGAGCGATATACAAGAAAGAGCTGAAAAGTACATCAACATGGAGGAAAACGCCAGACTACGTGAACCAAGCTGGCAATCGGGTGGTAGCTCATCTGATCTCACACCCGACAATAGTTCCTCCCTTCTGTATTTCATTCTTTTCACTGCATAGCATCTTCTCTCTCTCTCTCTCTCTCTCTAAGATAGTAGTGGTGTCCTCCATTATCTCCATTTACGCCTTGTCTCTTTTTCTTTCTTTTTTTTCGGTTTGGTCTTTCTCACTTTTGGATCTTTCAACAGCGGCAATGGTAACTATGGTTCCTGTAGCCATTGCCCTCCTCTCTTTTCTCTACCTCAATCTATATTTCATGAAGTTGTTGGAAAAGAGGTTTGCAATTCGCTCTCAGATGAGATAAAGGAGATTTGTGATTTATATGAGAAAGAGGATGGGCTCGTTGGTAGTGATTGGAGGAAAATAAAATAGTATGATAGTGATAGTAAAGAGAAATAGGTGGTAATGGCGGCAGTGATGGTGGTAGTTGGGGACGAGTGATTGTGAGAAAGAATTTGGATGATGGTGGAGTTTGGAATTAGTGTGGTGGAGTAAAATTTGAATTTAAGATTAGGTTAGATTAGAGGGTAGTTTACGAATTTTAAATAATTTTTTAAGGTTTGATAGTTTTGTTAGCGAAATTTCATCTTTCATGCACTACAAGAAAAATGCTGAATACTGTCAGATTTAGCGTCAGACATTAGCAGTGGATTTACTGGCGGATTTAGCAATAAATTCGTCGGATAAAAAGATTATCGTCGGATTCATTTTTTTACTGTAATAATTGGAGGAAGAAAAAAAAAAGATAAAATGGCGTGATCATTACCTTCGGATTATCCGAATTAGTGCAATGCTGCATTTTGGTCATTCGCAAAGTATTACTGCTGAACTACTCTCTCTCTCTCTCTCTCTCTCTCTCTCTCTCTCTCTCTCTCTCTCTCTCTCTCTCTCTCTCTCTCTCTCTCTCTCTCTCTCTCTCTGCCAGCTTCGGCCACCACCAACAACGTTCAAAGACTGTGTGGACACCATGTGTCGTGTCGATCGTTCTATCACCGCCGTTTTTCGTCGCCGCCGCCACTGCTGCATGAAAATTTTGATGCACAACATAAAAATATTAATGCACAACACATAAATTTGATAAGTAGCACATAAATTTTTGAAAAACCACATGCACATAACATTATTATTGTCCAACTAGCAAACAATTCATGCCTCAAAGACATTTTAAAGCACAACATAAAAATATTGGTCCACAATACGTAAATTTTTAAAAGATCATTTATTCATAATACAAAAAATTTTGGTGCACAATACATAAATTTAAAGACCATATATCCATAACATTGACTCAATCAACCAACAAAATACATATATTATATGCAAAAATTTATATACTCTATGCACAAAATTTTATGTTATATTAATAAATTATGTGCTATGTACAAAACTTTGGTATAATCAATAAATTTCTATACTCTTCAAGAAAAAAATCATCCGCCAAAGAAGAACCAAATGAAAAAGCATGTGATGCATGTGCGCATTTTTTTTTTCTTTGACATTCTGCCAACTTAATTGAATTTAGCTATAAAAAAATTTGTAGGTGTAACATCATTAAAATTTTAAATACTAAATCATAAATATTTAATTCTAAATTCAAAATCATAAATCTAAACATTAAAATTAACAAATATTAGTTAACAAAAAATTAATTCTCTAAACTTTTTTTTTTATATTTCTCCTAAAAAATCGTATATACCTCTATTTTCTTTTCTTTTCTTTTCCTTGACATGTGTCACTTTTTCTAACGAAACGAAAACAACAGAAAAGTACAAAAATCGAAATGCATCTTATTAGGAAGAGTTCATTGTTCATGGATATATTACATAGAAGGCAGAAACACCACAAGCACAGTGCAGTATTCACATACACAATGGACTACATGTACTTGTCCTTATTATTATTATGTAGCGTCATGCCCAATCATTACACAACACTTGCAATACCACCTTTCTCAACCTTGAAGCTTTTCCCTAAAATTGAACCAAAAGACCAAGATATTATGTTATTAATTTGTGAGTACTGTCCAGTGGCACCAGAGAACCCTACCCTAACTTGTTCAGGAAGAACAGTGGTCAAATCTATGTCATGAGTGAAGTCAACGTTGTAACCATTAGGGTAAGAAGCAAAAACTCTAAGAGTCTTGGCATAGGGATCATAGAATATTGTTACCGCCACCGGTTCTCCATTTTGAAAGTCCCATTCAGCGGTAACTTCCGACTTAATAGAGTTCACATCAATTCCGATGTGTTTGTAATCGGGATCCCCGAGATTGAGATTAGGGTACGTATCAAATTCAACAGCAACAACTTTGTCAGATGTGGATTTAAAACCAACGAGCTCTTTGCGCGTGTTGTTGAGCGCATTCGAGGCGCTAAAGAGGCCAAGGTAGCCACCACCGGAGTTAGGAGGGATAGTAGTATCCGGCGAAGCGAGGAAGAAGGTAAGGCCGTCACCCGGGGTATCAGAAGGTGAAGAAATGAGGAAGATAAAGGAGGTGAATATGGACGCTACTGCTCCGGTGGATTTATCGTAGAGCGAAATGGGTTCGGAGTACAAGGCTCGGCCGACGCTACCTCCTTGTGGGACGCCACTGCTGTCAACCCTAGTGAGTTGCAAGGCTCCGTTGCTTGAAACGGAAGCGTCACCTTGGATGATGAGATTCTCGTTATTTTGATCGAACCTGTCGAAGAGGAAAGTGGTGACATCCACTGAGTTCACACTGTGGAGTAGGATGAGGAAGATGGCCATGGAGGCAAGAAGGGGAAGGTATAAGGGTATTTTGGAGTTAGACGCCATGGCTGGTACGTATAAAGTGGAAATGAGTATAACACCGCAGAATAAGTTATGTTTAGTGTGGGTTAAGTTTAGTGCTAATTTATTGGGTATATATAGAGTGGGTGACGGTAGGTTCAAGGCGCATGATGCATGCAAAACTTTACTTCTGTAAATATAAAAAAGGAAAAGTAGGAGGAGAAAATGAGTTTAATGTATAATGAGTATAATAGAGCTAAAAAAATTAAAATAAGATGATAATTAATTTTAAATAATTTTGTCGTTTAAATTAAAAAAAAAAAATTTGTAAATGGTGTGCAGTTACGTATATAGACATACGACGGTAACTTTTTTTTTTTTGTATGTAATTTTCGTTCTGCATCGCCTTTTTACTTTTGCCCATTCTCTTTCTATCACTCTGGTCTGTCGCTACCAGGAACACCAGTTATCACTGTCCAGAACACCAGCCGACGCCGCCTAGTTTTTTGCCGACAACACCCAGTCTCTCTGTGTTCTGCTTGCGCGCGTAGCAATGGGAGATCGCACCGCATAACCCTGTGTGTTCTCGTTACTGTTGCCCACCCGCTGCCGGCCGTGCAGGCCCACCGTAGCCGCCGCTTCCCGTCGCGTCGTTCCAGACGCACGTTATACTCGTACTATATATTCACAATCAATGAATATACAGAATCAAAGATAGAGATGACAAAAAATTTGTTGGTCTATAGCTTTGGTTGCTATATATCTACATATCCACAATCAATGAAGATACAGAATTTTTAACTCTCTTTTCTTTTTTCTTTAACACTTCTGATTTAATTATACTCTCTTTCACAATCTAGTCGCCGTCGACTTTTTCCACCCTACAAATATGCTGGATGCTCAATTCACTAAGTATGTAGATGGTTATTTTAATTCTTAATTGGATGGTTATTTTTGTTCGATTCAATTTAAGTATATACAATTAACAAATGCTGGATGGTCATTTCATTAGGTAGCCAGATAATTATTTTAATAATTACGTGAATGGTTGTTTGATGACGATCCCGCAACGGTGACGGGAGAGGGGCTACAAGGGTGGCTGCCGGATGAAAAAGAAGAGTGATTTGGGGTAAAAACTTTTTGTAATTTAGGATTTGGGTGGTTATTTCTGAAATAATTGAATGGGAGTTTTTAGATTTAGGGTAATTTGTGGAGTGATTTTTATTTTTTATTCCTATTAGGCTAAATAACTAGTTTATTGTACACATTGTCAAGATTTTTCATTGCCTTTCTAGTTGAGTTGGAAAAAAAAATGTTCGGTGGATAGTAAAAATTAATTATTAAATTAATTATTATATATTTATATATGTAATATAATTTATTTTTAATATACATTTTATATTTTAATGTGTATTTTATATTAATAAATAATTTTAATGATTGATTTTAATGTATATTTAATATAATTGTAAATATATAATATTAAAAAATATTGTGTATTTTAGAAATTCTAATAGCCGTTAATATATGCGTGTAAGTGATTGTAGTGAATTTTAGGAATTTTAATAGTCGTTAATAAATTTATTGGTATTTATTATTTTTAAAAAATGAATATAACGTGATTCAACAATAGTTTAATCTATATAATATTCAAAGTATATAAAATATTATTATAATATAAATCAACAAAATTTATTATTAATTATATAAGTGATATATTGGTACTGTTTTGTTGCAATGCATGGTGTCCGATCACATCATATGGATAAGATTTCTTCTTAGCAAAAATTATTGTTGCTCTTGCACATACATGTCAATTAACAATTGAAATTACAAGTCACCCCAGAGCCAATGATTCACCTCTTAATTCCCACATGTTTCACGCAAGGAAGAAGACGGCGGTTGTATAATTTTTCATATGAAATTTTTTATTTTTATATTTTTGGGGGGAGGAGCGGGGGTGTTAATGACCTTCCCAAATTAATAATTTTACATGTGAAATTTTTTATTTTTGTACTTTAGTCCTCTCTTAATTTTTTTTAGCCTCTTAATTTTTATATTTTAGACTTAGATTATGAATGTTTTTATCTACGGTTCCGCTACGTTACCAACAACATATCTATCAACTTCTGCCAACTCTTATTTATAATTGTGTTTTATGGAAGTGTGTTCGTGGATGTGTCTAATAAAAATATCTTTTTTATAACTGTGTTTAATAGAAGTGTCTTTATAGATATATTTTCTAGATGTGTCTCTTTATATATATATTTAAAATATATATATTAATTATTAGACACATCGATGAACACACTTTCATGAAATACAATTATAAATAAGAATTGACAGAAGTTAACAGATAATATATTGGTACCCTATACTTTTCCTTTTATCTATTATCTTATCTTATTATTTATACTAATGTGATAGTATACTAATAAGACCCAATATATATATAATACATAATGAGATTTAAAATCTAAAGTAGATCATCCAATTACTTCATAAACATATTAAATAAATATTATAATTAGATCTAAATATTCAATCTGTATTAAAAAAGGCAAAAATTATCAATAGAATCCCAATACAAGAAATTCTTACATGTTTATCTTGTTGTTCTATGGGCAACAAGTGAGAGTGTATTGAGAATTTAGAAGTTACTCAAATTGATTGGGATGATGAACGAAATTGATTATATTAAAAGGGGCTTTTCATCGTTGATTAATATAATGGACAAATCGTTAGATATATATCATTCTTTTATTTCTATTAACGGTTTAAATTTTAGAATAAATAATTTTATAATACGATATTAAAAAATTTTATAATTAAGATGTCTAAAATTTGATCTTTGTATATAGTAATTTTTGTTAGAGATATAATTTTTTTTGTATTAGTTTAACCTTTTAAAAAAAATAATTTCATGACACGATATCAGAATTTTTATAATAAAAAAGATCTAGATTTCGATCTTTATTATTTCCCTCTAAAAAAAATAGCACAAAATGAATAATAAAAAGAAAGTCTATACAAAAATTTAAATAAAACTCAAAAAAATTATTGTTTAAAGAGATATGCTAAAAAATCTAGAATTATTTTCTTATTATTATACCGACTTACATAACATTCAGGTATATTTTTTTTTTCTTTTTCTTTTTTGGACTACATTCGCTGGTATATATCTGGTCCAATTGTTAACAATCAATAATGTATGATTCGATACAATATTTCACTACGAACAATAGACACCACCAATAAAATTTATTATTTTTTTATTAACTTTTGATAAATATTAAAAAATAATTTTTAAATTTTAAATTTTAATAATATAAAAATAAAACATCAACTTAAAATATTGGTTAATATTAAAAAATATTAATTTCTAATAAATTTCTTTCACAAATTATATATAAGTAAAATAAAAAAGATGTGGTTTTTGCTTTGCACGCCACTATTATTTTTGTTTATAAAATTTGGTTTTAATTTATTCATAATTAACTAAACATTTATAATTAATACTTATTTAATCAAAATATTTACTTAATTGAAATATAATAAGCATTATACATGTATTATAATAAAAGTTTTTTATTATTATAAAATATAATTCATTCTCAAATTATTTAAATAATATATCTATTAAATAGAATTTAATAATCTAAAACGATAAAATAATATTTAAAATTTATGTAGTTTTTGTTTTATATTTTAAAAAATATAAGGTAATTTATTGTCAATTCAATTAAACACCTTCATTTAAAAAAATATCTTTTAAAGGAAAAAAAATCTCAATCCCTATTGAATTTATAATTTTCATAACGTACGAATTTGTTATTTTGATTTAAATTAAATTTAAAATTTTTTTATTTTATCATTTTGTTCATTCACTTAAAAAGAGCATAATTTCTCAAATTGTATATGCTGCTAAATAGTCATTAAAAAAAATATTCATCATTCATATAATCACAAATTTGACTCTTTATGATAATATTACTAGTAAAAAAATCTTTCAACTATAATTGTCAAAATCAAAGCGAATTTTAAAAGAAAAAACACTAACTAAACATATCCTTTCTAATTTAAAAAAAAAAAAACACACACACACAAATCCAATTTAAGTTTGATTATTGATATTTAGATTGATTAAATATTTTATAAAAAGTTATCAAATTAATTATTAGGTGCCAAAAACTGCACACACAAAAAAAAAAGGAAAAGATAAAATCGAAGTAACTAAATTACCTTTTCATTATCTTGAATACTTCCAATCCGCTTCCACACTTGAAGACTCTGCTGGCTTCACTGCTGCTTTCTACTCCTCACAAAGGAGAGAGCATGATGACGCTATGTTAGACTACAGCTCACCATGCCAGTTGTTGGTGTAGCACGCCTAGCCTCCGCCATCTCCACTACAGCTCACTATGCCAGTCGTTGCCGTATTTTCTGATTCTGCTGATATCTTTGACTGTCGCTACTACTGCTACCGTGCTAAACGTCCGTCGTTCAGTTCTGCAAAGATCTCTCCTTTTCCTCTCCTCTCCTCGGATTCCTGGCTCATTCTTCTGAAGTTTTGCGTGCATAACTCTAGGTTTTTGTGTCAACCCCAACTCTCAGGTTGGTTGATTTTAAAACCCAGATTCTTCTTCTTATTTGTTCTGTTGCCTGAAGAGCGATTACCTTCCTGTAAGTTCTATTGTTAGATTACAAAAGATATATTTGCTGCTTCGCCTCGTTTCAAATTAGCATTCTTTAGGCTCCATTAAAATCAAGGAGAGGATATGTAACTTGAGAGAAGGGGTAGCAGCAACGACAATAACACGTTTTGCAATTAGGATTTGGAGAGAAAGCCTATTTTTGCGTTTATTTATTTAATTTCTTTTTTATTCAGTAATAGTTACCAACAAAGCTCTGCCATAGTGGATACTACCCTCCAGGTGTGTAACAGCATTACCAAAATATTAATCAATTTGATGGTAGGATAATATTGATACAAGTTAGAAATGTTAGAGATATAAATAGAACGTTTTAAACGTTAGGGATAATTTTGAAACTTATCCCAAATGTTGTGGATAAAAATAATACTTTAAATAAAATACCATGTTCAGTTTGGTATTGTGTTTTGGATTGTAGATGTGGAATTTTCAATTGACTCTCATTCAATTCATCCTTTCACCAAATATGCTTAAATTCAATAAGCAAATCTGAAATATTAATTTAAGACAATTATTATTAGTAAAAATTTTAATTTTAATTATTTTTGTGTGTTTTTTTTATTTGTCTTATATTGATATTTTTTTTAGAGTTCACCAAATATCAAATTCTACACTTTTTAGATATAAAATTTTTTATACCATATCATAAAATTATTTCTCTTAAAAGTTTATACTGATAGGATGAGGTATATGGTTAGTTATATTTTTAATATTATTAAATATATTAGGTGTACACTAATATTAGCCACTAGTATAAAACATATATTAAAATATAAATATACATTAAAAATAAACTAAATATGACATGTAGTTATATACAAATATATTGGTGATTGATTTCACTTTAATATATATTATAGGTTAATTGGTAATGTAACTTTTTTATCTTATATTATAGTTTCCACTACAACACTTCCGGTAGTTAGCGGCGGTTAAGTAACCGCTCCAAAATAGGTCGTGGGTAAATAGTTAGTAGCGGTTTCTGTTAATCATTGGAATAATCGCTGCGAAATTAGCGTTCAATTTTGCGTTGGTTTTACCCGTTAGCATAGTTGGTAACAAAAATGCCTTTCATTTTAGCGACGGTTTGTGACTGCTGCTAAATAACACGTACATAAAAAACTAAAAATGACATATATTTTGCGGCGGTTATAAACCGCCGCCAAATTCAATTTTCCAATTTCTTTTTTATTATTTTGCCTCTTTTATTTTGTCTATTTTTTTTACTTTAATTTATTAGAACGTAATTAAAATAAAAAACTTTTAATCAAATAGAAAAACAAAATACCATAAAGAACATAAATATATATACGCAAAAATAATATATATAATAAAATTGTCATAAGTGCATCATTCTTTATAAATTAAAATGAGGTAATGTTAGAAAAATAAACATTAAACACTAAAACAAATTAAATTCAATAGTATCTATTTTAGTTGACTTAAACTCATTATTTTTGTTGGAGATCATGATTGCCAAAAGAAGATGGCCTTGCGCGCGATGAAGTCAGTGTACTCCCCAAAGAATCCAGCTCTGCAGCAACCTCAAGTGGCAAATTGTCTCCTTGTTGTCGGATTAGATATCTCAAAAGATTGTTCATCGTTTGTCTCTTTGCCTTCTCTTCTACTATCTCAACCTTTAATTCTGCAATTGTCCTTTGATACTCTTCAATTTGCACACAAAAATCCGACTGTTGTGTAGTACTGTTACCAAAAACTTGGGTGGGACGACATGGTGCAACACCTAAGGCACGAACTCGTCCTAGGTACTCCTTTTCAAGTATTTGTACAAGCGAATTATTTTATGAAAGCTGCTTGGAGAATTCATCTTGACTCTCATTATTCGCAATTGCTTCCTACAGATATACCAGAATTTGGGTTATAATGATTTAAAATTAGCATGATAATACAGTAAGAAAAGGTGAAAATTTTAAAACATTACTTATACCAACAACACGCACATTGACATGGATATACGAGCCATTTTTTTATGAATCATGGTCCACAACTCTCCTCTACTAATGGGATTTCCTCGTACGTTCTCCTATAACATTGATGTTGACATAATCATATAAATAACAACACTATATTTACGAAAATGAAGCAAAATCTTAAAGCAAATAATTATTTATTATCTCTTCGTCTTTTCGTCTTGCCAATATTTTGGAGCTCCCAAATGTAAATTTGCTTCAAACGATTTAAAGCATTTTGTTTATACTTTTTCTATGAACAAATAAAGAAACTAACACAAGTGAGACTGGGCTGAATATTATAAAATTTAAAGAGACTTTTACGTAGACATACATATGTTTTAGGAGAAATAATACAAAATACCATTTGTTACCTTTGTTTCTTCCTTCAAGCGATATTCAAGGAACCATTTTCAGTGATTTTCTTCTATTTCTGATGGGCATTGCTTTACATTTTCCTCAAGAGTCTTTGTTTTATTGTAAAAATTATGATACAAGTTGTGTCTTGTATCCTTCCAGTTCTTTTCTATCCTTTGCATAATTTTCTGCTTTATTTTTCCTCCAGCGTCGTCCTCATAATGAAAGACCTGCTACAATTATTTGCCATTACCAGTAACCAAAACCAATCAACAAACATAAGACTATGATAATGTAAAGAATATCAACAACAAAAAAAGGGTACTTTAAAATGAAAAAGTATAAGAATATAAGATGTATGTTGTATGCATGTTCCTTATTAGCGTTGTTCACGTTCTTCCAACTCTCTTCACAGATGAAAAACTGGGAATAGTCAGCACCCAAACTCCCTAAGAAACTACTTAATAATCCAGTTGTTTGACCAATTGGTTGCAACTATTTATTAAAAAGGAGTATGATCTTTGTATTTGGAGGAAGTGCTATAGCCTCCTTGATGCTCAGTTTAGACCCTTTTGTGATGCCATCCTCTAAGAAATATATAAAAAAAATTGTAAGATAATCGTTGCACAAAAGAAAAATAGAAATAAAGGACTTTAAAAATAAATATTAACAAAAATAGCAGGAAAAAAGTTTGCCAATGACAATAACTTTCCATCTGTATCTTTGTTTGTTGTCGTTGTTTCGACCTTCGACTTCTTGGGCAGCAAACAAGTCGTCAATGTGGTCATCAAACGACTCAACTTCATCCGCCTCCGGGTCGTAATCTTCAACCTCTGAAGGTTATCGGCCACTTCATCGCGATGTCAAGTCTCTGTGTGTTTTGTGCGAGTTTGAGGGTCATCACTTGTACTTGACAGCGCAAGGCGTCTATCATTGCGCGGTGCACGAATTGGTTCATTAATACGAGATGTTGGAGCACTATATTAGCTGAGGACGAAAATGGAGGAGCTCTATCACGTGGTTGCTCACGTGATATCTGAGCTCTTTTAGGTATTATTCCAACCTTAAGGCAAGATAAAATAATTTAGAATGATATTGAACAAAAAGAACTAATTTAGAATTATAATTGAATTCACAAACTAATAATTTTCCACGAAAAAGTTACAAAATGGCTCAATGATATAATTAAAGGCTACATAATTTTAACATAAGCTTATGTGGAAAAATGTTAACAACGATCACTCACCATAATATTCTCTTCGGCATTAATTCTGACATCTTTTTGGGGTTCTTGTATAATGTTATACCATGATCTTTTAGACATTTTTACAAATCTTGACAGAAAATAATATTATAAGACAAATATTAACAAAACAACAATTAAAAAAATATTAAAATAAATAGAAAATAAAAATTACAAATCAATATAAGGAAGAAAAAACATTCAAAAGCTTAATAATTAGACCCAATGGTTATAAGGAGTGCACATTGCCAACCACATTCTTTTTTTTAGCTTTTACCCTTGGTTCCATTGAGTACAAATTTGTTAATAATATGTATATATATATATATATATATATACCTCATATCAGATCACTTCCTATATACACAAAGACAAGAATCGAGAAGAAACTAAAACATAATTAGTCGTTATTGAGTTTCGTTAAACTAATTCTGTAACAACTCTGAGTATATCTACTGTGTGAACTTTATATTTTTTCGGATGGGACTTGATATACGATTTTATTTCAAATTGTCCCATATACTTATGTTTGTTATTTCTAAGATTTGAAGCTGAAGTTTTTTTGAATAATATATTGACCATCTTAAGTAGTTTTTATGTTTAAATATTATTACTATTATTATTATTTAATAAAAAATGAATAAAAAATTAAAAAGTCTATCAATATATTCATTTCTATAATGTGTTTTTAGATGTTATAAAATATTATTGTGTTTGAGTAATGTTTGATCTAAGTAAGTGTAAATTGTTTTGGGTCCAAAATGTATATAATTTTGGTGTAGGCAAAATCAGTCAATTCATACAGCATCTTTTATTATCTCGTTGGAAAGTTATAAAACATATTGTTAAATACTTGCAAGAAACTAAGAATTTTGGTTGACTCTTCAATAAGTGTGATGATTATAGCTTTATGGATTTTTTAGTGTGGACTAGGCTGCTAATTTTAAAGATTGAAACCTTTTATCTGGTTTTTGTATATTCTTTGACACTAATCTAATTTTTTGGTGCTACAGCAAACAAATCACAATCTTTAGATTCTCTACAGAAGTAGAATTCAGAAGTTTGGCTATGTATGAAGCTAAGTTTGTGTAACTGCAGAATTTTCTCCAAGAACTAAAGATTAATCTGCATATAGCACCTATAATCTTGTTTGATACTATGAATACTATAATATTGATAACAAATTCAGTATTGTATGGAAAGACCAAACAATCTCAATTAGACATGCAGTCAAAACAAAATATAAAAAAAAAACAGCTCAATAGAGTACATATACTAGGAATAGATCCTGATATTCTAACAAAATCATTGAATATAGCTTCTTTTAAAAGATTGGGATGCAAACTCAAAGTGGTTCCAAAACCTCTCTTATGTTTGAGGGGGATAGATATAATGGAAAACAAACTATCACTTTAGTTAGTTGTGTTATAAGTGTACAATTTCTGTTATAGGTAGTTAGAGGGGTTGAAAATTTATCCTTCATCTTTCTTGAGCTTCTCTTGTTTATTCACTACCTATAAATATTGCTCTTTCTTTAGTTGTGAATGGCACTTACTTTGCAGTCTCAAATTCTATATTTTCATTTTTCATTTATTGTCTTCTTTTTTAAGAAACTACAACTTTAGCATTCTATTTTCTCTATAACTTTTAAGATTGTTTCAAACTTAAATTTTTGGTGAAATGTGATTTTGTGATATAATATCAAAATTTCAATAATAGAAAAGTTCAAAATTTGGTTTTTATTAAAACCTTTCAAAATAATAAGATAAAATCAGCACAAATTAAATTAAAAAAGAAAAGAAAGTCAATATATAAATACAAATTCAAAGAAAATTTATTTTCTAATTTTAAAATAGATTAATCTTATCTATTTATAAGTCCCATAAATCTTAACCTTCAAAATTACATAACTTTTTAAATCAAATTCTTATATTCTTACTTATAAATAATAATTATCATGATTAGTAATTAAATTATGTTCTAACTTTAAGTTTAATGTATATATTAAATAAAAAATATTTGAATTTTTATTTACATCAATTTTTGGCTAAATAATTTTAATATGGAATTTAGAGGTGAGCTTTACCTGGAAATGGAGATTTTTGGTGTATATACAGGTGGGTGGATGTTGTACTAGTGCAAGCACAACACGCAAGTAACGTGTTGACTCAGCACGCAGGCAACGAGTTGGACACATGTCCAAATCTTATGCAACACGGATGGTGCGTGTTGCCACGTGTCGCCAATCCCTTCAACACGCATGATGCATGATTCATACGTGTCACCAATGGTATGCAACATGCAACCTGCGTGCTGTACACGTGGCAGACGCTAGTTGGATGGCATTGCAACATGTGACATGCGAGCTGTGTCCTCTGCCTATAAAAATCAAAGCTCGTAACCATTTTGCTTCATTGTGAGAGAAGTTTTTTCCTCCAAGGTCACTACGATGGAGGGCACCGCAAATATAGCGGTTTACCACAACGGTGAGGTCATACGAAATACGTATAAAGGAGTGAGCTTTGCGTGCGAGAATATGTTTTCTTTTGTGGTTCCGTGCACTATAACGTTCGTGGAACTACAGTACGGGTTCTGTCAAAGCATAGAGGATGATACTTTAAAGAGGGTGAACATTCTTTACAGGAGTCTGGTTGTCATATTTGGCGGCCTAATACAGTTTGAGGTTATGCCAATCGTCAACGAAACAAGTATTCAACGGATGTTTCATATTCACCATCAAACTCAGGTGCAACACTCGAGGATTGAGTTATACGTTGAGTTTGAGCATATAGCTGCAGATGAGGTTCAACATGATACAGATGTGCAAGATGACAGAGTTGAGGCATACTTGGGAATGAACAATGATAGCGATGAGGAGTTCAAAGCTACTTACGAAGCCGGTGATGAGGACAAGGACTGCGATGGGGGAGTTGAGGCAGTGCCAGAAACTTTAGTGGCTCTAGCCACAGTTTGTCAACTGATGGACATTCCACCTTTTATGCGTAGCTTAGATCTTGACGCCATGCATACACCAGAATTTCCCGAATATGCAAACATAGGTACGTGAGCAGTGGGTAGTATGTTTACTTGATTTTCTTTTAGCGGATCGATGAGCGACAAATTTGTTTTCTTGTAGGTGTTGCTGATTCTGAGGTTGGAGAGTTTAGAATCAGAATGGAATACGCTTCAAGAAAATCAGTCGTTGCGGCAATTCAGAGTTATACTATCTCCAGAGGAATCGATAACGTTGTTTATGAATCCGAGTCACAGACATTCTATGCAAAGTGCAAGACTTATGGACGTCGGTGCGACTAGCTTATCCAAACCAGCTTGATACAAAAGAAAGCATGTTGAGAGATTCGGAGATACAACAGGAGGCACATGTGTTCCATGGGAACGATCTCACAGGATCACTCCAAGTTAGACCCGGACACAATTGCTGAGGCTATGAAGCCATTGGTTGAATCTAACCCATCTATAAAGGTCAAATCTATAATTGCGGAGGTCCAGGCAAGATTCAACTACACTATTAGTTACTGGAAGGCTTGGCTAGCAAAGCAGAAGTCGATAACTGATATGGCTTATGATGCCAGAGGGGGGACTGTGCATATCCGTACTGGCGCACCACTCGGTCTGCAGAAAGCCATTCGACACACTCAAATGACACTAATGGCCCCACCGTGTCACAGACATTAAGGTGTACGTGTAGTTCGGCAGGAATGATGATGCCGACATACGGCCTCCAGACAAACTGCAAAATATTTCGAGGGGCATTAGATTATTAATAATATCGTAAATTATAACAGAAAATCTCAAAACCCATACTCACCCCTTCCATAAAGCCAATTGCGTGCCTAATAGACTCCTGAGTCATAGCCATCCGTTTTCGGGTCCATGGATGATGACTCCATCTGCAACACAGAACATTATTCACATAGTTTGAATTACATCTTGATTGTAAACCATAAATAACATATAAGTCAAATTCCAATAAAATAATTACGGTTACCTGCATGCCACTAGTATCTCAGCTGACCCAAGCTGGTGTCGGGGAATGGGCGCTAGCCACGGCATACGCTCCCACGCCCAAGCAAACAACAAATCAAGTGGGCCATCTATCTCCTTAAAATCATACCATGATGCACGATACAGTGACCTGTAAAGGTGCGCAAGAGAAGTTGACCCCCAACTGTAACTGCCGATCTGATCAAAATTCTGTAGCAATGGTAGATACTTTGCATGGGCATATGTCGTCGACTTATCCACGAAGGGGGTGGTACCAGCAGACAGAAGATGTGATACCTAACATAGCTTATAACAGACTCCCATGTGTCCAAAGGGTGTGTGTCTCTAATATGGCGGACCCATGAAAGATTTATATAGCTCTTGGAGGAACTGCTCACTTGGGGTTCGCTGCCGAATATCGCGAGGCTCTTGGTGACCAAGAAGTCGTGACTGCTATCGGTCCAACCAGTCACAATCTCTCTGTCAATCGGTAGGCTGAATATGTATAACACGTCCTCAAGTGTCACTGTAACCTCACCTACTGGCATTACAAATGTATGTGTCTCCGGCCGCCACCTTTCAACAAGAGTAGCTAGCATCGCGGAATGCCCTCTGATCACTCCAACTCTCGAGAGCTGGTAGAATCTGGTGGTTCGTAAGGCTTGTTTAATATCCGGATGCCACGTCTCTGGCTGATTAAGCTTACGGAGCAGAAGATTCTTATTAGCCTAGTAAAGTTCAACCACAAAAGAAATTAATTTAATAAATAGCAAAAAAATAAATTAAAAACAGAAAATAAAATAAATAATACTTACAGAAAAATTATTATACTCACATTCATCTTGTTTATTAATTTCATTAATAAAGTCATTTTATTAATTCAAACATAACATAAAGTAAAAATAACATTAATTAAATAAATAATAAAATAATAACAACATACTAAGAACACAAAAATAGAAAAAAAAATAGCCTAACATTAATTTCGAAAAAAAATAACTTAACATTGATTTCGAAAATACCTTATCAATTCACTACAACTGCTCATAATAATATTTATGCAAATAATTACACTAATAATAATACAATTTAAATACAAAATTCTAAATTATTTCGGATTAACAATAGAATTTTCGATTAATAATAACATCATAATAGAATATCCAATAAAAAAATTGACAAATTTATCTTATTAAATAACTTCAATAAAAAAATTTTCTAAATTTATTAAATTACTTCAAATGCTAATAATAATATTAATCAAATAATTACACTAATAATAATACAATTTAAATACAAAATTCTATATTATTTTCGATTAATCATATTATTTTTTATTAATAATAACATCATAATAAAACGGCTAATAACAATATTAATCCAAAATAATTACACTAATAATAATACAACTTAAATACAAAATTTTAAATTAACAAAAATATTAAACTTACATAATTAGGCTGTCCCAAATAACTAACAATGTGATCTTCTGGAGACGTATAATCACGTACCATTTTTTCAATTAACACAATAATTAATCTCGCTCTCAATCTCAGAAAATATCACTCTCTTTCCTCTCAATAACTATCAAAATCCTCCACCCATAAACCCTCTCAACCCTCTCACCAAATCCTCCTTTCATGCAGAGAATGAACACCCCACCACCTTTTTAAAGCCTTCAACGAACCCAATTTTTTGCCTTCCCGAAGTATGATGTCGCGTGCATGGAGACCGCTCTGCCAAGTGGGCAACACGCAACTTCTGTGGTGCTAGGGAAGCGACACGTGGCGTGACGCATGGCTCTGGAATCTCTGCTACTGCAACACGCGGGTTTCGTGTTGGCTACATGCTCGAAACGTGGCTTGGAATTTCTACGACGGGGACATGGGAAACAAGCAAGGAATCCTTGCACAGTCAACACACTGGTTGCCTGGTGCATGGTGGCTCGACAAGTGGCGAATCTCTGCGCATCTTTGTTTCGAATTTCTGCAAAAGCTGAAGCAATTTTTTAAAAAGTTAACACGTTTATTGTGTGTTAAAACTGTGTTTTCTGATACTCCACATTTTTGCAAAGCACCTCCAACCCCAATGTTAAAGAAAAATGCTCATTTCCTTTCCATATATAAAATATTTTTTGTCAATTTTTTTATTTTTTTTAACTTTTTTATAGATACGATGTTATTAAAAATATCAATGCAACACTTTAGAAATTAAAGTATTGGTTGTTTACTTGTTTACAAATGAAATGTGCACTTGTATTTTTTATAAATAAAGTTAAAATATTTATTTATTGTACTATATTTTTTAAAAAAAATTTAAATACCTTGTGAATTTTTTTATTTTATATCATTATTTAATATTCATATAAATACCAAAAAAACATACAAACTTGTGTTATATAAATTAAATATATTCGTAAAAAATATTTAAAAGCATTTTAGACATAAATATTTAAAAATAGTATTTTTTTTTTGTTACACGGTACATAACCCTAATAATAAACATGTAACATGTTTATAGAAGATACTAAAATAGTCTATGATACGGGTGTCACGGTGTCCATGGTACATGCATCATTCACCATCTATGAATTCGCAGTGCAGTTTGGTTCGGTTTTATAGAGAAAAGTCATCCGATCCGATCGTTCAATTAAACTGCGGTTCGATTTGGTTCGATTTTTTTACCAAAACCATATGAATTGTTTGGTTCGGTTCGGTTTGTTCGGTTTTTCAAACATTAGAAAAATGTAAAAAATTATATCCATCTTTACCTAACAAAATTAAGCCATAATACAAACATATGAATCATAGTATGCAAAACTTAAGCTGTAAAGAAATTGACTAAATCATAGCAATAAGAATAAGGGTGGTGGAAAGCAACAACTATTATCAATCAATCACTACTTCTATACGATATTACCATGTATATATATCAGGTGATTTAAAACTCTGTCTTTCAAAAATTAAAACAACATAAATTAGAACACCAAATCACATTCAAATTAGATAATTAACCTGACTTAGAAAAATCAAGAAGCAAAAAGAAAAGCAAAAAGGGACTGAATCAGAAATAGAACCAAAATGAATAAAAAATACAACCAAACTAATTTCAAAAATTTTCATGTGGTGCACCAATTTCACAAATTCTTCCTCTTTCACCTTCTCCTTTCCTGTATTATCATTGAGTAAACAAAAAGTTCAGAATCAACCCTAAGTCAAATTACCCTAAATCAAAACAGAACAAAAAGTTCTAAATTAAAAAACAAAATCAAAATCAACAACTCAACCACAGAATCAAAAACAAGCCAACCAAGTGTTCACTACAAATTAGAATCAATAAGACTGAACTAGGATAAAAACAAATAGAATCAGAAAAAAAAAAACAAAACATGAGGCTTAGGGAAGAGCTTTCTATGTTAAGGACATCATCTAAGCTTGAACACTGAACAATACATTGAATAATGAATAGTTAACAACAGAACAACAATCAAAGCAATTTCAGTAAATCAACAACAAATAAAATAAACAATGAACAATAATCAGAAGTAATTTCAGTAAATCAACAAGAAATAAATTAAACAACGAAGAACAATCAGTAACAAATATACACTAAAATTATACATTGAACAACAAAACAAAATTAATAGCAATTACAAATACTTTGAAGTTAGAACAGAAATTATTCAAACAAAAGCATAAATTCAAACAAAATAAAATTATTAACCATTACCAGAAATTCAAACAAAAATACACTGAACATAAAAGTTAGAATAGAAATTATTCAAACAAAAATACACGTTGCTTCTGGGTGGCTAGTGAGGAGTTGGGTTTGCTGGTTCGCGGTGCTGGGAGGGGCTGAATGTCGCTGTTGGGTGGCTGATTCGGCGCTGCTGGGAGACGCTGATGGGAGGAGCTGGGAGGCGCTGGTTCGGCGGGATTGGGTGGGGCTGCAAGGCATTGGGAGGCAGGGTTGGGAGGAGTTGGGAGGGGCTGGGAGGAGGGATTAGGAGGGGCTGCGAGGTGTTGGGAGGCGGGGTTGGGGGAGGGTTGGGGTAATGGGGCTTCTTTCCTTTGAGAGTGTGGCTGCACTAGGTTAGGAGTTAGGAATGTTAGGGGATTAGGTTATCTGATGGGGGTGGGGTGGGGTAATGGTCTAATAGTTTTTTAAGGTTTTTTATTTGATCGGTTCGGTTCGGTTCAAGTTGTTAGTAGAAAAATCGAAAACCGAACCAAACCACAAAAAAATAGCAAAACATAATTTTTTCGATTTTTTTAATTTTTGATTTTTTCGATTCGGTTGATCGGTTTTGTTCAGTTCGGATTGATTTTGAACACCCCTATACACGGATACATAACCCTAATAATAAACATGTAACATGTTTATAGAAGATGCTAAAATAGTCTATGATACGGGTGTCATGGTGTCCTTGGTACATGCACCAGTCACCATCTACGAATTAAAGAGTCGTATTATTATTATTTACTAGTTTATTTTTTCATGCTTTATAAGGAGAGATTAAATTTAATTTAAATTATAAATATTATTAAATATTTTTATAAATTATATATACAATTATAAAAGTAGATTATATTTTATAATTTTATAATATTTATTTTCACAAATTTTTTGTCATTTTTATTTATAAATTAACTTATTTATTTTAATTATCTAAAATTACTAAAAATTTAGCTATTAAATTTTTTAATTACATAAAAATTACTTAATTTTGATTTTTTTTATATTCACAATAAAATGAATTTTTTTTGGTGACACAATAAAATGAATTAGTTCATATAACTAATTATTTTGAATAAATTATTTTTTTAATTTAAAAAAAATTATTTTAGATATTTAATTTTTCAAAATAAAAATTATAAATATATTTAATTATTTTAAATTAAAATTTAATTTTAGTATTTATTTATTATATTTATTAAAATTAGATCTTTTATATTTTACTTTAAGCTTTTAATTTTATCAAAAGAATTTTATGATTTAAAAAATATAATTATTAAATAAATTAACAAATTATCAATGTGGATACATTAAATTGAGTAGATTTTTCTTTCAAATAAAATATGTTAGTATTATTTATTATTTCAACCCATAATATAACATGTGGTGGTGAATTCAAGTAGAAAAGAAATAGCATATTAACAACTCTTTCATGTGTGTAAAATTTTTAGTTAAAATAAAATGGCAATGTAGTTTGTAACAAAATAAATAAAGTAACCATACATTTTATATCAAAAGTTAGATCCGATGTCAACAGAACAGGAGTAGAGATCGAGGTGAAGATGTCTCCGAACTCTTTGATCCTGAACCTTGACCTTCTTCCTTTCCTCGTCATCAATTTTCGCCATAAAAAATATTATCCTCATTTTTATTCTCTTGTGTTTCTCACAAAACCCTATTCTCTATCTTTTTTTGATCATTTCTATAAAAATTCTAATAAATTAAAAAAAAAATCATAAAAATATTGAAACAACTTACAAATACATATTTTTCAAAATTATAAATTAAGTAAAGTTTAATATCATGTTCAGAAAGGTAAAATAACACATCATAACATTTTAAGGATAATTAAATAAATTCACCTAATAATCCGAAGATGACGGGGATCCTCACTCAAGTCTACAGTTGTCTTTGGAAAAATTTATCTCCATTTCTATCTCTGCGAAAAAAATTCCGTCTTTAAAAATCAATTCCGAGCAATCCCTACAATGATTTTCGTGTCTCGAAAAATTTTGCCACACCTAATAAAAAAGAATAATATATTTTTTGTTTAAATTTTACAAATAATAGATGTTACATAAATCTACAATGCAAATGAATAATAATTAAAATAACCAAAAAATATACTAATAACGATCAATAAAAACATAAAATTTAAGTAAGAGTTGAAGTAAATCATTATGATAAAAGTAAAATAAAAAAAATACTATGTGTACACAAATAATTGGTTATCATGTATTTATGCATAAATACATACATATATTGTTAAATTCATTTTTAATATGTATTTTATATTCTCACATGTATGTATTCTATATGGATGACATAATTTGGTGACTGATTTTTTTATACACATAGCATAGTTGAATAAACAATTATAGAATGGATTTACTTAATTCAAGCAATTTGAATTATAAAAAATTCAATAAATAATAATTTAATTAATATTTTATAATTTTAATTGAACGTAAAAGAAATTATTTAAAAAGAAAATTATTATTATAAAGCTATCAAATATTTAACAATAAAAATATGTAACAAATCAGTTTCATATCAAATAAAAAAATTGAGATTGATGAACAATAAAAATAATAATTCTATTTTTTTAATAATCACATTAAAATATTACATATAATATAATTAGAAATAATTTGTATTCCTATTAATATAATATCTTTTATATTAAATTAAATAATTGTTAGAATTTATTGCTAGAATTAATTATTCAAAATTTGTTAAATTGGATTAATAAAAAAATATTACCAAAAACATGTTATTTTAGTATAAATTAATGGTAAAAATAATCCAATTTTAAGTATATTTAAAATTAATGGTTATTAAACTTGACACAAAATAACATTAGGTTTTATCTACATATAAAAATTATAAACAGAATCTAACTATTTGTAACTATTGCATTCAATTTTAATAACAACAAATTATTCTACACTACAAAAATAATCACTTTTAGCGGCCATTTATTTTGCTTTTAGCGGCAATAAAAATAGCCGCTAATACATTTACCGGCAATTTGACATTAGCCGTCTTATGCTTCGTCGCTAAAAGGTTTTAGTAGCCATTATAACATTTGCCGGTAAAGACTATTTTAATGGCCGCAAAAAGTATATAACTTTTAGCGGCCATTTTCTTGGCAATTTATATGGCCACTAAAAATAATTCTAAGATTGCAACATTGTTCACTTTTAGTTGCCATTACTATTGCCGCTAAAATCCATGTTACCGGCAATTTATATGGCCGCTAAAAAAATTCTAAAATTATAATATTATTCACTTTTAGCTGCCATTACTATTGCCGCTAAAATCTTAAAGACTTTTTTTTTAATTATACTCACTTTATTAGAACTAACAACCTATAATTTTTTTATAATAATAATAATAATAATGATAATGATAATGATAATGATAATGATAATTTGCATTTGAATTTTGATCAAGAAAATTTAAAACAAGCTTTCTATTAAAATGCTCTTTTTAACAAACTAGAGTATTAAAAACAGTATTTATCAATACATAATAGAGGTTTCTTCGTCATTTTATTGACTTTTAATACATTTTGCAAAAAATAAAAAAAAAGCCAAAATATGCTAATTCTTCTAGGCTAACAGTGCAACAAAGCCACCAACTATGAGTCCCACAGCAGTTATAGTGATGCCAATTCCTATAACACCATCTGCATATATAACATTGAAATTTCAGTTCAGTTAATGTTCCAATACTTATTTTAAAATTCATAAAACTATAAATACCATCCAAATATAAATTAAATTTGAAAAACAAGTCATACAATGTCAAAAGAAATATATATATATATATAGGAAGAGGGCGCACACTCAAAACTGAAGCAATGATTGAATTATATCTGAGTGAAGTAAACTAATAGTTAGATCTACTCGACTTTCAAAAGTGAAAACAGTAAACATTCTCTTGAGTATAGTAAGTATATCAACAGCACTCGAAAACAGGGTAGCACTAGAGAAATTGAATGAAATCCACTCATACAAAAACACACTAAAACATGCACTCTTAAACCAAAACTAAGTCACGTATCAATAAATATATAAAACCAAGCTTCACACCCAAATATAAACAGTGATAAAAAAAGCATCCTGTCCAAATTTCATCAATTCGCACCTACTACATAACCTTTAACGCATGGAAATCCTTAGAAAATGTGATACTTATTCTCAACAACATATCCACTTCAAATGGATAACTATGAAGATCTTCCTTGCATCAAACGAACTCATGTTCGGTAAAATACAACATATGTTTGCTAGGAACTAATATTATAAGTAAGCTACTGTTTTAACTAGGAAGTAATCAACTAAGCTATGTTTTAAAAATTAAAAAATCATTGACCCCTTTTTTATGTGTTGCCAAAATACTGAAACAGCATATCTTAATAAGCAGTTGGTATTAGTTAATTAGTGCTAGATTCAAACAATAATAGATAAAGATATAATCTTTTAAAAAAATAACTATTAGCATCGAACCTGATTTTAAGTGCTGGATGGTGCTAACTCATGACCACTATTAGCATCAGGAACCTAATAAATGCAGTAATGTCAAATTAAAAAAAAAAAAACAGCTCACAAAAAAAAAAGTTCAAATTTCAAAAATTACCTGCATAAAAGAATTTTCATTGAAATTTTGAGTCATAGATGAACCTGTTGAAACAAGCTTACACAAAACTTGTCTCATAAAAGATAATTCAGCAAACATTTTATTTTGATTTTCTTTCATCAACTTCATTTCTTCTTCATGTTTCTCCTTTAGCACCTTTATTTCTTGTTGTAATTTTTGAGCAACCTCATTGGCTAAAGCATCTGAAACAAATTTACCATAAGATGATTTATTACCCCACAATATAGAAGGTGTTGGACCAAGTCCTAAACCACGTACGTAACCACTTCTATCACTTCCCAATACTTGAGAATAAATATCTCCTTCCCAAGCAACACCATTAATAGATTCTTCATTAGATAGCTCGCCATTATTCAACTTCTCTTCAATTAGTTCCTATATAGAAAAAACTAAATGTTACAATTGAGTGAAGCTAAAAAGGAGGATACATGTATGTTTCTATTTTAGAACTAAATTCATGATTTAGTTCCTTTATACTTTTCAATCACAGCAACAAGAAGATACAAATTCATAAATTTTACCACTGCTTTTGCAGACTCCTCATCCAATGGTCTACCATCCTTACGCCTTTTATGAATTTTGAGAAAAATCTCTGCTCGTGAAGGTTCGATTCCATCCTTGGCCTAACAAAATAACAAAGTCAAAAGAGAAGTGCAAAAAAGAAAAATTTTCAGTGTTCTCATATAATATATACTGTGCTGCGTTGCTAATGGTTATAGAAAAAAAAAACAGTGCAGTTTTATAAAATATCTGAAATAAAAATTACGCATAAGTACCAGTTCATCCATCAAAGTTGCAATGCTTTTGGATCCTCCCGTGTGAGGCATTTTTTGCTTTGCCCTATTAATCCTATTTGCTTGGGTACGTTTCTATCATAACACATTATGGATTAGTAAAATACACTACTACACACACGTGCCATTATTTCTCTATTTTTCTATTTTCTATATCTATATAGTTTCAGTAAAATAGTAAGTTCTATTTCTCCATGCATGTTCACGGAATCTACTTTGGCCTAATTAATTTGCTGCAGTTATGGCAGAATTAGAATTAAAAAATAAGGAAATGCTAATAAAACAAAGGAAGACAACCCTTATTAGATTCAGTAATAATATTTATCTTATATTTACATGTTAGTTAAGGCTTTCAAAGTACCTTTGCTTTATCAGAGAACCAATATGAGACAAGACCAATCCATTGATCTCTTGGGATTCGTTCCGGTCTATTCTTCAATAAAACATCTTTGGTTTTGTACTGTCCCAAATATATACCCTTTAAGTCACATTTATAATCTTTCCATTTCTTCCCAATTGATCTTTTTACAAATTCCTCACCACGTACTGGGATTGAAAACTTCTTCTACAAAATGTTCAAGCAATATCTTAATGAATTAAATTAAATTAAATTAGAATCCATTAAGAATAATAAATTCTTACCCTCACAATTTTCAGCAACTTGTTTTTCTCCTCTTTATCATAACATCTCCAGTCATCTATGTTTAAAGGCATTATTGAAGGAGTTCTAGCTAGAATACCAAGAAAACTAGCAAGCTTTCTGCCTTCTTTTCTTATAGCTTGGTTGCGGTTATTAAACTGCACATCAATTGTCTTTCCACGAGGCATGTTCCAAATTTTTTTCAACAATGTAGGTCCTCTAACCCTCTTTGCCTCTAGATGACATAACAAAAAAAATGCAATTATTCAGTGAAAAGAAATATGAAAATATAACAATATCATATTTGAAGCAATAATAATATCACCTAATTCTTCATCTTGCTCAGAATTTATACTATCAGAAATATTGGGAGTTTGAGACAAATCCTCATCATTCAATAGTTGCTCCATAAAAGGCAGCACTTCATCAGCATAATTTTCCTCTTCAACAAATCTGACACGACTCTTTTTAGGCACTCTTAAATCTGTACTTGAGACAGCACTCTCAAGATCATTATCCTTAGTAAATTTGTGTCTTTTGCTTGCCATTGAAGCACTGATTTCTTGCAATCTCTTTCTCTTCTTTTTTCTACTGGTGAAGCCCTCTTCTTCTGAATTCCTTGTAGCTTCTCCATCAATTTCATGCCTTCTCTTTCTCTTCTTATGTTTCTCCTTTTTATTTGACTCTAAATTATTTCCCAAACTGTTTCCTTCAATATTTGACTTTTTATAGTTCTTCTTTGATGCATCCATATCCTACAAAGTCAATAGAAATTAAAGTATAAAACCTTTACATTTAACAAAACAAAATAAAAAACAGATTACAAAAAATAGAAAATATTATCAAAAAACAGAACCCAAGGATTCTAACCTGAGTTTCCAAAGCTTCCATGTAATAGCAGGACAAGGGTAAAGTGAATCAAATTATATTATACCAGCTTTATCAGAGAAATCAGATTCTTACTAACATGAATGTCATTTCACGATGGAGAAAAGAAAAAGATAAAATAACATATAAACTCCCTAGGTCAACATTAATGAACAGAATAAGTAACCAATCTTAAGACATAAAAGATCCTTCAAACTCAAAGGTCAAAATTCAAAACATCAAAGTAAGAGCTATATATCAAAGTAAGGGCTGCATCTGCTTCTCCATGCGTGTACCAACACCTCCCCAAACGAGCATGTGCAGAAAAATGCAAATCACTTGGTACACCTCTCTAAATAAAAAAAATATAAAATTAATAAATAAAAATAAGAAAAATACAGAAAATGAGAATGCAAAATGTAAGAGTTCTCAAAATATTACCTAACTTACTCAGAATTGTCATCAGTTTGATTTGGTGAATGTCCATGATCAATTACTATACCATTAACCCCACTTCTAACCCAATCAGTATTCTCATCCTCAAAGTGACGAATTTCCTCTAACAAAGTTAAGTCACCATTATCATTTTGCATTAATTTCTCAAACTGCATGATTTTCTTTTCTCCCATATTATATATGTCTCGAGGACTAATTAGCCTAGGGATAAACCATTCATGATCATGAGGATCTTTCACAAATATCACTTGTTGAGCTTGGTTTGCAAATACAAAAGGTTCATCACTCTCTTGATCACCGGTATGTATTAAGCGTGAAAAGTTCACTAGTGTGAAACCCAAGTCATCTTTCTTAACTCCTCTACCTTTGGTTATGTCAACCCATTCACATTTAAACAAGACAACCTTAAATTCTTCAAAGTAATTTAACTCTATAATATCAGTCAATCTTCCATAATAATTGATATTTCCCGACTTGGGAGCATTGTCACTTGCACTTGCATAGCTAATCACCTTTGAGACAACCATGACACCAGAATTTTGTGTTGCCTTGGACTCTTCATGCTTTTTTGTTCGAAATCGATACCCATTGTTCAAATCAAAACCTTTGAATCGTCTTGCAATGTAACTTGGACCTCGTGAAAGGGTTCTTATATCACTTTGGGTACCAAATGTGATATCCAACTTGTTAATCTAATCAGAAAATAATATAGAAGCTATAAACTTTTGAGAACGTAACATGATATTAACCAAAAACTAATAATTAAATCCTTTACTTACTTCATCCTTGAACCATTCATGAAATGAATTAAAATGCAAGCGATCAAGTTGATGTGAAGAAAGGCGACGCTTGCGATGTGTTCTCTTGATCTCACTAATATGTTCACTGTACATGTGATCCATATATATGTCACTAATAATGTTATATATGGTAAACAATAAAGAGAGCTAGATGATCACTTACTTTCTATAATCTTCAACCACTTTAGAAGCACAATTGAAGAGCACATATCGATGGGTTTGCAACCATGTTTTATCATCCATTAGAAATGCTTCTTCTTTGCCAAATGGCTTCCCAATAGAAGGAAAAAGGCATCCTTCTTGATCAGCCTCATGCTCAATCTCCATTTTATTTTTTGTTGACCAATAAGATCTTGAATCCCCACCTTCCATATATAGTGAGCAAAATGCCAAACACTCATTTGAAATATATCCCTCTGCTATAGAACCTTCTGGACATGCTTGATTTCGAACATATGATTTTAAAGTGCATAAATACCTATAACATAAGTTAATATTATTCTACTATATATGAAAATGGACTGAACCTGCAATTTAAATCTAATATATATAATTATCCGTACCTTTCTATTGGATACATCCAGCGATATTGGACCGGACCTGCAATTTTAGCTTCAGTTGCTAAATGAATAACCAAATGTACCATAATTGTAAAAAATGATGGGAGGAACAGCTTCTCCATGTCACACAATATTAAGGCAATCTTCTCCTCAAGTAGTGTTAATTTTTCCACTTCAAGATTTTTACTGCATATCCCTCGAAAGAATGTGCACAATTCGATCAAAACAAAGCTCATCTTTTTATCTACTGTTCCTCGTAAAGCAAGTGGAAGAAGTTCTTGCATTATAACATGGCAATCATGAGATTTTAGCCCTGATATTTTCTGTTTCCGAATGCAACGAGAGACATTAGATGCATAGCCATGTGGAAGCTTAACATTTTCTAGTACTTCATAAAATAACTTCTTTTCAGCAGAAGACATTGAGAAATAAGAAGGAGGGAGAAATATCTTTCCATTAGCTCGTTGTTGAGGCCATAAGCTAGGTCTTATATTCATCTCTTTCAAGTCCAACCGAGCCTTCAAGTTATCTTTCGACTTTTTACCCAGACCTAACAGTGTATATATCAAGTTATCACACACATTTTTTTCTATGTGCATCACATCAAGGTTATGTCGCACCAAATTTGTTTTCCAATAAGGGAGATTGAAAAAAATGCTCCTCTTTCTCCATGTATTTTTTATCACCCCACTAACATCTTCACCAAGCTTACCAAGGAAAAAATTTATGCCTCTAGTTTGATTCAAAACTGATGACCCTGATATTGGACAAGGCGCAACTCTTGATTCTTTAGTCCCATCGAAAGACCTTGCGTCATTTCGATATTTATGATTAGACTTCAAGAAGCGTCGATGACCCATGTAGCAATACTTTTGACTTTTTGTGAGCCTTATAGAATGAGTGTTTATATTGCAAGAAGGGCAAGCAAATTCACCATAAGTACACCAACCAGATAAGTTACCATATGCTGGAAAATCATTTATTGTCCACATGAGCGCTGCTTTCATATTAAATGTCTTCTTATCAAAGGCATCATAGGTTTCCACCCCAACATCCCATAATTCCTTTAACTCTTCTATCAAAGGTTGCAAGAAAACATCAATATTATTTCCAGGCGCTGTTGGTCCAGGAATGAGTAACGACAAAATAAAAAACTCTTGCTTCATACACAGCCATGGTGGAAGATTATATGGCATTAAAATCACTGGCCATGTGCTATGTTTACTTTGCATTTTACTATATGGATTAAATCCATCAGCAGCTAATCCTAAACGAACATTGCGAGGATCTTTAGAAAATTCTTCATGAGAATTGTCAAAACTTTTCCACGCTTCAGAATCTGCAGGATGTCGCAAAGTCCCATCTTTATTGCGTTCGTCATGATGCCATCTCATCAATTTAGAAGTTCTTGAAGACATAAACAGCCTCTGCAACCTTGGCTTAAGGGGAAAATACCTTAGAACCTTAGCAGGAATTTTTTTCTTATTGTTTTTCCACCTAGAAGCTCCACAAACTGAGCATTCGTTGATGTTCTTATTAGCCAATTCATTCCTAAAAAGCATACAATCATTGGGACAAGCATGGATCCTTTCATACTTCAAGCGCAATCCCTTAACCATCTTTTTAGTATTATAATAAGAACTAGGTAACTTCTCACCATCGGGTAATACTTCCTTTAATAATCCTAGCAACGCATTAAAAGACTCGTTGCTCCATTTGAATAATTGCTTTAGATGGTAAAGTTGCAATAGAAAAGAAAGCTTGCTGAATTTCTTGCATCCAGGATATAATTCTTCATCTGCATCTTTTAGTAACTTGTCAAACATTTCCACTTCTGGATGAGATTCATTTATTGACGCATGTTTGGCTCCAAAGTTTGGCTCCTCCAAGTTTGGCTCCTCATCACCACTTTCTGAAGGGTCATTATCTATGCTCTGGGTAAAGCCATTATAAACATCCTCTATCATTCCTACCATATCATCACCCCTAAAAGTTTCTTCTATACAATTAGTTTCTCCAATAGGAGTAGGTGATTTTAATAATTCCCCATGACAAAACCAAGTGTCATATGATGGCATAATACCATTAACCACAAGGTGATCATAAGCTATTGTCCGATCCACTAAATAGTGTAACACACATTTCTTACAGGGACAAGCAATTGATTCTCCATTACTATGATGAAAGGCATGGTCTAAAAACTTTTCTAATCCCTCTAGATACTCTTCACTAATTCTATCACATTGCATCCATCTTCTATTTCTAGAATTGTCCATGATCCTTCTATAGATATTTTATATCCTAATTAAAATGAATAAATTAAAAATATATAAGCATAAAAAATTATTATTATAAAATAAATTAGTCTTCTTTATAAAAAAAAATAATCCATTTCAGTTCATCTCAAAAAATTGTAAAATAATAAAATTTATTAAAAATTAAAGTGTCTAGTCTAAGAGTTCAAGATCAATTTATTATTTACTCTACATTATTTAATATTGGGCCTAAGTTTAATATACATGGTGACTTACAAACCCATAATGGATGCGGAAAATCAAGCTTAGATTATCCATTCAACTCAATTTGTTAAATATAGAATTCACTGATTAATGGAAGTCCAAACCCAAAAAGTAATAAGACAATCAAATAGTACATTATATATAGTCGAAAATTAATTTTACTCACCTTATATTTTTTTTAAAAAAAAGTCACAACACCAAATCACATGGTTAGGACAAAAGTAAAGGTTCCAATTGGCTCATTAATTCTCAAGCTTACTTCTTATTTTATAGAAAATAAAAACTCAATAGAAACTTATTTAATTTTTATTTATCGTATTAAGGATCATTATCACTAAATATGAACATTATTAAAAGAGATTTGTTTGAAAAATAGTTAAACAAAGAGACTAAATTAGCTTGCTTGGTGAGACAACCAACTAACCTTGTTCAGGGACCGCACACCACTTGTGTTTTCTTTTTTGGTTCGGAAATGGCAGCTAACTAACTTTGTAGGCTGTGGTTGAGATGTTGAGATGTTGTTTATTATTCTGTGACAATTACAACTAAATTAAAAGAAAACAAATACCATTAACAAATAGCTTCTTAAAGACATAAGGTATCTTCTTTTTGCCACGAATAACATTAACAAATTAAAAGATACATATATTCAACCAGGATAATCCCAAGAAGTGGAAAATGCACAAAGCTCTGTGAAGAAAGTTTACCAAATAACCATATGGATAATACAAGATATCAAAATGAGAGGTTCTACATTGTTATTTTTAGTACTGACAATGCTATATATGCAAGAACACAATTTATAAAAATTAGACATGCACCCATTACAAAAGTAGTGCTTATCACAAACTCTACTAATTGAACGGAATCTCATCAGTATTAATTCCAGCCTCACCAATGTTTGGCAGCGTGTCAATATTCTCCAAGACTGTGAGACTATTTAATTCATATATGTATATGCCTTGTCTTGTAAAATGAGAACGAGTCTGCAATGAAAAGAAACAGAAGTGAGATGGGAGTATTCTTCACAAGGAAAGAATTATGCTTATTGGCCCATTCATTATCTAGTACGAATGGTGCTCTTACCATTCCAATTATCTAATATAGTAAATTAGTAATTGGAAAAAATGGAATCATTTTATTTGATGATTGATGTGCAGTTCATACATATACACACGCCAAAGGATAGGAGTGCAACTATTAAGTATAGCTACTATACAGTGACATACAAAATTGCAAAATACACAAGAAACAAAAATAGTGTGATAGTGAATATTGAGAAAATGGCATGATGGTGTAATCAAATATTCATAAAATAGATCGGAGTCCAAGCAACTTCACTAGTACCCAACTTCGTTGAAAACCACCGGCAACCATCTTTGATGAGCACTCCATACCCAAGAATTGTCCAATAACATTTTAGCAACAGTAAATCATGAGCGCACACAAAACAAATCATCACAAAATAGGAGAAAAGTTGGAAAAGTTGAGATTTTTAGCTTTCTGTATTCATACAAACAGCAAGTATTGAAGTTAGAAAGTTTAATTCCCAAAGAGCAACAGAAGTGATTGAATTAAACAAACAGAGGCGTTTTGGGAAAAGAAGATAGCTGTATCACTCGGAACAATGAAGACAATCAGATCATAGAGAAAGCCCAATCAAAACTCACACACAACACAACGAAAAAAAGCAACTACCTTATCACCAACTCCAACAATAGCAAGAAGACTTGAGCTGAACAACATCTCAACAATAATAAACCCAAGTTAATTTAGTTGTAATTGTCACAGAATAATAAACAACACATTTTAAAAGAAAAAATGGCAAGCGACAAATACTCAAATATCAATATGCAAAAAAATACACAGAACGATTCCTAGTCAATGCATAAGAATAAATAAATATAAACTATAAAACAGCAGTAAGAGAAAGCTTGAAAACAACAAGGGAGCAGTTTCTATTTTTCTAAGGTAGAGACAGAGAAAGGAAAGAAAGAGGGGTATTCCAATAAACATAAATAATAGTGTTGTAATAGGGAAAAGGACATGACAAGAACAAGTAATTTACAAAACAAGTGGGTAAATAGCTACAAAATTATAACAAAAAAAAATGAACCACGCCTTCCAATAAAATAGCAAAATAAAACCCCCAACCATTAGCAGTTTCCAGAAAATGGGACCATGCTCCCACTGCCACCGTAACAGAAAACCAACCCAACATCTTCATAACAGTACCTCGGACGAAAGCGAACAACTCTAAACCCAAAATTTAAGAAAACAAAAGCCTAGAACCTAAGATCTTAGTTTACGCGACAATGACAAAAATTAAATTAAAAACAAAGAAGAAAACACAGTTCTTAAGTTCAAGACTAAATTAAAAATAAAGACTAAAACCTGAATCTGGCTTTGGAGTTGACCCAGCTTGAATTCCTGGTAACCAAACTAAATTAGAATGACATATTACAGGACAGTCACTTGAACAAAACCCATTTCTAGATGTTCAGACTTCAGATCCCCTGTTTCTATGAGACAGTCACTTGAACAAAACCCATTTGATCCCAAACGATTGTCTAATTTTAGTTACACACATAAATTTGAAAAATAATAACAAATCAAAGGCACATAAATCAGGCATCATCCAAATTCCAGATTCCTTTATCATCTCACATCTTAAATTGAAAATAAAAATAAACCAAACACAGTTCATTTGACTACACATAGCTTCAGTTGCACGATAACATTAATAGCAGAAAACTAAATTCAAAGTTTAAGAACTGGAACCACAAGATCTAAATCAGTGAAAATAATGCGTAACGCAAACGCGAAGATCTGATTTAGAAGAGAATGAAATGAAGGAGTTGTAAGAGAGAGCACAGTAAATCGAAGCTGCGAATGAGTCAACTCGGCGATACCTGAAGGAGCAGATCGGAGCTGCAAGAAGGATCTGAGTCAGAGCGAGTTCGTGAGCCCTAAATCGAAAATGAGAGAGAAAGATAGAAAGCTATAGGCATGAGTCTTTCTCTTCTCTGAACAACATAGAAAGGGATAGAAGGATCTGAGTCAAAGAGTACAGTTGCTTGATCTGAACTGTAGCAGCGACGGCGGCAGCGACGGCGGCAGCGACGGCGGCAGCGACCGCTACGGTGAGCTTGGCGGTGAGGTTAGGCTCTCTTCTCTAACACGTCTTTCTTTGGTTTTTCTGAATCCCTTATTTGAGTCATTTCTTTAGTTTAGATACAAGATTATTTTACTAAAACTAATACTAGCCATAATTTTATGGCCACTAAAAATATTTTATTAAAAAGGTAATGATAGTAATAATAATAATTGTTATTACACTATAATTTTAATAAGAATAATACTGGCCATAATTTTATAGCCACTAAAATTTTTTTACCAAAAAATATTTTAATGATAATAATATTAGTCATAGAATATATTAGTGGCAATAAAGATAATTACCGCAATAAGATATAGTAACAACGGCAAATATATAATTGCCACAAAAGCATAACTTAAATAAAAAAAATAACAGCCATTGTATTATTGCCGCTAAAAGTTTGTCGCTAAAACTAATTATTCTTGTAGTGCTATATTAATTCAATTGATTCATATTATCTATATCTGAATTTTTAAAAAATACATAAATAAACCTAATATAATATGCAAAAAAACCTAAGAATAACTTAATGTAAGATATTGTTTCATCAATATATCTGCAATGTAACATAGTGAGCACCTTATTTCTAATAATTTTTGTGAACATACGAAGCGATCATAACAAGCAAATAAAGTGACAAACTAAAAGACGAGCACAAGATTGTGAACGATATAGTACCAGTTTTTCCATGTCTGCAAGGTGATTTCCGGTAACAGACCAAAAGTTAGGAAGTTTCCAACGCTGATTGGGAATGCAGACAAATATAACTAAAAGATACAATTCAATACAAGCGTTCAATTAATACCAAATAAAACACACATTACCGCTCAAAATACAACATTCCACATCTAATTTGAATAAAACACGTAATTCATTACTCAAAATTCAACCGAATGCACAGTAAGAGGAGAGAAAATTTTTTTGCAATAATTTAGACCATTGCAGCTTTAAATCACTAAATCATAAACCAAGACCAATTAAGAAAAAATTAGTTCCAAGTATCAACTTTTCTTTTTTTTTTCTAACTCAACTAAGTCAGAGGTATAAGAATAGGAAGAAATAAAGTAATTCAACAACAACTTCTATTAATCAAATAGACATCAAAGAACACTGAACGAAACTAAATAAATTCAGTTAGTGATAGCCATACATATAATTTCAACCATGGAACGGTGCATAAAAATTAACTTTGATCAGAAGACATGTAACACCCTACTTTTAGCACCTCATGATCGTACTAAAAGTTCGAGCGATACTTACCTCTATTCCTTTAATTATACACTATATTTATTTAATATTGAGCCTTCGCGAATACGAACCGAAAATCTTATTAAGAAAACGAAAAAAGACTTTATTTTAAATCACTTAATCACAAAAGTATATATATTCACATAGCTTTATATATTTAGACTTATTTCAAAGAATCTCAATTACAAGTCCTACCCCTCTAAAAACCAAAATAATAAACGACGAGGGAAAAATAAATTTTAACAACTCAACTCATAAAAATAATCTTCTATGCTCCTGTAGCTCCGCACTAAACCCTCGCACCTGTAGCTGAAAGGGGTGGAGATAGGGGGTAAGAGCTGGGGAGTTCTTAGTAGGGTCGGAGTTAGAAGTTGAGTTCGTTTTATGATGTTCTTAGTCAATAACAACAGTCAATAAAGTATAATTCAACTCAGCAATTACAGAACATAGAATCCAATCACAAGCACACACAATCATAGAAAACACAATCACAAACAAATATGTGCAATCAAGTATGATGCATGTCTATACAGGCCATGAGCTTATGTGTCGGTTTGTTGTCTGATTCCCAACACTGATCCTGACATAAGCGGTTCGTATCGCCATCCTTATCTCAGCCAACGTCCCCCTCCATGAGCATTACGCATCGCCGTCCTTATGCTTGCTTTCGGTCTCCAATGAGCGTTATGCATAGTCGTCCTCACTAGACACTTTGCACTAAAGCCCAAACAGCACTCAATTTCTTTTCAATCTTCGCTCTCTACTCTACTGCGGTAGAGATCCCTTTAATTAATACCCTCTTTTCTATCTGCTCTACTGGGGCAGACATTCATTAAAATCTTTTCATTCACTGCAGAGATCCTTTTACCTAATACATCCTTCTCTTTTTGTTCTTTTTCTTTTCTTCTCTTTCTCATCTTTCCCTTTTATTTTCTTACTTCTTTTCTTTCTCTTTTCTTTTCTTCAATCCTTTAATTCTTTATCATAATTCAACTTCACATTTTTCCCTCGCCTTTCCCTAATATCTTATCAAAAAAGAATCATAAGATTCTTAAATTAATTGCGTCCTCTAAAGCTTTTAAGAGTTTTTCTATTTGCTCTTCTCTTACTTAAATATTCTTAATAAAATGATAATAATAATAATAATAATAATAATAATAATAATAATAATAATAATAATAATAATAATAATAATAATAATAATAATTTGTTATCTATGTTTTAAACCTCAAACTTTTAAATATTTTATTTTTAACTCAATATTTTTACAAAATTATACTTAAAACCCCACTTATCTTAGTATTTACAAAAGTAACCTTGAACTTGTATAAAATACCCATTTTTACCCAAGTACTTTATTTATTACCCAAAATACTCAAAAACTTATATAATTACAAATTGTACCTCGACTTTTATATACAAATACAATATTATCCTTCAAAAATAAATTTTAAGTACTACTCTTCCTCTTATACCAAAACCGAAACCCTTAGCCCTTTCCTTTCAAAATATTACTTGTATTTTAATCAATTTTCGAGTTTTTCGATTACCGATTTTTCACAACTTTTAATTTAATCTTTCAACCACCCAATCTCATCAATATTTTTCAGTATTTTCACATAAACCAGCCCCAAAATTCACTTAAAACAGTTTGGTTCTGGGCTGAATCCACAAAAGCCAAACCATAATCTCAAAAATAACAATAATTCAACCAAATTCAACATAAAACTCAATCAAACTCAACAATAATCAATCAAACTAATATTCACTTATCAAATTCACACTTAATTATTATAAAATGATCAAACCCTATCTCCGTACAAAATCAAAACAACGAAAACGCTGGAGAAGCTTTTTGATCAAGCTACTGAAGAAGAAAACATCAGAAATCGTCTGTGCCTCTTAGAACTCCAATTGGCCGAACTCAAGGGAAAAGAGAACTACGTCACCGTCAACTTCTATCGAACAAAAGTGACATTATCGTGTAGAGGAGGAAGATACGAACACTTTTATCGGATTAGATTTTTTATTAGAGTTACGGAGCTCAAGAAATCAACGCTAAAAGATTTATGTTTCCATGAACACTACAAGAAAACCGGCAGATAGCGGCGGATATTTAGTGGCAGTTTTTTCAACCGCTGCTAAATATTATCTGCCAGCGGCTCTTCTGGCGGATTTGGGAGAGACTACCAAAAGCTCTCATTTTGCAGCGGTTTTGCTGTAACCGCCGCAAAATGTCGACTTGGTGAATATGCTTAGATACTTTTTTGCAGCGGTTTTCTTCCGAACGCTGCAATATTATTTTTAATTTCATTTTTTTGTTTAAACATTGCCTTGTTAAATCTATTCTAGTCCTCGCTATTTTTTTTACGAAAAATATGTTTCAAAACTGCAACTTAATGCATTAAATAAATTTTTGATTTTGTGTTACGTAAAAAATAATTCATTAATTAAAAAAATATTTATAAATTAATAATGTGCACAAATTTACGAATCAGGTTTTCTCTTGTACTATCAGCGCATTTTGAGTTTGTATTCAAGCATAAATGGTAAAGAAAAAATCAAGTGAACGTCTGTATTCATAAAGTCAAAACAAAGTTCAATAGAGCATAAAAATCAAAATTACTAAAGTAGAGAAACAAGTATTGAGTCAAAATTTCTCATCAACATCGTATTGATCTGGCCAAAAATACTCTGTCAAAAATCTACTGCAGTGACGTAATAAAAGATCTGATAAGTCATCTCAACCCCATGGCAACTTGTTCAGATCGAAGCCCCTTTTTGCAGCATGTACGTCATCTTCTCTATGTTGGGTGTATAAAGTTTCATTGTCTTCTTCTGGAACCTTTTGAGTTCAACATTCCTGGAGATGTCATATCTATCGGAGGAGATAGCATCTAAATCGTCTTCTGAATCAGTGTCTGACCCATCTAGAGTGTCATCAACTATTTTGCCTGAATATTCAGCTGACACTGAAAATATGAACATGCAACCAACAACATAAATCTACTTAAACGAAAATGATAACTTCCAGGTCATTACGTAGTAATTAAGAAAAAAATTGCGGAATTATGGGAAGAGGACTTTAAACATTAACAAATACAAAATTAACGATTACCATCTCCTTCGTCGGTAGTTTGGACAGATTTCTAGGAAAGAAGCTCTCTAATAGAACGTTCTATATACTTTAATTCCTCTTTTGAAGCAATCTCCAACTCAACAACATGTGTGTTACTAAAGCGCATCTACATCATAATAAAATGTATAGTTCATGGTCTTTTTTGTAAGGCATATTGTGTCTCCGTGATTCACTTTCTATGCTAGAAATTTATTTCTAACCTTTAATTCAGCAAGTATGTCTTCAGGTGTCCTACCAGCTACAAATATAACAAAAACATACCCAAATTTCTCCTCGTACATTGATCCCCATTCATGAAGTTCTTACAAATTTTAGCATGAACGTAACAACTATCATTGGTTAAATGTTGTAAGCATATATCAACTTAAACTACTTATTATTCAAAGATAGTTTAACTCAAGTTTTTAAGGGTATGGCTAATGAACAAACCTGCACAGTAGCTTTGTTTGTCGTTTCCAAGTATTCATTAGAACAAGATCGTCCTGATATAGCCTCCAACCAAGACCTAACATTCAACTAACAGGACCATATGTCTCTAGCAACCGTAATTGCATGTTCCAATGAAGAGAATGGAGAGGCCATAGCCATTTCATTAGCAAATGTTGTGCCTGCACAGCATTATGAGAAATCCTCCGTTTTCATTTCTCCTGTTACAACACCAAATTATGTTGACTATTTGTGTCAATGATAACAATATTGTAATTCAACGCAATCTACTCGATACCATAATTTTTTTCATTGGAGACTAAGAACAACAACAATGATGGTGACAACAACAAAGCCTTGAAAACTGACTGTTGCTAGCAACAATCGTTGGAAGAAATGAGAAACTGGTGGTATTCATGAAAGTCAACAATAAATGAAAACTTAATTCAAATACGAAAACACAGATAGTAATGTAACCAGCAAACTGCGTACATCATAAACAATGTTAAACTTATTAAACACACACAGATCCTCTATACATGATGTACACGTTTTCCTATTTTCACAATGCCACATCATCGATGTTATCAGAAACATCTTCTATTAAGTCCTCTATATCATCATCCCTTGTAAACTGTAAATCACTGATGTCACCTGCCGCTGACATGTTCAACCTGGGCTGTGGAGAAAAGGCAGCTTCAACTTCTTCATTCTGTCCTCCCATGTCATACAAGTCTCGTGGTTTTACATGAACCACTACACTTCATTCTTGATCTACTTCATCACATACATAGTACACGAAATGAGCTTTTGATGCCAATATGTATGGTTCATCCTCTTCTCGATCACCGGTGTGAATCGGATGAGTGAAATTAACGATGGTAAGGCCTAGATGGTCTTGTTTGATGCCTCTGCTCGTAGTTGTATCAGCCCAAATACATCTGAACAAAACCACTGTGAAATGGCAGCTGTAGTTCAATTCGATTATGTCCACAATTTTTCCATAATATGGAACACTACCAACAACCACTCTATTGTCACGCATGCTTGCATAACTTCTTGTATTGGATGAGATATAAACTCCACTATTTTGGGTTTTCAGCCTATTTTCTTTTGTGATAGTTTTAAACTTGTACCCATTGACGTTGTACACCCCAAAATATCTTGCCTGAAGCATGGGACCACATGCCAGCAACTTCATTTCTTTCGAATGTATAGTACTGTCCATTGGAACCTGGCACCATAAATTAGAGTTCATTCGTATAAACCATTGGAATTTGTAAATTATAATTCTAGGGCACAAATAAGTTGTTCAGGTTAAATTTCTACCAACCTCATGGTTGAACTAGCAAGGAAATTCTGCATGCACAACACGGTCTATCTTAGATTGTGACCTTGTTTGATGCCGTAATTTTTGCTTCGTTTCTGTCCTAAATGTACTTTATGACACAATAAGAAATTAGTCCAACGACTGATTGTTTGAAATGGGTTATAATCGTGCTTAAAAAGTACATCTGCATACTTACTCAATAAATAGAACGATGGCTTCGCAATTGACTAGCACATGACGATGTGCCTGATCTTTTTCCATCGGGGTTAGTCCAAAATGTGAAACAGCCCCTGAAGCTTTTTCAATTTCTGGGAACATAGTTTTTCCTGTATTGTTTGTAATATCAACAGGTTGATCATCAACTCGCGCTGGTCGGTTGATTCTGGTCTCAAAATTATCCAAATATCTGGAACAGAATGTTAAAATCTCCTCGGATAAATAGCCCTCTGCAATTGAGTCTTCTGCTTGTGCCTTGTTACGCATGTATTGTTTCAATCGTCCTAGATACCTTTTACATAAATACGACATAACGCTTATTATATATGTAATGAGACAAAATAAATGTATTAAAGGCGTTTAGTAGCAAGCTAACTTTTCTATTGGATACATCCACCGATAATGTACTGGGCCACCAAGTTTTAGTTCATCAACGAGATGCACTGTAAGGTGAACCATGACAGTGAAGAAGGATGGAGGAAAAATCATTTTCATTTGACACAGAGTTTGCACAACATGATTTAGAAGGCCACCAAGCTGCATAAGGTTTATAGCTTCCCCACAGAGTTCTCGGAAAAATGAAGACAAATTCGCAATCACAGTCGACACCAGACTCGGCAATGCATTCTTTACCAAAATCGGAAGTAATTGTTCCATTAGAATGTGGCAGTCATGACTTTTCAACCCATACAACTTACACTATCAAATGTCAACACAACGAGCAATATTGCTTGAGTAACCATCTGGAAAGACCATGTTCTGTAGAGTCTTCAGGAATACATCCTTCTGTGGATTCGACATTGTGAAAATTGCTGAAGGATATTTACCACCTTTGTCCGGCCACAATTCAGGCCTTATGCCCATGCTTTGTAAATCTTTGCGAGCTTTAAGATTGTCTTTTGATTTGACGCTATCGTTTAAGATAGTGAAGACCACATTCTCACAAATATTTTTCTCTATATGCATCACGTCAAGGTTATGACGCAACATGTGATCCTTCAAGTACGGGAGTTCAAAGAACACACTCCTCTTTTTCCAATACGAGTCATCTTCATCAGCATCTTCACCAATGCGTCTTCTTTTGGCTGTCAAAGTTGAGTTCTTCCCAAATGAAAATTGCATGTTAGACTGTTGTCTTAAGACATCTGTTCCAGAATATTTCTTCAGTGGATCTCTGCTTTCAGCTTGTCCGTCAAATCTATTCCGGTCTAGTCTATATTTATGGCCCTAATTCAAGAAGCAGCGATGGCCCATGTAACACCATTTTTGACTGAATGTTAGTTGCTGAGCCTTAGCGTCCACGTTACAAGTGGGACATGCTAACCCACTGTACGTGTTCTACCCAGATAAATTTCCTAACCCTCGAAAATCACTAATAGTCCACATTAGCGCTGCACGCATCTTGAAAGTGGTCCCCTTATTAGCATCATAAGTTTCAACGCCATCCCAGAGTTGCTTCAACTCACCCACCAAGGGATCCAAATAAACATCTATGTCATTACCCAGCATTTTAGGACCGGGAATAATCATAGATAGTATAAAAGATGCCTGTTTCATGAAAAGCCATGGAGGAAGATTGTACAGAATAAGAATCACAGGCCAAATGGAATACTTCGTACTCATATTGTCGAAAGGATTAAATCCGTCACTAGCTAAAGCTAAACGAACACTGCGCAGATCGTTAGAAAAAATGGATACTTTGCATCAAATTCTTTCCATGCTTCAGCATCCTTTGGATGCCTCAAGTACCCATAATTATAATCAGCCTCTTTATGCCAGAACATCTCAGTTGAAGTTTTGCTACACATGAATAATCGTTGCAGTCGTGGTATAAGAGGAAAGTAACAGAGAGTCTTTGTTGGGAGAGGCTTTCCGTTTTTCTTGACAGGTATTTTAAGTTTTGTAACGGAACCCTTTTGCGTCTTTTGCTTCCATCGTGAAGTCCCACACTGCTTGCATTTGGTCGCGTCCTCATCATCACCCCGATATAACATGCAATCATTTGGGCATGCATTTATCTTTTTGTATCCAATCCCTAACTTTCGGATAGTTTTTTTGGCTTCATACAATGTGGACGGGAGTTTGGCTTGCTCAAATGCATCCTGTAATAAGTCCAGAATCATCGACATAGCCTTGTCACTCATACCGCACATACACTTAATATGATAAAGCTTCACTAGGAAAGACAACTTTGAGTATTTCGAGCAGCCGGGATATAATTCCTCCACTCCATCCGCAAGAAGATCGGTAAAATCCTGTGCCTCGCGACTTGGACCATCGTACAAGTACGACAACTCCAAATCATCGTCTTCTACAGGTTTGCCTGTTGTGGCCTCGTCACTTCCATGAGGCATTGTGAAGTTAAATGCCTCGCGCACCATTTGAAAAGTAGGATTCACCTCGGTTGTAGGTTTCTCAATTATCGGTGTGCAAATAGAGCTCTCCTCAGCTGGTTTCTCACCATGACGCAACCACAAAGTATATCCAGGGGAAAAGGGCTTTATCAACAGGTGTTCACACGCATCCTCTCTTGTTTTCATAAATTGATACCCACATTGAGGACATTGACACTTTATCATGTCATCCGACTATGCATTCGCAAATGCAAAGTTTAGGAACTTATTAAGTCCTCGTCTATATTCTATGCTATCTCGTGGCTTAAGAATCCACGTATTGTCCATATCTATTATACACCAAAGATATAGTTTAATAATTAATATGATATAACTTGTTCAACACTAAAATAATGTTAAGTATCTTAGGGTATTTTATCCGCATAATATAACAAATACAAATCTACTTGGGCTTAAAATGTATGGTTATAATATTAAATTATATTTAATACAAGGAGCTAACTATGTTTCAAATGTGTCAATTAAATTAAAACTAATTGTGTTTCATATGCATCTAATAACTAGTTTGAGTTTAAAACAACAGACATATTAAATTTTTGGTTTTTGTTGCTGCTAAAAAATAACTATAAACAAGAAATGTAGTAAAACGTAAGATGTATGGTAAAATACGTGTGCAACTAAAAATATTAAAATTTATAATAAAATGTATAGTAAAACATAGAATATAAACTAATATTAAAAAAAAAGACGCCACATAATTTCAGTTATAATATCACTCTAAAATTTACACAAAATAATTTTTGTTACAATATATCAGGATTCATTTTACATATAATAGTCATTCATCTAAATTCATTCATGGAGTACCTTACAAAAATTATATTTACGTAATTTTTTTTCTTATAACCTTTTTATAATTTGGGATTCAAAATTTATGTATTTTTATGTTTATTCAATGTTTATTTTTATGTTTTATTTTAGTTATGTTAATAAAAAAGTATTAACATTAGTTTTAATTTTTTTACTTTTAGGTAGGCAACCAATAAATATTGAGACTTTTTTTATAAATTATAAGATTAAAAAACTATTTATTATAGAAGAAATTAAGTCTATTTCTTGACCATAGGAAAACATATAATTCACTCTTGAATGTAATCAAAATAAATATAAATTTATTTAATTTTTTAAATTTTACATTAATTATTAGAATCATGATATAATGGATGTACTCATGTTAAAAAAATTGAAAATGACTTCATAATAATTTTTTTGTTGGACGAAAACATGACTCAATAACTATAAAGTCTAATTTAAACAACTGTTTGTAAGTAAAATAAGTAATAAAAATTGGACATAAGATTTAACCTTCTTGTTATTTGGTACAAAAATAAATATAATAAAAAATAAATAATTGTTCCCAAATATAATAACACAAAATTCAACATTTTTCTTTTCTAGAGCTATCTATTTTTTTAGTTTTCATCTTTATTTTGTTACTTTTTTTTAATTTTGTTAAGCAAAAAAGTACTAATATCATCGAACTTTAATTTTCAACTTCTGTTTTTCACTCGGTTCGAAGGTGCTCCACCACTACTCCTTACCTTGGTCACTCGGTGGCTCTGTCTCCCTTCCATCTCTGTTGACGGCATCTTCGAGTTTCCAGGTAATTTTTTTTAGATATGAAGGTTTGATTAACTTATTGAATAACTGTTGTAGTGTTTCATGTCTCTGTATCCCTAATGAGCTTTATTGAAAAGTTTTTTTATTCTGTAAAGCTCTATGCTGTGAAGTCACTGAAGCTCTGTTGCATGTCTCTGATATACTGATATGTGATTTACTGATATGTTAATTTTCTGAGCTGTGAAGTGTGAACTGATCGAACTGAAATTACTGAACTGAACTGTGAACTTTGTTTACTAATGCTTGTTTACTGAGATGATTTTTTATTGTTTACTGAATTGAATTTTGTTGTTTGTTGAATAATTGGGATTAATTTTGAATAATTTTGGATAAGCATGTGATTCATTGTTATGACAAACTAACAAAAGAGACTAAAAATGTAATAATAACTCATTACTCACCTAATTCATGTAGGTGAAAGATATAAAAAATGAGCAAAAGAGTTAATAAATTAAAAAGAAAAAATAATCTTATAAAAATTTACAGCTTCAAGGAAACATTTTCAAAAATTTTACATTAAAATATAATTTTAAAATATTGTATTCATTACAATAATGGAGGAAAATAATAATAATAATAAAATATATCGTAAACAACACTCAAAATCCAAAAAGAAAAACTCAAAAAGATCAATGATATAAAATCGTTTTAACCTCAATTAATAGTCTCTCCTTAAATAGAACAGAAATAATAAAGAAAAAACAATGACGGAAAATATAGAATAAAACAACCAAAATGGTCATAAAAATGGAAAAAAATCAGTTTACAAATTCTATTAAGAAAATTTTTACTTTGTAGAAAAATTGTGAACAATGAATATTTGAGTGTACACATTGGAGAAAAGATTAGCATCTACCACTGAAAATGGTGGTACCTGGATGAATGTGGAGTTGGAAAATGCTATAAACGAAAATCACAGAAGACTGTTGTTGGTTCCTAACATTTGAAAAGAAGAAGAGTTGCTATTAAGTTTATGATTATACGGGATGAAATAAGTTATTATATAGACTACCAAAAACCTTTAAAATATAACTAATAATCGAGTATGTTTTGAAGATAAGATAAAAAAAACCAATTTGCCATCTATCATCGCATTTACAGTCACTTTTTTAACAGAAGGAATTTCTTCATTTACTATTAATTAAATAAAAGGATAAATTAATTATATAAAAGGATAAACTAATTAGAATGAGAAACGGGCTTCTCAAAACTGATAACTTAAATTCTTAAATTTGAAATCCATAAGCTAGTTAACTAAATGGCGGAAAATCTTATTGAGATGAAATTATTAGGACGGAGTTCAAAAAATCACCCAATATTTTAGCAGTCACTTTTTCTCGTCTTCTTAACCTACTCCGCGCCTCCTTCATCCCAAACGAAAAAACCCTAAGGCAGCTTAAACCCCAGATCACAAACCCTTCTAATTGTAACGTATAGCCTCCAGTTAGCTTCATCCTCCAGAGCACCACCACTCATTAACGCCGGACTGCCTTCTGTTGCCGTCGCTGCACATCGGGCGTGTCGTCAGCCCTTGCTCCTTGGAAGGTCGCCACATCTTTGTCATTTGGAATTCCTGGAGAGATCGGCGTAGCAGCCTCCGTCGTAATATTCATGGCTTCATTTTCTTTTAATTTTCGTCTTCTGTTCAGCTTTTTTTTTTCTCAGAACAATTTTTTTGCTCAAAACAATTTTCGTTCTGGAAACCCTGTACTCTCTCACCAAATCATGTATTCTTCTCTCCTTTGGTTTAAATCACTGAATTGAATTATTATGCAATTTTTGTTTCCTGGTGAAAGTCTTTTAAAATTGTGCTAAAAATTATGTTAACCTGGTCATTTTTTTAATTTTCGCTCTCTGTTCATTTTTTAGCTAGGAACAAATTGTTTGCTCGGAACAGTTTCCTCTCTCCAAACCATGTTCCCTCTCATGAAATGCTGTATTGTTCTCTGCTTTGGATTCAATGAATGACTTGAATGATTAGGTGATTTTAGTTCCCTGGTGAATGGCTGTTAAAATTATGATGAAATTTTTGTTAATGGGTTCATTTTATTATTTATTGTTCTCTATTCATTTTTTTGGATTGAATAATTGATTTCAATGTATGGTTGATTTTCGTTCACTTGATCAATATTGATTAAAATTGAGCTGAAATTTTGTTAATTTTTAAAAATTGTGCTGAAAATTTGGTAAAGGTTTATTAGGGAAGAAGGAAATTATGCTGTAAATTTATTAGAATGACGATCAACCTTTGTTAATAAAGAAGTAAAATTGATCATGACCAGCCTTGTAGTTCAATGAGGAAATATATGAATTGAAGTAGCTCAATTAAAATTAACCAGTCTTTTAGTTTAATGAGTTTCTATTTAAATTGACTGGCTTACAGATTTTTAAAATATTTTATGATTTAAAACAATCGACTCAGTTATAATAATGAATATGTGAATAATAATTTAATTGATGTTCTTAAATTTAATATTTTAAATTTTGAAGAGATTTAAAATTTTATATTAGATAATAATTATATTGTATGGTGTGTTTATTTATAATTTTTTTTATTTTAAGCCCGTTTTTTTTGTCATTGAACCTTGGTATAATCGGTTAAACCAGTAAACTAGTGACTAACACGGTTCAACGACCGGATTGATTTTCAGAACCAATTTTGATAATTTTTTAAATACTATTTTGGTTACAGAATTCTATTGGTGAGGGTGTTAGTTTTGCGTACTATTGATTTTTACATCGTCGTTCTCTTGCTAATTGTCCAATGATCTTATGTTGTGTAAAGGATTAATCCAATGCCTAGAAAACCTCGCTACACCGTTAGTACTGCAGCCGGAACTTTTGTTGCCCCTGATAGTCAAACCCACGCTACTCTGTTTGATATACTAACTGCTTTGTTTTTAGCACACGGATGGAACGAAGGATACGGGAGCAAATACTTCAAGTGCACAGCGACGTGCTAGAGCGCCTCCACCTCCGCATTCCGGCAACGGTGCTCGACAATCTCGTGTTAACGCTGTACCATTTCGACCACCGTGCAATTCAACACGGCTGGCTTCGTCAAGTGACATGGGGACACTCGAGCTCCTACAACACGCACAGAGCATCCGAATTTACATGAAGTTGTAAGTGACCATTCAGAAAATGAATACTATGACCCGGAGGCGGATGAGGTCGAGTCGTTCGAAGACCATGTCGACGACTTGTTTGCCGCGCATGAAGTTGAACGTCAAGGCAATGCCAACAGCAAAAAAAGGACACTGATTTTTGGGTTATTGATGTCATAGGTTTTTTTTGCTTGTTTCGTAGAAAGTGTAATTACTCTTCTCCGTGCATTCTAATTCTCTTAGTAAACTAACTATTAAAGCTTTTTTCCTCTGTTAGAAAATGGCGTGACTTCTTGTATGGAGCTGACTGTTATGGAGGCATTAGCACTTCCTCCTGGAAAGAAGATCGTACTCTGACATAAAAATTAGTTGCAACAAGTTGGTCAGGCAGCCGGCCTATTGAACGGGTTCCTGGGGACATTGGGGGATGATTTTCAACAGTTACCAATTTGTGAAAAAAGTTGGAAGACAATGAACAAGGCTTTCAAGGAGCATGCGTTTGACCAGGTTAAGGTAATGTTTAAGTTTGTTGATAAAGTAAGGCGTTACCAATGCTTGGTGTAAAAAGCTTTTTTTTTATCTATTAAATAAACAGTACAAGGGAAAGATAAAGACGCACACACATGATATCGACCATACAAATTTTTAGAGAATATCGATAAATATATAAGGACTTTTTTGTTTAATGTAAATTGCACTACGTTATTATATAGTGTAGTCCCCAATTAATCCGGTCCTTCGTGTTTAGCAATGTAACTAATAATTATAGTAATAATAATAACAATAATAATAATAAAACTTATAAACCTAATTAGAATGTTAAAGCTGCTCTGATAGTAAACAATTAGAGAGTGACTAGCTATTATTTATGACTTTTGGTTAAATGAAAATGTCAGAAGAAAATAAATATGGAACACATTTGCACAAGTTAAATCTGTTACCCTCCTAACTTTGAAAATTTGAATGTTTTGTGGTTTTAATTTTTTATTGAGAGATTATTTGATTATTGACTAGCTCTAGTTATGCTGTTTTTCTATGCTGCTATTCTCCATTAGTAGGTGGATTTCTTTGGTTTTCTATTTTTTTGTTTTAGTCTGGTAAATTAGAGAAGGATAGTGCATGTTGGGTTTCTTTTTGTTCACTGCTTTGAATTTTGTTGCCGAGAATTGTTCATGTCCAATGATGTGTCTTTTGATAATATGTAAGTCTGTTTCAGGTGGTTAATTATTATATGTTTTCTTTATGTTAATTTTTAGTCTGCTCCTCCTCAACCCTCCCGACCAAAAACCGCTTCACCTTTCAACTTTGTTATTGTTGTCCCTGCCTGTAGAAAGCTATTGTAGAAGAGATTCAGCCTGATTCCTTTAATAGGATTTGATGGGTTCCTTTACCAAAAAGTTTTAACAGATTTTATTAGTAACTAAAATCATTATTTAATGAAGTGATATATACTTGATCACTACTAAGCTAGTCCAACAAGGGGGATTCTTCTCATATTTTGAAGGTGAATTTTCCATTATCATTATTGGGAACCTTCTGTGGCATGTATGATTTTTGTGGCATGTATGATCAGGTGAGCGGTCCATCAAGATTTGATTTGATCCTGTTACTGATAAGGTGTATGTTAGGAGGGAATATAGACGGTAAGAGTGTCTTTCATGTGCTTGTTCCCAGCTAACTTTGATTATTGAAAAACAAATACTCAATATTGAGCCATCTTTGTCAAGGGTCTCTTTATTCTTGAAGTTCATGATCAAGGTCCACCTCATATGATTTTTTGTCTATATGATAAGCTCTTGTTAATCTTTATGTGGACCAAGTTATGTGGCCTTATGTGATTAGGCATGCTTATATTGGATGTTATTCTTGCTCTTTATATGGTTATATTGGTTGTGAAACTTTCATTTTGAACTTAGCCTTTAGGATAAAGTTTTCATGGTGGAAAGTTCTCAATCATATTTTGCTTGTGTGTTGATTTGATCACTTGTGTATAAAGTTCTGTGATGTAGAATGGACGTGGAGTTAAAGTTAAGTGGTTACAATGACGGTGTGAAAGCACTGATAGAAGATCTTTATCATCTTCATTGTGTTATCTTATGATCTGAATTATTTGTAGCGAGCCTTTCACTATGAGGACGATGGAAGAGGGAGAATAAAGTGGGGAATTGTACAAAGAATAGAAAGATCCTGGAGGAATGCAAGAAATCATTTGTTCCATAAGGTTTATGACAAAGAACTGACTTTTGAGGAAAACCTCAAGCGTAAGCCATCAGGAATAAAAGCAAATCACTGGAAATGGTTTATTGAATATCGGTTAAAGGAGGACACACAGGTAACAAATATTGAGTTGGTATTTCATTGTATTCGATTTTAAACCGTCATGAATTACTACTAAATATGTTGAATTTATTGTGATAGTGGAAAAACTACTACCCAAAATATCTTCCCCTTATCCTTTTTTGTGTTTCCTGAAGTTGTAAATGGCTGACTTATAGACATTAACATTGTAGTAATTTATCCCGATAACATTTATGTTTGTCTTTTTGTTTGTAGGAGAAGTGTAGACAAAATGCCATTAATCGTTCAAAGCAACTGTACACACATACCGGAGGTTCTAAAACAATGGCAAGAAAGAGACACAAAGAAGTAATTAATTTAAATTCAGTTCCAAAATTTTGACTTGTTTTTGGTAATATAGTATTGTCTGTTATATGATTGTGTCTTGATGAATGTTATAGGAGCAACGACAGGGAAGGCCTATTGGTAGAGGAGAGATATGTACCATGAGTCATAAAAAAAAGAATGGTTCGTATATGAACGAAGATGCGCGTGTTGTTGGGGTAAATCATGTTCTTTACTTTTTCAATTTTCTTTTTGCAATTATTACCATTGAATTTAAATTAGTGTAAATCCGAATTTCACATGTCTGCAGGAAGCAATTGAACATATTGAGAGCCAAGACCCCTCCAGTAAGGAATTTTCACAAAATGATTCCCTTGCACAAGTGCTTGGAAAGGAGCACCCAGGAAGAGTTCGTGGACTCGGTTTCGGTCCATGTCCCACTCAGTATTTTCGTAACATTCCACAGCAGTCTGACTTTGGTGTGCAGATTGAGGAGTATCAGATGGAGATTGTAAAACTTAAGGCGGAGGTAGCAGAACTCAAGGCAGCGGCAGCAGAGGAAAAGGCAAAGAGAATAGAGGCAGAGGCAGCAGAGAAGAAGGCAAAAATGCAAACAATGAGAAATTTGTTAATATACATAATCCAGCAACAAGGAGGTAATTTGCCACCTGATATAGCTGCAGATCTGGATTCTTTGAGAAGTGCACCGACCTCATCCCATGCAAGATGATGTGCTGGAACTAATGATCTAAATGATCAATCTTGGAATCTGAATACTTTTTAATTGTTCATTGTCCTAATGACTTTTGAGATATTTATTTGTAGTTTTTTTTGTGGCTATTTATTTGTAGTTTACAGACATCGATGCACTGAAATCAAATTACTATTATAATGATTCACTTTTGCATATATATATTTTTGTTCTGTCTTGTGTGTTTTAGTTTGATTGGCTGTTGGTTGTTTTAATAAATTAAAGTAACTTAGTGGAAGAACGTATAAGGAATAAAAGAATTGACATATATTATTATAAATTTGGATTTTTTTTAAAAAAAAGTGCAACTCTACATTTGGCAGCAGTTTTTAATCTGCCGCTATATCTTAACAGAATTTCTCAACAGATGGCATTTTGCAGCAGTTAACAACCACTGCGATCTCCAAGCCATCCTATTTACGATTTCGTAGCGGATAGAACCACCGCAAAACTATGCCGCTGCAAAATACTATTTAGCAGCGGTTATACCAGCGGTTACTATTAACCGCTGCTAAAGATTTAGCCGCACGCTGTCTTTCAGTGGGTTATGAACCGCTGCTAATTGACTGCATAACCGCTGCTATTTGCCGGATGTGGTGTAGTGAAAATTCACGTTCTCTCTCGATTTTCATTCTTTTTCTTCTCATGGTTCCTTCTCTCTTTTTCCTTTGCTTAGTTCGGTAATGGGGAGAAAGAGAAATAAGTGATGATGATGTGGTGGCAAAGGAAGGGGCATGTGTCACGAAACCAAGCTGCTGAGTCAGCGATTCAGGTTATAAATATCCTAAACGGATAATTATGAAAACTGGATATATTAAAATACAAGTAATAATATATATGAGTTACTAATATAAATGACATTAGTAACATAAAGATAAAAGATATATGATGAAGCGTTAGCAAAGCTAAGTTCACCGAAAAGTACCGATATTACTCATATCGGTAGATATTGAGCTCGATAATAATATTATTAACTAAACTCTTTTTAAATTAAAAATATCAATTACTCAAATTAAAATATACATATAATTTTTATTACTTATAAATTACTAGAATTATAGTTTTAATTATATAAAATATTTCATCATAACAAAAATATATATAAGAATATGAATTTGATTGAATTCAAACAATTATAAAATTAATTCAATTACTTATAATAAAATAATTTATAAAAATAAGGAACTCTAATTTATAAAATAAATTATAACTTATTTATATTTATATTTTCAAAAATGTGAATCATTACAAGACACGCCCATTTTTAGAAAAGTTAAACCATTACACCTGCTAATCGCTAAATTATGAACCAAAATTCAATTTAGCCAAAAAAAATTCCAAGATTCACCTTTTGGTTTTTCTAGAACAACTAAGTCACAGGTACAAGACTCAGAAGACATAAAGTAATTTAATAGCAACCTCTATTAATCAAATGAGCATCAAAGAACACTGCACGTCCTCAAATAAATTTATTTTTTGATAACCATACAAATAATTTGAAACATGGCATGGTGCACGAAGAGTAACTTTGATCAGAAGACACACTAATTTTTAAGAGAATTTAAACCATTGCACCTGTTAATTGTAAGACCCGGTTAATTAATGGTTAATTAACCCATAAATGAGAATTTATTCTAGAAAGCCAAAAATGTTATTTTTATAGCTAAATGTGATAGAGGAAATTGAGACGAGAATTTCGGTACCAATTTTATAGAAATCGGACCAAGATTGGACCGAATGGGCCAAACCGGACCAACCGGACCCAAAGTGGGCCCTTGGCCCAACATAACTAAACCAAAACCCTAGTTTTCAGCACTCTCTCTCCTCACACAACACCAAAACACGCTGAAAATTGAGATGGAAGGGGGAAGAACACTCTCTCAACTTCCTTCTCTCACTTGATCTTCAAACCACCATAACTTTTGATCTAGAGCTCCGATTGCCGCTTCGTTTGCGGCCACGCGTTCACCGCGGAGAGCTCTACAAAACCCATACAATCAATCTTGAGGTAATCCACGTTTTACTGTTCGAAATTCCAGCCCTTGATTTCGAGTTTCATGAGCAAAAATGTTGAGATTTTGGGTTCTTTGATGTTATAGGACCCAACTCTCTTGAAGGAGAAGGTTAATCTTGTCTCCTTGGACCTTGGGTGTGGTAAGATTCTCAACCCTAGTATAATTTGTTGTTCTATGATGTTTGGGTATTGAGATGTTGTGTATGGGTATGATGATTGTGGCTTAGGTTGTGTATATGTGAATATTGGAGCTTGATTGGTGATTTTGGAAAGCTTGGAAGAGGGTTTTGTGTGATAAAATCTGTTCTTGGAGGTGTTGATACCTTGAGAGCTTGTAGACAAGTGGTTTGGAAGTGCTCCGGTTGAGCTTGGGGAATCGGCTAAGGTATGGTTTTGGTTTCCCGTATCTAATATGTAATGTGGTAGGAAATACTTAGGCTAGAGGCCCTAAGATAGGCATTGAATTGTTGGTGTTGTTGAATGGTTGAAATATATGATGTGTTCATATATGTGATTATGAATATTGATGCCTTGATTGTGTGAAATATGAGAAATGCATGTTGTGATATATGCTTGATGGATGATTGAGGTTGAATTGATGGGTGGTACCATGTTGATGGTGAGTATGATATTGATTATGTATAATGATGGTTAATTGGAAATGGTATTATTGGAAATTGGGATGAGGAAGGATGTATGACATGATATTGTGTTTGTCCTTTAGCCATTTGATTGAGAAGTGTTAAAATGGTTGGATGTGGTTTTGGAAACCTTGGTAAAGTGTCAATGTGTGAGTTGAGGATGGCTTGTTGTTGATTTTTGGTACATTTTGAATGATTTCAAAGAGAAGGGTTGAAATTGGCATGTTTGATTGATTTTGAAAAGAGTTGAAAGTGGCTTGTTTTGAAAATGGCACCTTGTGGTTTTGTATGAAAACATGGTTTTTGGGCATACTTTGACGGGACATAACTTGGACTACGGATCTCTGATTTGTGCCAAATCTGTTTAGAAATGAAATTGGATCCGGGATGTCCATGCCGTTCGAAGAACGGGTGAAAAACGATTTAAAATGAGGAAGTTATGTCCGTCGGAAGATTGGGGTTTGAATCTGTAAATTCTGCAGCTTTTAACTTAGAAAATTTTTAGCAGAATGACCCCTCGCGCGTAGGCGCACTTGGTGCGTACGCGCCGTTCTTCGAGAAAGCGCCATCCACGCGTGCGCGTACGCGTGGACCTGTTTTCATCCCAAAGTTGATTTTTGAGTTTTAAAAGCCAAATTTCATACTTCTAAGCCTCCGATCTCACCACTTATGTCTTAAATCATTATGATATGCCTAGCATGAGAAAAAGGGCTAGTGAATGTGGTAACTTGCGAGTGAAGCAAGGGAAAAATGAATGATCATTGAGGATCAAAGATGATTATGTGAGATGCGGAGAATGGCGGTGGAAGTGCTTGTTGTGCCATGGGCCGAAGGGCCGTAAGTGTTAATGAATTGGCTGGTTATGGATTTAACCGTGAGCCGGATGGCTAGATTATTGCCGTGTTACGGCGGAGCCATGTTTATGGCCAAGTATAAATGCATATATGATGTTGATTGAATTGTGAAGGTTTGCACTTCTACCATTGGAGATGAGGGTTTCCCTGGGTAGTAGCAATGGCTAGCCACCATGTGCTCCAGGTTGAGACTCGAAGCTCTTTTGACCCTATGTCGTAAGTGTGGCCGGGCACTGTGAAAGGCCCGGATGAGCTCGCCCCCATAAATATTCACCAGTGATGGTGATGGATAAATATTCACCAGTGAGGGTGATGGATATGGATCATGATTATGATCAAGTTTATGATGAGTATAATTCGAGTTGGGGATGCACGACAGAGGGACAGTCCAATGGCTAGCTACCAGGACTTGTCGGGTTGGCTCTATAACCGACAGATGTTATCATCAGCCACTAGGGACAGGCATGCATCATAAGCATACTACATGAATTGTTTGAGATTGCCTATTTGACTGCATATTACTTGCTAATTGCCTAAATGCCTTATTTGTTCCTATTTGTAAATCTCTTGTCTGATATAACTGTGTTTGCTATATTATACTCCTGCTGGTTGTTGGGAGGTCTGAAGGAAGTAGAAAGGGAAGTATTAGTTAGACTGAAGGATCTTTAGTTAGTTGCCGCTTACGGTTTAGCTTGTTTATAAGCTTTGATATTTTCTGGAGGAAGTTCTAGGATTGCCTTCGGCTTTCCTCTATTATTATGTATTATATATGTGGAAGCTGTTACCGTACTGGGGACCTCTGGTTCTCACCCATGCGGATTTTGTGGTTTTCAGATGCAGGACGCGAGGCTTCTCGTTGAGGCATGCTGGGGACTTCTGGATTAGCGAAGATTCTTGTTCTCGGGACTCTATCTTGATTTATATATCTTGTTTAGATACTTTTATCTCCATTAAATAATACAAACTGTGATGACTCCTTCTAGAGGGGATTTTGGAGATTAGGTTTTCGGTATTTGTGTCCCTTTGGGTTTTCCTTGGGGTTTTCCTTATTTTATTATATGTATATATTGCTATGCTCGAACCGGTTACCTTCGCAGCCGGATTTTGAGTCTTGATATTCCTGTTTTTGATACTCTTTATATATATGATCTTGCGTTAGCTTATCCTTTGCTCGTTGTGTTAGTGATCGGAGTGTTGCGCTTTCGAGTTGCGGTTTTTGTTTACCCCTTTTTTTTACAAGGCTCCTAGTTATAATCAATCATTCATACTACTATACGTACTAAATTTTTGTTTTAGAGGTCGTAATACCTTGCCATCTCTGAATTATGACTTAAGCATAAGTCTCCGTATGGTAGGGTGTTACATTATGGTATCAGAGCAGTTCGTTCCTGTAGAGCCTGAGGAATGGACTGACTATGCTTCTGTGCATTCTCTGTATGTGTGTTATGTGCTGTTAGTATATCTACTTGATATAGTTGGCATAAACGTTCATGAGCATGCATTTGGGACTTTAAAGTACTAAACTTCCGATATTGAGACTGATCAACTTAATATCGATTGTTTGGTGTGTATAGGAACCAGATGGCGCCTCGTGGACGCGGTAGAGGCCGTGGGAGAGGTCGTACTAATGCTCGTGCGCCGGAGACTAACCCTAATGACCCGGTGAACTTTATGATTGCGTTGGAGAATATGGCTGCTGCTATGCAAGCCACTGCTGAGGCTCTTGGTCAACAGATGAACAACCATGGTAATGACGGAGGTGGAGTTCAGGGCCCGATGACACTGGCAAACTTTTTGAAGGTTAATCCACCTAAGTTCAAGGGAACTACTAGCCCGACTGAGGCCGATACATGGTTTCAGGCTATAGAGCGAGCACTGCAAGCACAAGTGGTACCTGAAGGACAGCGTGTCGAGTTCGCTACCTATATGCTCACAGGTGAAGCGTCGCATTGGTGGCAAGGTATCCGTCGTCTTCTGCAGCACGGTGATGATTATATCACCTAGGATGTCTTCCAAGAGGAGTTCTATAAGAAGTACTTTCCGACTTCTGCTAGGACGGCCAAGGAGCTTGAATTGTTGCAGCTGAAGCAGGGTACTATGTCCGTATCTGAGTATACTGACAAGTTTGAGGAGCTGTTTAGATTCTCTCGTATGTGTCAAGGGACTCCGGTGGAATATGAGGAATGGAAGTGTGTTAAGTACGAGGGAGGACTCCGGAGTGATATTTTCGGTTCGGTGGGGCCAATGGAGATTAGGACTTTCTCCGAATTGGTGAACAAGTGTAGGGTTGCTGAAGAGTGTGTGAAGAGGGCAGCCGCTGAGAAAGGAAGTCACAAAGGATCATTTCCACAGAACCGAGGGAAGAGCTTTGCACCTAGAGGTCTGTCTTTTAAGAGGGGAGGTTCTTTTAGGAGGCCCAACAACAACTACTCCCAAGGGAAAAGGTTTGGGAAGCAGCCTCAGAATGATCAAGCTTGTACTAGGTGTGGGAGTCACCATCCGGGAGTACCATGCAAGGCCGGATGGGGTTTGTGCTACAATTGTGGAAAGGCGGGGCATAAAGCCGCAAGTTGTCCAGAGAAGCAAAAGCAAGGTGCTGGGAAAGCACAACAGACTGGTCGGGTGTTCACCACCTCAGCTGTGGGTGCAGAAGGATCTGAGACACTCATTCGAGGTAACTGTGAAATGGCTGGTCAAACTTTAAATGCTTTATTTGATTCGGGAGCATCGCATTCATTTATTGCATTTGAGAAAGCCCATGAGTTAGGATTGAAGATCGTAACCTTAGGTTATGACCTAAAGGTACATAATGCTACCCATGAAGCCATGGTAACTAGGCTAGGATGCCCGAAAGTTTCGTTCAGGTTCAAGCAGCGTGATTTTGTCCATAATTTAATCTGCTTACCGATGATCGGTCTTGATCTTATCTTGGGATTGGACTGGTTATCTGAGAACCATGTCCTGCTTGATTGTTCTACAAAGTCGGTGTACTTTATGCCGGAAGATACAGAAGGGCCGGTCGTGGTGAATAATTATTACTTGAATTCGATGATGGTGAACTGTTCTGGAATCGAATGCAGGGTATCCTGTTGTTAACCGCTGGTGTTTCGGGTGATGATCAAAAGTTGGATCAGATTCCGGTAGTGTGTGAGTTTCCGGAAGTGTTTCCCGATGATATTGAGGAATTTCCACCTAACCGAGAGGTCGAGTTTGCTATTGAGTTGGTGCCTGGGGCGGGACCAATCTCAAGTGCTCCTTATAGGATGTCACCGTTAGAGATGGCCGAGCTAAAGTCTCAGTTAGAGGAATTGTTGGGTAAGAACTTTATCCGACCAAGTGTTTCCCCGTGGGGTGCTCCAGTATTACTGGTAAAGAAGAAAGATGGAAGTATGCGGCTCTGTGTGGATTACAGGCAGCTGAACAAGGTCACCATAAAGAATAAATACCCATTGCCGAGGATTGATGATCTCATGGATCAATTACAAGGAGCTGGGGTTTTCTCCAAGATCGATTTGTGATCCGGTTATCACCAGATAAGGGTGAGGGGTGAGGATATCCCTAAGACTACTTTTAGGACTCGTTATGGTCATTATGAGTATACTGTAATGTCTTTTGGGTTGACGAACGCTCCTGCGGTGTTTATGGATTACATGAATAGAGTGTTCCGTCCGTTTCTGGATAAATTCGTTGTTGTCTTCATTGACGACATACTAATTTACTCCAAGACCAAAGAAGAGCATGCGGAACACTTGCGGACCGTGTTGCAAATTTTAAAGGAGAAGAAACTCTATGCGAAATTGTCTAAGTGTGAGTTTTGGAAGGATGAGGTAAAGTTTTTGGGTCACGTGGTGAGTAAGAGGGGAATAGCCGTAGATCCAACTAAGGTGGAAGCTGTAATGGAATGGAAGCAACCAACCACAGTAACTGAGATAAGGAGTTTTCTGGGTTTAGCTGGCTATTACCGAAGGTTCATCAAAGGCTTTTCGCAATTAGCTTTGCCGTTGACAAAGTTAACTCGCAAAGACACTCTGTTTGTTTGGACTCCTGAGTGCGAGGAGAGCTTTCAGGCATTGAAGAAAAAGTTGACCACTGCACCTGTGTTAGTGTTACCTGAGCCGAACGAGCCTTTTGAGGTGTACTGTGATGCATCGTTGAAGGGTCTAGGGTGCGTGCTGATGCAGCATCATAATGTGGTGGCGTATGCCTCACGACAGTTGAGACCTCATGAAGTTAGTTACCCTACGCACGATCTGGAACTCGCTGCGGTCGTATTTGCCTTGAAGGTGTGGAGGCATTATCTCTATGGGGTTAAGTTCCAAGTCTTTTCCGATCACAAGAGTTTGAAATACCTCTTTGATCAGAAAGAGCTTAATATGAGGCAAAGGAGGTGGATGGAATTATTGAAGGACTACGACTTTGAGTTGAATTACCATCCGGGAAAAGCGAATATAGTGGCGGATGCGTTAAGTCGGAAGTCGTTATATGCGTCTTGGATGATGCTTCAAGAGGAGAAGTTGCTCAAGGGATTCGAGAGTCTAAAAATTGGTGCTCGAGAAGTATCTGGAAACTTGTGTTTGAGCCGATTAGAAATCTCAAGTGACTTTAAGTCCAAACTCCTAAAGGCTCATGAAAATGATGAAGCATTATGGAAGGTGTTACCGGCTATCGAGCAAGGAAAACAGTGGAGAGTGTCGGAAGAAAAAGATGGGTTATGGAGATTCAAGGGTAGGATCATTGTGCCGGATGTTGGTACTTTGAGACAAGATATCTTAAGGGAGGCACACAAAAGTGGATTCTCCATTCACCCGGGAAGTACTAAGATGTACCATGATTTAAAGGTGATGTTTTGGTGGCCGGGTATGAAGAATGATGTGGCGGAATATGTTTCAAAGTGCTTAACTTGTCAAAAGGTAAAGATTGAACATCAAAGACCTTCCGGGATGTTGCAACCTTTAGAGGTTCCGCAATGGAAGTGGGAAAGTATTGCAATGGACTTTGTGTCGGGATTGCCAAGGACTAGGACTGGTTTTGATGCTATCTGGGTGATTGTGGACCGACTGACGAAGTCAGCTCACTTTTTGCCCATTCGGATGACTTACACCCTTGAGGAGCTAGCTCGGTTATACATAAAGGAGATTGTGAGACTCCATGGTGTACCTGCTATTATAATCTCTGATAGAGATCCTCGTTTCACTTCGAGGTTCTGGGGTGCATTTCAGAAAGCTTTTGGAACCCGATTAAGCTTGAGTACAGCTTACCATCCTCAAACAGATGGTCAATCTGAGAGGACGATCCAAACACTAGAGGATATGTTGAGAGCTTGTGTTTTGGACCAACCGACGAGTTGGGATCGGTATATGCCGTTAGTGGAGTTTGCATACAATAATAGTTACCATGCGAGCATCGGAATGGCTCCGTATGAGGCATTGTATGGGAGGAAATGTCAATCTCCACTATGTTGGTATGAAGCTGGAGAGAAAGGCTTGTTGGGGCCAGAAATGATAGCTGAAACCACTGAACAAGTCAAGAAAATCCGAGACAGGATGCTTACGTCGCAGAGTCGCCAAAAGAGTTACGCCGATCAGAGGCGGAAGCCCTTGGAATTTGAGGAAGGAGATCATGTTTTCCTGAAGGTTACTCCGACCACAGGAGTAGGTAGAGCGATTAAAGCAAAGAAGTTGAATCCTCGATACATTGGTCCATTTCAGATCCTGGAGAGGATTGGGCCGGTGGCGTATCGGATGGCTCTACCACCTCATCTTTCGAACCTGCACGATGTGTTTCACGTGTCACAGCTTCGGAAGTACACTCCTGATGCTAGCCATGTGTTAGAACCTGAATCAGTTCAGTTAAGAGAAGATTTGACGCTTCCAGTGGCTCCAGTTAGAATTGACGATACTAGTATCAAACGATTGCGTGGAAAAGAGGTTTCATTAGTCAAAGTGGCTTGGAGTCGAGGCGGTGTTGAAGAACACACTTGGGAACTTGAGTCGGAGATACGAACGGATTATCCGCACTTATTCTCAGGTAATTGAATTTGAATTTTGTGGGCAAAATTCCCAATTAGGTGGGTAGAATGTAAGACCCGGTTAATTAATGGTTAATTAACCCATAAATGAGAATTTATTCTAGAAAGCCAAAAATGTTATTTTTATAGCTAAATGTGATAGAGGAAATTGAGACGAGAATTTCGGTACCAATTTTATAGAAATCGGACCAAGATTGGACCGAATGGGCCAAACCGGACCAACCAGACCCAAAGTGGGCCCTTGGCCCAACATAACTAAACCAAAACCCTAGTTTTCAGCACTCTCTCTCCTCACACAACACCAAAACACGCTGAAAATTGAGATGGAAGGGGGAAGAACACTCTCTCAACTTCCTTCTCTCACTTGATCTTCAAACCACCATAACTTTTGATCTAGAGCTCCAATTGCCGCTTCGTTTGCGGCCACGCGTTCACCGCGGAGAGCTCTACAAAACCCATACAATCAATCTTGAGGTAATCCACGTTTTACTGTTCGAAATTCCAGCCCTTGATTTCGAGTTTCATGAGCAAAAATGTTGAGATTTTGGGTTCTTTGATGTTATAGGACCCAACTCTCTTGAAGGAGAAGGTTAATCTTGTCTCCTTGGACCTTGGGTGTGGTAAGATTCTCAACCCTAGTATAATTTGTTGTTCTATGATGTTTGGGTATTGAGATGTTGTGTATGGGTATGATGATTGTGGCTTAGGTTGTGTATATGTGAATATTGGAGCTTGATTGGTGATTTTGGAAAGCTTGGAAGAGGGTTTTGTGTGATAAAATCTGTTCTTGGAGGTGTTGATACCTTGAGAGCTTGTAGACAAGTGGTTTGGAAGTGCTCCGGTTGAGCTTGGGGAATCGGCTAAGGTATGGTTTTGGTTTCCCGTATCTAATATGTAATGTGGTAGGAAATACTTAGGCTAGAGGCCCTAAGATAGGCATTGAATTGTTGGTGTTGTTGAATGGTTGAAATATATGATGTGTTCATATATGTGATTATGAATATTGATGCCTTGATTGTGTGAAATATGAGAAATGCATGTTGTGATATATGCTTGATGGATGATTGAGGTTGAATTGATGGGTGGTACCATGTTGATGGTGAGTATGATATTGATTATGTATAATGATGGTTAATTGGAAATGGTATTATTGGAAATTGGGATGAGGAAGGATGTATGACATGATATTGTGTTTGTCCTTTAGCCATTTGATTGAGAAGTGTTAAAATGGTTGGATGTGGTTTTGGAAACCTTGGTAAAGTGTCAATGTGTGAGTTGAGGATGGCTTGTTGTTGATTTTTGGTACATTTTGAATGATTTCAAAGAGAAGGGTTGAAATTGGCATGTTTGATTGATTTTGAAAAGAGTTGAAAGTGGCTTGTTTTGAAAATGGCACCTTGTGGTTTTGTATGAAAACATGGTTTTTGGGCATACTTTGACGGGACATAACTTGGACTACGGATCTCTGATTTGTGCCAAATCTGTTTAGAAATGAAATTGGATCCGGGATGTCCATGCCGTTCGAAGAACGGGTGAAAAACGATTTAAAATGAGGAAGTTATGTCCGTCGGAAGATTGGGGTTTGAATCTGTAAATTCTGCAGCTTTTAACTTAGAAAATTTTTAGCAGAATGACCCCTCGCGCGTAGGCGCACTTGGTGCGTACGCGCCGTTCTTCGAGAAAGCGCCATCCACGCGTGCGCGTACGCGTGGACCTGTTTTCATCCCAAAGTTGATTTTTGAGTTTTAAAAGCCAAATTTCATACTTCTAAGCCTCCGATCTCACCACTTATGTCTTAAATCATTATGATATGCCTAGCATGAGAAAAAGGGCTAGTGAATGTGGTAACTTGCGAGTGAAGCAAGGGAAAAATGAATGATCATTGAGGATCAAAGATGATTATGTGAGATGCGGAGAATGGCGGTGGAAGTGCTTGTTGTGCCATGGGCCGAAGGGCCGTAAGTGTTAATGAATTGGCTGGTTATGGATTTAACCGTGAGCCGGATGGCTAGATTATTGCCGTGTTACGGCGGAGCCATGTTTATGGCCAAGTATAAATGCATATATGATGTTGATTGAATTGTGAAGGTTTGCACTTCTACCATTGGAGATGAGGGTTTCCCTGGGTAGTAGCAATGGCTAGCCACCATGTGCTCCAGGTTGAGACTCGAAGCTCTTTTGACCCTATGTCGTAAGTGTGGCCGGGCACTGTGAAAGGCCCGGATGAGCTCGCCCCCATAAATATTCACCAGTGATGGTGATGGATAAATATTCACCAGTGAGGGTGATGGATATGGATCATGATTATGATCAAGTTTATGATGAGTATAATTCGAGTTGGGGATGCACGACAGAGGGACAGTCCAATGGCTAGCTACCAGGACTTGTCGGGTTGGCTCTATAACCGACAGATGATATCATCAGCCACTAGGGACAGGCATGCATCATAAGCATACTACATGAATTGTTTGAGATTGCCTATTTGACTGCATATTACTTGCTAATTGCCTAAATGCCTTATTTGTTCCTATTTGTAAATCTCTTGTCTGATATAACTGTGTTTGCTATATTATACTCCTGCTGGTTGTTGGGAGGTCTGAAGGAAGTAGAAAGGGAAGTATTAGTTAGACTGAAGGATCTTTAGTTAGTTGCCGCTTACGGTTTAGCTTGTTTATAAGCTTTGATATTTTCTGGAGGAAGTTCTAGGATTGCCTTCGGCTTTCCTCTATTATTATGTATTATATATGTGGAAGCTGTTACCGTACTGGGGACCTCTGGTTCTCACCCATGCGGATTTTGTGGTTTTCAGATGCAGGACGCGAGGCTTCTCGTTGAGGCATGCTGGGGACTTCTGGATTAGCGAAGATTCTTGTTCTCGGGACTCTATCTTGATTTATATATCTTGTTTAGATACTTTTATCTCCATTAAATAATACAAACTGTGATGACTCCTTCTAGAGGGGATTTTGGAGATTAGGTTTTCGGTATTTGTGTCCCTTTGGGTTTTCCTTGGGGTTTTCCTTATTTTATTATATGTATATATTGCTATGCTCGAACCGGTTACCTTCGCAGCCGGATTTTGAGTCTTGATATTCCTGTTTTTGATACTCTTTATATATATGATCTTGCGTTAGCTTATCCTTTGCTCGTTGTGTTAGTGATCGGAGTGTTGCGCTTTCGAGTTGCGGTTTTTGTTTACCCCTTTTTTTTACAAGGCTCCTAGTTATAATCAATCATTCATACTACTATACGTACTAAATTTTTGTTTTAGAGGTCGTAATACCTTGCCATCTCTGAATTATGACTTAAGCATAAGTCTCCGTATGGTAGGGTGTTACATTAATCGCTAGATTATGAACCGAAAATAAAATCAGGAAAAAAACTCTAACATTCAACTGCTGGTTTTTCTAAATCAACTAAATCAGAGGTACAAGAATAACAACACATAAAGTAGTTCAAGAGCAACCTCTATTAATCAAATGGACATCAAACAACAATGAACGAAACCAAAAAAAATCAGTTAGCGATAACGATCCATATAATTTGAACTATGGAACGGTACATGAAACGTAACTTTGATCAAAAGACACACCTATTTTTGGAGAATTTAAACCATTACACCTGTTAATTGCTAATCCATAAACCAAAAAGCAACTCAGCAAGAAAAAATTCAACATTCAACTACTGGTTTTTTCTTAATCAACAAAATCAAAGGTCCAAAAATAACAACACATAGAGTGATTCGATAGCAACATCTATTAATCATATTTAAATCAAGGAACACCTAACGTAACAAAAAAAAATCTAGTCAGTGACAACCATACATATAAGGTGAACCATGAAACGGTGCATGAAAATTAACTTTGATCGGAAGATACATCCGGAATAATAGTCAGTTAACGGGATTACAGCTACTATTTATTGCTCAACACTCTGAAACATCACTCCGTATTTATAGGGATAACAACTAGATATTTTTCAAACCCAATTATACGTTGACCACATTCAAACCCAATTTAAATCTGGAAAGATAAACAAAAATGAACTAATAATCCTATTTCAATCCCGTAGTTCTGAATTCTCTTATCCATTATGATTACCAATGCATACAACAGCTCTCCAGCAAAGCATGATGAACCAATATCATACAAAAATTAAGTTCAACTCATATATCAATTCCGCTAACATTACTTAAAAGTAGCATCCACAAATTAAAAAAAATCATCTTGTATGAATGCCAAACCCTATAACATGCACCCAAAACAGATCATCAACAACCTTTGTTTACTAAAACCGTGAATTACTACTAACCTATTATCGCAACGACTCCGACGGAGGAGGATGACCCTGCGCGACGCGTCTTAGAGGCGATGCTGGGAGCGGCCAGGCTAAGGTTGATAACGAAGAACAGAAGAAGTGGGATGGTGGTGCTTCGACGAGGCAGGGAAACATCCACCGCCGCATGCGTGGAGGCAGAGTAACAGGAGGCGCCGTCGGGTTGTACCTCGGAGAAGTGGATGCATCTTCAATGGAGCGTCGACTGTGACATACAGCAGTAGTGGTAGCGCTGAGTTGAATTCCAAAAGCCACGCGGTTGATCGCTGATGGACGTAGCGGCGGCGTTGACTAGGGTTGACGCTGGCAACGGAAGAATAGATCGAAGACGTGGGTTCAGCGGCGCTGCAACAGGGTCTTGGTGGATGAGGCTGAACAGTGAAAATTATTGTAAATTAGGTTTACTATAGTAATTAGGAGAAATTAGATTTAACTTTGGGTAGTTGAGAATATGGCCTTTTTAATTAAATGAGTTTTGGGGTCTAGCCCAATGGAAGTTGGCAGGAGTTGGCTGGAGTCCTCTTGATTACTTAGCGGATTTAATTAATTTTCGTTAAACTAAAAAATCAATTTGTGAAAATTTTAAATTGCTACAAAAGTGATTTAAAATTGTCATAAAAGATCAATATAAAACTTTCACTAAACACACACAAAATCTTCACTGAATAGATTATGGGGTTTCAAAAAACCTCCACAAAAAAAACTCGTGACACCTCAAATTTTTGGAGTTTCAAAAACTCCGAAAAACTATTTGGTGGGATTTATAAATCTCCACAAATTAATATAAAAACTGTCACAAATACTAAATTTTTTATAGTGTCTACTTATCAGTTTAAATTTTTGAAAAAAAAAATTATAATAATCTCAAGAAAAAATTTCAATCTACAACAAATAAAAGAGAGAGAAAAACATATACAAAATAAACTACTCGTATCACTAATGTATTTTTATTTAATAGTTAAAAATTTTAAAATAAATAATTTCATGGTATAACTATATATCTCATAAAAGTTTCTAGTTAATGGAAAAAAATCTTACCGAATATTTTAAGGTTTTCACTTTTTTAAAAAATTTGATGTCTATCTAAGTTTATTTTATTGATTATAAATAATATATAAGATATTTTTTCCTTTTTAAATTACGTTTACAAAACCTCACATCACCAAAGCCAACTTCGTAATTTTCCGAGGACATAGAGATTATTGACGGTCTTATATTATTCATACAAACTACAGCTATCGATTTTTCGCCATTTTCTATTATAATATTCAAATGTAGTACAATAATTGAAGACACCCAAGGAATCTATATAATAGATTAGAATGTCATTTGTTTTATCAAAGCCAACATGTGATTAATAATAATTGATTTAACTTATCTACAACGATTTATGAGACTATGTTTGTCATAAAATTACTTTTTCAAAAAACTACTTGAATTCCTTTTGTCTTTGTCTGTTGAGTTAATTTAATAGCCTTTTTATTGTTTTACGAAACAAAACTCTATTTTTTAATTATTCGATTATAAATTTTACAAGAATATTAGGATGTTTATAAGAATTTGTAATTCTTAATATAAAAAATAATATAAATAATTATATTTTTAATATTTTTTTAAACAAAAATTCTTTTAAATTTATTTAATTTTTGTATAAGTTTTTTTTATTTTATCTTATATTCTTTTTAAAATTTACCAAATTCTAATATTATATCATAAAATTACTTCTCTTAAATATTTAAACTAACAGAAATAAATGAGAGAAAGAATTCTTTTTTACAAAAAAATTTAAAAAAATCAAAATATTGTTTCGGAAAACAAATAAAAAGTGTTCAATATACTCAAATTGTTTTTTAGGGGAAAAAATTGGGTGAGCTCCATCCAAATCTATTATATAGTTGTTTTTGTGTATCAAATATTAATATGGGTAAAGTATACTTTTTTTTCTTCTGAAATTTGATAAAAGTTTTAAAAATATTTTTAAGTTTTATTTTGTTTCAATTTTGTTCCAAAAGTTTTCGATTTGCATCAAATATATCCCTGACGGCTAATTTTTCAAAAAAATTAAGACTGATTCAACAACAATTTTTTTAGAACAACCTCTCAACACAAGCAAATCAAAGCATAATTTTCATACATTATTGTTAGATTGGTTTTAAATTTTTTGTAAATTTAACCGTCGAAGGTATATTTGATGCAAATTAAAAACTTTTAGGACAAAATTAAAACAAAATAAGACTTAGGAGTATTTTTGAAACTTTTGCCAAATTTAAGGGGCAAAAAATATACTTTACCCTATTATTATTTATTAGAAATATGTTATGATATTATTTTTACAAAAAATTTAAGTCAATGGAAAAATATTTTTTTTTCATGAAAACGGCCCTATACACCCAAATTACAGACTAGAAGTCACATAACTAGTTATATCTCTTAGGTTTCGTTTGGTTTGTGTATGTACTAAGACATAGACATTTGAGACATAGATATAAAGTATTTGTGTTTATGTATGATGTTTGGATATAATAGATATGATATTAGTGTAGTGTCTAATATTATGTTTGGTTATAAAAAATAAGAACACTACATAATTAAAATGACAATTTTACCCTCATAATTTAAATTGAAAATCCAATAATTTTAAGGGAAAAGAAGGGGACCAAACACCCGAAATTGACTCGAGGGTTTCTCCCCCTCACCCCAACCCCCTAAAAATCTCCCTTCTCCCTAGTTGGCCTCCTCCTTCTTCGCTATTATGTGCGGTTCCATTCTTCTTGTTGCGAGTGTCTTTGCAGGTTCAGTTAATCAAAGAGTGTTCATAGAGAATTGTTTATCGATGAAAAGCACCGTGTGTTGAATTAGCGTCAACGAAGAAACCAATGCCGAGAAGCGTCTCCTCTACGTTTGGCAGGTATCTACCATACCTATTCCTAATATTTACAGCTTAAACTATATCTCTTATTGTTTAAGAGGTAGGATTTAAAATTTAAGATTTAAGATTTACCGCATTTTGAGAATACGGTGCTTAATATGTGTAGCTACTGCAAACCAAATTCCTAACTTTAACGGTTTACATAGTGTAGTTATATCCCCGATTTCATAACTTTAACGGTTTACCCAAGTATTAATGAATGAAATTGAAAACTGCATGTGTTATAGAAGTGTGGATTAGGAAGAATTAAAAGAGTAATAATTGAAAAGATGAAAATAAGCCATGCTCTTCCATCGATTTGCGATTAAGAAGACCATATATATTCATATCAATGTTTCTTGGTTACTTTGTATAGAGCATATGATAATTTCTTAGTGCCATGGAAGTGAATTAGTTACAAGGAAAAGTATAAGGAAACAACTTTTCTACAAGTTAATATAAGCCAACTCTATTATAATTTAAATTTTATAAATAAATAAAAATTTAAAAATTAAAATTCAAAATTCAGAAAAGATTTTATCTATATTTATCCTAATTATTACATTTATAGTACACAATAAAAATAATCCATAAAAAACATAATCCATTTTCATTCACTTGGAAACAGTCAAATCTCTCCCTCCACAAACTCACCGTCTCCATGCAGTTTTCGGCATTGCCACCCATCGACCACCGCCGCGTCTTTCATCGCGCTGCGCGGCCTTTTCCTCACATCCTGCCACTGTCCTTTTTCATTGGACATAGTCGCCTCCACCGTTGCAGATCATAATCCCGACGCATTTGCACCGCTAATAAACACCATCGCAGCCTCCATCCATCGCGGTAGACAGTGCAGAATCTACACCCCACGGCTCTCCATCCTTTGCGATGTAGCCACCGACAGGCCCCATTTGCGACGCGCAATCAACTACTCTGATCCATGGCGACTCTTCCACTCGCGATGCGTGGCCTCCATGGGTTCTTCCTCGCAACTCGCCACCGCGAGTCCCTCACCGTCCACACAACGCCGTTAAGACGTCGTCACCGGCCACCCTGCGGCTCTTCTTCTCCTCCTCCTATTTGGTTTTGAATTATTCTTTTAACTAGTTTTTTTATGTTTTTCCCCTAAATTTTGGAGGATTCTTTTTATTAGTTTTGGATGATTCTTTTTCCTATGTTTTATAAGTTTTTTTTCTCAGGATTTGGATGATTCTTTTTATTAGTTTGGGATGATTCTTTTTCCTATATTTTATATGTTTCTTTTCTTAGGATTTAGATGATTCTTTATCTTATGTTTTGGTTTTTTTTTTGGAGTTTCAAAGTTTTTTTTGGAAAGAGGAATTAGGGTTTGTGTAATAAATGGTAAAAGGTGAATTAGAGTAAGAAGAGGTAATTAATAATCATTAATTTTGTATCTTTTAAAAAATAAAATTTAAATAATCACTAATTAATGACAATTAATTAGTATAGAGTGCAGTTCAAAAATGCTTGTTAGCTTGTTGTTGGCTAGACTTATGTTGGTTCCCTAGCAGGATTGTTAGTTACAAAGGTAATAATTTCACATTGGTTCTCATAGTTGATTCATTATAATTGTATGTTCTTGGAACATGTTCTAAATTATTTTAGCCATCTTCACATATATGCATTCAATGTGTTTGATGATTTGTTTGTGTGTAGACAATGAATATGCTTACTTTGAATCTGTTTCAACGACTTTTGTTATAGTGTGTGTTTCAATTTAGTTCTTTTTTGTATTTTTATCAATATTTTCAAGCAAATAGAACTTTTTTGGAATATACACTGACCAAATGTGATGGTAAAAACTAGAAATCAAAGACTAATAAAACTTCAATAATCTTTTAAATTCAGTGAATTCATAATCTTTGCAGCAAAGATATTGCTTTATCTTTATAAAGTACTAAAGAGAATCAAACTTCATCTTTTTCTTTTGTTATTAGATTCTTTAGTTATCAACATCTCAACTTATCTCCGTGCCTTCTTTGTCTTTTCTCTGAACCATGTGAACTAATCTAGTGTGAAAATTTTCTTTCTTCATTCACAGTAAAACTAGAAAAAGTGCACCTTAGTCTTAGTCCCCTTTTAACTAAAGTTCATAAGAGGCCAGTTGCTTTTTCCAATTTTGGAGAACTTGTGAATCAAATTATTTTATTCTTATATTATATTTATCCCATTTCAGATAAGCATGACTCCAAGAATGCATAAGGAGCAAGCTTGGGAAAGAAAAACAAAGAATAAAGCTACAAGAGGAGAGGAGAGGACAAAGTGGTAGTATCTTGTGATGACTCTTGGAATATTCATAGACTTTTAAAGTTGTATTTTTTTTTTCTTATTTGGCATTGTATTTGTACAATGAATCATGACAAACAATAGCATAAGAATTTCATCGGTATAGTTTTAGGGAATACACAATTGTTTGTTGGATCCTTTACTTGTAATGAAATCGTATGAATTAAAAATTGAATGGAAAGTGGTTTCTTTGAAATTTATTTTGGCTTGCTATTTGTTTTTAACTAATAGTATCTAGAATATATTTTGTTTGCTTTGCACAAATATATAAGTGCAGAAATTAAGAACTCAGGCTGTAAATATCATGTAGGAAATCAACATAGGAAGTGCATTATTTTAGAAAGAAAAATTTGATTCGAATTTCGCAGAAGTGCACAGTTTTGTTGTGCAAAATTACACTATACAATTAAAATTCAATTGTACTTATGTGCAGAAAATTAACATAGATTATGAAGAATTCAATAGAATTTTGCAGGAATGCACAATTTTAAGTGTAAAATTGCACAATACAACTAAAACTCACTTGATGGATAACTTAGTTGCATAATAGCAGAAAATTAGCACATAAATAGTTGAAATGTAGCACGTGCACTTTACTTGCATAGCATAACAAGAAAACAACATAACACTGAGAAGTCTAATAAGTTTATCAAAAGATCTTAGTAAGTTTAGCAATATATCCTAATAAGTTAACAACTAAGACCAACTACACCAACAATAGCTAAAAGTTGTCCATAATATCTCGTGTGAATGCTGCCTTTTTCTCGTCCAAACTCCAAAAGGTTGCCTTCAATTCTGGATTCGGCACAAATTTCTTTGCAATTTGCACGATATCCATTGCGTCAAAGTTAAGACTCTTCAACGTTCGGCCAAGATTCACTTGCTCATTAACCCCAAACGTTGCATTGGCTTATACTTGCACATGATTTCCTTGATCCTAAACTGCAGCCTTAAAAGTTTCAGGCAAGTTTGATAGGATTGCAGCATCGTTGCTTTTTTAGTTGTAGTTTGACATCCTTGATTTCTCTCACTTGATGAAGAAAAAGAGGTCGAAAAGGTATTGGGTAATTCGCTCTCAGTAGTTGCTAAATCCTCCATGTCAACATCCTCTCCGTCTAAACCCAGGCCACTAGCTGTGTGGCGCACGGAATTGTAATTCACACTTTTCACATCTCCGCACAACTAACCAGCAAGTGCACTGGGTCGTCCAAGTAATAAACCTTACGTGAGTAAGGGTCGATCCCACGGAGATTGTCGGCTTGAAGCAAGCTATGGTCATCTTGTAAATCTCGGTCATGCAGATTTAAATGGTTATGAGGTTTTGATAATTAAAATATAAATAAAACATAAAATAAGATAAAGTTACTTATGTAATTCATTGGTGGGAATTTCATATAAGCGTATGGAGATGCTTTGTTGCTTCTGAATCTCTGCTTTCCTATTGCCTTCTTCCAACCATGCGTGCTCCCTTCCATGGCAAGCTGTAGGATCCTCTCAGTGAAAATGGTCCTCTACAGTTTCTGCACGGCTAATCAACTGTCGAATTTCTCGTCTCGGATGAAAAATACCAGGTACAGCTACCGCATGGCTAATCATCTGTCGGTTCCCGCTAGCGTCGGAATAGGATCCATTGATCCTTTTGCACACTGTCACTGCGCCCAACATTCGCAGGTTTGAAGCTCGTCACAGTCATTCCTTCTCGGATCCTACTCGGAATACCACAGACAAGGTTTAGACTTTCCGGATCCCATAAATGGCTGCCAATTGGTTCTAGCCTATACCACGAAGATACTAATCTCACGGACTCGGTCCGTGTATTAGATATCCAAGAGAATATACTTCAGCTGTCGTCCAATGACTATGTTGAACATCATGTAGACCGCTTTGTGGTTGTCAGGCACGCAGATCTTGGCTAAGCGAGTAACGAAGATTGGGTGATTGTCACGGGTCACTCCTTCATTCTGACTTAACTGAATTAAGTACGAGAGTATATCTTGGAGAAGAAGTAGGCGTGAATTGAATAAAAAACAGTAGTAACTACATTAATTCATGAAGAACAGCAGAGCTCCACACCTTAATCTTTGGGGTGTAGAAACTCCACCGTAGAAAATACATAAGTGAAAAAGGTCTAGGCATGGCCGAATGGCCAGCCCCTCCAAACGTGAAAATAGTCTATGATAAAAGTGTTCCAAAACTTCTTAGATCCGAATACAATAGTAAAAAGTGCTATTTATACTAAAGTAGTAATTTAGGTTTACAGAAAATGAGTAACTAAATGCAGATAGTGCAGAAATCCACTTCTGGGGCCCACTTGGTGTGTTCTTGGGCTGAGCATTGAAGCTTTCATGTGCATAGACTGTTCCTGGAGTTAAACGCCGGCTTGGGTGCCAGTTTGGGTGTTTAACTCCAATTCTGGTGCCAGTTTGGGCGTTTTATGCCAAGATATTTTAGGCTGGCTTTGGATGCCAATTTGGGCCATCAAATCTCGTGAAAAGTATGGACTATTATATATTACTGGAAAACCCAAGATGTCTACTTTCCAACGCAATTGAGAGCGTGCCAATTAAGCTTCTGTAGCTCCAGAAATTCCTCTTCGAGTGCAGGACGGTTAGAATCCAACAGCATCTGCAGTCCTTTTTCAGCCTCTGAATCAGATTTTTGCTCAGGTCCCTCAATTTTAGCCAGAAAATACCTGAAATCACAAAAAAACACACAAACTCATATTAAAGTCCAGAAATGTGATTTTTGCATAAAAACTAATAAAAATATAATAAAAAGTAACTAAAACATACTAAAAACTATGTAAAAACAATGCCAAAATGGTATAAATTATTCGCTCATCACAACACCAAGTTTAAATTGTTGCTTGTCCCCAAGCAATTGAAAATAAAATAGGATAAAAAGAAGATAATATACAATGAATTCCAAACTTATCAATGAACTTAGTTCCAATTAGATGAGCGGGGCTAGTAGCCTTTCGCTTCTAAACAGTTTTGGCATCTCACTTTATCCTTTGAAGTTTAGAATGATTGGCATCCATAGGAACTTAGAATTCAGATAGTGTTATTGATTCTCCTAGTTCAGTATGTTGATTCTTGAACACATCTACTTTATGAGTTTTGGCCGTGACCCTAAGCATTTTGTTTTCCAGTATTACCACCGGATACATAAATGCCATAGACACATAACTGGGTGAACCTTTTCAGATTGTGACTCAGCTTTGCTAGAGTCCCCAGTTAGAGGTGTCCAGAGCTCTTAAGCACACTCTTTTTGCTTTGGACCACGACTTTAACCGCTCAGTCTCAAGCTTTTCACTTGACACCTTCACGCCACAAGCACATGGTTAGGGACAGCTTGATTTAGCCGCTTAGGCCAGGATTTTAGTCCTTTTAGGCCCTCCTATCCATTAATGCTCAAAGCATTGGATCCTTTTTACCCTTGCCTTTTGGTTTAAAGGGCTATTGGCTTTTTTTGCTTGCTTTTTCTCTTTTTTTTCGCTATTTTTTTCATATTTTTTTTCGCAAGCTTTTGCTATTCACTGCTTTTTCTTACTTCAAGAATCAATTTTATGATTTTTCAGATTATCAATAACATTTCTCTTTTTTCCATTATTCTTTCAAGAGCCAACAATTTTAACATTCATAAACAACAAATTCAAAAATATGCATTGTTCAAGCATTCATTCAGAAAACAAAAAGTGTTGCCACCACATCAAAATAATTAAACTAATTTCAAGATAGAATTCGAAATCATGTATTTCTTGTTCTTTTGCAATTAAAAACTTTTTTCATTTAAGAAAGGTGAAGGATTCATAGGACATTCATAGCTTTAAGACATATACACTAGACACTAATGATCATGTAATAAAGACACAAAACATAGACAAAACATAAAGCATAAATTTTGAAAAATAGAAAAATAAAAACAAGGAAATTAAAGAACGGGTCCACCTTAGTGATGGCGGCTAGTTCTTCCTCTTGAAGATCTTATAGAGTGCTTGAGCTCCTCTATGTCTCTTCCTTGCCTTTGTTGCTCCTCCCTCATGGCTCTTTGGTCCTCTCTGATTTCATTGAGGATAATGGAGTGCTCTTGGTGCTCCATCCTTAGTTGCCCCATGTTGGAACTCAATTCTCCTAAGGAGGTGTTGATTTGCTCTCGATAGTTTTGTGGAGAAAAGTGCATCCCTTGAGGCATCTCAGGGATTTCTTGATGAGGAGTTTCCTCATGCTCTTGTTGAGGTCCATGAGTGGACTCTCTTGTTTGCTCCATCCTCTTTTTAGTAATGGGCTTGTCCTCATCAATGAGGATGTCTTCTTCTATGACAATTCCGGCTGAATTGCATAGGTTACAGATGAGATGAGGGAAAGCTAACCTTGCCAAAGTAGAAGGCTTGTCCGCCACCTTGTAGAGTTCTAGAGGTATGATCTCATGAACTTCTACTTCCTCTCCATTCATGATGCTATGGATCATGATAGCCCGGTCTATTATAACTTCAGACTGGTTGCTAGTAGGAATGATAGAGCGTTGGATGAACTCCAACCATCCCCTAGCCACGGGTTTGAGGTCAATCCTTCTTAGTTGAACCAGCTTACCTCTTGAGTCTCTCTTCCATTGAGCTCCTTCCACACAAATGTCCCTAAGGACTTGGTCTAACCTTTGATCAAAGTTGACCCTTCTAGTGAAAGGATGAGGATCTCCTCTCATCATTGGCAAGTTAAATGCCAACCTCACATTTTCCGGACTAAAATCCAAGTAATTCTCCCGAACCATTGTGAGCCAATTCTTTGGGTTCGGATTGATACTTTGATCATGGTTCTTAGTGATCCATGCATTGGCATAGAACTCTTGAACAATTAAGATTCCAATTTGTTGGATTGGGTTGGTGAGAGCTTTCCAACCTCTTCTTTGAATCTCACGTTGGATCTCCGGATATTCACCCTTTTTGAGCATGAAGGGAACTTCGGGGATCACTTTTTTCTTAGCCACAACTTCATAGAAGTGGTCTTGATGGACCTTTGAGATGAATCTCTCCATCTCCCATGACTCGGAGGTGGAAGCAATTGCCTTCCCTTTCCTCTTTCTAGGGGTTTCTTCGGTCTTAGGTGCCATTAATGGTTATGGAAAAATAAAAAAGCAGAGCTTTTTCCACACCGAACTTAAAAGGTTTGCTCGTCCTCGAGCAAAAGAAGAAAGAAAGGAGTAGAAGAAGAAGAAATGGAGGAGATGGAGGGTAGTGGTGGTTTCAGCCAAGGGGGGAAAGAATTATTTGTGATGTGTGAAAGTGAAGGTAGTGAGGAGGGGTATTTATAGGGTAAGAGAGAGAGAGAGAGAGAGAGAGAGATGGAATTCGGCTATGAAGGGGTGGGTTTGGGAGGGAAATGGTTTGAATTTGAATGGTGAGGTAGGTGGGGTTTATGATGGATGGATGTGAGTGGTGAAGAGAATATGGGAAAGAGGGTAGGATTTGATAGGTGAAGGGTATTTGGAGAAGAGTTATTGATGGGATTGGTCAAGGGTATTTGGGAAAGAGTGTTATGGAAAGGTGTGAAGAGGAGAGAAGAAGAGGTGGGGTAGGTGGGGATCCTGTGGGGTCTACAGATCCTGAGGTGTCAAGGAATTCTATTCCCTGCACCAATCTGGCGTTAAAATGCCCTCTGTGTGCCAATTCTGGCATTAAACGCCAGCTCTGCTACCTTTCCGGCGTTAAACGCCAGACAGACACCCTTTTCTGGCGTTAAACGCCAGTTTGTCTGCCATTTCTGGCGTTTAACGCCAGCCAGACGCCAGACACCCCTTTCTGGCGTTAAACGCCCAGAGTGTTGCCCATTCTTCTATCCTTACTGGCGTTTAAACGCCAGTAAGTCTGTCCTCCCAGGTGTGCTATTTTTTATTCTGTTTTTCATTTTGCTTTAATTCTGTAGTTATTTTTATGACTTCACATTATCATCAACCTAAAGAAAACATAAAATAACAATGGAAAATAAATAAATATAATTAAAATAACATTGGGTTGCCTCCCAACAAGCGCTTCTTTAATGTCAATAGCTTGACAGTGAGCTCTTAGAGAGCTTCACAGAGACTCAGAGCTTAATGGTGGCCTTCCAACACCAAACTTAGAAGTTAAGTGTGGGGGCTCTATTTGACTCTGTATTGAGAGAAGCTTTTCATGCTTCCTTTCCACGGTTACAGAAGAAGATCATTGAGCCTTAAACATAAGGTAGTCCTCATTCAATTGAAGGACTAACTCTCCTCTGTCCACATCAATCACAGCTCTTGCTGTGGCTAGGAAGGGTCTTCCAAGGATGACGGATTCATCCTCATCCTTCCCATTGTCTAGGATTATGAAATCAGCAGGGATGTAAAAGCCTTCAACCTTCACTAAGACATCCTCTACAAGTCTATAAGCCTGTTTCCTTGAATTGTCTGCCATCTCTAGTGAGATTCTTACAACTTGTACCTCAAAGATCCCTAGTTTCTCCATTACAGAGAGTGGCATGAGGTTTATACTTGAACCAAGGTCACACAGAGCCTTCTTAAAGGTCATGGTGCCTATGATGCAAGGTATTAAGAACTTTCCGGGATCCGGTTTCTTCTGAGGTAACTTTAGTTGCCCCAAAGCATTCAGTTCATTGATGAGCAATAGAGGTTCATCCTTCCAAGTCTCATTACCAAATAACTTGGCATTCAGCTTTATGATTGCTCCTAGATACTGAGCAACTTGCTATTCAACAATGTCTTCATTCTCTTCAGAGGAAGAATACTCATCAGAGCTCATGAATGGCAACAGTAAGTTCAGTGGAATCTCTATGGTCTCTATGTGAGCCTCAGATTCCTTTGGTTCCTCATTGGGGAACTCTTTAGTGGCCAGTGGACGTCCATTGAGGTCTTCCTCACTGGAAATCACTGCCTCTTCCTCCTCTATAGGTTCGGCCATGTTGGGTATATTAATGGCCTTGCACTCTCTTTTTGGATTCTCTTCTATATTGCTTGGGAGAGTACTAGGAGGGATTTCAGAAACTCTTTTACTCAGTTGACCCACTAGTGCCTCCAAATTTTTGATAGAGGACCTTGTTTCAGTCATGAAACTGTGAGTGGTCTTGGATAGATCAGAGACTATGGTTGCTAAGTCAAAGAGGCTCTGCTTAGAATTCTCTATCTGTTGCTCAAAAGATGATGGAAAAGGCTTGCTATTGCCAAACCTATTTCTCCCACCATTATTATTATTAAAGCCTTGATTAGGCTTCTGTTGATCCTTCCATGAGAGATTAGGATGATTCCTCCATGAAGGATTGTAAGTGTTTTCATAGGATTCTCCCATGTAATTCACCTCTTCCATTTCAGGATTCTCAGGGTCATAAGCTTCTTCTTCAGAGGAAGCTTCTTTACTACTGTTGGATGCAGCTTGCATTCCAGTCAGACTCTGAGAAATCATATTGACTTGCTGAGTCAATATTTTATTCTGAGGCAATATTGCATTCAGAGTATCAATCTCAAGAACTCTTTTCTTCTGAGTCGTCCCATTATTCACATGTTTTCTTTCAGAAGTGTACGTGAACTGGTTATTTGCAACCATTTCAATGAGTTCCTAGGCTTCTGCAGGCGTCTTCTTCAGATGAAGAGATCCACCAGCAGAGTGATTCAATGACATCTTGGACAATTCAGATAGACCATCATAGAATATACATAAGATGCTCCATTCTGAAAGCATGTCAGAAGGACACCTTCTAATCAATTGCTTGTATCTTTTCCAAGCTTCATAGAGGGATTCACCTTTCTTCTGTCTGAAGGTTTGGACTTCCACTCCGAGCTTGCTCAACTTTTGAGGTGGAAAGAATTTGGCCAAGAAAGCATTGACCAACTTTTCCCAAGAGTTTAGGCTTTCTTTAGGTTGTGAGTCCAAAACCATGTCCTAGCTCTGTCTCTTACAGCAAAAGGGAAAACCATAAGTCTGTAGACCTCAGGATTAACCACATTGGTCTTAACAGTGTCACAGATTTGTAAGAAATTTAGCTAAGAACTGATGAGGATCTTCCAATGGAAGTCCATGAAACTTGCAATTCTGCTGCATTAGAGAAACTAATTGAGGCTTAAGCTCAAAGTTGTTTGCTCCAATTGCAGGAATTGAAATGCTTCTTCCATAGAAGTCAGAAGTAGGTGCAGTAAAGTCACCAAGCATCTTCCTTGCATCTCCACCATTGTTGTTATTTTCGGCTGCCATCTCTACTTCTTTTTCGAAAATTTCTGTAAGGTCCTCTCCAGAGTGTTGTGCTTTAGCTTCTCTTAGCTTCCTCTTCAGAGTCCCTTCAGGTTCAGGATCAGCTTCAATAAGAATGTTCTTATCCTTGTTCCTGCTCATACGAAAAAGAAAAAAACAGAAAAAAAAAAGGAATCCTCTATATCACAGTATATGGATTCCTTTATGTGAGTAGAAGAATAGAAGAATAGAATGAAGAAGAGAGAAGAAGAAGAATTCGAACACAGAGAGAGGGAGAGGGTTCGAATTTTAAATAGAAGAGAAGTGTTAGTAAATAAATAAAATAAATAGAAAGAGATGAGAGAGAGAGTGTATTCAAAAATTATTTAAAAGAGAAGAAAAATATTTTTGTTTTTATTTTAATTATTAGTTAGAATTTGAAATTTAAGAAGAGAATTAAAATTAAATTAAAATTTAAAACAATTAGTTAATTAAAAAGAATTTTGAAAAAGTGGTTAGTTTTTTTTTCGAAATTAATGAGAGAGAGAAGTAGTTAGGTAGTTTTGAAAAAGATAAGAAATAGTAAAACAAACAAAAAATCAAGTGGTTAATTGAAAAAGATTTGAAAATCAATTTTGAAAAGATAAGAAGTTAGAAAAGGATTTTGAAATTAATTTTTGAAAAAGATATGATTGAAAATCATTTTGAAAAAAAGATTTGAATTGGAAATTAAAAAGATTTGATTTTTGAAATTAAAGTTGATTACTTGACTAACAAGAAACTAAAAGATATGATTCTAGAATTTAAAGATTGATCCTTTCTTAATAGGCAAGTAACAACTTGAAATTTTTGAATCAAAACATTAATTGTTAGCATTAATTTCGAAAATATGAAATAAAATTAAGAAAAATATTTTGAAAATAAATTTTGAAGAATTTTCGAAAAACAGGAAAAAAATGAAAAATATTTGATTTTGAAAAGATAGAATTTTTAAATTGAAATTTTGACTTGACTAACAAGAAACAACTAATTTTAAAAATTTTTTACTAAATCAATTCGAAATTTCGAAAATTATGAGCAAAATAAGGGAAAGATATTATTTTTTATTTTTGAATTTTTAATGAGGAGAGAGAAAAACAACTAAATGATGCAGAACATAAGAAATTCAAATCAAAACAACTAATGCATGCAAGAACACTTTGAGTGTCAAGATGAACACCAAGAACACTTTGAAGATCATGATGAACATCAAGAACATATTTTTGAAAATTTTTAAGAAAAGAAAGATATGCAAGACACCAAACTTAAAAATTTTTAAACCTTAAACACTATGAATTCGAAAATGCATATGAAAAACAACAAAAGATACAAAACAAGAAAATCACAAGATTAAACAAAGAAAATCATCAAGAACAACTTGAAGATCATGAAGAACACCATGCATGAATTTTTGAAAATTAAAGAAAAATTAAAAACATGCAATTGACACCAAACTTAAAATTTGACAAAAGACTCAAACAAGAAACACAAAATATTTTTGGTTTTATGATTTTATTAATTTTTTTTGTATTTTTCGAAAATTATGTTTGGAAAAAGAAAATTCAAAGATTCAAAATTTTTAATAACAATTCCAGGAATCATGCAATGTTAGTCTAAAGCTTCGGGCCAAAAGAATTAGACATGGCCAAATGGCCAGCCAAGCTTTAGCAGAGCATTACATACAACAGCCAAATTGATGGGAACCAAAAGGCTCTTGCAAATATAAGTGGAAACATCAGTCCAAAGATTAAACATGGCTTAACAGCCAGCCAGGATTCAATATATCTCATGAAACTCTTGAATTTGTTCTTAAAAACTCTGAAATAAAAATGAACTTAAACATAAAATAAAATTACCTAATCTAAGCAACAAGATGAATCGTCAGTTGTCCAAACTCGAACAATCTCCGGCAACGGCGCCAAAAACTTGGTGCACGGAATTGTGATTCACACTTTTCACATCTCCGCACAACTAACCAGCAAGTGCACTGGGTCGTCCAAGTAATAAACCTTACATGAGTAAGGGTCGATCCCACGGAGATTGTCGGCTTGAAGCAAGCTATGGTTATCTTGTAAATCTCAGTCAGGCGGATTTAAATGGTTATGAGGTTTTGATAATTAAAATATAAATAAAACATAAAATAAGATAAAGTTACTTATGTAATTCATTGGTGGGAATTTCAGATAAGCGTCTGGAGATGCTTTGTTGCTTCTGAATCTCTGCTTTCCTATTGCCTTCTTCCAACCATGCGTGCTCCCTTCCATGGCAAGCTGTAAGATCCTCTCAGTGAAAATGGTCCTCTACAGTTTTTGCACGGCTAATCAACTGTCGGATTTCTCATCTCGGATGAAAAATACCAGGTACAGCTACCGCATGGCTAATCATCTGTCGGTTTCCGCTAGCGTCGGAATAGGATCCATTGATCCTTTTGCACACTGTCACTGCGCCCAACATTCGCAGGTTTGAAGCTCGTCACAGTCATTCCTTCCCGGATCCTACTCGGAATACCACAGACAAGGTTTAGACTTTCTGGATCCCAGGAATGGCTGCCAATTGGTTCTAGCCTATACCACGAAGATACTAATCTCACGGACTCGGTCCGTGTATTAGATATCCAAGAGAATATACTCCAGCTGTCGTCCAATGACTATGTTGAACATCATGTAGACCGCTTTGTGGTTGTCAGGCACGCGGATCATGGCTAAGCGAGTAACGAAGATTGGGTGATTGTCACGGGTCACCCCTTCATTCTAACTTAACTGAATTAAGTATGAGAGTATATATTGGAGAAGAAGTAGGCATGAATTGAATAGAAAACAGTAGTAACTGCATTAATTCATAAAGAACAGCAAAGCTCTACACCTTAATCTATGGGGTGTAGAAACTCCACCGTAGAAAATACATAAGTGAAAAAGGTCTAGGCATGGTCGAATGGCCAGCCTCTCCAAACGTGAAAATAGTCTATGATAAAAGTGTTCCAAAACTTCTTCGATCCGAATACAATAGTAAAAAGTGCTATTTATACTAAACTAGTAATTTAGGTTTACAAAAAATGAGTAACTAAGAGCAGATAGTGCAGAAATCCACTTTCGGGGCCCACTTGGTGTGTGCTTGGGCTGAGCATTGAAGCTTTCATGTGCATAGGCTGTTCCTGGAGTTAAACGCCAGCTTGGGTGCCAGTTTGGGCGTTTAACTCTAATTCTGGTGCCAGTTTGGGCGTTTTACGCCAAAATGTTTTAGGCTGGATTTGGACGCCAGTTTGGGCCATCAAATCCCGTGCAAAGTATAAACTATTATATATTGCTGGAAAGCCCAAGATGCCTACTTTCCAACGCAATTAAGAGTGTGCCAATTGGGCTTCTGTAGCTCCAGAAATTCCACTTTGAGTGCAGGAGGGTCAGAATCCAACAGCATCTGCAGTCCTTTTTCAGCCTCTGAATCAGATTTTTGCTCAGGTCCCTCAATTTCAGCCAGAAAATACCTGAAATCACAGAAAAACACACAAACTCATAGTAAAGTCCAGAAATGTGATTTTTTCATAAAAACCAATAAAAATATAATAAAAAGTAACTAAAACATACTAAAAACTATGTAAAAACAATGCCAAAAAGGGTATAAATTATCCGCTCATCACTGTGGCCATAGCAAATGTAGATCCCGGAGTGACATCTTCTTCATCATCTTTTCCACTGCATGCGTCATGGCCGATAGCTCTATCCTTGCCAAAAATTTCCCAAGACGTTCAAACAATGGAAATGGCTTGCTTGGAGTGTAGAATGTCACATTGCGACCCTATACCATATAACAGAGTATACGTTATCAAATGCATATGCGTACACTTACATGATGAAAATTAAAAAGTATTTGTAAGAACAATGATTAAAAGTGCGAAAAAACACACCTTTTCCCAAGCTTCCAATAGTTGTTTGCTATCTACTTCAACACACATCTTTTGAGAATTCCATCCAAATCCACTAGAACCCAACATCTCAGCCACATAAATATATTTTTCTTTCAGGTGCTTTTGTTTATTTCTGATGTGCTTCACAGTGAGACCATATCTAGGAAACTTCTCATTCATCTTGTTTGCCAGCTTTTGAAATGTCCCTGGTTTAAATTGATCGGCATCATCCCTCTTACCTTCAACAACCAATTCCTGATCCATGAGGACCATAAATTGTTCAGTTTCTTATTTAGTCCACTGGCGTGGTGTAGAGGCCATTTGCTGTTGGATAGTATATATGCACAATAATGAAAAAGAGTACCATATAATAGAATTATTTTTAGGATTACACAAGAATTGCTATGACAATGACAACCGATTTACTAGCACAATTATAGCAGAATTTTCATCAAATTACTAGCACAATAATGGGGTGGGGTAGGACTATTAAAATAAATAATTACCAGCACAATATCAAACATACTTCAACATTTTCAATAAAATTATAGACGTTTAACATCTTTTGAAACAATTAAAACAAAACCTTGTCTAGTTGTATCTTTAATTAAAATACAAGTCATCAAATCGAGTTGGCAAATACATATGCCACAACAGAAAAAACTCAAATGAATTCAAATATAATAATAGTCCAGGACAATTGCATACATACTAAAACTAGAAAAGATAAAAACTCTATGTGTCATGTTCTCCTCTCCATATTTCTCACATTTCGGTTGCTAGGTCCTCACACCATTGAGTTCACTCATGGTTACTTTCCACAAAATCAATTGTGTTGGCTTCATCAACTATAGTATCATCTTCTATGGGTATGTGTTCCGGTAAAAGAGTTGCATCTTCTTCATGATCAACATCCATGTTCATACGAATAAAATTTTGTAACAAATAACAAGCGATAATAATGTGGCTTTGAATCCTAATACGGTAGAACAACAGACTTCATAGATTTACCCATCTTTTCTTAAGCAATCCAAAGCACCACTCAATCTCATTCCTAGTCGAAGAGTGCTTCTTATTAAATAACTCTAGATGATTTTGTAGTGCACGATGACCTTGAACCTACTCATTCACATAATAGTGAACATTTCTATAAGGAGATAAAAATCCTCTACCACTAGTATAGCCAACATCCACTAAATAATAAGACCCTAAAACGGAAGGATGGAAAAAATATAAGAAATACATTATAATTCTTTGATAAATAGTTAATGCTCTTACCAAAAGATTAATTTAGACATACTAACAGTTATTCTCAAGCCATTATGTCGAGTAATTGCATCCCTAAGTACCCTTGAATCAGATGCCGATCCTTCCCAACTGCTAAAGACATAGATGAAATTCATGTTCCGATTACAAACTCCTAAGACATTGGTGGATATTCTAGATTTTCCTGTCTGATATATAGATTTATCATTCTTTGGGAAAGTGACATCTATGTAAGTTCCATCTCATGCTCCTAGACAACCCTATCAAGTGTTAAAACAAATAGTTATTACACACTAGATAAACTTGACCAGTAAAAATTTGAGCTATATACAAGACCTACCTTAAACCATTTCCATCTGGGATCTACACAATCTTCTAGTAGAGGATCTATCGTTGCAAATAATATACTTTGAACACGCAAAACCGAACAAAGTTTCACCAGACCTATAGAACCTAACTTGTACGCTGCGATTTTTAGTATGATGAGCTAATATGATTAAGAAAGTAGCTACTTGCTCACCTATGTCAACATGACCATCTTCGTCCAACCGACCCTGAACTTGTAGCAATTCACACAAATTGTCAAATGCATTCAACCTCATTCTTAACTCTCATTTGCAATTTCTATCTCCACTTACCCCAATGATATTATCTAATACATCTCGCCTTAATGGCAATGTGTTCACTCTTCGACTAATCGATGAATGACTCCGCCTTCTATCCTAATATACATATATAAAGTAACTAAAAAAATAACATTAACGTGTCAAATTGCAGTCTCGTAATCCAGTAATATCCAACATATAGCTTAATTTGCTTGGAACGATCCATCATCACTTCCTAACAAACAATAAAAAGTAAATGTATAAAAATAAATAAATAATAAATGTCAAACACCAAAACATTTAAATAAGCTTTACATAGTGACCATAACTGATCCAAAAGAAGCAGAGCTAGCAACACTAGAGCGGGTTGGAATCGAACTGACGTCCAAGAATTTTGATATCTATTACCGTTAGCTATACAGTTACCATCAAAGACTTTTTTTCACAAACCAATGCTCTAAATTATAAAAAACCAAAACAAAAACTTGAATTCAATACTTTAAACTTCTAACTCCACAAAATAAAAGATCCATGACCTACACCGAATTTCATATTTATATAAAAACCTCTAAATTTTCTCATTAATGTCACAAAATTTTCAAATTCAGAAAAGACAAAAACTTAAAATTTATATCTAATGCAGTTTTAAGTCCAAACTCATAAATCCTTTTGGTAAAGATGAAAGAAACCTAAATTATATGCTTTTTCATAAAATAATATGTTCCAAAATTGCTTGCCCTTCATACAACATAAATAGTTTTCTTGTTGTTTGAAAATACAAGAAAGACAACCAGACCATGACAAATATTATTGAGTTATTGGTTGAATCTTATTAGACATTCCTCATACCAATCCTTACAATAGTAAGATAATAGTTTCAAATATTAACTAAACAACAATAAAGCCCACGAGTTACATGAATTAACTTCTAGAGTATAAATAAAATTAACCTAATTTGCTAATCATCCCGCTTTAATCTGCGAAACAAAATTCAGCATTCAAAATACTTCTATTCCCTTATTTGATTCACGGTCTAGCAGTATTAGTTGTCTCTCTATTCACATACCACTATTTTTTTTCAAAACAAAATGTATTAAAGTTTACAGTAACAGAACAAGAAAAGACAAAAGTTGAGAATTTGAGATAATAATAAAGAGAAATAGAATAATTTCAAACTTTCAGTGAAGTTTTCAAAAATAAGAAAGGATAAAGAAGCTCCACAAAAGATTTTGAGACTTGTTAGGGTTTGTCAAAGGTAAAAGAAAAGATCTGAAATTTAAAAAATTTAATAAGAGTAAAATAGTAAAAAAAACAATTCAGGTTAGTGTAATAGTGTCCATCACTATTCGTCCGTGTCTCATCATTTCATTGAGACATGAAATACATGTGTTATATGTATGTCTGTGTGTCTTTCATTTTTTGTGTCTCACAAATTAAACAAGAGACACGTTCCATTATATCTATGTCTTAGCCTGACATACACACAAACCAAGCGGAGTGTTACATATCCCTCACACAAAAGCTTTTTTGGATTTACGTTTTTTTTTGTAGATTTTCGTTATGTTTTTATTATTATCTTATACTAAAATTCTTTTTTTTTAATTAACAAAATTGAATTCTAAATTTTTAAGTCATAGCAATTATGATATTATATCATGATATTATTTTTTTCTAAAAATTTAAATTAATGAAAATAAAGAGATATATGAATGATTATATATCTCAAATATTCTAAAATAAATAATTTTTACATAAGACTAATAAAATAGAAGAGAATAAGTCTATGTAAAAATGAAAAAATTACAGAAATTAAAAAAAATTTCTTATACAAATAGACGTAATAAAAATATAATAATTTATATATTTTTTTATTTACTTAAGCTTTTAGATTTGAATTAGACTCATTCAATTTCGATTCTATTATTATTTCTTATATTCTCTCTTAAGTTGAATTGAGAGGAGGCACAGAAGTTAATTTGGGACAAGTATGTAACTAATTCACCACGGTAAAATTTTCGAAAAGAAGAAAAAATTACTTTTGTTCTGTTTTTTTTTTTTTAAGAAAAAAAGCTTAATGATTATTCTTAAAGTACTAGCACATAATTAGCAAAAGCCTAAAGTAAAACGACACGACTTTGTAAGATAGAAAGAGTTTTAAGTGTATTGAAAACACCAATTTTCCAATTATTTTAACCGTTGATCTGAATTATAAAAAAAATATTTAATATATATTAATTAAAATTAACAGTTAAAACAACTGAAACACCGATGTTATTGGTATACTTAAAATTTTTTCCATAAGATATTTGTATATTTCTGTGCCTACTAGCTAGCCTAGTGGAATGAACAGTACTAACTATAGACAATATGCCTTTTATTATGGCCACGCCTATATCCACGTATGCAAGAGACAATTCATATGTGTCCGTCCATTTGTTCATTCTTGGCCAAAATAATTGTCACAATCACTCCAAAGAAAAGAAAGAACGGATTGTCACAATCCGATATGCAAAATTTTATAATTTATAACAAAACAAAAAATAGTAAGCTAGTCGTTAAAAAAAATTCAATTAAGCAAGCAATAATTCAAAGGAAAATTCTTGTTTTTTTCTCATTTGAAATGACAAAAAAGATAGGAGGATAGCTCAAAATTTTTCCTTCATTGTTGGTTGGTTGATGCGGTTTATGTATTAAATTAGCATATCCCAAATTATTGCTGTTCCTGTACATGTATGTAGGAGCACGCGGGATATCCATTAAAGGTATTGCAACTCAAAGTTAATACCTCTAGAAAAGATGGACGCAATACGAGAATAGAGCAAAGTTGACAATATATACTCTACTCGCGGATACTTAACTCAGATTAATCCGTTCGGATAGAATTGTCTATTTTATCTGCTGCGAGTAGAGTAGGGTACGAATTTAGGGTATATTCTATCCTACTCTACCCACACTCTTAATATATTATATAATATATATGTAAAAGTTATGTATGTATTGAAGAAAGTGAGTCTTAAATTCACAATCTTCCTTTTATAAAAATTTGAAATAACCACTAAACTAGTTGATTATCATGTTATTTATAATTTTATGTTGAATTTCTTTAAGATTTTATTGTTTTTAATTTTAATTTGAATTTAGTTTTTTATTTTCTATTTTATTAATATGTATGAAATTTAGAATGGTTGAATTTTATATTTGTTTGAAAATTTTTTATGTTTCTGCGGATAGGGTTTAGAACTTTAGAGTGTGTGTAAGATTAGGGTTGAGAGATTCTCAACCCGTGGATAAAGTAGGGTAGAGTTTTAAGAAAGTTTTCAACCCGCGGTTAGGGTTAGGGTAGAGTCTAAACCTACCCTACTCTACCCATTGCCAGCCCTACTCAGGGGTGAGTATATGAGGGATATCCGGTTTATTTTCCTTTAATTTGCTCTTCAACAACCACTGTATTTATCCCACGGATCTACGATGTGACGTATGTTATCGTATAAGATAGACGGTTAACACGAATTTTTAACGGTTAGAAATATAATTATTTATGTTATTTTTTTATCAATTTAAATTTTTTTAAAAAAGTGGTATTATAATATGATATCAAAGTTCTATATCCAAAAGATCTAAAATTTAGTCTTTAGTAAACCTTAAAAAAAATTAGCATAAGATAAATAAAAAAGATAAAAAAAAAGACTTATACAAAAAATCAAATAAATCTAAACGAGACTCTTACTTAAAAAAAAAATATTAAAAACATAACTATTTATGTTATTCTTTTCTATTAACTTATATAAGTTTTTAGAAAAAGTGATATCCTGAAATTAACTATTCTCAATGATCATTTTTATGTTATCTTTCGACGTGGGCAATTGTAATAGTAATTCTAGCTGACTCTTGTTGAACGGTATTTTGGTCTAAACTTCATTGTTTTATCAGCAAGATAGATGAAAGTTAGAATGATACTTTGAAGTATTATTGCTTTGAAATATATCTAAAAGTAGTCTTTGATTTTAATATGAACACTACAATAAATAAGAGTTTTCGTAACGGTTGAAAATCATTGTCGTGGATCAAAAAATTGTTTTTTAAATGTTAGACAACATTTTGGTAACAATTTTTAACCTGTGGTATATATGGCTGTTATCAATGCTAAAGGCAATTATTTTTTATCTACTAAGACAACGACAACAAAAAAAATTATTGCTCTTGTTACTGTCATAAACAATGATTTTGACAATAAATTTTAAAGAACAGTTTTTAATTACTGTTATTTGTTATTATACAACGGTTTAAGCTCATAAAAGGATAGACAACGCACGGTTTTATGTTGTTGCTGTTTTGTTACTAATTTGGACAATAATTTTAAAATTGTTGCCTTTTTGTTGATGACTTTAAGAATAGTTTATGAACCATTGCTTTTTGTGTGTTTTTTTTTAACAATTTTAATATCATTGTCATTTTATAATTGCTTTTGAAAATAATTTTTTTTTTTGAAAGCAAGAGCTCAACACAATTTTTTTTTTAAATTTTGAAAACAATTTTAACCAAATTCTAAAAACTAGACTAGTCACTAAATCGTTTTAGTTACTAGTTTACTGATTTATAAGTCTAATCGATTTAATTATAGTTCAATCGGAATAATTATTTTATAATAAAATAATAAATAAAATATAAATAAATATAAATAAATATACTAAGATTAACAAAAATTAACAAAATTTAATTAAAATTAACAAAATTTTCAAACATAATTTTAACAAGGTCAGCATAATAATTAACATATTTTAATAAAAATGAGCAAAGTTTTCAATCCAATTTTATTAACACGCTCATCACAATTATTAACAATAGAAACAAAAAGAAAAAACACTAAATGAGCACTATCAACTCTCCACTTGCTTTGTTTTTGAGGAGTATGATCCTTCCGCAATAATCTCTTTTTTTTTCTCAACTACTTCAAAGTAATTTCTAATTCATCCTGCAATAAATTATATCCATTAGAGATTATCAAATGACATTTACTTTATATACAAAGACCGTCTTAAGCATATCTTAAGTAATTTCTAATTCATCCTGCAATAAATTATATCCATTAGAGATTATCAAATGACATTTACTTTATATACAAAGACCGTCTTAATAAGCATATCTTAGACCCTAAATATAGAAGACTTCATTGCAAAAATTCAAGTTGGGGCTTACAACGATTGAGAAACAACAAGAAGTGAAAAAAATGTAGTGTTAAAAAAAAAAAAAAAATCTAACTGTAAGTTAAGCATAAAGTTAAAAACTTGTAATATGAACTGGTTCTATAGCAAGTACCAATACATAGCAACAAATAATAATTAAGGTACTAGCTATGCTTGTATAAACCTTAACAAATTGTGCAGATATTCGGATAGCAAATTCATACAAGAATTATAATGCATCCTATAAGTTATATGTCTTAAATTGAGTAGTAAATCAGTAATATAAACAGTGTAATTTATTATTAAGAAACTTTAATAAAATTTAACAACAAAAAAAGAAAGAATAATTAATAGTGAATCAGTAATACAGGTAATGCAAGTTTTTTTAATAGAGTTATTAATTTAAAATTTATTATCGAGTACAAAAATGAGCAAAGCCATCAACTAAAAACAAGCACTAAACACTGACTGACCATTTGAGAAAAAAAATCAAAGAAGCATTTAAAACACATCAACAATACAACTACACCAAACGAAAGAACCTTCAATCACAGTTTAAACTAAAATTTACGATCTTCTCAAATTGAAGTAGTAAGAAACTTGAAAAGAAAAGCACTAAAAAATAATTTCCAATAAAAGATTTAGATAACTAATCCTAACTAGAAATAAAATCAAATCCAAAAACAAAGAAGTCTAAAACAGTAAGCAACGCATGAAATTAAATGGTGCCAGGTGAAAGATGGAAACAAAAGGATTAAAAGGAAAAGAAGAGCGCAGACCAAAACAAGCACTTCCGGCAACATTTTCGATATTTTTATATTTATGTTGTCAAAAATTTAAAATAAATATTATATTTGGAAAGAACAATTTTTATGTGTATTATACGTTAAGTATTTTTAGAGAACGATTTTATGTTGTACTATAAGTTAAGTATTTTTAGAAAATAATTTTTATGCGTATCTTTTGTATAATTATTTAAACGACATTAGAAAATCGTTCTTTAAAATAGTTAAAGAGAACATTTTTATTTTGTTGTTATAAAAATAATGAGAAATTGAACTTCAACAGTAAAAATATAAAATCTATTGTCTACAACCATCTAATAATAAAACGGTTTTAAAGTATAGCAAATTTTGGCAACGATTTTTACGCGTATCTTTTTTTAAATTATTTAAACAACATTAAAAAACTATTACTTAATAACAAATTATTGTAACGATTATAAAACTGTTCTTTAAAATAGTAAAAAAAAGAACTGTTTTATTTTGTTGTTATAAAATAATATAAAATTAAATTTTAATAATAATATTATAAAAAATTATTGTCTAAAATTATTTAAGAGAATAATTTTAAGATGTTGTAAATTTTAATGTTACTAAAGGGCTTTTTTATTGAAATAAATAAACAAAATTCATTATTTCCCTAAATACACACCGATGAAAAGTGTTACCTAAATGCGCAGTACCATCTCTCGGCCACCACCCACGAAATGGGTTTAGTTACCATTTCCTGGATGCCCCCCACGAAATGGAAGATTGCACATCATTGGAAGCAGCAGCGAAATGGGCACGTCAAGAGCGGCGCATGCGAAATGGGGCACCCCGCTTCTGGCATCCACGAGTTGGGCCACACTTGTTGCGGCGCCCACGAGATGACCAAGCCCTTGGCGGCAGCAACGAAATGGTGTAGGTTTGTGGTGAAGGCTGCAAGCAAGTTTCAGGTTGTGGCAGTCTAGTACAAGCATGCATTGGGTACATATTGTGGCATGGTAGTAGGGGTGGCAACACCACCCGAACCCGCGGGTACCCACCCCGCCCCTACCCGCTCGGGGTGCGGGGCGGGGCGAGGTCGGGTTTAGGTAATATCCGCCCCTACCCTCCCCGATATATATATAATATATATAATTTTAATATATAATATGTATAATATATGTAAAATAATTAGTAAATGATTAATAATATTATATCATATTTAAATTTTTACTTTAATTTATGTTATGTATGTGATGATGGTTATATAAATTTTGAAATTTAATTTTATTTATTAGATTTTAATAATTATAGGGGCGGGTAGGGGCGGGACGGGTACCCGCAGGGGTGGGTTAGGGTTCAACGTTTTACTACCCGCGGGTAGAAGAGGGGCGGGTTCTACGCAGATTGTTGTACGGCGGGGCGGGGTCGGGTAGAGCAAAAACCCGCCCCGTTGCCACCCCTACATGGTAGGGGCAAGTGGCTTGGTGTGTATATAAAGGGGAGTAGGGGAAGGGACCAAGTGCGGCATGAAATGAAAATGGGTGGAAGAGAGGGTTGAAAATCATAAACCGTGGAAGAGAGAAAAAAAAAGTGTGTTTTGGTTAATAATTTTATGTTGTGGTTTGATTTGAAAAGTGTAACATGGGCGACGGTGGTGGTAGCAACGTCGAGGAAAATTTAAATCGGCTGGCCGAGGTTCATATTGCCGGGCATTTGATTCACAATGTTAATTTCAGTGATTCTTTGTTGTCAATTTTTTTACAACTATTTTCAGTATAAATATTTTTGGCGTTATTTAATATCTGCCAGTGTAAATTTAAGGGTTCTCTTCATGTTTCTTTTGTGCAGCCCGCACGTGTTTTGACACTGCATGGCACACTTGTGGATGTTTTTACGTTGGAGCCCCCAGATTCAATATGGATCTCAGACGGCAGAGGCTTGAACCATGTTTACGACGAGTAGGATTTTATTATGCTTCATTAATCAAGCGTTTTAAGTATGATAATCCACTGATAAGTGCCTTTATTGAGAGATGGCGACTCGAGACGCACACATTTCACCTCCCGTGGGGTGAGTGTACCATCACACTGGAGGATGTGGCAATGCAGTTAGGTTTATCTATTGATGGGGAGCCTGTCAGTGGTACTCTAAGGTCATGGGGTAAGTTTCATCAGAGAGATATATGGCGATGGTGCCAAGAATTACTTGGTGATGTCCCAGCCGGGCATGTAGGGACAACAAAGTACAACATAAAGCTGAAATGGCTTAGAACTCGTCTTCAATAGATGCCGCTTGATGTAATAGAGGATGTCCTAATTCAGTATGCCCGTTGTTACATTCTGTATTTGTTGGGTAGCGTGCTACTGCCAGACAAGGCCAACAACACGGTCCACGTACGGTATCTACCTCTCTTGGCCGATTTTGATGCCATCAGTACCTATAGTTGGGGTAGCGCATGTCTTTGCTGGCTATATCGAGCCATGTGCTTGGCAACAGATTACAATGTCGAAGGTATGGCTGGTTGTCATACGTTGTTAATGTCGTGGATTTATTACAAGCTATCGTTCTGGGTACCAGAGGTGGCGGCGCCGTATAGTTTTCCATTAGCTACAAGGTGTGGTATCATATGGCATATCCTGTTTAGTTTCGCTACGTCATAAATTTTGATTTATTGTTAACTATACAACTTATTTGCACGCATTGATTTTCCCTCAGGTGGGCGGGCAAAAAGGGACATAATGACTACGCTGAGCAACGCCTACTGAGGCACCGACTGAGGTTGGACAATCTGCATGTGGACAGTTTAATTGGTTGCCGTATATGGAACCTCATATTCTGTCAAGTGTGCCCGTTGAATTTCTTGGTGCTCCATATAGAGACTTTTACACCTCGGTTGTACCGCTGATATTATTCCGGTGGATTGAGATTCTAAACATCGACAGAGTGTTGCGGCAATTTAGGGGCAAACAACGATCGCCGAATCCTCCCTTGAATATTGATACATTCCGCCAAGTCATATCGTCTGCAGATTGATCGCGCGGAGACCTTGTGTCCCAGCCAAGATTACTATAGGTGGTACTGTGACAGGACCCGGAGGTTCCTATCCGCACCTGACACATTGCATGATCCGCGCACCGATGACATTCCTGCTGGTGTGCCGGCAGAGTATGGAAGAGGACCCGTGATAAGGTTACCTGTTGTCCCACAAGACCGGAGGCGCCGACGCACGCGCCGAGAACGACATCATGCTGATGTGGGGGCGGTAGAGTCCGAGGTGCCAGAATTTCCCGAATAAGATCGACCACAAGATGAGGCAGAGGTCGGAGCACATGGTCTACCTCCACAACCTCACTTTCATGGAGATTATTACTACCCTCAGCCTTTCATGGCAGGAGACCAGCCTCAGCCATCTTCCATGCAGCAAGTTATGGCATATCAGAGCAGCTATGAGGTTGGTGGTTCATCCTAAGGGGGTGGCACATAGGACTTTGATTGATTCCATGAACAGAGTAGGTTGGACAAACTTCTCTTCTTTCTTTGACGGTTTAGACCATTTCATCCCTCAACAGCCGTCACCACACACACCTACAGATCTTGGATTGGCCCTTCCATGATCCGATACCGATCCACAACTCACAGTTGCGGGAAGGAGGTCTTTATCTGTCGGCGACACCGCCGTGTCATCTCTCCGACCACATGATGTCTCCTTTATGCAGGGTCGACGTCTATCGTTCACAGAGGACTGATCCCGTGATGGAGGAAGCCGATGCAGGTCGTCCTCGCCATGACCGTCGAGCTCCTTCGTGTGGTATAGGTGGGAGATTAGGTCACGATCACCATTAGTCGCTTGTTTTTAGGTTTATTTAGTTTCATGTAGTTTGAATTTAGTGTCATTACTTTGTGTTATCTTCCATGTAGTTCGTATTTAGTTTCATGTACTTTTTATTATCCTCCATGTAGTTTGTATTTAGTTTCATGTACTTCGTATTAAGGTTCATGTACTATGATGTTTCTTGTTTCCAAATTTATGTGTCGAATGTTGCTTAGGCGAACTTACTCAGATTAAACAAGAGTTAACACAAACAATACATTGTGCGTGTTAAGAAAGTAACAACCAATAAGACACATGGTTCCTTAGAATGTAACATGCAAATCGACTTAAAGGAAATACAACCCTAGTGAACATGCAAGTCTAAATGGAAGATATATGCGGATAGTTCCGTCTTGTATGACCTGGTTGCCTGCAAAGTTCACATCGCTTTTCAGGTTCTGGCTCTACCTCGTCCATTTCATTCCTGATCCTTGTCGACATCGGACGTCCTTCCATTGTTCTTCGAAGATGGGGAATGGGGACGACACGTTCACTTTCGTATGGAGGCCACAACTCCTCGTCCAGTATTGGAGGAAATTTCATCTGGTAAACCCAGAACACACTCTCAACGCGATAGACTGGCACGACATAAGGCTGTCAATCAAGCCTTGCGTGTGCACATGCAGCCAACGCATGAGCACATGGATAGTGCAACGCCTGGAAGTATCCACAGTCACATCTGCCTTGTTCTAGGTAAACCCTGAAACGCGACCGGACCCTGAAGGCTGCTATCTCATCGACTGTGAAGATAGACGTGGCTCTGTCGTATGAAATCACAAGCATCTAGGAAATACCTTCTCTGTTAGCCAGTATAGCTTTCTACAGGAATTGCGAAAAAACTTGACCGCATGCGATCTATGCCTGTGCCTTGCAACCCTTCTTGACGAATAATGCATTAAGACGATGGTAAGTAGACTTCACAATAGCACAAACTGGAAGGTTACTGGTACCCTTGAGAATAGAATTGATACACTCCGATAGGTTGGTTGTCATGTGACCGTATCGTCGGCCCTCGTCACGATGCTGCAGCCACTTCGGAGGCTCCAACCCTCGGATCCAGGCCATCATTTACAGAGAAGAGACTGGATCCTCGTTGCTAATTAACTCAAGGTAGTATTGTGCCTGGTCTTGTGTCTTGGAATACGCCGCGTTGACTAGGTGCCTTTTCGCTTCCTTGCTCTTGAAACTGGTTGCAAAGTTAGAGGCAATATGTCTCACACAGTACACATTGTGTTCCCATCCACACCCAGCCCGCTCTAAATCATCCTTTATTGCTGCATGCCGATCAGAGATAAGAAATATCCCTGGTTGAGTCGCTACATATCTCCTGAGGTTCGAAAGGAAAAAGAACCAGGATTCTTTGTTCTCCCTTTCGACAATCGCAAAAGCAACGGGCAGGATGTTGTTATTCCCATTCTGCGCTATGCCCATCAACAGGGTCCCTGTGTACTTACCATACAAGTGTGTTCCGTCTACGGAGATCAGTGGCTTACAGTGCTTGAAGGCTTCAACACGGGACGGAAACGACCAAAAAACTGATGAAACATGACACTGTGACAGTCCAACGTGTTGCCGACATAGTTCGGTCGGGTTTGGATATTAACAACTGTGCCTGACATGACTACACTTAATTAGAACCACACCGTAAGGACTCCAACTTATAAATTACCGTAACTTTAAAATGACAAAAATACCTGGAACAAAAGCTTGCAGTGCATTGAAATATCTCTGAAGCTGGTCATATGACTCCTCCCAATCACCATATATTTTGGCAATTGCCTTCTGCTTTGCGTGCCAAACCTTCTTGTAAGAAACCTTGTACCCGTAGGCTGCCTCGAATGATCCTTGCAACACCTTAATGCAAATAGTAGCATCTGCATGAACCATGGGAAATATATGCTGGCAGATGACGTTGCTATCAAGCTGAGCATGATCTTGAGACATGGAGCTGCCAAACAAGTGTGGGGCCCTTTGTATTTTCGAATTACCCAAAATTTGGAGGCCCTTGTCTTTGTAACCCATACCATCCAACGACATTGGTCCCCAAACTGCTTGCATCGACAGACATACCTAGCTTGATCTTACTCTACCACCTTGTATTTCGCACTTCTTCGAATGTTGTAGTTCTTTACAGCAAGCATCGCAGTTTCTCTATTCAGAAATTTCAAACCAACCTCCAACTCCATCTCACCGGACAAAGCATATTTGCTCGGTGTGTCTTCGGCGGTGGTCGGCATCATGGCACCAAGATTTAAAGACAGGTAGTAGCCTGGGGTACTGCTAGATCCACCACCACCCCCGCCCACAGCAACTGATTCGACACGATTTGGAACATCCCTTTCGTGGTAAACAGGTTGGGTTTTGGGAACCACTTCTGCTTCTTCACCACTATCATCTTCATCAGAAGTTTCTGCCAACCCGTCAACAATACCTTCTGGGGATGGAACACAGTTAGAAGGGGAGGGACATGAACGACAATTTGTTACAGTCTGACCAGGCGTCACAAAGGCATTGAAGGTTGGACTACGAGCTCTTAAAATCTCCTGACCTGGCATCAAATCTGCCACACCGAAATTTCCAGCTTGCTCCACATACATTATTGGAACTAGAGGAGCTTCCTCCAATATCTTGGAGATTTACACATAGTTCCAACGAGTAGATACTTCCAATGCTCCAATGGTAAGAAAACATCATCGAATCTTGTTGCTCAGATTTAATCTGCATTTTTTGATACGCAAACGAGTTGGCGACTGCAACTGGCATTCTGTAAGTCAACTTCGTGATTTCCTTCTTTCCGACCATACCGGTATTCATGAGGATCACATCTTTTAGCTCTTGCAATGATGTTTGGGGCGGGGTCACTATCCACAATGGATCATCACAAACAAATGTAATACCTTCAGATGTATGAAAAATTTCTCCATTAGGATATAGGATAACGTAGACATTTTCAGAAGTCATATGCATAACAACGTACCAACTTGAGTATTTTATAAAGAAGGTGAAGAGATGGAGATGGGAGAGAGTTGTTGGAGATGGAAGAGAGTGGTTGGAGATGGATTACTCGGAGACACAACAATGATTTCCAAATGTGGTTTTAAACTGGTTGCCACAGCCCTTTATATAGCGAAATCCATGCTCTATTTCACGGGAGGTGCACCTGAGTTGCTCCAATTCGTGTGGGGTGCAACTGAATTTGGGCCACCTCGCGTCTGGCATCCCGGTTATATGTCTCAGGTGCCATTTCGTTTGTATCTCTTAGGAAATGGCCCAATTCGTGGGTGCCCTACCTTAAATGCCCATTTTTTGTGCACCTGTCATATAATGGCAACCTGGCCCAATTCGTTGGCGCCTGGCTTGAGTTGGAGCCTAAACTCATTTCGTGGGTGGTGGCCGAGAGATAGTACTGTACATTTCGATAACATTTTTCATCGATGCGTATTTAGAGAAATAATAAATTTTGTTTACTTATTTCAATAAAAAAGCCGTTATTAAAGTCTATATTTATTGTAGTGGAAGTAGAACTTTTTTGTCTCTTTCCTTTCAATTTTATAAGTGACTATGTCAAAATATTATTTTGACCTGTATGATCTCATGTGTTTTGGTCATTTACGGTACTTTTATATTTATATATGTATATATATATATCCTAATTTGTCCTCGTGCTTATTGAGATATCAATACGCAATCTATTTAAAAGTACTTCACCCTTCTAATAAAAATAGATTAATTTTAAATATGTTCGTAGTTCATATAAATATAAGTTACTTTAATTATGGATAAAGTACATAATTTTTAACCATTAATATTTGGACTAAATCATAATTATTTTTTTAACATGTGAAATTTTTTATTTTTATTTCAAATATTTTATTTCATGTTATTTTCGTTATTAGATTAAAATTAAAACATATTTTTTCAAAAGTACTATATATTTTTTGTATTATTTGTCTTTTTTATTCTTCTATTACTTTAATTGTCAAATCACTATACAACCACTGCTGCAAATCCCATAATTGTGATTGCTACCGATACAACATAAAACATGATATAGAAGGGAAAAGATATATTCTTTTTGTAGAAAAAATTTAACTTCAATCAAAATATTAAAATAAAATAAAATATTTGAAATAAAAATAAGGCATTTTACATATTAGATAATTTAAAATTTTTTATTATAATTATTTTCATTATTTTACTATTAATAATTTAAAATTTTGATATTTAGATAATTCTAATATTATTTGAGTTATCTGCATAGAAGTAATATACACGTAAAAAACATATAATAAAGTTTAACTTTTATTACGATTTAATTAATTTTAAATAACATATATTTAGAAAATAATAAAATCTCACATTATATATAATTTCTAAAAGAAATGAATTTTAAAAAGAGATACGACAACCAGAGACCATTGATCACATATAAAGCTAAGGAATACACACATTCTTCGAGTCGCGTCTATTAATCATCGCCAGTGATGTGACAATAATTTTATCATTAAGATTAATATAAATATATTATAAATATAAATAAATAATAAAAGAAAAATAACTTTATTCCAAATACATTATCAATAAATTTATTTTTGAGAATACTAACTTTTTTATTTATTATAAAAAAATTCTCTTTATAAATAAATTATCAATTTTTTAATGAATTCCAAAAATAAAAGTAGTTGATTTGAGAAAAACTAAATAAATAAATAAATTTTAACTTTTACTCAATTTTTTTCTTTTATTAACATTAATTAAAAAATAACATCTAGAAAGAGTTTTTAACTAAAGTTAATATTCGATATATTTTGCTAACAAAATAAGTTGATGATAGTGTGCCTAACTAGAAAGTTCGGAAGCTTTCTTAATTTGTCGTATCCGCATGTCAAATACATTTTAGATATGACACTAATTAATATTTATTTGACATATTTATTTTTATGTTTAATCATATCTTAATAAAAAATAAAATTTTTGTTTAGATACATTTAGATATATTTAAATACTATTACGTGTCAATATGTCTAATTTTATTCTTAATATGTATTTTTAAAATAAATTTAAAAATAGTATATATTATTAATAATTAAAATAAAAAATATTTTAAATATTTTATATAATAAAAAATTTAAATATAATTAAAAAATTAATTTATATTTTAATATTAATAAAATACTAAAATATCATTATAATTTATCTAAAAAATATTTTATATTTTATATATAAATCATGTTCTTATATTTTATAAAAATTTTAAATTTATCTATTCATGTATATTTATATTAGTCTCCATACATAATAGATACCCATATTTTGTATCTGACATACATTTTATTAAGACAGCTCATTTCAATTGTCTCAATCAATCGTGAAGAGGGGAAAAAAAATCTTATCCTACATATGTGATGATATGTGTGATATATGTGACGTGTGTGTAATTGTATTATCTAAATAATTTCTTTTATCAATCAGGTATATACATGAAAAAGAAATTCAACAATCGACCAACTATAAAGGAATACAACATGCTGGAAAAAAGAACGAGTTCGTTATATTTTTATATATAGTTATAATTAAATTTCATAAATAATATAATTTAATTTATATTTGTAGTTAAATTTTATAAATAATATCATGATTATCATCAATCAATGCCTGAAACTTGTGTAAAGCCTTTAGCCATTAGACATGCCTTGTACTGTTTAATGGTCCCGTGGAGATTATGTTTAAGTTTAAACACCCACTTGGACCCAATTATTTTTTTTTTAATTGGTAAGGGAGTGAGCTGCCAAGTTTAAAGATGATGAAGAACATTGAATTTGTCCTTAATAGCACTTTCCCAATGAACATGATCTGTTGTCTCTTCATAACACTTTGGTTCATTATCAGTGGATGGCCAAGGAGAAGGACTTACGAAAATTAGAAAGTACATTATAAGCTACAAACTGTGAGATGGGATAACGTGAGATTGTTTCCGTTGTAGTGTTCATGCACTGGAAATCCTCTTAAGTGAGCTGGTCTTTTCTTTTCTCTAGTGGACCGTCATGGTGGTAATTGAGAATCGGGAAGTAATGCATGAGGCGGCATATGGGTGTGAATTAGTACAGTGGCTAATGACTCAACAAATGGATCAACTAAAGATTCGGGGATATGTGCATTAGGGACTTCAATGTGTGTTTTATGCAAAATATGTGTAGTGCGTGGACTAGTGATTGCTTCATCGTAAATGAATGAATTAGATGCATGAATGTTACTCTTTTGTGATGCAAAGGGAACCTCGGTCTTATTGATAAATTAAAAGGGAAGTGAGTTTCATAAAAATGAATGTTTTGAGACATAAATATTTCTCTTGAATGCATATCTAGTAAAACAAATCTTTCGGTCCCTCCCTAAATCCTAAGAAGGTGCACTTTCGTGCTCTTGGATCAAGTTTCAATCTACAATGCTCACTACTATAAAACTAGTTATTACAGACGGATATTTCCGACGGATTTTATCCCACTGAAATACAGACGAAATTTCAGAGGAATTTTTTTGTCGAAAAACAAAAAAAATAGATTAGCATAAATTACAGACGGAAAAGAGAATCCGTCTATAATTCTGTCGGAAAAATTAATTTTTTTTCGCGAAATGATTACAGACGGATTTTCCATCTGTAATTAAGCAGACAAAATACGCATTTTATTAAATTATTACAGACGGAAAATCCGTCTGTAATTTAAAATTTCCGTCGGAAATATTAGAATAAAGATTTGAAGATCACGGTTATCTCTTCATTTCACACTACACTCTCGCGATTCCTCACTCATCCCTCTGAATGCTTCATCGGCGGCGCTATCAGCCGTGCACCGCCGTCTCACGGAACCTCCATTGCACTCTACTTCCATCGGCCTTGCTCGCATCACTCCCTTCTGTCGCACCCCTTCCCGGTTCTTCTTCGTCGCACCCCTTCCGTCGGCCTTGCTCGCATCGCTCCCTTTCGAACCCTAATGTGCGTTTCTCTCTTCGATCTCGCCATGTTTGCTCTTTTCCACTGTGTTTCTCTCTTCGATCTTGCCTCAGCTATGCAGTTAACCCTAATCTCCTTTCTCTTTCATCGCTGTTTTCTTTCTTTCAATACCATCGCTAACTCTAACTATATTATCCTATTTTCCATCGCTAACTATGATTCTATTTCCTATTCTATGATAAGAACTTGTAACGGTTATAGTTTTTTATTTTGTGTTCTTATAAACTTGTTCGTGAAATCAAGGTTCCTGAATGCATTGACTAGTTTCATTTTTATTGCTGAGGAAGAGGAGGAGGTATGCATCTGCATTTTCTGTTGTCATATATGTTTCATGCAAAACTGTTTGAAATTTTACTTGAACAATATGTTGCCTTGTATTTAATTTCTTTTTTCGTTTTTGGTTATTAAACAGGAAGTAGAGATAGAGTATGTAGAAGGTTATGATGAACTTAAAGAGGAAGATGACATGGAGGATTTTGTTAATTTTAGATACATTTCAATTCTATTTTTATGTATTAGTCTATTATTTTTCTTATATGTTGGAGGTGAAAAGTTGTGCATGTGGAGTTGGAGCTCTGTGGTTGAGTTTAGAAAAATGAAATAAACTAGGAAATGAACGCATTTGAAAATCAAAAGCATAACAGAATTTTCTAATGCAGCTGGAATCTCTGAAGATGAAGAGGCAGAAGCAGCTGCTCAGAGAAGGGTGAAACAGAAGAATAAGTTAGCTTCAATAAAATCTGAGAAGGATTCTGTTGATCTTAAATCAAAGAAGGCAAAGGTCCTTGTTGAGGTAAATCTATATTGCGCCCTTCAATTGAAAAAATGATATAATTTCTCTTTTAAATGCTGGTTTTTGTTCTGATATAATTTGTTACTTTGTTTCTTAAGATCTTGTTGCTTTGAAAATTCATGTGACTATTTTCATATGGTACCAATTTCAAATATAATCTAATAACTTCATTTATATATCTTACGTAAACTGAGGAAATGTTGGTGATTTAGTTCATGAGTGCAAGAAGAAGCCGAGAAAAATAGAGCTTGTGAGAGATAATTCTCTTAGATTCATAGAGTAATGAACTAGAAAACTGAAATGTACAAGGGAACTAACTATTTATACTATCATAACAGTTAAACAGTTATTTATATCATCCATTACATATTTGCATCGCGTAATCTTAACATATTTATTTATAACAAATGAAAATACTGCAACATGACAGAGTAAGAAGAGTCCTCAGGAGTTTGCAGAGCAAATTGTTGAAGAGGCACATGTATATAATGGCTTCAATCTAGTTTGTGTTGATATTTGCAGCTTCAATCTAGGCTGCTCAGAAAGGTATAATGAGTGTATGGGACAAAGCTGATATCATAAAGGTATTATGATATATAACACTTTGCAATTTGTATCTATTTTGATTTCTTTTTTCATTTTCTTTTGATTTCTTTTTTCATTTTCAATTTGTATCATATTTTGTGCTTACCTTGCAAAGAAATAAAGTGTATAGGACTCAATTGGAGGATTAGTCTTAGCATGAGTGATCCAAATCTTGTTCCACTTCTTATCCAGGTTCTTTAATCCATTTTCTTTTACTTTATTTTTATTCTTTTTAATTATATTAATTATAGACCAAGCTTAGCTGGTAAGGATGACCAGGGGGTAAAACGCATGAACCTGATTGCTCGTGCTGCTGAGTCAATTGCTGATGGGGATCTAGTGAATGTACAGATTCGAAGATATCGACAGTGGGGATCTGACCTTGATTATTTTAATGGTAGCTGCTGCAGCTTCATTAGTACTGGGGATAAAATCTGAGGTGAGAAAACATGGCAGAGTTATAATGTTCCTTTATAGCAGAAACAAGTATCCTGCAGCTTCATTATCTCCATTTTGTTTCATTTGCCTTATTTTATGTTTGTGTAATGCTTCAAGTGTAGTAATATTTTCCTCTTATTTATTTAGAAATTTTTTTATGTTAATCATAGCTTTTATTGGATACCTTGCTATTTAGAAAATTGTTGTTTCATGAATTGGACAAGGCCTTGTAATTATTCTGACTTACTGCTTTGCATAATTATTGTGTCTTATCTGTTTACATCTTAAAATATTAGATTTTGTGAGCATGATTACTTTTGCTTAATTCACTATCAATTCTTCTATTCCTTCTAAGAGAACTGAATTGAGATATTGCATTATCTTGCTGCAGGCAGGAGGTCTTGTTTTTAGATAATGAGATTGCCTTCAATGAGGCTATCATTGAAGAAAGAGAGCAAGGCATTCAAGAAATTCAGCAGCAAATTGGTGAAGTAAATGAAATTTTTAAAGATCTTGCTGTGCTTGTGCATGAATAGGGAGCTATGATTGGTAACTTTCACCTCTATTCTAATTGAGTACATCTCCGTCTTAATCCCAAGTTTTTTATTTGTCCAGAACTTCTCATCTGATCTGATGCCGAGAGTTTATATTTTTTTAGATGATATTGGGTCCAACATTGAGCAGTCTCATGCAGCAACTGCACAAGCAAGATCGCAACTTGCTAAAGCTTCAAAGACTCAAAGATCAAATTCTTCTTTGGTAATATACATTGTGTAATATTTGCTTTAAGATTTCACCTCTCACGTGTTGTTTTAGATGTTGGGTGTGAGAGCCGTGCTTCCTTGTTCTTCTTTTTCTTCTTCTGAGCTCAACCCTGCAATTCGGTCAGCTACTGACCAAACTATATCTTATCTGATTCTCTTTCATGGTTTTAGACTTGTTGGGCCTTTCTTAAACATATGTTTCTTTGTTGTTTCATGTTTGCTTATGTTGATAGGTCAGAGGTTTCATTTTCTGTTGGGTCTTGCCTCCTTCCTCATCCAGACAAGGTACTAAGAGTGCTAAATTCTGATTATTTAGCATATAGCTCGGTATTCTATTTGCTCTTCCAACTCCTTTGCTATCTCACTCTTTCACCATATAGCTCGGTATTCTATTTGCTACTTCATTCATTATTCAGATAATTTCTTTTTCTTATTTAACTCTGTTTATTCAGCTTTTCATTTTTCGCTGTTTGAATCTACATGCTTTATGGATTGAGATATATAAATCTTTGGGCTTGAGATTGCAGCTTATTCTTCAATGGTTGACTGGGATATTTGTGCTTATCTATGGTTTGAGATGGAGGGGGCCGGGTAATGAATACTTAATCATTTTTAATATTTTGAAATTTTGGGATTCTGGTCTATAAGAATGTAGATGAATATAATTTATGTTGTATAAAGTCATAAACTAAAAGGATCTGATAGATGCCAATTAAGTTGTATCATAATCAGTAATAGAAAATTTGAAATGTAGAAAACAGAATACTAATGTTTTTATGCTCATTTTCTATATGGAAAGGAAGCAAAATCTGCAAACTAATGTTTATTTTGTTTGAAATCAATCATCATAAAACTCTGTCTTCACTCTTCAAAAATTGCAACAACCTCTTTCGTCATTTCCATACCTCTTCTTCCTTCTCCTCTCTTCAAAGCTTTGTCTGATTTTTTGCCTGTGTACTGTGTAGAATTCAACTTCTTACTTTCATCCCCCACTTCTCTCTCTTCTCCCCACGCTTCAAAAAGACTATATTTGTAATCCCCACTTTCCCTATTGAACAGCTTCAGGTCACTAATCACCTTTTTTCTATTTTGGAATTTCCCTAGGATATTATATTGTTGGTGCTTCAATTTACAGCTTAGTGATTACAGTAGGTGATGATTTGACTGTTTAAGTCCCTAATGCGGGTATTTACTATTTACACAGGCATCAGGCATAGCTGCCTTAGACATTAAGAAGCTTAAAGATGCAGGTATTTGCACTGTTGAATCTGTTGCTTACACTCCTAGGAAGGATCTGTTGCAAATTAAAGGTATCAGTGAGGCTAAAGTTGACAAGATTATTGAAGCAGGTATGCACCTCCTGATATATTTTACTTTGCTAATACGGTATTTTCTTCAATTTCAACACTCAAGAGCATCAGCTATAAGCACATTAATTGTGAAACCTTACTGATCTTCTGATGCTTGTTTATTGACAGCTACTAAGTTGGTGCCTATGGGTTTTACTAGTGCGAGCCAGCTCCATGCTCAGCGGATGGAGATCATCCAGATAACAACTGGATCAAGAGAGCTTGACAAGATATTGGAAGGTGAGACATCTCTAATAAAGACATTGCTTACAAGTGGATTTTATGGATTGTGTTTTTCATTGATGAAGTGTCATAATTCAATATGGTTTCTTCTACTAGGAGGAATTGAAACAGGTTCTATCACTGAGTTGTATGGTGATAGAAAATGAAATACCCCCAGAATTCCTAAACACTTTGTTGAATATGGCACCAAGTCAAGAGGAAGAACGAATCAGATTGGGCATTGAATTTGTTGAGCATTGAATTGAATCACTTCAGGATATATGGTGTGGCCCTGGAATTGGATTCGCATCAGATCATGCTTCTGCTTCTGTGGATTGTGTGGTGGCAAGGAAGAATGCTTCTTCAAGAAGGAACCTTGATGCTGTTGAGAGAGCAACACATAGGGAAGAGGTATTCTTCTTTCTCCATCATCATCTTCTACTTCAATTCTTACTGTTTTCTTTTTTTTATTTAATTGATTCATTTATGTTGTTTTCTCTTCAGACATTGCATTTTCATGTTCATATAATTGTTGTGAATTGAGGCCTCTTCTCTTCCTCAACTCAATGACAGTTCTTGATTGCTTAATTGATCAAAGACTTGTATAAAGTATCCAGTCACTGAATTGAATATGAATCACTTGCTTTTAGACTTGTTCTGGTTTATTGCATTGTGTGCATTACATGTTCCAAATCTGCTATTGCTATTTGGCAGCGTCCATGATCTTTAAAAAGAACTAACCTTGAGAAATCTATGGAAGAGTTCCAAATTGTTGCAGGCAGATACTTGAAATTTAATCAAAAGTAACTGCAGTGGTAACAATTCCTTTTTGGTTCTTTTTTCTAATAACTGCAGTGTAGATCGGATATAGTAAGGTAGACATCCTCTGCTCAGAAAGTGGGAAGCAGCGAATAATTTTGATGGACCAAGAATCTCAAGAAGCAAGTATATTGCCATCATCACTAAGAAGTTCAAGAAAGAATGAAGCTATCCATAAATTAGGATATTGAATCTTGATGAGTCCACTAGTAGTTATTTGTCATCTAATGTATTTAGATTGTATTATTGTATGGAAATAATTGCTTCTTATTATAAAGAAAGCGTTTTGTACTCACTGGTGTGTTTTTCTATTTATACCATCAATAAAAATTTGTATTTATTAAATTTATATTTATTTTGTATGAAACAGGTTTATTTTTGTAATAGAAAAATTTTAAAAAAAAATATTTTACCTTACCGATGTATTTACAGACGGATTTTCTGTCTGTAATCAGAGTGTAAGATGGTTTTCAAATGGAAAATCTGTCGGAAAATCCGTCTGTAATTACAGACAGAAAATTCGTCGGAAAATCCGTTTGTAATTACAGACGGAAAATCCGTCGGAAAATTCGTCTGTAATTACAGACAGAAAATCCGTCGAAAAATCTGTCTGTAATTACAGACGGAAAATTCGTCGGAAAATCCGTCTGTAATTATAGACGGAAAATCCGTCGGAAAGTTCGTCGCCTTTGGGAAATGGATAGAAAATTTACAGAGGGAAAATCCGTCGGTAACTTGTAAAAATCCGTCTGTAATTTTTCGACGGAAAAAATATCCGTCGGTAAATAATTTCCGACGGGGCTTTTACAGAGGGACAAAATCCGTCGGTAATTTCGTCGGTAACCAAAAATCCGTCTGTAATAAAGACTAAATTCGTCTGTAAATCTGTCTGTATTAATCCATTTTCTAGTTGTGGCTAAGCACCCGAAAACCTTTAAGTCCGATAAGTTAGGAAGTGATGAATAAAAAACTTGATATGGTGATTAATTTTATAAGAGAGTTGAAGAAATTCGATTAATAATGTGAACAGCATGAGAGATATATAGCAAAATTCCAAAAGCATTTTGGAATGTTGGAGTGAAATAAAATGGCCCTTCACTATTAGAAATATCACTTTTAGTGGCCCTTTATTTTGTATTTAGCGGTAATAAAATTAGCCGCTAATACTTTTACCGGCAATTAGACATTAGCCGTCTTATACTTTATTGCTAAAAGGTTTAGTGACAATTATAACAATTGCCGATAAAGACCCTTTTAATGACCGCAAAAATCCTAGCTACAACTTTTAATGGCAATTTATATGGCCGCTAAAACCAATTCTAAAATTTTCATGCTATTTATTTTTAGTTGTTATTGTTATTACCGCTAAAAATTTAAGTCTTTTTTTAATTATAATTATTGTTGTTACACACTAACCTCCTATTTTTTTAATTTCAAAATTATTTTTTCAACACTTATTATTAAAAATAATACATAATTCCAACAAAATGAAACATTCTATTACATTCATAATAACAAATTTTATTATAAATTTTGTTCAATATCAACTCTTAAAATACAATTTTGCTCGAACAAACTAGCCACAAAGTATTCCAATGACAAATCTCAATAATTACATTAAAGAAAATTTTTTCCTGATAAATTTCACACTTAAAATGAGATGCATAACATAATTATATATATAGATATAATACTACAAATTCACACCTCCACAAGCATACAAACTCTCAATGTTCCTAAGAAGTTGCCACTTCTGTGTAACCTTCAAAGAAATCAATAGATGGATCGTCTTCAGGAAGTCAATAAGCCCATCCTACACCAATAAACCAAACAACATCACCCAAAGAAAGAGATATAAATGTGAAGAAAAAATATACAAGAATCTTTATAACTTAATATTAGGATGAGAACATATAGATAAATAGGATACAATATAAATTTTAGATACCTGAAAATTTTGGTAAAGCAAGGTCCCAATCAATGCTGCAGTAGAGTATTCCTTGCATTTAAGCTTCTCATCTAGGACAGTTCTCCTAAGGCAACTAAAATTGCTAGCAACTTGAAAAGTACCTTTTTGTTAGCAATAAACTCAAATATGAGCTAACACACAATAAACCAAAAATTAAGGCACACTAAATAAATCAAACACTATCTCAGCATGATATATGATGGCAAAGAGTCTCTAAACTGAATAAAAATCAATAAATACAGATATAAAAGAGGCAGTTTTAAATTGCAGGGAGACACAGTAGGCCAACAGCTACCCATAATCCTAAGTAATACATTGAAACAAAAATTTTCATATCCACTTACAAAAAAAGTTACCCCAGCATCATAGAGAATCAACACTAAGCTAGGTATTTTCTTGCTAAAAATGTAGAGATAAGTGTACATCATAACAGTTGTTTTTTGAATAATAGTCTCTACCTCTTTTAAATATTTTTGTCAGTACAATTCTTTAATGCTCAGGAAAACTTTAGCAATCTCTTCTCTCTGCCTGACCCTTATTCATTGCACTCCCTGCAGCCAAATAAACCTATACAAGCTAGCTATAAGAACTTGCTTTTTACAACCTAAAATAGTTGAAAAATGAGCGTATATTATTATAGAAAACTATGCAGATTATATGTGTAAAATAAAAAACTACTTAGCGTTTGGAAACTTTAATTTATACATATAAAAAATTTAAAGAATCCTAGAAAATATATAAAGCATACAACTAATAATATATGCCTTCATTACCATTATTATTGAACCAAGTGAAGCTTGAGGGACGATATCAGCTTGTGAGCAAGCTCGAATTTGAAGAAAAGGATGTCACAACCTTAACTCCTACGGCAAATGGTAAGAGATTAGACAATCTCTTCTTTGCGAAAAAAAAAGAGGTCTTAATGACCTTGTTTCAACAACATGAAAATGTTGCTCATAATGAAATACTGGCATCTATAGTCTGTGCACCATCACCAGGTATCTACCATGCTTTATCAGTGTCAAATCATGCATTAGGACCACATGATTGGGTCACAGATACAGGGGCCACTGCCATGTATCATTTTCTTTAAAATACTTTACATCTTTTCAAAAAATAAAACCAATTTTAGTAAAGATGCCAATCGGTTCACAAATAGTCACCACTATATGTGAAACTTTGTTTTTCACAGACAACTTCTATCTAAACAATGTTCTTTATGTTCCTTCTTTTCTTTTAACCTGATCTCAGTATCAAAAGCCACTGAAGCACTATGTTGTCAATTTTTGTTCACTCACATAATTTGTAAGATTCAAGATCAGAAGAGTTTGGAGATGACTGGCACTAATGATGTTGAGGATGGGTTGTACATATTGAAAAGAAAACAAATTGAAGAGGGGATTGCATACATGCACATAAAGGAAGAAAAGGTTCACTCACTTATAAATCAAAAGGCACGCAACAACAACAAAGAAAGCACAAATTTGACCAAAGGGCTAGAAAATGCATCTTATTAGGATTTAAATCTGGAGCCAAAGGATACTTATGGTTGGACTTAAGAAACAAAGAAGTTTTTCTATCTTGAAATGTGTTTTTTTATGAATATTATTTTCCATACAAACATAATTGAATCTCAATGGAGGTAACATCAAAGCCTGCTCAATCTAACTTACAGAAGTGCATTCATGATACTATCTAAAATGATCATGCTATTAGTTCGAATAATTCAGGCTCTTTGATCAAGCCACTGTCCATACGCAATCATTGTGACCTAATTACAATTCTCATATTGCAACTAGTACGCTTTTGATTTTTGGTGTGGGAGAGAGAATGGTGTATATCAATATGGTGTGAGCAGAGGAGTGTTTTATTTGGCTATGGGATGACACAAATCGGAGGCACCGATTTGTGATTTCGAAAATAAAAAAATTTTAATGTTAAAATTGGACTGTTCGAATTTTATTTTAACAAATAAAAAATACAAATCGTACCATCCGATTTGGAGTTTAATTTTTTCTTTAAGCAAATCGGACCCTCCGAGTTGTAATTTATTTTTTTCATCAAACAAATCGGACCGTACGATTTGAATAAAACACCATATGAAAAAAAAACACATAATTTTCCAATAACAATGTATTACACATATATTTAACCAATATAAAAAAAAATTAGCCCAACTAGTACTCCCGCATGTAGTTTAGAGAGTGATAATGATTTATTTCATGCATCATCAAATTTCACTAGCTCTTTAAATCATGCATTCATAGATAGTATACCAGCACTTTTAGGAAATGCATCACAACATTTAGAAACCCTTATTGCAGCTAGGCATGTGAAATTTTATATTATAATCCATATGTATCACACATTAGCAGAAATTTGAAATGACATGTTTATGCAAATTTATCAATTCAATATTTTTGGCAGGTTGGTTGTAATTCATGCAAAAAAAAATATTCATTCAAGTTCCATGCTCTAAATCATCACAAAATTTACATCCATGTGCAACTTTTTGTCCCTGTGAGCTCCAGATAAACGTGGTTCCAATTGTAACAATTTTGCAAGCAACAAGCTATACTGTCAACCAAGTATCTTGCAACGAGGTGATAAAAGATTTACCTTTGCAAGTTGATTTTTGGGGCTTGGCAAGACACCAGGATACAGTTCTTCCTTCACCCGGCATGGAAGGGTTTGCGGCGTGGGTGTCAAAGGTTGAAGGCTGGTGGTGGAAGATTGCAGCGAAGGGCCAGGTGGAGTTGACTCCAGTTCATTGTAAAGATCATTAATCCACTGTAGTAACTCCCTCAAGTAGTCGATTGCATCCCCAAGTATCGAAGCCCTATCCATCTATGAACAATGAAATACATTAGAATGTATAATAATCCCTAAATTCTTAACACATCAAAAGAATGCATTAACTAATTAACAGCATAATCTAAGCTAGAACTTGTCATGAACATCTATGTGACCAGTAATTCAACAAGACATCAAGGCATCAACATCAGCCAATTGATATAACACTTAAACAAATCAACAATTATAACTACTATTCTCACTCAATAGTCCAAATATCAAAAGGCTTCACAAATCACAAACCTTGCTAATCTTTGGCACAACAGACCTAAGCATGTACAACCTATCATTAAGCTTCTTCTTGCGCTGCCTCTCGGCCATGAGATTCTTTGCCGGCATTCCTTTCTTCTTCCCTTTCTGATCTCCACCATTGACACCGCCACTCAAGCTCAAATTCCCATTCCCTCCGCCACTATGATTCCCATTCTCCTCCACCACCACAGCCTTACTACCACTCTCAACATTCTCATCAGAATCATAATTCCACACTGACAGTTGGTCCAAGAATCACTTTATGAATTATTGCATACCCACATGCATCATTAGAAAATCAACATCTCACCATACATTTAACACATGCCTGAGAAGATCAACTAGAGTTAGGCAAAAGCCAGCACACTTGCAAGATTTTTAGTGTTTACAAACCAGCACCTCATACCATGCAAGATATCCCATTTCAAATTATGTGAGTTACCAAAATTTGTCACAGTCACATAAAACACTTGCTTTATCTATAACTAAGCTCATATAAAACCAAATAAAAAGCACACACATACCTATTGTAATAAAAATTTTATAGGATGACGGTATGGTAGCCAAGACTCCAATCTATAAGCTACCATATTCATACCTCTTAGATGAATCTCTTCAATAACCTATATAAATCAAGTGCGGAACATGATGAATTCTTCATTTCATCACCACTTCCTTCTGTTTCTATCTCCATGGTTATTGATATGAACATTTTTATAATTACCTATAAAATAATTTTCTAATTAACAATGAAAATCTTTTAAAAGCATTCACTTACAGGTTTCATATAAGAGGCCTTTTTTAAAGCAGAACCAATATGCAGAACTTCATTATACACTTCCTTATATGTTTTCCAAGCATATGGTAGTCCAAACTATTAACAATCACAAATAAAATATCAATTATCTTATGTTCTTGCCATGAGAAAATAAACTATTACAGTGATGTACATTACAAGATGTGCCAGGCCTTTATAAGCTCGATGTGTTCAACACTGATGGCGGATTCCACGACTGCGATGAATTCTAAAGAAGTTTAGAAAATAGTAGGAAAAAATGATAAAGTCAAAAAAATAAATCAAATTACCAGAATTTAAAACCGATAACGCATTGCTGAATTATTGAGCAAAGAAAACCCTCAAAATTTTGATTCTAAATCACTGAATGACGAGTTCAACCTGCAATAAGTGCATGCGATTTGGATCAAAACTAAGAATAGTAGAATCCAATGTGGGAGAAAAGTTAACTTAGATAAAACTAAAAATTGATAAGAGATATGGAAAAAGGATGTAATAGAATACAAATTGGGAGCACAAGAATCAGAATTGAGAGAGAATTAAGGAATTTATATACCTGATTACTAGAGCGCAATTGAGATTTTAATCGAAATCAACACAAGTTTGTCCAAGAAAAGGATTCAAAACGCGATTAAGATGGCGTGGTTATCACTTCTCATAGAGAATAAGGCACTGAGAGAGTTGTTTGTGTGAGGAAGAGTGGCGAGGCATAGAGAGTGATGATTTCGAGTTTTATGGTTTAGTTTTTTTATTTTTAAAATTTTAGCTTTTTTTAGTGGCAATAGCTGAAATGGCCATTATAATCTATAGTATTAATGACAAATATATAATTGCCACTAAAAATGGTTTTGAGAAGAAAATTTACGGCAATAATACTATTGCCGCTAAAAGTTTGTCGCTAAAAATTTTTTTTCTTGTAGTACTTGTAACAGCTAGTATGTGTTGGTGCTTCCTCTCAACAATTCCATTTTATTGAGGAATTTTTGCACACGATTTTTGATGCACAATACCAGTGTATGTTTTCATAAAAAGATTTCATTAAAAATTCTGGCCATTGTCACTTCTTATAATTTTTATTTGTTTATTGAACTGAGTTTTTGCAAAGTTAACTGAGATTTTGCAAAGTTAACAAACGATTGTAAAAGACTACTTGCTTTTAATTTTATTTTCATGAAATGCACTGAAGTGTATCTTGACTTATCATCAACAACATTTAAAATATATTTGTGTCTATTTGTTGAAGAAATTGAAAGAGGCCTCCATATATCTACATAAATCATGTCCAAACAACATTCAAAAACGTTATTACTCAAAGAAAAGGGTAACAATTTTTGCTTAGCTAAATGACATGCATCACTTGGACTATTTGTTTTATTATGAATGATAAAGCTAAAATCTTTTTTCATGGCAATTAGCCTTTTACATGGTAAATGTCCTAGTCTATAATTCCATATATCCTTGTCTGTTATTGCTTGTACGTGCATGATGCATGATGCATGATGCATGATTGGTTTTGCTACAGTTTTATTACTTGAGAATCTAGTACATAGAGACCACCAATAGCTTTAGCTCTCGTTCCCAATCATCCTCATGGAGTTGCAGTCCTAGATCTCACAGTGTATCTGAAATAGTTAGTTTGCAATGCAGTTTGACAGTAATATTGGGCACGGAAATGAGCTTGTAATTGAAAGAAGGTATGTATAATGCATTTTTCAAATACAATTTTTCAAAAAATACAATTGTCTATTTCGATTATGTTGCTTGTGGTGTATGAGTCATTTGGCAATTTCATAAGAATTAGATCAATTGTGTAATATGTTTGAAAATCTTCAAGGGAATATGATACGTGGTATGTAGCACCTGTATCTATTACCCATGAAGTGCACTTATTTTCAGAAAATTTTAGGTCTTTAACACTTGTTTTAAAGTGAAGAAGATGCACTAAATTACCTTGAAGAAGTAGTGGCTGTGATTGTGCCACATTTTGATTTGTGCTATGAATTGGTTTTATCTTATGGTTACCTAAAAAGACTAGTAATGCTTGTCGTTGCTCTGCAGTAAATCCGGACTCGACAATTTCATATTTGGTTTAGGGAAAAGAAATATAAAATAAGAATGGAAAAAATTTTGCTACTATTACAGCCAATTAAGCATCTTAAGTAGTAATTTAAAGTGTTTAAAATTGAATAGAATAAAATATCAATTCATTATTTGTTATTTTTGTGTCGTTCTTCAACTGATGTATATTGAAGGAACCATTTCTAATGATTTACATCTCAAGCATCGATGCTTAGCATTTTTTCAAATCTTTATCTCATCATAAAAACTTGTGATAGAACTTAGATTTTGTATCATTTCATTTTTTTTTTAATTTTCTACATAGTTTTTATCTTTATTTTTTTTATTTTTATTTTTTATTTTTTGTAGTGAAAGATTCGTTCCAAAATTTTGATATCATTAATAATAAAAATTAATAAATAAATATAAAAGTAAAATAATTTAAAACGGTTGAGTATAAAATTGAGATAATTTAAAACTTACAATATTTGGCTGTTATATATGAGAAAACTGACAATATTGTTATGATTCTGTGGTATGCATGATTCATCATCATATAGTAGTTCTATAAAATGATATATAATTAGGGAATACATCTGTTTATTTGACCCATTTGACGTTGTATATTATTAATTAGAAAACTACTGTCATATATTATTATGATTATGTGATATGCATGCCTCATTATCATAGTTCTATAAAATGATATATGATTAGGAAATGGATTTGTTTATTTGACCCATTTTGCATTATTGTTGCTATACATTTTTTGGAGTGGTATTATTTTTTATTAATAAAATAAATAAATCAGACGATTTTAATTGTCTTCATATTCAAAAGAACGTGCAGAATAGATTATATATATTCCATTTAGCAGAGGGTAACGCATATATATATATATATATATATATATATATATATATATATATATATATATATATATAGGGTTTTACTAGGTAGACAATAACTTTTATAAATAATGTAAATAATGAGTTTTAGAATTGATCCAATAAAGTAAAAAAAATACTTTATTTCTAAATTTTTGTCTAAACCATAACATTAGAATAACCATCTGCATATTTAGTGAATTGAATATCCAACCATTGTTAAGTATTAACTATGCATGAGTAAATCGAATAATATATATATATGAACTCTACCATACCCTCTGTAAAATAAAGGGTAAATTACCCCTTGTGGCATATATAATGATTATTGATAAATTATCTTTCAACCAGAGTTCCAAAGTTCGAATGAGATTGTGAAATCTAATTACTATCTCTAATACGATCGCTAAAAAATCCTAAAAACAAGAGAGCTAAAAAATTGATAGAAATTTCTGATATATTAGTTAAACATGATGGTAATTGGTGCATGAAATAAGACACCAAGATATTTTTTTTTTTAATCTTTAATTGCTCTTAAATTATTTTTTCAATTATTATTCAGATAATAAAAATCCTAAGATGGTAATTATTGACTCATTGTTTTTATCATTGTTCTGAAAACCGAACCGGACCGGCCGGTTCGACCAGATTAACCGAGAACCAGTCATTTGTCCGGTTCGGTTGCTATGAAGAACCGTCCTGCAAAAAACCGGCTTAAAAACTGGTCAAATCGGCGGTTAACCGGTGAACCATTCGAACCGCTCCGTTTTTTTCCAGTTCAGTGATATATATATATATGTTAAAAAAAAGAAAAATTCAAACGTTCAGAACCCTCAGGCCCTCACCCACCCCTGCTCCTTTCTCTCTCTCTCTCACTGGGCAAACCCAAACCCTAACGGCGGTAGGAACCCAACCCCATCCCATCACCGAGCTCTTCTCTTCCGATAAACGGTGTTGTCGCCGCCGGCAGAGACAAACTTGGGTACCGTCTTCGCTCGTGGAAGGTCTGCTCGCTTCTCGATCCTCTTCTCCTCGACGTCGAGTGCTTGTTCGAAACTGTTGGCGACGCCGCTGCGAAGGGCTTCTCCATCGTCGTCTGTGCTCAATTTGTTGGTGTCCATCTCTCTCTTCGAGTTCTTTCTCTATTCGAGGCTCCGAGCTCTCTCTGTCTCTCTCTTTCTCACTGCGATGTGTCTCTCTGCTTGGCTGTGGAGTATTCACCGCGCCGTCACCTTCTTTCCTCCCTCGCCACCGGTAAGCACTACTGCCTCAATTTATTTTTGGTTATTTTGTTAATTTTATTTATTCTGATTTTTGAGTTGTTGGCCGTTGATATTTCTGATTCTGCGTTGTCGATGAACATTGTTAATGCTAGAATTTTTTTTTTATTCTGAGTTGTTTATGTTAATTCTGAGTTGTTTATGCTGGTTTTTATGATTCTGAGTTGTTAATTTTGGTTGCTAATTTTCGTTGAATCTGAATTGTTGATTTTCGTTAATTTTGGTTGCTGATTTTCGTTCAAATTTATACACTTCTTTGAACTTTGAAGTATGCTGGAAAGAGTGTTTCGAATTGTTTTGCATTGAAAATTCCAAGCAAGTTCCTCTATACTGGATTTGTCAAAGTTTCTAGTTTCAATGTTGGTGAAATTCTCAATGCAAGTGGATAATAATAATAATAACTCTTGCTTTATATCATTTATGATTATGAATATTTAGTTTATTTGTTGTTATTCTTTGTTTTTGTACTGATTTTCTCAATTGATGTGGTTTGAAAATTTGTAGGAGAATGAGAAGGAGAACATCACAAACAATTGTATTCAACAAATCTGATATTGTTATTGTAGAACATTATAATTTTTATTGTTAATTTTTTTTATTCTATTGATATTTTTTATTTTTATAATTTTTATGAAGAAATTGGAATAATTGTTTGTGGTTGAACATTATTTCTTTGTGATTTAAGTGCATTTTGATTTTTATTAGTTATAAAGATTGATGTTTGAAGTTATTTATGAACTTTTAATTATAAATTATGGACAATTTATTATGTAAAATTATAAAATTTTAAATTTTATTAGTTTAAAAATTATTGAATTTAAATATTTAAAATTATATATTAAGAATTTTTAATAATTTTATTTTATATTTATTATATCAGTTGAACTCCGGTTAAACCCCGGTTGAACCTTTGAACCATTGAACCAGTCACTTGATCGGTTTAGTGACCGGTTCGGTTCTCGCAACCTTGGTTTTTATGACTAACTAATATTTTGGTTTGTTTTTGTTATATAGTTATACAATGCTATGAGGGTTGGTTATCTGAAGAGAAGTATCATTGTTGATCCGACTGAATTTTAAGAAAAATACTAAGAAAAAAATCTTAGGAAGGAGAGAGCTGAAAAATTAATAGATGTGCTCGTTGAAATGAGAGATTGAAAGTATATGAACAAGTTTAAAATCCTAACCTAATTGATTGGAAATGGTGATTGAATTTGAGAGAAATTATGGTTTTAAAATTGGAGAAGAAGAGGTGTATTTGGTGCGGATTATAAAAATGACACTACTATCAAGTTTCAAGAGAAACATCGCGTCAATTGTAAAGAAAAGAGAAGATAACGTGAATCTTGAAACTCTGGTAGAAGAATAATATATGAATAATTATTGTATATGTTACAAGGGATAATTTATCCTTTATTTTAGAAAGGGTAGAGTAGAATTTACCATATATATATATATATATATATATATATATATATATATATATATATATATAATCTAGTCAATTGGAATAACATGTGAAGAATATGAAAATAAGATAAATAAAAAGCTAGATAAAATATTAAATAAGATAAGAACTTAGATAATATGTAGTTGCTAAAATATATAAATAAAAAATTTAAATTTCAATATGTGAAATAGAAAATATGAAAATTTATTCACTTGTATAAGTATTTAACGTAAAGTTTTTACCAAAATTTTATAACTAAATTGCCTTAAACTAACAAAACTAAAAATTTCTACTTTAATCATGTATGTGGTTATATGTATGTTCTTTGATAACTATTTTTATTGTCTTCTAACTCTCTTATCAAATGAAAAATAGTTGAAAATCAGTACTTAAATTCTCTAAAAAGCCACTTAACAAGTATGTCGTGTGATCAATTAGTTACAACTCTTTATTAAATCGGAGTATCATTTTTTATCAGAAGGAAGTGTTAAAATCTTCTTAATGCTTAGACTCAGTGACGGAGCTTGATACAAAATTTTGGGGAGCCAGATAGAAGATAATTGTCAAGATGCTTTTGATATAGACTCCATTTAAGATAAGCTCGTCTAACTTCATCTCTCTGATTTGAGTGATAATTGATATTGTCAAATTTAAAGCCGTTTTTCAGGATCTCGTTCCAAAGAAATAAGGTCAAACTTATCAGATGCAACTTTTTAAACTTTTGGAGGTTGTATCTCACTTTCTTCGTGATTCATTAAAGTAGAAGAACTATCTACAGGTGTTTATATTGTAAAAGTCATATGTTCTACTTCTTGAATATTAGCCTTCTTCTTAAAAAATGTATCAATTCTTTAATTTTTCATGATTATTTTATATAAAAATTTGAATAGATATCTTATAAAATATGTAAAAAAGAAGTTAGAATGACAAATATTAAAATTTATAATATTTATTGAATTTTTTTATCAATTTATACAAATACAATAATATCAATATTTATTGAATATTCTAATATTTTTTTATCATATAAAAAATTAAATTAAATAAACAGTAAAATATAAAATAATATTAAATTACATAAATAAAAATACCTAATTTTTTATATTTGAACTCAAAGATAGAGGGAGTGTTGCTTATTGAATAGAGAGCTGCGAATACACTCAATTTAGTCCAAATCCAACATGTTTTAGATATTTAAAACTAAAAATTATTGTGCAATAAAAACAAAAGATGAAGATTGAACTTTGGTATTTTAAGTCATAGCGAAGTATTTGAACCAGTTGAACTAATTTTTTATTTTTTGAAAAAGTATTATTAATTTTTTTACCAAAAGTTTGGGGGGCCGTGGCCCCCTTATCTTAACTAAGCTCCGCGGCTGCTTAGACTCATCATTTTTATCACGTCATCCTCTTAAAAAAACCTTTATAATAATTATCGTTACACAAAAGAACAATAGATAACAAAAAATAAAAAAATAAAAAATCTAAGTATCCAAAATAGGAGGAAATAAAAAAATCGGTTTCGCTACGTTACCAATACCATATCTGCCAACTTCTGTCAACTTTTATTTATAACTGTATTTTATAGAAGTGTCTTCGTGAATGTGTCTAATAAAAATGTCTTTTTATAGTTGTGTTTAATAGAAGTGTCTTTATAGATATATTTTCTGGATGTGTCTCTTTATATATGTATTTAAAATATAATAATTAATTATTATTGACAATAAGTTGGCAGATAATATGTTGGTACTCTATAATTTTCCTAAAAAAATTTACTAATGAGCGATATTTTAACATTTCAATAATTGGCATCCTTGCAGCTGTTGTCATTGTTGCGACCTTCGACTTCTTGAGTAGTAAATAAGTCATCGACGTGTCTTTGAACTATTTAACCTCATTTGCCTCTCGATCGTAGTCTTCATCCTAAATAATACGTGACACTTGTAATACATTTAGAAATATATATATTTCTATTAATTTAAACTTAAAAAAATAATTTTATAATATAGTATCACACCATTAATAAGGTAAATTATTTAATTAAATAGTTTGGTTAATACTCTTGTATCTTCATTTTTATTCACATTTTAGACCATTTGTTTCCTTGCTTTGTCAAGATACAAAGTTAACTTTTGCAAGACAATGACAAATTTGAAAAAGGGTGCTAGAGTTATGTAATAAATTTGCTACTATTTTAAATCTAAGTTGTTTTGTTTTGTATGAAATTCATCTTGACCATTTCGCTGCTGCAAATTAATAAATTAATTAAAGAGATACCCAAACTGATTATGTCAGATATTGTTAGGATTTGGTTGAATTAGTCCCACATTGTTTAGGATAGCAAATGGAGTGGGTGGCCTAGGCTATAAATATGAGGCTAAGTTCTCCATTTGTTTTTGCACCAGTCAGAAACACTTTAAGCTTGTATATGATTTTTCTTTCCCTCTGTACTCTTTATTAGAGAGTGTTGTGAGGTGTAGTTAGATATTTGCTTTGAGAGAGTGTGGGTGTACTGGGGTGCCGGTGAGAGAAAGAAGTCTATGTGTTGTAACAATTTTCACATAGTAATATTCTCTGGTTGTCATTTGACAACGGTCGTAGTTTTTTCTCCGGTAATTGGAGTTTCTACGTTAAATTCTTGTGTTGTAATTGTGTCTATTTTATTTCTCTATCAAAGGTGTTTTCTCAAGAGGGAATGGTGTCTTATTCCCAACAAGTGGTATCAAGAGCTTCGGTTCGGTGGGATTTATTCTTAGTATGCTCTGTGGTTGCAGTCTAGTCTGACTTTCCACATCAGAAAAGAATTTTGTCCTGTGGCTTGAGGTTGATCTTTGGTTACTGTTGTTGTTGCTGGAAGGCAGTGTGACACTGTGAGAGTGCTGTTTGGAAAGGTTCTGGCTAAGGAAAGACTTGGTATTTAAGTGTGTCCATTGTGACCCACCTCTCTTTCCTGGGGACCCTTCCTAGTGCACGGTTGAGTTATACTATTCCAGTATACGGTTGCAACAATGTCAGGATATTCAAGTGCTGTGAAGCTTGAAATAGAGAAATTTGATAGAAGAATCAATTTTGGCTTGTGGCAAATACAAGTCAAGGATGTGTTGATACAATCAGGTTTGCACAAGGCGTTGAAGGAGAAGATCTCTGGTTGCTCTCTCTATGAGAGAAGATGATGTTCTCTAGAAGACAAGAAGTATCCTCATGGTATTACCGCACTGCCATGGATAAGGATGAGTTGTGGCAATCGGGTCCACAATTGCACACGGGCATTGGTTGGCATTGAGATACAAGGTGTGTGGCGGAGTTAGGTCGATGGCTGAAGAACTTTCAGAAAAAGCCAATTTGGAAGTTGCACCATGAATTTTCAGCAAGATTTCGATCTGTACCAAGGTGAAATGCTTGGAGTGGTCTAATTCCAAGTGAGTATACTTTCATGGTGGAGTATGATAGTTCTCTGAACTATGATTGTCGGTATAGACAATAGCAGCAAAGAATTGTCGGTATTGACAATGGAAACTGAAGATGTGTGACTATTTCAATCAAGGTGGAGATTGTTAGGATTTGGTTGAATTAGTCCCACATTGCTTAGGATAGCAAATGGAGTGGGTGGCCTAGGCTATAAATATGAGGCTAAGTTCTCCATTTGTTTTTACACCAGTCAGAAACACTTTAAGCTTGTATCTGATTTTTCTTTTCCTCTATACTCTTTATTAGAGAGTGTTGTGAGGTGTAGTTAGATATTTGCTTTGAGAGAGTGTGGGTGTACTGGGGTGCCGGTGAGAGAAAGAAGTCTATGTGTTGTAACAATTTTCACATAGTGATATTTTCTAGTTATCATTTGATAACGGCCATGGTTTTTTCTCCGGTAATTGGAGTTTCCACGTTAAATTCTTGTGTTGTAATTGTGTCTATTTTATTTCTCTGTCAAAGGTGTTTTCTCAAGGGGGAATGGTGTCTTATTCCCAACAGATATTTTATTCAAATGGCCAACCCTCCAACTACAAGCTAAGCGTTGATTAGTGAAAACAATTGGAGCATACAAGTACAACATTAAAAACACGCACAAGCTAATTAAGGTTGATAGGATACATAAATATATATGGTCTTTATCTAGAAGACATTAGCGTAGACCACATCATCCGCTTGCGACATCGATTACTGTCTTCAAGGATGAAGAGAACGACCATGAACGAATTAGATTTATCTGACGACCGTCAAGCGAGCCGGCGGAAGAAAAACCAAACTTGACCCTCTCCGGAAGCTTCTCTTTCAAATCAACAACTTCTGAAATAGTAACAATTTCGCCACTCCTGTTCTTCACAGCAACACTCAATGTCTTTGATGAAGAGTCGTATATTACAGTCACCTCAACCACTGATCCACTCTGTCTATTCCACTCTACAGTCTTCAATGAAACAACAGAGTTGACATCAATTCCAACGTGACTATGAGGTGGGTCCCTATACCTGTCGTTGGAAAAGGTATCAAACTCTACGCCAACAAATTCACCCACACCGCTTGGATCAGCGACTCCGAGAGCGCCGCCAGTTGCGCCGGGAGGAATCTGAGTATTTTCTGGTGCAATGAAAAAGACAATGCCGTCGGCGGGAGTGAAAGCTTGATAATCCGTTAACTGGAAAGAGAAGGAGGTGATGAAGTTGGCGACATTTCCGCTGGCAGTGTCCCAAAGGCGTACGGGTGGCGCGTACAGAACACGGCCTGTGCTGCCGGGACTAGTGAAGTCGGTGAGGAGCACGTTGCCATCTGTAAGAATGGTGGCATCACCTTGGAGTTCTATTGCTGGGTTGCCATGGCTGAAAGGGTCGAAGTTGAAGGAAACAAATTCAACTATTTCAATTGAGTTCGCCTTCTTACTTGCTACTAGCAAGAGAAAGAAAGTCAGAACAACCCAAAATGGTTTCATGGTGGGAAATTCAATACTAACAATAAGGTTAATTGGTTTTGGAATGGTTGTGATGATTGCCATTGGGGTTTCTTTCATATATTTATACACGCATGCACAAGGGTAATGCATGCTTACGAAAACAAAATACTCTAAAGAAAAAGTCTGAAATTTGGATCACTTAACCGTAAAAAAAAAATGATTAATCATATATTATTAGATGTCATTTTATATCATTAAAAATATTGATGATGATTAATTGATGACTAAACATCACAAATTCTAGTGCTCTCTAGCACTCATCTACTCTAAATATATGTATAGAAAAACTCTTTGGAACATCAATTTTTACAATTTTGAGTCATTATTTAATTAATATAAATATTTTTAATATATAATTAAATTTTATTAGCTATGTGCTAAAAAATTAAATATAAATTATATTAATTTATGTGTATAAAATTTTGATAAATATAATTATTAAATTTTATATATTAAATTTTTATAAATATAAGTACAAATTATTATTAGTTAAGTATTAATAAAAAAAATAATATTTATTGGCCATATATAATATTACTTATCTTTATATATTTTTGGTGACAACTTATATCTATATATTATACAAAGACTCAGCCTATAGTTTTTTTTTAATTTAAAATTAATAGTTAAAATGACTAAATAATAATTTAGTTAAATAAATTAATTTAATAGATTTTAGATATTAATTTTATATAAAGACACTGCATGTGATTTTTTTTTACTGTGTTATAAAATTTTAATCCCTTTTGATTTTCTCACCAACCACATTTGCCCTCCGAGGAATTGTGGAAGTAAGAAACTCTCAGGCCATGAACTTTGATCTCTTTCGTTATTCATAATATGTTTCACTTTAATTATTTTTTAGGATTTCAAAATATTTTGTTGTTTGCAATATTTAAATGGTATAATTTACTTTTTATTAAACAAACCAAGTAACTATCTCGTTCTCAAAATTAACTTAACGATTAAAAAGTAAATTAAAATGGTCTCAAATTTATAAAAACTATAATAGATGAAATTTGACAATTTAGACTTAATTATATATTATTATGACGAGGGTGGAGGGTAATCTAAAATAAAAAACTTATTTGTATACTAAAATTAGTCACTATATATTTATATATATATATATATATATATATATATATATATATTGTCTAATTTAAGGTTTAATTACTATTCTGTTGGTTCCTATAATTTCACCAAATTTTTAATTAAGTCCCTATATTTTTTTCAATTCAATTAAGTTCCTACACTCCTTTTAATTTTGTAATTATATTCTTTTCATGTTAAAAATATTAAAATTAACATAATATTTTTACCAAATTACATGCGGTCAAAGATTTAATTAAGTTTTTAATTATAAATACTTTCAATTTGTGAAGAAATATTCAGTTAACTCTAATATTTTTTTAGACTAGGAAAGACTTAATTACAAAATTAAAGCAGGACTCAATTAAAAGGAAAAAAAGCATAAAGACCTAATTAAAAATTTGGTGAAACTATAAAGACCAATAGAATAATTAAATCCTAATTTAATTTAATTCTAATATATATTTATATTCTAATATATATATTTTTTATTAATAGTTAATTTTAGTGACTAATTTCAATATGCACCTAGCATGGTTGAATCTAAAAACAGTTTTAACTTGGCGATAATATTATATAAGAGTAAGGTATTATTTTTATCCTCAACGTTTGGGGTAAGTCTTATTTGTGTCTCTAACGTTTAAATCGTCTTATTTGTATTCCTAATATTTATAAAAATAATTCAATGTTATCCTACCATCAATTATACTAATAAATCAAATTGTATTTTTCAATTTTTCTCACTTTGATGTATTCATTTTCAATTGGATCTCGTTTGGATATGTTCAATTTTAATATTGTACCTACTATTTGTGTTCAGGTTCAATTATATCCATAAAAAAATGAATTATGTGAATGTTGCAAGGATTAATTTCTGTTAGAATAAATTACTTTATTAATCCAGATCATCCATATTAAATCACCAAAAATATATTATAATGCGAAAGCGTACCTTTACTCATAGAAATAAGAAATTAGAAATAAGAAATTGATGGAAGGATTGTCTCAATCTTGTGGTTCTTTCGACCTTCTTCAATCAAAGCCATTTGTATCCCTAATAGGACTGATTTGTGACTCTTTTTATGGGAAAAGAGCGACAAAGGCGGCTTTTGGTATATTGGGGACCGAAACCCTGAAGATACTATTTATATTTGAGCATGGCATCTATTAAATCCTAAAGGCCAAATAAAAAATAGTATCTAAAGTACAAAAGATAATATATCTAAAATCCAAAAGATAATTATCTAAAGTCCAAAAGATAATATCTGGTTTTATTCTCATTTAATTTCAAATTAAAAGTAATTATGACTTATTCAATTTAGCATTTATAACAATAAATGAGATCACCATGATATAAGTCATTTAATTTGAAATAGCATGATTTGTGATTATAATTAATATATGTATTGTCCAAAAATAAATTAAGAAATTAAAATAATTTCCTAACCGTTTCAACTTTTGACGAGCTATTATTCGGAGTGGATCATTGATTCAATCTTAGACATTTTTATTTTAACTTGATTTTTCAAAACTCCAACTAAAGTTCATGATGTGTAATTGACGGTAGGATAACATTGAATCACTTTTACAAACGTTAGAGATACAAATAGGATGATTTAAATGTTAGAAATACAAATAGAACTTACCAAACGTTGAAGATAAAAATAATACTTTACTCTATTATATAAAGAATTATTATATAAATCTATAGCAACTTAAAAGTTAAAAATTATCTCACACTTAAAAAAATTATCAAAATTTTATTTTTAGACAACCTAAGACTTCTTTATATCCATTTATTATATCATTAATTTAAAAATTTAATTTTAATATATTATCAGTATAAAACAATTTTATACATTTATTTAATTATATATGTATCAATAAAATAACTATTTTTTACGTAGATGTACTTAAATGATTTTATAAAATATTTTATTGTATTAAAATTAAACTTTTAATTTTGTAATATTAATTATATTCATAAAAGTATGTTTTCTAGTATAAAGACAATTTTGTTTATTCAAATAAGTAACTTAGTTAGTATACGTTTTAGGTACAAATAAAGAGCGTGTATGTTCATATATACTCTTTTGGTTTTAATTTTTCTATCTCAAAGGAATTTTCATAATACCTATCTATTATTATGTCAAGGGAATCATTCATTTTTTTTTTTAACAGTATTGTTAAGAGATATAATAATTTATATATTTTTTTATTCGTTTAAATTAAAAAAATAATTTTATAACATAATATCAAAATATTTATGATCTAAAAGTTTAGAATTTAATTATTATTGATCCCAAAAAAAAATTTTAGTATAAGACAAATAAAAATAAAAAAGACCTATAAAAAATTCATCCAAATCCAAAACAGACACTCGTATAAAAAAATATATTAAAGATATATAAATGACTCTTTTTATTAGTTTAAATTTTTAGAATAAATAATTTTATAATATTTTCAATTTAGTAATTATTTTGATTAAATAAGTATTAACTATAACTTCTATAAGCGTTTAGTTAATTATGAATAAATTAAAAAGCACATATTTTATTTCACTTTTCTGTATATATTTTGTGAAATATTATATTGAATCATAATTATTAATAATTGGATTAGATAAACGTGAATGTCATTTAAATCGGTATTACGAGTCTTTCATTAATAAAAGATGAATGATGTACGACGAAGGACGCTGTAACCCATGCGTTATATATTTTATATGTGTTCTGATGATATATATATATTTTTTTTCCAAAGATAAATATTATTTTATTAATATAAAATAAAAGTGTTTCCATAAGGAAGTACAAAAGAATCGGGTATTTCCATTTATCATCAGCTGTGACTGAAAGACTAAGAGCTTAAAGAAGAGTAAAGTAAGAGTAAAGAAAAAGTAGCATCTATCAGGTATGGTTCACGAGTTCACGCACTAAATTGCTAGCTTCTTTCACTATCTCTGGTGCAGGGCTTATTATCTTCTCAAAAACACACCGATTCCTCGCTTTCCAAGTGCTCCAACACAGCGCCGCTATGAGGAGGGTCTTTTGTCTACCGTCGAATTGAGCCGCTGCCCAGGATAAGACTCGTTGCCACCAATTGAAAAAAGTTTCTTCTTCTCTCATCCATAGGTCAGGGGTTATTAAGCTTAGGCTCCATATTATTGAAGACAGGGGGCATTGGAACAAAGCATGAGAAATTGATTCAGCCTTCAACATGCATCTTGGACAAGTGGCAGGAGTGGATGCGAACCGGCTGTGAACTTGTTGCAACACCGGAAGCTTTTCATGAAGACTTTTCCATAGAAAAATCTTAATTTTATGTGGTAATTTCAACTCCCAAATGCTATTCCAGACTCTATTGTGTATGTTCTGGGACCTCAATGAAGTAGGAGAATGAAAGAATCTATAAGCAATTTTGTATCCTGACCCAACTTCATATATACCAGATTTTGTCCAGCACCAATTAACTTCATCCTCCTCCTCTGTTGGTTTGATTGAAAAAATTTTATTGCATATATCAACTGAAAAAATCGACTCAATCAGATTTTTATTCCAACTTCTATCAGGATTTAGTAACGCACTAACGTAATACACTTGCATATTTGGCGGGATTGTGAGTGCATTTTGAGGGACATTAAGGGGCACTGGTGGTGGGAGCCAAGGGTCATGGAAGATGCGAACATTAGTGCCAGAGCCTATTTTCCATAACAAGCCTTTCTCGATCACCTTGCGCCCTTCAAGAACACTTCTCCAACCCCACGACGGTACACTTCCTACCTCTGCATGTAGGAAATCTGTATATCTGAAATATTTAGCTTTGAGCATTCTTGATATAGTAGAATTAGGGTATTTCATTAGACGTCAACATTGCTTGCCCAATAAAGCCAAATTTTGCGCCCTTAGATCCTTGATCCCCAGCCCTCCATCTTTCTTTGGTCTCGTCATTGTGTCCCATTTAATCCAAACCATTCTTCGTTCTGAGCCTTTTTGACCCCACCAAAATTGCCAGAGCATGCTATGAATCTCAGTCAACAGCGTGTCCGGGAGCTTGAAACAAGAGAGTGTATAAATAGGAATCGCCTCCCCCACCGCTCTCAATAGCGTGTGCCTGCCACCTGATGACAATATACTTCTTTTCCAACCCATAATCCTCTTCTGAACTTTATCCTTGATAGCTCCAAAGGTTGCTTTCTTTGATTTTTGAACTATAGAGGGTAGTCCCAGGTATTTGTCTTGTGCTCCGATATGTTCAATATTTAGTGTCTGAGCAACTGCTAGTCTTGTGTTCTGAGGAGTGTTGTGACTGAAAAAGATAGCCGACTTATTCAAATTGACTTTTTGCCCACTAAAACCCTCATAGGTCTCTAGCAATTCTAGAATGCTTTGGCTTGTATTAGGTGCGCTCTTGCAAAAAAGGATTGAATCATCAGCAAACAAAAGGTGATTAATTGTTTGGCATCTCCGATTAACTTGAACTCCTTGAATTAATCTGTTTTGCTCTGCCTTGTGTAGCAAGAAGGAAAGTCCTTCTGCACAAAAAAGAAAGAGATATGGAGATAGGGGGTCACCCTGTCGGATGCCCCTATTTGGCCTAAAATAGCCAAATGGTTGACCTTCCACAACAACAGAGTAAGAAACAGTCGTTACCAATTCCTTAGTCCAGTTAATCCATTTAGCATCAAACCCCAGCTTATCCATAATATACCATAAAAAATGCCATTCAACCCTATCATAAGCCTTGCTCATGTCTAGTTTAATAGCCATCTCATGCTCTGCCCCACTTCTCTTATTTTTCAAATAGTGCATACATTCGTGGGCAATTAGAATATTATCTGAAATGAGTCTTCCTTTGAGAAACGCACTCTGATTTGGACTTATAATTTTATTCATAATACCTTGTAATCGGTGCACCATAACTTTAGAAATAATTTTATACATAACTGAAGACAAACTGATCGGTCGTACCTGAGTCATGTCACTGGCATCTGGCACCTTTGGAATCAAACAAATTTGAGTATGATTGAAGCTTTTTAAAATTCTGCCACTGTCAAAGAAACTTCTCACTGCCTTAAAAACGTCACCTCCAACTATATCCCAAAAAAAGTGAAAAAACTTAGCTGTAAACCCGTCATCACCAGGAGCACTCTGAGCATGAACACTAAATGTAGCTCTTTTGACCTCGTCCATAGTTACTGGCCTTTGGAGCCTACGGTTCATGGAAGCTGTAACCTTAGACTCCAAATCCTCTAAGTATGGATTCAGATCAGCCGAACAAGAAGAAGTAAAAATATCGCAAAAGTAGTCCTCAGCTACCTTTGCAATATCCTCCGGTTTCGATGCAATCTCATTGTCCCTCCCCACTAATCTCCAAATTCTGTTCATTCGCATCCTTGATTGAAATTTTTGGTGAAAGAATCTAGTGTTCTGATCTCCTTCTTTTAGCCACTTGATTCTAGATTTTTCTCGCCAATAGCTCTCTTTTTTCAAATATGCCAGCTCCAACTTCTCTTCCAAACTGGTAACCTCCTCTCCCCCATTGATTCCAGCCACCCGCAACTCCTCTATTTTAGCTTGAAGGTCCTCAATTTCTTTCCGGAAGTTTGCTTTGTGAGTTTTCTGCCATTGAACTAGTCTATGTCTACAAACTTTCAACTTTTGGGCCAAGGAGAACATAGTCGAGCCTACAACTTCCATTCTCCACACTTCACTGACAATTCTCTTGACATCCTCTTCTCCACACCAACGTTCCTGGTATTTAAACCGCCTTTTACTATGCCAGGATTGAGGTTCGGTTTCCATCAAAATTGGAGCATGATCCGAGCCTGACTCTGTGAGCCTGTGCACCACTGCATTCGGAAACTTCAACTTCCATTCCATCCCAACTAAATAGCGATCAAGCCTCTCCTTCACCAAATCCTCTCCTTGTCTTCGATTTGTCCACGTGAAAGGGTGCCCCACCATTCCAATATTCACCAATTCGTTACTGTCAATAAAATTAGTGAATGTTGCAATGGTGGTTGCTGATTTTTGGCCTCCACCCTCCTTTTCCGCTTGGCTTGTTATAGCATTAAAATCGCCTGATATTACCCCTTTTCCTTCCATGTGTTGGCTCATTGTTATAAGCTCCTCAAACTGTAAGGATCAAATTTGTTCTGAACAACTCAAATGGACACCAATGAACGCCCATACCTCACTGCTTCCGACTTCCTTAATTTCGGCTGCCACAAAGAATTCTCCACTGCTAATAATTTGAACACTGATGCTGTCCTTCCAAGCTAGCACAAGTCCTCCTGCCACTCCTGCCGGGTTAACAATATGCCAGTTTTCGTAGCCGCATACCCGAAGTTTTGCTTCCACCTGTCGAGATTGGTTCTTTGTTTCACTTATAAACACAATCTCGGGGAAGTGGGATTTACAGATCCCTTTTAAGGTGTGAATTGTCAGGGGTCTCCCCAAACCCCGACAATTCCAAACTATAGTTCTCATGGCGCCTTGGGTGCCATTTGTAGGCTGGCACCCTCCACCATCTGTTCAACTGCATTTTCATCCTCTGTTCTTGCTTTCTTTGTAGTTACTTCAGCTATACCACTCATCAACCTTTTTTTGGGTTCACTTTTAGTATCTGACTCTACAGCACCTTGTCTTGCTAACCTTTTCCACTTCCTACCTTTTTCTGTGGTGCGACACTCCCCAATAGCGAATTGCATAAGCTGCCCTTCATCCTCCTTGGTATTGGACTGACCAGCTATGATAACCTCAATGCATTCTGTTCTAGAATTGGCTGATTGAGGTGACTCAGGTGCTGCCCTGTTACCAGTGTCTTGTGGTTTCAAACTTTGTTTCTCTTCTTGCATTGACATCCCTGCAAATTCTTCCAATAAGCAGTTTAAGACCGGTTTTTTCTTACGTTGAGTGGCCTTATTCTGGTTTTGGGTTGAGTTGTTGAATGTTCTTTCTCCTTCAGAGTAGATTCGCGTTCCCACTTGGCTAGCTTTAACCCATTCGCCAATGTCATCCTCTTTTACCATCTCACTCTCTGTGTCCTTCAGCAGATCATGGCAGTTTTTCACCTCGTGCCCCAATTTTGCGCAATAGGTACAGAACTTTCCAAGTCTCTCATAGCGCAGTGCCACTTCTACCTCCTTTTTATTAGGTCCTGCCACTATTAACTGATCTCTCACTTGCCTGGCAGCATCGATATTGATTTTGGCTTTCACAATCCTAGTTTCTCTGCCTCGCATATGAAATTTACCTACCTCCAACACTGTGCCCAGATTCTCTCCCAATTTACGTCCAACTTCGAGGGTTTTAAACGATTCTGGCAAACCCCAAAATTGAACCCAAACTGAAAAATTGGAAATAATCTCTTCATCACAGTTCTGATCTTCCTTCCATCTCTTGACATGGAGCACATAATCTTTGAATAGCCATGGAGAACCACGTTCAACACGCAAGACATCCACTTCTTTATTAAAAAAGAATTGGAAGGAATTATCCCCTTTGTCACTCACGCTAAATCCTTCCGGGTTTCCCCATATAGCCTTTAAAGCATTCCCCATGGTTCCAATTGAGAAGGTTTTGGAAGCAAAGAGTCTGCCATAGAGACTATTGGAGCAAGCGTTAATACCTTTTGATATGTCTGCCTCTTCCAGTAGAATCACATTCCTACCTTCTTTCAGGTTGTCTTCCTTGATCCGATCTTCATCCCTCGTTGTCTCAGCCATGCAGATTACGTAGACTTGTATTGAGATTTAATTGATCTTGACAATGTAGCTTTGACGGCACTAAGAACTCCGTTAAGAAACCCTAACAGAGCACTAAGAAACCCTAACAAAGCACAAGGTTTTGTTCTGATGATATATTTCAAGTGTACTATAAAAAGTTATTATATTAAAATTACTAAAAATTAAAGTTTTACATTCTGAATGCAGTAAATATATAAATAAATTATAATTATATTCCTAAATATGTTTTTAAAATATAAATTAGTTAAAATTTTTAATTTTTTTTATATCATTAGAACTTATAAAATCGAATTTGAATAATTTAAATTTTAAATTTTTATTTTAGAGAATAAAATAAAATTTTTTATTATTAAATATTTTTTTATATTTTTTCGTCTCACTTATAAAATAAATAATAATAAATTATATTTTATTTTATAAAATAAAATTTAAAATTTAGAAAATTTAAATATTATAAAATCAGGGTCACCAATAATCACCTCTTGTAAGATGTGCCTCCCACGTGACAACACGTTGCACAAGAAGACGATGGCCGTTGGATCAAGTACTTCATCATTATCCTAACTCGGCAACTAATTATATAAGGTCTTTGGTTGTTGCACACAGATATCCATTTTCTGTGGAGAGATTCTAATTCTGTATTTTGTAATGTCAGCGATGAAAACGGAGGTAATACCTTTTTAAAATATGGGAAGAGGGGAGGTGTCATCTGTCATGTGATATAGTTCTGGATTTTGCATTTGAAAATGCATGTTTATAAGCACGTGATGAATACTAATAGCCATCTTAACCTTTTTTTAATACAATTATTAAATATACTATATCTCAATATGATTTTGTCGATCTACTTATATAACTTCCAATCATAATAGAATATTATATGTTTTTTAGAGTCTATCCATTGTGTGTTTTGAACAAATATTTCAAAACAGATGAAGTAAATGTTAAAGAAAATTATTTCTCTAAACAAAGATAAACAATTATTAATTTTAAATTTCTTAAATAATATAAAAATGATTAAAATAATGAATATTGTTTATCAGAGGTAATATATTTTCTTTCCTTTTAATATCCTCTTATTTTGTTTACGTCTTTCTCATCTATATTTAGAAATAGTAATTGTTAGAAATTAAACTAAGAGAAGAAATTAGATAAAAGAGTTTATATATTTATTATATACAAGGTAAAGTTTATTTATAGGTGTTAAATAAATTTAAAAAATAAAAAAAGATAACTATCAAATTTAAATTAAAATTTTTTTAATTTAACTAATATTTATAAATTATTCTAACATTCTTCCGTAAATTCAAGTGGAAGCTATAGTAAATATTTTGTTTAAACACTAAAATACTAACGTACATAAATAGAATTATAGTAATTCCACATGTAAATAAAATTGAGTAAACACTCAATTCAGTTCTTGTGCATTTTAAAATAGGATATGGTGATCTTTGTTGAAAAACTAAACTTGTTTCGATCCCTGTCTCTGATTTATCGCGAGTCATGGTAGCTCCTTCATCATCTCTCCTCACCAAACTTAATAGAAGAGACGTACGTGGCACTTAACGTTGTTGATGTGGACACTAAGTCACTGTTAAATAACGTGTTGACGAATGCAGAATGATCAAGGGTCAATTTGTCTCCCTATGAACAACGGTCAAGGATCGATTTGTTCCTCTATGGACACTGGTTAATGGTCAATTTGCCTCTCTTTAAACCTCTAATTAACGAATTTTTGGAGGTCGTTACCTTTTTTGCAACGATAATGTTGGCCCCATGAATTTGTTTTTTGTGCATTCTTTACTGTCGGATAGCATAATATGGGCAGCAGCATGATCCTTAGACAAAAGAAAAAAGAGAGTAAAGTATCATTTTTGTCCCCAACTTATGGGGTAAGTCCTATTTTGTCCCTAACGTTTAAATCGTTCTATTTGTATTCCTAACGTTTGTAAAAGTGATTCAATGTTATCCTGTCATCAATTACACATCATGATCTTTAGTTAGAATTTTAAAAATCTCTTCTTGAAGTTAGAATACTAATGTCTAGTAAGAACCAATGATCCACTCCGGATAATAACTTATTAAAAGTTGAAACTAATCATTGCAACATTTACATAATTCAATTTTTTAGAATACAAATTTTGGGTACAATATTAAAATCGGACACATCCAAGTGAGACCTAATTAAGAATGAATACATTCAAGTAGGGGTGCACATGGGCCGGGTGAAGCCGGGTTTGATGTGACCCAGACCCGGCCCGAAATATACACCGGGTCTATTTATTAGACCCAAACCCGGCCCTAGACCCGATGAAACCAATACACTTTCGGGCCACAATTATACCGGGTGAAAACCGGGTAAAAACCGGGTGAAAATCGGGTCATTAACATTACATTACGTTGATACCTTCTTGTAAGCTAGCATGTAAAAATATCCAAATTTTTAAGACTCCAACCATTAGTTAACATAGTAAAATTCACTTAAAAAAATATAACAAGAACCAACCCTTCTTCAAAATTAAAGCATAACCACAATCAATATTAAAGCATAACCACAATCAATACTAATATTGTCTAATAATACCAAATATTTAAATCAATACAAATAACACAATCTTATGTATTAGTCTAAAGTCTTATGCATTCTAAACATAAAACATTAACTTATAGTCTTATAATGACTAATAACACAAAATATTAAGGTTTACAATACTTAAATTCCACATAAGAATAGTCATGATCCATCACTAATAACACAAAATATTAATTATGTATGATGACCGGGCCACCGGGCCGACTTCGGGTGACCCGAGCTATGGCCCGGACCCGACCCGAAATAATGACCGGGTCTATTTTTGAGACCCGTACCCGACCCTAAACCCGATGAAATCACACCAATTTAGTCCCTAAAGTGTTCGGGACCGGGCCGGGCCTTCGGGCCGGGCCGGGTCTGTGCACCCCTACATTCAAGTGAGAATAATTGAAAAATACAATCTGATCTATTAGTATAATTGACGGCAGGATAATATTAAATCACTTTTATAAACGTTCAGTATACAAATAGGACGATTTAAACGTTAGGGATACAAATAGAACTTACCCCAAATATTAGGGACAAAAACGATACTTTACTAAAAAAAAAAATCAGAACATTTGTCCCTAAGCCAAAAGCATTGTATTGCTGAGAGATTTTAAATAAGCAAAATAAATAGCTGAAACAACAAAACATATGTCCTTAACTCCTAGAGATAATATCCACACTAGCAAAGTCTAAGTTATCCAATACCAATTCTTCTTAGGTGGCCTAAGCCTTAGAGGCTTTAAACTTAGAGTGAACACAAATTAGACAAGCTTTGATGACAGTCCCTGAACTTGCAACAAATATTGTCTTTGCTGATGTTACACCATCTTTAGTCGTTGAATTTGTTATATCAGTTATTGGTCCATTTGATGGGTTTGGTGAGTCATAAGGTCGTAACTGTTTGATTTGGAAGAGTAATAAAAGGTTTCAGCTGAGATGAATTATTCCTAAAAAATATAGATTTTGGTTCAGTGGAGCATGTGAAATGATATTTTTTTGGATAAATTAAAGGAGGACAAATTGATTTCTGACCATTGTCCTTAGAGGGACAAATTGATCCCTGACCATTGCTCATAGGAAGACAAATTGACCCTTGACCATTGCCCATTCGCTAGTGTTGAGTTTGGAAAACTTACATTTAATTGAAATGATGATCAAACATTATTAAAATATTGATTAAAAAATTATTAAATTGTTATATGCTTCCAATGGTTTTTTTGATATTTTTGTTCAAGTGTGCAGAAAGTTTATGATCAGGCCAAAATTGATTCAAGCCCATTGTGATTAAAGTTTGTCCATCCTTCATGCAAAAATATTTCATTCTATATGGCTGAATGTTAATAAAATAATAAAACAAATTGGGCCAAGAAAGTAGTACAAAGCCCAAGTCAACATTTTCTTGGACCAACAAATCCCTTGGTTCGAATTGGATGAAGAAAGAAATGGAGCATGCACTCTTCGGTTACCTACTCCATTGGTTAATGGAATTCAAATTTCAATTCAATCGATTGAATGCATAGGTAACCGAAACTCAAAATTAAATTGGGTTTAATATTGCATTAAAAGCTTTGTCTCGTCTCTCTCCTCTCTCTTGTCTTTCGGTCATATCAATCAAACAGAGAAAAAGATAGAAGTCATCAGAAGAAAAAGAAGTTACAAGAAAAGCCTATGGAAGAAAGGCTATGAGGAAGGAATATCTAAAGTAAGGCAAGGCAAGATCTTTGCCATTGAAGGCAAGATTTTGAAGAAGAGCTTCCAGATCCTCCATACCAAGAAAATAAAGGATCCGCCTCTGTCAGAGAAGAAGATCTCAGTTGCAAAAGTTCATTTCCATTTTTGTTCATCAAAGAAAGAAGATAGCCTCTAGAGCTACGTATAGGAAGGAGCAAAAATGGAAGAAAAGAAACGGCTCTGGGTCAGAAGATCATGAAGGGTCCGAATCCTTTCTTGGAGCCAAAGACAAGATCAAGGGTTCAGATTGAAGGAGCTTGATGAAAAAGGGTTGAGAGAGGTACATGCATGCTGGTTTTTGGTTTTTCCTCTCTCTTCTCTCTGTCCGAACCGCTGCTTTTTTGGTTGGAGAAGAAGTTGCTTGGTTAAACCGGTCTCAACCTTGGAAGCTTCCCCTTCTATATTAAGGGTGAACGGCCAAGGGTTGAGATCAAGGAGAGAAAGTGAAAGCACAGAGTTCTCATAGCCACCCGAGCTTCCTGAGTTCTTCTCCTTCAAAGATGTTCATTTTGTTTTCTTTTTCTTACTTTTGTCTATCTGAGTCTCATGGTGAAAAAGGCAAACATGGTGAGGTTTGTAAGAAAAAGCCAGTGAGAGGAAAAAGACAGTGATCAAAATTAGAGAAAAAGTCATAGATGTCCCAAAGTTTTTTTATATATCTGTATGTTGTGTTTCATGATCCTGTGGGGATTTTCTTACAAGTTGGGTTAGCACTTTGCGGTTGAAAGCTAGGTTTTGAGTCCTAGTCAAATTCAGATTGGGTGTAAAATCTGGATTTGTCCAAGATAGGAATGTGTAGTTTATATGAGATATTGGTGTTTGTAATGTTGTGATAACATAGTGAAATTCTATCATTGTTGTGATGGAGACTGGATGTAGGCCACATTGCACCTAGTAGCTGAACCAGGATACATCTGCTGTTAATTCTTCTTCCTTACTCCTTTCTCTGTTTCTGTTTACCAGGAGACAAAAACAAAAATATCTCACAACTCGGTACGAGACGAAACAAAAGTGTTTCTCAACTCGACATGAGACAAAAAGCAGAAATATCTCCTGAAGTTCCTTTAAAAAGTCAGAAATTAATTTTCAGTAAAAAAGGGCTATGATTCAACCCCCTCTTCTCTTAGCCACTGATTACCATCAATTGGTATCAGAGCTTGGTCTCAAAGAAATCAAGCTTTACAATTTGGAGAAAAGATCCTGATGGCAGTCAATAGTGGTTCAAATCTGGTGGCCTATACTCTGACAGAAGGGCAGTCAAGCAACAAACCCCCATTCTTCAATGGGAAAAACTACAGCTACTAGAAAGAAAGAATGAAGATCTTTGTTCAGTCTGTAGATTACAGGCTTTGGAAAATAATCCTGGAAGGTCCACAATTTCCAACCACCACAGGAGCTGATGGAGTGCTTGTTCCCAAGGATGAGGCCGATTGAAATGAAGATGATAGAAAGAAATAGAGTTCAATGCTAAAGCTGTCAACTTGCTCAACTGTGTTGTCAATTTCGAGGAATACCGACAGGTATCAAGAAGCACAACAGCAAAGAAAATCTGGGATAAGCTTCAAGTTACTCATGAAGGCACAACCCAAGTCAAAAGATCTAGAATAGACATGCTGAACAGAGACTACAAAATGTTCTCAATGAAGGAAGGAGAAACAATTGATGAAATATTTGAAAGATTCAACATTATCATCACTGGCTTGGATGCTATGGGAATCAGACATCCAGAATCTGTGCTTGTGAGGAGAATATTGAGAAGTCTCACGAAAGAGTGAGAAACCAAGGCTATAATAATAGCTGAGAGTAGTGGTATTGATGAAATGACATATGATGATCTGAGAGAAAATTTACTTGCTTTTGAAAACACTTATTTAAAGAGAGATACTAAAAAGAAATGAGTTGCTCTCAAATCAGTCACTGAATCTCTGGATGATGAATCCAGTGATAATTTATTTGACGATGACTTTGTTTTGTTTGCCAAGAAATTCAAGAAAATGATGAAGCTGAAGGAACAGAACAAAGGAGGCAATTCAAGGAAACCAAAGAGGGACCCAAGCAAGGTGATCTGCTATAACTGTAAGGAAACTGGACACTTCAAGTTTGATTGTCCTAAACTAAAAAAGGAGGACAGACCGAAAAAAGAAAAGAGGAAAGGACTCATGGCATCATGGGAAGACTTGGAGAATGATTCGGATGAAGAAGAGGAAACTGAAACCAAGTCCCAAACTTGTCTCATGGCCGACATAGTAAACGAGGTAATATTTCCTGAACCTTCAACTGAAGACCTTCATCTTATGATAGATCATCTCAATGAAAAAATCAGATGCTTCTTAAAAGAAAACTATGATATCTTGAATCTCAAGTTACCATTCTAAAAGCAGAAAATAGTTTTCTCAAAGATAAATTAAGGGAAGCCGAAACTGCTATTGATCTTGTTGAAGAAAACAAGCCGTTAAAAGCTGAACTTAAGAGCTGTGAGTATCATCATTTTGTGATTGAAAATCTAAATTATTTTGAGGAAAATGAGTGGCTGCATAAAGAGGTAAAAAGACTTAAAGAAGACTTAGCCAACTTTGCTCAAAGTTTTGAAAATTTAAATCAACTCTTAGCTAGTCAAAAACCTCTTTATGATAAAGATGGTTTGGATTTTCACAAATCAGAAAAATTTATTGAAAAATATTCTTTTACCAACATGGCATTCTCTTCGGATGACATAAGGTTTCAAAAACCAACAAGCTTTAAAAAGCAGCAACACAAAAAATTTTGTAGATTATGCAATTGAAATGGATATTTTCCTATTCAATGCTTCATAAATGAAAGGATAATTGGAGATAAAGTTTACAAGATTGTTTGTGATTATAATGGCTTGGGACAAGGGAGATGGTTTGACATTAAAGGATCCAAAAAGATTTGGATACCTAAGGTCACTTAAGTGTTTTTGTAGGTTTGCCTAGCATCCAAAAGAAAGGATAATATGTGGTATATGGATAGTGGGTGCTCTAGGCATATGACCGGGAAGTCAACAATCTTCATCAAGCTTGATGAGTATGATGGAGGTTTTGTTACTTTCGATGACAATAGAAAGGGAAAAATAGTGGCAATAGGTATAGTGGGTAAGAACTTCTCTTCTTTCATTAATGATGTTTTGTTTGTTGACGGATTAAAGCACAATCTACTAAGCATTAGCCAATTGTGTGATATTAGATATTTGGTTATTTTTAGAAAATTGGATTGCTTGGTTATTTGTGAAAAATCTGGTCATATTTTGTTTGAAGCAAAAAGATACAATAATGTGTATAGATTAACTCTAGAGGATTTAAAGGATCAAAAAGTAACTTGTTTTACCTCTCTTGAATCTGAAAAATGGCTTTGGCATAAGAACTTGGGACATGCAAGCATGTACCAAATTTTTAAGCTTGTTAAAAAGAATTTAGTTAGAGGAATTCCAAATATTAAATTTGATAGAGATATTACTTGTGATGCTTGTCAACTAGGAAAACAAGTAAGATCATCTTTTAAATTCAAAGATGGAATTTTCACTAAAAGGCCATTAGAAATGTTACATATTGATCTTTTTGGTCCTACCAGAACACAAAGTTTGGGAGGAAAACATTATAGTTTGGTAGTGGTGGATGATTACTCTAGATTTGGTTGGGTTCTTTTCTTAGCTCATAAAAATGATACGTTCTATGCTTTTTTCTCTCTTTGCAAAAAGATTCAAAATGAAATTTTAAAATTGCCCACTTGAGAAGTGATCATGGAAAGGAATTTGAAAACCAAGATTTTAAAAATTTTTGTGATGAATTTGGAATAGCACATAACTTTTCATGCCCAAGAACACCTTCACAAAATGGGGTTGTTGAAAGAAGGAATAGAAGCCTTCAAGAAATGACTAAGGCAATGCTTTGTGAAAATGATGTTCCAAAGTTTTTGTGGGCTAAAGCTGTAAATACAACTTGTTATATTCTAAATAGAACCATCATTAGAAAAGGTTTAAAGAAAACTCCATATGAGTTTTGGAAAGGAACACCACCTAATCTTAAGTATTTTCATATTTTTGGATGCAAATGTTTTGTACTTAACAATAAAGAAAATCTTAAAAATTTTGATCCAAAATCTTCTGAAGGAATGATTGTTGGATTCTCCGCCACTAGCAAAGCGTTTAGGTTTTACCTCAAAAAACATAGAACAATTGAGGAATCCATACACGTGTCTTTTTGTGATTCTAACTCTATTCCAAGTGCTATGTTAGATGATGATGCAGGTAGTAAAACTGATATGAACCAACAAGCCAATCAACAAAATCCCAAATCTGTCTCAGTTGTTGAATCTGTCTGTCCAGAAACTTCTCTTCAGAATGAAGGAGACATTTCTGTTTTGTCTATTGAACAAGCCAGAGAATCCAGAACAGAGTTTTCTACTGAAACTCGTCAAGGCAGAACCTTTCCTCAAAGGCCACGTGAATGAAAATTTTTGAAGGATTACTCTTATGAATTCATAATTGGAGATCCTTCACAAGGCATAACCACTAGATCCTTAAGTAAGAAGCAAATGGAAACAAGCAATGTTGCCTACTTGTCCCAATTGGAACCTCTTAATGTGAAGCAAGTTCTTGAAGACTCATCATGGGTTAAAGCCATGGAAGAAGAGCTATCACAATTTGATAAGAATGAGGTTTCGACCCTTGTACCGAATTCCTATGGTAAAAAGGTAACCGGTACAAAATGGATTTTCAAAAATAGATTGGGTAAAGATGGTAGTGTTGTTTGTAACAAGGCTAGACTAGTGGCCCAAGGTTACGATCAAGAGGAAGGTATTGATTTTGATGAGTCATTTGCTCTGGTAGCAAGAATGGAAGCAATTAGGTTGCTTCTAGTCTATGCTGCCCACAAAGGTTTCAAAATATTTCAAATGGATGTCAAATGTGCTTTTCTTGATGTCTTTATAGATAGGGAAGTATTTGTGGCATAATCCCCTAGTTTTGAAAGCAAAGTTTTTCCAAATCATGTTTTTAAACTTTCAAAGGCCCTTTACGGTCTTAGGCAAGCTCCTAGAGCTTGGTATGAAAGGCTTAGTGTCTTCTTGTTAAAAAATAATTTTCAAAGGGTACCACCGATACTACTTTGTTTATAAAAGAATCTAATGATGATATCTTACTTGTTCAAGTTTATGTGGATGACATTGTGTTTGGTTCGGCCAATGAATCCTTGTGTGAAGAGTTTGGAAAACTTATGACTAGTGAGTTTGAAATGAGTTTAATGGGAGAATTAAATTTCTTTCTTGGTCTTCAAATCAAACAAACTCCTAGTGGTATTTTTATTCACCAAGAAAAATATGCCAAAGAGTTAATCAAGAAATTTGGTCTTGAAAATTCCAAACCAATGGGAACTCCTATGCATCCAAACACTAAACTTGACAAGGATGAAAATAGCAAAGATGTGGATGAAACAAAGTATAGAGGAATGATAGGATCACTCATGTATCTTACATCCTCTAGGTTGGATATTGTTCAAAATGTGGGTGTATGCTATAGATTTCAATCTCACCCAAAAGAATCCCATCTTTCGGCCGTTAAAAAAATCATTAGATACATTATGGGCACATGTGATCTTGGATTATGGTATCCTAAATCTAATGAGTTTTGTGTAGTAGGTTTTGTGATGCAGATTACGCGGGAGACCGAGTGGATAGAAGAAGCACGTCCGGAATGTGTTGCCTCCTTGGAAGTTCACTTAACATGTGGTCAAGCAATAAGCAAGCCACTGTTGCTTTATCTACGGCTGCTTGTTGCTCTCAACTCTTATAGCTTAAAACTCAATTGGAAGATTACAAATTGAAAATCAATAGTATATATTTATTTTGTGATAATATGAGTGCAATAAATATTTCAAAAAATTCTGTACTGTACTCTAGAACCAAGCACATTGAGGTTCGATATCACTTTATTAAGGAACATGTGCAAAAGGGTACTATTGATATCCAATTTGTAAAATCTGAAGAGCAACTTGCTGACATTTTCATGCCTGTGTGTGCTTCTGTCTCGTAGGCAGCAGGGAGACAAATCTGGACAAGTGATAAACAAGTCATTAAAAAGGGGGAGACTGAAGTCTGGTACCTTGGACCCAAGCCTGTTCAACCACCTTAAGCCCACTCTGTGATACTGGCTTATTATTTTTGGTATCATAAATTTATTGTTTTAAATAGTTTATTTTAAGAAGGTTTTCACATCATACCTTCTAAAAGAGGAGTTTTGTCAAATCAAATCTTTTTCCTATAACTTCTCCCACTTTTCAAGGAAAGGTCTTTTCAATTATTCTTTTTTATTTTTAAAATCCTTATTGAAAACCATTTTCATTGAATGATAATGGATTTAAATGAGATATCTTCCACTAAGCATTTATGATGGTGTAACCTCTCTCCACCTTCCACTCTCTTCGGCACTCTCTTCATCTTCTCTTTCTCCATTTTACTTCCTTCAACATGAGAAAGAAACTCCCTACCTGAAGAAGCACCCAAACCCCCATTCCTAAAAATCCTCCATCATCCAAAGGACCTTAAACCCACACTCACATACACATTCACTCTCACTCATCTTCTTTACCCTCCTCTCATTCCACTGCTTCTATGGCTAGAAAAGTCATACATCCAAAGGGTTCTACACACAAAGAAGGCAAATCATCACAGAAGAAGGTTTCAAAGGGGAAGGGGCCTATCCCCAAAGAAGACGAAGACTCTCCCTCTTCACCTTCCCGCCGCTCTCCACCGCCATGGTGCTCCACCCCTCATCCAACGGGCCGCTCTGCCCCATCTCAGCATCCTAAGCGGACTGTTTTTCATGACACCCGAGAACCACCGAACATTGATTCTCTGGATTTCAAGAATAAATATGGTAAAAGCCATTCTCATTATGACCCTTACCGCTTTATCTCCTGTGTGGCTTATGAGTTTCATTTCCAAGTTTTGGTAAACCACCCCTTATGTGCCTCATTTGTTGTTAATCTGAAAAATCTTGCTGAGAAAGGAATTGATTTTACAACATATTTTTATGAGTTAAAATGGACTCCCATTTTTAAAATCCGAAAACATGTTTATCCAAACTTGGTTCGTGAGTTTTATGCAAACTTGATTTTTCATGATGGTGAACTCCATTCTTATGTGAAAAATGTTCATCTTTCTCTAAATAATGAAACCATAAGTACTGCGTTGGGATATAAAGATGTGGGGGCCAGGGCCTATATGTCTGGAAAATGGGATCAACATGTTGGTATTTCCCTACAAGACGCCCTGGCTCGGGTATGTGAAAATTTCTCTTCTCTGGATGGTACCACTTTAACTCATAAGGCTCTTGGTCCTGTTCAAGCTCTGTTGCATCGGATAATCAATCATGTCATAATGCCACAGAGTGGCTCTTATCAAAGAGTAATAGTTTGTGATACTCTTGTGTTGTTTGCCATTCTGTTTTCTGCCCCTATTTCATTTGCATATCTCATGATTAGGCATATGTGGGACTGTGTCCGAAGTGACAAAAAGTGCAATCTCCCTTATGGCATATTTTTGACATGTATCTTTGAGTACTTTCAAGTTGATCTAAGTAATGAGCCAGTGAAGAATCGGGTTTCTACTATCAAAGGTGGGGGAGTTCCCGAGTCAGCTAAAGGGAAAAAGGCAAAGAGTTCAAAGGCATCAGTGTTCACTGATAGTGAAGATGAAAGTTTTCGTCCTATTGAAACCTCTGACAAGTCTCGATTCTCAAAAACAATAAAGGATGTCCTCACTGAGTTCTCCAATATGTCCAATTTGATGGTTAAATCATACAAAGAGGCTAGAAAGCAAGCCTTTAAGAATAAAAAAGCCTGGACAAAGTGCCATGAAAGGGTGAATTTGCTTATCAAGACTTGGAGACTGTTGACAAGGACACGGCCAATTCCAAAGAAGAAGAAGATCTTCTTGATTCTGATGTCAACTTGTCTGATGCCTAAGATTTGATCTCTGTTGTTTCTGCCTATAGACTCACTTTATTCTACTACATTGGGACTTAGTTTCATTTGAATTGTTTTATTTTGGAATGACTGTAACCAAATACTTTGATATTATTTATGGTTTAAATGTTATGTACTACATTGCTTCTCTCTATGTTTTTGCAGGGTCCCTCCTTGATGACAAAAGGGAGAGGAAAAGATTGGCTGAATTGAAACTGAAATTAAAACTGCTAACTACTGCTGTTGGTTGTTTTGTGCTCTGCTTAAGCTGCTGAATGCTATGTTTAATGCTCTGTTTTACTATTTTTTATGCTCTGTTTTGCTCTAATCTGATTCTCTGTGTCATGGTCATATGCTGTGTTGTGATCTGATTCGGCCTTGAGCATTGAATTGTTTGATAAAATTATTTGCTCAAATCTATCTTGGGCTACTTGACTAATAGAGCTTTATTAATCCCTTTTTAATTGGTTTCATATGCATTCTCTTGTGAAACTCAGGTTTTGTTTAAAGGTTTCGTTTCTTGAAAATCTTTTAACCATCTTTTAGGAACTGTTAAAGATTGTACATAGGCATTGTTTCTATGAATATTTTGTTAGAAACAGGATAATCAAAGCACACATTTAGGGGGAGCATATTGAACAATGGAAGGGGGGAGGATTCGGTCAAAACCATTAAAGGGAAGTTCTCTAAATCCTAATCCTTTCAATTCAGTTTTAATAATGTTTGCCATCAAGGGGGAGATTTGAGTTTGGAAAACTTACATTTAATTGAAATGATGATCAAACATTATTAAAATATTGATTAGAAAATTATTAAATTGTTATATGCTTCCAATGGTTTGTTTGATATTTTTGTTCAAGTGTGCAGAAAGTTTATGATCGGGCCAAAATTGATTCAAGCCCACTGTGATTAAAGTTTGTCCAGCCTTCATGCAAAAATATTTCATTCTATATGGCTGAATGTTAATAAAATAATGAAACAGATTGGGCCAAGAAACTAGTACAAATCCCAAGTTAGTATTCTCTTAGACCAACAAATCCCTTGGTCCGAATTGGATGAAGAAAGAAATGGAGCATTCACTCTTCGGTTACCTACTCCATTGGTTAATGGAATTCAAATTTCAATTCAATTGATTGTATGCATAGGTAACCGAACTCAAAATTAAATTGGGTTTAATATTGCATTAAAAGCTTTGTCTCTTCTCTCTCCTTTCTCTTGTCTTTCGGTTATATCAATCAAACAGAGAAGAAGATAGAAGTCATTAGAAGAAAAAGAAGTTACAAGAAAAGCTTATGGAAGAAAGGCTATGAGGAAGGAAGATCTAAAGTAAGGCAAGGCAAGATCTTTGCCATTGAAGGCAAGATTTTGAAGAAGAGCTTCAAGATCCTCCATACCAAGAAAAGAAAGGATCCGCCTCTATTAGAGAAGGAGATCTCAGTTGCAAAAGTTCATTTCTATTTTTGTTCATCAAAGAAAGAAGATAGCCTCTAGAGCTACGCATAGGAAGGAGCAAAAATGGAAGAAAAGAAGCGGCTCTGGGTCAAAAGATCATCAAGGGTCCGAATCCTTTCTTGGAGCCAAAGACAAGATCAATGGTTCAAATTGAAGGAGCTTGATGAAAAAGGTTGAGAGAGGTACATGCATGTTGGTTTTTAGTTTTCCCTCTCTCTTCTCTCTTTCCGAGCCACTGCTATTTTTGGTTGGAGAAGAAGTTGCTTGGTTGAACCGGTTTCAATCTTGGAAGCTTCCCCTTCTATATTAAGGGTGAACGGCCAATGGTTGAGATCAAGGAGAGAAAGTGAAAGCACAGAGTTCTCATAGCTACCCGAGCTTCCTGAGTTCTTCTCCTTCAAAGATGTTCATTTTGTTTTCTTTTTCTTAGTTTTGTCTGTCTTAGTCTCATGGTGAAAAAGGCAAACATGGTAAGGTTTGTAAGAAAAAGTCAGTGAGAGGAAAAAAGGCAGTGATCAAAATTAGAGAAAAAGTCATAGATGTCTCAGAGTTTCTTTGTACATCTGTATGTTGTGTTTCATGATCCTGTGGGGATTCCCTTGCAAGTTAGGTTAGCACTTTGCGGTTGAAATTTAGGTTTTGAGTCCTAGTCAAATTCAGATTGGGTGTAGAATCTAGATTTGTCCCAGATAGGAATGGGTAGTTCCTAGGGATATATTGGTGTTTGTAATGTTGTGATAATATAGTGAAATTCCATCATTGTTGTAATGGAGACTGGATGTAGGCCATATTACACCTAGTGGCTGAACCAGGATACATCTGGTGTAAATTCTTCTTCCCTACTCCTTTCTCTGTTTCTATTTACCAGGAGACAAAAACAAAAATATCTCACAACTCAGTACGAGACAAAACAAAAGTGTCTCTCAACTCAACACGAGACAAAAAGCAGAAATATCTTCTGAAGTTCCTTTAAAAAGTCAAAAATTAATTTTCAGTGAAAAGGGGCTAAGATTCAACCCTCTCCCCCTTCTGTTAGCCACTGATTACCATCAGCCAGCATAACACTTATCGGAAACTCAGTGTCCACATCAGCAACATTAAGTGTCACATAGGTCTTTTCTGTTAAGTTTAGTGAGGAAAAATGATAGAGGGATCGCCATGACTCATAGCAGACAGGAACAAGGACCAGGACAGGTCTATCTTTCCTACACGAATCTCCTTGTCATATTTTAAAATGGACAGAGACCGGAATTGATGTTTACTTAATAAAGTTGATGAAACTGTGCAAGAGCATATGAAACTATTGTAAAACTTAGAATACAAGTAGAATTGCAGAAAGTTGTGGTGCAGATAGTACTACAAAAATTCTAGAGTAAGTGGATTTACTAGAGAAATTGCGAAAACTTGGGTTAAAAAAAATTGTAGATGCAGATAGAACTATAAAAAATTATGAAGCAGACAGAACTATTAGATAATAAAAAGATTAGTGCTGCTGGTGACAAATCTAGTTTCAGAATGATGACAAACTTAATGATAAAATAGATAATAGGGCATAAATTCCCTTTTAAAGATAAATTGCTTGAGTGGTCTATCGAGGTATTTAAATTTCAAATTGGAATGCCATTTGTTTCTTTTAAGCTTGGCGGGAGATAAGGAATATAAAGGTGGTAATGATGATGGTGTCATGACAATCGGGCTAAAAGATGATGGTCAAAAGAAGATATAAAAATATGAAAAATTATAGTGTGAATACCTATTCTGATCCCTGATAATTCTTTTGAAGTTTTGAGGCTCCCGAAAAAAAAAATATCCTTTCTAGCTCTTGATATTTAACTTTGTGAGACTGATTAGCCCATCTCACTACAAGATTAATATTTATTTGAGGGAGTATTTTGGTGTAGGTTTCTAAAAACCTCCACAATACATTTTATTTATGGCAATTTAAAAAACCTCCACTAATAATTAATTAAAATTAAGTTTTGAAACAAAACCTAATTTCCCCAATTTTTCAAAATGAGACTGAGTTAGCTACTTAGCTGCGACTGAGGTAGGTGAGAGAGAACCCTTCTACCGCCATTTTTGCCGTCATTTCTGCTGCCATTTCCGCCGCCGGCACCGTCACCACTGCCGTGTCTGTTGCGGTAGAGAGCTTCTTGATTGAGCCACCTCTTTTATCAACGCGTTTTCAGATTTGTTCTTCTATTCGGTTATTGCTGCCACAGCGGAGTTTCCACCGCCGTTGTTGCTGCCGTCGTTTCCATCACCATTGCCATTGTTGTTGCTGCCGCCTTTGCCATGGTAGAACGCTTCTGGATCGAGTCACCTCCTCTGTCAACACGTTTTCAGATCTGTTCGGTTCCAAGCTTCTTCTTCGACGCAACTTCTCTCCCTCCATATTTCTCCTTCGAGCTGCCACAGGTACTTCTTCTTCGCTATTAATTTGTTGATATCTCTTCTCTATTAACAAGCTCTGAATAAGAATCTCTATATAGTTTTCTTATAGTTTTCTTTTCTTGTTCAAGATAGATTGTTCTATATCTCTTCAAAGCTAAAGCCTGTGAGTTATTTAGTCGCTTATAGAAAGCATGGAAGTACCTTTGTTTCTGATTCTATTGTCTCAGTTTTGAATCTTTGCTGTGAATAGGGCCTATTGAGATGAACTTTGGTGTGTAAGCTTCCCCATTCAACTTGAATAGATGAGAAGGAACCTTGTAAATGCAACATTCATCAAGCACCAATGGTTCAAAATGTTCTGAAATGTTAATCAATATTTCCTGAATCTTAGGTTTTGTTTCTCCTTCTAAAGCATTACTGTTGTTAATGTTTGGAGAAGCCATTGCAACCTAACTTCTCTTCTTGCCTAATAGAATCCATCACAAAGTGAATATTCAATAAATCACTTAGCTTCAAATATATATTAACATATATAATCTTGAAAGGGTAAAAAATTAAACTGAATCTCTTTTAATTTATACAAAGCAGAGATATAAGAGAAATTCCCTGAATATATTTTACCAAATAGTAATGATTTTTTTCTCCGTAAAAGAACTTGCGATACCAATTAAAGTGCAAGAGCTAAAAGAACTTTGAGGATGATTAAATTTTCATGTAACATTGCCATGGAGATATTACTCTATTGTTTTACTTATTATAATATCCAAGTTGCTTACTGATGATGTTTCTATGAACTACTCAATAGGAAGTGAAGGGCATACACTAGAGGAAGCAAAGTCTATCAATCTGTCGTTGAGTGCATTGGGGAAGTGTATTAATGCACTTGCAGAGAATAGTGCACATGTGCCATTTCGTGACTCAAAGTTTACAAGATTGTTATGTGATTCATTTGGAGGTAATATGAAAGTGAATATAAGCTTTCTTTTAGCTTAGCTTGTCTAACATGAAGTATAATACATTGGAAATTGTGTCAATGATAAAATTCTCCATGTATGAATGAAAATTTTGCTTAACAAATAAAGGAGTAGATTTTGAATCTGTTAATAGAGAATACATTCTGAAGCTTGTATGTATTTGCTTAGTAGATAAAGGAGTAGATTTTAGCTAAATGTATTTGAAGTCTCTGAGTCATTGTGATTAAAAGGAAATTTTGGGTTGGAAGATTTTAGATAAATCTGTTCATTATAGATTAGAAATATTGTCAAGCATCTTTAGTTTTTGCCATGGCCCATGTGTCCTGACATCTAAAATGTTTTGCTGTTTTGTATGGATCTATATTAACTTAAAGACTTGATGCTTAATAATTAGCAAATGAAGGGAGTTAATTACTATAAATGGGAGGTTAGTAGTTTACATTTCACATGGCATTTTCTTGACATTTTTGTCTGACATCACAAATGCTCAAAGTTATTTTCTAATACACTAATTGTTCTAACTATAATGAAGCACTTGATTATTTTTGCTGACTTTACTGTCATGCTTTTGTAATAACAAACTAGTCTTATTCATAAAGGTATAAGAGTATTTTAATATTGGATATTGAACATGCATTTTTGTGAATTAAATGTGAATATTACCTGCTTGATATATAAATTTTGAGCAGGTTGTGTAGCTACTTTGCTGCCACAATTCTTGTATGATGATTTATACTTATGCTCGAACTTAAAATGTAGAGGATTTTTTACTATTCTCAATTCTAAGAGAGAATTTGTAACATTTGTCAATTTTGTAACTTTATTCATAAAAAACTTGTAACTTAATAACAATTTTTTGTAACAAGTTAAGAAATGAGTGAAAATCAATGGAGACTCATGATTTTTTTTGTCTCTTGTAACAAGTTAGTATAATGTCTAATTATCTTTTGTGTGCTTAACAGTTTTGTGTTTGTTAATATGCAGTCATGCCAAAGGGAAAGCGCATAAAAAATCCATTGAAGTTTGTAGATGAGAGGGAAAACAACAATGCTTCTCGTTCACTTCAACCTCCAGCACCAACAGCATCTGAAGATACCACTAGTGTAGAGGCTAGTGAGGCTCCTTTTCAAATTCCTTCTCAAGCCGCTGCAAATTCCATTTCATCTGATGGAGCCACACGTTGTTCTAACTCAAAGTCTTCATCTGCTTGGAATGTGGAGATAATTGGTATTAATTTATATTGCATAACTAGTGTAGAGGCAACTGATTCACAATATTAATTTTAATAGGTAGGAAAACTTTAAAAAATCCTCATAACTTAAAATGGTAAATGATGATAACTGCCTCTTTTTGAGATGTAAACCTCCCAATTTCACCAAAAAATTTCACTTACCACTCACTCATGCCTCAGATTATGATGATGGCTTTTTTTTCTTTTGCCCATTATTTGAGATTTATATATTATGGAAAACAATGGGATTGTAGCAGCATGTATATATGCTTCGGTGAACTTGAAGAGTCACTTACTAGCTAGATTATTATAACACTGTTCTTTTATTTATTTTTTTTAATTACCTGTTTCCTGTATTCATTTCTCCCATACCCCATGGTTCTAATGTCTTTTTCCAATCACTGCTTCTATTTGTAACAAATATTATACACTGTTATCATTTAAATCATTTTTATTTTTCTTAAGACTCTACAAATATAAAGAAGAAGGCTAAGATCAAAGTCAAGGATGTTTGCAACTTACCTATGGGAGACCGTGTAATTGTAGAGGTTGACGAAGAGGATGCATCATATGGTGAAGCACAAGGTTTACTTGCTGGCTATTGTGGTATATTAGCAACTAATGCACGTATCTTTCCAATTAGCTTTGAAAAGTGGTCGGGACAAGAAAATGGTGGCATGCCTAAGTCTTTCAAAGATGAGTGCTTTGATACAATGATAAAGGTAAAATCTATTTTATTTGAAACTTCTATTAGTTCAAGTAATTATTTATTTATTTATTTATTTATTTTTTTGTTTGAAGCCCCACTTCCATTTTACAAGCACAGAAAAGATTGCCTACAGGTATTGCATTTAAAGTATTGCAAAGAAGTGGGCAACATATAGGCAAAGATTGTGGAATGAGTTCTATGATCCAACCATGAGAAGAGAAGCATTGGTGAACAACGTGCCTGATGATGTTCCAAGAGATCAATGGGCTTGCTTTGTCAATTATCGACTAAAACCGTCTACAGTTGTAAGACACTAAACAATTTATTTAGTTATTGTTGTACTTTAATTAAAAAAAATTATTAATTGAAGTTATTATATTTATTTTTAGGAGCTTTGCATGAAAAATAAGGAAAATCGAAGCAAGCAAACCATTCCTCACACTTGTGGATCTAAATCCAACTCTCGGAGGCGACATGAGATGGTATATATATACACACACTTGGTACATGTGTGATTTTACTTGCATTATATATGTTAATTGTTTAACTCTTTATTCCTTCTTTTTTAGTACTTGAAAACGGGAAAGAAGCCTAGTAGAGGAATGATGTACATTGAAACACATAAGAGAAAGGATGGGTCTTTTGTAAATAACGAGGCATTAACTATAGTGGTAAGTGTTTTGTAAACCTTTGCTATCTTATCTTATTTTATTTGTATGTGATCATGTGAAAATGGGATTTGAGTGTAGTTGCTTGTGGATTGAGATATATAATGATTATAGAAAAGTGGTTCACTTCACTTGCATACACTTTTCATTTTAAATTTTTAGTTGTGATAATGGTCTAGGAACATTAGAATAATCATAATCTGCAATGCCATTGATTACATGTGTTGCTACTTTTAAATTGAATAGTATCTATTTACTACTTTTAAATAGGAACAAATTGAGCTAAATATGACACAGTCAAATACACAATTTGAGGTGTCCCCTAATGATGCTGTTGGTAAAGTTTTGGGGCCTGAACATTCTGGAAGAGTTCGTTGCATGGGCATGGGAGCAGCGCCTACAAATACCTTTAGGAATGTGAGAAGTCGGCTTAATGGGATGACCATCTCCACTAATTCAGCTGGATCTTCTTCGCCTACTACTGCTGCAATTTTACAGGAAAAGATCAATAATTTGGAGTCCGACTTACATAATTCACAGCAAGAGGTCATTAGTCTAGAGTCTAAGTTGCAGCAATCATTTGATAATGTGAAAGCATATCTAATGATGAAGGAAGGAGGAATTCCCGAAGCACTTGTTGGCTTCTTTTCTGCCCGCGAGGTAACTTTATAATAAATTCATTTGTTAGGAATATAAGTTTAGATGGAAAATACTCATTAATAGTGGAGTCTAATTATTGAAATTGAATATGTTCATATCATCAATTATTAGTGGTAACCCACGACTCTAGATGCCAAGAATTAGGCTGAGAATAGTTAAGAACATGGACATCACAATATTCTTGCATTCTGTTAGTGGTTGTTGTCCATTAAACATGGGAAACTACTCTGCTGCTACGTTTTGCAAGAGGAAGCTATAGTCATATATCATTCATTTCCCCAAAACAAATCAGCCTCACAAAAAGGTAACTATATTTTACTGAATTCGGCTGAACCCATGAACACCAATACATAAATAAACAATAGCTGCAATTTAGTTTTTCTGAAGCATCTAAAGTCCTGAAAGCCTCAATTGCAGTATCAATCAATATACAAGAATGTTTCCTCCTTAACTTCTAGTTTGTGACTTACGAGTTATGGCCAAGTCAAAAGAATCAATATTTTTGTTCATGTAAGAGCTAGGAAGATATATATAATAATAATTAGCCGAATTTCAGGAGTTCGGCACCAATTGGCAAAATAGTTGCGATAATTAGTTATTAGGCAATTACTTAATTATATCAATTTTGTCATAAATTAGTGCAAGTTGTCTCTGATCCTATTTTAGGATAATGATATTATTTTGTAGTAAGCAACCAAGCATATCTGCATGTTTTTGCCTCTTCAACTGTACAGCTACAGTTTTCTATTTTCTTACATTAGGTTTAGATGCTCTTTAAAATTGAGTTGTCAGGATTATATTGAATTATCTTGATGCTTAACTTTACTGAAATTATTAATAATATCTTATGTTTACATATAGGCTAATGATGCTGAAAGCGAGCCTACTACTCCCTTTGATGCTAGGAGATCAGTTGGTGATAGCAACGGACATCTGAGGACAAATATTTGAGATTTTTATGTAATTAGATGATATTGAAATATTGAATGTTTTTACTTTTTAAAGAAAAATAGTAATAGTTATGTAAAACAATACCATATGCAATTATGTTTGGAATTATTGACTTTGAGAATTTTTTTTAGATATAGAGTTATGTCTTATATTGAGGAATTGTGTTATAAAAGATTTAGTTTTTAAATTTTGATATTAAAAAATAAATTTCTAATTTGAGAGTATATAAATGAGATGAAATTGATGAATGATTTGAAATTAAAAATAAATAATTAATTATAGGATTTGTGGGGGTTTGAAAATCTCACAAAATAGTTAATTCTTGTTAAATTGAAAAATTAATTTGTGGGGGTTTTAAACTGCCACAAAAGTGATTTAAAATCGCCACAAAAATCTAATATAAAACCCCCACTAAACACACATAAAACCCCTCACTGAATAGATTGTGGAGGTTTTTAAAAACCCCCACAAAAGACCTCGTGGCACCTTAAATTTTGGGGGTTTTAGAAACCCACACAAACCATTTGGTGGAGGTTATAAACTTCCACAAATAAGAAAAAAATTGCCACAAATAAACAAACATCTTGTAGTGTCTGTTAATAATCTCTTTTCTGAACATACTTATGTGACACATTAATCACTAATATATCCTCCATTTAATTTTTATAAGTAAATGCAATTTAAAACCTACTAATGTTTCTTAGTTTTACATAGTAAATTTAACTAATAATTATCCTTAAAAGACAATGAGGCTCTAAAAAAACATGAATTTGTCAATCCTAATTGGTTCTTAATGGATAAATCAACCGTTTAACATGTCGTGTAAGCTTATTCCATTAATACATGGAGAAATATTGACAGAAGAGCTAATCAGTCTCATAAAAGTAAAGATTAGAAGCTAAAAAAGGTATTTTTTGTTGAGAATTTCGTTATCTTTTGAAATAATTGTCAATGACCGTTTAAAATTTTTTTTCTCAAAATTATATGTATATGAACAACATTTGTTCTTAACAGAATTTGAGATAATAATATTAGATTGCTCAAAAAGAATACTATGCTTTTAATACCATGTTAAAAACAAAAAGAGAAAATTAGAAAAATATATAAAGTATGTATGTTTACTATTTATAGTCTCCCTAGCTCATATGATTTAATTAAAGTCTATTTATAGGCAGTTAACAAAAAAAAAAAAAAACCTACTACCAAATTTAGATTCAAATATAAATTCTAATCTAGTTATTATTTAAATAATATTATAATAGTAATAATAATTTGGTTTTATTTTGATAATATTATTCTTAATTTAATAAAATTAATTATAAATATATTTAATAAAAAATAGTTAAGCCGATTTCAAATTTTCTATAAACATTTATTTTAAACTAAGTAAAAGTATTGTCAAAATTTTACCAATATGACAATATGCACCCTATTCATTATTAGGGATGGCAATGAGTTTTTATGGAAACAGGGACATGTCTCTCCCCACCTCCACTCCCGCCTCCATAACATGTCCCCGTTTTCGCTCTGTCTTCGTGACAGGTAATGGGGACCCTGTATTCGCCAAGGATTGAAGTCTTTGCAAATTTTTAAAAAACTAAACAAAAAAAAATTGAAAAAAATAAAGATAATCCTCAATTATAATTACAAACATAATTTTCATAGTCTTCAAAGACTTAAATAGCACTATCCAATAAACATTGTCTCCATTCAAATACAAAACATATTCATAAAATAACCAAACATATCCAAAAACTAAAAAATATTAATTCATCACATTGTAAAAACATAATTCTCAAGCCTTCTTTCATCGTGCAATAGTAGTGATAGTATATTTCGATTTGTTTAAATCCTACATCTAAAAGAAGAAAACAAATCAGATAAATTCAAACATTCAAAACAAATTCACAAATCATAGACATTCACACATAGACAATGATAAAAACAATCCACAAATTCAAACATTCAAAACAAAATCACAAATAACAAAAATTCACAAACAAAGACAATAATAAAAGTAAATGCACAAAATTCAAACATTCAAAACAAATTCACAAATTGTACAAATAGAGAGACATTGATAAAACAAACAGAGGCAGTACGGCATATATATGAGGCATAATCACAAGAATGATTCAAGGTAAATAACAAAAATCAAAGGAATCACATGAATCACAGAAACCATGCTATAATAATTAACAAATGCTTTAAGATAAATGAAAATCACATAGATTGACTTACCGGAAGGATAACGGCGACAACGGCGATACAAAACAACGGAGAGGGTGACACTCACTGCTGCGAGGGAGACCTCGACACTCTCTAATGCATGAAGATGGAGAAGACGTTCTCCTCGACTGCTCGGGACAGCAGGTAATCTTAAGCGCGCGACGAGCCGACAACTGCTGCAATAACCTTGAGGGTGAGAGGAGAAAGCAATGAAAAGGAGAAACACGGCGATGAAGAGCCGAGTTTAAAGGGTGGCAGATGGCGTTGAGAGAAGAGGTGGACTAGAGAGGGTAGGGTTTCATGAACTTGAAAGAAGAGAGGGAGTTGATGAGCGAAAATTAAAACTCACAGATACCGACAAGTGCACTGGATCGTTCAAGTAATACCACGATGAGTGGATATCGTTATCACGAGGATTAAAGGATTGAGCAAGCAAATATCATATTAAATACCTAATTAGATTAAAATAACCTGGATTGACGATGAGGGCAAAACTTGTATCTTGCTTGGAATATTGAGTACTTGAGAGATAGTGAGCTTGGATGTTGATTTGAGAGAAGACAATGATTGTGAGAGTCAAGGATTTTGGAGATGTTTATGTTCTTAGGAAAACCAAACCTTGTTTACTCATTTTGAAGTATGCAAAAATCTTTCACGACAAATCTTTAGTAACTGATTTCCAATTCCTTAGTTCCTAATCAACTAGTTGTCGGTTAATTAATTAAAGAGTTTAAGCACAAAAACTGATTTAGTTTCTAATAAGATTTAAAAATAGTCATTAGGTCGAATTATATGTCACGTATTCAAGCTAGTCCTATCCAGTTAAACCTTTAGAAGAAAACATAATTTTCAAAAGTTGTTCTAATTTGAATTATATGTCACTTATTCAAAATTAGAGTAATTGAAAATCATGCATGTGTCGCACTCTAATTGAACCACTATTCCTAGTCGAATTCAAAGAGACATGTGAAAGAGTTTTCAAGCTTTAATTCAAATATCAAAATTTTCAATTATAATAAATGAATTTAAAATGGATTAACATGCCTTTCGATGCTACTAATCCGAATGAAGAATGAATCATTCAATCATGAAATAGATCAATGAAGACTTCAAAATAAAATAAACTTTGAACAAGTAATCCATAGAAAATATAAACAGAGCTCCTAACCCTTTGACAGAGGATTAGTTACCCATAGAATGGAAAAAAAAACAAGAAGAAAATTATGCTGAGGAACGGAATGTCCTTCTCTGTGAACAAGTTTCACTTATTTATATCCTAGTTCTAGAATTCAAATTCAAACTATCTTAATCTTGAAGGAAAAGATAAGATAACTAATTCCGGACTTTAATTTGAAATCAAAACAATAATTCAAATCAAATCCTAACAACTAGATCTTTTATATTTCTAGAGTCCTGAATATTTTGGATGTGATTAAGGCTTCTAATGATGTGGATAATTAAGATTTGGCCTTAATTGTTACATCTTGAGAGTTGAAATTGTCTTTACACTAGGCTTGTTCTATAGGATTTTGGGCGTAAGCCCAAATGCACCTCCCAGGAAGCATACACATCGGACGTGCGTGTTGGAAGCTTGGAGGACGCCTGGCGGATAAAAGCAAGCAAGGAAGGCCACCAAGCATGGGTCTTAGCCGCCGGGCGTGTGAGCAGCGCATGGGATTGGCCGTTGGGCGTTTGGCTTGGCCGCCTGGCGTGCCTTCTTGGGTGCTTAGGCGCCATTTCTTACGGCACGCTTTTGTTCCTTAAGCCACGCTTTTGTTGTACTTGTGTTTTTCTTGTAAAAAAAACTTTAATTCTTGCTTGTTTTGAGCCTAAAAATACCTGAAAACACAACAACACTTTCCGAAATTCAAATATTTGATTATTTATAGAATTCTATTAGAAAACATAAGAAATTTGATTAACACATAAGAAAATGAATGATAAAGAATCCTAAAAATCGCTTAAGATGACGTGTCATCATGAGTGAGTGAGTGACGATGTGACATTGATGACTATGCTTAAGCACTACAAAAAAACGTTGAGTACCATCGGCTTTACCATCAGAAAAATGAATAAAATCTGACGGTACATGATTTACCGTCAAATTTTACGTTGGAATTCATCTGACGGAATAAACCTCGCCAGTAACAAATTACTATCAAATTTCATGTATCCGACGGTAATTTGGGTCAGATTTAGTGGGAGAATATGGATATAAAAAATGAAATCTGTTGCAACTTACAGTCAGAAAAATTTTGAGGATAACATTGGCACCAAAGCATACAGCTTTGCGCCCTTTGACGGTAAAAGCCGACGGAAATATTTTTTCTAAGTTTTTTTTTTGGAAAATTAGCTGGGTTGTTACCGTTGGTATATTCCAACGGTAATTCTGACAGAAGATTAAATTTTTTAAATAATTTTTTTCTGTCCACCTATAACGTACCGTGATAATTAATACTTGAAACAGTACTTTAAACTTGATGTGAAATATCAAATATACAATCTAAAAATATAAAATATTGGTTACTGAAATATTTGAAACAATGCTAATTATATTACATTCTTCTTAAAGTTTGGTAAAGAAATACATAAGATAGAACTATGTTTACATTAACCCTATTCAAATCTGTCATCTTCTTCCTCTGGTTTACCATCGTCCTCTTCCGTGGTAGTTTTCTGATCATGGAACTCGTATTCCTCTTCTTTGTCGCCATCGATCCTATCTTCTTCTTGAAATAATCATCCTCTGGTGGTAGTGCATTGTCATCTATTCAAAGGTCAATAATGTCATTATCCAAAACAATTGATCTAAGGGTGATCGGATCACCAGTATCAACTACCATTTTCGAAGGAGTTGGGTTATCAATTTGGTAAGGTTCCTGACCCTCTGTCCCATCAGACTCGATGCGGCCTCTTGAGTTAATGTTAACAACAACCACCCAACTAGACTTGCATGAACTAGAATTAGGCAAATAATATACCTGTTGTGCATTTTGAAGTAGAGTAAAAGGCTCGTAATGCCTATATTTCTTGGTTACATTAACTTTAGTGGTGTCATAGTCCTTGTACTTTGTGTTCCTTGTTGCGAACTTGGATCACGCACACGTTGTACGTAGTATGACAGAAATACTCTAATTGAATTATATTATGCAACACACCAAACCAATCAGAATGACCACTGCCTGAATCCCTATGAACCCAAACTGTGGTGTTATCTATTTTCTTTCCAATCGACTATTGTAAAGAATGAAACTGATATTCATTAATATTGTATATTGGGTAGCTTATGCTCTTATTCATTAGGCCCCAACTAAGTGCAACTAGTTCGTAATCTGTTGTTTCAGTTAGATGCACGCTGACATTTTCTTTAAACCAATGTGGAAAATTGTTCAATGGGGTATCGAAATTTGGCTCTTGGAATAACTTATATGATAGAATAGGATAAAGAAGTTAAGCAATATTCACGACGACTTAAAAAACTCACATGAGGTAGGTTGAAATCTGGTCACAGTCATGCAACACATGCAGATGTGCGGCATTGATTTCCTTCTTCTCTAACTAGTAGTCACTGTCCGCACCCATTGTAGCTCCTTCCTGAGTAAAGATTGGATATGTTGTTTCACTTGATGAGGATTCTCCCTTCTCATCGTTTCTTCCAAACTTTGTTCTACGTGACTCAACATGAGGCTAAAAATAGAATGAGCAAAATGCGGGTGTTTCCTTAGCTAGAAAAGCTTCGCAGATGTTGCCCTCAATCTGAGCTCTGTTCTTCACGGTGCATTTATTGAATGAACCAATTATTCTCTCAAATGGGTACATGCACCTAAATTGGACCAGTCTACATAGTCTTGCTTTGTACGGTAGGTGGATTGCTAAGTGTTCCATAACGTCAAAAAGGGATGGAGAGAATATTCTCTCTAGCTTACAAAGTATGATAAGAATGTTCTTATCCATGATTGTGAGATCATTAATACTAGGTTTTGTAGTACATAACTCTCTAAAGAACTCACTTATTTTTGTGAGGGGTTTCCAGATGTTGGTTGGAAATTCTCTGAATGTGACAGAAAGCAAAGACTCCATGAAGACATGACAATCATGACTCTTCAACGCAGCAAGCCTATCCCGTGAGATGTTTGCACACCTATTCAAGTTAGAGGCGTAACCATCAGGAAATTTCAATCCTCTAATCTATTTACAAATATTTTGTCTCTGTCCTTCATTAGAGAGAACACTGCCTTTGGTTTAGTCCACCGCTAGTTCTCAAGTCTCTTTAAGTTCAGATCTGGCTGCCTATAAATGTCCACCAAGTCCAACCTAATCTTATCATTATTCTTTGTTCGCTCATCGTCTATTATTGTGAGCATGATATTATCAAACACGATTTTTTTCAATGTGCATCACATCAAGACAATGTCGAACCAAGTTGTCTTTCCAATAAGGCAACTCCCAAAATATACTTTATTTAGTCTAATTATGCTCTCTGCCATATCCTAGAGGTCTCAAACCTGCCCTGTTATCGATGATCCTTGGGATTTGACTGACACAATGCCAAACTTGCCTACCACTCAACATCACGGGTGCCTCTTCTTGTTCAGTTTTATTCTTTTTGAATGAGTCTTTGTTGCACCGAAAAGGATGATTGATGTCGAGGAACATTCGATGACAATCAAACCACGAATTCTTATCGCCATTTGTCAACCAAATGCCTTTGTATCCTCCATACAAATAGAACATGCCATTCTTCCCTGAGTGGACTAACCTGACAACATCCTGTATACAGAAAAGTTGTTAATGGTCCACATCAACACAGCACCCAATTGAAAGCTTGTCTTCATGAAAATATCATATGTTTCTACTTTCTACACAATGGATCCACAATTCCATGAACTCATCCACCAAGGGGTGTTAGAAGACATCTATTTTGGCCTTTGGATTGTTGGGACCAGGTATGATACAAGTTTGGAATATGTGTGGATCCTTCATGCACATTTTGGGACTCAGGTTATAAGGTGTCACCACTATAAGCCAACAAGAGTACGTATTACTGAAATTGAAATTTGGTGTGAACCCGCCAGAGCACAAAGCTAGTCTAACGTTTCTAGGCTTACTCGCAAATTTAGGATGGACCCAATCAAAATGTTTCCAAGCATCTCCATGTGATGAGTGCGTCATGATTCCATCTTTTCTCTTGTTACTATGACAGGTCATGTGTGGGGTTGAACTCATTGATGCATACAATCATTTCAGCCTAGGAATTAAGAACAAGTAGTGCATATGTTTCATTGAAACTCTCTTTAACCGCAGTTACCAATCTGTTCTATCTTGACTTGAAACCTCAGTTCCACAAATCTACATTCAGTTAGGTCTGCATCCTCTTGTAATACAGCATACAACCATTCAAAAAACAATCAATTTTCACCCAATTTAGACCCAATTTTGAAACTAACTTTTTTGCTTCGTAGTGGCTCCGGGGGATGCCAGTGGTCCCGACAGGTACCTCTTGTATAATTTGACTCTGACTTAATACTCATCATTCTAACACATGTAGAGACAACTTCGTATGAATGCACCCCTCAAACAAAGGTTTTGCGACAAATTCTAATATATGATAAAATCTCTTTGCCTCCAAGTTAGGCTCTTGTTCAGCCTCTTCCATTTTCGTAACACATATTGCATCAAACACTATCTCGTTGTATCCCTCTTCCTCCCAATTCAATTCTTCCATTATTTAGTTCTCTCACCACTTGAACACTCATTGATCGACTATCAGACCTATTCAAATTCAAGGCAGACCAGTTAATTCCTTGCTCGTCCATTTTTCTGTGTTCCATCCACATCTAATACCTATCATTGAACCCATTATGGTAGAGGTGAAGTGTTATATAGGAAGGTCCTAATCACTTAGTCAGCTAATACTTATAACACGAACACCTAGATATCCCTTCAGACCTAAACGGTTCCAAACTGAAGATATGCACAACAAACGTGTCAACTCCCTCAAAATATTTAGGGTTTAAACCCCACGCCGTCCATCGTTAGCCCTATCATACATCCATAGATGATGACTTAAAATTATATGGTAACACACACCCTAGAATTCAACCAACAACACAACTTATTAAAATTTTTAGAAAATTCAGCAGAGTGTATCCTGTAAATAGAATCTCCCGTCCGCCAAATACAATTATTATTTTCTCTCAAACCAAACATGTTTTAAACAATTTAAATGATAATTTAGCAGAACTTCTCCTTAATTCAGAGACATCCATCAAATAAATATAACAGTTTTCGAAGAAAAAATAGATACAGGCATAAATTATAACATACACGTATTTAATAAAACATCAAATCCTAACCGTTCTGGTGTGCAACTCCCTTATAACTCCACAATTTTCTAGCAAACAAGGGTTTCGAGAAGGCACCACTACGCGACTTTCTCCCACTTCCGTCCTAGAACTCTATCCTAGAAAACGTAAGTCCAACATAAAATTTAAGCAATTCATTATATTCAGAGATAAAAAACTAATGTGGAATATTACTGCACAGACTACAAAAAAAGCAAACTTTAACTGATCTCAGAGAAAATAATACCGTCCTAATAAAAATGATAACCTATTAAATTCACAAGGTGAAACTAATTCAAATACTAATTTGAAAGAATAAATAAAACTCGTTATTCTAATTAAATAACACCTAATTCTAATTTCACCCAACTAACAACAGGCATCACAAAAATAAGCGACATAAGTTCAATGCAATTGAAAAAACTTATTCACTAAACTCAACTAAAATCTTTCAACAGCTCAAGAACTCTTAATCTCACCGTACTTAACCTATCCTAACATGATTTAATTTTTACTTGTATTAAACTAACACAACTCCTAATCACAAACTTCATTAAATAAATTTAACCACTGATTTAACAAAAACCCTAACAAAATGCCAAACTCACAAAATAATCTAGAAAAATAAAATAGCCATACAAACAATAAATCCGATAATAGTGATTACAAGGTCTCTTTAACGTGGTGGTAACAGAGGCGGCAGTGACGGCCACGTGAACAACAACCATGGTGAAAGATGCGGTAGGGACAACAGCAACAACATTGATGACGATGTGCAACAGCGGTGACAACGGGTGCTCCGGGTGGTGAGGACGACGACGACGTGCTCCCGGCGGTCGCGACGATGACAACTTCAACAGAGAGGGAGAGAGAAGACGAGAAGAGAGAGATAGTGTTCGCAGAAGTGAGGGGGAAGGGTTTCGTGTTTGAATTTTACTCCAATTTTACCGTTGGATTAATCTGCCGATAAATTACCAAAACGACGCGTTTTACTAAACCGTGATACCGACGGAATATTCAACAGTAAAATTAGCGTGGGTGAGTTACGTTTTTGCGCCATTAATTACCGTTGAATTTAGCGACGAAAAAACTGCTTCGACGGTAATTTTTTCTGGCAACAAATTTTTCCTCTTATTCGTCAGAAAATCCGATGCTAAATTCGCCGGTAAAAGTCAATGCTAAATCTGACAGTTCTCGGCACTTTTCTTGTAGTGAGGATTTCAAAAGAAACACTAAAACTAATATATATCTAAAAGGCATTTAAGTAATTTTTTATAATGGAATTATATGGATCTCCACAGGATAAGACTTGCGCCGCCCCATTTATTATACGAGTCTCCATTTTTCATCTGGTGGAAAGAAAATACTCCCTAAATCTATCTTTGAATAGATAAATTTTCGCAGATACTTATGCCATTGGAGGAACTTCCCATGCCTATTCATTATATGCACTACAAGAAATACACATTTTAGTGGATGTTTTTAAAATTAATATGTTTTTAAAAATAAGTTTACTTAGAAAAAAATAATATAATTAAGAGTAAAATTACAAAATTAATTGAATAATTATTTATCGTAAAAAATTAATATTATTGAAGAATAAAATTAAAATTTATTTTAAAATTAAAAATAAAGTTTAACTAAATTAAACATTAAATAATTTCGATATATTAGAGACAAAAGGTATATTTTATACTTTCTTGTATATGTATCATACTCGTTTTTTTTCGCAATTTTATGTACTAATTATTCTACAAAGTACAAACATTTTATGATGAGTAAAAATCTTTAAAAATAAAATTATAAAAAATAAATTTATTTAGAATGAAAGTAATGTGATTAAGTACAATTTACTTAGATGTGATTAAAAAATAATTGATTAACTATGTATCATAAAAAATTAATATTATTAAAGAATAAAATTAAAATTTATTTTTATCCCCAATATTTTTGTCCTATTTAAGTCTTTAACATTTTAAAATCGTCTCAATTTTATCACGCTGTCAATTCTGTTAACAACTCTCTAACGACAAAATAATATTGAGTCCATTTTAAAATATTAAAAATTTAAATAAAACAATTTAAATATTAAAAATAATTTTAAAATTTATCCCAAATATTAAAAGACAAAATAATATTTTATTTTTTTATATTCTGTTAACAGTTCTCTAATAAAAAAATAATATTCAACTAATTTTAAAATATTAAAAATTTAAATAAAATAATTTAAATATTAAAAATAATTTTAAAATTTATCCCAAACAAAAATAATACTTTACCTTTTTTTTTTTATATTATCTGCGCCAATCCTCGTTGACGGCATAGGTGATGTGGGATCTCGAAAATGTGAGGTGCGTCAACCTCTCAATGATGGTGCGATAGGGACCATCATTGAGCTACAGAGCTAATAATAGTAAGCACTTCTTCCCTCGGCTTCTGCCCCCTCTCAACGATGGTGCGATAGGGACCATCATTGCCACTTGCCAGTATTGCATTATTGGTTGTGGAGTCCACAAATCTAAGAGGATAGAGACATAGAGTCTCTTAACTCATCACAGCCTGGCCTATTAAATTATTGTTCTCCGGGTAGAACCAATATGATAACAGTTAATTTCAGTCAATTATGCTAGGACTAATATTATAAAATTTTAGTAAACAGTAAGTTGTCAAATAAATTTATGTATAAAATTCACTAAAAATAATTTTTTATATTGAATTTAAATTTTAAATAAATTTTTAATTGAGTTTCAGATGTTTTTATTTTTAAAAGGTTTAAATATTTTTTTATATTAAATATTGGTTATACAATGTTGATTCTCAAAATTTTTTTTAGAATAATGATAGAATTAATAAAATTTATTATTTTTTATTAAAATTTGATCAATTCTAAAGAATAAATTTTAAATCTTATATTTTAACACTAAATTTTAAATAGGATAAAGTATATTTTTTGTCCTTAAAGTTTGGCAAAAATTTTAAAAATACCCATAAGTTTTATTTTGTTTAAATTTTGTCCCAAAAATTTTCGATTTGCATCAAATATATTCTCGACGGCTAAATTTTCAAAAAATTTAAGACCAATCTAACAATAATGCATGAAAATTATGCTTGATTTGCTTGTGTTGAGGGTTGTTCTTATGAAATTGTTGTTGAATTGGTCTTAAATTTTTTGAAAAATTAACAATCAGGGGTATATTTGATGCAAATCGAAAACTTTTGGGATAAAATTAAAACAAAATAAAACTTAAAGATATTTTTAAAATTTTTATCAAACTTTAAAGGTAAAAAGTATATTTTACCCTTTTAAATATTGATCCAAAATGTTGCCGGATAAAGAATTTTGGCCGGTAACATTTCTCATAAACAAATTCTAACACGAAGATACATATGTTATACATAAAAAAGTTTATTTTACACGAAAACCCTAACGACGTGCTTAATTCATTAAGGTGAAAATTTAGGTATAATCAATTTTATTTAAATTTTTATCTAACAGTTATCAATTTTATGTGAAATTGATGCACATGAATTTTCACCATTCATTATTAATTATTACTATTAGATCATGGACAAAACTTGTCCTTTATTAGCACCATAATATAAAGTACATATCATAACACATACATATATATGATGATCATATACATCATATAATAACATAGAAATTAATTCGTTCAGATCATCATATATCACTTGCAAGATACTCATTCTTGTGACCAATGTAATACAAACCAGAATAGAAAGACCATGATAGAACGCTATGCGATTGATATTGGTTTCCAGAGGAAGCAGAGAACCCAACCCTAACCCATTCTGGAAGCACAGTCCTCAAGTCAATCTCATGAGACACCTCATAACTTTGACCATCCGGGTAATTAGCTTTGACTTCTAGGGTTTGTGTCTCAGCATGGTATGATACTAATACATCAAGGGTTTCATTTTCCCTCCTGTCCCATCTAACAAGCTTTGAGGACTTAATGGAGTTAATATCAATTCCAATGTGATTGTAATTTGGATCATAAGTAGGATTAATGTACGTGTCAAACTCAACTGCCACCACTTGGTTCGACGAAGTGTTACTTAGGGCAGTCTTAGAATTAAAAAGCCCTAAGTAACCTCCGCCGGAATTCTGTGGTATGGTAGAGTTCGGCGATGTGATGAAGAAGGCGATCCCATCGGCCGGACCGCGGACCGGGGATGTGAGCACAAAGCTGAATTGTGAGTCAAAGCTTGCGAGTTTGTTTGTGCTTTTATCCCATAGCTGTAATTGAAACGAGTGCAAGACTCGTCCAACAACTTTGTTGGGGGTGCTGGTGAGTTGGAGTGTGTTGGTTTGTGAAATCTTTGCATCACCTTGCAAGATTAGGTTTCTTTCTTCTTGATGGAAGTAGTTATCGAAGCTGAAACCAAGGGAATTTAATGAGCATGCCCTGTTTAGAAGCATGAGGAGGATGGTTATGGTTATGATGGCAAGGTTTGAGTTGGAGACAGCCATGGTGTTGGGGATGTGTATGTAGTGTAGCTAATATTTGCTTGCTACAATGATGGGTTTAGCCTTTTAGCTATTTATTTAGGTGCTCTGTGAAAGGACCCATGAGGATTTGGTATAAAAAGTTAGACAATTAGTTTTTATTTGTTGAACAATAAGTGTTTTTAGGGTGTTAATAAGTAAGGTGTTTAATAAATAAGTTTTTATTAAAATCTAAAATAGTTAAAATTTTCAATGTATAAAGTTAGTAAAACTTTTCCCTCTTTGCTAAGTATTTTGAATTGGAATAAAAAAGTAACGACAGAGAGTTAATTTTTTTTCAGTTAATTTTTTAAAAATTGTTTTATTTTAAATTTTAGATTTTAAATAAATTATAAATTTTTAATTTTGAATTCTAAATTTTAAATTTTAAATAAAAAAATATTAATACTAACTAACTAAAAATTAATTTCTAATATTTATCTAAAAGAAATTATATATTAGGAGTTTTTTTTTTTGTCCACGGTATCCTCCAATCTAACACACTAAGGACTAATCCATCGTCGATCTAACCTCCATTTAACGGTTTGTTGTTGGCCAATAGGTTACTGCATGCATAAGGCGAAATTCAAACTTCCGACACTTACTTAAGCGGATGAGTGAACTGACCATTCGACCAACCCAAATTGATTTAATGACATGTATTTTGGACCTACAAAAACTATAGGGCCAGCAGTTTTTAGTAATTTTGGTCATTATTTAGCTAGTACAGATACTAAATTATTTTTAAATAAATTTTACTAATTTATATATGTAAATTCTAAAAAATATGGGTACAAATTGTATTAACTGATATGTGTAAATTTAGATAAATATAGATATAAATTATATAATTTTTTGTGTATAAATATCTGCAAATATAAATACAAATTATTATTGATCAAATATAAACTTAAAATAATAATATTTACTAGTCACGTAACATTATTGTTCGACTTGTATATAAAGTAGAGGTCCATTTAACTACATGGCTTCGACAAAAAAACAAAAACAAATTACTTAGAAATTTATTTATTCTGAATTCTGGAATCAGATTTCATTAAGCAAATTAAATTTCCTATTTATTTATTCAATTTCCTTTTAAAAAAATTAAAAATAAAAAGAATCTTGCGTTAACATAATTATTGAGCTGAATAATGTGCCCATCAGGCCATCAGAATTATGAGTATATCATGCAATAAGGTAGCATTTAGTTGTTGTTCATATCTTTTTAAGATATAGACAGGTGACATATATTCTTTGTTTAATTTAATAAGACACAATTTTATAATGAATATAGGAGAAGGAAAAGTCTAGGGGCCAGCAACTTTTATATTTTTTGACCAGCACTTAACTATTAAAATAAAAATGAATGATCTTCTACTATTAGATGTAATTTTATACCATTAAAAATATTATTGATGGTCAATTGATGGTTACAAAACACCAAAATTGTTGGCTTCCTAGCATTCCTCTATAAGAGAATACGAATAAACACAGAGATATAATTTTATTGGAGAGTGTTAGGTAAATAATAATTTTTTTAAATAACATGAATAATTACCAATCAAATAAGAATATATTATACTTTTAAATTATCTATCAAAATTTTAATATTAAAATAATCATTCATACACTTAATGAAATGAATATTCGATATATCTATTGTTCACATTGTTTAGTATTTTTATTGTCTACCTATACTTTTTCATCTCTAAATAATTAAGACACTGAAACATAATTTATAAGACATTGATATTTTATATTTTTATTTTTATTTAATTTTTAAAATTCCAAACTTTATCCTTTTATTCTCCTTCCAAACTTATCTCTCTCCTATTAGTATTTTTCACCTCATTCTTTTTTCAATGGCTCACTATTTTTTTTTTCTTCTTCCATTCTCCCTTCATTATTATTTTCGTCTTCATTACTGCTCCCTCTGAAATCGTTACTGCCACCACCGCTATACACCTTTTTCTCCCTTTTCCTCTTTTCGTCGTCCACCGTTGTCTCTCTCCCACTCTTTTTCTTTGTACATTGTGTTTCGATCACTTTCTCTACTCAATGATTTTGAAGACTTGTGTAGGGTACTACAAGTATCTGTCGCTTCGAGTGATGTAGAACGACAGAGACACGGTGGAAGCGAAAATGTATTTGGGATATAGAAGATTTGGGGAAAAACTATGAAAGAAGATGTTAATGTTTGTAAGTGTAAAGAGTAGTGTATGAAATTAGTCTCACATTATATTGAAGAAAATAAGAAAGAGTGAAGAATTTATAAGATGAGAGACCCCTTAACTTACTACCTTCAAGTTTTTGAATTGAATCGGATGTAATGTCTTCTCATAGTATGTTCTCTCACTTGATTTCTTTCATAAATCTCCTGATCAGTGGTCGAGAATTTCCAACAGATTTTTATTTTTTTAATAAAAAAATAAGAATTGTTGAATTGATTTTTGAAAGAAATCTTGTTAGTAATAATAATTTAGGTTGATGTTTGATTTATTTTTAGTTATGAATGGTGGAGGAAAAAAAATAGATTGTGGTAAATGGAAAGTCTAGGTGATGATAGTGAAAATAAAAGATGAAGGTATTATGATTTTTTAGAGTTTTGTGTGGCTTATGTATTTATTTTACCAAACATAATATATATATATATATATATATATATGTCTTTTTAATCTATCTTTCGACGTTTATATCTCAGTGTGTATTCTAATCAAATGGAGCCCAAGGGAAGGCAACACCTCACATTCTCACGCTATCCAAGCATAAAGTACCATGAATTATTGGATGGGGTACGGTATCAATAGTTATGATCGGATAGGAAATTAATTGCCCAATAATATTGCTGTGCCACACCTACACATGCAGTGTATAGTGATTACTGCAACTTTGTAATATTTCAGTGATATACATTATTGGTGGGTACTCCCATAAAAATATTATAATTGTCTTTATATGATGATTTTTTTTTTGACTCTTAGATGATAGATTGTAGGGTTAGATTTTGATATATTATAAAAGTGTTATTTTTATTTAAAATATGGCTAAATTAATAAATCACACTTTTATACAAAACATTTTCATAAAAAAATACTTTTTGCATCTTCATTTGAGTAGCTCCCTACATTATTTGACTCGGCTTCCTCTTTATTGCTTTTGGTTTTGGATGTGAATAGTGAAGGTTTCGCTTCACATTTTTTAAATATATAAATTCCTTTTTTCCCTTCTCAATTGCTTCGTTTATTATTCACATTAAATGATAATTATTTATATAGATTTTTTTATTTTCATACTTTGAATCAGAATATCAATAAAATATGAAGATAGATCAATATTAATTAACGTGCATGTAAAATATATGATTACCGTATGAGGTCAATAGCAAAAACATACACATCTATATGAATTTGGTATTCAATAACACGTGCCATGTCTAATCTCCACATGATTGATACATTAATTAGCCGTGGAGAGAAGTAGACAGAAATATAGATGTTTTTCTACAATGTGTATTTATAATATTTATTTATAGTGGCTATAGGTCTTAATATTAAGTCTAAAAGTATAATAGTATACATGATAACATTTAAAATCTAAAGTGAATTGAAATACTTATTTATTTCATTGTCTTAAAAGAAATGTTAAGTTTAAACATTCAACTTAAGGAGAAAAATACTAGAAGATTAATATAATTTATTATTTTTAATCAGCAAGTAATTATTAATATTTAATAATATAAACTAAAAATATATTATTAAATTATTAAATTAAATTAATAATTAAAAATATTGATCAAAACCAAAAAATTCTATTAATCTTTAAGCATTCCTCTTTCAAGAAAGCCAAAAGTCACCAAACAATAGCAGTTAATCATAGAAAGTTCAAATAGGTTCTATTTATTTTCTCTCTCAAACCTCTATATAGTATAGAACTTTATTAAAGGTATAAAAAAAATTAATCATCAAATCAATTATAGATATAAAATATATAATAAAATACAAAATACACCTTAAAAATAATTTTAGTATTGGTTTTATTTTTTAGATTAAATTCAATGCACTCTTCATTTCCCTTTTATTGAGGGTCAAACATTTACACATATATGTATCTTCTCTTCCAACGAAACACTTTTATCTTATTCAATTAAAATAAAAATAAAAAACTGGGGTTGGAAGTAATTAATTTATTCATCTGATGAAATGATAAAGTACTAGCTAGGGAATATCATGCTTCTGATGAAGCAACGAAAACCCTAATGTACAGAAAAACTAGACCATGGAAACTGGAAAACAGTACACTTGTCTGTCCTTTATTAGCATAACATCATACACATGGAACACATGATGATGATTGTGATTCATATCATTATATAGAAATCTCTTCAGTAGATCGCATATCACGTGCAAGATACTCATTTTATTTCCATTTGAACGTAGTTCAAGGATGAAGTGAAAGACCATGATAGAATCTCATGCGATTGGTATTGTGCTCCTGTTGCAGCTGAGAATCCAACCCTAACCCATTCTGGAAGCACATCCCTTAGGTCAACGACATGAGACACCTCGAATCGTTGACCATTAGAGTAACTTGCAATGACCTCTAGCTTTCGAGATCTAGAAGTGTAAGAAACCAATACATTTACGGTTTCACCCTCTCTCCTCTCCCATTGCACAGTCTTGACGGATTGAATGGTGTTGACATCGATTCCAATATGCGGGTAACTTGGATCCCAATAATTGGAGAAGGTGTCGAACTCAACGGCAACAATTTGGTTTAGAGAAGGATTTAGATGGCTATGAGCATCAAAGATCCCTAATAGAGCTCCGGGGGAAAGCCCCGGTACGGTGGTGTTGGAGGGGGCGATGAAGAAGGTCAAGCCGTCGGCCGGTTCGGAAACCGGGGATTTGAGGACGAAGCTGAATTGACAATCAAATTCTGAGAGTCTGTTTGTAGCTTTGTCCCAAAGCTGTAGTTCGGCTGATTGCAAGACTCTTCCAAGGGAGTTTGGAGCTGGGTTGCCTTGACTATTCACCTTGGTGATATGGAGTGTGTTCTTCGTTGGTGAAATGGTTGAATCACCTTGGAAGATTAGGTTTCTTCCATCTTCTTGATTGAAGTTGTCGAAGCTGAAGGAAAGGGAATCTGATGAGTTTGCCTTGTTTAGTTGCATGAGGAAGATAATGGTGAAGGTAAGGAGAGGAACAGAGAAGAGAAAGAGGTTTGTGTTGGAGATAGCCATGGCGTTACGTTGGATTTAGGATGGAAATTAAAGGTAGTTTTAGCCATTTGGGTATTTATACGGTTGGAAAATAATTTATGCTGTTAGAATGTTTAATGTGTATTTTAGTAACATACATTTGCAGTCATTTTTTTTATTTGAGAAATTTTAAAGAGCTTAATCTTTATTATTAATATTACTCGATATTATTGGTCAATATCTTTTTTTTATACTATTAGAATTTAAAATATAAAATTTATAATTTTAAATTTGGTATTTAAATATTAATAAAAAATAATAAATTTTATTTATTATATAATATTATTTTTTTATTTTACTAATAATTAAAATAAAAATAATAAAATACTTCATTAATCGAATGGACCATTACTAGTTTCTTTAACATATTCATTTTGAGGCACTTCACTTACGATATTTAATTTATTAATATTAGAAATATAACTATTTATATTTATGTTATTTTTTTATTAGTTTAAAGATATATATTAAAGATATAAATATAACTATTTATATTATTTTTTTATTCGTTTAAATTTTTTTTAAAAAAATCATTTTTAATTTATAACAACTAGTTATTTAAATTAGACAAAAACAAAAAAAAAAACAAAGAGAAAAAGAAGTATTAAGTCTTGGAGGTGTAATAATTTGGTTTCAAACTTATAAAGTCCTTTTCTATAAAATTAAAGGGAAATATTAAAAGAAGAAGTTATTTCTATAAGAGATAAGTACTGATTTGGTCCTAAGATTTAGGATCACAATCAAATTCGTCTCTAATCTTATTTTGGATTTAAAATCGTTCCCAACGTTTTATTTGATATTAAAATCGTCATTTTGAATAAAATATTTTTTTAAATGACAAAAATACCTCCTTATATTCTTTGTTTGGCTGTCCTCTCCTCTTATTCAAGAAAATACCCCCTTATCTCAACGTGCTATGATTGAAAACATGTTTTTTTGGCCTTAAATTTGTTAATTTTTAATCCTCTCTTCTTACCATTCGATGTCGTGATACGTTTGTTAAGTGTTTTTAGGGTTTATAGGGCAGGAATGGCTTAGAGGATGGAAAAGAAGCATACAAAAGTGGAAGGAACACAAGTAATGAAGGATTTCAGAATCTGGTAGTGACGCGTACGCGTGACGAGCGTCACGTGCTGCAATTAACAGAAAATGTTGGGGGCGATTTCTAGGCTGTTTTGGACCCAGTTTCAGGCCCAAAAATACTGATTAGAGGCTGCAGAGTAGAGCTGGAAGAAGGAAGGAAGCATTCACTAACTTTCATTCATACACACTTTAGGTTTCTAGAGAGAGAGGCTCTCTCCTCTCTCTAGGTTTTATGATTTTTAGTTTTATTTCTTCTCAAATTCAGATTTCTACCTTGCTTTAATTTAGTTTTCTTCTACTTTTATGTGTTCTAGTACCTTAGTTCATCTACTTCTCTTGTTAAATTCTTTATTTTCCCAATTTAGTTTATGAACACTTATTGTTAGATTCAATTTCCTTTTAATGCAATTTGAGGTATTTCATGTTTATTGCGTCTTTCTTCATTTGTTGTTATTGATTTCTTGCAATTGTTGGTCTTAGATTTTACATTCTCTTATTACTTTTCTATGCTTTTATTTTGTGCCTTCCAAGTGTTTGATAAAATACTTGGTTGGATTTTAAATTAGATTTTTGTATTCTTAGCTTGGATTGAGTAATTTGGAGACTCTTGAATTGTCAAAGTCTCTTGTTGGTTGGTGATTGAAAGTTGCATGCTAGTTGGCTTGAGCTTCACTAACTCTAGTCTTTGACTAGGACTTGTGAACTCAAGTTGATTTGCTCACTTGACTTCCTTCAATTGTTAGAGGTTAACTAAGTGAGAGAAATTTGCAATTACCATCACAATTGATAATGATAATGAGGGTAGAAATTCCGATTCTCAACCCTTGCTAGGACCTTTCTTAGTTGTTAGCTATTTTCTTGTTATCTACATTCCTTGCTTATTAAACTCAAAACCCAAAAATATACTTTCCCATAACCAATAATAAACTACACTTTCCTGCAATTCCTTGAGAGACAACCCGAGGTTTAAATAATTCGGTTAATTTTATTGAGTTTGCTTAAGTGACAAACAATCTAAACATTGATTGAGGTTTTATTGTCGGTTTAGAACTATACTTGCAACGCGATATTTTTGTGAAAATCTTTACCGACATTTTTTCTCCGTCAAGTTTTTGGCGCCGTTGCCAGGGAATTGCAAATGTGTGCCTTATTATTGGTTATTGTGAATATTGTGAATATATTTGCCTTTTTGTTTCTTTGTTAGTTATTTCTAGTTCTAGGAGTTTATTTTCATTATTTCTTATTAGTCTTTGTTTTTATTTTCTCTTGTTACTATGAATTCTCACCCCTTTGGCTATGAGTTTGGTTCAAATTTTGTTGTAGGGAATGGAAGCTACAATGAGAACATGCATCAAAGATAGGACAATCAAAGGTGGGAGGAGCCTCAAGCTTATGGACAACCCTCTTGGCAACAACCTCCACCAACATACTATGAGGAACAACCATTCCATGATGCATATCAAGACAATGGTTATGGTGGACCTTTTTGTGACAATTAACAACCACTACCACATACCTATGAATCCCCTATTCAACATAGCTTTGAACCACCATACTCACAAGCCCCTTTCCACCATTCACCTCCATATGACCTTAACCCTTATCTACCATACCAACCACCATATGAACCATATGAACTATACATAGAACCACCCACATTCCAATACAATTACTCCCAAGAACCACCACCTCAATATACACCATCTCCATATCCTTATCAAGAAGAATCACCTTCATATTATGAGCCATTTCTCCCAATAAATGAACCCTCCTATCCACCCCAAGCTTCCATAGATGATACCTTTAGTGTTATTCGCTAAGGGCAACGAGAGCTTCAAACCACACTTACCTCTACTCTCACTGGTCTCACCTCTACTCTCCAAGCTCTTATATCCCGTGTGGATTCACCCTCTACCCCCAATACTCAACCCTCGAGCTCTAGTGCACTTCCTTTTCACCTATATACATCAATCCAAGAGCAATACGATCCCAATTATGCTGGTAACATGGAACAAGAGAGAAGGGATCGTCTTAGAGACTTAATGGATCAGATTCACGCATCCTTACTTCAAGAGAAGCAAGAGGAGGCCCAAAAGGTGGAGGTAGGAGAGACCCTTGAAGATGAGGGAATAGTTGAAGAATTAGGGGAAGTTGAACAAGAGGGAAGTTCTATCATTGAAGATAACTCTACACCAAGTGACAATAGGAATCTTGTTGAAGTTTCTTCCATTGGATGTGAAACCAATGTTGAGGAGGAATGTATACACCCTCCAAGACATGACTTCATCAATGAGGAAGAGTTGGAAGAAGTTAACAAGAAAGTGGGAATTGAAGAAAGTTTTCAAGAGGTGAAAGTCATCAAGGAGGAGCTGGATTTTGTACTAGAGCAAGTGGAGAACTCCAAAATTATTGAAGAAGAGGAAGTGGTTGAAGATTTAGGAGATGCGAAACCTCCTTGGGAATCTCAAGTCATAGGACCTCCTTCCAAGACGTTTGAATTTGATGTTGAGGAGGTTGATCATGAGATGGATTCAATAATTGATGAGTTTTTATCTACAATTGAATCCTCTCCCATTGAACTTGAGGAAGAGGTTGATGTTGAAGAAGCTTGTCAAGAGGTGGAGATCATCAAAGAGGAGTCCAAGAGAGTGAAGCATACATTGGAAGAGCCGCCACTAGAGACACCTCTTCCGAAGCCATCACCATCCGTCCTGTCATTCAAGGGGGTAAATCTCTACTCCTTAAGATTTAATTTCTCGCTTGCATACGGTTTGCTTGAGACGAATGGACAACTTAGAGCTCTTTGTGGTTTTAAGAGTAAAAGGGGGATGGTTAGTGGTTGGCAACAAATCCTAAGTTCATTATGGTTGGATGTTCAAGGTCTAAGTGCAATGGTTGGTATAGTTCTCAATTGATTGGGTCTAGGAAGTTGTTGGGATGTCTCAGTGAGAATTTGGATTACTTACCACCCAGTTGAAACAATGATGATCAACTTAAAGAAGGGTGTAGAAACAATATTTGGGATCCCAGCATACCAGAGGATCAACTATGGGAGCTCAAAGCTTGTGAAGAACTTCATCAAGGCTTGGTGAATTCACTTGGAAGTGTTGGAGCTTATTAGAAGTCCAAGCGTTGGTGGAAGTTTCAAGATGAGTTCAAGCACAAGCCACCATGACAAGGAGCTCACCAAATGTCCAACTTAAGGACTTTAACTAAAAGTGCTAGGTGGGAGACACCCCACCATGGTAAATTATTTCAATTTTCTCTTTTATTTATATTGGTAATAAGTTAAATTTTTATTTTTAGTTAGGTGTATTTAGTTTAAATTGTGATTTTTCTTGTTTATTAATGTTTGACATTACTTTGGTAGTCTGTTAAGTTAAAAAAAAAAAGAGGCTGTCACGCGTGCGCGTGACCGACGCGTACGCGTCGACGCCCAAATTTGGTTTGTGCCCAAATCGTGTTGGAACGGCGCGACAGCGCGGCCTGGATAGAGAGTTGTGCCAGGACTGCGCTGGTGGGGTGCTAGGCGCATAGCCAACCCCACGCATGCGCGTCACTAACGCGTACGCGTCATTTGCATTTTTGATATCCACGCGTAGGCGTCAATGACATGTGCGCATCGTCGCCAAGATTTTGAAGGTCCAGTATTAAAAACAGAGAGTTGGGCTGCCACTGTGCGAGTGTTGTGCGCAGAGCACAATTCACATCCACGCGTACGCATGACTGACGCGTACGCGTCACTTCCTTATTTTGCAACCCACGCGTACGCGTGGGCGACGCTTCCGCGTCACGTCATCTTTTACTTTCTTCATTTTCTTCTCTCGTTCTTCTTTCTTTCTACCTTTCTTCTTCTTCATTCCTTTCCCTTCCCATCTTTATTCTCCCTCATTTATTGCATTTGCATACTTTCATTTATTGCATTTTAACTTTGTTGCTTGTTCTTATTTTCTTTTCTAAGTTTGATATTATACTATTGGTGTTGACTGTTCTTACTCAACTGTTGCATATTTCTTGCATTGTTTTGGGTGCTTCTTGCCTTGTCTGCTATTTACTTGAAATGCCCTTCGCTTCTATTGTTTTCTCACTCACATGTAGTAGCTACCATGTAGTTGAGAACCTCATTATTATTTAGCATTAGCCCACCCATATTTGATTTGTTTGCATGTCTTTTTTTGTGGCTTCTTCTTTTTTCTTCTTCTCTCCTTTCAGGCTAGCCAACAAGAGGGAAAAGGAAAAGTTTCTACCTGGGGCACAACAACTCTCTCCGCACAATCTTTAGAGGAAGCGCATCAAGTGTAGCAACCCATCCACTTACACATCTTTGCATGCACCGAGGACGGTGCAATCTTTAAGTGTGAGGAGGTTGATACCGACTTTCATGGGTAACTACTTCCTGTCGCAACACCAATGTTTAATCTTTTTTGTTAGATTAGTTGTTGCATTGCATAATAGATTGCATGTGTAGTTGGTTGTTTGCATGTATGTCCTACTTGGTTAAAGTGATGAATTCTTTTCGAAGAAACTGTTTTAGAGCATTTCACTCATTTGAATTAAAATTTTTGTTGAACTTGCTTGAAGAAATTTATTTTAGAATATGGTTTAGAGCTCAAATACACAAAACCAATGAGATTTTGAACCCATTTGATTGGTTGCATCTCATCAACTAATATTTTATTTTTAGTGTGTGTTGTTCTCTCTAAACTTGTGATCTTTGTCTTGCTTAATTCTATATTTCCATTGTTTGATGTATGCATACACTTACGTGATTGAGGCCTTTATTTCACTATAGCTTACATACCATATGGCCTTATCCCTTTTCATCATCCTTTGCAAACCAATGTTGAGCCATTTTACCCCGTTTATTCTTTACTTTAGCTCATCACTAACTCTAAGCGGAAAACAATAATGTCCTTAATTTGATTCCTTGGTTAGCTTAGACTAGTGAGAGTGCTCATGATTTAAGTGTGGGGAAGTTGGGTTTGGAAATATTTAGTTTGGAAATTGAGTATTATATATGTTTTTTGTAAAAATGTTGAGGACATATTCTTGCATTCAATACCTTAATCATATGCATTGAGAAAAATAAGAAAAATAAAAAGAAAAGAAAAATAAAAAAAAAGAAAAAAAAGATAGCAAATAATAAAAGGGGGGCAAATGCCCCAAAGTAAATGGTGGTAGCAATGCATATGTACTGTACTCAAAATTTGGATGCATGAATATGTGGCAAAATATAGTTAATGGGTAGTTAGATTTTGTATTTTGATTACATGGATTGTCTTAAATTAGGTGGGAAGTTTAGGTTAATCAAGGATTCAGATTTTAGTCCACTTGACCAAATACAATCCTACCTTGACCCTAACCCCATTACAACCCTTAAAAAGACCTCTTGATATGTGTATTTGTACATTAAATTTTTGTTAATTGGTAGAAGAAGAGTAAGTCTTAGAAAGCAAGGTTAGTAGAGAATTGAGAGAATCGAACCTTAAACACTTGAATGATTAGAGTGTATACACTTCTGGTGAGGGTTCGATGCTCAATTCTTTGTTCCTGGCTTTCACGAGCTTTCTTCTTGCAAGTCTATGTGTACTTCATTTTATGATTTGAATTAGTGGAATTCAGTTCATATTTGTTCTTGAAAGATTTATTTACTTTTAACCAAGTAGGTAACAACATTTTGCATGCAGTTGCATTGATATAGATAGGTTTCATTTAATAAGTCCTACCATCCCTCTTCACCTCCTCTATAGCTTCTCTTGAGCTTAGCATGAGGACATGCTAATATTTAAGTGTGGGGAGATTGATAAACCGCTATTTTACGGTCTATTTTGTATTGAATTGAGTGAATTTTATCCATTATTCTCACACTTATGCATATAATTCGCATGTTTTACATTTTCCTTCCTAATTTTGTGCTATGATTGAAAACATACTTCTTTGGCCTTAAATTTGTTAATTTTTAATCCTCTCTTCTTACCATTCGATGCTGTGATACGTTTGTTAAGTATTTTCAGGGTTTATAGGCCAACATTGGCTTAGAGAATGAAAAAGAAGCATGGAAAAGTGGAAGGAACACAAGAAATTGATGTTTTAAGAATCTGGTAGCAATGCGCACGCATGGATGACGCGTACGCGTGACTGGTGCATTCAACAGATGACGCGCACGTGTGGCTGATGCCTATGAGTGGCCAATGAAAAGTCTAATGACGCGTATGCGTGGCTGACGCGTACGCGTGACGAGCATCACATGTTACAATTTACAGAAAATGCTGGGAGCGATGGGCTGCTTTAGACCCAGTTTCAGGCCCGAAAATACAGATTAGAGGCTGCAGAGTGAAGCTGGAAGGGGAAATCATTAACTTTTCATTCATTCACAATTTTAGGTTTTAGATGTAGGTTTTCTAGAGAGAGTGGCTCTCTAGGTTTTAGGTTTTTTTTTTTTAGTTTTATTTCTTCTCCAATTCAGATTTTCATCTTGTTTTAATTTAGTTTCTGTAACCACCCTACCCCATAAGGCCTGTGATTTTTTTTATTATTCTTTACAGCGTTCGCTGACACGCATAGGTTTATATATAAGTAGCATAGATAACGAATTAGAATTAGAACACGTAGCGCAAAACTTTTCTTTTAGTGCTTCCAAGCGACAAACCTTTTTCCGATTCAATTATTCTATGGAATAAGTATTCCCTTGAACCATATTAGTTAGATAATTCAAATTTTTGAACCGGTTTGATTTTTCTTCTCCCGGTTCAACCAAACCATGCTTTCCTTAAATAACCCAGACCTAGAAAAACTCTGATTAAACTCATCTTCCCTTCTTCTCTCACAACCGAACGTGTTGTCCAAGACCATGGTTACCTCTTCATTGTAATCAATACTGTGATGTGGTGTTGCAAGAGGAAGAGGCCACGAAGCCTTGTCACACCAGCTCACCTCTTCCCACCTTCTGTAGATATATATAGATGAGCCAAGTCCCTCAATTTTCCTGGAAACCACACGAAGAGAAGAAAGGAAGCAAGAGTGGCGGCCAAGAAGAAGGAAGAGGAAGACCCAGCAGAAATCATCATCATCTGCGTGCGTCACCACCAAGAAGAAGGAGAAGGGTCATCAAGAGAGCTGCTACCCGAAGCCAAAGAAGGAACCCTACCGCTTTCCTTTCCTGGTTTTCTTAGTGTTCCTCTTGTTGGGTAAGAACCAGTAACTTGTGTTCTGTTGATTTTTTCCTAAATTAAAGATTCTACCCTTATTGAGCTCCAATTCTTTTAATTGGTAACCAAACCAATCAATTCAGACCATCACAAGAGTAAGAACTCTTCTCTTGCTCCATATGCAACTCGGCCAATTAGCTCTATGAATTGACAAATCTCTTTAATTATGTTTGTTAGGGTTTTCTGATTTAATATAGCAAAGGACAGGCTTTGGTTTGTGAAATTCTCGAAGAGAGGTAAGGGATAGTCTATACAAGATATGTTACTTGCAGCTGTGTATACTGCTTATGACTGATGGTTTATCATGTGTTTGTTTGTTGAAAAGTGTATAGTGAATTTTTGTTATGATAAAGATGCAGAAAAGTGAGTTTGAGTTATGAGTGGGCCTTTGCAACAAGGGGTAAATTAATGAATATAAACTCTTAGAGCTGTGTTGATTATGCTAGTAACTTTAGTTAGTCAAAAGAAAGGTAAAATTATGGTTTTAGATGAATCCTAGGCTTGAATATAGGATTTGGTATGTGAGGTTGTTGGAAATGCTTTGTGCAGAATTTCTGCAGAAATATGCATAATTGGCAGTAAAACGAATGATTTTCTGGGAGCAGTCCAGACCTAATTTTTAGATGAGATTATTTTTCTGTAAAACTTTAGTGTGTCTTGAACATGCCATAAAAATTTCAGAGAATTTGGCCAAGCGGTTTGAAAGATATGATTTTTTGAAGTTTAGTGGTTGCTGCAGATTTTTCTGGTTTTCTGGTTCTGCAGTACCAACTTTCAGATGCTATAACTTTTAATTTAAACAGAATTTTGAGTTGCTTCCAAAAGGATTTTAAAGATCTATCAGTCTATTTTAAGTGAGTACAATTTTCATGTTCATATCTATTTTGTAGACTTAGATAAGTCACTTGGAAAATCAGTTATTTGCTGGAAACTCTGAACTGGTTTATGAAAACAGGGCTGTATTTCTAAGCTTATAACTTTTTCATGTGACATGGTAATAATCTAAAATTTAGTTTTCTGGAAAGCTGAAAGAGTCTTGTCTAAGTACATAAATTTTGAAAGGAAATGGATGAGAACTGGATTTTTAGTGAATTTAACAAATTTACTGCTCACTGCTGTTTTCTGCAATGATAGCAGAATTTTAAAAATATTTGTAATATTTTCAGTTATGGTCGGAATGCCCCAGAACCAAGTTTTATTTTCTAAACCCGTGATTTTACAATAACTAAAGGGATTAAAGAGAGTATAATGACCAATTAAGAATGTTTACCTGGTAAATAGTTAAGGAAAGTTTGAACGTTGTTAAAGCTGAGGGAACCCGTAAGGGTGGTTTTAGTGCTATTTTAGAGGAGATTATGTCCGAATTTCTATAAAAGTTCAAGGACTTAGTTTAATGAAAATGTGTAAGTTGCCCCTAAGAAAGGTTAAAGTTAAAGACAATGATATTAAGATAAAGTGAAGAAAGAAATGAGGAACAAGGAATGAAATAAAAGTTGAGAATTATATTGAATGGGCCTTGTGCCGTACTACTAATGCGAAAGTGCCCGCCTAATGGATAGCCTGAGATTGCTAATGCGGGAATGTTCGCTTAATTGATAGCACTGTTCCTTACTGTGATACACATTGAAATGTTATTATAATGAGGCCTAATTGACACGGGTAACCGTGATGCCAAGGTGTCTAATTGACACAGTAAAGGGACCATACTGGGGTTCACTCTGAGTAACGTCGGGTTGCGGGTAGATAACCGACGCATGAGCTCATGGCCTGCGCTAGGAATAGGTATGCATCATCTTGTTTGCGCATATGAACTTCTTGTGAATTATTTACTGCCATTTCTTTCTTGTTCATGCTACTTACTTGTCATAAATATGTTTGTGCCTTGAGTCTCTGTATTTGTTCTTTTTCTGTTTCGCGACAACTTAGAGATAAAGACCCTAGGTTCCCCTTTTTCCTTACTGAGAACTCTAGGTTCTCACCCTTCTTTTCTTTCTTTTCCCCCTCCCCAGACGGGTCCGGCAGAGGAGCCCTGTGAGTTTCGTTCTAACCGCTGAGCTATGAGGATCCGGCGCGCGGTGGAGTCTTCATATGGAGCATGTTTTGGACCTCTTTCTTGCACAATGTTCGGAGATCACTCCAGAGTTAGTCGCAGTGGATCTTTCGCTCCTGTTTGATGATCTTAGTATCACTTTCCCCTCACTTTTGTAGTACTTTTAGAGGGGTAGAACATCTTAGTAGTTCGGTTCCAGCTTAGGAAACCCGTGTGAGGGTTGGGACTGATTTCTTCTTTTGTATCTGTACATATAACTTGGTGTGATACTCGGCTTTGATGGATGACACGTATCCTTGAACTTAACTCGTGTATATTATATATATGTTTATATATGTTATTTTCTGTTGCCTTGTGTTTTCTTACACGACAACTCTGAAGAAACTAACCTTGTGAGCAACTAAACGCTATTCCACAAGTAGTAATCTGTTCACGATTAAACCGATAAAGGCTTTTATTGATATTAATTTATAAAAATCTGAGTCTAGAGCTAAGTAGGCCGCACGACGAGTAACACCTAGACATTTGGCATTGGTCATGACGTGTCGAAAGTTGGGGTGTTACAGTTGGTATCAGAGCAGTTCGTCCTTTGAGCCTTGGGATGGACTGTCTATACTTTCTTGCATACTCTGAATCTTTTTATACCATGCAGTTAGGATATTTTGGTAATATATTCTGCATGAAGGTCTGTGAACATCCATTGTAGTAATATTAATACTTGATTTTGATATATTAAGACTGATCACCTTAATATTGATTATTGGGTATTGATAGGACTCAAATGGCTGCGAATAGGCGAGGACGCCCTCGACTGGGAGGAACGAGTGAGGGAAATTTCCCTGATGCAGCGGCTATTCTCGAATCTGTAAACGCTATGGCCGCTGCTGTATGTGAATCAGTAGCTGCTACTAACCGAGTAGCTGAACGTCTTGATCGTCAGAATGGAATTGAAAATAACCATGGGCCTAGACAAGAAAATGAAAATGGTGAAGAAGGTGAAGCTGGACTACGTAACCGGCCCATGACTCTAGCCACTTTCTTGAAGATAAATCCGCCTCAATTCCATGGGAACACTAGTGCTACACGAGCTGATGACTGGTTTAAAGAAATAGGACGAGCAATGCGAGCCCAACAAGTCCCTGAAAGACAGCGAGTGGAATTTGCTGCTTATATGTTGAGGAATGACGCGCAACATTGGTGGCAGGGAATACTCCAACTACTAGGAAGAGAAGCTATTGACATCTCCTGGGAGGAATTTTCAGTTGAATTTTATAAGAAGTATTTTCCTGAGTGTTCTCGCACCGCTAAGGAATTGGAGTTGCTTCAATTAAAACAAGGAAACATGACAGTCAGTGAGTACACTCGCAAGTTTGAAGAGTTATGCCGGTTCTCGAACATTTGTCAAGGAGCACCAGCTGCATTCGAGAAATGGAAGTGCATCAAGTTCGAAGGAGGACTTAGAGAAGAACAGTTAGCTCATGTGGGCCCGATGGAAATACAGAATTTTGCAGAATTAGTTAACAAGAGCCAACTGACGGAGGAATGTGTAAAGAAGCTGGTGGCAGCACAAACTAAGCACAAAAACCTTCCAACAAGGGATTTCAATCGTAACCTCGCTCCTCAAGGAAGAAACTTCAAAGTAACTCGGCAGCCAGACTTAGGCAAACAATTGCAATCGACCCAACCAAGACTGATATGCACTGTGTGTGGAAGGAATCATGGGGGAAAACCCTGCTTGCTGAAGTCTGGGGTTTGCTATAATTGCGGAAAGCCCGGACATATAGCCAAAGAATGCATTCGACGAAAGCCTGAATTTGGTTCCCTTGGACAGCAACAGCTAGGAAGGGTGTTTGTCTTGGATGCGAGAAATACTACCAAAATCGATCCCCACACTCGAGGTAACGAAATTTTGAGGACAAAATTTTTTTTAGGAGGGTAGAATGTAACCACCCTACCCCATAAGGCCTGTGATTTTTTTTTATTATTCTTTACAGCGTTCGCTGACACGCATAGGTTTATATATAAGTAGCATAGATAACGAATTAGAATTAGAACACGTAGCGCAAAACTTTTCTTTTAGTGCTTCCAAGCGACGAACCTTTTTCCGATTCAATTATTCTATGGAATAAGTATTCCCTTGAACCATATTAGTTAGATAATTCAAATTTTTGAACCGGTTTGATTTTTCTTCTCTCGGTTCAACCAAACCATGCTTTTCTTAAATAACCCAGATCTAGAAAAACTCTGATTAAACTCATCTTCCCTTCTTCTCTCACAACCGAACGTGTTGTCCAAGACCATGGTTACCTCTTCATTGTAATCAATACTGTGATGTGGTGTTGCAAGAGGAAGAGGCCACGAAGCCTTGTCACACCAGCTCACCTCTTCCCACCTTCTGTAGATATATATAGATGAGCCAAGTCCCTCAATTTTCCTGGAAACCACACGAAGAGAAGAAAGGAAGCAAGAGTGGCGGCCAAGAAGAAGGAAGAGGAAGACCCAGCAGAAATCATCATCATCTGCGTGCGTCACCACCAAGAAGAAGGAGAAGGGTCATCAAGAGAGCTGCTACCCGAAGCCAAAGAAGGAACCCTACCGCTTTCCTTTCCTGGTTTTCTTAGTGTTCCTCTTGTTGGGTAAGAACCAGTAACTTGTGTTCTGTTGATTTTTTCCTAAATTAAAGATTCTACCCTTATTGAGCTCCAATTCTTTTAATTGGTAACCAAACCAATCAATTCAGCCCATCACAAGAGTAAGAACTCTTCTCTTGCTCCATATGCAACTCGGCCAATTAGCTCTATGAATTGACAAATCTCTTTAATTATGTTTGTTATGGTTTTCTGATTTAATATAGCAAAGGACAGACTTTGGTTTGTGAAATTCTCGAAGAGAGGTAAGGGATAGTCTATACAAGATATGTTACTTGCAGCTGTGTATACTGCTTATGACTGATGGTTTATCATGTGTTTGTTTGTTGAAAAGTGTATAGTGAATTTTTGTTATGATAAAGATGTAGAAAAGTGAGTTTGAGTTATGAGTGGGCCTTTGCAACAAGGGGTAAATTAATGAATATAAACTCTTAGAGCTGTGTTGATTATGCTAGTAACTTTAGTTAGTCAAAAGAAAGGTAAAATTAAGGTTTTAGATGAATCCTAGGCTTGAATATAGGATTTGGTATGTGAGGTTGTTGGAAATGCTTTGTGCAGAATTTCTGCAGAAATATGCATAATTGGCAGTAAAACGAATGATTTTCTGGGAGCATTCCAGACCTAATTTTTAGATGAGATTATTTTTCTGTAAAACTTTAGTGTGTCTTGAACATGCCATAAAAATTTCAGAGAATTTGGCCAAGCGGTTTGGAAGATATGATTTTTTGAAGTTTAGTGGTTGCTGCAGATTTTTCTGGTTTTCTGGTTCTGCAGTACCAACTTTCAGATGCTATAACTTTTAATTTAAACAGAATTTTGAGTTGATTCCAAAATAATTTTAAAGATCTATCAGTCTATTTTAAGTGAGTACAAGTTTTATGTTCATATCTATTTTGTAGACTTAGATAAGTCACTTGGAAAATCAGTTATTTGCTGGAAACTCTGAACTGGTTTATGAAAACAGGGCTGTGTTCCTAAGCTCATAACTTTTTCATGTGACATGGTAATAATCTGAAATTTATTTTTCTGGAAAGCTGAAAGAGTCTTGTCTAAGTACATAAATTTTGAAAGGCAATGGATGAGAACTGGATTTTTAGTGAATTTAACAAATTTACTGCTCACTGCTGTTTTCTGCAATGATAGCAGAATTTTAAAAACATTTGTACAATTTTCAGTTATGGTCGGAATGCCCCAGAACCAAGTTTTATTTTCTAAACCCGTGATTTTACAATAACTAAAGGGATTAAAGAGAGTATAATGACCAATTAAGAATGTTTACCTGGTAAATAGTTAAGGAAAGTTTGAACGTTGTTAAAGCTGAGGGAACCCGTAAGGGTGGTTTTAGTGCTATTTTAGAGGAGATTATGTCCGAATTTCTATAAAAGTTCAAGGACTTAGTTTAATGAAAATGTGTAAGTTGCCCCTAAGAAAGGTTAAAGTTAAAGACAATGATATTGAGAGATAAAGTGAAGAAAGAAAAATGAGGAACAAGGAATGAAATAAAAGTTGAGAATTATATTGAATGGGCCTTGTGCCGTACTACTAATGCGAAAGTGCCCGCCTAATGGATAGCCTGAGATTGCTAATGCGGGAATGTTCGCCTAATTGATAGCACTGTTCCTTACTGTGATACACATTGAAATGTTATTATAATGAGGCCTAATTGACACGGGTAACCGTGATGCCAAGGTGTCTAATTGACACAGTAAAGGGACCATACTCGGGGTTCACTCTGAGTAACGTCGGGTTGCGGGTAGACAACCGACGCATGAGCTCATGGCCTGCGCTAGGAATAGACATGCATCATCTTGTTTGCGCATATGAACTTCTTGTGAATTATTTACTGCCATTTCTTTCTTGTTCATGCTACTTACTTGTCATAAATGTGTTTGTGCCTTGAGTCTCTGTATTTGTTCTTTTTCTGTTTCGCGACAACTTAGAGATAAAGACCCTAGGTTCCCATTTTTCCTTACTGAGAACTCTAGGTTCTCACCCTTCTTTTCTTTCTTTTCCCCCTCCCCAGACGGGTCCGGCAGAGGAGCCCTGTGAGTTTCGTTCTAACCGCTGAGCTATGAGGATCCGGCGCGCGGCGGAGTCTTCATATGGAGCATGTTTTGGACCTCTTTCTTGCACAATGTTCGGAGATCACTCCAGAGTTAGTCGCAGTGGATCTTTCGCTCCTGTTTGATGATCTTAGTATCACTTTCCCCTCACTTTTGTAGTATTTTTAGAGGGGTAGGACGTCTTAGTAGTTCGGTTCCAGCTTAGGAAACCCGTGTGAGGGTTGGGACTGATTTCTTCTTTTGTATCTGTACATATAACTTGGTGTGATACTCGGCTTTGATGGATGACACGTATCCTTGAACTTAACTCGTGTATATTATATATATGTTTATATATGTTATTTTCTGTTGCCTTGTGTTTTCTTATACGACAACTCTGAAGAAACTAACCTTGCAAGCAACTAAACGCTATTCTACAAGTAGTAATCTGTTCACGATTAAACCGATAAAGGCTTTTATTGATATTAATTTATAAAAATCTGAGTCTAGAGCTAAATAGGCCGCACGACGAGTAACACCTAGACATTTGGCATTGGTCATGACGTGTCGAAAGTTGGGGTGTTACAGTTTCTATTCTATATTCTATTATTCTAGCATCTTAGTTTATATTCTCTTGTTGACGTCTTTACTTTTCCAATTTAATTTATGAACTCTTCATGTTAGATTCAATTTCTTTTTTAATGCAATTTGAGGTATTTCATATTTATTGCTTCTTTCTTCATTTGTTATTATTGATTCCTTGCAATTGTTGGTTTTAGATTTTACATTCTCTTATTACTTTTCTATGCTTTTATTTTATGCCTTCCAAGTGTTTGATAAAATGCTTGGTTGGATTTTAAATTAGATTTTTATGTTCTTGACTTGGATTGATTATTTAGAGACTCTTGAGTTATCAAAAGTCTTTTGTTGAATGGTAATTGGAGAGTGCGGGTTAGCTTGAACTTCACCAAAGCTAGTCTCTCACTATGAGTTGACTAGGACTTGTGAACTCAAGTTGATTGTATGCACCTGATCTTCTTCCGATCCATTGGTTAGAGGTTAACTATAAGACCCATAATTTTCGAAAATTATTATTATGAGCTAATTTCAATTTTATTTATTCATTAAAGACTTTATTTTTAGAAAATTATTTTATTAAAAGTAATTAAATCAAGTTTCGATAATTAAATTAAAAATTTTACTTAATTTTATAATTATTGAATAATTTTCTATATTTAAATTATAGAGCTTAATAGTTGTAAAATAATAAGAATTTAATACAATTTAGTTAAATAATTGAGAATTTAGAATTTAATACTTTAATTTTATAAACAAAGAAAATTAATTATATTATTTTTAATTTTAAATTAGAATACTTAATTAAAATCTAATTAGCAAATTGATAAATAAATAATATTTTTAAAATAATTTTAAAGAATTAAATTAGATTTTAAACTTATACATTATATCATAATTTTATTAGAAATCATGTGTAGGTTTTGAGACGGACTTCATTAACAGTCTTCTTGCACCATTGACTTAATCATTATTATTATTATTATTATTATTCCATCCAGTCATATACCTACAAACACAAATGCACCCACACATAAGTACATAACACATACGGAGAGGGATTAAGAAAGGAAAAAAGAAAGAAAGAAAGGAAAGAAAGAAAGAAAGAAAAGAAGAAAGAAAGAGGGAAAGAAGGGAAGCGGGGAAGGGGGCCGCCGAGGAAGAGAAGAAGAAGACCCGTGAGAGAGGGAGAGCGCTAGGGGAGGAGGAGCTGTTCGCACCGCCACCGTCGTGTCACCTGTGCCGTCGCCATCGTCCGTCGCGCCGCTACCACGCTGTGTAACCGTTGAGAACAGAGACGCGAAGGAGAGGAGGCCACGGGTCACTGTCCTCGAAGCTTTCGTCGTCACTGTGCAGAGCCGTCGCTATCGTCATCATCGCAGGTTGATGCTGCTGCGCTTGTGATGTCACCGCCTCTGGGTTTGTCACCGTAGAGGATGGTCGCAGGCAGAAGAAGGAGAAGAGACCTCCGTCGCCGCCGAGCCAAACGCAGGAGAGAGAAGGAGCCCGCGGGAGAGGAGCTTGTTACCGCCGCTTCTACCGCTGGTAAGGTTTTAAGTTGGTTTTTGTTTCCTTTGAATTTCCGAGAGTTTAATCATCGCTGTATGTTTGTTTCAGTCGCCGTTGCCGAAGTTCTGGTCGCCGCTACCGCCAAACCAGTTCAGCTACCGCCGCTGTTTCATTTTCTTAGTTCGGTAAGTACTTATGTTTCGGAAACCCATGTTAATATTCTGTTATGTTTGGTTATAAACTCTAAGATTCTGGTAACGTAGGGTCGTGTTTTGAGCATTGCATCTCACTTTTAAGTTGCTGTGAGTGCTGCGAAAGTGATCAGTGACTGAGTTTGCGGTTGCTGTTGGTTTCGAGTTAAGAGAAATGGTTTCATTGACGCGTTTGAGTTATGGTTTCGACGAGTCGAGGTAGGGGTTTTCTTAAAATTTATTTTATCTTATAGAGTTGTTATAAATAGATAGTAATGTGAGAAACATATGTCTGTGATTATGATTGTCTTATAAATGTGGTTGTTTGCTGGACTGAATGATTGATTACTTGATTGCTGGAGTAATTTGTGATTGTTGAAAAGAAATTAGTTTGAAAAGTTATTTGGTTGATTATTATGAAAAATGATTTTTATTGGTTTTGAAGTTATTTTGATAATGTAAACGAACCTGTTTTGGAAATGATTTGAAATATGAAAATAAATTAATTCTGGAAGCGGTTTAAATTTTGAATTAGTCTGATTATATAAAGGATTTAATATTTGAGCGGGCTTAATTGTTACAAAAATTTATTATTGGAAATGGATGGATTTAAAAATAATTTGACATTAGAACTGGTTATATTTTTGGAAAATGATTGAGATTTGGTATTGGTTGATTTGAGGAATGTTTGGATGGGACCCGAAAAGGGTGGCAGTGTCTGAGTTTTAGAGGAGATGCTGCCGAAATTTTATAAAATTGGAAGTTTCGTTTAAAGTAATTATTTAAAAATATTTGGTTTTAAACGTTATATGTTTTAAGATTGATTTATTTAAAAGAAGGAATTATGTCTTGAATTGGAATTGTTAATGAACGGAACGGAAAGAAGGATGATGGAAATTTTCTTTGAAACATGGGTTTTGGATGAAATTGGAAATGAGATTTGAGTTGATGAATGATGATGATGTTGAGAATGTTGAGATATGATCTTTGAATTATTCATATGGCTTATGAATTTGAATTATCTGAGATACGTGGTTCCCTAGATAAAGTACCATGGCTTGCCACCCCGTGTACCAGGTTGAAAACTCGATACTCTGTTGACTCTACGACGTAAGTGTCACCGGGCACTATATAAATTCCCGGGAATGTTACCCCCATTGAGCAATATTGATTATTTGAGAAAACGCTATGCATAGACTCTTGGGGATGCACATCAGGGGAGAGTCTAAGTTCAATTCAGACTTGTCGGGTTGGCTGGATAACTGACAGATGAGCCTCATCAGCCATAGGACAGGCATGCATCATATGCATTTGTATGCTTTGCTTGAGTTTGAACTTGTTTTGGTTTGCCTAATTGCTAAACTGTTCTTAACTGCTACTTGAACTATTTGTTGTAACTGCTACCTACTTGTGCTTTCCTTGTCTGTCTTGCCTGTGTTTATCCTAGCGTGCTACATTTGAGAATGAACTTTGGTGCTGAATTAATGACTGTGTTGTTTGATTACGTGGTTGGTTTCTGATTGAGATTTTCTTATAAGAAAGGAAAGGTTTCAGATTTCTGAAAGATTGAACATTGTTTCTTTGAAAAGGTTTTGAACAATTACCTATTGGTTTTTAAAAGATTCATAAGACAATGATAATCACTGAGCTTGAAAACAATTTTCTTGTTAAAATCTTCTTATGACAACTTTGAAACTCCGTGGTGAGACCATGTGGTTAGGTTCTCACCCCCCTACAGCTTTACCTTTTCAGGAACCGGATGAAGAAGTATTAACAAGAGTTATACTGTGTTTGGTTTATATGTTGTTATATTAATTAGATTATTTTCTTCCCTCGTCTTTGTTATTACAATTTTGTAAGAGGGATAGGAGTTGTATGTTATATATATATATATATATTATGTAAGAAGTCTTGTATATGAACCTATGCCTGCTTTTTTTTTTAAGATAAAGTATTTATTTCTGGTTTTCAAACAAATCAGCGATTCGGTGTTGAGTCACAGGCTCCTATTTTAATATTAAGTATATAAAGTAGTCATAATACTTCTTGCAATCAGAGTGACACAGCCGGAAGCGTGACATTCTGGTAGTGATGGTGTTACATTATGGTATCAGAGCAGTCTTTCCTGTAGAGCCTTGGGAATGGACTGATTATGCTTCAATTGCATACTCTGAGAGTCTGTCATGTAGTAGGTCTTGTTTGAATAACGAGAATTAGAGCTTTATGCACATGACGGTGTATTGATTAATGCCATTAGTCTTGTATTGCATAATTCCTGGTATTAAGTTTGGCCAGCTTAACACTAGTGAATTATGTATATGTAAGCACTAATGGGTTATCATAGATGATATGCGAGTCATAGATAACGCGAGTCGTGGGTTTTGGTTACGTTAGAAACTAAGTTCTAGAGATTAGTTCCGTTTCGACGTATAATCTTTATTCGTGTTTGACATTGTAACACCCTACCATACAGAGTCTTATGCTTAAGTCATAATTCAGAGATGGCAAGGTATTACGACCTCTAAAATAAAAAATTTAGTACGTATAGTAGTATGAATAATTGATTATAACTAGGAGCCTTTGTAGAAAAAGGGGTAAACAAAAACCGTAACTCGAATGCGCAACACTCCGATCGATAACGTAATGGTGCACGAATTATGAATCACACTTTTCACAACTCGTACCACTGACCAGCAAGTGCACTGGGTCGTCCAAGTAATACCTCACGTGAGTAAGGGTCGAATCCCACGGAGATTGTTGGTTTGAAGCAATCTATGGTTATCTTGTAAATCTTAGTCAGGAAGTCAATTATGTTTATCAGTTGAATTGCAAATAAATAAGAGAGCATGGATTAAAGGTTACTTGTTATGCAGTAATGGAGAATATGTTGGAGTTTTGGAGATGCTTTGTCTTCTGAATCTCTGCTTTCCTCTGTCTTCTTGTTCACGCACGCACGTCCTCCCATGGCAAGCTGTGTGTTGGGGGATCACCGTTGTCAATGGCTACCTTCCATCCTTCCAGTGAAAACTACGCTCACGCGCTCTGTCACAGCACAGCTAATCACCGGTTGGTTCTCGATCCGGTTGGAATAGAATCCCTTGATTCCTTTGCGTTTGTCACTAACGCCCAGCCTTCAGGAGTTTGAAACTCGTCACAGTCATTCAATCTTTGAATCCTACTCAGAATACCACAGACAAGGTTTAGACTTTCCGGATTCTCATGAATGCCGCCATCAATTCTAGCTTATACCACGAAGATTCTGATTAAGAGATCTAAGAGATACTCATTCAATCTGATATAGAATGGAGGTGGTTGTCAGGCACACGTTCATGGGTTGAGAATGGTGATGAATGTCACGGATCATCACCTTCATCACAGTTAAGCGCGAATGAACATCTTAGATAGGAACAAGCGTGTTTGAATAGAAAACAAAAATACTTGCATTAATTCATCGAGACACAGCAGAGCTCCTCACCCCCAACAATGGGGTTTAGAGACTCATGCCGTCAGAGAATACAAAGTTTAGATCTAAAATGTCATGAGATACAAAATAAGTCTCTAAAAGTTGTTTAAATACTAAACTAGTAGCCTAGGTTTACAAAAAATGAGTAAACTATGATGGATGATGCAGAGATCCACTTCTGGGGCCCACTTGGTGTGTGCTGGGCTGAGACTTAAGTAATTCATGTGCAGAGGCCATTTGTGGAGTTGAACGCCAGTTTTTATGCCAGTTTGGGCGTTCAACTCCAGCTTTTGATCCTTTTCTGGCGCTGGACGCCAGAATTGGGCAGAGAACTGGCGTTGAACGCCAGTTTACATCGTCTATCCTTATGCAAAGTATGGACTATTATATATTGCTGGAAAGCCCTGGATGTCTACTTTCCAACGCAATTGGAAGCATGCCATTTCGAGTTCTGTAGCTCCAGAAAATCTACTTTGAGTGCAGGAAGGTCAGAATCCAACAGCATCAGCAGTCCTTTTTCAGCCTGAATCAGATTTTTGCTCAGCTCCTTCAATTTCAGCCAGAAAAATACCTGAAATTACAGAAAAACAGACAAATCATAGTAAAGTCCAGAAATATGAATTTTTCCTAAAAACTAATGAAAATAGACTAAAAACTAACTAGAACATACTCAAAACTATATGAAATTAACCCCAAAAAGCGTATAAAATATCCGCTCATCACAACACCAAACTTAAACTGTTGCTTGTCCTCAAGCAACTAGACAAATAAAATAGAAGACTAATAGGTTGAGAAGCAATAATATCTCAGAGTTTTTGAATGAAGCTCAGATTCTAATTAGATGAGCAGGGCTAGTAGCTTTTTGCTTCTGAACAGTTTTGGCATCTCACTTTATCCATTGAAGCTCAGAGTGATTGGCATCTATAGGAACTCAGGATTCAGATAGTGTTATTGATTCTCTTAGTTCAGTGTGATGATTCTTGAACACAGCTTCTTTTTGAGTCTTGGCCGTGGCCCTAAGCACTTTGTTTTCCAGTATTACCACCGGATACATAAATGCCACAGACACATAACTGGGTGAACCTTTTCAGATTGTGACTCAGCTTTGCTAAAGTCTCCAATTAGAGGTGTCCAGAGTTCTTAAGCACACTCTTCTTTTTGCTTTGGACCTTGACTTTAACCGCTCAGTCTCAAGTTTTCACTTGACACCTTCACGCCTCAAGCACATGGTTAGGGACAGCTTGGTTTAGCCGCTTAGACCAGGATTTTAGTCCTTTAGGCCCTCCTATCCACTGATGTTCAAGCCTTGGGATCCTTTTCATTTGCCCTTGCCTTTTGGTTTTAAGGGTTATTGGCTTTTTCTGCTTGCTTTTTCTCTTTCTCTTTTTTTTTTCTGCAAGCTTTGTTCTTTGCTGCTTTTTCTTGCTTCAAGAATCATTTTTATGATTTTTCAGAGTATCAATAACATGTCTTATGTTCATCATTCTTTCAAGAACCAACATATTTAACAGTCTTAAACAACAAATTCAAAAGACATATGTACTGTTCAAGCATTCATTCAGAAGACAGAAAGCATTGCCACCACATTTAACTAATTAGAATTTCTTTTATTAAAACTCAAAATTTTATTGCCTCTTATTCAAAAGATCTACTACTTTATTCATGTTTGCTGATGATGAGAAAAATAAACTATAGCTTAATTGGAGATAAAATCAAAATAGATACTAATTACTACTATATGACTCCTAAGGTAAACTTCTATAAGAACACTGTCACAGAGTTAAGGCGAAAATTGGAAATTAACAACCTTTATTCTGGGGGAACGGGGGTTCCTCTGATCCTTGGGGTGCTTGGTCCTACAAGAGAAGACTTTTGGCGCTTCAATTCCCTTAAGTCACGCCCCTGCTTCTCTTGTTCTTTAAACATATAGGTCAGCATTTGACTGTGTTCCTTCTGTTCTTTTATTATTTGCTCCATAGCTTCCCGCATCTTGGTAACGGACGTCTCAAGATACTCCCAATATTCAGATTGAGGGATCTCTGGGAGGAATTCCTGTGCTCTCTTCTTGATGGGATCCTCCTGTGCTTGTTGTTTTTCCATTGATGCTTTGGTGATTGGCTTTTCAGTTAGGATATATTCAGTTATTCCCATCCTTACTCCAGCGTCCTTGCAGAGCAGAGAAATCACGCTCGGATAAGCCAACCTGGCCTCTTTAGAATTTTTGTTAGCAATTTTGTAGAGTTCAGTTGAAATCAGCTGATGAACCTCCACTTCCTTTCCCATCATGATGCAATGGATCATCACTGCTCTTTTAACTGTGACTTCAGAACGGTTGCTAGTAGGTAACAGAGAATGCCCAATGAAGTCCAGCCATCCTCTGGCGACTGGTTTGAGATCCTCTCTCTTGAGTTGATTTGGGACACCCTTTGTGTTGGTGGTCCACCTGGCTCCAGGGATACATATGTCCTCTAGAATCTTATCCAGGTCAATGTCTGCTCTCATCATCCTCCTGTTGAAGGAGTCTGGATCATCCTTTAGCTGAGGTAGCTTTAAGATCTCTCTGATCTTGTCAGGGGTGGTATGAACAATCTTTCCTCTGACCATGGTCCAAAATTCATAGAAGGCAGTTCCAGATAGTTTTTGCTTGTCAGTCTGCCACATATTAGCATAGAACTCCTGGACCATGTTCCTTCCTACTTTCGTTTCAGGATTAGCTAGGACTTCCCAGTTCCTGATTCAAATTTGCTCCTGGATCTCCGGATATTCCTCTTCTTTCAGATCGAATCTAACTTCCGGGATCACTGATCTCAGACCCATTACTTTGAGATAATGGTCTGAATGTTCTTTAGATAAGAACTTCCCTTGATTCCAAAGTGGTTTTGGAACGCTATCTTTCTTGCCTCTTGGAGTGGGTTGTTTTCCTTTAGGAGCCATGATCTTAGTGATCTCGGATAAACATACCAAACTTAGAGGTTTGCTTGTCCTCAAGCAAAAGAAAAGAAAGGAGAGGGATAGAAGGAGAACTAAGTGCAATTGTTGATGGAGGAGGAGGGAGGCCAAACCCAAATTTAAAGGGATGGGGGGTGGGTTTTCGAAAAATTGGAAAAGATAAGATAAAAAGATTGAGTTGAAAAAGATAAGATAGAAGATATAGTTTAATTTTGAAAAGATATGATAGATTTTTGAAAAAGATAAATCTGAATTTTGAAAAAGATAATATGAAGATTTGAAAAGGATATGGATTAGTTGAAAAGATTTTTGAGTGAAAAAGATAGATTTGTTTTCAGAAAAGATTTGAAAAGAGTTGGATTGAATTTGGAAAGAGGGATTTTTAGAAATTAAGGATTTTAGAAATCAGGGTTCTTAACATGTTCATGTAAAAATCATGCATTGAAACATAGAATTTGAAATTAAAATGGAAATACGTGTGGAAAAAATGAATTTGCTCCTCCCTGCCTTCCTAGCGTTTGAACGCCCAAACACTGCCTGTTTTGGGCGTTCAGCGCCCAATTGCTGCTCTCCTGGGCGTTCAACGCCCAGCTGCTGCCATTACTGGCGTTCAACGCCCAGTGGGTGCCCCTTTCTGGCGTTGAACGCCCAGCTGCTACCATCACTGGCGTTCAGCGCCCAGTGGATGCCCATTTTGGGCGTTGAACGCCCAAAATATACTTTTACTGGCGTTTTCTTGCCAGTGAGCTCTTTTTCTCTGTTTTGTGTGCCGAGGTCTTCTGTAAATGATTATTTACCTTGTTGTCAATGAACTCTATATAAACAAATAAAAATAAAAATAGAAATAGGGAAAAATGCTTAGAGGATTGTTGCCCCATGGCTAGGTTGCCTCCCAGCAAGCGCTTCTTTATTGTCTTTAGCTGGACCTTACTGAGCTTTTAATCTAGCTTCAGCCTTGAGCATTCTTGCTCAATGTTGCCTTCAAGATAATGCTTGATTCTCTGTCCATTGACAATGAACTTCTTATCAGAATCAATATCTTGAAGCTCCACATAACCATATGGTGATACACTTGTAATCACGTATGGTCCCCTCCACCGAGATTTCAGTTTCCCGGGGAATAGCCTGAGTCTAGAGTTAAACAACAAGACCTTCTGTCCTGGTTCAAAGATTCTAGATGACAGCTTTCTGTCATGCCATTTTTTTTATTTTTCTTTATAAAGCTTGGCATTTTCGAAAGCTGTGAATCTGAATTCCTCTAGCTCATTTAGCTGGAGCAATCGTTTTTCTCCTGCTAATTTGGCATCAAAGTTTAGGAATCTGGTTGCCCAGTAGGCCTTATGTTCCAGTTCCACGGGCAGGTGACATGCCTTACCATACACGAGTTAGTATGGAGATGTCCCTATGGGGGTCTTGAATGCTGTCCTGTATGCCCACAGAGCATCATCCAAGCTCCGTGCCCAATCCTTTCTACGGGTATTTACTGTCCGTTCCAGGATTCTCTTTAATTCTCTGTTAGAGACTTCAGCTTGCCCATTGGTTTGTGGATGATATCGAGTGGCCACCTTGTGGCGAATTCCATACCGAACCATGGTAGAGTAAAGCTGTTTATTGCAGAAGTGAGTGCCCCCATCACTGATTAGTACTCTAGGGACACCAAACCTGCTAAAGATATGTTTCTGGAGGAACTTCAGCACTGTTTTAGTATCATTGGTGGGTGTGACAATAGCCTCAACCCATTTTGATACATAGTCAACTGCCATCAGAATATAAGTGTTTGAGTATGATGGTGGAAAAGGTCCCATGAAGTCAATTCCCCATACGTCAAACAACTCAATTTCCAAGATTCCTTGTTGAGGCATGGCGTAACCATGAGGCAGATTACCAGCTCTTTGGCAACTGTCACAATTACGTACAAACTCTCGGGAATCTTTATAGAGTGTGGGCCAATAGAAGCCACATTGAAGGACCTTGGTGGCTGTTCGCTCACCTCCGAAATGGCCTCCATATTGAGATCCGTGGCAATGCCACAGGATCCTCTGTGCTTTTTCTCTAGGCACACATCTACGTATAATTCCGTCTGCACATCTCTTAAAGAGATAAGGTTCATCCCACAAGTAGTACTTTGCATCAGTAATTAATTTCTTCTTTTGTATCCTGTTGTACTCCTTGGGTATGAACCTTGCAGCTTTATAGTTTGCAATATCGGCAAACCATGGTGCTTCCTGAATGGCAAATAAATGCTCATCAGGAAACGTCTCAGAGATCTCAAGATAGGGGAGGGACGTCCCTTCCACTGGCTCTATCCGGGACAGATGATCAGCCACTTGGTTCTCTGTCCCTTTTCTGTCTCTTATTTCTATATCAAACTCTTGCAGAAGCAACACCCATCTGATGACCTGGGTTTTGAATCTTGCTTTGTGAGTAGATATTTAAGAGCAGCATGGTCAGTATACACAATCACTTTTGATCCTACTAAGTATGATCTGAACTTGTCAATGGCGTAAACCACTGCAAGTAATTCTTTTTCTGTGGTTGTGTAATTTTTCTGGGCATAATTTAGAACGCGACTGGCATAATAAATGACATGCAGAAGCTTGTCATGCCTCTGTCCCAATACTGCACCAATGGCATGATCACTGGCATCACACATTAGCTCAAATGGTAACGTCCAGTCTGGTGCAGAAATGACTGGTGCTGTGACCAGCTTAGCTTTCAGCGTTTCAAACGCCTGCAGGCACTCTGTGTCAAACACAAATGGCGTGTCAGCAGCTAGCAGATTGCTCAGAGGTTTTGCAATTTTTGAAAAATCCTTTATAAACCTCCTATAGAATCCTGCATGCCCCAGAAAGCTTCTGATTGCCTTAACATTGGCAGGTGGTGGTAATTTTTCAATTACCTCTATTTTTGCTTGATCCACCTCTATTCCCATGTTTGAGATTTTATGCCCAAGAACAATTCCTTCAGTCACCATGAAGTGACACTTTTCCCAGTTTAAAACTAGGTTGGTCTCTTGGCATCTTTTCAGAACAAGTTTCAGGTGATCAAGACAGGAGCTGAATGAGTCTCCATATACTGAGAAGTCATCCGTGAAAACTTCCAGAAATTTTTCCACCATATCAGAGAAAATAGAGAGCATGCATCTCTGGAAGGTTGCAGGCGCATTACATAGCCCAAATGGCATCCTTCTATAAGCAAACACTCCGGATGGACATGTGAATGCTGTTTTCTCTTGATCCTGGGGATCTACTGCAATCTGATTATAGCCTGAGTAGCCATCCAAAAAGCAGTAATAATCATGACCTGCTAGTCTTTCTAGCATCTGGTCTATGAATGGTAAAGGAAAATGATCCTTTCTGGTGGCTGTATTGAGCCTTCTGTAGTCAATACACATGCGCCACCCTGTAACTGTTCTTGTAGGAACCAGTTCATTTTTTTCATTATGAATCACTGTCATGCCTCCCTTTTTTGGGACGACTTGAACAGGACTCACCCAGGGGCTATCAGAAATAGGATAAATAATCCCAGCCTCCAGTAATTTGGTGACCTCTTTCTGCACCACTTCTTTCATGGCTGGATTTAGCCGCCTCTGTGGTTGCACCACTGGTTTGGCATTATCCTCCAATAAGATTTTGTGCATGCATCTAGCTGGGCTTATGCCCTTAAGGTCACCTATGGACCACCCAAGAGCTGTCTTGTGTGTCCTTAGCACTTGAATAAGTGCCTCCTCTTCCTGTGAATTTAAAGCAGAGCTTATGATCACTGGAAAAGTGTCACCTTCTCCCAGAAACGCATATTTCAAGGATGGTGGTAATGGCTTGAGCTCGGGTTTAGGAGGTTTTTCCTCTTTCAGAAAAAAGTTCAGAGGCTCTTTCATGTCCTCTGAATCCTCCAAATCAGGCTGAACATCTTTAAAGATGTCTTCCAACTCTGATTCGAGACTCTCAGCCATGTTGATCTCTTCTACCAAAGAGTCAATAAGATCAACTTTCATGCAGTCTGTTGATGTGTCTGGATGCTGCATGGCTTTGACAGCGTTCAACTTAAACTCATCATCATTGACTCTCAGGGTTATTTCCCCTGTTGGACGTCAATGAGGGATCGTCCAGTTGCTAGGAAGGGTCTTCCTAGAATGAGAGTAGCACTCTTGTGCTCCTCCATTTCCAGCACAACAAAGTCAGTGGGAAAGGCGAATGGCCCAACTCTGACAATCATGTCTTCAATCACGCCTGATGGGTATTTAGTAGAACCATCAGCAAGTTGGAGACATATCCGGGTTGGTTTAACTTCTTCAATTAAGCCAAGCTTTCTGATAGTGGATGCAGGTATTAGGTTGATGCTTGCCCCAAGATCGCATAAAGCTGTCTTGGTGCAATTACCTTCTAATATGCATGGTATCAGAAAACTCCCAGCGTCTTTAAGTTTTTTAGGAAAGCTTTTCAGAATGACTGCACTGCATTCTTCAGTGAGGAGAACTCTTTCTGTTTCTCTCCAATCCTTTTTATGACTCAAGATCTCTTTCATGAACTTGGCATAAGAAGGTATTTGCTCAAGTGCTTCTGCAAATGGAATCTTTATTTCAAGAGTCCTGAGATAATCTGCAAAGCGAGCAAATTGCTTATCCTGCTCCTCTTTCCGGAGTTTTTGAGGATAAGGTATCTTGGCTTTATATTCTTCAACCTTAGTTGCTGCAGGTTTATTGCCTACAGAAGTGGTTGAAGAAGCCTTTTTAGAGGGGTTGTTATCAGCATTTGTGTGTGTCTGATCCCTCACTGGCACTTGAGTGCCAGAGTTAGAAGCTGGAGTGAAACTGGACGCCAGCTCCTTGTCTGCTCCTGGCGTCTGAATGCCAGAACTGTGCCCATTTTGGGCGTTCAGCGCCAGATCTTGCCCATTTTGGGCGTTCAACACCAGATTCTTGTCCATTTCTGGCGTTGAACGCCAGTCTTGCCTTGTTTCTGGCGTTGAACGCCAGTTCTGAGCATGGTCTGGGCGTTCAGCGCCAGCCTTCCACCAATTTTCTGGCGTTTTAGCGCCAGAATTATTTTTCCCTGGGCTCTTACTGTCCTCAGGTGAATCTTTGGTGGGTTGCTCATTTCTTAGCTTTTTGCTGCCTTGAGGTGGGGTATTTAATGTTTTCCCACTTCTTAGTTGAACTGCTTGGCATTCTTCTGCTATTTGCCTTGACAGCTGCTGCTTTGTTTGCTTAAACTGTTCGTCCATATGTATATTAGCCATCCTTGTCTCTTGTAACCTGTCTTTAAATTCGGCTAGCTGCTTTGTCAGAAAGTCCAATTGCTGATTGAATTCAGCAGCTTGTTTCACAGGACTGAGTTCAGCAGTTACTATTTTAACCTCTTCATTCATGGAAGGGTTGCTGCTTAGGTACAGATGCTGATTCCTGGCAACTGTATCAATGAGCTCTTGAGCCTCTTCAATTGTCTTTCTCATGTGGATAGATCCACCAGCTGAGTAATCTAGAGACATCTGAGCTCCTTCTGCAAGCCCATAGTAGAAGATGTCTAACTGAACCCACTCTGAAAACATTTCAAAGGGGCATTTTCGTAGCATCTCTCTGTATCTCTCCCAGGCATCATAAAGAGATTCATTATCTCCTTGTTTAAAGCCTTGGATGTCCAGCCTTAGCTGTGTCATCCTTTTTGGAGGGAAATATTGATTCAGGAATTTTTCTGTCAGCTGTTTCCATGTCCTTATACTGGCTTTAGGTTGGTTGTTCAACCACCTCTTAGCTTGATCTTTTACAGCAAATGGAAATAGTAATAGTCTGTAGACATCCTGATCTATTTCTTTATCATGTACTGTGTCAGCGATTTGTAAAAATTGTGCCAGAAACTCTGTAGGTTCTTCCTGTGGAAGACCGGAATACTGGCAACTTTGCTGCACCATGATAATGAGCTGAGGATTCAACTCAAAGCTACTGACTCCAATGGAGGGTATGCAGATACTACTCCCATATGAAGCAGTAGAGGGGTTAGAATATGACCCCAGAGTCCTCCTGGACTGTTCATTTCCGCTTAGGTCCATGATGGAGAAAGGGAGATGATGTAAAATAGAAAAAATATTTTTATTTATTTATTTATATATTTATTTCGAAAATGAAATAAATTAGAATAAAATAAATAAAAATTGAGTGTAGATTTTCGAAAAACTGAGGAGAGAGAAAGTGGTTAGGAGGTTTTGAAAAGGATATGATGATTTTGAAAAAAAAAGTTTTAAATTTTGAAATAAAAATCTGAATTTTAGAAATATATTTTGAAAATTTGTTTTTAAAATAGAGAGAAAAGATATTTTTGATTTTTAAGAGGAAAGAGAAAAACAATAAGATAGCACAAGATTTAAAATTTTTAGATCTAATGCTCCTTATTTTCGAAAAATCTTGAGAGAAAACACCAAGGAACACCAAACTTAAAATTTTTTGAAAACCAAACCAAAATTTTCGAAAATCAAGGGAAATCAACAGGAAAACACCAAACTTAAAGTTTGGCACAAAATTTAATAGAGAAAATATTAATTTTGAAAAAGATTTTAAAAAGAGTGTACCAAACTGCCACGGACTTAGACTAACGCTCTAGCCAATTGGGCAGTAAATGTAACACTTGTTTTAAAGAAGGATATTTTTAACCAAGAACAATAATAAGAGACTCTAAACCAAAAAGAAAAATTTTCCTAATCTAAGCAACAAAATAATCCGTCAGTTGTTCAAATACGAACAATCCCCGGCAACGGCGCCAAAAACTTGGTGCACGAATTATGAATCACACTTTTCACAACTCGTACCACTGACCAGCAAGTGCACTGGGTCGTCCAAGTAATACCTCACGTGAGTAAGGGTCGAATCCCACGGAGATTGTTGGTTTGAAGCAATCTATGGTTATCTTGTAAATCTTAGTCAGGAAGTCAATTATGTTTATCAGTTGAATTGCAAATAAATAAGAGAGCATGGATTAAAGGTTACTTGTTATGCAGTAATGGAGAATATGTTGGAGTTTTGGAGATGCTTTGTCTTCTGAATCTCTGCTTTCCTCTGTCTTCTTGTTCACACACGCACGTCCTCCTATGGCAAGCTGTGTGTTGGGGGATCACCGTTATCAATGGCTACCTTCCATCCTTCCAGTGAAAACTACGCTCACGCACTCTGTCACAGCACGGCTAATCACCGGTTGGTTCTCGATCCGGTTGGAATAGAATCCCTTGATTCCTTTGCGTTTGTCACTAACGCCCAGCCTTCAGGAGTTTGAAACTCGTCACAGTCATTCAATCCTTGAATCCTACTCAGAATACCACAGACAAGGTTTAGACTTTCCGGATTCTCATGAATGCCGCCATCAATTCTAGCTTATACCACGAAGATTCTGATTAAGAGATCTAAGAGATACTCATTCAATCTGATATAGAACAGAGGTGGTTGTCAGGCACACGTTCATGGGTTGAGAATGGTGATGAATGTCACGGATCATCACCTTCATCACAGTTAAGCGCGAATGAACATCTTAGATAGGAACAAGCGTGTTTGAATAGAAAACAAAAATACTTGCATTAATTCATTGAGACACAGCAGAGCTCCTCACCCCCAACAATGGGGTTTAGAGACTCATGCCGTCAGAGAATACAAAGTTTAGATCTAAAATGTCATGAGATACAAAATAAGTCTCTAAAAGTTGTTTAAATACTAAACTAGTAGCCTAGGTTTACAAAAAATGAGTAAACTATGATGGATGATGCAGAGATCCACTTCTGGGGCCTACTTGGTGTGTGCTGGGCTGAAACTTAAGTAATTCACGTGCAGAGGCCATTTGTGGAGTTGAACGCCAGTTTTTATGCCAGTTTGGGCGTTCAACTCCAGCTTTTGATCCTTTTCTGGCGCTGGACGCCAGAATTGGGCAGAGAACTGGCGTTGAACGCCAGTTTACATCGTCTATCCTTGTGCAAAGTATGGACTATTATATATTGCTGAAAAGCCCTGGATGTCTACTTTCTAACGCAATTGGAAGCATGCCATTTCGAGTTCTGTAGCTCCAGAAAATCTACTTTGAGTGCAGGAAGGTCAGAATCCAACAGCATCAGCAGTCCTTTTTCAGCCTGAATCAGATTTTTGCTCAGCTCCTTCAATTTCAGCCAGAAAAATACCTGAAATTACAGAAAAATACACAACTCATAGTAAAGTCCAGAAATATGAATTTTTCCTAAAAACTAATGAAAATAGACTAAAAACTAACTAGAACATACACAAAACTATATGAAATTAACCCCAAAAAGCGTATAAAATATCCGCTCATCACGTAACGAACAGGGATAAGCTAACATGAGATCATATATATACAAAGGAGTGTCAAAAACAGGAATATCAAGACTCAAATCCCGGCTGCGAAGATAACCGGTCCGAGCATAGCAATATATACATATAATAAAATAAGAAAAACCCCAAAGAAAACCCAAAGGGACACAAATACAGAAATCTATTCTCCAAAATCCCCTCTAGAAGGAGTCATCACAGTTTGTATTATTTAATGGAGATAAAAGTATCCATACAAGATATATAAACCAAGACGAAGTCCCGAGGACAAAGGATCTTCGCTAATCCAGAAGTCTCCAGCATGCCTTAACGAGAATCCTCGCGTCCTGCATCTGAAAACCACAAAATCCGCATGGGTGAGAACCAGAGGTCCCCAGTACGGTAACAGCTTCCACATATATAATACATAATAATAGAGGAAAGCCAAAGGCAATCCTAGAACTTCCTCCAGATAATATCAAAGCTTATAAACCAACTAAACCATAAGTGGCAACTGACTAAAGATCCTTTAGTCTAACTAATACTTCCCGTTCCAATTCCTTCAGACCTCCCAACCACCAGCAGGAGTATAATATAGCAAACACAGTTATATCAGACAGGAGATTTACAAATAGGAATAGATAAGGCATTTAGACAATTAGCAAGTAATATGCAGTCAAATAGGCAATCTCAAACAATTCATGTAGTATGCTTATGATGCATGCCTGTCCCTAGTGGCTGATGATATCATCTGTCGGTTATAGAGCCAACCCGACAAGTCCTGGTAGCTAACCATTGGACTGTCCCTTTCTCGCGCATCGCCAACTCGAGTTATACTCATCATAAACTTGATCATAATCATGATCCATATCCATCACCCTCACTGGTGAATATTTACGGGGGCGAGCTCATCCGGGCCTTTCACAGTGCCCGGCCACACTTACGACATAGGGTCAAAAGAGCTTCGAGTTTCAACCTGGAGCACGTGGTGGCTAGCCACTGCTTCCTCCTAGGGAAACCCTCATCTCCGATGGTGGAAGTGCAAACATTCACAATTCATTCAACAGCATATATGCATTTATACTTAGCCATAATCATGGCTCCGTCGTAACACGGCAATAATCTAGCCATCCGGCTCACGGTTAAATCCATAACCAGCCAATTCATTAACAATTACGGCCCTTCGGCCCATGGCACAACAAGCACTTCCACCGCCATCCTCCGCATCTCACATAATCATCTTTGATCCTCAATGATCATTCATTTTTCCCTTGCTTCACTCGCAAGTTACCACATTCACTAGCCCTTTTTCTCATGCTAGGCATATCATAATGATTCAAGACATAAGTCGTGAGATCGGAGGCTTAGAAGTATGAAATTTGGCTTTTAAAACTCAAAAATCAACTTTGGGATGAAAACAGGGCCACGCGTACGCGCACTCCACGCGCACGCGTGGATGGCCTTAAAACTCATCGACGCACAAGCGTCATACGCGCGAACGCGCGGATTGAAAATTAGCCAAACGACGCGCAAGCGTCAGCCACGCGTACGCGTGGGTGCTCTTGCGCCCCAGGCACAAAACTGGCACAACTCTGGCACAACTCTCTGGAATATGGCTGGGCGTTTGGTGCAGTGCATCGACGCGCTCGCACACACCACGCACACGCGTGGATGGTGCTTTCTCGAAGAACGGCGCGTACGCGCCAAGTGCGCCTACGCGCGGGGGTTCATTCTGCTAAAAATTTTCTAAGTTAAAAGCTGCAGAATTCACAGATTCAACCCCCAATCTTCCGACGGACATAACTTTCTCATTTTAAATCGTTTTTTACCCGTTCTTCGAACGGCATGGACGTCCCGGATCCAATTTCATTTCTAAACAGATTTGGTACAAATCAGAGATCTGTAGTCCAAGTTATGTCCCGTCAAAGTATGCCCAAAAACCGTATTTTCATACAAAATCATAAAGTGCCATTTTCAAAACAAGCCACTTTCAACTCTTTTCAAAATCAATCAAAACATGCCAATTTCATCCCTTTTCTTTGAAATCAATCAAAATGTACCAAAATCAACATCAAGCCATCCTCAACTCACACATTGACACTTTACCCAAAATTTCCAAAACCACATCCAACCATTTTAACACTTCTCAATCAAATGGCTAAAGGACAAACACAATATCATGTCATACATCCTCCCTCACCACAATTTCCAATAATACCATTTCCAATCAACCATCATTATACATAATCAACATCATACTCACCATCAACATGGTATCAGCCATCAATTCAACCTCAATCATCCATCAAGCATATATCACAACATACATTTCTCATATATCACACAATCAAGGCATCAATATTCATAATCATATATATGATCACATCATATATCTCAACTATTCAACAACATCAACAATTCAATGCCTATCTTAGGGCCTCTAGCCTAAGTATTTCCTACAATATTACATATTAGATACGGAAAACCGAAACCTTACCTTAGCCGATTACCCAAGCTCAACCGGAACACTTCCAAACCACTTGTCCACAAGCTCTCAAGGTCTCAACACCTCCAAGAACATATTTTATCACACAAAACCCTCTCCCAAGCTTTCCAAAATCACCAATCAAGCTCCAATATTCACATATACACAACCTAAGCCACAATCATCATATCCATACACAACATCTCAATACCCAAACATCATAGAACAACAAATTACACTAGGGTTGAGAATATTACCACACCCAAGGTCCAAAGAGACAAGATTAACCTTCTCCTTCAAGAGAGTTGGATCCTATAACATCAAAGAATCCGAAATCTTAACATTTCACCATGAAACTCGAAAACTAGGGCTGGAATTTCGAAGAGAAAAACGTGGCTTACCTTAAGATTGATTGTATGATTTTTGTAGAGCTCTCCGTGGTGAACGTGTGGCCGCAAACGGTGCGGCAATCGGAGCTCTAGATCAAAAGTTATGGTGGTTTGAAGATCAAGTGAGAGATAGAAGTTTGAGAGAGTGTTCTTCCCCTCCCTTACTCCATTTCAGCGTGTTTGAGTGATAAGTGAGGAGAGAGAGTGCTGAAAACTAGGGTTTTGGTTTAGTTTAGTTGGGCCAAGGGCCCATTTTGGATCCGGTTGGACCGGTTTGGCCCGTTCGGTCCAATCTTGGTCCGATTTCTATAAAATTGGTACCGAAATTCTCGTCTCAATCTCCTCTATCATATTAAGCCATAAAAATAACATCTTTGGCTTTCTAGAATAAATTCTCATTTATGGGTTAATTAGTCGTTAATTAACCGGGTCTTACAGACATTATCTTTTTCTTTATCAATTATATTGGAATCCCTAGTTCTTGATTCCTTTCTTGAAATGTGTTTTGGATATTTTTCTACCATATCTCCTCATTCATATACATCCTTGCTTGATTATGTTCCTAATTATTTCTAGAATCTTTAAGGAACATTCAACCTTAACACTGTTCATAAATTTGGTATTTGTTGATTTGATCTCGAATTAGTTTTGGTGCAATGCATAATCCTTGATTCTTAAATTATTTGAAATCTTAAGAGTCGCGATTCGTAGTAAACTGATTATGCGATTTAGTTCTTCTGTTTTATGTTCTGCAACTATTGTGTGTCCTGTTCGGATTACAATCTTTGGTTTTATGTTTCTTCATAAAAATGATAAAAATTGACCATGTTTTATTAAAATGTATGAATTCTAGTAGTTTTCTTCTACAACTCTTACTTTAGAATCTCTTTTGAAAATAGTTCTATATTAGTCCTTTTTCTATTTGATTTTAATTGTGACTATTATTTGAATTCTAAATACGACAACCTTTGATTTTATAAATACTTCCTCACAAAAATGAATAATTTCTATATAAAGTTAAAGCATGCTTCTATTTAAAAGTACTACTTAGTCTTTATTTATTTTTATAAGAATAACTTACCTTAGATTTTCTCATTTGAACATAATTTGATTCTTTAAAAGTACTACTTAATTATGTATCTACGAACTCTTCAAATTTCGTAAAGCAAGATTTCTGCTTTCATCCCAGTTAATTTTCAATTAATAAACTTCACACAAATCATTTTAATTTGAATTCGATCTAGCATAACATAATATCAACCTTTGTTTAGCTTTTTGAAAAATATTGAATTTATATACTTTCTTTAGAAAAAGATAAACCAATTCCCTTAGGTTCAATTTGAAGTTGTTCTAAATTGCTGTACTCTCTTTCCTATTATTGCCCATATCAAAACTCTTTGATTTAGAATTCCTTCTTAAGCTTTCGAATTTACTCCCTTTACACTACAGTTCATTGCTTATATACATCCCTATTTGTTGATAATTTCACATATTCTTTCAAAATCCTTGCGAAATACCATCATTGTTCTCCCAAAATCTTGCAAATACCATTTGTGTCTTTTGTAATCTTCTCAAGTTTAGTATTTCTTATATGTTAGTTTTTAGGGATGCAATTTATGCGCGCAGAAAGTGAATTTGGTAAGTGTACGAAGTTATAAGGAGTCACGGAATTTCGAGGTAATGCAAACATCTATACTTTGTTCAGTTCCCTCAATTGTTTATTTCATTTCCTTTCTTTTTACTAGATAAGATGATCTTCCTCTTAAGTTTATCTATTCCTTGTGGATCTTTCATTTGATTGTGTTCCTATACATTTCCTTGGATTTGGTAAAATGACGTCCTTGACTCTGGTCGCTTTCTTGTGAATCTTGTACCCTGATTCAGCTTGAAATCAATTCTAATGAATGCACCATTTTCTTCTTATCATCTCTATTGAAGTTCTTTAATTTCTCCATACGTCCACCTCTTATTTATAAATTGCTATCTGAATCTTTAAGAACGTCTATCCTTGCCATTATACTTCTCTTTATAAAGTCTTGTACTCTTTGACATAACATTGGAATTGTTTTGGGTATGATGCCGACCCTTGAATCTTTGAAAATGTAAAGTGCCCCTTTTTATTATGTTGTATTGGTTTATGTGTTCTAAATTGTGCCATTCAATTTGATGTGTCGTTCCTCTTTCTCTTTTCTTGGAATGTAATTTAAATTTCCTTGCTTCGCCATTTATACCTTACGCATATCTTGATCTGTTTACACTTCTGACTATGTTAAAACTCTTGCAACACGGCTATTAATTCCATATTCTTCCATGAACTATGAAACCCCTGTGACCATTTAAAGTTGTTCCGCAGTAATGCGTCACCATAGTCTTTAATCATTCATTTTCTATAAAATCTCATATTTCTTCGACTCAGCTTGGATATGTTTTAAACTAATGCGTGGATTTTCTTCTTATTGATCTTATTAAATTTCTTTGATCTAAGAGTTATCCCTTAAATTATCAATCGATTTATTTTTAGCAAACTTCGTTGCTTGAGCATCCTTGTTTACCTGCAATTGCATTTATTCTTTCAAATTCTTGTGAATGCGGTCCTTGTTGCTTTTCTTTCTTTTCTATGGTCTATTATCCTTCTGAGTATATTCGAGATTAGTTTTGGCATCTTGTGCGACCGTTAGACTTAGTAAATGACACATTAGTCTTTTAGGACACGTTTGGTGAACGCAAAAGGTGAAACTCGTAAGGTACGACATTACAGGGAGTTGACACCTTATTTTATGTACAAGAGTTTTGTTGATATGGGACTTATGACCAGTAGTAAGATTTGTAAAGTGTTTAACAAAGTTGAGAACCTTCAGATGAGTTGCCTAATAAAGTACGATTGAAAATGGTGGAGATAAGTCATATTGAAGTTTGAATAGTTCAATCTCTAAAGTTGGTATGAGATCAGTAAGTGGACATTAAGCACATCATTTTAACCCCGGCTTGTTTTATAAACTTTTTCTACCTTATTTTACCATCACCTGTTTGAAACATAGCATCTTGTACATCAAGCCTATCTTATAACTTCTGTTTCACATCATACTTATACCCTTTATATTTTTATGCCATATGAAAATTCTGGTATTAGAGACTATATAAATATATATACTGAGAACTTTTTGCTTTTTTTTCTTTAAATGCATTCAAGAGTGAAGTAATATGAAATCTCTTTTATTCTGTATTAATTTTCGAGGAAGAAAATTTTTATAAGGTGGGTAGGATGTAAGACCCATAATTTTCAAAAAATATTATTATGAGTTAATTTCAATTTTATTTATTCATTAATGACTTTATTTTTAGAAAATTATTTTATTAAAAGTAATTAAATCAAGTTTCGATAATTAAATTAGAAATTTTACTTAATTTTATAATTATTGAATAAATTTCTATATTTAAATTATAGAGCTTAATAGTTGTAAAAGAATAAGAATTTAATACAATTTAGTTAAATATTGAGATTTTAGAATTTAATACTTTAATTTTATAAATAAAGAAAATTAATTATATTATTTTTAATTTTAAATTAGAATACTTAATTAGAATCCAATTAGCAAATTGATAAATAAATAATATTTTTAAAATAATTTTAAAGAATTAAATTAGATTTTAAATTTATACATTATATCATAATTTTATTAGAAATCATGTGTAGGTTTTGAAACGGACTTCATTAACAGTCTTCTTGCACCTTTGACTTAATCATTATTATTATTATTCCATCCAGTCACATACCCACAAACACAAATGCACCCACACATGAGTACATAACATATATACGGAGAGGGATTAAGAAAGGAAAAAAAAGAAAGAAAGGAAAGAAAGAAAGGAAAGAAAGAGAGAGGGAAAGAAGGGAAGCGGGGAAGGGGGGCGCCAAGGAAGAGAAGAAGAAGACCCGTGAGAGAGGGAGAGTGCTAGGGGAAGAGGAGCTGTACGCACCGCCACCGTCGTGTCACCTGCGCCGTCGCCATCGTCCGTCGCGCCGCCATCACGCTGCATCACCGTTGAGAATAGAGACGCGAAGGAGAGGAGGCCGCAGGTCAATGTCCTCGAAGCTTCCGTCATCACCGTGCAGAGCCGCCGCCATCGTCATCATCGCGGGCTGCTGCTACTGCGCATGTGATGTCACCGACTCTGGATTCGTCATCGTTGAGGCTGGTCGCGGGCAGAAGAAGGAGAAGAGACCTCCGTCGCCGCCGAGCCAAACGCAGGAGAGAGAAGGAGCCCGCGGGAGAGGAGCTTGTTACCGCAGCTTCTACCGCCGGAGAACACCTCTGCCACCAATGAGATCTGCCGCCGGTAAGGTTTTAAGTTGGTTTTTGTTTCCTTTGAATTTCCGAGAGTTTAATCATCACTGTATGTTTGTTTCAGTCGCCGTTGTCGGAGTTCTGGTCGCCGCTGCCGCCAAACCGGTTCAGCGACCGCCGCTATTTCATTTTCTTAGTTTGGTAAGTACTTATGTTTCGGAAACCCATGTTAATATTCTGTTATGTTTCGTTATAAATTCTGAGATTCTGGTAACATAGGGTCATGTTTTGAGCGTTGCATGTCTCTTTTAAGTTGCTGTGAGTGCTGCGAAAGTGATCAGGGACTGAGTTTGCGCTTGCTATTGGTTTCAGGTTAAGAGAAATGGTTTCGTTGACGCGTTTGAGTTATGGTTTCGACGAGTCGAGGTAGGGGTTTTCTTAAAATTAATTTTATCTTACAAAGTTGTTATAAATAGATATTAATGTGAGAAATATATGTCTGTGATTATGATTGTCTTATAAATGTGGTTGTTTGCTGGACTGAATGATTGATTGCTTGATTGCTTGAGTAGTTTGTGATTGTTGAAAAGAAATTAGTTTGAAAAGTTATTTGGTTGATTATTATGAAGTGGTTTTTATTGATTTTGAAGTTATTTTGATAATGTAAACGAACCAGTTTTGGAAATGATTTGAAATATGAAAATAAATTGATTATATAAAGGATTTAATATTTGAGCTGGCTTAATTGTGACAAAAATTTATTATTGGAAATGGATGGATTTAAAAATAATTTGACATTAGAACTGGTTAAATTTTTGGAAAATGATTGAGATTTGGTATTGGTTGATTTGAGGAATGTTTGGATGGGACCCGAAAAGGGTGGTAGTGTCCGAGTTTTAGAGGAGATGCTACCAAAATTTTATAAAATTGGATGTTTCATTTGAAGTAATTATTTAAAAATATTTAGTTTTAAACGTTATATGTTTTAAGATTAATTTATTTAAAAGAAGGAATTATGTCTTGAATTAGAATTGTTAATGAACGGAATGGAAAGAAGGATGATGAGGATTTTCTTTGAAACATAGGTTTTGAATGAAATTGGAAATGAGATTTGAGTTGATAAATGATGATGATGTTGAGAATGTTGAGATATGATCTTTGAATTATTCATATGGGTTATGAATTTGAATTATTTGAGATACGAGGTTCCATGGATAAAGTATCATGGCTTGTCATCACGTGTACCAGGTTGAAAACTCGATACTCTGTTGACCCTACGACGTAAGTGTGACCGGGCACTATATAAATTCCCGGGAATGTTACCCCCATTGAGCAATATTGATTATTTGAGAAAAAGCTATGCATAGACTCTTGGAGATGCACGTCGGGGGACAGTCTAAGTTTAATTCAGACTTGTCGAGTTGGCTGGATAACCGATAGATGAGCCTCATCATCCATAGGACAGACATGCATCATATGCATTTGTATGCTTTGCTTGAGTTTGAACTTGTTTTGGTTTGCCTAATTTCTAAACTGTTTTTAACTACTACTTAAACTATTTGCTGTAACTGCTACCTACTTGTGCTTTCCTTGTCTGTCTTGCCTGTGTTTGTCCTGGCGTGCTACATTTGAGAATGAACTTTGGTGCTGAATTAATGACTGTGTTGTTTGATTGCGTGGTTGGTTACTGATTGAGATTTTCTTATAAGAAAGGAAAGGTTTCGGATTTTTGAAAGATTGAACATTGTTTCTTTGAAAAGGTTTTGCACAATTACCTATTGGTTTTTAAAAGATTCATAAGGCAATGATAATCACTGAGCTTGAAAACAATTTTCTTGTTAAGTGAAGGCAATTCACATTTACCATCACAATTGATGAGGATAATAAGGATAGAACTTCTAATTCTCAATCCTTGCTAAGAGCTTTCTTAGTTATTAGTTTATTTTTCTTGCAATCTATATTTTCTTGTTCCTTATTTCAAAAACCCCCAAAAATATACTTTCCCATAACCAATAATAAACATATTTCCCTGCAATTCGTTGAGAGACGACCCGAGGTTTAAATACTTCGGTTAATTTTATTGGGTTTGCTTAAGTGACAAACAATTTAAACATTGACCGAGGATAATTTGTTTGTTTAGAACTATACTTGCAACGCGATAATTTTTGTGAAAATCTTTACCGACAATTTTCCTCTGTCATTTCCCTATTGCAATACTGAATAGTTTTGGCATCTCACTCTCCTTTGAATCAGAGGAATGTCATTGTCATTCGGAGTTAGAATCCGGATAATATTATGAATTCTCTAATCTTTATACTTTAGTTTAATCCTTGAACACAGCAGATATCCTTTAATTCTCTTTTCTTTGGTGCTTTGCACCTTGAGCCTAGCCGTTAAATATTTTGTTTCAAGCTTTATTTGACACAAAAACACCACAAGCACTTAACTGGGGGACTCTCTGTAAGCTCTGATTTTTCTTTAAGAAACTTGAAAGAGTATTCTCGTCAGTTAGGAATTTCACACAAAATAATTCTGTTACTAGTATAGTTCCCAACCAATAAACAACACTCAATCAAAGTTTTAATATTGGTTGTCACAAGTACAAACCCCAATAAAAATAAACCGAAGTATTTAAACCTTGGGTCGTCTCACAAGGAATTGCAATGAAGTGATCAATTATTGGCTATGAAGAAACAAGGGGGTTTGATTTGTTGATTGGAAAGAAAAGTAAATAACAAGAAAGTAAATGACAATTAACTAATAAAGGAAAGGGAAAGGAACTTTTGGCTAAGGCATGGAAATTAAGATCACCATCCTTGTCTAACAACCATATATTGATAATTATGAGGGACCAACCCATCAAGTCTACTTCTATGCTTGAAGTAAGTCAAATAGGCTTGATCAACATCAACTCATAAGTCTCAACCTAGCTACTAATTAACTTAGTAGAAAGCTAGTGTTAATGGGTATCAAATTGACCACTAAGGGTTCTCAAATCACCAATTCAATGAGACCTAATGACTCAAGGTCACCCAATTCTCTTAGCCAAGGCCAAGAGCATAGAAAACTACTCTATAACTAGTGAAAACATTTTATCAAACACTTAGAGTGCAATAAGAGTAAACATCACAAAATGCAAGAATTATTAAAAGCTATAACTAACATAAGCAAGAAATCATCAATAGCAATTAAGATAAACATAAAAAAGACATGGAAACATAAAATTGTATTAAAAGAAAATAAAAATCCAACAAGGATTTATGAAAGTAAAAATGGCAAAATAAGAAAATTAACAAGAAAATCTAAGAAGATTGAGATAATAGAACAATAAAATATAAGGAGAATTGAACTAAAAACAAGAATTAAAAGTTGGATCTAAGAAAATTTGACCTACACTAAATTCTAGAGAAAAGGGATAGCTTTTCTCTCTAGAATTCTAACCTAAAACATGATAAAAACTATACTATGACTACTTGGTTCATTTTCCCTTAAATTCCTGGTTCAATAGCATCAGAAATGGGTTGGATTGGGCCCAAAATGCTTCAGAAATCGCTGGTCACGTGTTGCCTTTAAGTGGGTCACGCTGATCCTGTGAAGTGCACGCATGGGCCACGCGTACGCATCACCTAACTCCAAGGCAACTATGGAAAATTGCATATCATTCTAAAGCCCCGGATGTTAGCTTTCCAACGCAACTAAAACCGCCTCATTTGGATCTCTATAGCTCAAGTTATTATCGATTTAGTACAAAGAAGTTAGGATTGACAGCTTAGCAATTCCTTCATTTCTTCATGAGTTCTCCCACTTTGCTTGCTTTTCTTCCATTTCTTTCAAGCCATTCTTGCCTTCAAAACCTTAAATCACTCAAACAAACATATCAAGGCATCGAATGGAATTAAATTGAATTAAATTTAACAATTTTAAGGCCTAAAAAGCATGTTTTCACTCTTAAGCACAAATTAGGGATGAGTTTACAAAACCATGCTATTTTAGTGAATAAGTGTGGGATAAGTTGATAAAATTTCCTAAATTCAACACAAGATAAACCACAAAATTGGGGTTTATCAAACATCCCCACACTTAAACCAAGCATGTCCTCATGCTAAGAATAAAGAATGACAAGAAAAGGGGGTATGAACATTTATTTAATGCAATCTATCTAGATGAATGCAACTAAATGCAAAATGCTTCTACCTACTTGGTTAAAAACAAATCAATCTCCAAGAACATATATAAGCATGTAGGGCTCACATAGCATTATGATTCATGAATTCTACCAATTCAAATCTCAAAATAAAGTATAAGTAGACTTGCAAGAAGGAAGCTCGTGAAAGCAGGGAACAAAGAATTGAGCATCGAACCCTTACCGGAAGTGTATCCGCTCTAGTCGCTCAAGTGTATAGGGTTGATTCACTCAATTCTCTTCTAATCATGCTTTGCATGATTTATTTTTCATCTAACAATCAACAGTTATTCAATGCATGCATACACTTATCATGAGGACTTATCTTTAGGTTGTAATGGGGCTAGGGTAAAGTTAGGGATGCATATGGCCAAGTGAGCTTGAAATTTGAATCCTTGATTAACCTAAGCTCTCACCCAAATCATACACATAACAACCTATACAATCCTAATACAATATATAGCTACCCATAATTTTCACTTTTTTCACATACTCATGCATTCTCTTTAATTCACATTCCATATGCATTGTTATTATTACTTTGCTTTGGGGCATTTTTGTCCCCTTTTTATTACTTTTTTTTCTCTTTTTCTTTTTCTTTTATATATATATTTTTTCTTTTTATTTTTCTTTATCATTTTTTTCACTAAAGTATATACAAACGTATCAATGCATATGATTTTACATATTTAATGCATGAGTATGTACCCAATTCTCAAGATCTTCAACAAAAATATAAAAACACACTTTTTTCTCACCCAATGTTCCCAATTTTCCCAAACTTGAATGATAAACACTCTCACTAGCCTAAGTTAATCAAAGATCCAAATTAAGGACATTTATTATTTTTCACTTAAGGGTAGTGATGTGCTAAAATTAAGAACAAGAGGGGTTTAGCATAGGCTCAAAATTAGCTAACAAAGGTGGACAAAAGGGTAAGGCCATTTGGGTAAGTGAGCTATTTGAAATAAGGGCCTCAATCATATAAATGCATTCATACACGAAATAATGGACATAAAGAATCAAACAAATCAAGGATTACAATCATAGAAAGAGAATAATACACACAAGAATGGAAAATAGTGGTTATATGATGTAACCACACAATTAGGCTCAAAACTCACATTCTTATGTGATCTTAGCTCAAAAACCATGTTCCAAAATTAATTCCTTCAAGCAAGTTTAACACATAAAAAATTTTAAATTGGTAGGGTGCCCTAAAACAGTTTCTTGGAAAAGAAATCATCACTCTAACCAAGTAGTCCTAATAAGAAGAAAGTGGCAGAATATGTACAAATTCTAACTAACATGCAATCTATCATGTAATGCAACAACTATCTAACAAATAAAATTAAGAATTGGTTTTGGAAAGGGAAGTTGTTACTCATGGAGGTCGGTCATCAACCTCTCCACACTTAAAAATTGCACCGTACTCGGTGCATTCAAAGATGAGCAAGGAGTGGGCGGGTTATGGTGACTTTCTGGATTTCCACCTTCAGCTGGTGGATCAACCGGTTGCTGCATGTTCTTTCTTCCACTTCCCTTGTTGCTTATGGTGCATCCTCCATGAAAAATAGAAAACCAGGTAAGAAAACAAGTGAATGCAAAAGCGCGGAAGCATATATTATTGGAATGAGGTAATAATCACTAAAATGAAGTGAGTGACCCAATGTGTGACATGGATAAAAGTAAGTGTGCATTCTAAGTTGTGCGCGATTTAGAACACACACACTAACATAAAAAGCTATGTCACAGTTACACAAAAGGAACATGCACTTTACTCATTCTAGTGTGCTTGAGATGCTTCAAAGGAAACTTGTAAGTTAAGACCAACAAACAAGTCATAAAGAAGCATGAAAGCATTCAATCGATAATCAAACAATTGTGAAATGGAAGATGAACGGACATTGGTTGATGTGCAAGGAGACTTTAATGATAAAGGAACAATGAAAATCACACATCAACCAATGACACACTTTAAATTTTGGTTCCCATCACCTAGTAGACATAAAGTAGGACACATAGTTGCTATGCAAAGTAGTAAAAGAGACTAGAGGTGAAATCAATCACATAGCAAGCAAGGTCTATATAGCTTGACAATTTCAAAAAGATGTCACTAGGTGAGCTTACAATCCAAATTCACAGTTGGAGCATTATGCCAAAATGACTAGTTTCACGTATGTGTAGAGCATATAGTTGAACAATTGAGGGTCAACATGTCCTTAAGGCATAAGCATAACATATGGATGCATATGATCAAGCAACACAATGCATTGAGATAAATACACAACATCCAATATCAAGAAATTGCCTAGTCAAAGTAAAGAGTTCCAATCACATGTTGGCTAGCTACAACATGCAATTCAAAAGATTTAGAATGCTTGAAAAGGCAATTTTCATGCACTTGGTATGCACAAAATTAAGCATGAAGAACTCAAAACCAAGTAACAAATTATAACCTCAATAAAGGATTCCAACAATGAATATTAACAAAAATGATGTTAGGATAGCATCTCATGGGTAATCAGCAGCAATTAACATCAAAATCAGCAAATTAAATCAATAATCCAACACTTAGCACAAAAACAGAAGATTGAAGTAACTAACTAACTAAAGGAGAAGATTGTGGATGGTAAATAATAGTGGTGGGAGATGGTTGGAGGAGGGAAATAAAAGAAAAGAAGAGAGAAGAAGAAAAGAAATGGAAAGAAGAGAAGAAAAGAAAGGTGTGTGAACAGGGCAGGGGGTCACGCGTATGCGTGGGTCACGCGTACCCGTGACAGGGGAAAAATGGAGATGATGCATACGCGTGGGGTGGAATTTGTGCTAGACGCACAGTTTTGGCACCCCACCAGCACAACTCTCTGGTTTTTGGCCTATGCAGCAGCAGCATTAGCGTGAAGCGTGCGCGTCGGCCACGCGCACGCGTGGGTGTCACTTTTTTTTTATTTTTTACTTTTTTTTTATTTTTTATTTTCAAAGAAAGCATAAAAATTGAATTAAACACTCTCCTAACCTATATACATTCTAAAGCAACCAAAATTTAAATTCAACAAAAATCTTTTAGTTTTTGAAAAATTTTCAAAGACAAAGCAAACAAAGCTTGCACTTCAAGCAAAATGCAATTCAAAACAACTATTCTAATCAAAACATGAATCTAACAAGAAACCTAGAAATCAAAGCAATATGTACAAGAGTATAGAAAATAAGAAAAACTACCTACAATGGCAACTCAATTCATCCATTGATTATATTTACAAGAGAATGGAAAGAGTTTACCATGGTGGAGTGTCTCCCACCTAGCACTTTTATTTATTGTCCTTAAGTTGGACAACTGGGAGGCTCATTGTCAAGGTGGTTTATGCTTGTACTCATCCTTGAACATCCAAGAATTTTTGTTCCTCAAACGGTTGTCAGAATTTCCAACCGACTTCACCAAGTTTGGGTGAAGTTCTTCACAAGATATGAGCTCCCAAAATTGGACTTCATGTTGTGATCCGGAATCCCATATCTTATTTTCACACCCATCTTCTAATTGATCATCATTGTTCCATTTGGGTGGTAGGCACATAGAATTCTCATTAGAGCACCAAATTCTCCTCCTAGACCCATACAATTTAGCACTCTTCCAACCATGGGACCTATGCCTTGAGGGTTCAATCTTAATGAGTCTAACATCATTTTTCCAACCACTACACAATTCTCTCTTACTCTTCAATCCACAAAGAACTCTAAGTTGCCTATCTGTCTCAAGCAAACCGTATCCAAGTGAGAAAGTAAAGCTTAGGGATAAGAATTTTACCTACTTGAATGTTATGTTGGATGGTGACTCAGGAAGAGAGGTCTCAAACAACTTGAGCAAGGCAATTTTCACTCCCTTGTGCTCTTCTTGGATGACATCCACCTCTTGACAAGCTTCCTCAATTTCAATTCCTTGTTTACCAACTTCTTTTATACATTCCTCATTGCTCAAGTCATGTGTTGGAGGTTGTGCTCTAGCCTCCTCAACATCAATTTCACAACACAATGAGGAAGGTTCAACAATCTCAATTAGCACATTGGTTGGTGTGGAATTATCTTCAACGGTATAACTTGTCGCTTGCTCAACCTCTTCTAATATTCCATCTTCCATAATATGCTTAGGAGGTTGTAAGTTATCCTTCTCAACATCGAATTCGTGCTTAATGGAAGAATGTTCAACAACTTCCACAAAATCATCAACAACATTACTTGGTGTGGGAGTGTTCTCAAGCTTGGAATCCACCTCTTGTTCAACTTCGCCTAGGTCTTCAACCACTTCTTCTTCTTCAACGATCTCTTCCTCCTCCACTTGTTGCAAGACATACCCCATCTCCTTGTCCTCATGTTAGGATTCTAAAATCTTCTTCATGCTCCACTCTTCGGTTGATTTATCACATTCATCCGTGTAGATGCTTTGTCTACGGTATGAATCCCATGAGTCCAAGTTGGCTTTAATTTTGGCAAGGTTAGCCTCAATAGCTTCATTCATCCTTTGGGCTTTCTTTTGCTACTTTTGACGGATGATTGCTTGAAGCTGATCTATTGCTTCCTTGAGACGATCCCTTGGCTCTTGTTCCGCTTGACTAGTATGAGTAGGATCATATTGCTCTTGGATGGATGGATATGGGTGTTCTTCCATGGAGGGTTGTGGTGGAAAGAAAAATTCATCTTGTGGTTGAAAGTTCTCATACATGGGAGGTGGTTTATCTTGGTAATAGTATGGAGGTGGTGGTTCTTAAGGGTATTGGAGTTGGAATTGTGGTGGTTCTAAGCATGCTCATAAGGTGGTTGGTATGGTGGATATGGGTTAGGGTCATATGGAGGTGTTTGGTGGTATGGGACTTGTGAGTATGGTGGTTAAGGACTATATTGAGGAGGGGGTTCATAAGCATATGGTGGTGGTTGTTGATAATCACAAGGAGGTCCACCATAGTCATTGGATTGGTATGCATCATGGAATGGCTCTTACTCATAGCACATTTGGGAAGGTTGTTGCCAAGAAGGTTGATCAATTCCTTAAGGCTCCTCCCATCTTTTATTGTTCCATCCTTGATGCATGTTGTCATTGTAGTTTCCATCTCCTACAACATAGTTGTAACCACACTCATAGCCAAAAGGGTGAGAATTCATAGTGAAAAGAGAAAACAAAAATAAGAAATGAAGAAAACAAACTCCTAACTACTAGCAAAACGAATAAATAACCAAAAATCAAGATATTCATAATATGGACATATTCACCATAGCCAATAATGTAACACCATTGTAATTCCCCGGCAACGGCGCCAAAAACTTGAAAGACTATTCTCATCGGTTAGGAATTTCACACAAGATAATTCCGTTGCTAGTATAGTTCTCAACCAACAAACAACACTCAATCAAAGTTTTAATATTGGTTGTCACAAGTACAAACCCTAATAAAAATAAACCGAAGTATTTAAATCTCGGGTCGTCTCACAAGGAATTGCAATGAAGTGATCAATTATTGGCTATGAAAAAACAAGGGGGTTTGATTTGTTGATTGGAAAGAAAAGTAAATAACAAGAAAGTAAATGACAATTAACTAATAAAGGAAAGGGAAAGGAACTTTTGGCTAAGGCATGGAAATTGAGATCATCATCCTTGTCTAACAACCATATATTGATAATTATAAGGGACCAACCCATCAAGTCTACTTCTATGCTTGAAGTAAGTCAAATAGGCTTGATCAACATCAACTCATAAGTCTCAACCTAGATACTAATTAACTTAGTAGTAGGCTAGTGTTAATGGGTATCAAATTGACCACCAAGGGTTCTCAAATCACCAATTCAATGAGACCCAATGACTCAAGGTCACCCAATTCCCTTAGCCTAGGCCAAGACTATAGAAAACTACTCTATAACTAGTGAAAACATTTTATCAAACACCTAGAGTGCACTAAGAGTAAACATCACAAAATGCAAAAATTATTAAAAGCTATAACTAACATAAGAAAGATATCATCAATAGCAATTAAGATAAACATAAAAAAGACATGGAAACATAAAATTGCATTAAAAGAAAATAAAAATCCAACAAGGGTTCATGAAAGTAAAAATGGCAAAATAAGAAAATTAACAAGGAAGGCTAAGAAGATTGAGACAATAGAACAATAAAATATAAGGAGAATTGAACTAAAAACAAGAATTAAAAGTTGGATCTAAGAAAATTTGACTTAAACTACCCTAAATTCAGAGAGAACGGAGAGCTTCTCACTCTAGAATTCTAACCTAAAATATGATGAAAACTATACTATGACTACTTGGTTTATTCCCCCTTCAATTCCTGGTTCAATAGCATCAGAAAAGGGTTGGATTGGGCCCAAAATACTTCAAAAATCGCTGGTCACGTGTTGCCTTTAAGTGGGTCACACTGATCCTACGATGCGCACGCATGGGCGACGTGTACGCATCATCTAACTGCATAGCAACTATAACAAATTGCATATTATTTTGAAGCCCCGGATGTTAGCTTTTTAATGCAACTAAAACCGTCTCATTTGGATCTCTGTAGCTCAAGTTATGATCGATTTAGTACAAAGAGGTCAGGATTGACAGTTTAACAATTCCTTCATTTCTTCATGAGTTCTCCCACTTTGCATGCTTTTCTTTCATTTCTTTCAAGCCATTCTTGCCTTCAAAACCTTAAATCACTCAAACAAACATATTAAGGCATCGAATGGAATTAAAGTGAATTAAATTTAACAATTTTAAGGCCTAAAAAGCATGTTTTTACTCTTAAGCACAAATTAGGAAGAGTTTACAAAACCATGCTATTTTAGTGAATAAGTGTGAGATAAGTTGATAAAATCTCCTAAATTCAACACAACATAAACCAAAAAATTGAGGTTTATCATTGCTCCTAGACAATGGTGCTCAAAGCCTTTGGCATACTCTGTTAATTGCAATTGATCTCGACTCTTAGTGTTCTGTCTCAAGGCTTACTTGACACATTCACACCACAAGCATATGACTAGGGAAACAACTCTTTGAGCTTTTAATCATGTCTGACCTCCCTAGTCATTGATGCTCAGAGCCTTGGACCTTTCTCTTTAAATTTTTTTTATGCTGTTTCTGTTGCTTCAAGGATTAAGCTCTCACTAACTTTAGAGAATTCATAATAGTTCTCTAAATTCCTTTTCCTTATACATCAAATCCCTTGATTCAAATTCAAATATACACAGTTCATGTCATGCATTCAGAATCACAAAGAATACCACCACATTTAAGTAATTAAGACTATTCTTTGTTATAAACTCTTTTTCTCATGCAATACATATTTTTCTTCTTCCTTTTCTTTTGAATTCAAGCTCAGTGAACAATACATGAGACACCTTTCAGAATTAAAATCAAATAACAAAATAAAAATAGCAAATTAAACTAGAACCTAGGAATTAAAATAACAAATAATCATGCAATAACGAAAACAAAACAGCAAAAAATAGGAACCTAACAGAAAATTGGCAAAATAGTATAGAAAGTGAAAGGAACTAGACCACCTCAACCTCCCTAGTGGGGATCTCTCTCATCAGGCTATGCTCCGTATGGTCCTCTCAAGTGACTATAATCTTGTCTCAACTGATATATCTCTTGGCGCTGAAAGTCCTGAGCAGCTCTCATCTCATCAAGGGTGGTGGTGAGATGCTCCCAACAGCTGTTCTGTGTTGCCCTCATCTCCTCAATAGATGCAGTGTACTATTGCCAACGGGTGTCCTATGTGATCCTCATCTGCTCATTGGAGGAGGTGAGCTGTTGCCAATATTCTTGAGGTGGGAAGTAGAGTCCCTGAGGTAGTGGTGGCTGATCCTGCTGAGCTTCTTCTTCAGCTTGTTCTATTCTGGGGAGCCTCTAGTATTATGATAAACCCCAATTTTGTGGTTTATCTTGTGCTTAATTTGGGGGATTTTATCAACTTTTCTCACATTTATTCAATGAAATAGCATGGTTTTGTAATTCTCCCTTGATTTGTACTTAAATGTGAAAACATGCTTTTTAGGCCCTAAAATTGGTGATTTTAATTCACTTTAATTCCATTCGATACCTTGATGTGTTTGTTGAGTGATTTTAGGTTTAGAAGGCAAGTATTGGATGGAAGAAGTGAGGAGAAAAGCATGCAAAGTGGGAGAACTCATGAAGAAATGAAGGAACCGTAAAGCTGTCAAGCCTGACCTCTTCGCACTCAATCGACCATAACTTGAGCTACAGAGGTCCAAATGAGGCGGTTCTAGTTGCGTTGAAAATTTAACATCTAGGGCTTCAAAATGATATAAAATTTTCTATATGTTGCTTCACGTTCAGGGGCGCGCACGCGCCATGTACGCGTGCGCGCCGATTCTGCCCGTGGGTCCACTTTAATGAAATCGCCCCTAGGGATTTTGCAGCTCATTTTGGGCCCAATCTAACCCATTTCTGATACTATTGAACCCAAGGATTGAAGGGAGAATAAGAAGGAGTCATAGTTTAGTTTTCATCATGTTTTAGGGTTAGAATTCTAGAGAGAGAGACTCTCTCCTCTCTCTAGAATTTTGGGTAGTTTAGGTTTAATTTTCTTAAATCCAACTTTTAATTCTTGTTTTGATTTAGTTTCTCCTTTTAATTTATTATTGCTACTACTCTATTCTTCTTAGTTCTCTTGTCAATTTTACTTTTATGTCTCTTTTTATGTTCATGAGCCCTTTGTTGGATTTGGATCTTTTCTTTAATGAAATTTAATGTTTGATGTTTCTTTATTGTTGATTTGAATTGTTGATCTTGTTTCCTTGCAATTTGTAGTTGGTAGATTTACTATTCTTGCTCATTTACCATGCTTTCCCTTTGTACCCACCAAGTGTTTGACAAAATGCTTGGTTGGGCTTTAGAGTAGATTTTGAGCATTCTTGGCTTGGAGAGAGTAATTGGGCAATCTTGAGTCATGAAAACCCAACTCATGTTGGTAATCTAGAGTTGTTAGCTAATATTGTTTCCATTGGCGCTAATCTTTTACTAATTTAATTAGTAAGTTGATTAGGACTTTTGGATTGAGATTAGCTAGTCTTATTAGACTTTCTCTCATGGAAGATAATATGATACCTTCTTCCAATGTTGGAGATG